>NC_083693.1:31011896-32219813 GCF_033118175.1 Dama dama | reverse complement strand
AACAGCCAGGATATGGAAGCAGCCTAAATGTCCATTGAGAGACAAATGGATAAAGAAGATATAGTACATATATATAATGGAATATTACTCAGCCATAAAAAGGAAAATTTTGGGGGGGTATCATTTGTAGAGATGTGGATGAGCCTAGAGTCTGTCATACAGAGTGAAGTAAGTCAGAAAGAGAAAAACAAATATATTAACACATATATGCAGAATCTAGAAAAATGGTATGAAAAATCTAGAAAAATAGGATGAACCTATTTGCTGGGCAGGGATAGAGGCACAGATGTAGACAACAGACTTATGAACACAGAAGGGGAAAGGGAGGGCAGAATGAATGGAAAGAGCACCTGTGACGTATATTCACTATCACATATGAAACAGATGGCTAGTGGGAAGCTGCCGTATAGGACAGGGAGCTCAGTTCAGTGCCCTGTGGTGACCTAGAGGGGCGGGATGGGGGTGGGAGGGAGGCTTAGGAGGGAGGAGACACATGTATATGTATAGATGAGGCACTTTATTGTACAGTGGAAGCTAACACAACATTGTAAACCAATTATACTCCAATAAACAATCAATTTTCAGTCCTTTTATCTGGGATAACTCCAATTTCATTCCTTTGACAAAGTCTTTACTAGCTGTATTTTTATAACCACAGCTATTTAATTTCTAATATGCTACCGCTAGGTCAGAGGTAGGCCTGACATTTGGAGGAGGTAGAGATGCCTTTTTTCTCTTTCAGCCAGTTTTCTGCAAAATACTTGCCCTGCCTGCCCTTCCTAGAAGATGTTTACACCCCAGGCCTTTGTACCTCTTGGCTAGAGGTAAAACCCTCTGTGATCAGGGGACCCTGGAACCTCAGCACCATCTGAACGCCTGATCAAACATTGGACTGACATCTTTAGGCAGTGCGACAGCTTCCTAAGTTGTCCTCTATACTGTTCACCCTGATTCCTTCACCTGGCTTCTTTTGTGTGACAAACAGCTCCGTAGTGACTCTGTCCTACAAAAGGAGCCACTTAAGCTGTCACACACATTGATTTCTAAGGCTCCTTCAAGTCCTGAGATGCCTCATTTTATTTGACAGCCATCCTGTTATCTCACTTACCACCTGCCTTCTTACAAAGAGGATGACATTTTACTGCAGTGTTGAGGTGAAGAAGTGGGTTTCAAACTTTTGGAGGCCATGGATGTCGCGCCTGGCTTCTTGGTGGTAGAACTCCTGACCTGAGAATTGTTTTGACTGTGACATTATGAAAACATTGCTGCTTCTTAATGTTTTCAAAACCTGTGAATTCCAAGCAATGCAATTTTCTCCAACAATGTCATAACACCCTCCTGTCCAAAAAGCTCAGATAGTTTTTTTTTTAAACAGAAGACATAAAAAGCAAAAGAACTGAAGAAATTTAATCAGATGTCAGAACAGTGCAGAATTTTCATTATATATAGTTTCAATAGCAAAAATGATACACTGTTAGACTATATTTAAAAAATTTTTGAGTGTCAAGCCAAAAAATCTAAAGAGTTTTTCATTCACTCTCCCTTTTTTTTTTAGAAAAAAAAAATAGTGTGCTTGTATCAATATTACATGGTTTTGATTTAAATTGTTTTTTGTTCTAAAGATGCTGTATATTTCTTCCACCAATCATTTCAGTTTTGTCCTTTCATCCATCTTTTTGGACAAACAGATAGTTTCTCATTTTTCAGTACCTTGATATAAGCAAAAGACAAAGAAAGGGGAATTTAGAGTACATGGTGATGCGAATTTGGGCTATGGTTCTGTATAAGGGCTAATGTCGGTTTACCACCTCTCTCCCTTTTTTGTTTAGCACCAGAGCATCTCTCCCTGCATTGCAGAGTTGGTGGCAGGGAGTCCAGTGTACTTCTGGCTCACTCTGACCCCAAGGGAGTGGCGTTTCATCACTGTGGCAGAATGCGGGACATGGAAGGGCCATGTCAGACCCGTCACCATGGGTGACCCTTGGCTTTAACATCTGTGCTTTGTTTCTTGGCCTTGAAGGCAATGAAAAGACTAGTTTAGTTTCTCTGAGAAAACAAATGGCAGGACAGAGTTAGATGACCTCACTGGGTCCCAGTCTTTTGCTTAGTTTTGACCTGTGAATTTCTGGGTGAAGACGTGTCTCAAGTCTAGTGAGGAAGTGCTTATATGTGGATCTGGAGCATTATTATAAGTAATAATTGAATTGCCTTCCCCCTAAGAGTTGTTGAGGGCTTCCCAAGTGGCATTAGTGGTAAAGAATCCACCTGCTACTGCAGGAAACGCAGGAGATGTGGGTTTGATCCCTGCGTCAGGAAGAACCCCTGGAAGAAGAAAGGGCAATCCACTCCAATATTCTTGCCTGGAGAATCCCATGGACAGAGGAGCCTGGAAGGCTGCAGTCTATGGGGTTGCAAAGAGTCAGACACGACAGAAGCATCTTAGCATGCACACACTATTCTGAAAACAATGAAAGCAACTTAAGAGTTTAAGTGGGAGGGGTGGGTAATGTGATCACAATTATGTTGTATTTTAGAAAAGGGCACACTTGTAGGAGTTTTGTGGGGGTTTTCTCCATTTTATTCATTTTATTAAAATTTTAATTTTATATTAGAGTATAGCTGGTTAACAATGCTATGATAGTTTCAGGTGGACAGCAAAGGGACTCAGACATACATATACATGTCCCCACTCTCCCCCAAACCCCTCTCCCCTCCAGGCTGTCACATAACATTGAGCAGAGTCCCATGTGCTAAACAGTAGGTCCTTCTTGGTCATCTGTTTTAAATATAGCAGTGTGTACATGTCCATCCCAGACTCCCTAACTATCCCGTCTTTTCATACTCCACCCCCCCCCCCCCCCGCCCCAGTCTCCTGGCAACCAGAAGTTTCTTCTCTTAAGTCTGTGAGTCTGTTCTGTTTTGTAAATAAGTTCATTTGCATTGTGTCTTTTTAGATTCTGTAAATATAGGATGTCATATGATGTTTCTGCTTCTCTGTCTGACTTACTTCACTCAGATGGAGTTTTGAGATTGGACTAGAAGGAGATAGGAAGGGGAGACTGAGGACAGGTACCACTAGGGAGGCTGTCTTTGCAGTTGTCCAGGTGGGAAATGACAAAGTTCTAAACTAAGGCAGTGGCAGTGATTTTGAGGGCAACAAGACCTGGGGTTAATTCAACTGGGAACAGAGAATGTTTATCAGCTGTCTTGTCCCTGGTGGCTCAGGGGTAAAGAATCCACCTGCCAATGCAGGTGGGTTCAATTCCTGGAGAAGGAAATAGCAACCCATTCTAGTATTCTTGCCTGGGAAATCAATCCCATGGACAGAGGAGCCTGGTGGGCTACAGTCCATGGGGTCACAAAAAGTTGAACATGACTAAGCATGCATGCATGCCTGTAGGGTCATGAAATGTCTAGCTTGGGATTCTGAGGGCAGAATGGTGCCATACAGATAAGAAGGGAAATGACTTTGGGGGCCATGGAATAGGTACTGAGTGTAGTTTGGACATGTTGAATTCAGGTGCCTTTGGACATTGGGAAGGAGAGAGTCAATTATCAGGTAGAAGACTGGAATTCAAGAGAAAGATCTGGGTTGGAGATAGAAAGACATCAGTTAGGAGTGTCAATTAAAGCCCAGAATGTGGATATGTCACATTCAAAGAAAATATATGGTGTGAAAAGAAAGAGAGCTCAGTATGGAACCTTGGGGAAATAACACAATTTAAGAGAAGGGAAGAGAAAGAGGACCCAGCAAAGGACCCCAAGAAAGGTCAGCCAGGCGGACAGGAAGAGCCCAGGAGAGAATGTGGCAAAAGATGCAGGATGGAGAGTGAGCCAAAGAAGCAAATGCAACAGAACAGCAGTTTTAAAGTAAAGTGGGTGAGAACGGAAATGAGTCTAGGATGGTTTGGGGAGGAAGGGTGAAAGGAGAACATGGAGCTATCTTGGGTCAGCTCCCGTTTCACGAAATCCAACCACAAAGGGAAAATAAATCAGATGATAACTGTGGGGGGCACCAGGAGGAAGGCCATGTGTAGGAAGAGAAAAGGAGGTTGGTGACCAGAAAGAAGCAGAATCTAGGGGCCTGGAGAGCAGGTACTCGAACTCCACACTGTCCTTCCCAGTTGTTCCAATGGAAAAATCCCCTCCCCCACCCTTTATGATTGCTCTGATGATGGTGATGCTTAAACACATTTAGATTTCTGTCACAGAAAGTTTGTAAAAAGGGCTGGTGAGAGGTGCTAGGATGAATGAGTTCGCCCTGATTCAGGACCCTCAAAGTTGAATTGAGAGAGTAGCATTGCCATAGATACACTCTTCGTGACTCCATGGACTGTAGGCTGCCAGGCTCCTCTGTCCATAGAATTTTCCAGGCAAGAATACTGGAGTGGGCTGTCATTTCCTTCTCTAGGGGATCTTCCTGACCTAGGGATCAAACCCGAGTATCCTGCATTGCAGCTAGATTCTTTACCATATGAGCCACCATGGAAGCTCTATACATACATTGTCACGTGTAAAATAGGTAGCTAGTAAGAACCTGCTGTATAAGGCAGGGAGCTCAGCTCGGCGCTCTGTGATCACTTAGAGGGTGGGATGGAGGGTGGGAGGGAGGCTCCAGAGGGAGGGGTATTCGTATACATGTAGCCGATTCACTTTGTTGAACAGCAGAAACCAACCCAACTTTGTAAAGCAATTATCCTCCAATTAAAGAAAAATTTTAAAACAGTTCAGTGCATTGTCTTGTCTGACTTCTCTCGTCTGCTCAAGCGAAGACCCCGAATGGCAGGGAAAGGCTGCCACTGACATGGGGAAGAGAGAAGGGCCGTTATGATCTGCAGGCATTTTATAGATAATTACAGAGCTATAATGTAGCTGTCAGGGATCTCGGGCTTGTAAGAGAGTTGCATTGTTTTGGTAAAGCTTTGACTCTGTGGGGTTGTGGCACATTTATGTTGCTTGCACAGAACGCCATCCTATTCTCTCCCCTCCGGATTACAGGGTTTTATAGACTGAAGGCTGACCCTACAACACAGAGGTTTCAAATTTAAAGCTTGACTTTTTCAAAGTCATCTGCTAACAAATTATTTAAATACCAGACTGTTAGTCTCAGAGTTTGATAGCATTAACCCTTCAATGAGGGGGGCTATTTTGCCTTAACCACATCCTCTGCATTTTAGAGTTTCCAATAGAAGAGGGAACCAAGATTTATTGAAGAATTAGAGTTTGCTGTGTGGCCATACTGGGCTTCCCTGGTGGCTCAGTGGTAAAGAATCCGCCTGCCAAAGGAAATGGCAACACACTCTAGTATTCTCACCTGGAAAATCCCATGGACAAAAGAGTCCGGCAGGCTGCAATCCATGGGATCGCAAGAGTCAGACATGATTTAGCGACTAAGCCATGGCCTGCACACTGATTAATTCTTGTTTAATGACTGAAAAATATCGGGAGCACCTCTGAAGAGGTAGAACAGATAAGGCAGGTCAAAAGAGCATATCTCTGGGGCATCTTTCTCATTGGAACTCCATGTCTCTGTTATTTTATTCATTTAAGATTAGCTATTGAAATAATGGAAAGAACCATACTCCCCAGTCCCTAACAGCCTGTCACAGATGTAAATTCTGAAGTCGACATCACAGGATTGGAATTTGCTAGGATGCATGTGTCAAACATAGTATAGGTATGTGACACCTTAAAAACACTTCAAGAAATTATATGACCCAGAATGTTACATGTTACATTTGCATGAGCCAACACGCTTTTCTTTTTTTTTAAAATAAGCGTGTTGAGCTGGAGGGTGCAAGCTTCCCTGTTTGAATGCCAGACCAGTATCATGCATTATTCTTAAATGTTGTTAATCCTGTAGATTTCACATCAGCAGATTTACCTAAATGTGATTCTGCTAAATGAATATACTAACTCATGTTGTGTTTAAAGCCCCTTTATCTAACAATTGCACCTGTCAAGAAGTGTCCTTAATTTGTTCAATTGAAGATATTTTTCTAAGGTCATTTGTTTTTCTTTCTAGGGTTAAACGTCCTACACAATTTTCCTTTTTTACTCACATCTGGAGAGGTTCTCAGAATGCTTGAAAATGAACACTACATGCTCTGTTTTAAAGTCTTAGGTGATTTCCCCCATGGGGCATATACATTTACTTCTTAAGGTCTTGTAATTCACTTGAAAATGTACATTTACTCACACTAATAAAATTTTCTTCCAGCTATATATTTTCCTGCCTTACATCATCTCATTAAGCACTAGAATCCCTCATGCCTGGATTTCCCCCAAAGATTGTGGGAAATCTGTGACTAGCTCCATGAAATGAGCTCTTATTCTGTGATGGTCTAAAAATAGTTGTACTGAACCGCAAAAACATATTGCAAGTGACTTAGATTAATACCTTTTTTCTCTGTTCAGGAGTTATTAGATGATGGGGTGGAAAGGAGCCTTAGAGATCATCTAGGCTGAGCCTTTTAGTTTACAGATAAGAAAACCGAGTCCCTGAGATGAAAAGTGACTTGCTCATGGTCCAGAGTGAGCCGTTGGCATCTCTATCACTGAACTCACATCTCTGGATTCCCTACTGTGAGGAGAAAAGGTTCAACTTTTATAAGTGCTTGGAAACAGGAGAGCAGGACATCTGTAATACTGTTGAACTAGATTAAAATCTCAATTTGATTGCTTAGTATCTGTGTGGGCCATGGGAAATTTCTACGTGTCTGTCTTGCTGTTTGGTCGCTCAGCTGTGTCTGACTCTTGCAAACCCATGCACTGTAGCCCACCAGGCTTCACTGTCCACAGGATTTTTCAGGCAAGAATACTGGAGTGGGTAGCGATGCCCTTCTCCAGGGGATCTTCCTGACCCAGGGATCGAACCTGGGTCTCCTGCATTGTATGTGGATTCTTTACTATCTGAGCCACCAGGGGAGCTCCAGTGGGTCACATGCTACGCATAAACTATAGCTAAAATTATACATTATTCTTCAGGACATATTGACACTTTTCTGAAATGATTGTATTTTGCTTATACTTCTCTCAGGTGCCTATGAGAGTTCCAACTGTCCTATGTCTTTGCCAATAACTAGCATTATTTCATCAAAAAATTTTTTTTTAATGTTCTAGCAGGTGCATAGTGATGTCTCTTTGCATTTTAATATGTATTCTCCTGGTGATTGATAATGTTGAGAACATTTTTTTTTTCATAATTTATTAGCTATTTGGAGATTCTCTTCTGTGAATCTCTTATTTAAGAATGTTACCTAGGGTTGAACTGTTAACTCTTTTAAATTGATACGAGGACGTCCCTGGTGGTCCAGTGGTTAAGAATCTACCTTCCCCAATGCAGGGGAGGCAGGTTCAATTCCTAGTGGAGGAGCTAAGATGCCCATGGCACCTACTGAGCCCCTGGGCTCTAGAGCCCAAGCACCACAACAAGAGAAGCTCAAACGCCGCTACTAGAAAAGCCAGCACAGCTAGAGAGAAGCCAGTGTGCCACAACGAAGACGGAGCGAATGCAAATAAAAATTAAGAAAGTTTAAAAAATTGAAAAATCCTTATGTAAAGGTCATTTATACACGCTAGGTAAACGTTCTCTTCTCCCACTCACTGGCTTGCCTTTCACGTTTTCACTCACGTCTGAATAAATAGGAATTCTTACCTAGGGTTGAACTGTTTTGGGGGAGAGGGCAGATGGTATCTTTATAAAGAAATATCAGCCTACCCCAAGATCATGAAGACTTTGTGTTCTCCCATGCTGCTACCTATAAACTGTATTATTTTACCTATTATATATTTGGGTCTATGACCCATGTGGAATTGATTTTTGTTTATTTTAAGAGTAAGGGATTCAGATATTCTAATTTTTCTGAATAGCGAATTGACCCTGCAACATTTATGAGAAAGATGGTCCTTTCCACATGCACTGCAATTTTCTCTTTGTTGAAATTTATGTGAACATATATATAGATTTCTGGACTCTCAGTCCCGCTCCATTAACTCTTTTGTCTAGTCTTGTGCCAGCACCACCCAGTCTTACTTACTGGAACTTGATAATAAGTTGTCATATCTGGAAGCATAAATCATTCAAATGTGTTCTTTGTCTTGAAGTTTGTTTTCCAATGTAGTTGCCCCTTTTGCATTTCCATATAAATTTTGCCATCAGCTTGTCAATTTCTACAGAAAGGTCTTCTAGAATCTGATTAAGATGACACTGAATCTAATGATAAATTTGGGTGAACTGACATCCTTACAATATTGAATTTTCAAATCCATAGTCATAGTGTATTCTTTCAGTAATTTAGGTCTTTAAAAAATTCTTCTCAGTAAGTTTTTTATCATTTTCTGTATAGATGTCTTTTACTTCTTATCTCTAGATTTTTTGGATATTACATCATGTGTGCAGAAGGGTACTTACTTCCAAAACTTTCCCTAACACTTTTTTTTTTCTTGCTTTATTTATTTACTTAGCATTTCTGTGCTCAGTCATGTCTGATCGAGGCCTATAGCCCACCAGGCCCCTCTGTCCATGGAATTTTCCAGGCAAGAATACTGGAGTGAAGTGCCATTTGCTCCTCCAGGGAATCTCCCAGACTCATGGATGGGATTGAACCTGTCTCTTGGTCTCCTGCACTGGCAAGCAGATTCTTTACCACTAGTACCACCTGGGAAGCTTATATAGAAATGGTGATAATGGCATGTGTCTCATTTCTAAACTTCGGTGAATCAGTTTCAAATTTCACCTTTAATTAAGTTTACTGTATATTTACATTTTGCAGATTCCTTTTGTCAGATTTAAGAAATTTCCTTTTATATCCCAATTTGCTAAAATTAAAAAAAAAAATGATGAGTGGTTAATTTCCCAAATGTGTTTCTCACTTATTCGAGAAAAGTTTTCTCCATTTTTATGTTAATTTGGTGATTAAGTTTTAAATGTTAAACCGAGCTGCATTTTTAGAATAAATCCAACTTTTTTGATCCTTATTAATTTTCTTTTTCTTGTTTCATCAGATCATCTGATCCTCTAAAATTTTGTTTTTGGTTTTTACATCAATGTTCATTGGATTATACACTCGGATAGATTTTTTTAGGTTTTTTTTTTTTTTTAGGTTTTAAAATCAAAGAAATGCTGGATGAAGAATAAAAGAACTGGGAAGGTGTTTCAACTTTTCCCTATTCTCTGGAAAACTTTGTGTAAGATAAGAGTTGTTTTTTAAATATGAAGAATTTACTCTAGAAGTCATTTGAGCTTGGAGCTTTCTTTATGAGAAGGTTTAAAATTAGGCATTCAACTTCTTTCATAGATACAGGAGTGTTTTCATTTTTTATTTCTCCTTAGTGTCAGTTTTGACAAGTTGAATTTTTTTTTCAAAGAACCTAAAACTTTTTATTGATATCTATGTTTTCTATATACAATATTATCCCTCGTACCATCAAGACCAATTTGGTGATGCAGTAGTTTTAAAAATGTACTCATTGGTTATTTTAATGACTTTCTTCCAAGCTGTTATTCACTCCCCCTACCTTGCCAAAACTGCAAGTTTTTATGTTGTCACTTCTCTATTTGAGTTAATTCATGACTTAGTGTTTTCTTTAATTGAACCACATGTCTCTAAAGTTAAGTAGAGTCTATTCAAAGTCTGCAGGAAGTTTCCAGTGCTCAACACCTTAACTACAGGCCTGCTTGATGTGTTAATTGGTAGTGCCAGTCTCTTGATGCTTTGAAAATTTGGCAACTTTAATTTTTTTATTTTCAGTTATGTTACGTGGCCACATAGTACAAATAATGAACAGACTCAGCTGAAGCAAAGACAACACAAACGGTGATAACCAGGTTGGACACATGCAAGTAATGATAACTACTTCAAAACAACTGTGTGTCTGAATATAATTTAACGATGTCATCAATCCCACTTTCAGAGTTGCTTAAAAATATCATAAAACAGATGAAATATGACAATTCTATTAAATACAGTGACACTTTTCAGTCTTTTTTTTCTCTTCTGAAATCTTTATTTTCTTTTGTGTTTAAGAAGAAGCTATCCATTATAAGACTGGAAAAATAGGGTAAGCAACAAGGTCCTACATACAGCACAGGTAACCATATTCAATATCCTATAATAAACCATCATGGAAAAGAAAAAAAATATATATATATGTATATATATATGTGTGTATGTATATAACTGAATATAATGTATATGTATAGAACTGAATAACTTTGAAGTATCACAGAAATTAACACAACATTGTAAATCAACTATACTTCAATAAAATAAATTTTAAAAACAGTCGAACTAAAAAAAATATGACTGGAAAAATAAATGAGTAAATTGTCTCCTAGTTGTTTGATTTCATTTATTATAACATATTTATTATAATATAATGAAATTTGTAATTTATTTTGAAGAATCATTTGTGGTAAGGATCTTCTTTTATGTTTTCCCACAAAGTCACACTAGAATATGTCATGAAATACTGAACTATGGGTGTCAGTGTTCCATATGTTAAAGATATTTGTCTCTTTTAATATATTTTCCATTTGTTATTTTAATAGGAATCTAGTTGGGCAAAGTGAATGGAAATGGAAAGAGCTGTTCATTCAAATTTCCAGCATCACAAGGAAGTTTCTGAATGGTCAATTCTTTGGACTGAAAATTAATTCCCTGTAAACCTTATTCACCTTGCCTGCTCCCAGAACCTAGCATGTTTTCTAACTTGTGTTGCCATTGAAACTTCCTCTTGTATCCCTGTATGGCTTCTTTGAAAATTCCTGTGTAATGGGAGAATGAGATATGTCACCATCCACAATCACACAGTTCATCAACAGAAAGATATCCGTGGGCCAGGCCTCTTGACCATGTGTTCCCTTCTGTGATCTATCCAGAGGCCACCCTGGTTGCCTCTGCACCTGTATTGGTTACTTCTAACTGGACTGGCTATTTCTTTTTCCTTTGTTCTTACAACATCTCTGCAGTAAATCCTACCATTTGGAGACAATTAGCTTTGATTAGGTAACAGTGAGCATTGTAAGAAGGGATATTTATATCGCTAGAGCAAATACAGGGAGATAGTGAGGGACAGGGAAGCCTGGTGGGCTACAGTCCATGGGGTCACCAAGAGTCAGACACAACATAGCAACTGAACAACAACAACATGTCAGAGATCAGGCATTTTCCAGAGGCTGTGTTTCCTGTGTCATCATTGACAAGACACTTGGGATGCAATCTGTGAATCAGGCCTTGGGTTTAGAAATGGGTCCCATAGACAGTGATCTGAGTCCAATCAGAGGAAATCTTCATTTACAGAGTCAGTCATCTCCTTTTCTATGAGAGGGCCTGTCAAGAATACCCTGGAGGGAAATGTCAAAGATATAGCAAGTACTCTTGCTGTGGGAGGGATTATGGTCTCAACTGATAATGCTGTGTGTGCCATAAAATAGAAACCAAGGTGACTGAATTGATCAGGAGGCTGTCCTCTGAGCAGGGCAGTGGGTGTGGTTCCATTCTGCAGAGATGAACAGTACGCTGGTGCTGACACTGTGGGCTTCTTTGGATCACTGTGCTGTTCCTTCCTTGAAAGTGAACCTTTTGGAAACAGATAGAGTGAAACAGCTGATGTCATGCTTAAGGGAAGGGATACAGAGATGAACATGACCCCTCATCCCTGACTTGGCTGGGACTTTCTGTTTGGAGATAAGGAAAAAACTCAAAATGACAACAAAACAAAAACAACAAAAGTCAAGGTCGATGGTTCATGAAACTGGAAATTCCAAAGATGGAGAAACTTCAGGATGGGATTGATTTAGTTTCTTGACAGTTCTCAAGGACCCAGCCACCTTTCCCATATCTGCTCAACTCTTTGCAGCACCAACTTCAACTTCAAGGTGACTTCCCTTCATATTTGCAAAACTGTCTTCACTGTTCCAGGTTTCATATAGATATACCATATACCTAAAGAAAAAGCATCTCTTTCAGTATGTTCTCTTTTTTTCTTTCCCAGAATTTCTCAGAAACCCCTCCTGATATCTCATCAGGTTATCTGCTTGCTTATTTATTTGTTTTTGGCTGCACTGGGTCTTCATTGCTGCACACAGACTTTCTCTAGTTGAGACAAGCGGGGGCTACTTTCTGATTAAGTAGCTGTTTGGGCTTCTTGTTGAGGTAGCCTCTCTCATTGCAGAGCAGGCTCTAGGCACATGGGCTTCGGTAGTTGTGACTCTCAGGCTCTAGACCACAGGCTCAGTAGTTGTGGCACACAGGCTTTGTTGCTCTGAGACACGTGGGATCTTCCCAGACCAGGGATGGAACCCATGTCCTCTGCATTGACAGGAGGATTCTTAACCACTTGACCACCAGGGAAGTCCTCACCTGCTAATTTTAGATCAGTCCCTAAGGCTGGGGAAAGCTAGACACTGATTGGCTTAGGTGAGTTACCTGAATAAACCCTGTGATAGGGGAGAGGGTCAGATCCCCACTGGATTAGATCCATCAGGATCCACCCAGGGCACTGAGGGTTGGGTCAACTTTCCCCAAACTGTAAAGGAACCATTAAAATAAAGGCATTGAAGAGCTGAAATAAAACTGGGTAGTGTGAGCATAGACGAAGAGGTGAGTAGATGCTGCGTAACCACCAACCACCAGCATACACTGCCGGCACCAAGCAGAACCAAGTCCAAAGGAGAGAGAAAAGAACTCATCATTAACAGTCGCTGTATGGAACACCCCAGAGATTAGTAAACAGACTCCAATTTTAAATTCAATGACCTTTCTTGTTTGTCCCTCCCTTGATTATTTACCACCTCTCTAACATGTGTGCATATGTCCATGTCTATGTTCCATGAATAGGCACATGCATATGCAAATGTAGGCACACAAGATCTCCACTGACTCCCTAGCATTCAAGGGACAAATTCACTCTCAGTTCTACCAGTCATTTCAGGGACATCCCCCGTGGTCTAGTGGTTAAGAATATGCCTCCCAATACAGGGGACTCAGTTTGATCCCTGCTGGGGGAACTAAGACCCCACCTGCCATTGGCCTACTAAGCCCACGTTGCATGACCACAGAACCAGTGCCCTGCAACGAAAGATCCCACGTGCTGCAACTAAGACCCGACAAAGCTAAATAAATAAATAATTTAAAAAACCAACACTACAGTCATTCCATATAATTTCAAGGACAATTGCAGTTTTGATCAGCGGCCTAATGCATTTGAATAACTGTACTAATTTGTGGGTTCTGATGGCCGAAAACCAAAGACTCTCAATCTACCCCTCTCCCACTTTCCCACTGACATAATTATAAAAATATAGAAGGAGATTCAAATTTTCAACAATGCTGGGAACCAGAAATATGATTAAAAAACTTATGAGAAGTCAGGAGGAATTTCTACTTTACTGAACTCAGAAGACGCGCTAAGTAACAGAGTAACGCTATACAGGGAAAAGGCAGTCATAGGAAATTCTTTCCCCATTATAGAGGCTTTCAGTCTCTCCAACTGACTCCTGGGCTACAACTCCTAATATGCTAAAGGAGAAATGAGAATCTAGTAACTGGAAAAACTGTGGTATTAGCGCAAACAAGAGACTCTGTTTTTCATTTAGTGTTTCAACATGGAAATAAATATACACTGTTTCAGATTTAGAAAGTTGACCAGGCAGCTCCTTCTTCAGGTTAAGTACCTTGCGAATCCCAGGCAAGTCGGCTTGGAATAGCTAGAGATGTGCAGTCCCATGGAAGACATACATGGGGGAGGGAGGTGGGGAGGGGGACAAAGCAGAACTGCACACAGGTTTTATGAGCAAATATCAAGACTGAGATCTCTCTCTGATCAAAGGACTGAGCATGTAAGAGAGAGAACAGGGGACTCAAGAGGCCTGGGAACAGTATACTTTGGGGGAAAAAAATTTATGATAGGAAAGAGCAGAAAATGCTTAGAAAATATCTAACTTGAGCTCCATAAACTTCAGGAAGCTGAGAATGAGATAAAAATACAATAGACTTTGATGAAAAGAGAGATTGCTGTGATAAGTAAAGCTTTCAAAGAAACTCAAATTTAATGACTTTTAAAAATGGATGATAACAGATCTGGATGCAAAAAAAATGTACAAATATGCACAGAATAGTGCATTCCTTTTCAATTTATGTGGTCGTCAGAGTTGATTCCACATCCTGCACTCCTCCTGCCTTTGGACAGATGTTTTCAGTAGTTCAAAATTTATTTTTAAAATCTATATTTAGCTTTTTTTAAAGAGAAAAAAAAGTATAAATTAAGTTCCTCCTTTACTATTTTGGCTTTTCAAAGAAACCTAATGTCAATGAATGCCAAATGTGCCATTAAAACTGCTCCAAGTGTTAATAAATCTGATTTTTAAACCTCTTGGTCTGTGCTGCCAATTAAAGGTAGAGTTTAAGCTTTGGAAAGCTATAGGTGTATAGAGGAATTAGGTACACAACTTCACAAAGTTTAGAGTGAGTCTAATAAAACAAATATAGTATTGGGCATTAAAAGTGAAATCATCAAATCAAAGTCAATAACAGAAATAGTAAAGGAACGAACTGGGCTTCCCAGGTAGCTCAGTGGTGCAGAATCTGCCTGCCGATGCAGGAGACATGGGTTTGATCCCTGGTCCTGGAAGATTTCACATGCCACAGAGCAACCAAAGTCTGTGCGCCACCACTACTGAGCTTGTGCTCTAGAGTCCGAGCTCTGCAACAAGAGAAGCCACTGCAGTGAGAAGCCTGAGCACAACTAGAGAGGAGGCCCTGCTCCCCGCAACTAGAGAAAAGCCCGTACATCAATGAAGACAGCACAGCAAAATATAAGTAAATACAGAAGGTTTAAAAATTAATCTATTAGTTTAATTCAGACTTCTCCAAATCCCTCTTTTGAAAGAAAAGATAAGAAAAATCTTCTCTCTTTTTGGTGTGGGAGAAGGAGGCTAAAAGTTTCCAGAAAGTAAAATATCCATGAACTCTCTTTAAAAAATATTATTCCACAAAACCATAGAAGTTGGCCCAGAGATGAATCAAAATAAGTAGAAATGAGGTTGTTACAGTACAAAAGTATTCACTCGCAGAATTAAATAAGTTAAATAGAATTGTTTTACATATACTCTGTAAACTAAATGCAAAGACAAAACAAACAAAATGGATAAATTAAAATTTCATTGTAGCAGTGTTTCAAAAAATTCTAAGCATTATTGACTAAACTGTGAAGAGAATAGGCAAGAGTCAAAGATAGGCTGGGACTTTCCTGGTGGTCCAGTGGTTAAGAATCCACCCCCAACGTAGGGAGTGCCAGATTGATCCCGGGTCAGGAAGTTAAGACCCCACATACCACAGCCAAAAAACCAAAACACAAAACAGAATCAATACTGTAACAAATTCAATAAAGACTTAAAAAAAGAAACAGTCATAGACAGGTGATTGTGAACCAAATGTGCCATCTTATAGAGGAGTAGTGAAAGAGATTTTATTATTTATTTGATATTATTTATTTGTCTAATTGACAGTGAATTAATTTCCCAACATTTTATTTCTGAACATTTTGAGATATACCCTGAAGTTGAAAGAATTTTATAATGAACATCAACATCCTCACTACCTAGATTCTACCATTAACATTTTACTATACTTGTTTTATCACCTATCCATCCATCTATCCATGCAAGAGATTTTATTTTTGATTTTGATCATTAAAGAAGTATATTTTCAAGTATAGTTTTACAAAATTTAAAAGTAATTACTGGTATGAATTTTTAATATTGCCAATTTTAATAATATCAGGGAAGAAAAAATAAATAAGACATGACATAAAACTATGAAAAACAATAAAACAGTAAATAAAATTGCACATGTTACTTGTAAAGTGAGGCGTATCTCCTTTTATTGTGCTTCACAGATATTGTATTTTTGACAGATTGAAGATTTACG
This sequence comes from Dama dama, assembly GCF_033118175.1. NCBI lineage: Eukaryota > Metazoa > Chordata > Mammalia > Artiodactyla > Cervidae > Dama > Dama dama. The sequence continues at coordinate 32,203,881 of NC_083693.1, read as the reverse complement.
GCAGCTGTGTCGAACAAGCACCATTTTTCCAACAGCATTTGCTGACTTTGTGTCTCTGTGTCACATTTTGGTAATTCTCACATTATTTCAAATTTTTAAAATGATTAGTTCCGGTTGTTGTGGGGATCTCTCATTAGGGATCTTTGGTGTCACTACTACAACTTGCCAAAGGTTCAGATGATAAGATTTTTAGCAATAAAATATTTTGAAATTAAGGTATGTGCATTGAAAAAAAAAAAAGGTATATGCATTGCTTTTTTAGACATAACACTGGTGCACACTTAATACAGAACAGTGTAGTGTAAACACAACTTTTGTATACCCTGGGAAGCTCCAAAATGTATGTAACTTGCTTATTGCTATGGTCTGGATTCCAATTCAGGACATCCCTGAAGTATGTCTGTATCTATCCAAGAAAGGAAAGATGAAGAAAGAAAACCACAAGAGTAAAAACAAAATGCTTGGCTAATTGATGTTGTTACTGTTCAGTCACTAAGTCGTGAACGACTCTTTGCGACCCCATGGACTACAGTATGCCAGGCTCCTCTGTCCTCTGTCTCCCGGAGTTGTGGGCTAATACATACAGGTAAATAAACAAAAAAAGCAAACATCTCAAATAAAAGGCTGCTATAAAAGTACTATGTAATTAAGAATTAAACATATAAAAGTGCTTAAATTGATAGAGGTTATTTTATTTTGAGAAAAAGTACAAGGCTCCCTATAGACATAAGGGTAGATACATGCATGTCACTGACATATAGTGCAAAATATTTTGCATAAGGTACACAAGAAGAAAAATTTTGTAAGCTAGGAGAAAAGAAAGACTTGAGCAGAGTTTTATACATTTCTGAAAGATCAAGTAGCCAAACTAAGTGAGAATATAGAGAATCTGGATAATAACATTACTGAGCTTAATTAAGTAGACCAAATTAGAATTTGTACCTTACAAGCAGTTGAATACCCTTTGGTAAGAGTTCACCGAACAACTATAAAATGTAATTAGATAGCAATGAAAACCTTAACCCCTTTCAAATGGGAGAAATTTTATAGTCCATTTTCTGTGATCACAAATGTCAATCACACAGACCAAAAATTGAAATCACCTCAAAAAATAGTCGGCTTGAATCTGTGATTTCAAACATCTTAGAAAAGAATAAAAATTAGAATTCTCCATGTCAGACATAAAGGTGCTGTGGAAGCAGTGATAAAAGGAAGGTTTTTGGCTCAAAAGTGAAAATAAATGATAGGAATGAGAAATGAATTCTGTTGATCAAAGATTCGATTCAAGTTTGAAAAGCAAAGATAAGCTAAATCTGATGAAAACAGGAGGAAAAAATAATACAGAAATACTTATTGTACTTCCTAGATGTTGCATTTTTATAAATTGCAGGTTTGTGGCGATTCTATGCAGAACAAGTCTGTTGTCACCATTTGCTCACTTCTTGTCTGTGTGTCACATTTTCGAAAATCTCACAGAATTTTGAGCTTTTTCATTATTATTATATTTTTATAATAATCTGTCATCAGTAATCATTGGTTACTCTTGTGATTATTTTGGAGGTACCATGAACTGTGCCCATATAAGGAGGCAAACTTGGTAAATGTGTGTGTTCTGACTGCTCCTTCATCCTGCTGTTCCCCATCGCTCTCCCTCCCCTCAGCCTCCCTACTCCCTGAGACACAACAGTATTGAAATTAAGTGGATTACTAACCCTACAATGACCTCTAAGTGTTCAAGCAAAAGGAAAAGTTGCATGTCTCTCACTTTAAATCAAAAGCTAGAAATGCTTAAGCTGAGTGAGGAAGGCATGTTAAAAGCCAGGAGAGCTGAAAAGCTAGGTCTCTGGCATCAAATAGTAACCAAGTTGTGGATGCAAAGGAAAAGTTCTTAAAGGAAATTAAAAGTGCTGCTCCAGTGAACACATGGCTAATAAGAAAGCAAAACAGCCTTGTTGTCGATATGGAGAATGCTGTAGTGGTATGGATAGCAGATCAAACCAGTCGCAATGTTCCCTTAAACCAGAGCCTGATCCAGAGCAAGGCCCTAATGCTCTTCAATTCCATGAAGTCTGAGAGAGGTGAGGAAGCTGCCCAAGAAAAGTTTGAAGCTAGCAGAGGTTAGTTCATGAGATTTGAGGAAAGAAGCCACTTCCATGACCTAAAAGTGCAAGGTGAGGCAGCAAGTTCTGATGTAGAAGCTGTGAAGTCATCCCGTGGACCTGACTAAGATAATTAATGAAGCTGGGGGAGGAGGAGCTAGGATGGCGGAGGAATAGGATGGGGAGACCACTTTCTCCTCTACAAATTCATGCAAAGAACATTTGAACGCTGAGCAAACTCCACAAAACACCTTCTGATCGCTAGCAGAGGACATCAGGCGCCCAGAAAAGCAGCCCATTGTCTTCGAAAGGAGAGAGAAGAAATCCAGCTCCATGCACCAGAACACCGACTCAAGCTTCCCTAACCAGGAGACCTTGACAAGCCAATCGTCCAACCCCACCCGCTGGGAGAAATCTCCATAATGAAGCTGGGTATACCAAACAGGTTGTCACTGTGCCTCTGCCACCAAAAGATTATGACTCACTGAAGGTTCAGATGACGGTTAGCAATTTGTTTTATCAAAAAGTATTTTTAAATTAAGGTATGTAAATTGGTTTTAGACAAAATGGTATTACTCACTTAATAGAATACAGTATGGTATAAACATAATTTTTTTATGAACTGAGAAACCAAAAAAAAACTGTGACTTGCTTTATATCTAATGTTTGCTTTACTGTGGTGGTTTGGAACTGAACCTACGATATTTCCAAGGTCTATCTGTATTAAGCCAAAAATCAACAATTAAAAGACAGTAAACTCTGGAAATTATAAAGAAATTAATCTAATCTCTAATTCTTTTTAGGTGAAGGAAGAAAGAAAATAATATAGAAAACTTTCTGTGTAATTAGAAAAATAAGTCTGAGCAACTGCAAACAGTCTAATTTTAAGGAAAGTCTACCTATAAAACTTTACATTAGAAGCGAAGTTCTGAAAGATAAAATAATTAAATACTGATTTCCAGTGTTGCCAACATTTACACTTAAATCAAGAACTCGTGGGCCTGGATGGATGGTTTTGTTGGTTGGTTTCATTAAATGTGCAAGAAACAGAACAAGGAAATATATGGAAAGTTTTCTTATTCATGTGTTAATAACCTTAGTAACAGAATTGAGATGATGCTTACCTCAATACAAAAAAAATATAGTTCAATTTGGATTATGAAAATAAGCAAAAACTCCTGATTGTAACACTAGCAAATTGAGACTAGCATTCTATTAAGTGAAGATGAATTCATGACAAAATTAACAACATTCCAGAAATACAATAATGATTGGATGTCAGAAATATTTTACTATAATACGTATTCATAGGTCAAAAAAAACACAAAACACCTCTGCATGGTAGCAGAAATGACATTTGTTAACATTTAAATTCAATTACTGTTGAATAATAATGAATTAGAAATAGAAAATTCTTCTTCAGCATTATCAAGTTTCTATCTTAATTGCTCTCTCTCCAGCCAGGAGTCTTAACTTCTAGTCCCACACAGAGCCACTTGGTGACAATGGCAATGAATTCTGCTGGCAGAGAATATTAACCCTGTGTGAATACAGGGTAGGGATCTTCTGAATTTTAGAGGAGGTTAATACTGGAACAAGCCAGAATCACACAGAGCATTTTACCAATACACACTGATCTCTTCTTGATGGGCTCCTTTGCCCCTGTGACTGTTGATCAGGAAGGCAGTAGAAAATGAATGCAATAGCCGTGATGCCTACTTCCACAGTGATGAGAGGAGCAAAAAGATGGAGAGGCTGCTCTTTAAGGTCCCATTGAAAAGTAATGATTTTATTCCACTGAGTGACTTCCTTTCAGTGAAAACAGATGTGCCATTTCCTAGAAGAACTTGAAGAAATGCAGACTAGAGCCGACAACTTCCACAGGAAGGAAAAGAGGGAAAGAGCTATTATGTATTGAGCTTCAGCAAAGTGACCACAAAGAAGGCTGACTTCCAAAGAATTGATGCTTTTGAATTGTGGTGCTGGAGAAGACTCTTGAGAGCCCCTTGGACAGCAAGGAGATCAAACCACTCTATCCTAAAGGAAATCAGCCCTGAATATTCACTGGAAGGACTAATGCTGAAGCTGAAGCTACAATATGTTAGGCCACCTGCCTTGCAGTTGGAAAAGAGCTTGCTTGTTGTTGTTCTCTATCATGTTTGACTCTTTGCAACTTTATGGACTGTAGCCCACCAGGCTCCTTTGTTCTTGGGATTTTCCAGGCAAGAATACTGGAGTGGGTTGCCATTTCCTTCTCCAGGTGATCTTCCCCACCGAGGGACGGAACCCGGGTCTCCTGAATTGCAGGCAGATTCTTTACCATCTGAGTCCCCAGGGAAGCCCCTTTGAATGTTTGTAAAATCTTCCCAGATGATGTCCTCATTCTGAACGTGAGGCTCTATCTGCACCCTTCATGAGACATTTACCTGCACATTGGCTACGTTCTCTAAGCTTAATATAATTCCAAATTCTTCGAGAGCAGACATCACAACTCACGTCTGCTGGTGCACCGTAGGTCCATTCACCCCAAATTGTCTATCTTGAGCCAGAACCCTGGTGGGAATTGGAAATGAGAGGTGGAATAAATGTCATTCCCACCAGATAGATATAACTGAGGTCACTCAAATGTTAGGATCACTGGGATCAGATGCCAAGGTGACCAGGAAACACCTCATGGAACAGAGACTGCAAAACTGTGCCTCAAATATGACTGATGCTTGCCAGGTGGACCAAGCTTGAAAGGACTTTCCAGGAGGGGGAGCTGTGTGGACAAAGCACTGAGATGGAAAATTAAAAAATGCAGATTCAAGGAATTGCAAGCAGGTCAGTGCAACTGGAGTATGGGTGAAATTCTGGAGAATAGAAAAGACAGGAACCATACCATGGCCATGGGTTGAACAATTTTTGACAGGAGAGGGGCTTGGCCAGATTTGTCTTTTAGAAAGATCTCCTTAGCCTGGAGGGGGATAATGAATTTTGGAAAGTGACAAAATCAAAGGAAGGGAGACCACTTAAAGACTGCAAAGCTAAGGTGGGTGCTCTGGGAAATAGAAGAATGCGGAATGTATGATTTTCTTTTTTAAAATTGAAGTTCAGTTGCTTTTCAATGCTGTGTTAGTTCCTGATGTACAACAAAGTGAATGTGTGTGTACATATACACACAGCCACTCTTTATCACCACAGATCACTGCGGAGAGTTCCCTGTGCTGTTATACAGTGGGGTCTCATTAGTTATCTATCTGATTGAGGTTGTTTTATTTTCCAGTGCTTGTTTTAGTGGAATGTTGGTAACATGAATCATTGAGCACCCAGTATGGACTGGAAATTATGATCAGCCTTATACATGCGATTTAACATTTAATTCTCAGAATTACTCTGGTAGAAAAGGACCATGATCATCTCCATTTTACAAATAGGAATATAGAGAGAGCAAATAAATTACCCAATGTCATCCAGCTACTCTCAGTTTCAGAGCTGGGATTCAAACCCAGGTGGTCGAGCTCCAGGAGCCGGTCCTCTTAGCCTCTGAACAACATAGTCCATGGGGAACGAACCTTGGGAGAATCAGAGTTGGGGTGGTGTCCTTCAGCTGTAATATTTCCAGGTAATGAAAACCAGATTAAGGGCTTCCCAGGTAGCTCAGCTAGTAAAGAATCTGGCTGCAATGCAGGAGACCCCAGTTCAATTCCTGGGTCAGGAAGTTCCCCTGGAGAAGGGCATGGCAGCCCACTCCAATATTCTTGCCTGGAGAATCCCCATGGACAGAGGAGCCTGGTAGGCTGCAGTCCATGGGGTCACAAAGAGTTGGACATGACTGAGTGACTAAGCACAGCACAGCAATGGAAACCAGACTGAGATGAAACCAAGAGAATGGGGAAATGACATTGTGGGAGGATAAGGAATTGGATTCATAAACTGTGAGCTTAGCCCAACCAACACCAGGAAATTGGTTTTCTTTTTATGTTTTTATTTTTATTGTGGTAAGATATATATAACACAAAGGTTACCATCTTAACCATGTTTAAGTGCACAGTTCAGTGGAATTAAGTGCATTCATATTGTTGCCCAACCATCACCACCATTCATCTCCAGAACTCTTTTCATGTTGCAAATCTGGGACTTTGTACCCATGAGACAGTAACTTCTCTTTCACCCTTTGCCCCAGCCTTTGGTGACCAACATCTTACTTTCTGTCTCTATGAATTTTACTATTCTAGGTACCTCATATAAGTGGAGGGCTTTCCAGGTGTCACTAGTGGTAAAGAACCTGCCTGCCAGTGCGGGAGACATAAGAAATGGGGGTTTGATCCCTGGGTCGGGACGACCTGCTGGAGGAGGGCATGGTAATCCTCTCTAATATTCTTGCCTGGAGAATCCCATGGACAGAGGAGCCTGATGGGCTACAGTCCATGGAGTCACATAGACTTGGACACGACTGAAATGACTTAGACGAGTATAAATGGAATCATACAATATCTGTCTCTTTGTGACTGACTTATTTCATTTAGTAAGATGTCCCTAAGTTTCACCCATGTCATAACAAGTGTGGGAATTTCCTTTCTCTTTAAGGTGGAAGATATTCCATTGCATAGAATAAACTTTTCCATGCTCACTGTCAACTTATTTGTGTCTTTGGACCTAAAATGAATATTTTCTAGACAGTGTATAGTTGAATCATATTTTTTAATCCATTCTGCCAATTTCTGATTTTTGATTTCTCTGAGAGTATAATCCATTTATATTTAAAGTAATTACTGATAAGGAGTTCTGTCATTTTACAGTTTGTTTCCTATATGTATAGCATTTTTGTCCTCCTTTTCTTGCATTTCTGTTTTCTTTTGTGCTTAGTTGATTTTTGTAGTAAATCATTTAATTCTCTAGTTTCCTTTGTATGTATTTTACAACTATTTCCTTGTAGTTATAATGGGGGTTTAACATTTAACATCCTAAAGTTATACAACTCTAATTTGAATTTATACCAACTGAAGTTCAAGAAAATATAAAACCTCCTTCAGAGCTCTGTTCACATCTCTTTCAGTCATTTTCGTCATAAAGTTACATTTTCATACATTGTATTCCAAAAGGGTAAGCTAATAAGTGATTTCCATGGGGTGGCAAAGAGTCAGATACGACTGAGCAACAGAATTGACTGAATGACTGAATAAGTGATTTTAGAAATACATTAGTCTTTTAAATAATGTAGAAAATAAAAAGCAGAGTTATTCATTGTTACAACAATTCTACCTTTTGAAATTGTCCATGTATTTACCTTTACAGAAATTTTTATTTCTTCATATGGCTTTGAGTTATTCTCTAGTGTCCTTTCATTTCAACCTGCAAGACTTCTTTTAGTACTTCTTACACGACAGATCTAGTAACAAACTCTTTCATCTATGGGAATTGTCTGATTTTTTGTTGAAAACTGGACACTTGAAGCTAACAATGTGGTATGGAAGTTAGAATTCTTCCCTTTCTCTAGGGCTTGCTGTTTTCGTTTTGCCTTAAAAAATTATCGCAGGCTCTCTTCATGTTGAGGTGTAAACTTAAAGGTCTTCTCAGTTTTCTTCTGAGTCTGAACCTTTCCCTCGGCATACATAGTAACTTTGTAATTTCCACTGTATATAGCTGTTGCCTTTGAATGATCTAGTCTTTAATGCCTGGTTCCCTAAAGGAGTAAAAGAGAGAAATGGACTGGGGAGGGGAAAGTCAGCCTTTTAAATCTTCTGGAAAGGAGCTTACAACAACGATGGATGCATGCTTCTGTTTGCACCTCTGTGATCAGAATGGGCAATCAGTGATGAGAACATGGATACCTAATTTGGGGAGAACAGGGTTCTTATTGTCCACTCTGACTTCTGAAAACTTTATGCCAACTACTCTAGGAATAGGTGTACAGTGGCCTGCAATGGGACTGGAGTGGAGATGGTGGCTATCAATGACTTACAAGCTGAAATTGACAAGACATAAGTGCAATTTAGTGCTTCCTAGGTGGCTCAGCAGTAAGCAGTAAACAATCTGCCTGCCAGTGCAGAAGACACAGTTTTGATCCCTGGGTTGGGAAGATCTTTTGGAGAAGGAAATGGTAACCCACTCCAGTATTCTTGTCTGGAAAATCCCATCAATCAAGGAGCATCGTGGGCTTTGCGACCATGGGGTCGCAAAGAATTATGACTTGGTAACTAAACAACACCACCAAGTGTAATATACCTTGTAAGCCTTCTCCCATAGAAGTTGCAAGCTCTCAGTAAACTCCAGAATTTCAAATAGTTACAGCAGACAAATTCTTCCAGTGCTATTGTTGTCTAGATGCGAAGACAGATTCTTTGTGCTTCCTACTCTACCATCTTCCCAGGATCCAGCAAATCTGTCTCGATGCACTTGTGTCCATCAGCTCTTGAATACGCCGTGGAGGAAAGTGATGGAGGCACTAGCAGATGCCTGGGCTGTAATAAAGGCAGGTTCCCATCTGAAGGTTTAGTTTTGTAAAGTCATCCTGTTGACACAATTGATGTTTTGTTCTTGCTTTTATTTGAATTTTGTACAGATAATTGTTTTAGGATGTAGAAATTCTGATTTGTTATGAAAGCAGAGATGGGACACATCATGATTAATTTCAGTGGATATTGTACAAGTCCTCTTCCTCCCAGAAGAGGAAATATATCCAAAAATGGATATATTTTTCCTAACAGAATATATTTCTGCATATTTCTTCTCCTCCTTTTACAGTTGTCCTGTTTAAAACCTAATTCTGAATTCTTAAAAAATTCAGTGGGCCAATTCCTTAGATTACTTATTTTTTTAAGGAAATTGCTCTGTTAGATGCCCAAATCAGCCCAAATCTCTGTGCACAGAGGTGTAATGTGGGTTCTATGGTGCCCAGGAAGCTCCTGCAAGCTCTGTACCTTGAGTTCAGTCAACTTGGCTCATGAGCAGCAGAGAGAAGGTTTTTGAACCTCAAGGTAGCTTTAAAAGCTTCATATCTTAAAAAATCCTATTACTACTTTGAGTGAATGGTAGTGTTAAGTATAGTTTCTCCTCAATAAAAGGTATAAAATCATCCCTTAATTGGAATTGAATGCAGACTCCAAAAAATTCATCTTGATTAGAGCTAGGGATGTGGGTGGGGAATTAAATGAGACTAGTCTCTTTAATTTCTTTAGTCTGATAAATGTTTGTATCTATAACTGCACACACATATTTATACACATAAATATATTTATATCTATTGTTTAGATGGATCAGAGAAGGGATGTTACTGATGTTGTTGCAATCAGCTGTTTTCTGGCAATTTCTAATCACGGGCAAGGTGCTATCGAAGCAGGCTTTGTATTTTGTGCTGCTGGGAACATTAGACACTCCGACCCTAAATTTTAACAAGACTTGAGCTCTCTGGAAAAGCCCCTGACGCTGGGAAAAATTGAGGGCAGGAGGAGAAGGGGGCGGCAGAGGATCAGATGGTTAGATAACATCGCTGACTCAATGGATATGAATTTGAGCAAACTCCAGGAGATGGTGAAGGACAGGGAAGCCTGATGTGCTGCAGTCCATGGGGTCACAAAGAGTTGTACATGACTTAGCAACTGAACAACAATGAAGAGCTCTTTGGAACTGAGAGATACTGCACCATGTAACAAAAGTCCCAAATTCCCTTTTGGGGAAGGGTGGCATGCTGAACCACTGATGTGGTTGATTTTCCAAGGTGATCTTTCCCTCTTTTGTCTGAGTCAGATGCTATCTCCAAGAATGGTGGCTTGAGAGTTGGGGGCTGGGTTGCTGGACAGATGGCTTTTCTTCCCGGTGATGTCATCGAAATGAAGGCTGCTGGAGATCAAAATGAAGCTTCATAGTCAAACTCAGGCATCAGAGAACCTGCTTGTTTATGCTGTGAAACATAGCTCAGAGTAACACTGAAAGGGCAAACACCCAGTCAGAGGGAACGTGGCACTCTGCAGAACTGACCTGGGGAAACCCTCACCAGCCCAAGTAACCCTGGATGCACTGAAGGAAGTGTCAGGACATTCCTGCCTAAATCTCACAGAGCCAGGGAATCAGTCAGTTAGTCAATAGCAAATACTTTTGTGAGCATCCGTATTACTGGTTAGACAAGAAGGAGGGCTTCCCAGGTGGCACTAGTAAAGAACCCGCCTGCCAATGCAAGAGACATAAGAAACTTGGGTTCGATCCCTTTGTTGGGAAGATCCCCTGGAGGAGGGCATGACAACCCACTCTAGTATTCTTGCCTGGAGAATCCCATGGACAGAGGAGCCTTGCAGGCTACAGTCCATGGGGTCCCAAAGAGTCAGATGTGACTGAAGTGGCTTAGCACGCATGCACAATGAATGGCTGAACTTGGTAGCCATCAGTGTAGACTTGGAGCCAAATGATGCCTGAGCTTGGAAGCTGATCCAGTGGGGACAATGGCTCTGAGAGTGAGCGGAGGAATGTGAGGCTCTAGTTCTGAGAACCTGAACTCCAGGAGAGTGGTGTTAGTGTTAGTCATTCAGGCATGTCTGACACCTTGTGACCCCTTGCACTGTAGCCCACCAGGCTCCTCTGTCCACAGAACTTTCCAGGCAAACATACTGGAGTGAGTCGCCATTTCCTCCTCCAGGGGATCTTCCTGACCCAGCACTTGAACCTGGGTCTCCTGAATTGTGGGCAATGGTGCCAGGATAAAAATTCAAGTGTTGGGAGGAGCACTTCATTCAAATGTTGGGGGTGGGGTGGAGGGAAGCAATTCAGCTTCAGACGAGCAGAGTTGATGGCCCCAGGGGACATTCAAGTGGAGAGTCCGGCAGACATCTGGGTAATTGCAGATTAGGACAAATCCTTACTCTAGATGAACAGCTGCGCCCTCTGAAACCACTTGCAGTGTTGGCCTTCTTAGTAGCATGTCTGGGTTGGTGGCCAGATGAGGTTGTGCAGGGGAGCTGAGCAGGCAGCACTTTTACTGTTGGAAAAGGGGGAGCTCTGGGCTTCTTTTGGGGCTGGGGTCATAAGCTTATGCCTGGTGTACCTGTCAGCCAGGTCCCAGCCATGGCAACTCATGGGGTAACTCCAGGATGTAGAGTCTGCCTGTGAGCTGGTCAGTGAGGGTGTTGACAAAGTTTGCAGCCTATGAATTTGTATTTTTTACTTCTAAACATCCACAAGGTTATAAAACCACATTTTAAGAAAGCTAGATTATTTTTTGATGGGTGGTGATGGTGGAGCAGGGTGGGAAGGAAGGAGGGGTGAACTGTCACCTGAGCCTTTGGAAATGCGATGGACTTGAACTTTGTAGAAAACTGGTCCCATCCCCTCTGACACCAGCTAATGATTTGTCTCTGTGGCTGTGTTCAGACCTCAGGCTGTCATCACCTCTGATGTGGCTCCCGCAGATGAGAGAGGGAGATAGTGTCACCGCCTGGGCTCACTCGCACGGAGGCCCTTGGCGCCAGCTTCTAGGGTACCCGACTGGGGCCGTGCACATCATTACCCAGATTAATGAGGACAGATGGGGTTTGTATAATCAGTCTTACCCTGCTGCCAGTCTGATTTGGTCGCCAGGTGGAATATCCCTGTAATGAATTCTTACAAATATAGCATCCAATTCTGACTTCAGGGGGAAAAAATTACAACTTTGGGTGTTAACGCGGGAAACAAGAAGATCCTGTGTTATTGCACATGAGGTTTGCCCTGAGGGTGCAGGGGCCATCAGGATGAGGAGGCTAGTTTCAGTTACCTTAATAACAGGTAACAAAGGGGGAAATGGGGAGCCTAAGTCTTCCCTTTTCTTCCTTTCCCCCATCCTTCTGCTGTTCTCAGCATCCCCAGTTGTACCTATGGTTAAAATGCAGATGCTCCAGGGAACTTCTGGGCTCATTCATAAAGAAAATGGGAGCGGGTCCCATTAAAAAGAATGAAATAATGCCATTTGCAGCAACATTGATGAACCTAGAGACTGCCACAAACTGAGTGAAGTAAGTCAGACAGAGAAAGAAAGATATCATATGATAACGCTCTAAGCAGAAACTAAAAAGAAATGGTATAAATGAAATTATTTGCAAAACAGAAACAGACTCACAGAGTCTGACAGACTTGGAGAATGAACTTATGGTTGCCGGGGAAAGGCTGCTGGGGAGGGGTAGATTGGGAGTTGGGGACTGACATGTACACACTGCTATATTTAAAACAGATAACCAACAAGGACCTACTGTATAGCACATGGAACTCTGCTCAATATTAGGTAATAGCCTAAATGGGAAAAGATTTTGAAAAATAATATATACATGTAGATGTATAACTGAATCACTTTGCTGCACACTTAAAACTAATACAACTGTTGATCGACTATCTTGTGGTGGCGCTGTAGTCAGTTGTTCAGTTGTGTCCGATCCTTTTGTGACCCCATGGACTGTACCCCACTAGGCTCCTCTGTCCATGGGATTTCCCAGGCAAGAATACTAGAGTGGGTTGCCATTTCCTTCTCCTGCGGATCTTCCTGACCCAGGGATTGTACCTGAGTCTCCTGGTTGGCAGACAGATTCTTTTACCACTGAGCCAACAGGGAAACCCAGTAAATGTACATTGCATCTCAAAATAAGTTTCCTTGAGCCAAAGCTTTTATTAAAAATGAAAGAAGATTCTATAGGAAACTATTAGAGTTTTCATCATTGCCCAGAGCTTAGATTTACTGATTATAAAGTATGTCCCAGGCATTGTATAAAAACATGCTTCACATGTATCATCTGATATAATAGTACGTCTGACGTATAGTAAATACAGTAAGTGCTCACCAGTGTGGCCTTTTATGAACAAGAATCTGGAAGTTGATGGACCTAACACTGGCCCAGCAACTCAAATGCCCACTCAAGGACCCAAGTCCTTTCTGTCTTTCCATTGTGCTATCTTTAGTGATTCATTGGTGGATGGCCTCATGATTGCAAAGTGGCTGCTGCAGCTCCAGCATTATATCTTCACAGGACATCAGCACAAGCAGGAAAGCAGTGAAAAAAAGTACAGGAAAAAAAGACTTGCCCTTGAGAAGTTCTTGTCATTAATTAGGGGTATATGTCTTTTCTAGAAGGCACCAACAGACTTTCCCTTTGTAGAATGATCACGTGGTCATCCCCTCAACAGTTTCTGGCAAAAGAGAATGTCTAATTATGATCTTTGACTAATTATGATTCATACCTTGAAGTTGGATATGAAACAAGTATTCTGTCCTGGGGGTTCAGAGGAAGTACCATCAGTCTGCACCTCAAATTATATGAAGTAGGATATTGTTATCACACCCATTTCCCAAATGAGAAGGATGTAGTAAAAGAGTAATTTTTTTCAAGGTCACATGCACACATCTTTACAAGCAGCCAGGCTTCCCAAGGCTGACTAACAAACTCCAGCTGTCAGCTCTTTAATACCACATTGCAGTGTCTTCCTGGAAAAACCTATCCAGTCCAAACCCCATATAGTCTTAGACTATAAAATCCTAAAAGCATAAAATATAAATATTTAAAATATAATTATGTAGAATATAGATAAAATATAAAACATTTGAACTGGAAAAGACATTTAAGATCCAGTAGTTCTCAGAGTTTGGCCCAGACCAGCAGTATCAGCCGTGCTGGGGAACTAGAAATACAGATTCTCAAGAGAAACTCTGTGAGTAAGGCCCCAACATCCATGTTTTAGAGCTGACACATGCTAAAGTGTGAGAACCACTGACTAATCCAAGTCCTTCGTTTTAGAGACCCGATCCAGGTCATTCAGCTTATTTGTGGCACAAATGGGATTGAAGATAGATGGGGCAGTGAGGTCACCTGGAGTCTGTGCTCAACATTTAAATGATAGATTCTTCCCCAGTGTGCACCCAGAAAGAGATTTTGCATTTTTGAATAGCCTCAGATGCACACAGCTCATTAAAAACTTAATAATAATAAAAAACTCATTCTAAGGTGCAAGCATTGTGTTATGCTCTTCTAATAGTTGATCAGATCATCTCGACACATACACATAGGTATATTTAAACTGGATAACCAACAAGGACCCACCGTACAGCACAGGGAACTCTGCTCCAATGTTATGTGACAGCCTGGATGGGAGGGGAGTTTGGGGAGAATGGATACATATGTATGTATGTATGTATGAGTCCCTTTGTCCTCTATCTGAAACTATCACACCAGTGTTAATCTGCTATACCCCAGTATAAAAAAAAGTTTAAAACAACAACAAAAATAGTTCATCAAATAGTTGGCAACACAGTCAGGTAGGTGTTAATACCTCTATTTTAGGGAATGGATGCATAGAAAAGATAGATAAATTCTCACAGTCTTCTAATTAGTAAGGTGGAGACCCGGGATTCAAATGCATCTTTGTCCAAATGCAAGTCTGCTTGAGACCAGGCAGGTAAGGAGGCTAAATATGATCCTGAGCCTTGGCCTCGCCCCTAATGGTGAAGGGGTCATGGGCTGGTGTTCCCGTCCTTAGCTGGACTTCCCACCTGAAACTGGTTGAGAGCGGGATGATGCTGGTCATGGGAAAGTCTTCCTGGGGTTATGTAAACTCACCTCACCCTCCCTGTGGCTCACTGGCTACTCTGGCAACCCCCAGAAAGCCTCCGACTGAGTCTGTCTTTTCTAACTTTGCCGAGGTGCCATTTGCCAAGAGGAAGCTGGCCTCAGTCTGGTGGCCTGGGTCACTGAAAGCGGGAGAGGAGCAGTTGAGGCATCAACTCCATGAGATTGCTGCCAACATCTGGCCAGCTGTTGCCCATCAGCTGGAAAGCTAGCCAGAGTGTCTCCTAGGGCTGGTCCCTAGAGTGTTGGGATGCAGTGACCATGCCAGATCCTGGCTGGGGGCCAGAGAGAAATCAATCCAGGCTGGTTTGTGCCTGCAGGGCCCCCATACCTCGTGCCTGCAATTTCTGGCTCAAGGGACTTGTCAGAGAATGATGGGTGAACACAGCAGGAAGGGGTGTGACTGACCATACAGCCCGGGGCTTTTCAAACTTTTTAACAAGGTGGAGACCTTTCTTCAAGTGACATTGCAGGTAGTAAAGACCAGTGCAGAGAACTTAAAGGTGGGTCTCTGGGCCTGAGGAGACCCTGGGAGCCCCCAGTGCTCTGTGGAACAGGGCGAGCTCCTTACAGCCGCCTTCCTGAAAGAGGACAAAATCTAACCTCTTTTGAGATGGGTTAAAGATCCATGTGAAAAGAAGAGAAGCGAAAAGCAAAGGAGAAAAGGAAAGATATTCCCAATTTAATGCCGAGTTCCAAAGAATAGCCAGGAGAGATAAGAAAGCCTTCCTCAGTGATCAGTGCAAAGAAATAGAGGAAAACAACAGAATGGGAAAGACTAGAGATCTCTTCAAGAAAATTAGAGATACCAAGGGAACATCTCATGCAAAGATGGGTTCGATAAAGGACAGAAATGGTATGGACCTAACAGAAGCAGAAGATATTAAGAAGAGGTGGCAAGAACACACAGAAGAAGTGTACAAAAAAGATCTTCATGACCTGAATATTCACTGGATAGACATGGTGAAGCTGAAGCTCCAATACTTTGGCCACCTGATGTGAAGAGCCAACACATCGGAAAGGACTCTGATGCTGGGAAAGATTGAGGGCAGGGGGAGAAGGGGCGACAGAAGATGCGAGGTTGGATGGCATCACCGACTCGATGGACATGAGTTTGAGCAAACTCTGGGAGAGAGTGGAGGACAGAGAAGTCTGGCGTGCTTCAGTCCATGGGGTCACATAGAGTTCACACAACTTAGCAACTGAACGAAAAAGTCCTGGGAGAAAGTTGACAGATGAGTGGCACCACATAGACACTGGGTCCACTTGTCAGCTTCTGAGGAAGGTATCAGAGGGATTAGTTAATTTCTGCCCCTGGGGTGGGGGATAGAACTTAGCTTAAGGTGATGCCACTGGCCAGGCAGTGATGGGGAACAGTGGAGGGCAGCTGCCCCGCGCAGAGAAGAGCGGGTGGCTCTCGAGTCTAGACCTCACCCAACACCATCAGTCATTAGTTCTCATGCCTAGACCTCACCCAACACCATCGGTCATTAGTTCTCACTCTAGACCTCACCCGACACCATCGGTCATGAGTTCTCACGCCTAGACCTCACCCCACACCATCAGTCATTAGTTCTCATGCCTAGACCTCACCCCACACCATCAGTCATTAGTTCTCATGCCTAGACCTCACCCAACACCATCAGTCATTAGTTCTCACTCTAGACCTCATCCCACACCATCGGTCATGAGTTCTCACACCTAGACCTCACCCAGCGCCATCAGTCATTAGTTCTCACTCTAGACCTCACCCCACACCATCAGTCATTAGTTCTCACGCCTAGACCTCACCCGACACCATCGGTCATGAGTTCTCACACCTAGACCTCACCCGACACCATCGGTCATGAGTTCTCACACCTAGACCTCACCTGACACCATCGGTCATTAGTTCTCACTCTAGACCTCACCCCACACCATCAGTCATTAGTTCTCACACCTAGACCTCACCTGATACCATCGGTCATGAGTTCTCACACCTAGACCTCACCCCACACCATCGGTCATTAGTTCTCACTCTAGACCTCACCTGACACCATCGGTCATTGGGCTTACCCGGCTTCACAGGTCCCTGGCCTCCAGCCAGATTCTGGGCTTTCTGTGGACCTCGGGCTTAGGACAGACACAGCCTGTCTCTCACTGCAGACGTCATGACCGTGCCTGCTCTGTTTATTGCATTATTTCTATCCTCAAAGTTTATCCACATCTGGGTTTTGCTCAGCCCACTGACCTCCATTCCATGCCCTGGACTTTAAATAGCTGAGGATCTGTTTGTTTATTTACAGAGTCAGGACTTTATCCTGCTCCTGCTCGATCAACCAGAGCTCAGAGAATGGGAACCCTCTACCTCTATTAACTCGCACCAGGCGTCTGCTTAGCACGCTGCTTTGGCTGGGTTCTTTGAGGCTGTACTGCACTCAGTCCTGTGAGTAAGTCAGACTTAGCACAATACACCCTCATTTAACTATTTAAATTACCCTATCCCTGATGGCTCAGATGATAAAGAACCTGCCTGCAATGCAGGAGACGCAGGTTTGATCCCTGGATTGGGAAGATGCCCTGGAGAAGAAAATGGCTACCCACTCCAGTATTCTTGCCTGGAAAATCCCATGAACAGAGGAGCCCAGCAAGCTGCAGTCCATGGGGTCACAAACAGTCAGACACAATTGGGCATGCACTCATGTATGGCATGCACATCCCAGGCCCCCAGCTCACGTTGTGTATTAGACGCTCAGATGGAGGGCCAGTTACTTTACAAAACCCCAGGCTGGGATGACATGCAGCCGTGTCTCTTCCTTTTTGGCACCCGGGTCACACGTTTCTTTTATTTTTATAATGAGCCTCTGCCTCTTGTCTCCGCTGTGCAGTTAATTGCCTGTTACACTAGAAAGAATGCCGACTGCACTTTGCTGAAACCCAGCAAAACCATTCAATAATGATCTGCTAATTTCTTCCAAGCGATTATTTATTTATTTGCTTGCTTTTCTCGTGATGAGGGTGAAGGGGTTGAGAGGGGAAGAGGAGGGGGAATCTGTTCATTCCAGTGGATTTACCACTTCTGTGATGGTTTTCCCCCAGAGAGGGCTTAATAATTCCTACAGAACATTATGCTTAACTTTCCGTCTCCCAGTTGTTTAAAAACTAGATCCCTCTTTCAGGAATTTGCTCCCAGCATGGGGTCAGGGTAGGGACAAGCCCATCCTAGAAGGAGCTGATTACGAACGAGGGGCAGAGGCTGGTGGGGCTCTGGGGCTATTTCCCTGTCAGGCAAGAGCAGGATCAGTGCCGGGGGCTCAGGATAATTTTAGAGGCCATTAAAATACCAGGTGGCGCTGTTGGTGAAGAACCCCCCTGCCGATACAGGAAACATGAGACACGAGTTTGATCCCTGAGCCAGGAAGATCCTCTGGAGAAGGATATGGTAACTCACACCAGTATGCTTGCCTGGAGAATCCCTATGGACAGAGAAGCCTGGTGGGCTACAGTCCAGGGGTCACACATGACTGAAGTGACTTAGCAGGCATGCATGCATGCAAAACACCTTCATTTGTTTTAAAATCAGAAGTCAGAGGAAAGACCATGGACATAATCAAAGCTAGATTAAATGTGTCTTCATATCAATGCAGCTGTAAAATAGAACTTTTAATGTCATTTTATGGGCTTCCAAGGTGGCTCAGTGGGAAAGAACCTGCCTGCCAATGCAGGAGATGCACAGATGCAAGTTCGATCCCTGGGTCAGGAAGATCCGCTGGAGAAGGAAATGGCAGCCCACTCCAATATTCTTGCCTGGAGAATCCCATGGACAGAAGGGCCTGGCAGGCTATAGTCCACTGGGTCGCAAAGAGTCAGACAAGACTTAGTGACTAAACAACAACATCCTTTTATGGAGGAAGGAGCCCAAGAAGTCAAAAACGCTGAGAGCCCCTGGAGGTGATAATACAATCTGTGTTCTATCACCACCCAAGGCCACAGGCTCTCTCCCCACTCCCTCCCTCTTTCCCTCCTCCCTGGGCCTCTCTCTCTGTCTCCCACTTTCTATATTTCTGTCCTTTTTTCTTACAAGTCCTTATTCAACACCCACACAGGAAGTGCTAACCTTTCTAAGGAGATGGAGAGACAGTCGGTTGAGTAGCCCAGGGCTGACCGTGGCAGAGACCCCTGTGCTGTTCCTGCATTGTGCTAGGTGTGTTTCCCACACTGGTATTGAATTACCCTGCTGTTGCTACTGCACTGATTTTTAAAACCACCACCAAATGATAGAAGAGAAAAGGAATGTAAAAATCAAGGGTCATAGTTCTGGACCATTTTCCAGATGTAGAGCATAAAAAAAAATGACATGAAAGCATTTACAAAGTATGAGAGAGAGAGAGAGAGATGCAGACACGTGCACACACACAGGGGAGAGATACACACATAATATATATATATATATACACATACAAAAATAGACACACACACAGGGAGAGATACACACATAATATATATACACATACAAAAACACAGATACACACACAGGGAGAGATACACACACATAGACATGCAGGTACTGAGCCAACCCATCAGGAGCTGCCCAAGTGGAGAGGTGATACCCTCCCCCCATTTCCCCCCTTCAGAGGTCTCTGCACTGACCCTGATGAGCATAATTCAGCCCATCCGGCATCTATTTTTCTGGGGAACACAGGTCTGCAGGAGGAGGCATCTTATTAGTAGCAGAGCCCATCTTGCTCCCCTGAGTGCCCTGCCCACAGTCATTTTCCTGGAGCACAGTTCAGAAGACTTTCATTCCATTTGGCCCTAAAGGATCCACTAATGAGACTTGAGGAACCACAGGTTAATGCACAGTAAGCTGAATCTGGGAGCGGTGTAAATAGTAGATGTCCAGACTTAACACTCTTGTAAGATCCTCAACACCTCACAATGAATCAAGTCTTATTTAAGGAAGACTCACAAGGATCCAAACCTGATTCATCCACGTACTTTGCTGCTTCTTTAAAGGAGATGCTCCAAGGGCTTCTCTGGTGGATCAAATGGTAAAGAATCTGCCTGCAAGGCAGGAGACCCAGATTTGATTCTTGGGTTGGGAAGATCCCCTGGAGAGGGGAACGGCAACCCACTCCAGTATTCGTACCTGGAGAATCCGGTGGACAGAGGAGCCTGGTGAGCTACAGTCCATGGGGCTGTAAAGAGTTGGACACGACTGAGCAACTAACACTTTCACACTTTCGCACTTTGCTCCAGGGAAGCACCTGGCCCTGCCCTCTGCCTCCCCACCCCCACCTTCCTCACCTTTTTTCTTCCCCTCCTCCCCCCACTTCCCTCCAGATCTGACAGGAAACCAACCCTCTGTCTGCCCTTCAGTTCCCATGAAGCCTGGGCTGGCTCATCCTCAGCACGAACTCCGGAGCCAATAATGCTTTTAAAGCCCTTGAAGAATGTTTTCAATTATAATTCACAGAGCTCAGGCTCTGTTCGAAGTCTGAGCGAGCAGGCTGATGGCAGCTGCCAGATCTGAAAGCCAGGCAGGAACAGAGCGAGAAAGGGTGGCAGCGGGGGGGGGGAGGATGTAGGTTCTCCATAAACGTGTGATCATTATAAAAGCTATGTTACATACCTGTAAGCAAACAGACAAAAGATGTAACACTGTACCACACACTCTAGTGTGTGCCATGTGCCTTGGAATAGCATCTTTACTCCTGTGTGTAGGCTCCGTCACATACACACATCCTTACATCATGATTTTGGGTTTTTAGAAGTGGGATATATTTAAATACATTTTTGTCATCCTATTTTCACCTTTCCGGCCCCCCACTTACTGTTTTTTAAAACATTTTTCTGTTATTAAATCTTATGGCTGCTTGGGGTAGGGGGAAGAATGGGGGGCAGGAAAGGTGAAATGGGGGGAGGGACTTGTTAGAGAGTTTGGGATGGACATCTACACACTGCTATATTTAAAATGAGTGAGCAACAAGGACCTACTGTACAGCACAGGGAAATCTGCTTAATGTCATGTGGCAGCCTGGATGGGAGGGGAGTCTGGGGCAGAACGGATTCGTGTGTGGCTGAGTCCCTTCGCTGTCCACCTGAAACTATCACAATATTGTCAGTTGGCTCTACTCCAATATAAAATTAAAAGTTTTTAAAAAATCTTCTATATATTTTTGTTTTACTTCTTTTATACTATTTCTTGCACTAAATAAATGGTAATGAACTTAACATCCTCACTTTGTAAATCATAGGGTTTATTTCCAGTAGCTTTGCTATCATAAAGGTGCAGACTCATTTACAAAGACCATTGGCGTTTTCTTTTCACCTTGGTAGGGGATATGAAAGGACACGGGTTCTTTGTGCCCCTACTCCCCAGTTTTCACTCTTCCTCCTTTTAAGATGGGAGCCCAAAGCCTCTGAGAGCCTTTGTGGCCCCGCATGAAGACAGTTCTCTCTCCTTGGCTTTTATTGGGCAAGTCTCAGTTTATTGAGGGGATTATGCAAAGAGCAAGGGTAAAGTGGCTTTGTGTGGGAGAGAAGTTCTGGAGTCATAAAAGGGAGAGGAGAGAGTGGAAGGATTGAGTCTGGGTCTGGCAGTGCCCCAGGGATGGGGAGGGGGTGTAGGACATCCCTGGTAATAGCTGCTCAGGGCGGACATAGGGCTGGGGCACGGGAGGGCGGGAGGGAGGGGTTACTCCCAGTCTGGCAAGTATTCTTGTCTCCAAACAAAGCACAGAATCAAGGGGGGTCCGCCTACATGAGGCTCTGCAGCTTAGAAAAGGTCACCAGCGTCCACCAAGATTGGACTCAATGCAAACTTCCTGATTTCTTAGACTCGAGACCCCAAGAAGAGAGAAGAGTCTTCAAAAAAAGACAGGACGGGTTTTCCACCTTTCTGGTATGATCGGTGGGGGTACCATGTTTATTTCTATTCATTTACTCAATTATTTTTATTTTTTAACTTTTTATTTTATATTGGAGTACATTTGATTAACAATGTAGTGTTAGTTTCAGGTGGTGCAGCAAAGGGATTCAGTTACACATATACATGTATCTGCAACTGCTGCTAAGTCACTTCAGTCATGTCCGACCCTGTGAGACCCCATAGACGGCAGCCCACCAGGCTCCTCTGTCCCCGGGATTCTCCAGGCAAGAAAAGTGGAGTGGGTTGCCATTTCCTTCTCCAATGCATGAAAGTGAAAAGTGAAAGTGAAGTTGCTCAGTCGTGCCCGACTCTTCGCGACCCCATGGACTGTAGCCTACCAAGCTCCTCCGTCCATGGGATTTTCCAGGCAAGAGCACTGGAGTGGGGTGCCATTGCCTTCTCCCATACATGTATCTACTCTTTTTTAAACTCTTTTCCCATTTAGGTTGTTAAATAGCATTGAGCAGAGTCCCCTGTGCTATGTAGGTTGGTTAACCATATTATGATCAATTTTATTTTTTATTGATGTGTGGCTTTGTTGGGAGGGATTGGGGGCAGGAGGAGAAGAGGACGACAGAGGATGAGATGCCTGGATGGCATCACCGACTCGATGGACATGAGTTTGAGTAAACTCCAGGAGTTGGTGATGGACAGGGAGGCTTGGCGTGCTGCAATTCATGGGGTCACAAAGAGTCAGACACAACTGAGTGACTGAACTGAACTGAACTGAGCTTTGTTGTGGCAGGTTTTTTTTTCCTCTTTTTAAAAATTCTTTTGACCTTTTAATTTTGTACTGGGGTATATAGCCAATTAACAATGTTGTGATTGTTTCAGGTGAAGAGCGAAGGCACTCAGCCCTTCCAGGATATACATGATCCATTCTCGCCCAAACTCCTCTCCCATCCAGGTTGTCATATAACGTTGAGCAGAGTTCCCTGTGCTATACAGTAGGTCCTTGTTGCTTACTCAATTTAAATATAGCAGTGTGTACCTGTCCATCCCAGTTTCCCTAACGATCCCTTCCCCACATCCTGATTTCTATTTTAAAATGACAAAATGTATTGAAATTTCTCACATGTTCAAATCTGCACAGTTAAGAAACCTGCTCCAGCACTAACATTTCAGGGAATACCTTTGCACATATCTATAATTTTCCCGAGATGCAACCCTAAAATGTTTAAAAAGCTGTATCTCTTTAAAGGCCTTTTGCATTACACTCAAATAATATTGACTTAGTTTTCACACCCGTCAGTGTAATTTAGGAGTGTTCCTTTTCCACACAGCAATTTCTGGTCCCTGTCAATGTCAAAATCCTGAACTCTCCTGCCTTACTGGTGGAGATTT
The DNA here is from genome assembly GCF_033118175.1 of Dama dama. NCBI lineage: Eukaryota > Metazoa > Chordata > Mammalia > Artiodactyla > Cervidae > Dama > Dama dama. The sequence continues at coordinate 32,180,971 of NC_083693.1, read as the reverse complement.
CCTTATTAAACCCTGGTTTGACTTTCTGAAAGGAACTCCCTGAAATCCTTTCTCAACTGGTGTTCCATGAGAGAATAAAGCCATGCAGAAAACAACCTGAGTGACCATTTCCAATTCTCCCATGGTTGGTACATGACTGGAACCATTGTAGGTAAACTGGAAAGAAGTTAATTCATTCCTTCTTGTTATTTAGTTGCTAAATCATGTCCAACTCTTTGCGACCCCATGGACTATAGCCCGCTAGGCTCCTCTGTCCTTGGGATTCTCCGGGCAAGAATACTGTAATGGGTTGTCATTTCCTTCTCCAGGGGATCTTCCCCACCCAGGGATCAAACCCGTGTCTTTTGCATTGGCAGGCGGGTTCTTTACCACTGAGCCTCCTGGGAAGCCCCTTACAAGGTCAGCAATGCCTTGGGGCTCTAGGGCTTAATTCTGTCCTGAAAGGGAACCTGGTTGGGAAAGGAGAGAGAGACAGAGAGAGACAGAGATAGATATACAGAGAGCACGGTGTGCAAGTGATGCCATCTGGGCCCCCTGACTCCACACTTTGGGAAACCTTTCTTTTCTGTTGTCCTCCTTGGCCATATAGGAAGTGATGTAGAAGTGGTGATCTTTTTTGGGAGCTATGCAGTTTTACTACCTTCTTCATATTACCTGCAACTTGAAAAACCAAAACCAAGTTTTATATCCTGACCAAATCTCTCTTTAAAAAAAAAACAAAAACAAACAAAAAAAAAAAAACCACTAATTTCTTCAGCTATTCATAACTCCCTTTAAAACTTAAAAGACTTTGCTTTCATTCAATACTAGGTGCTCGCCACATACCAATCTTGCCACACTACCCTGCCAATTTCTTTCTTGGTTTCTTTGCTTCCCTACCCATATACAGTCTTGATTCAGGTAGCCCCATTGAATCTATCTGGGCTTTCCTTTACTGGCTCAGCTTTAAAGAATTTGCCTGCCACTGCAGGATACTCTGGCTTGATCCCTGGGTCAGGAAGATTCCCTGGAGGAGAAGGAAATGACAACCCACTCCAGTATTTTTACCTGGGAAATCCCATGACCAGAGGAACCTGTCAGGCTACAGTCCGTGGAGTAGCAAAGATTCGGACACGACTGAGCAACTGAGCACCCACACGCGCGTGTGCACGCGCACACACATACACACACACCCGCACACACACACACACCCTCATTCCAGTCTATCTAAAACAGCATTCGAGAAGAAGGAGAACTCTTACTGCAATCACTGCCTGGGGTCATTTGATTCCCCCACAACGTTTTACTGGCTTTTTGCCACTCAGAACTTTTTTCAATCCCATCTTGTTCTTGTTTGGAATCTAGAAGCAGTTGGCTTTTTCACCCCTCATTGTTGCAAATTTTAATATTTGAAATCTTTCTGTTCTCTTTTGTTTTTGCCTATAAACCAACTACTGCTTTCCTGGGTCAGCCGTTTCCTATCAGGCCTTCCCAGCTTCAGCAGGTAACAACCAACATGCACAGCTGATGTGTCTTCTGTCTTCTCCGCTAGTACCAACAGGCTCCAGATCTACCTTTTGGATGAGGAAATAGCAACCCGCTCCAGTGTTCTTGCCTGGAGAATCCCACTGACAGAGGCACCTGGTGGGCTACAGTCCATGGTGTCAAATAGAGTCAGACATAACTGAGCAACTGAGCATGCATGCATGATCTACCTTCTTTTTGATTTACCTTTTGAGTCACTTCAGATGACAGTCTTTTCTGAATATTTTACCTCTGTATAGCATGGATATCCAACCCCCAGCCTGCCATGGGCTTCCTCACTGCCTCTGCCTGCTCAGCCAATCCCAATTTCAGTAATAATTGTTGTATTAGTCAGTTAAGACAAAGTGCTATAACAAACAGCTTCAAGTCTCAATGGCTTAATATAAGAATGATTTCTTCTCTACTCATGCAAAGTTCCAAGGGGATGTTCGTGTATTGGCAGCTCCTTCTCCAGTGGTGACTGTGGGATCAAGTCTCTGTTTATCATGTGAGAGCATCCTCAACATGTGGCTTTCAAGACTGCTGCAAACAGGGGAGCAAGAGGAAGACTGAGAGGTTTGTTGTTGGTTGTTCTTAAGTAGACCCAGGCAAATGAATTGGTTCACATCTCTTCCAGCCACATATTATTGTCCAGACTAGTCATATGAGCTGTCCAGATGTGAAGCAGGTAGTAAAGTCTAGGTACTTAGGGCAAACCTGGCAAAGCGTTCAAGAGATGGCTGATAAATTATGTATTCAATTTTACTTTATTTTATTATTTATTTATTTTCTTTGGCCACACTGCACAGTATGTGGGATCCTTAGTTTCCAGATTTTGGAAGAAAAACTGACCAACCTAGACATCATATTAAATTGCAGAGACATCACTTTGCCAACGAAGGTCCATATAGTCGAAGCTTTGGTTTTTCCCATAGTCACGTATGGGTGTGAGAGTGGGACCATAAAGAAGGCTGAGCACTGAAGAAATGAGGCTTTTGAACTGTGTTGGAGGAGATCCTTGAGAGTCCCTTGGACTGCAAGGAGATCCAACCAGTCAATCCTAAAGGAAACCAACCCTGCATATTCATTGGAAGGACTGATGCTGAAGCTGAAGCTCCAATACTTTGGCCACCAGATGCGAAAAGCCAACTCACTGGAAAAGACCCTGATGCTGGGAAAAAGTGAGGGCAGGGGGAGAAGGGGGTGACAGAGGATGAGATGGTTGTATGGCATCACTGACTCAATGTACCTGAGTTTGAGCAGACTTCAGGAGATAGTGAAGGACAGGGAAGGCTAATGTGCTGCAGTCCAAGGGGTCACAAAAAGTTGGATGCTATTTAGTGACTGAAGAGCAACCATTCCCAGACCAGGGATCAAACCCATGCCCCCTGCATTGGAAGCATGGAGTCTTTTTTTTTTTTTTTTTTTTTTTTATTATTTTTTTTTTTTTCCAGTGGGTTTTGTCATACATTGAAATGAATCAGCCATGGAGTTACATGTATTCCCAATCCCGATCCCCCCTCCCACCTCCCTCTCCACCCGATTCCTCTGGGTCTTCCCAGTGCACCAGGCCGGAGCACTTGTCTCATGCATCCCACCTGGGCTGGTGATCTGTTTCACCATAGATAGTATACATGCTGTTCTTTTGAAATATCCCACCCTCACCTTCTCCCACAGAGTTCAAAAGTCTGTTCTGTATTTCTGTGTCTCTTTTTCTGTTTTGCATATAGGGTTATCGTTACCATCTTTCTAAATTCCATATACATGTGTCAGTATGCTGTAATGTTCTTTATCTTTCTGGCTTACTTCACTCTGTATAAGGGGCTCCAGCTTCATCCATCTCGTTAGGACTGGTTCAAATGAATTCTTTTTAATGGCTGAGTAATATTCCATGGTGTATATGTACCACAGCTTCCTTATCCATTCATCTGCTGATGGGCATCTAGGTTGTGGAAGCATGGAGTCTTAACTGCTGGACTGCCCGGGAAGTCCCTATATATTCAATTTCAAATCTGCATTTATTTATTCATTTGTTATTTCTATTTTTGTTATTCTGCTTTGAAATCCATTTTACTTGAAGTATATATAAACATATTTCATTTTTTATGTTTAAATCTTATTTTTGTTGAAAATTTATTTAAAAGGTATGAAGAGATGGCAGGATTTACATTCCCTGTTTTCTAAATTATTGGGCAATAGCCCCAAGGCTATATTTAATTCAATATATTTGTTTGGTTTCTTTGTTTACTTGAATGAAATCTTTTGGTTGTACTAAATTCATAAACTGTTTTCTGTATTTTTTTTGTTCTGTTTCTAGTCTGTGTTCTCTGTCTAGTCCAATAGCAGTGTCACAGTGTTTTAATTATTGTGGTTATTTTATTAAGATTTTAATATCTAGCAGGCTATCTCTTTTGTTTCAGTTCAGTTCAGTTCAGTCACTCGGTCATGTCCAACTCTTTGCGATCTGATGGACTGCAGCATGCCAGGCCTCCCTGTCCCATCACCAACTCCCAGAGTTTACTCAAACTTATGTCCATTGAGTTAGTGATGCCATCCAACCATCTCATCCTCTGTCGTCCCTTTCTCCTCCCACCTTCAATCTTCCCCAGCATCACGGTCTTTTCAAGTGAGTCAGTTCTTCACATCAGGTGGCCAAAGTATCGGAGTTTCAGCTTTAGCATCAGTCTTTCCAATGAATATTCAGGACTGATTTCCTTTAAGACGAACTGGTTAGATCTCCTTGCAGTACAAAGTCTTCTCCAACAAGAGTCTTCTCCTACACCACAGTTCAAAAGCATCAATTCTTCAGCGCTCGGCTTTCTTTACAGTCCAACTCTCACATCCATACATGACTACTAGAAAAACCATATTTTTACTAGATGGACCTTTGTCTGCTTTTTAATACGCTGTCTAGGTTGCTCATAACTTTTCTTCCAAGGAGCAAGCATCTTTTAATTTCATGGCTGCAGTCACCATCTGCATTGATTTTGGAGCCCCCCAAAATAAAGTCTGTTACTGTTTCCACTGTTTCCCCAACTATGTGCCATGAAGTATGGGACCAGATGCCATGATCTTAGTTTTCTGAATGTTGAGTTTTAAGCCAACTTTTTCACTCTCCTCTTTCACTTTCATCAAGAGGCTTTTTAGTTCTTCTTCACTTTTTGCTATAAGGGTGGTGTCGTCTGCATATCTGAGGTTAATGATATTTCTCCCAGCAATCTTGATTTCAGCTTGTGCTTCATCCAGCCTGGCATTTCGAATGATGTACTCTGCATATAAGTTAAATAAGCAGGGTGACAATATACAGCCTTGACGTACTGCTTTTCCTATTTGGAACCAGTCTGTTGTTCCATGTCCAGTTCTAACTGTTGCTTCCTGACCTTCGTACAGATTTCTTAAGAGGTAGGTTAAGTGGTCTGGTATCTTTTGCCCATATTTACTCTTCAAGGTGAATATTAGAGTTTTTGGGTGGGACAAAATTTTTAAAAATCCCTTACAAATTTAGATGGAGGCATTTTGAATGAATAAGTTAACAAGGGGAGAACTGATATCTTTATATTTAGACTCTTCCCACAGAGAAACCTGGTGCATTTTCTAATTGTTTTTCAGGTCTTCTGTCCTTTTTCAATAAAGGTCTGTAGCTTTTTTTTTTATTCGTATGAATCTATTTCACAAAAAATAGACTCATATGAATAAAAAAAAGCTACAGACCTTTACTGAAAAAGCACAGAAGACCTGAAAAGCAATCAAAAGATGTACCAGATTCTTCCCATGGACAGAGGAGCCTGGTGGACTATAGTCCATAGGGTTGCAAAGAGTTGGACACGACTGAACTGACTTAGTGTACACACACAAACACACACATATATAGCTGTTGCTATTACAGTCTTTTAAAATTGTATGCCATTACTGATTATTGCTGGCTTATTGGAACACTATATGTAGTGTTCTTATATATACATACATATGCATATTAATTCTCTAATTGGCCATCTTCCTGAGCTGTCTCATTAATTCTAATAAATCTTGTTAGTTTTTCTAACTCATTCTCTGGATCTTCCAGATAGACACCCAAAAATTTGCTGCAATCTTTGTAGAGCAATTCTGTATCTGTCTTATCTCTATTCCTTGAATGTAAACTCCTGAGCAAGAGCAGGAGTGCTACGTCGTTCATTTGTGTCCAGCTCTTTGCGACTGTATGGACTACAGCCCATCAGGCTCCTCTGTCCATGGGATTCTCCAGCAGGAATACTGGAGTGGGTTGCCATTCCTTCCTCCAGGGGATCTTCTCCACCCAGAGATCAAGCTTGCGACTCCTGTGGCTCCTGCATTGCAGGCAGATTTTTTAACTGCTCAGTCATGGAGAGAAGCCCAAGAGCAGGTACTAAGTGTCATTTGCATCCTCCCCAGACTCTGTAATCTGGAGACAGTCTGGGGAAATAATTGTTGAATGGACTGCAAGGAGGAAGCCTGACTGTGCTGGCCCTTGACTTTTCTTACTTCTTTTCACTGAGTTGGAACATTTTTAAATTTTAATTAAAGAACAGCTGATTTACAATGTTGTGTTAGTTTCAAGTGTACGACAAAGTGATTAAATTATACATATAAATTCTTTTTCAAATTCTTTTCCGTTAAAGGTAGTGATAAGATATTGGTTATAGTTCCCTGTGCTATACAGTAGGACTTTGTTGTTTATCTACTTCATATATACTAGTGTGTATCTATTCGTCTCAATTTCTTAATTTTATCCCTTCCTCTGGCCCTTTCCCCTTTGGTAATCATAAGTTTGTTCTCTAAGTCTGTAAGTCTGTTTCTGTTTTGTAATTAAGTTCATTGGTATCATTTTTTTTTTTTAAAGATTTCACATATAAGTGATGATATTTGTCTTTGTCTGAATCAGCATTTTTTACTCCTTTCAGCTACTTACCAATAGGCCTGCTTTGAGACTGTGCTCCAATATTCTTGCCTGGAAAATCCCATGCACAGAGGACCTGGCAGGCTACAGTCCACAGGGTCCCAAAGTCACGGCCACAACCAAGCCACTGAACACACACAAGGATACAACAGGAACCAGGACCAGAAAGAGAGCCAGATTTCCTGACTACTCTGTCCTCATCAGTCCCTGGATACCATGATGTCCAGACTGCACTTGTAATTTAATTTCAGCCTGTGTTATTCGGCTTTAGATTTGAAAAATGTTCTATTTCCTCAAGATGATGACAGAAGCCTGTAAAAGCCAGCTGGCCAAATTATAAAATTACATTTGTGTTTCATTACTAATGGTTAGATTTTGGGAGTTATTTATTCTATAGGAATTATGGATACAATGTATTTCATCTGGCTGACCATCAGATGCTTCCAGAGTGGGCATTTTCAGAATTTGTCTGTTTTTTTCATCCCTAAATTCTTTAGATCAGAGATAGAGAAACCTCCATATTTAGTTCAATCTCATTTAGTTATAAACAAGTTTAAAAAACAAATGTTCTACCACTCATGTTCCATCTCAATTATCATCAACAAACATAATTATAGCTGCATCTGAAAGAAACTTCCCTGGCTCAGAAAAGGCACAAGCATTCAAGTTGTTGGAACTGGAGGGACCTGGGAGACTATCTGTCTCAGTGGGCTCATTTTACCATTGGGACATGGTGGTCCAGAGAGGGGGCGTGACTTTTCCATGGATGCAAAGATATAAGAACCCAGAATTTCTGACTCCCATTTCTTTGCTGTTTCCATCACAGAATACTGTGAAGTCTGCTGAGATCTTAAGCAAGAGATAGGTAAGGTGACCCTCCTGGTAAAGAACCCACCTGCCAGTGCAGGAGACATAAGAGGTGTGGGTTCCATCCCTGGGTTAGGAAGATCCCTTGGAGAAAGGCGTGGCAAACCACTCCAGTATTCTTGCCTGAGAAATCCCCTGGACAGAGGAACTTGACTTTCACTTATGAACTTAGCACATGCCATGGGTTGTTTTGCATCCTTTACACGTTTCTACTCACTTAACCCTCCTCATGGACTGTAGCCCACTAGGCTCTTCTGTCCATGGATTTCTCCAGGCAAGCATACCGGAGTGGGTAGCCGTTTCCTTGTCCAGGGGATCTTCCTGACCCAGGGATCAAACCCAGGTCTTCCACATTGCAGGCAGGTTCTTTACTCTCTGAGCCACTGGGGAAGCCCTCCAAAATGTTTATATTATTATAATTTTTATTTTAGAGAGGGTGAAATTGAAGTGCACAGTAATTTCATAACTTATCCAGCATCATGATGCTGTTAACTGTGGAGGAGTCATGTGAATCCATGTTTTTAGCTCTGTCTCCTCTCTACCACACGGAGTTATTGAATCCATCAAAAAGGAACATGCATGTCATATTGTTTTGTCACCTGCAAAGGAAATATCATGCAAATGTGCTTTAATATCGTTCTTCACCATGTAGTATCTCAATTTTATCTTAGTTCATCTTCATAGCAACTTTCTTAAAAATAGTTACAAAAATGATCAGTCTGCTAGAACAGAGCTCCAGAAAGGAAGAGACTAAGGCCCAAGGAGCTTAGCCATGGAGATGGTTTTCTAAAATATGAGTTTCCAACCCTCGATCATGTGTCCTCTACTGCATCACACGTTTAAAAATGATCACAGAGACTCCAGAAAGAAAATACAACAGTCACAGACCTTTTATCCCCATCCCCTTCCTTCTGATGCTGTGTGTATGGGCCACTCTGTGTCACAGCTGGATGAAGGTTTCCTTTGGTGAAATTAGGCTCAGAAATAGTAATTCTGAAAGCCGAATGGTTTGGTAAAGACAGGGAAGTCATGGACAGGCATTTCAGTTTTTAGAGATCAATGCTATGATGAAGCCCACATAAAAGAATCACAGTTTGTGAAAATATTAACAAAAGCTTTGGGGGCACAAATTATACCCTCTGCAATAATACAGTGGAGTTTTAAAATTGAATACTGTCATTGTTATGAGAGTAGAGTTCTGGCACACAAGTTCAGATATAGTGGGGTATTTCCAATTAATAGGAGGACTAAAGAATATAGTTTGGGTGCAATGAGTTGAAAAAAGGTGCCAAATAAATAACATTTCACAGCAATAATTGATATAAGAACTAAAACATTAAATATATAGTTTAAAGCATCAAGGTGACATGTAATAATTTTCAGCCTTTTTATTTAAAAATGGTTTTAATTTTGACTCTGTCTTTAAAAGCTTCAACTTTAAACTATATAATACATTACTGTGCTTGGGATTGAAATCTAAAATATGCTCAGTGACTCATGTGCTATAGCCATGGCCAAATTATAAGGAATTAACATGAGAGTTTAACCAATTACAGATTTTTTTCCCCTGCCACTGTGGCATAAAATACTTGCTGAAACCAATTTCTGTGATTATGTGCTCAGTAGTGACTGACTCTTTGTGAGCCCATGGTCCACCAGGTTCCTCTGTCCATGGGATTCTCCAGGCAAGAATACTGAAATAGGTTGCCATGCCCTTCTCCAGGGGATCTTCCCAACCCAGGGATGGAACCCATGTCTCCTGCCTTGATAGGAGGATTCTTTACCACTGAGCCACCTGGGAAGCCCATAGAATCTTTACACAATACCTATTATCTCTTCATGGGCTGGAATCTGGAAATCTCTATACTTTTACCTCCATCAGAGGTTTTAAAAGCATTGTTGTGTTTATTATGTATTGAACAAGAAAAAATCTTACATAGAACATAATGGCTTAGGGCCAAACCTGTGGGGTCAACAGGGAAGGCTGTGATGGAATTATATTTGGGTTTATGATTTTCTCTGTGACTTGTTAATTCTGTGATCAGCTCTCTGATTCCAACTTCCTCATCTGTTTACTCTTTGTGTGATCCTAAGAAAATCTCTTTTTTGCTTTGAAACTCACATTATTTATTGGTTTAATAGGGATAAATGTTAGAACTTTCCTTACTGGGTTGTCTTAAGGACAGAAGAAGTGGTGCCTACAAAGTTCAAGGCATAGTGCCTGGTATGTGAGCTCAGAGTAAGACCACCGGCTACCTCTTTCCTCCTTTTTCCCCAAAGTCAGTTATCTCCTCTTTGCTTGGATTTTCATTTCTAATCCCATGGACTGAAAAGTTGAGATTTTCCCTTTCTCAAGATTACCTCATGCCTCTGAGATTTCTGGCTAATGTACTGGACCTCTGTGGTTTTTGCCTGTTTGGCATGTTGCTTTTATTCAGTCACTCCGTCGTGTCTGACCCTTTGTGACCCCATGGACTGCAGCACGCCACGCTTCCCTGTCCATCACCAACTCCTGGAGCTTGCTCAACTCATGTCCACCGAGTCGTGATGCCGTCCAACCATCTCATCCTCTGTCAGCCCCTTCTCTTCCTGCTTTCAATCTTTCCCAGCATCAGGGTCTTTTCCAAGGAGTCAGTTCTTCGCATCAGGTGGCCAAAGTTTTGGAGTTTCAGCTTCAGCATCAGTCCTTCCAATGAATATTCAGGACTGATTTCCTTTAGGATGGACTGGTTGGATCTCCTTGCAGTCCAAGGGACTCTCAAGAGTCTTCTCCAACACCACAGTTCGAAAGCATCAATTCTTTGGTGCTCAGCTTTCTTTATAGCCCAACTCTCACATCCATACATGACTACTGGAAAAACCATAGCTTTGACTAGACAGAGCTTTGTTGGCAAAGTAATAGCTCTGCTTTTTAATATGCTGTCTACTTTGGTCATAACGTTTCTTCCAAAGAGTAAGCATCTTTTAATTTTATGGCTGCAGTCACCATCAACAGTGATTTTAGAGCCCCCCAAAAATAAAGTCTCTCACTGTTTCCATTGTTTCCCCATCTATTTGCTGTGAAGTGATGGGACCAGATGCCATGATCTTCATTTTTTGAATGTTGAGTTTCAAGCCAGCCTTTTCACTCTCCTCTTTCACTTTCATCAAGAGGCTCTTTAGTTCTTCTTCACTTTTTGTCATAAGGGTGGTGTCATCTGCATATCTGAGGTTATTGATATTTCTCCCAGCAATCTTGATTCCAGCTTGTGCTTCATCCAGCCTGGCATTTCACATGATGTACTCTGCATATAAGTTAAATAAGAGGAGTGACAATATACAGCTTTTCTTCTTTTCTCAGCTTTTTTAAGGTCTCCTCAGACAACCATTTTGCCTTTTTGCCTTCCTTTTTCTTGGGGATAGTCTTGATCACTGCCTCCTGTACAATGTCACAAACCTCCATCCATAGTTCTTCAGGCACTCTATCAGATCTAATCCCTTGAACCTTTTTGTCACTTTCACTGTATAATCATAAGGGATTTGATTTAGGTCATACCTGAACGGTCAAGTGGTTTTGCATACTTCCTTCAGCTTATGTCTGAATTTGGCAATAAGGAGTTCATGATCTGAGCCACAGTCAGCTCCCAGTCTTTTTTTGCTGACTGTATAGAGCTTCTCCAAATTTGGCTGCAAAGAATATAATCATTCTGATTTCATTATTGACCATCTGATGATGTCCATGTGTAGAGTCTTCTCTTGTGTTGTTGGAAGAGGGTGTTTGCTATGACCAGTGTGTTCCCTTGGCAAAACTCTATTAGCCTTTGCCCTGCTTCATTTTGTACTCCAAGGCCAAATTTCCCTGTTATTCCAGGTATCTCATAACTTCCTACTTTTGCATTCCAGTTCTCTATGATGAAACGGACATCTCTTTAGGGTATTAGTTCTGGAAGGTCTTGCAGATCTTCATAGAACTGTTCAACTTCAGCTTCTTCAGCATTACTAGTTGGGGCATAGACTTGGATTACTGTGATATTGAATTGTTTGCCTTGGACACAAACAGAGATCATTCTCCCAACCTGGGGAGTTTATCTTTCAGTGTCGTATCTTTTTGCCTTTTCATACTGTTCATGGGGTTCTCAAGGCAAGAATACTGAAGTGGTTTGCCATTCCCTTCTCCAGTGAATGAATATTCAGTGTTGATTTCTTTTAGGAATTGACTGGTTTAATCTCTTTGCAGTCCAAGGGACTCTGAAGAGCCTTCTCCACCACCACAGTTCAAAAGCATCCAGTTCTTTGACACTCAGCCTTCATTATGCCTTATAATGAACCCATTTCTGGCTGTCACTGTTCCGAAAAGTTTTTTTTTCAGTCTTAATGGGATTGCCAAAGCTGGAGTGCTTGGTGAGCAGGTGAGCATGGGACCCACAGGAGGCTAATTAGATGCTCCCATGGGGTATTTGCATCTTCAAGGAAGACAATTGAAGCTAATATATTCAGATGAGGTTACCTTCCACTAAATTCCAGTAGTGTTTCTATAGCTGGAAGTTGTTTATATATGTTATATAAATGCACTCCAAGTGACATCACCAGAATCAGACCTCCAGGTCTCCTTGGAACTAAGGAAGAGCCTCTATGCATGTGTGACAAGTCGCTTCAGTCATGTCCAACTCTTTGAGACCCTATGGGCTGTAGCCGCCAGGATCCTCTGTCCATGAGATTCTCCAGGCAAGAATACTGGAGTGGGTTGCCATGCCCTTCTCCAGGGGATCTTCCTGACCCAGGGGATGAACCTGCATCTCCTGCATTGCAGGCAGTTTCTTTACCATCTGAGCCATGAGGGAAGCTGTGCTAGGAAAGACATCACAAGCCAATTTGGATATACACGGAGGGGGTGGCACTCTTTACCACAATAGATGATATGTGCAATGACATTTCATTAAAAAAAAAAAAAAGAAAAGTGTTCTGCATAACTAATATTTAACCAAAGGAGCCGGGGCTGGGTGGTAAGTGAGAACAGTGCAGAATATTTCCAAGAACAGAAGGAGCCCAGTGATTCCAGATTGAAGCCCTGGTTTCATGGAGAGACATGCTGTTCCAGGAGCAGAGTGAGGTGAGCTTAGAACAAGATGGCTGCTCATTAAAGAAAAATTAAAAATAACAAAGGGTGCAGTAAAAGAGTTCACCGATTACATTTCTTATCATCTACATCTCTGTTCATATGTCTTCAACAATTTCTTTTGAGAAATATGTATTTCTCATGTATGATGCTTGAGGTACAAGTGAAAGCAGGGAGGGGCTGCAGAGGAAGAGGATAGTGAAGAAGGAAATTGGAAGAAAAAATTTCTGTGGAAAATAAAACTAAAAGGATGGGTAGGTGCAGAGAGACTTCTAGAAGGGGAAATAGCTCCTAGGTGACGGTGATCAGGGTCTGCATTCAGAGGCATTCCCATCTCCCTCTGGTCTTCCAGCATCTTTGGCTTTGCCAGGTGGGTGAGAAAGGCCAGGACCGACAATCTGACCTCCTCTTAGAGGCCTGGCTTCCTAGGTGGCACTAATGGTAGAGAATCCGTCTGTTCTGCAGGAGCCACAGGGGACCCTCTCCATTATTATTGCTTGAAGAATTCCCACGGACAGAGAAGTCTGGTGGGCTACAGTCCATGGAGTCACAGTCAGACAGGACTGAGAATGTACATACAGTTTGAGAGGCAAGGGTGAATCTGAAATGCAAAAACAGAGTCAGAGCCTTGAAAATATGTTTAATAAATCAGTCTTGAGAAATCATCTACTGGGGGGTTGGCAAACTTTTTTGATAAAGGGTCAGATAGCAAATATTTTAATCTTTGTGGACTATAACGTCTCTCACATTTTGTTTTGTTTTTTTCCCCCAACCCTTACAGAAACTGAAGTCAAAAACCTGGTTTAAGATGTAATGTAAAAATCATCTTAGCTCACAGACCCCATAAAAACAGGCTGCTGGATGCATTTGGTTGCTGGCCTTCTAGCTGTTGTTGTTCAGCTGATCAGTGGTGTCTGACTCTTTGCAACCCCATGGACTATAGCTCACCAGGCTCCTCTGTCCATGGGATTTCCCAGGCAAGAATACTGAATGGGTTGCCATTCCCTTCTCCAGGGGATCTTCCCAACCCAGGGATCGAACCTGAGTCTGCCACTTTGCAGGCAGATTCTTTACCATCTGAGCCACTGGCAAAGCCTATGGGCCCTTGTGAATTACTTTCAAACATCACAAATCAGTGAGAGAGTTCAAGTTAGGGTGAGATCATCACTTGTCATACAGAGTGAAGAAGGTCAGAAAGAGAAAATAACAAATCATATATTAACACATGTACATGAAATCTAGAAAAATGGTACAGATGAACCTATTTGCAAAGCAGAAATAAAGACACAAACAAAGAGAATAAACATACAGACACCAAGGCGGGAGCAAAAGAGGGTGGGATGAATTGAGAGATTGGGATTGACACATATATGCTATTAATATTATGTATAAAATAGATGGGGCTTCTCAGGTGTTGCTAGTGGTAAAGAACCTGCTTGCCAATGCAGGAGATGCGGGCTCCATCTCTGGGATGGGAAGATCCCCTGGAAGAGGTCATGGCAACCCACTCCAGTACTCTTGCCTGGAGACTCCCATGGGTGGAGGAACCTGGTGGGCTAAAGTCCGTAGGGTCGCACAGAGTCGAACATGACTGAAGCGACTTAGCTTGCATGCACATAAAATAGATAACTAATGAGAACCTGATGTGCAGCACAGGGAACTCTACTCCCTGCTCTGTGGTGACTTAACGGGGAGGAAACCCAAAAAAGAGGGGGTATGTGTACATGTGGCTGGTTCACTTTGCTGTGCCACAGAAAAAAACACAACATTGTAAAGCAACTATACTCCAATAAAAAATTTTTAAAAAATCATGAAAATTAATATTAGCAAAACCTAAGGAGGTGTGAGTGAACTCTTCCATGTTCAATGAGAAGCCTTTGGTTCCAAGACCGGACCAACGGCTCAGGGATTGCTGGGCCCTCATGGCACGATCCCAGTGCCCCCAACCCTTTGAATAGTTTCCTCTGGCTCTTCTACAAAGAACAACAACATTCTGCTCCCAGGAAGAGATTGAGTGACTGACGCCATGAACAAAGTGCTGTTCTTTGTAAAGCTCTTGGCCTTCAAGGATCATTTGGGAGAGGAGAGGTTCCAGCTTTAACACTTCAACCAAGCACCTCCCAGTCCTCCTTCATCTCTTTCTTCTTCCCTTTCTCGTCTGCATGTGGATGTAATAAAAGTATGTTGGGTCGCGGTCAGGCTCTGGGGGGAGAGGAAGTGCCCGAGCAGTGTAATTGAACTGTTATTGCCTGCCTCTACTGCACACATTAGTTGAATAAAACATGGAGTCAATAAAACACAACAGAACAATAAAACTCAGCCCTTTGGTGCTCTCTTATTGGGTGTTATGCAACCCAGAAACCTGTGGCCATAAAAAGGGGAATGAGGGAAACTTTACACTTGTAGGAACAAAGACATTCAGGCACTAGGTTGAAAATAGCGCTTGCTGAGTTCAAGTCATATTCTTCCGTGCACCTGGAGGCAGTTAGCTTTGAAAGCTGTGCAGGCTTTGGCTGCTCCATCCTTCACAGGCCCTCCATGAGATCTTGTTAAGAACAGGTCTAGAAATGTGCTTTTCATTAGGGGAATCATACATCCAACCAACAAAGATACATTTCTCTTAGATGATAAATTTATTAGCTATGGGCAAAGAGATCACTTACAGCCCTTCCCCTTTTGGGGGCCGGGGGAGGGAAGCCACAGAGGCCAGGATCCCATAGGTGCCGATACCGCTAGGCTGTCCTTTAAGAGAGTGGTCTTTTTGACTAGCGGAAAATTGCAAACCAAGCCTCAATACTCTCCTAGTCTGGTGAAGAACAAAAGAAAACAGCAAGTTTTACTGTCAGTGACTTGTTAGGATTTGGTGAAAAGTAGGCCAGTGTAATTTGTCTATTTTAGGTTTTGAAAATCTTCCCACAAGAGGTTTTTATTTAAAATTTCGTTGGAGCGTAGTTGTGCTAGTTTCAGGTGTACAACAAAGTGAATCAGTTACACATATACACGTATCCACTCTTCTAAGATTCTTTTCTCATACAGGCCATTACAGGGTATTGAGTAGAGTTTCCTGTACTATACAATATGTCCTCATTAGTTACCTATTTTATACATATAGTAGTGTGTACATATCAATCCCAATCTCCAAATTCATCTCTTCCCCCATGCCCTGGTAACCATAGTTTGTTTTCTACATCTGTGACTCTATTTCTGTTTGTAAATAAGTTCATTTGTACCATTGTTTTATTTATTGTTTATCATTATTTTAGATTCCACATATAAGTGATATCATATGATATTTGTCTTTCTCTGGCTTACTTCACTCAGTCTGACAATCTCTAGGTCTGTCCATGTTGATGCAAATGGCATTATTTCACTCTTTTTTATGGTTGAGTAATATTCCATTATCTATAATATGTACCACATCTTTATCCATTCCTCTGTCAATGGACGTTTAGATTGTTTCCATATACTGGCTACTGTAAATAGACACTTTAAAGACCTTCAGGACTAAGATTGTGACCCAAAACAAGTCATGAATAAAACTGAGGCAGGAGCTAATTTTAAAACAAATGCCCATCCCTGGGTTTCAGACCCTGGGTTTCAGCCCCTGTCCACTTAGAGAACCACAAGGTAGCCCTGCCCGGAACCAGCGTGCCTGAGAGATGTAGGGGCTCCTTGGCGTGGGACGCACCCTAGTGGACGAGCATCCGCTTTAAAGAGAATAATCTCAGCCAAGCAAGAAAAACTCAGTGAGGAAGGGCCATTCTGAGTCAAGCCTGCTCTATTGTCACTTAGACTTGGCTCCCAGTCCATTCAGCTGAGTGCTAGTGAGGAAGGTAGAGGGCCAGTCTTAAAATCTGAGTGTGCTGGCTCAGACAAAGCTCTGCAAGACATTTGGGGGCATAAACAGATAAGGAAGCACAACATAATTAGAGACAGGATTCTTCTTCGTAGGTCCTGGGTTTGTCTGGACATATTCAAGAGAAAAGATAGATTCAGGACAAGAGGGCTGAAACTGCAGCTGCCACGTGATAACACATGGAATTTGCAAGTATGTTTGAGAACTTTCCCAGGTTCTTCCAAAATGAATGGGCATGTTGGGTGTGCAAATGTGTTTATTTACTTATTTTTAAATATTTATTTATTTGCCTGTGTTGGGTCTCAGTTGTGGCACACCACCTCCAGAGCGCGCGGATTCCGTAGTTGTGGTGCAAGGGCTTAGCTGCCCTGTGGAATGTGGGAACTTAGTTCCCAGGCCAGGGATCAAACTCGCATTCCTTACATTGGGAGGCAGACTTTTAACCACTAGACCACCAGGGAAATCCCTGTGCAAATGTGTTTATGATGTTTGTGGAGGTAGATTGGTAGACTTCACCATGGGCTATGATCCTACATGAGTTGGAGGTAGATGGGAAGATGAGAGACTCAAGAGCTACGTTTTTTTTCTTTAACACAAATCTGGTTAATAATTGTAAGCACTTTGAAAAGAAACATGAATATTTCACAAACATGTCCAGATAATTTGAGCTTGGACAGATAAAAGTCCATGGTCATTGTTAAGCCTGTTCTCATAGATTTAGCACAATGCTAAACTTCATGTTTTATAATATTGCTTGCATATGAGCACCTGTTGTGCTAAATGATTTTAGAGGAACAGGCTATCCATGTTTCTGTGCTGTAGCATGTGTGGAAATATCTGCAGTGTTGACACAAGAAGGACCAGAGTATTCGTGTTGTTTCCTGAAACAGAGGGGTGGCTGATACCACATGTTGAATTCCATTCATTCTCACAGAAGTCATGAATTATGCTTCCTACATGGTACCTGATCATGTAATTTCAGTTTTTACTTTGTAATACTTTCTGAAGTCATTTCTCCTTATTTCCCCCCACCCAGTTCATTCTGAATAAAAGAAAACACTGTTGTTCTTCTTGTTCTTATCAATGAAGTGTTTCCAGAGGTTGTTTTTCATTAGTGCTTGAAGAAACTATTATTAAACCAACAAACTGCTCAGTAAAAATGATTCTGAGGTACCGACAAGCAATGATGGTGTAACCTGTGGTCGAATCTTTAGTTCTCAAGATTTTAAACTCTTGGATCCTCAGTCTACAGTACATGCTTTTCAAGGTTCCCTCTGTACAGTCCTCAGTGCATCATTTTATGAATGGAAAATTTTTAGTTTTATCTGTAACTGTTTTTTATCTATCCATCCATCCAACCATCCATCTACCCATTCATATGGGCTTCTCACCTTTTTATGACCTACAGTGAGTTAGTAATTTCGAATTAGATTCCCATCTCTACGGCTTTTTCCACCCCTAAATTTATTTATATATAGTGAGTAGAAAACATTGTGTAAACTTAAGGTGTCAGTGACATGTGTATATTGTGAATGATTACTACAATAAAGTTCATTAACACCCTCATCATCTTGCATAACTATTTTCATTTTTTTGTGGTAAGAACATTGAATATCTGCTCACTTAGAAACTTTCAAGTATACAATAGAGTATTTTGACCCAGAGTCTCCCTGCTGCCCTCTACCATTTTTTTCCCCTACACAAATGAGAATCCAAATCTGTGAAATGCATCTAATATTGCCTTTAAATCTTTGTCTTTTGACTGGACTATTCAATCAATTTATTATACTTTTTGTTGTTACTCTAGCATGCACAGCATGGAATCCTGACTTATTAAACTATAATAGAACTCAATGCTTTGTTTAACCACTTTCCTGCCACCAGTGGAGTACAGTGCCAAATTCAGACAGAGCTTACTCTTAGCCTCTGCCTTGGGAGGTGTCTGATGCATTTAGATTTAAAAATAAATATTGTTCAGCAGACGAGTCAGTCAACCTGAAATAACATGGTTCATAATTGCTGAAAGCAGTATGGTTACAATTTAATAATTTTTGGTGGACTTTTTGATGGACGCATAATGTGCATATAGTGTATTGGACAAATCCTCAGTACACAACAAATTAATTTCTATGAAGTGAGCATTCCTGTGTAACCACCACCCAGGAGGCTTCCCTGATGGCTCAGCAGATAAAGAATCTGCCAACAGTGCAGTTGACATAGAAGAAGTGGGTTCGATCCCTGGGTTGGGAAGATCCCCTGAAGAAGGAAGTGGCAACCCACGCCAGTATTCTTGCCTGGAGAATCCCATGGACAGAGGAGCCTGGTGGGCTACAGTCCACAGGGTTGTAAGGAGTCAGACACGACTGAGCAACTAAGCACAATAGAATTTTAATAGCATTCAAGAAATCATTCTTATGCCTCTTAACAACCACTATCTTCTCCACTTCTCTCCAAGGTAACCATGATTCTAGGGCTTCCTAGGTAGCACAGTGGTAAAGAATCTGCCTGCAATGAAGGAGATGTGGATTAAGTCCCTGGGTCAGGAAGATCCCCTGGAGAAGGGAATGGCAACCCACTCCAGTATTCTTGCCTGGGGAATCCCATGGCAGAAGAGCCTGGAAGGCTACAGTCTATGGGGGTCACGAAAGAACTGGGCATGACTTAGCCATGAAACAACAATAGCAAACCATGATCCTGATTTCCACAGATAGGTCTTACCCGTTTTTGAACTTCATTTTATACTGGATTATTACCATTTGTATACTTTCGTGTCTGACTTCTTTCACATATCATTATATTTTTAAGACGCATCCATGTTGATGCACCTATTCATTCATTTCTAAAAAATTTTTTGTTCGTTTGGCAGCACTGGGTCCTCACTGCTGCATGCCGGATCATAGTTATGGTGCACAGGCTGTCTAGTTGCAGAGTGTGGGCTGTTGCCCTGAAGCTTGCTGGATCTTGGTTCCCTCACCAGGGATTGAACTCCCACCCCTGCACTGGAAGGTGGATTCTTAACTGCTGGACCACCAGGGAAGTCCCATATATTCCTTCATTTTTACTGCTGTCGTCTCTTGGATCTAAAGCCCAACAGCTCCTCCACTTCATTTATGTTCAGTATCTTAGTCTTCTGTTCCACTTTTAATCCATGGAGACTTTTGTTTCATTGTGAGTTGAGTGGTGTCATTTGACTTACCTACTTCTATAATTTATCACCATTAAGTATTCTGACCCAAGCAAGTGTGTGGAAGTACTTCTCTAGCACTGATCACTATGTTACCCTGATCTCAAGTCCTTATGTTAGTTTCTATTCATACTTGACCTTTAATTGATTTTAAAAATGTATCCCCACTCCACACTTAAAGAATAATTATTTCTGGGAAATGGGCCAACTATTTGGATGGTGACAGCTGAGCAGTTTGCATCATAGGATTGCCACGGATGTTCGAGTTGGGAAAGTGAGGTTAGCTTTTAAAGTCTCTCTTGAGGGCAAAGCTAGATATGCACAATGGTGGTCATGTGGTCTCAGTTATGGGAAGAAAAAAATAAGTATTTACATCTGACTTCTGTCACCTGTTGTCTTGGAGGAGAAGTTGGAGTACCTGTGGTTAGTCTGACAAAAGTAGCAATGGAATCAGACCTACCTTTGTTCTTGCCTTCTGGATCTTTCTTTTCATTCCTCATTGTTTCTGAACGTTTTAAAACCTGAGGGCGGGTGGATTGTTGTTCAGAAATATATGTTCCTCTCATTGCTGTTCCCTTCCTCCACCCTCCGTGGATGAAGTGTACTTCTCTACCCTCCGACACTGGGTGTGGCAGTCACTTTCCTTGGCTTTGGAATGATAGCGGGCCAGCTATACCAAAAGTTTAAAATGTCCAATGCACTTTGGATTGCACTTTGACATTTGTCCTTTAACTCTGGAAAGAACGTGCCTGGGCAGGCCCGTTGGTCCCAGGAGGAGGGACCGTGCAGACATGTGGAGCTCCGTGACACCAGTCTGACACCCCCAGCCAAGCCCACATCAGTCAGTCCCCAGCTGATCCGCAGTTGTGTGCAGGAGCTTCCCTAGACTGGGAGATTCACCCATCTGAGATCAGCCTTCAACAGCTGACTTTCTGTTGCACAGATGTATGAGTTAAATAAATGCACTTTTTTCTGCTGCTGAGATTTTTGCGGTTGCTTGTTACACAAAAATAACTCAAATATCTGAGGCAAATGAAAGGTAGCAGATATGTCACCAAAAGGGCTTCCCATGTGGCGCAGTGATAAAAGACCCTGCCTGCCAATGCAAGAGATGAAAGGATGCGGGTTCGATCCCTGGGTCGGGAGGATCCCCTGGAGAAGGGAATGGCAATCCTATCCAGTATTCTTGCCTCGAGAATTCCAAGTAGAGAGGAGTCTGGTGAGTTACAGTCCAGTCCATGGGGTCATAAAGAGTCGGACACTACTGAGTGACTAACCCTTTCACTTTTCTTTCTCAGCTTTAAGGTTGTGAATATTTTTCAGTCCACAGAGTGAAAAATGAAAGCCATTAACTCCTCACAGAGATGAAACAGAGAAGAAAAAAGGATGAGACTGGGCACTCTGGCTGCCTGGACATGTACCAGGAATGGGATACATTACTTGGCTGGGGTTTCTGTAACTGGATTCTCATCTACTGGTTTACCAACCCAGAAGCTAGGACTGGTGCTCTTGGACTCACCCACACCCTGATCTTCGGGTCCCCTTGTCTTAGATCTCTCTAATCTCCTCTTCGTTTGCACACTGTTCCTATAGGTGGGACACATCACCAGCTTCCCTTGCTATCAATCACTCCCCCAGCCCTGCATCCTTGGCATCAACCCTCAATGATCACTGCTTGGACTTGGATTTCCCTAGATCTCCTCCATGCCGCCTTCCAGACTGCCTCTTGCAGTGAATTGCTTATGTTTGAGACTAAACATAAAGCACGATGAGTCAGTTCTTCTAACTTTGGCTATCAGGATTCACCTTCTTTCCAAGTTCTGTGGGCATCTCCTGTGACTCTGTGTGTGTTGTCTACAAACCCCTGAGACTTGATTTATGCATTCACTTCCTCTCAGGGTTGTGTAACATTCACCACCGGCCAGGTATTTGACTTGGCAAAACACTGAGAGGAAGCGTGAGGCTATTCTCAGAGCATGATAAATGCTGTCCTCTCAATGGAAAATATAAATCGGTGATGGATTACCTGATGTTTCTTGCTTACTTTCAATGGGAACGTTCTATTGAACTTACCCTAATGGCAGAATTCTTATAAACAACTCTTCTTGGGTTTTATGACTGTAGGCTCCCTGCCAAGTGCAAACATTCCTAGCATGTGGCATGAAAAGTGAAACAGAACAGAAAAGGTAACTGAGAGAGAGAGAGTGATGGCCAGAGAGGGTGGGAAGAGAGAGAGAAGTAATAGAGCTCCTTCTTGAAAGCAAGCAAGACTGTGGTTGCTTTTGCAAATTCCTGGGTATCCAGGGGGGTCAGGGGAGTCCTCCATCAAGCCGGAAGCCAGTTTGCCAAGAGCTATGGAAACTCCTGAAGGTTCTGAGGGAGTGAGATCTGTGCCTCCGCACGGCTGTGTTTGCTGTCAATTACCCTTCTCCCTGCCACTCTGAAAGAATAGTGACTTTCTGTTTTGAATATCAATGTGTGAAGTCAACTGCCCCCTAATCTATACCCACTGCTGGGACAGTTCCAGTGTTTAGGATTAAATGCTCCAGCGCAAATCTCTTCAAACCTTTCATAAATAAGAAATTATGCGAGGCTCTCTCCTGAAAGGTTCCCAGGGAGTTAAAACCTTGGGCTCCATTTGCTGTGGCGAGAATGAAGTGGCTCGAGATCCTTCTTTCTAATTGGCTGATGTCCTCCCGTGGCTGAGAAGCTGCAGCGTGTGGTCTCCCACCCTCTCTGCAGGGTCTGGTAGCCACAGCATCTGCCCTGGGCTTGGGGCTTATTTTTCTCTGCTCCCATTACTCAAGGGGTAGGGAGGGACTGTACTGTACCCAAAGAAGCACAGAGGAGACCTTCTCAGCGTGCTCAGTCACTTCAGTCGTGTCCGACTCTTTGAGACCCCATGGACTGTAACCCACCAGGCTCCTCCGTCCATGGGATTCTCCAGGCAAGAACACTGGAGTGGGTTGCCATTTCCTCCTCCAGGTGGTCTACACAGGGATCCAACTCCCCATCTCCTGCTTTGGCAGGTGGATTCTTTACCACTAGCACCATCTGGGAAGTCCCAATACAGAATAAAAAGTTTAAAAAACAAAAGCAAAAACAAAGCAGCTGCTCCATGTTGCAGTCCCACATGCCATGAATGGGGGATTCGGTTGCCTGTCATCCTCATGAGCATGAGTGTTGCGTCCCTCTTTTTGCACTTAGCAATTTCTACCTTTTATTGTAATGACTTGGTACAAAGTCCTTGAACACAAGGTCTATGACCGACTCATGTTTTTATCATCTAAAACACACAGAGGTCATCTATAAATGGTTAAATGTAAGTAAGAATGCGTGAATCAGAAGGAATCAGCCAACTAGTCACTCTTGTTGTGTGGAAGCTTGGTGTGTAAACCCTGGAGGGTGAGTCAAGAAAGCTGAATTTAGTAATTAGGATCTAGCTTTTCTGATTATGTGCAGGGACATGTCTGCTCCAAACCTCAGGTTTCCTATCATTTATTTTTGCTTACTTATTTTTTGACTGTGCAGTGCGTTACTTATTTTTTGACTGTGCAGTGCAGCATGCAGGATCTTGGGATCTTAGTTCCCTGACCAGGGATTGAACCCATGCCCCATGCAATAGAAGTGCAAATTCTTAACCACTGGACCACCAGGGAAGTCCCAGGTTTCCTATATTTAAAATGAAAATATGAAGTTGCAGGGTGTCTCGGCTCCTGTCAACCTCCAGCAATCAATGGTTTGGGGTTCTCTCTACCTGGAACAGGCTTCCCGGGTGGCTCAGTGATAAAGAACCCGTTTATCAATACAGGAGCTGCAGAAGATGCAGGTTTGATCACTGGGTTGGGAAGATGTTCTGGATGAGGGAATGGAAACCACTCCTGTATTCTTGCCTGGGAAATCCCATGGACAGAGTAGCTTGGTGAGCTTATAGTCCATGGGGTCAAAAAAGTCAGACACGACTGAATACACAGGCTCTGCCTGCAACACTTTAACTTCTCCTGATCACTTAGCTGTGATAGTAGGAGTTACTCTCACTTGCAGTTTCAACCACGAGATCACTACCTGCATAGAATCTTCCTGCCCTTCCTACTTCCCCAGGACAAGATAAATACCTCTTATTGCACACATATCATACATTTTACACATCACAATAGTCATTCTATTCAGTAGTGCTTCTTATTTCTCTATTTCTCCACCTTGGAGGTCCCATCTAAATTGCTTCTATTATCTCACTTGTCCCAGTCTGGCCCAAAGTAGCAGCTTAATAAATATTTTTATAATGAATAATAAATAAATGGGTGGATAAGGGAATAAATGGGTCAAGGGCTTATTTTTTCTATTGAATAGAAACACTCTTTCAATGACTACCTATTTATTTTCTTAGTTTCCTGGACCTCAGCTGCAGCTTCTTTATAATTTTGTGGGGTAATTTGCATAGCCATGGAAAAAAACACAGTATGTGTATACCAGGGTAAGCTGCTTTTTTTCTGACTGCATTTTCGTCTCCAGTATCTAGTGGGCTAGTTTAGCCTCACTATCGAGTTACAATCATATGCTACGTGCCTCTAAGCAATTGATGAGAAAGATAACACGAACTAATAATCATTAAAATTATCCCAGGACTAGTTAGATTTATTCTTGAATCCAGGCTTCAGGGATTTGCTTGTCTGAAAGGTTGAATTTGGTGGGTAGAACACAGAAGTGTTTTGTAGAAAGAATCTTGACTTTGGAATCAGAGGTAATAATTGGTCTTGCATACCAGACTGTGTGACCTTGAGTAAACCAGACACCCTCTCTGAGCCTCCTTCTTCTCCACTCATCCAGAAAATAAACACAGACTATTCTATCATTTCCAAGACCTTTTTCTTTTTCACATTCAACATTTCTGTTGCTGGAATGTCTCTTAAAATTGAAGGCAAGTCATAGGTCAATTGGAAGCGATTTTTTTTCTTAAACTGATACACAAAATAATGACATTTATTTCACCTGCTAATACCTACATTCTACGAAATATAGTTATAATACTCACCTATGGGCAGCTGTCAATCAAAAGCTTGGCTAACTAGAGGCTTTCCAGCTTGGTGGAAACAGACGGAAAAACAACGTCTGTCCAGGTCTTTAAAATTGATTCACTTCTCCCATTTCAAGTTCAACCCTCATCCTGGGGGAAAAATGGGGTCCTAGTTTTGTATCTTAGATGATCTTTCAGATATTCCAGCCCCACTTCTTTGAAGTGTGTATTTGTGTGTGTGTGTGTGTGTGTGTGTGTGTGTGCGCGCGCACAGGTCCTCAGCAGGGTAACACTTGGAATGCCACATCCAAGGAGAGAGCAAATCTCCCAAACTCTCTACTGGGTTGTGCTGAAGCAGTTGGTGGGTAGAATGTTTTTAACACCTGGAACAGAGCTAGGCAGCGGGTGGCAACAGCCACCAGCCAGGATAGAGCCCCAGCTGTGTATGTGTCCCTGACAGATGCTGCCCTGGAAGGCCGTTTTCTAGTTTAGTCTGAGAGAAGGTCAAGGATAGATCAAATGCTGGTTGATAATCATGGAAAATTAATATGGAAACGATTAAACCGCACACTGCTGTTTTTCCTCTGCATTTTGCTTCCATTTCTGGACATAGCAATCGAAGTTAATAATAGCCACTCTCTGCTCTTAAAATAGAGTTGTTTACAGTGAATCTGAATGGAATTATGTGCTGCAGGAAACCTGTACTGCGGGCTGCCGGCTGGCATTGCGTGGTTATCCTCCAGTAGGCCTAGTGCACCTGGTGGCTGAGCCCACGCTGCAGGTAGCAGCTGGCCTGGGGAGCCAGGAAGAGCTCTTCATAGGATGCAATCACTAACTCAAGCCATACCTTAGTAAATTCATCTCTGCCTCAGGACACCGGAATATCGTGTTTAACATGGGCAGAACCTACTCAACACTGGATAGAAGCCATAAACATACAAGAGAATCTACCCAATGTTTTTGGGATTTGACACAGAAGGAAGTCCAGCCTCCTCTTAATCCAGACTCTATCAGTTTCTATGCTACCCTGGGTGATTTCTTTACCTTCTCTGAGCCTCAGCGGGTGTACAGTGGGGTAATGACTGTATCTTGTGAAGATCAAATAAAATAAGATGGATAAAAGTGCTTTGCATAAATAAAAGTATTTAATACAGTGCAAAATTTGTCCCTCTAGTATGTGAAACATTAGGAATTCTATAAACAGGGGAGAGAATAAGAGAGAGCATTCATAGTAAGTGCAATGAAATGAGAAAAGGCTTTAAAAAAATGTTCAAATCAAATTAGGAACTGATTTATTTTATTAGTTTCCACATAGGGACAATTAAACGATAACAAAAAATTTCAGTGATGATTTTACAAAGAATCAAGAAATCAGTATCCTCCAAATTGCTACTTCTTTTCTTGAGCCTCAATAAAACAGAGCATGTTAACGATTAAACCTCACTCATGGTTTTAATTCAGTGTAACAAAACTTGAGTATTAGGAATAAAATAAACTTGTTCAAAAATCTGTCTCCATTAATTACTATCTGAATGAGATTGTAGAAATTTCCTAATTCTTCAGAGTCTGTTGCTTCATTTGTAAGATAAGATATACTATCTACAGAATGTGAAGATAATTCTACATTTAATAATTAAATTAATCATATAAAGCATCTAAAAAAAGAAAATCCTATTTGTTACTTATCTTTGTTTATAAAGGCCTAGATTTTTTTCTGCGTCCCTTCTATTTTGGCCCCAAATCTCCACACGTAACCCTCCATTAACGAATGAGCATGTGTGACTTCCCTGGTGGTCCAGTGGTTAAGAATCAGCCTGCCAATGCTGGGGACTCGGGTTCCATCCCGGGTCTGGGAAGATCCCGCATGCCACGGGGCAACTGAGCCCGTGCACCTCAACTACTGAGCTCACGCATTGTAGAGCCTGTGCTCTGCAACTAGAGACCCAGCACAGCCGAAAATAAATCAATAAATTAAAAAAAAATAAAGTACTATATAAAAAAAGGAATGAGTATGTGACCGAATTATTCAGAAGGACCACCTGGTTAGATCTCACAGAGCTAGGCAACATGGTGATTTTTTACGAAGAACAGTGAGTGGAAACTCCTGCTTGTTTGTAGCATGCTCTCAGCAGGCACTCCTGTCCTCAAACAAATACCCTTGACCTTAGAAGAACTCTAAGAGAACAGTCCCCTGAGCTCACTCAGGGTTTAGAAAAGGCTTGGAATTTCAGCCACAGCTCCTTACGCCCTGCCTGTTATCTGATGGGGGTTTCTTCCAGCGGACGCTGAGAAAACTCCAGGACTTGGGGAGGTAACATGATATCTCATAGGAAACCATAAAAAAAAAATTTCTGGCTCAATGACTTTTTTCTTTTCATGTTTCATGACTGCAGGTTTGTGCCTAGGCCGAGGAAGTCAGCTGTTGCTGATTTATTTCAGACTTAGATTTTTAAAAATCAACATGATTTTTACTTTGACTGTTACCAAGATTGAGGAAAAATGATCCATTGGCTGCATGGGCTGCTGGCTGATGGGCGAGCCACAGAAATTGCAGTTTCTCTACTGTGAGCCTGATGCTTTGTGGGCTTGGTTCAGACCGATGGAAACTCAGGGCTTGGCGTTGTGGGTGACTTTCCTGTGAAACTGTCTGGATCCAAGCTTGGGGTCTCACAATTGGATAGGAGAGGTCTGATGTAAGAAGAGGGCATCCCAGGTGATGCTAGTGGTAAAGAATCTGCCTGTCATTGAGGGAGATGTAATAGACTTGGGTTCGATTCCTGGGTTGGGAATATTTCAACCCACTCCAATATTCTTGACTGGGAAATCCCATGGACAGAGGAGCCTGGCGGGCTACAATCCATAGGGTCAAAGAGTCAAACACACTGAAGTGACTTAGCAGGCAGGCAGAGCACCTGGGTCTATGCTCCCCAACTCCTGAGCCTGCGCTCCACAGTCCAGGAACACAGTTACTGAGCCCACACGCTGCAGCTACTGAAATACCTGTGTGCTAGAGTCCAGGCTCCACAGCAAGAGAAGCAACCACAATGAGAAACCCTCACACTGCAACAAGAGAGTAGCCTCCGCTCCCTGTAACTAGAAAAGGCCTGCCCAGCAAGGAAGACCCAGCACAGCCAAAAATAAATTAAAAAAAAATTTTTTTAGTTGCAGAAGGTAGCACTATGTTGCTACAAATGAATGTGTTGATCATGTTGAGTCTCTTTTAGAAATTGTCTTAGTTACAGTATATAATAGTATGTTGTTGCTCCTGGTAGAATGGTAGGGATGATCAGAGAGCTCATCTAGTCCAAGTTTTGTAATTTACAGACCCCAAAAAGGAGGTTTCCACACTAGGCTGCATATTATCACCTGGAAACTTTTTTGAAAAGTTCCTGGAAGAGTTTTATTCGTTAGTTCTTAGGTAGGGCCCATGCATATTGTAAGGAGCACTCCAGATAAGTGTGATGCAAGGAACTACTGGTCAAGACTTTCTGGGGATATATATTTATAAGGGGTGAAATAGTTTGAAAGCTACCCAGTAACTCTTGGGATTAATCTTATGAAATAAATTGTTAAACTACTGCTTTTAATATAAAGTCAGATTTAAGACTGAAATAAATAGGCAGGAAATAGGTATAGAATTCTGGTAAATTGAACTTTTGTGACCTGTTTTCAAACATATCATGTTTATTGAATGAATGGTAAGGCACATGAATTTTAAAAAATATATTATTTACATTTTGAATATTTCTAAAAATGTGAAGAATATGTATTAGCATCCACTACTTTGGGGGACTTCCCCAGGCCCCCCAAGTGGCACAGTGGTAAAGAATCTGCCTGCCAACGTAGGAGACTTGTTGCAAGAGAACTTGGGTTGGGAAGATCCCCTGGAGAAGGAAATGGTAACCCACTCTAGTATTCTCACCTGGAGGGTCTCATGGACAGAGGAGCCTGGTGGGCTACAGTCCATGGGGTCTCAGAGAGTCAGACATTACTGAGCAACTGAGCACAGAAAGGAGAGGAATTACCCTAGGCTAGACAGCTCATGTCCACAGATCAAGGAAATAAGAGAAGGGCCTCCATGGAATCATTTCCAATATGTTCCTCTTGGTCCTTTGCTGAGAGTTTGATAGAAGTTCTGCCACAGGACTCCTGCAGGGTCTGGAGACAGACAGATCCCAGCTGGTTCTTTGGAGCCCCCCACCCCTCCCCCCGGCCCATGATCAGCTGACGATGCCTGATGATTAAGCCCATCATGGTGCACATTTGGGGGCTTGAGGGTACCTCAGTGATAAACACAGTTGAGGGGAATGACCTCTGTAGTGAGAGTGGGCCAGAGCTCCAAACTTTGTTCGGAGGCGTCACATCACATGGGCTAATTTAATTACACACATGAGAGGGAGGCAGGGAGAGAAAGGGAGCTATCTAAGTGGTGGAGGGATTGTTGCTCATCCTCCTCTTCAATGAGCTCATCCTCCTCATCAATGAGCTCATCCTGAGTCGCATAGGATGGGAAACGTGACCTATCTACCTGTTCAGACCAGCCAGTCTCCAGGGCACAGGGCAGTGTGAGCCTCTCAGCTCTCTGGGTGTGCTTCTGTACTTTTGGGACAATATGGGCTGAAAGACCAGCTAACTATTTCAACGGGCTCCTGCCCTGTTCCAACCCTAAAAAAGAATTTGGATTGTTAAGACCTACTGAGTTGGGACTTTGGAGATAAAAGTCAACGCTGTGTGATTTTTGCCTTTTGTGATGCTTTTTAAATCGAGTGAGCTGTGTTCCCGCTGTGTGTCTGGTGTCTGGAGGTTGACATGCCCTGAAGCTGGCTGTGGAGGTTCTGCATAATCTGATAATACTGTTCTAGCCTGCTTACCCATCCATCCAGGCTTCCAGGTCCTTTGTGTCCCTTCTGGGGAAGGGTTTGATGTCTGGATCTCCGTTGTCTCTCGGTTTCCAAGCGGCCAGCACAAATGACCACAAAGCCCTAGGCGATGCCTCCCACACTCATTTGGAAGACCTCCCCCATTGGGCTGTTAATCATAAGAGTCACACTGTCAATACCACACAATGTATTTCACACTTTACAGTCAATGAGCACTTCTCCCTTCTTCATCTGGCTTGATCCGCACTGGACTCTGTGAGCCAGGCTAGGCTTGTTCATCTTGACAAGGAAACCAAGTCTCCCTGAACAAAGGGCAGGGAGGTCTGAGCTAGCATCCTGACCTTCTGATCCTGCATCCTGAAAGTCTTCCCACCCCTCCATCCCCCATGACTCCTGAGGGGAAATTCCCTCCCAGGCTTGTTTTAAGTAGTGGCAAAAAGCCGGAGTCCAAGTAGGTCTCCAGTAGGCAGCTCTCTTAGTTAAGTTACAGTAAAAACAACTTTGGGCTTTCCTAGTGGCTGGCAACCCACTTCAGTACCCTTGCCCGGAAAATCTCATGGACACAGGAGCCTGGTGGGCTGCAGTCCATGGGGTCGCAAAGAGTCGGGCATGACTGAGCAACTAACGCTTACTTAGTGGCTCAGCAGTAAAGAATCTGCCTGGCAATGTAAGAGATGCAGGTTCAATCCCTAGGTCAGGAAGATTCCCTGGAGAGGAAATGGCAAACCACTCTAGGATTCCTTTCTTTTTTTGGGGGGGGGGGGGGAAGGGTACCAAATTACTTTATTTGAAGGAATGGTAGTAAGAAGAGAACTTAAGTTGAAGTTTTGGTGGGCTTTCCAGGTGGCTCTAGCAGTGAAGAATTTGTGTGTCAAAGCAGGAGACCTAAGACATGTGGGTTCAACCCCTGGGTGGGGAAGATCCCCTGGAGGAGGGCATGGCAACCCACTCCAGTATTCTTGCCTGGAGAATCCCATGGACAGAGGAGCCTGGCGGGCTGCAGTCCATGGTGTCACAGAGAGTGGGGCACCACTGAGCAACTAAACAACAAAAATGACTTAGGCCCCACCGGTTTGTACTTCTGAAAACACACAGCTCCAAGGGCTTGACTGAAGGTAAACAGTTGACCGCTAGGAACTGAAGACTGGAAGACACAGTTCCTCATCTTTATTCTGGCAAAACTCACTAGAGAGATGCAGCCAAGTTACCTCCTGTCCCTGGGCCTCAGTTTCTTCCAGAATGAAGTGTCTGTGACTCTAGGGACCCATTTGTGAACCAGCCCACACGGAAGATATTCATGTTTCTCCCTTCCTCTGGCTCCCCGCTGTCTCCTAACTTCACTTCTGAGAAATACATCCAGGAATCAAAATTCCTGAGATGGATTCCATTGCCTTATAGCTCCGTCTCTTTCTCTGCCTCTCTTTCCCTCTTTTCTATCAATAGAACTCTTGACTTTGATCACTGTTATCTACTCCTAAAAATAATTACCAAGTTTATATATCCTCCAAGGAAGCAACTCCTAATTTATGTGGGCTGTCTGCTGCAGCCCTCTTGGGGAAATTATAGGTCTTTTTCATCTTGATTTACTCCTAAAGGGATAGAGAATGTACATACTGCCATCACACACGGAGCCAGAAAAGAATTGGCCATTTCCCCTCACATATTAGAATCATAATGAATACTTGGAATATGACATCATGGCCCTTCCCATGCCAAGACCCTGTGGGATCATATTGAAAACACTGCATTAGCTTAGAAAATGGATTAAAACAAAAAGGAACTGCAGTGGCTAATGCAGATGTTTATGTTTCTATGTGAGGCCCTAGAGGAAGGAGCCCTTGCTCAGAGTCAAGTGCAAAGTGAGGCTCTTATGCTAGCCTCCCAGCCTCTGGGGGCTGCCCCTGCGTCAAATTTGGGCCTGGGGTTGAAAAGATGCTTTCCTGATGAGGGAACACCTGATCAGGGAATTTTAGATTTCATGTTCATTCCCACAGGAAGGCCAAAAGATATGCTGAGTTTATTCTGAAGTCCCTCAAGTTTTCCCTCCTTTGAATCTGTCTCAGAAAACCTTGTCCCTTTCTTCCAATCTGGTCTCAAGAAAAGAGGTGACTTGATAGCCTCCCTGTCACCCCCCTGAACAGCTCTGGAAAACCAAAGAGAGAGACCCTGACTTCTATAATTTGCCTTCTGTCCAGTTGACCATGAACTCATGGCTGACTTTGCCATCCTAAGTGGTACAAGGTGAGGACTGTGCTGACTGCTTGCTGGATGGGCTGTGGATGGGACCAGGAGTCAGATTTCCTGTAGGCTCTGTGACTCAGCCTGAGGCGATGCCAGCAGCAGAAACCTTCCTATGAAGGAAGCTACCTTTGCTTGGAACAGTCTGTGACAAGCCCCTGGGCTGAGAATGAGACCCCATGCGCCATGGAAGCTGGCAGCGGCTTGAGCCATGAAAGGGAGCAGAGATCAAAAAAAGGGAATGGAAGTACTGGGTCCTGGTTCTGGGTGGCAGGAGGCTGTGTGCACAGTGGAGAATGTTGTTGCAGTTAGATGTGGCTTTTGTGCACGTGAGGACTTGACTGGCTGCAGCAAAACAAAGCCTCTCAGAGGAGGAGGTGATGGCAAGGAAACTCCCGTGGGACCTGGGTGGTTTCTCTCGCTGTCATATGACCAGTTCATCTGTCTCCCTCCCGGATCCTGAGCAAGTTTGGTCACGTTGACTTGAGCCTTGAGTGAGGCATCTGTGATCGTGTGGATGGAGGAGGGATGTGTATGTAGATAATAGAGAAGGATCTGGCCTCGTGTCTGGGTCCTCGTGGTGATTAACATTCAAAGTGCACGTGAAGCTGAAACCCCGAGGAGGAGGTAGTCCTGAGGGTCAAAACTTCCTGAGCTGTCATAAGAATGCTTCATAGTTTCCATAAGCTATAGAATTGGAGGTTCCATAACAATTTTCCTGCATTTTGGAGAAAAGAGACCCTGGATGCATCTTGGTTAAACCTACCCCATGACGTTGGTCACTCCAGAGAGGAGAAGAGAGCCCCGCTTCTGTTCTCAGATTGCCTCCTGTAGGCTCTGGGTGTGCCCTCTGCTTACCTGCATCTCTTCCACAAAACCATTCTTTCTTCTTTCAGCTCGAGGAATGGAGCTTCCTCTGAACGCTGCATTTCTCAAGGATGCTGGGCACCCAGCCCAGACCATGTGTGTTCTGCATTCCTAACCTGACAATATATCTGTTTGTAAAGAGTGTGACAGGTCCTAAATGAAACAATGTAGATACAAAAGGAAAATGGTACTTTCTTGCCCTTGGTGAGCTCACAGCCTATTGAGAACAGCAGACACCGAAAGAAAGAATTATAATAAGGTGTAATAAGGTCTGAAAGGGCTTTGTGCCACATGCTATAAGTAGGTAAAAGAGAGAGGCGTTTCTTCTGCTTGGGTTGGGACATGATGGGGGCAGAAGACAGGGAAGTTTTTGAAAAGGAGGAGACAGGCAAGTTATACTTAAAGGAGGAAATTTCCTGGGTATTTGTGTCCATTAGAGCTTGGCTGGAGGTCTATGCTTTGTTGCTTGGCCAGTGACAAGCATGTGCCCTGTTGACAGTAGCTGCTTCATGCAGATTTGTTACTGATGGTGACAAGAGCTGTGCATCACATGTCGAAATGAACTGTAAACAAGTCTGTGAAGGCAGCATCTTCTTACTAGTATGGACTTGATAGTCTTCTGGATTAGAAGTGGCCAAGTGTTGTCTTACAAAAAGAATTCAGGCAGTCGACATTCGTGTCTGTCTGTACCATGTTAAGGGGCTTCCCTGGTGGCTCAGATGGTAAAGAGTCTGCCTGCAGTGTGGGAGACCTGGGTTCGAACCCTGAGTCGGGACGATCCCCTGGAGAAGGAAATGGCAACCCACTCCAGTATCCTTGTCTGGAAAACCCCATGGATGGAGCTACCAAGTTAAAATATGGAATTAATAGTTAACATTTAATAATTGGGAGATTCCATATAAAACCCCACATTTCTAGCATCCCTGGAGAAAAAAATCAGATACAGCACTGGATTTAGGGGCTGAAGCTGAGTCACAGATGCTCTTGAAGATGAAGCATGAACCCTTCCATTTTGTCCCAGTACCCACCTGGCCAGTTCATTCACTGTGTTACCTGCTTGGCTTTTTTTTTTTTTTTCTCCCCCACAGCCATTCATTTTATTTATTTATTTAATTTTTGGCCACACCCCATGGCATGTGGGACGTTACTTCCCCGATCAAGGATTGAACCCACACCCCCTACATTGTGAGTGAATTCTTAACCTCTGGGCCACCAGGGAAGTCCCTGCTTGTTTCTTGAAAGCATCCCCAGCTTGCAATTCCTGGAAGAAGTTTTCTTCCCCTCCATTTCCTTTTTGTGTGATGTAACCAATGAGAACGTTGAGATCTGGTGTGGGAAGTGACTTGCACATAGTGACATACTGCAGGACAGAGACTGGAGCCAGGTCTCCTGACTCCCAGTTCCCCATACCTAGTTAGCCAGCCTGGAGAAAATTACATCTCCACGGCCTGGAATGCAGTGCCATTTACCTTGAACTTACAAATTCAAAGGAAAATGACCTATTCATTGTAGAATGTTGAGATCCTAGAAACTGAGCATTGAAACTTGAGCTAAGAAGTAAAGACATGAAGGGGAAAGAAAGAAAGGAAAAGAATAAAGGAGAAAGAATCAAAGTATGTTTTGCATTTGGGAGACTTTAATTAAAAGTCTAGAAATGCTTATTCTTAGAAAATGAAAAAAAAATCATTTTGAAGGGAAATGGCTGCATAGTTCCCTAAATTAACATACCATGTGTATAGGAAAGTTATAACAATTAGATGTTGGCTGAATTAAGATAGGGCTTCAGGTGGCACCAGCGGTAAGGAACTAGCCTGCCAATGCAGGAGACATAAGACATGCAGGTTAGATCCCTGGGTGGGGAAGATCCCCTAGAGGAGGAAATGGCAACCCACTCCAGTATTCTTGCCTGGAGAATCCCACGGACAGAGGAGCCTGGCAGGCTACAGTTCATAGGGTTGCAAAGAGTCGAACATGACTGAAGTGACTTAGCACACATGCACAAATTAAGATAACCTGAAAGTTGAAGGATGAAGCAAATATGATTAAAACTATGATGTGAAATAAACAGAACTCATGTTTGGTCTTGGCTTTATCTGCAAAATAAAATTTCTGAAACAGTAGGTGGTTTTATGGATTTACATTCTTTGCTTTCTGCCTTTGCCATAAGATGAAAATTGATTCATGTGTATTGATTATTAATTTACCTTAGCTTTAGGATAATCATGTCAGAGCCTTTGAGTTATCTTTATAGTAGTGATTTGCATGAAATAGGCATTCACAAAATATAAGTACTTATATCTGAATTTACAGTAGGTACCTAAAATGACTATCATTTTGAAGGCGTAGAATAAAAGAATCATGGTATTTAAGACCTGGAAGGGCTACTTTAAGTTATCCCTCTCAGATGAACAGACAGATCCAGAGGGGAAGATAAATTTTTCCAAGTCATATAGCTAAACAGAGTTAGAACCAGGAGCTTGTTCTCCTAGTATCAAAGATAACTATATTTGGAAATCTCTGAATCTTATTCATGGCAGTTTTGTTTTTGAAAGTAGCCAAGGCATTTTACAAAATTGGGACTCTATACACTGTGTTTATAAGCTGCTTTCCCACTTGCCAGTGATTAAATCCTCAGCATGAATTTATAATAAATGCTGCTGAGGATATTACTATATGACTGATCCAGAAATTAGTCACTGCTCTTCCAATGTTGCACATTCAAAGTTTTCTAATGTTCACCATCAAAATAATTCTTTCGAAAATCCTTTTAGGTAGGTATTTGTACATCTCTAGGATTGTTTCTTTAGAATATTTACCCAGAAGTCCAATTGTCAATTAAATTCTTTGTCTTTAGATACATATTGACAAATTTATCTTCATAAAATCATCCAGTTTATACTTTACCCCACCATAAGATGATCTCAATATTGTGATAGTAAAGTTGTACAAAATTAAACAGTCTCTTGTTTAAAGGTAAACAGTTACACAACTTCAACACGCTAATGCACATTGGTGATTTTTAAAATAATTTTGTTTATTTATTTTATGTTTGGCTGTGCTGGGTCTTTGTTGCTGTGTGGGCTTTTCTCTAGTTGCGGTGAGTGGGGGCTGCTCTCTAGTTACGGCACACAGACTTCTCACTGCAGCGGCTTCTCCGGTTGCAGAGCACAGGCTCCAGGGTGCTTGGGCTCAGTAGTTGTGGTATATGGGCTTAGTTACTCCGAGATGTGTAGGATCTTCCTGGATGAGGGGTCAAACCTGTGTTCCCTGCCTTGGCAGGTGGATTCTTTACCACTGGACCACCAGGACAGCCCTGTATTGGTGTTTAACTGAGAGGGCATACAAGTAAAGTTTCACAAACTATGTAAGGATGGAACATTCTCATTCCTCTTTAATGTGTGAGTGTGTGTGTGGTGTGTTACATCTGAACCTAGGGGATTCACTCATATTTAATAACAAACAACTTGATAAATGTTGCCTTAGATTTTCTTTTCTTGCTTTCATTTAACTTTTTGAGTTTGATCTAAATTTATTCATTTTTGTTATTATTTCTTCCTCTTAAATAATGAAAGCATTTAAGACTTTTGATATTCTGAATACAATTTTAGTCATACCCCACTGGGTTTTTTTATGTAATATTTTCACTGTGTCACTGCTGTTATTTTTCTAAACAACATGTAATTGCAATTTAAACGTTCTCTCAGAGATGGGTTTTTAATTTCCTAGTGATTGCTTTCCAAATATTAATTGATGATTTTTCTGCATTATGGGAAAGGAATGGATCCTATATAATTTTTACTTTGGTGAAAGTTCCTTGTTTATTTGAAAGGGATGGATAGACTGTAGTTTACAAAGTTCATTATTTTCTGTAAATAATACTTTAAATTTTATCATTCAATTTAGTTTATGTGGTTTTATTCTGTATCTATTCAAAGGAGGTAATTTATAACTCCCCTTGTGATTTTAGTTTTTTCAATTTATCTTCATATTTTCAAGATTTAAAATTTCATGTGCTTTAGACTGATGTTTGGTAAACTTGAAAGATAATTATAGATTAATTCTACATGGTATCTTTCTTCAGCACAAAATAACCTGTTTTATCCTGTTAAAAGTTTTTGGCAGAGACAAGTGCTCGGGCCTGGTGCACTGGGAAGACCCAGAGGAATCGGGTGGAGAGGAAGGTGGGAGGGGGGTTCGGGATGGGGAATACATGTAACTCCATGGCTGATTCATGTCAATGTATGACAAAAACCACTACAATATTGTAAAGTAATTAGCCTCCAACTAATAAAAATAAATGAATAAAAAAAAGTTTTTGGCAGAAATTCTAATTTGTTTGATATTGTCTCTCTTTGTCTTTTGTTTACTTTCTTAGCATTATAGCCTCCATTCTTTCAGGAAGATATGCACTTTGCATCTAGTTATATATTTATTTGAAATCAATCTCAACAAATAGGCAATTCATATGCATATTAAAACATTCAAGTATCACAACATTGTACAATGAAAAGTAAGACTTTCTTCCACCTGGTGTCTCCAGTATACCCCCTAGTGATAGTCACAGTTAGTAATTTCTTTTATATTCTTCTGTTTTTATGCTTACATAAGTGAACAAGTACAAACACACATGAATTAAAAAAAACAAATGGTACCACAGTCTACCCTGTGTTCTGTACTTTGCCTTTTTTTCATTTAACTGGAGACCATTTCTTACCTTTTCTTATAGCTCCTCCTTCGTACATGCTGCAGGGTATTCCATTGTAAAAACTGTCAGAATATATTAATCCATTACCATCTTGATGGGCACTGAGGTTTTTAATGAATTGAGTCCAAAGCTGTCCTTCCTGTCCTCTTCTCTTAAAGGACCAAACTTACTTCTTCAAGCGTTCCCTCAGTTTGGAAGTGGCATTACTCTCCGTTTGGTTGTTTCAACCAGGAACCTTAAAGGTATCTTTATTCCACTTTCCCCCCAGCTTTCCACATGTAAATGTCACACAGGTCTGTTGATTATGTCATTTCAAGATCTCTCAGATGTGTCTGCCTGTCTCCCTCCACACTGCCATTGCTGTTACTTAAGTAAGCCTCCATCATCACATTCTGGATGGCTTACCCGCTTCCTCTCCCACCCTTTTCAATTTATCCTTAACCACGGTGTCAAACTGACCACTTCAGAATGCAGATCTGTTAATAATACTCTCCTGTTTAAAATCCTCCACTGATTTTCCACTGCCCTTAGAATAAATTCTCGTCATGATTAATTTGATCTAGAAAGCTATGCATAAGCCGGCCCCCACTGTTTCGGTGGACACCTTGCTCTTTTCAGTCCAGCCATACTGACTGTCAGCTTTTAGTTCCTCGAATTTGCCCACACTTTTCAAAAACTGGGCCTTTCCACATGCTGTCTCCTCTGTCTTTAATGATTTTCTGTGCAGCTTTCCTCCTTGCCTAGTATGTTTCTCTTTATCTTTTAAGTCTCAGTTTAAACAGAATTTCCTCTAGCATGGTGGTCTCCAACCTTTTTAGATACCAAGGTCTGGTTTCATGGAAGACAATTTTTTCCACAGATTGGGGGTGGGGTGGGCATGGTTTCAGTATTCTGAACTATATTCAATATCCTCTGCTTTAGAAGGTGGTGTGGGTGAGCCGCCACACCTTCCTGAGGGTCAGTCACTCCATTTGTAAAGAGCTGAGCTAAGAGAAATGAGGCCACTTTAAGCACTGAGGTTCTATAATTTCACATTCAACCACTTTCTCTTCCCATACTCCTTTGTTCTGAAAAGACTAAATAATTACCTTTCTGTGAAATAATCAACAACTGGAATTTCATAACAGCTCTACCCCATTAGAATGGTAGAGGCTTCATCAAGGCTTTTTAGAAAAATTGCTTTACCCCTTTCCAATTCATTCCAAAGTACAATCCTAGGAGCAGAAAAGAATCGTACCACCAAGAGTGACCACGGCGCTTCATTATCCACAGCAAGTACAAGTTCAGGCTGCCTCTCTTTGTTTCTTCCATACTAATGGAATCTCGTTTCATGTTTAAGTTGGCTTTTATAAGTCATTCCATCAACTGATTTTTTTAAAACCTGGAAGCTTTTTAATGACTATTTTTATGCTATAGAATGGTGATTTATAACTGGCAAATTATAACAATTGCCTAATTGGAAACGCAGTTAGCCATGCCTATTCTTTTTTGGCAGCATTAAAGACCATTTCAGAGACAGTATTGACCAGGTTTCTCATTGGGTATAAACAGTTTTCATGATTTAGCGATGTGTCCACTGTGTTTTCTCCTTGTCTCGGTCTTTAGCAATTAGTTGATGATCTGCTGGCGTGGTTTAATACTATGAAGACATAGCACAGGACACAGGGTCCCCTAACTGCAATTGTATCAGAGCATCCGAGTTTGCTGCATTTAACATTCTGCTTATGGCAATGGCTAGATCAAGCTCATTTCAAAATAATTGAAAATGAATTTGTAAGACATAATACACCTAATTTTAAAAAGCCTGCCATAGAAGGCAATTTGCATGGCATGACAATTACCCACTCTTCTGCTTTTATCTTTTTATTGGGGTAGAGATGCTTGGGAGAGAGTGTCCATTCCTCCTCCCGGGCCCTTAAGCATCTGGGAGAAAAACTATGATGAGGCCCTGAACCAAACCTTTCAGTAGTTGTGTTTGGGTCTCTGCCAGGCCTTTCCTTCTGTTTGGTTGATTTGCTGCAGGGTTCTCTTCATGCTCCATGGTGTTCTCCATTTCAGTCACAAACTGTAGAATGTGCTGGAATATCCCCGTAGTGTATGTTAGTTGCTCAGTCGTGTCTAACTCTTTGCGACCCCATGTACTATAGCCCACTAAGCTCCTCTGTCCATGGAATTCTCCAGGCAAGAATACTGGAGTGGATAGTCATTTCCTCCTCCAGGGGATCTTCCCAACCCAGGGACTGAACCTGTGTCTCCTGAATTGCAGGCGAATTCTTTACTGTCTGAGGCACCAGGGAAGCCTGGTTGCTCCACTGCAGGGGGCTAAATATTGTTCAATACAGTAAAAGATAAAGTAACTACCCTGCTTTGTTTGCAATGGGCGTATCTTTGTCTGTCTGCTGTTCATTTTTTGTGGTGCCTTTGTTCTCTAAAGAGGAAGAAACTTTTCTTTCCAAGTTCATTCAAAAGAGTCAGAAAACATTCTCCAAAATTGAAAGAGGAAGTCCAAGATGTTTCATTCACTATTTTCTGAGCACCGGACAAAATTACACTTGCTGCTGTTTTGACTGTAAGAAAATTACGGTGAATAAGATAGTCCCTGTGCCATGGGCTTCTTATATTGAGGAGCTTAGAGATATCCATGCATGTGAATGTTGTCAGCCTCTCTCTGGGGGTCAGTTAACCCTCAGTCAAGGCTGTGCATGAGGAATTCCTGCTGTGAATCTCCAGGGAATTTTTCCTCTGTCCCTACCTTTATTATCAAAGGGAAGCCTGGACTTTGCCTTTCAAAGTTACCCAGTGTCCTGGGAACAGTCTAAAAGTCTGTATTTTGAGAAAGGTAAATATTATTTGCTATAACTTATATGTGGAGGGCTTCCCCAGTGGCTCAGTGGTAAAGAATCTGCCTGCATTGCTGGAGCCGCAAAGGGTTGAGGGTTCAATCCCTGGGTCAGGAAGATGCTCTGGAGGAGAAGATGGCACTCCACTCCAGTATTCTTGCCTGGAGAATTCCATGGACAGAGGAGCCTGGCGGGCTACAGTCCGTGGGGATGGAAAGAGTCGGACATGACTGAAGTGACTTGGCACAGCACAGTACATAAGTGGAAACTAAAAAATAATACAAATGAGCGTATTTGCAAAATACACACACACACACACACACACATATATGTGTAATGTGTAACTAAATCACTCCTATTGCTGACCCATGGAGCTTAGCATGGTATAAATAATTAATTCTCTGCCTCTAGGCTTTTACCAACATTTTCCCCCTTCTAGTTCCTGGCCTTCTCCATATGTCCCTCCTGAGACAATTTGGGATACCCTTCTTTCTTTCTAGGAAGAGAACTAATGTTATTAAGTACCTACCATGTTCTAAATACTCATTTATGTATATTAACTATTTGACCTTATACAATGCTGAAGAATCTGTTGTTATCCTCATTTAATAGACCAAGAAACTGAGGTTCAGAGAGGTTAAGTTACTTGCCCAGCCTGCACAAGTGGTAAATGAGTGACATCTTTGTCTGACAGCAATACCTGCGTTTCCCACACCACAGCATGCTTCCAGTTTATTACAATTTTTCCCCTCAGTCTTGAATCTCTGAAAAATTGGAGTCTTTTTTTCCTCTGATTCTTAGGCACACTCCAGCAACTTAAGAGCTGTTCACATGTGCCTGGATTCCTGGCTCTGCTTGCAGAATTCCTGCATGCCTTTCCCTTGGCACCAAGCTTAAGCTTCTCAGAGGGGTGCCTCTCATTTTAACTCTCACTTCCCAGCTTGACATCCCTCCTTTGCCTACTGACCTTTTCTTCCTTGATATATTTTTTAAAAGATTTTTATTTTTCTACATAAAGCTTCATTTTTCACCCCTTTCTCTGCTCTACCGATCTCCAGGGGCCCGAGCTTCCTGTTTCCATATGGAGTCTGCAGCTATTCAAGAAATGATGTAACTCATGGAGTCCCAAGGAGCTGAGCCTTTACCAGAGGAGAATCTTGTTGAAGTCTTAATATGATGAAAATGCAGAGGCTCTGTGCCTTCTGCCTGGATAGCTCTGTGATCTTGGATGAGTTTCTTAACCTCTTTGGCCTTGCTTTCTATTTCTGTAAAATGAAAAGCATAGTGTCTACCTCTTGAAGTTGTTATGAGAGTTAAAAAAGACAAGGTGTGCAAAAAACTTCGTGCAGCAACCAGCATATAAGCCCTTAATTATTATACATATTTTTGTTATTAATGTCTCCCTGTAGAGCATGTATTGAGGCATACTGTGAATACCGCTGGGTGGGAACATTACTGAAAGAATTCAAGAATCCATTTTAAAGTGCTTTCTAACCCCAAGACCTTGAATGTTTATGATTCCAGGGATCAAATCTGAACTTCCAGGCCTTCTTCTCAGGCAAACACACACACACACACACACATTAATTCATTTATCTTTCATTATCCATCTGACCCTCTCATTTCATTAAGGCTAAAGGTACTTCAAAACTAAGGTCATTTTATATCTCTTTTGGAGAAGGGTTACTTCAACATGAACCTTTGAAATATGAGAACAAGACTGAAAGACATGAAATGCTAAAAATCAGAGGCAAATCCTGGAATGTTGGAAGAGTTCAAAGGATGGAGAAAAGTCTTGTTCAGAAGAAGGTTCTAGACAGATATGAACTGGAGCCAGGGTTGATGGAGGGGCCGTGACTTATCCAAGTCCAGTGGATGTTCAGTTGTAGAGGTGGATTGTAGCTGGAAGATTCCAATCTCCTCTCTGTCCCATGACTGGACAGTGAGCTTGTGTGGACAATGTCTATAATTCTATGAAACCTATTTAATAGAGCTTACTTTTGTAATTTAAAAAAGTTATAAAGGGGGACTTCCCTGGTGGTCCAGTGGTTGAGACTTCACCTTTTGATTCAGGGGCTGTGGGTTCTATCCCTGTGGGATCTAAGATCCCACATGCCTCACAGCCAAAAAACCAAAACATAAAGCAGAAACAAAATTGTAACAAATTCAATAAAAGACTTTAAAATTGTTCCATATCAAAAAAATCTTTAAAAATCAAGTCTTAGTCTTCTTTCATTTTTTACTTCTTAAATTGAAGATAGGTATTTGATGTCAAATCTTTACGCCGAAATACACTGAAAGACTGTGACAAGGTTTCTGTGGGAAAATGAGGTCTGCTGTATGGCAATCCACTTCCAGCAAGGTGTTCAAGAAGGCTTCTTAAGCCAAGTGGGCCTTGTGAAAAAGCACAGTTTTTCTCAGTGCATGCTGAGACTGTAAGAAGGATGATCCTCATCTTATTCATCTCTACATTATCTTGCTTTCCTCAAAGGACCTTGCAGAGTGTTTAGCACATAGTAAATGCTCATTAAATATTTATTTTAAAAATTCCTTCTTTCGTTTATTATTTATTTGGCTGCTTCTGGTTTTAGTTGCTGCATGTGGGACCTTCTTTGCATCATGTGGGATCTTTCGTTGAGGTGCATGGACTCACTAATTGCAGCACGCAGGCTCAGTAGTCATGGCATGCAGGCTTAGTTGCCCTGTAGCGTGTGGGGTCTTAGTTCCCCAACCAGGGATCAAACCCACATCCCCTGTGCTGCACGGTGGCTTCTTAACCACTAGACCAGCAGGGAAGTCCCTGACTATATCTTAAATAAATATAATTAAGCCTACAGAGGTTGTTTCTGGGCTCTTGGTGTTTCTCCTTCTGTGTCTGGGGTTTTTCCTCCTATGGAGCTGCTGTCATAGAAATGTCTAGTAGAACTCCCCTTAGAATGTTTCAGCCCACTGCTTTGTTGCGGGTGTCACTCTAGCAAATAGCCACATTTGATGTAGCTGACAACATCTCTCCTGAGAAACCCTGCACAACAGCCCACACATTCTGCCCTTACCATCATATGATCCCTGCAAGAGTCTGCCCAGAGCTCTGATGCAAGCACAAGATTGCTGGAATGAGAGAGTTAACTCCTCCAGAATAATCCTGGATCAGTGTGGGATGGATGCTCATGATTAAAGCCTCCCTTTCCCACATCTCAAGTGGGTTTTGAGGGACATCCTGTGCAGGTCGCCAGAAGGCCCCTCCAGGACTGGACTGTGGACCATTTGCCCTCAGCAGCTGCCAGCTCGATAAGTACCTTTGACTGGCATTTCTTCTTTACCACTGACATCTCCTCAGTTTCTCACTCTTGTTCCCCTTCATTTTCAAAATATACCACCCAGACTCAGTCCTTTGTCCTGGACTCTACTTCAGACTGGGCCATGTGCCAGTTCTAGTGAAATTCAACCTGATTTACGCTGTAGTCACCTAGAACTATTTTGGTTTGCATTTGCACCGTCTCCCTCACTGTATGAGGAACTACCTGTCCGTATGATGTGGTATGTGATGTGCTCAGTTGCTCAGTCATCTCCAACTCTTTGCAGCCCCATGGACTGTAGCCCACCAGGCTCCTCTGTCCATGGGATATTCCAGGTAAGAATACCAGAGTGGGTTGCCATTTCCTCCTCCAGGATCTTCCCAACCCAGCGATTGACCCTGTGTCTCTTGCATCTCCTACATTGGCAGGTGAATTCTTTACCACTGCGCCACCTGGGAAGCCCAAAAGCAACTATAATCTAACAAAATTAAAAAAAAAAAAAAAAAAAAAGAAAGTTCTAACAGAGCTGAGTGGTCATTTTAAATTTTGCCAATAGATGTCGCTATGATTACAAAAGTTACCATCGTGGAACACCCACTTAGCTAAGTACCTATCATCACATTTAAGCTTCCCAACACTTTAGGAGAGGTGAAGAAATGGAAGCTCAGAGAGGCAATGCTGCCTGCCTAAGATCACTCAGCTAGTAGGTGGGGGAAGCAGGATTCAAAGCCAAGTTCATCTTCTTCATAGGTCTACCCTTAATCTTTTTCAATATGCCTGAAAATTCTTGACTTCCAGACATCATGTGACATTAATATATTTAAATCCTTAACATATAGCTTCAATACTTTGGCCACATGATGTAAAGAGCCGACTCACTGACAAAGACTCTGATGCTGGGAAAGACTGAGGGCAGAAAGAAAAGGGGAAGACAGAGGATGAGATGGTTGAATGGCATCACTGACTTGGTGGACTTGAGTTTGAGCAAACTCTGGGAGATAGTGAGAAGCAGGGAAGGCTGGTGTGCTGCAGTCCATGGGGTGCCAAAGAGTTGGACACGACTTGGTGACTAAACAGCAACAAATCATTAACATGATACACTAAATGACTTGCCTAAATTTTAGCTTTGTGTCTTAGATTCATGATAAATCAGCGGTTCAGAAGTGAGAGCCAGTTTGCCCCCAGGCAATATTTGACAGTATCTGGAAACATTTTTAGTTGTTGCAGCTTGGGGTGAGATGTTCTCTGGCATCAAGTTGATAAAAGCCAGGGCTGCTGCTCCACAATAGAGAATTATCCAGCTCTAAACCTTGCTCTTTTAGAACAGAATGACAACTTGAACTTTAAAACGCTTTAACATTTTGGCAAACATATTTCCCTTTTTTGATGCAGAAGAGGAGTATGATTATCCTTGTGTATAAAAGGAGAAGACAGGAAGCATAGAGGTGGTACTCTGTTTAGGACAGAACAGAGCCTGAGATGGAGTCTTGTTGGACCAGCAGGGCCGACACCTGCTCCCT
The DNA here is from genome assembly GCF_033118175.1 of Dama dama. NCBI lineage: Eukaryota > Metazoa > Chordata > Mammalia > Artiodactyla > Cervidae > Dama > Dama dama. Next base: position 32,136,191 of record NC_083693.1, on the reverse strand, counting down.
TGGCTCTCCTATCTCAGTTATGGAAGTTTGGCTTCTTTGGAATAGAGATCTTTGTTAATTAGTTTGAAATCAAATATAGGAAACAAACAAAAAAAGTGAGGAAGTAGTTTGTCAATGAGTCAGGAAAGAGTGGTTTATGGAGCGGGCGTCTCACTTCCGGCACATGGGCAGTAGCTCTAGGAATAATAGAATCACACAAGAGTTCAAACTTCGAGAGGCTTCAGAGACCATTGCTCCCTCCCCCTACCCCTGCCCTGACTGCACAGTGAGAAGGACCGAGGTGCTGGGGACTTCCCGGGTGGTCCAGTGGTTAAGACTTCGCCTTCCAGTGCAGGGGCTGTGGGTTCCATCTCTGGTCAGGGAGCTAAGATCCCTGTGGCTATTAAAAAAAAACCCAAAGCATAAAAAGGAAGCAATATTGTAACAAATTCAATAATGACTTTTAAAATGGTCCACATCAAAAATAAAAAAAAAAAAGAAACAAAAACTCTGAGGTGCTTCAAAAGGAAATGTGCTCAGTGTCACCCAGTGAGACGTGTCTGGATAGAGTTAAGTCTCCTGACTTTGAGCTTGGACTTTTTCTCCACCCTGTGTTGTTGTTCTCCCAGACCGAATGCAGTAGGAGATTTTATACAATTTCAAGGAAATCCTCAGGTCTTCCTTCTGCAAACCTGGGATGACACTCCTAGGGTAAAATGGAGAAAAATTGTCTCAAAACAAGAAGGCTGGGATTTAGATATCAAGAGTACTGAGGCACTCAGTCGGAAAAGGATGGCCCCTGGGGCTCTGACTCACTTAAAAACAGAAGTCGGCATTTCAATAGAAATCCCGAGGCTTCCTTCCTACCTTAGAAGCTGACAGAAAGAAAAGTTCCTGATCCTAGTGGAGAGATATATGGGAAGATTAATGGAAGGGGACTCAGTTGCCGCTAAGGCTTTGGTACAGCTCATGATCTCAGTCCCATCCTGTCTTATGGAGGAAGCTGGAGTGACAGACTCAAAGAAGGCTCTGGATTTGGCCAAGATTTATGATCTAATTGGAAGTGCTAGCAGGAGTGGATGGAAAAGGCAATGGCACCCCACTCCAGTACTCTTGCCTGGAAAATCCCATGGACAGAGGAGCCTGGTAATGCTGCAGTCCATGGGATCGCACAGAGTCGGACACGACTAAGCGACTTCACTTTCACTTTTTACTTTAATGCATTGGAGAAGGAAATGGCAACCCACTCCAGTGTTCTTGCCTGGAGAATCCCAGAGACGGGGCAGCCTGGTGGGCTGCCGTCTGTGGGGTCGCACAGAGTTGGACACAACTGAAGTGACTTAGCAGCAGCAGGGGCAGTAGGAGTGGATGGATAAGAATGCAACCAACATGGAGACCGACTGCCCCTGGAAAGTGGGTTGTAGAAACAGGCTTCCCTGGGGGAAAGGAATTGGCTCTTTCAAAATCAGGCAATCTGGCCACCAGTTAACTCTCAAAAACCCAATGAGCCAAAATTCAATTCATCAAATGACCAACTTATTATACATATCGTATGTGTCAGTGGTAGTTTCATGTGACTGTTTCAGTAGCTTTGGCATAAGTGTTCACGTTTGGTTACTGATTATGTGATATCTCCTAGTTATGAACTAATCTAAAATTGTTCTGCCAACTGAGAAGCTGGCTAACAAATTTTGAAATTCCAAAAGTTTGGCTAAAGAGAAATCACGATAAATGAATATTTTTTCCACGTAAAGTGTTATTTTTCTGTCACTCAAACTTCTACTTGTAAATGTGATAAGATCTTCATTATTTCTGATTTCTTTCTGGAGCTTTTGAATGTATTTTTCTACTTTAAAAAGTTTTCCATCATTAGTACTATCTTGCTAATACCTCAAATTAGTTTTGTATATATTTCTAACAGTTAGGTTTTGAACATAAAGTAAATGAAAAAAATGTAAAAAGCATTAGAATTAACCAAACACACGTTGCTAAAATGAAATGCTTATGTCAATCAGGAACAGTTTGGATGTGTTGTTACAGTGTGTAGAAAAATTAGACATAATGTTAAAGCCATTTAAATCAAGAAGAAAATAATGAGAATTCTCAAAGAAATGACTGTTGTTGGCTGTATGCTTGCACCTCAGATTTCACAGCTATTAACTATAAGTGTGAAATTATGAAGGATTAAAAATCCTAAAAATGCTTAAAGATTGGTAAAGACAAAAACAAGAAGACACTAAAAAAGAAATGAATCCACATGTATATGGGGAATAAATCTATAGCAAAGAAGGCAAAAATATACAAAAGGGAAAGACAGCCTCTTTAATGAATGGTGTTGGAAAAACTGGACAGCCTCATGCAAGAAAATCAAACTGGATTACTTTCTCACACCATGCACATAAATAAACTCAAAGCAGATTAAAGACTTAAATGTAAGACCTGAAACCATAAAACTTCTAGAAGAAAACAAAAGCAGTACACTCTCTGACATCAGTCTTAATAGTATTTTGTTTGGATATGTCTCCTCAGGCAAGGGAAACAAAAGCAAAAATAAACAAATGGAACTACATCAAACTAAAAAGATTTTGCACAGTGAAGGAAATTATCAACAAAATGAAAAATCTGTTTACTGAATGGGAGAAGAAAACTGTAAATGATATATCCAATAAGCACTTAATACCCAAAATATACAAAGGACTCATAGGACTCAACATAAGAAAAACAAACAACTCAATTATAAAATGGGCAGAAGACCTGAATAAATGTTTTTCCAAAGAAGACATACAAATGGCAAAAGTCAAGTGAAAAAATTCTCAATACCACAAATCGTCAGGGAAATGCAAAACAAAACCACAGTGACATATCACTTCACACCTGTCAGAATGACTGTTATCAAAAAGACAACAAATAACAAATGTTTGGAAGGATGCGGAAAAAAGGGAACTTGTGTACTGTTGGTGGGAATATAAATTGGTGCAGTCTCTATGGAGAACAGTATGAAGATTCCTCAAAAATTTAAAAACAGAACTACCACACAATTCAGCAATTCCACTCCTGGGTATTTATCTGAAGAAAATTGAAAACAGTAATTCAGAAAGACATATGTACCCCTATGTTCATTGATGCATTATTTATAATAGCCAAGATACAGAGTCAACCTATGTGCCCATCAATAGAAATAGATGAATGGATAAAGACAATGCACACAGACTATAACTCAGCCAGAAGAATGGCATCTTGCCATTTACAACAACATGGATGCACCTAAAGTGTGTTACGCTAAGTGAGATAATTCAGAAAGAGACAGATACCATATGATTTTTACTTATATGTAGAATCTAACAAACAAACAAATGAACATATAAAACCAAACAGAAATAGTCATAAATAGAACAGGTGGTTACCAAAGAAGTTGGGGGGGCTGGTGCAGGAGAGAAACAGATAAGGGGAATTAAGAAGCACAAACCTCCAGTTGCAAAATAAATGAGTCACAGGTATGAAATGCACAGAATGGGGAATATAGTCAATAATTATGTCATATTTTTGTATGGTGACAGATGGTAACTTGATTTATCGTGGTGATCATTTTGAAATGCACAGAGATAGCAAATCACTATGTTGCATAACAGAAACTAACATGATGTTGTAGGTCAATTATACTTCAAAAAAACACAAATGAACTCATAGAAAAACAGATCAGATTTGTGACTACAGTGGTGAGGGGGAATTGGATGAAGACAGTCAAAAAGATATCTTATATCTTCCAGTTATAAGATAAATAAGTACTGGGGATGTGATGTACAATATGATAAATATAATTATCATGGTTGCACATTATATATGAAAGCTAAGAGAGTAAGTTCCAAGTTCTAATCACAAAGAAAAGAACTATTTTCTCTATTTTTCAATGTTGGAGCTATAGGAGATGATGGATGTTCAATAAACCTATTGTGATAATCATTTCAATGAGTCAGAACTGACTCCTTGGAAAAGACCCTGATGCTGGGAAAGATTAAGACAGGAGGAGAAAGGATGACAGAGGATGAGACGGTTGGATGGCATCACCGACTCAATGGACATGAGTTTGAACAAGCTCCAGGAGTTGGTGAGGGACAGGGAAGCTTGGCATGCTGCAGTCCATGGGGTCACAAAAGGTCGGACACGAATGAGTGGCTGAACTGAACTGACAATCATTTCATGATATATTATTAATTATATAACTGTACACCTTAAACTCAGGCAGTGCTCTGATCTATTGTGTGTGTGCTTAGTCACTCAATCGTGTCCCACTCTTTGCAGTGCTATGGACTGTAGCCCGCCAGGCTCCTCTGTCCATCAGATTCTCCAGACAAGAATACTGGATTGGGTTGCCAAGTCCTCCTCCAGGGGATCTTCCCAACCCAAGGATAGAACCCATGTCTCTTATGTTTCCTTCACTGGCAGGCAGGTTCTTTACCACTAGTGCCAGCTGGGAAGCCCAAGGTAAGGCCTAAACTCTTCCTAAAGGTTAGCAGGCTACCGTGATCCCTTTTTCTCTTCTCCCAGGAAGGGGCAACGACACAAACCAGGCTGAAGACAGACAAGCAACTGCATCAGGCGCTCAACTTTCTTCACAGACCGTTAGGACAACGTATCCATTAAGGGGACAGGCAGGGACATTTGTCTGATTTACCCTCCCCTCTATTGGACGGCAGAAGAAGGAAGAATGAAAGCAAATGCAAAAGCGATTCTTGTTGCATCCTCAGTAGCTTAGTAGACGAATATAGAATTTCTAAATACAGAATTAGAAACGTCATCCTGTGTCCTTCCTCGACTTTCATCTCTTCTCATTTTGAGAACTCAGATTCCAGGACTTTCTGGGTACACAGCCCCTCTAATTCTTTTCTTGGGCATCACCATCGGAGAGCAGATGCTTCTATGAAAATGCGTGGAAATAATTACAGAAAAAAAAATGTCTCCAAGAGGCATTGGCCAAATGATAAATGACAAGATGCCTTTGGGCATAAATCTAGAAAGGCACATGTGAATTGTAAATGACACCACAATCTTTTTTTTTCCCTGAATACAGTTTAGGCTATTTGACGCTTTGGGAGCTTAGGTGGTCATCTCTGTAATTTCCATCAGCTTGAAGACACTTTGAAATGGAACCAGCATTATCAGCACAGCTTGGTAACCACTCTCTAATTTTTCCCTCTCGAATATCAGCCTCACCAAAGTGAGTTTCAATTTTAGATGTGTTTCCTCCCTGAGCAGAAACCCTATGGAAAATGATTCTTGGGAGAACATGCAAATGTGCCAGTGACCTACATACGGAGCTATAAGCCCATCAGATTGCTTCTGCCGCTTGAAACCTGGGGAGAAAAAATGGAAAAATAAAATTGCATTTAGTATGCTGTGCTCCAAAAAGCACTAAGATTTTTCCAGGGCTGTTTTACCAAAGATTATTCATTAGGAGCATTTTCCTTTGCCTTTGTGGCTCTGCCAAATGACACATTTAAACTGGATGTGGTTATTCATGGAATAATTAAGGTGTGAAATGATTGTATTTGATGTTTTATTTTAGGGTTTTAAAACTGCATGATCCTTTTATGACCTATGGAATCAGGAACTTTAAAAAAAAAAAGGAGGTTGTGGGACTTCCTTGGTGGTCCAGTGGTTAAGACTCCATGCTCGCTCCCACTGCAGGGGGCAGGGGTTTGATCCCTGGGAGGGGAACTAAGATCCCACATGCTGCAAGTGGCAGTCAAAAAATAAAAACAAAAAACTTCAGCAGAAACTGACACAACACTGTAAACTGATTAGACTCCAGTTTAAAAAGTAATTAATTAATTAAAGAACTTTTAAAAAACACAAAGGAAAAAAATGGAGGTTGTAGGACTCTGTAACTGAAATGAACAACACACACATGTAATATATCCTGGTCATTTTCCTTAGGCTGAGTGGACAGGTTAGTTCATCTAAACATTTCCACTTGGGATTAATTAACATCTATTTGAGATGAGTAGAGTTGATTAGCCTGAGGGAATTAGGGGAGGGGGCCTTTGTTTTCTGGAGGTCTATGTTGAGTCGAGGCAAACGTTTTAAATGTGGGTTTTACTTCTCTCTGGCATCACTGGAGCTTCCCTTTCTTGGCTGGTATGCCCTCATCCTTCCATTTTCCCACATACCTGGACACTGTGCCTCCAAATTAAGAGGGCACAATTGAATATGGCTCCTGGATTGTTACTTCTGGGGAATGTGAGTATGTTTGTCACAAGGGTTGAGTGCCGAAGAATTGATGCTCTCGAATTGTGGTGCTGAAGAAGACTCTCTTTTGAGTCCCTTGGACTGCAAGGAGATCAAACCAATCAATTCTAAGGGAAATCAACACTGAATACTCATTGGAAGGGCTGATGCTGAAGCTGAAGCTCCAATACTTTGACCACCTGATGAGAAGAGCTGACTCATTGGGAAAGACTCTAATCCTGGAAAAGATTGAAGGCAAAAGGAGAAAGGAGTGGCAGAGGATGAGATGGTTAGAGAGCATCCCTGACTCTATGGACATGAATCTGAGCAAACTCCACAAGTTAGCGGTGGACAGAGGAATCTCCCATACAGCAGTTCATGAGGTCGCAAAGAGTTGAACACGACTTAGTGATTGAACAACAACAGTAATAACAAGGGCTAAAGATACTTAAAAGACTTGGAAGGACCACAGGGACATCAGGTTGGCAGAAAGCCCATGCAGGGGCAGCTTTGTGCCATGAAGGGAATCGAGGCACTGAAATGCAATGGGAGCTGGGTTTCAGGCACAGAGAGATCAAGAGTGAGCAGGAAGTCAGGATACTTTCAGATTCAAACACAATAAAGACTTTCAAATTGGCTTCACCCTCCCCCACCCACAAGGGTGTTGGTGGTGGGAAGAGGGTTTATTGGGAAATTATCTAAGAAGAAAAGAGAGATGATCAAGAATCATTTTCCACCTCTTTTCTGTTTGCTTTTGTCTGAGCACAGCCTCATTTTCACTCATCTTTGTCTATGTGGCTGAGAAAAAATGATCATCAACAGTGGTGTGTCTATCATCCTTAGAATTCTCAATCCACAGGTAAAAAGAAAGAACTGTTAATAGCTAATTATCTCCTATTCATTAATGTCCCAAAGTGGCTCATCTTGGGTCACATTATGGAGGGACCCAGTGCTTGCTTAGCCTATTCATGTCCTCCCCTATGGGCTGGGGAGGGGATGGTAGGGCACTTGGTGGGGAGGAAGTTAGGGAGAAAATTGCCCAAGTTAAAAATGTTCTGTGATCAGAATACAGGGATGAAAACCTACTGGGCAAAAAGTAAAAACTGTCATTCCAAGTCACTCACTTGTGTCTCTTGTGTTTCTCAGTTACTTTGTAGGTAAGGCCACTGATCTACTCCACGGTGGTGGTAAGATTGTCTTTTCTTTTTTTTTATTAATTGCTGTTGAAGTATAGTGCTTTACAATGTTGTGCTGGTTTCTACTGTACGGCAAAATGAACCAGTCATGTATACACACACATCCCCTGTTTTTTGGATTTCCTTCCGGTTCAGGTCACCACAGTGCATTATTATAGCATATTATAGCATTCCTGTGCTATATCGTAGGTTCTCATTAGTTATCTATTTTATGTACGTCTGTGCTCAGTCATGTCCAACTCTTTGCGACACCATGGCTTGTAGCCTGCAAGGCTCTTCTGTCCATGGAATTTTCCAGGCAAGAATACTGGAGTGGGTTGTCATATCCTAGTCCAAGGGATCTGTTTTATACATTGTATCAGAGTGTTTACCTGTCAATCCCAATCTCCCAACTCATCCTACCCCTCCTTTCCTCCCTTGGTATCCACACATTTGTTCTCCACGTCTGTGTCTCTATTTCTGCTTTGCAAATAAGATTGTCTGTGTGTTCCTTTTTTCTAGATTCCACATATTGCTTGAGGGGCTAAAGAAAGGCACTGCTAAGGTTCTGAAACAGCCTCAGAGAGTGGAGAACTGTAGAGACAGACACAGAAGTCATTATGTCCACGTCAGTGCAGAGGAAGCAAACCAAGAAAGTGACATTTCTGAAGTTATCAAGTTAGTAAGATACAGAGCGGGAAGCAGAACCCCTGAGGATTTTAAAGCAACAGGTGATAGCAGAAAGCTGTTGCCATGAGAGTTTAGTGGGCTGTCTAAACTCTATGAGGCTATGTGAGCCCTCATAGCATGGTATCCATGGCAACAAGGTCTGGTCTCAGTGTCTTTCTTAGACTGGGACCAACAGGAACTGTGAGGGGATCCTGCCTCTGAATAGTCTGGACTGACTCCTGTTTGACCAGGGAGAATGTCCGGAAGTAGGCTGAATTCTGCCCAAGCCCATAAGAGATCCCAGAGGAAAGTTTCAGCTTGATGAATTCCCAGCACTGGAAGTAATTCAAGGGGTCCTGGGATCTGGGCTGGATCAGATCTGATGTGTGACTGCCAGACCAGAGTCTCATTGGCTCAGGGATTGGGTAGGACTGAGAGTCCACACTGGACCTTTGAGATGGACAATAGCATCAAAAGAGGAAAATAGGATCCATTGGAAGAACTGAAGCTCCACTACTTTGGCCACCTGATGCAAAGAGCCAACTCATTGGAAAAGACCCTGATGCTGGGAAAGACTGAAGGCAGGAGGAGAAGCAGGCAGCAGGGGATGAGATGGTTGGATGGCATCACTGACTCAACAGACATGAGTCTGAGCAAATTCCAGGAGATAGTGAAGGACAGGGAAGCCTGGCGTGCTGCTGTCCATGGGGTTGCAAAGAGTCGGATACAACTGAGCAACTGAACAACAATAACAGGAACAGGGGGGAAGGTGGGGAAGAAAAAGAGTCTAAGAGTCTCACTTATCTGGGAACTGTGCTTTTCTTGAGTCCAGTGGCATACTAAGTCACCTGTTCATGGTCCTCTGAAGCAGGTGGTGTTCAGGTTGTTGTTCAGTCTCTAAGTCACGTCTGACTCTTTGCAATCCCGTGGACTGCAGCATGCCAGGCTCCTCTGTCCTCCACTTTCTCCTGGAGTTTGCTCAAATTCATGTCCACTGGGTTGGTGATGCTATCTAACCACCTCAGCCTCTGTCACCTTCTTCCCCTCCTGCCTTCAATCTTTCCCAGAATCAGAGTCTTCTCCAAAAAGTCAGCTCTTTGCATCAAGTGGTCAAAGTATTGGAGCTTCAACTTCAGCATCAGTCCTTCCAATGAATATTCAGGGTTGATTTCTCTAGGATTGATTGGTTCGATCTCCTTGCAGTCCAAGGGACTCAAAAGAGAGTCTTCTCCAGCACCACAGTTTGAAAGTATTACTTCTTCAGTGCTCAGCCTCAAGTGGTGACTAGCACCTTCATTTCTCAAGGGCCAGAATTGAATGACTGGACTGGCTTCCCAAGACCCACAGAAACATCCCCTTATGAAGGCTGTGTTCAGAAGACTTCAATTACAAGTTAAGTAGATTCAGCTATTGCAAACTCCCGTGACTGCTGTAGGCATGCATCCTATTCTTTAATTTCCTCTTGGAAGCTTTGTGCTTCTGGAATCTAAGTTCCCTGCCTCGTTTGCACATTATTTTCAGTCAACCACATTTCATTGTCCTTAATTAACCTGGAGGCATTAATGCACAGTACACAGATTAAGAAAGCTTTGTTTCTGAAATTGAATTGTACTCCCCTCACCCCCCTCCACTTCTAGGAAAGATTGGGGCGGCCAAGAATATATAGGTCATGTTTCCAATTATAAAACACCGATGATGCTATTTTTCTCCTGCACTGATAAAAATAGAAATGAAAAAGTGAAGCTGAGCTGTCTGTGTGAGGTCAGTAGTCACCAGCACCAGCTTTTAACCACCAACTGGACTCCTCAGGTGACCAGATGATGCCTGACAGCCAGGGAGGATTTTTACCCAGCAGGGTCACTAGATGGCGCTATCAATAAGAAAGGATTAAAAAGCGCTCCTCTGCTAACCAGACCTGTGAGCAGCAAAGCAATTAAGCACTTCAGAGGACCCTGCTCCCTCAGCTGTTTGTAAACCTCTTGCAGCGTTCGCTCCCCTCATCTGTCTGCAGCTACTGGTGACAGCCACAACAGTAAGAAAGTGTGGCAGGAGGGCTCACATTCACACATATTGTCTGTGTCATTTCTGTAAGATATTGTTAGGAGAAGCTGAGGGTGTGTGTGGGGGTGGGGGGGGTGGGGGTGGGTAATGGGACCGTCATGGAAAAGGATGCCTGGTTTCTCAGGTGGACACTAATTATTTGCCCTGCCTCTGGCTCTTTTACAAAAGCTGAGGCATTGCAGGCTTAAGAAGAGAAGCTGAACACAGACTCAGGCGTTTGCAACTATGATTCCGCCATCTTCCTGAATTCTGTGCCAACCTTCATCCATCCCCATACTGTTACCGTCAGGCTCGAGAGCCCTGATTCTGCCTCATCACTAACCTTCTCTGTTTTATTTTTTAAAATGTTTATTTCTTTGTTTGTTTTTTACAGCACACCCACTCTCTAGTTGTGGTGCCTGGGCTCCAGAGTGTGCAGGCTTCAGAGCGCATGGGATCAGCAGTTGCTGCGAGCAGGCGTAGTTTCTTTGCAGCATGTGGGATCTTAGTTCCCCAACCAGGGATTGAACCTGTGTGCCCTGCATTGCAAGGTGGATTCTGAACCGCTGGACCACCAGGGAAGTCCCTTTCCTTCTCTGTTGATGGACCTTTGTTTTACTTCAGCAGATGTGAAATCTTTCTATAGTCTACTCCCCCAGCCAATGATGACTTCCATTGTGTCTGGTATGAATTTCTACCCCATCTTTATCCCTGGTGAATACCCGCTTGGTCCTATCTCCCTCTGACTCTCCCATCCCATTTATCCTAGTGATTCAGACAACATTTACTAACCAGGACGTGAGGCAATGCCCTCAGCAGAGTGGGATTGATCGTGGGACATATGACAGATGGTGCTGAGCTTGGCAGGCAGCACTTTTTTTTTCAGGAAACAGTCCCATTTGTTCTTCCAATCATGATGCAAGGGGACAGGAAGCAAGAAAAGTGGATATAGGAAACTGATGCTGCCATTTTCCCACCAATATATCACTGGATGATTTGTAGAAAGGGTTCCTATCTGTTGTTGTTGTTCAGTTGCTAAGTTGTGTCTGACTCTGCAACTCCATGGACTGCAACATGCCAGGCTCCTCTGTCCACTATCTCCTGGAGTTGCTCAAACTCATGTTCATTGAGTCAGTGATGCTAAGGGGTGATGCCGCCCCCTTCTCCTATTGCCTTCAATATTTCTCAGCATCAGGGTCTTTTCCAACCCTTTGTGGAATGGGTTTCTATCTGTACTCAGCCATAAGCAAGGGCTACCTCCATCCCGTTTGCTTCAGCCTGAACGTGCCAACACCTTTTGAGATATACCTTGTATGACATACCCTCAGATACTCTCTGCCATCTACTCACCTTCTTCTGGCAGCTATCATTTATCAGCATATGCCCTTAAAATAAGGTTTCTAGAATGGGGCAAGGTACTCTATTCTGATACAGAAGGTGGTCTTAGGGAAACATGCAAAAGAGGGTGCAAAGCCTGGAGGCTGAAAAGTTGGAGGAAATGTAGTCAATGAAGTTCACGTAAGTCAAATAGAATAAGAAAATTTCCTGATTGCTTTACTCACCCTCTCGTTCTGTCAGTTCTTATGTAACTTGCCATGTGGTCCCATAGTTTTATCCTTCTTAATTACAAGTGAAGAAAAAAATGTGGGTTAGAAAATACTTACTACCTACTTGGGCTTACCTCATGGCTCAGTGGGTAAAGAATCTGCCTGCAATGCAGGAGACCCAGGTTTGATCCCTGGGTCGGGAAGATTCCCTGGAGAAGGAAATGGCAACCCACTCCAGTATTCTTGCCTGGAGAATTCCATGAACAGAGGAGCCTGGCGGGCTATAGTCTGTGAGGTCATAAGAGTTGGACATGACTTGGTGACTAAACCACAACCACCACTACCTACTTATAGTAACTTCGACCATCTTTCCTTCTTATCACGATTATATGCCACTTTCCCTTGGAATCATCCTGAGGCAAGAATGAAGCATCTCCCGTCCTCTTGATCTCTGGCTTTCATTGGTCTATTTATCTTTATTTGTTTATTATAACTGTGATTTTCCATTTCTGGACTTCTTTTTTGCTGCTAGACACAAGGAATTGTGTTTTAACACTAGTGCCTAGGACAGTGCTCGGCAGAGAGGAATAGTTTAATCAAAGTTTTAAAATGAAAAAACATTTTTAGAAATATCCATCTCCAATTATTTTATGTTCCTTTCCTTCTTAAAATAAGTGTGATTTTATTTCTGGGGCTGCTCTTCTGTTCTATTGATTTTTTTTTTTCTTTTAAATATCAGTACCATACTGTTTTGATGTTTTGACTACCATTATTTTATAATATAGCTGAAATCAGAAATTGTGATACCTCCAATTTTGTTTTGTCTTTTTTTCCCCTCAAAAATCTCTTTGTGTATTTGGAGTATTTTTGTGGTTCTATACAAATTTTGGTTTCCCTTGTGGTTCAGCTGGTAAAGAATCTGCCTGCAATGCAGGAGACCAGGGTTCAATCCCTGGGTGGGGAAGATTTCCTGGAGAAGGAAATGGCAACCCACTCCAGTGTTCTTGCCTGGAAAATCCCATGGATGGAGGAGGCTGGTGGGCTACAGTCCATGGGGTCTCAAAGAGTCGGACACGACTGAGCAACTTCGCATACAAATTTTAGGATTGTTTGTTCTATTTCTGTGAAAAATGCCATTGGCATTTTGACAGGGATTGCATTGAATTTTCAGTGACATAGTATGGACATTTTAACAATATTACTTCTTCCAATCCATGAGCTTGGAATATCTTTCTATTTGTGTCTTCCTCAATTTCTTTCAGGAATGTTTTTATAGTTTTCAGTGTACAGGTCTTTCACCTCTTTGGTTAAATTTATTCCTAGGTATTTTGTTATTTTTTATATAATTGTAAACAGGATTATTTTCCTAATTTCTCTTTCTGATAGTTTGTTATTAGTGTATAAGAATGCACAAGATTTTTTATGTTGATTTTGTATCCTACAAATTTACTGAATTCATTGGTTAGTTCTAACACGTTGCTTTCCTTTCATTTTCATGCCTAGGAGGAGATTTTCTTAATCTTTTTGACCTTTGTGAACTTCATTGACTACATTCTCTCCAGCTTTTCAGCCTCCAGGCTTTGCACATTTCCCTAAGACCACCAGCCTTTCCATCTTCATTTACCATAGTTGCTGTTGTTCAGTTGCTAAGGCTTGTCCGACCCTTTGCGACCCCATGAACTGCAGCACAGGCCTCACTGTCCTCCACTATCTTCTGGAGCTTGCTCAGATTCCATGATGCCATCCATCCATCTCATCGTCTGTCGCCCCTTTCTTCTCCTGCCCTCAATCTTTCCCAGCATCAGGGTCTTTTCCAATGAATTGGCTGTTCACGTCAGAAGTCCACAGATATCAGCTACAGGGAGTGGGACATTAGAAGGATCTGGTTTGATTTCCTCTATGCCCTGAATGAATGCCCAGTGCCCTTGCTTCCATTCATAGCTAAGTTTCACAAAAAATAAAGGACTTCAGATGCTCCTCATCTACCTTTAGTCTAGATCTCAGTCTTTTTTTTAAGTGGTACCAAATGCTGCCAGTGAGATCTGTGTTTCCAAAGTATTGCATCAGGATGGGTGGGTGCTTGTCAAAGACATGTGGGAGTGTGGCAGAGACAACTTTCAAGACTTTTTTTTAATCCTCAGCTCTAGGATTCTTATTGCTCATTGCCTTATGGTTCAGTCAAATGGAAGATCCCCAGACTGAAATATACATTGATTTAAGACATTTATCAGCTTCCTTGGTGGCTCAGTGATAAAGAATCCACCTGCCAATGCAGGAGACGTGGGTTCTATCCCTGGATCAGGAAGATCCTCTGGAGAAGGAAATGGCAACTCAATCCAGTATTCTCGCCTGGGAAATCCAATGGACAGGGGAGCTGGCCAGCTACAATCCTTGGGGTTGCAAAACATTTGGACACTTCTTAGTGATTAAACAACAAAGAAAACAACAACAAAGATATTTATCACCAGGGCCTGTGTGACTCTTTGTGAAATGATCCAGTAGATTTTCTACCAAAATGGCACACTTTTATTGCTGATAAAGCAGCCTGTCCAGGTTTAAAATGAGGAAGTCCAACTCATATCACTGGACCTGGTCCAATAATACTTTCATACCACCTGCCCTGCCCATCAAGACACTCTATTTTTCACTTCTTTTTTCTTCCCCTTACTTTTCTCCCCCTCACCTTAACCTCTGAAGAGATCAGTCAAAACACTGAGCAGAGAGGAAAGTAAAAGGAAGGGATACTTAAAAAGACAGTGGGGAAAATGACATAAAATTATTCTCATAAATAAGAAATGGGTAATTATTAGAATGTACACATGTACACTGAATGGATGGCAAAGTACTGAAATATATTATAATGTGCCTGTTTAATATCTATATCCTTGTGGTTGCTAGGTTACACTGGTACTTTTAATAACACTAAAGGCAGCGAGAAATACTTGTAGATACTTTCCCCATTGAAAATATTACTGGCAAGGAAAGGGACATATTGCTGGCTAGAGCCGTGGGATATTATAAGCTTTCTGTTGCTCATTAAAATGCATTTTAGTTGTTCATAGCATTTAGTGGTTCACTTTAGAGTTTTTCCTTCAAAATAGTTAAACATCATAATGTGCCTTGGGTTGAGAGATCTGGGTAGTTGATATCTCTGTCTCCGTGAAAAATGTGAAAGAAAAGTGAAAGTGTTAGTCCTTCAGCTGTGTCCGACTCTTTGCGACTGCATGGACTGTAGCCCGCCAGGCTCCTGTCTCTATGGAATTCTCCAGGCAAGAATACTGGAGTGGGTAGCCATTCCCTCCTCCAGGGGCTCTTCCTGACCCAGAGATTAAACCCGAGTCTCCTGTATTGGCAGGCGGATTCTTTACCACTGAGCTACCAGGAAAGCCCTAAGATTCTTTTTTTAACTAGGTAAGAGGATATTCTAAAAGCCCAGATGGGAAAATTCAACTTAATAAATACTTTTTGAGCACCTGAACAGTGATTCACAACAGCTCAGTTCCTTCCCAAATAAAATTTGAATCATTAGTCTTTTCATACCAGGAGGCTTGCTAATTCCGTGCTTTCCTGGCACCATTCAACATGTGAGCCTCTCAACTCATCTTTTCCCTACTCTTTCTCCTGCTTCACCATGCTTCCTTCCTTGGCTTTTCACTACGGAGCCTTCCAATCCTATTCATCGTCTCCTCTAGAACTCCAGCCATTGTGAAGATACACGCTCATAAAATTTCAGCTCCCTTGCCAAATGCTTACTTCACCCTTGGCCTTAACCAAAGCTTGGATTCACACTCAGGACGGAAGAGCAGCTCCCACTCTGGAAGGATTAGCATCCTTTGTCCACTTCTCACCTCCCCCAGTTATCACATCCCTCCTGGCCTCATGTCCTTCCCATCCAGCCTGAACCTGAGAAAACATCATTGCCCAAACCCTCACTGTCCTATGTCCTTCTACAAAATCCATCCTGTCTTATTCAGTCTTTTTTAAAATTAGGCTAAAGTTCCTTTACAGGCTTCCCCAATGGCTCAGCAGGTAAAGAATCAGCCCACAATGCAGGAGTCACAGGAGATGTGGGTTCAATCCCTGGGTCAAGAAGATCCCCTGGAGAAGGAAATGGCAACTCACTCCAATAGTCTTGCATGGGAAATTCTGTGGAGAGAGAAGCCACTGCATGGGGTTGCAAAGAGTCAGACACGACTGAGCACAGTCCAATGAAGTGAATCAGCTATATGTTTACACATATCCGCACCGCGCGCCCCCCCCCCCCCCCCCCCCCCCCCACTTTTTGAGTTCCCTTCCCATTTAGATCACCACAAAGCATTATAAGGAGTTCCTGGGCTATACAGCAGGTTCTCATTAGTTATCATCCTGTCTTGTTCAGCCTTGAATTATTTTAATCATCCACTTTCTGACCCTATACAGGAGTAGCCAAGCAGCAGTAGAGAAAAATCACTGAAAACTGCGAATATCTTTGTAAGACATTTATGCAAACCTGGTCACCTTGCTCCCATCACCATCAGGAGCTACCACAGACCCTCCCCTCCCAGCTTTACATTTCCTCCTTGTGTGTGCACTCTTGGCTGATGGCCTCATCTTCCACTTGGGAGGCTGCCGGCAGGATCCCACTTCAACCCACCCACCCCCTGTCTTCCTTTCTCCTTTATAGTCACCCTTCCTTTCTAGCTCAGCTATGATTGATATTTCCCCTTCCATCCCTGACTTTTATCCCCACTGCTTCTCTATTTCCAGGAACTCCATGCTGTCCCATGTTTCTAACCTTTAATTTCTTCCTGTCTACTGTCATCTCTGTGGTTCACAATGGTGTGCAAGTCTCTCGTACCTGAAAACAAATAACAAGGAAGCTGCAGTCACCTCCGGATGACCTTGGTTCTTCCACGCCAACACACAGAGTTGTGCTTCATAAATGTTACCTGTTTCAAAGTGTGAATCCCCGCCCCTGTCTTCACTTTTTCATTTCCAAATATCCCTCTAATTTCTGAGTCCACTTAAATGCATCTTCTGCTCCAACCATCGGCTAAAGCAATGACTGCCAAAGTCGTCAATGTCATTGTTGTCACTAAAGCCACAATTTCCAGCCCTCTCGGCAGTGTTTGGCATGTATGATCACTCCCTAAACTTAAAATTCTATTTTTCTCTGGATGTGACACCACCCAAAGACGATTATGAGATGAAGATTATGGTATAATTTTTTCCACCAAGTCTGCCCTTGTTCAAATGAAAGCATGTGTACGAAATGGCACTGCTTGCTGTGGGACAGAAATAACGGGTGATCATTATTGGTTAAATCCTGTTGCAATGTATTCTATTTTTAAAATATTTTTTATTTTATTACTTTTTACATTGGATAATTGCTTTACAATGTGTTAGTTTCTTCTATACAACAACGTGGATTGGCCATAAGTACACATATAACCCCTCCTTTTTGAGCCTCCATCCCACCCCCACATCCTACCCACCCACCCAGGTCATCACAGAGCACTGAGCTGAGCTCACTGTGTTATATAGTAACTTCCCACCAGCTGTCTATTTTACATAAGCTAGTGTATATATGTCAGTGTTACTCTGCCAATTTATTCTAAAACCTTCCCCCACAAACTGTAAAGCCCACCTGCCACCCTATCTGTTTTGTAGGGGAAGAAGAAATGGGGCTCCAGATGGGTTAAGGTCACACAAGGACCAAGCCCAGGGCCACAGCCCATTCACTGACTCTAAACACATGCTTTCTGCATTCTCCAATGGGTTTTTAAAAATTTTATTGGTAATTTCCCTGGCAATCCAAAGGTTAAGACTTCACCATCCAATGCCGGGGTTTGGGGTTTGATCCCTGGTCGAGGAGCTAACGTTTCTACATGCCTTGTGACCAAAAAACCAAAGCATAAAATGGAAGTAATATTGTAATAAATTCAATAATGACTTTTTAAAAATGATCCAGATAAAAAATAAATTAAAAAAACATGATTTTTCTTCTCTTTTTCATATCTACCCCTCCTTTTGTCTTTTCTTCCTTCCCTCCATTCCTTTTCCTTTCCTTTAATTTCCTTCCTTGTTTTGAAAATTTCTTCTTATAAACTTTGAAGTGCTCAAATATTGAGCTTTTCTTTGTTTACCCCTCAGATCAGATCAGATCAGATCAGTCGCTCAGTCGTGTCTGACACTTTGCGACCCTATGAATCGCAGCACACCAGGCCTCCCTGTTCATCACAAACTCCTGGAGTTTACTCAAACTCATGTCCATCGAGTCGGTGATGCTATCCAGCCATCTCATTCTCTGTCATCCCCTTCTCCTCATGCCCCTAATCCCTCCTAGCATCAGGGTCTTTTCAAATGAGTCAGCTCTTCTCATCAGGCGGCCAAAGTATTGGAGTTTCAGCTTCAGCACCAGTCCTTCCAATGAACACCCAGGACTTATCTCCTTCAGGATGGACTGGTTGGATCTCCTTGCAGTCCAACGGACTCTCAAGAGTCTTCTCCAACACCACAGTTCAAAAGCATCAATTTTTCGGTGCTCAGCTTTCTTCACAGTCCAACTCTCACATCCATACATGATCACTGGAAAAACCATAGCCTTGACCAGAAGGACCTTTGTTGGCAAAGTAATGTCTCTGCTTTTTCATATGCTGTCCAGGTTGGTCACACCTTTCCTTCCGAGGAGTAAGCATCTTTTAATTTCATGGCTGCAGTCACCATCTGCAGTGATTTTGGAGCCCAAAAAATAAAGTCTGACACTGTTTCCACTGTCTCCCCATCTATTTCCCATGACGTGGTGGGACCGGATGCCATGGTCTTAGTTTTCTGAAGTTTTAAGCCAACTTTTTCACTCTCTTCTTTCACTTTCATAGAGAGGCTTTTTAGTTCTTCTTCACTTTCTGCCATAACGGTGGTGTCATCTGCATATCTGAGGTTATTGATATTTCTCCCAGCAATCTTGATTCCAGCTTGTGCTTCTTCCAGCCCAGCGTTTCTCATGATGTACTCTGCATATAAGCTAAATAAGCAGGGTGACAATATACAGCCTTGACCTACTCCTTTTCCTATTTGGACAGTCTGTTGTTCCATGTCCAGCTTTAACTGTTGCTTCCTGACCTGCATACAGGTTTCTCAAGAAGCAGGTCAGGTGGTCTGGTATTCCCATCTCTTTCAGAAATTTCCACAGTTTATTGTGATCCACACAGTCAAAGGCTTTGACGTAGTCAATAAAGCAGAAATAGATGTTTTTCTGGAACTCTCTTGCTTTTTCGATGATCCAGCGGATGTTGGCAATTTGATCTCTGGTTCCTCTGCCTTTTCTAAATCTTGCTTGAACATCTGGAAGTTCTCGGTTCACGTATTGCTGCAGCCTGGCTTGGAGAATTTTGAGCATTACTTTACTAGCATGTGAGATGAGGGCAATTGGGTGGTAGTTTGAGCATTCTTTGGGATTGCCTTTCTTAGGGATTGGAATGAAAACGGACCTTTTCCAGTCCTGTGGCCACTGCTGAGTTTTCCAAATTTGCTGGCATATTGAGTGCAGCACTTTCACAGCATCATCTTTCAGGATTTGAAATAGCTCAACTGGAATTCCAACATATCCACTAGCTTTGTTCATAGTGATGCTTTCTAAGGCCCACCTGACTTCACATTCCAGGATGTCTGGCTCTAGGTGAGTGATCACACCATTGTGATTATCTGGGTCGTGAAGATCTTTTTTGTACAGTTCTTCTGTGTATTGTTGCCACCTCTTCTTAATATCTTCTGCTTCTGTTAGGTCCATACCATTTCTGTCCTTTATCGAACCCATCTTTGCCTGAAATGTTCCCTTGGTATCTCTAACTTTCTTGAAGAGATCTCTAGTCTTTCCCATTCTGTTGTTTTCCTCTATTTCTTTGCATTGATCACTGAGGAAGGCTTTTTATCTCCTGGCTATTCTTTGGAACTCTCCATTCAAATGGGAATATCTTTCCTTTTCTCCTTTGCTTTTCGCTTCTCTTCTTTTCACAGCTATTTGTAAGGCCTCCTCAGACAACTATTTTGCCTTTTTGCATTTCTTTTCCATAGGGATGGTCTTGATCCCTGTCTCCTGTACAATGTCACGAACCTCCATCCATAGTTCATCAGGCTCTCTGTCTATCAGATCTAGTCCCTTAAATCTATTTCTCACTTTCACTGTATATTCATAAGAGATTTGATTTAGGTCATACCTGAATGGTCTATTGGTTATCCCTACTCTTTTCAGTTTAAGTCTGAATTTGGCAATAAGGAGTACATGATCTGAGCCACAGTCAGCTCCCGGTCTTGTTTTTGCTGACTATGTAGAGCTTCTCCATCTTTGGCTGCAAAGAATATAATCAATCTGATTTTGGTGTTGACCATCTGGTGATGTCCATGTGTAGAGTCTTCTCTTGTGTTGTTGGAAGAGGGTGTTTGCTATGACCAGTGCGTTCTCTTGGCAAAACTCTATTAGCCTTTGCCCTGCTTCATTCCGTACTCCAAGGCCAAATTTGCCTGTTACTCCAGGTGTTTCTTGACTTCCTACTTTTGCATTCCAGTCCCCTATAATGAAAAGGACATCTTTTTTGGGTGTTAGTTCTAAAAGGTCTTGTAGGTCTTCATAGAGCTGTTCAACTTCGGCTTCTTCAACATTACTGGTGGAGGCATAGGCTTGGATTACCGTGATATTGAATGGTTTGCCTTGGAAACGAACAGAGATCATTCTGTCGTTTTTGAGATTGCATCCAAGTACTGCATTTTGGGCTCTTTTGTTGACTATGATGGCTGCTCCATTTCTTCTAAGGGATTCCTGCCCACAGTAGTAGATATAATGGTCATCTGAGTTAAGTTCACCCATTCCAGTCCATTTGAGTTCTCTGATTCCTAGAATGTCGATATTCACTCTTGCCATCTCCTGTTTGACCACTTCCAATTTGCCTTGATTCATGGACCTAACATTCCAGGTTTCTATGCAATATTGCTCTTTACAGCATCGGACCTTGCTTCTATCACCAGTCCCATCCACAACTGGGTTTTGTTTTTGCTTTGGCTCCATCCCTTCCTTCTTTCTGGAGTTATTTCTCCACTGATCTCCAGTAGCATATTGGACACCTACCGACCTGGGGAGTTCCTCTTTCAGTATCATATCATTTTGCCTTCTCATACTGTTCATGGGGTTCTCAAGGCAAGAATACTGAAGTGGTTTGCCATTGCCTTCTCCAGTGGACTTGAATGAAAACCATGAGTTTTGTTTGTATTATTATTGGGGGTTTTGAGGTTCGTGCCTTGAAGTAATTAACAATTAAAGTAAGATGGACTTTCTAAATGTTCAATACAACCAGAGTATTCTATTCTCCATCCCATGAACAGCAACAAAAAAATCCTCTTTGCAAGGGACTCAAAACTGTTCTTAGTGATGAAGAATCCCTCTGTCTGATGAAGTTCACTCCTCTTGTCCTAGGATGTGGTCCTCAGCCCTGGACATTTCACATACTCCTTCTGACCTTGACATTGAACCGTTTTCATGACAGATTTAGGAGGCATTTTTTACTAGCATCCATTTTTCCTCCTCAGGGGCTTCCCAGGTGGCACTAATGATCAAGAATCTGCCTACCAGTGCGAAGAGACACAAGAGATGCAAGTTCGATCCCTGTGTCAGAAAGACCCTCTGGAGGAGGAAATGATACCCTGCTCCAGTGTTATTGCCTGGGAAATTCCATGGACAGAGGAGCCGGGTAGGCTACAGTCCGTGGGTTCACAAAGAGTCGGACATGACTGAGCACAGCACACACCCATTCCTCCTCACTTCTCAAATCCTTTTCTCTTCTTTACAAACTCCTATCTCATTTAACGGGGCAGATATGATGGCTCAGAAGGTAAAGCAACTGCCTGCAGTGCAGGAGACTCGAGTTTGATTCCTGGGTCGGGAAGATCCCCTGGAGAAGGAAATGGCAACCCACTCTAGTACTCTTGCCTGGACAATCCCATGGATGGAGGAGCCTGGTAGGCTACAGTCCATGGGGAGTCATTTAATAATTTCTCTGCAAAATCCCTTCATGGCCACCAGCCAGAGACTGATTGATGCCTGCCATATGGCAAACATACCAAATGGGGCACCTTTCTCACCCACTCCAACTCCTCCCTCAAAATGGAACACTCTCCCAAATCTATTACTCCTGAATCTGCTAGAAGTTTTCAGCTACTCTTGTTCAAAGCAAGGTGGTGCAAATCGAGTTCATTCTTGGAACTTGGGTGGTTCAGGCCAATGTTTTATTTTTTGATTCATAAATGGTAGAGTTAGAAAGCAGGAAATCTGGGAAATATAACAAACAATAAAATAAAAAGACATTTTCAATCCCACCTTCCAAAAGTAATCATTATGACACTGGGTTTGTCATGTATTCCCTTTATTATGCTAATATCTGTTCTTTCTATACTCAATTTGTTGAGAGTTTTTTCTTTGTGAAAAGATGAAGAATTTTGGCAAATGCTTTTTCTGTACCTATTTAGGTGATGACATGATCATTCGTCTTTCATTTTATTAAAGTGGCCTATTGCATTTATTGATTCATGTATGTTGAACTATCCTTATATATCAAGGATAAATCCCTCTTGAACATGGTGTATGATCACTTTAATGTCATTTAACACATTTGGTTTGTTCTCATTTTGTTGAGAATTTTTGCATTTATATCCACCAGAGATATTGGACTGTACTTTTTTTTGTGATATCCTTATCTGGCTTTGGTATCATGGTAATTCTGGCCTCATAAAATGAGTTTGAAAGTATATCCTCCTCAATATTGTGGAAGAGTTTGAGAAGGATTGGTGTTTAAATGTGTGGTCCAATTCACCAGTGAAGCCATCTGGTTCTGAAATTTTCTTTGTTGGGAAGTTTTTGATTACTGTTTTTATCATTTCAGTCTTTATTGATCCATTTCAATTTTCTATTTTTTCATGATTCAGTCTTGGTAGATTGTATGTTTCTAAGAATGTATCCATTTTTCTAGAATATCCAATTTGTTGGTATAATTTTTTGCAATAGTCTCTTATGGTTCTTTGAATTTCTGTTATATCAGTTATAATGTTGCCTCTTTCATTTCTGATTTTAAGTGTCTGAGTGTTCTCTCTTTTTTTCCTCAGTTGTTCTACCTAAAGGGTTTATTAATTTTGTTTGTCTTTCTAAAAAACCAGCTCTTATAGTTTTGTTGATTTTTTCTCTTGTTATTCTGGTCTCTATTTCATTTATTTCTGCTCTTATACTTGTTATTTCCTTCCTTCTACTTACTTTGGGATTAGTTTGTTCTTTTTTATGGTTCCTTGAGGAATAAAGTTAGGTTGTATATTTGTGAAGTTTTTTCTTTCTAAATGTGGGTGTTCATCACTATCAACTTCCCTATTAGAACTGCTTTGGCTGCATCCTGTAAGTTTTGATATATTGTGTTTCCATTTTTGTTTGTTTCAAGATATTTTAAATTTTTTCTTTGACTCACTGGTTGTTCAATTGTATATTGTTTAATTTCCACGAACATGTGATCAGTTTTGTTTTCTGCTGTACTTCCAGGGCTTACCACAGTACCTGGGTTAGGGTAAGCATCCTATACAATTTGGCCACATCGCTGAGTGGGTACACGCACCTGCAGTTTTCTGTTTCCACTATGCTGTGTATACATTCCTCAGCTGCCTATTCTCTTTCTGTTCTATTTTGATGGAAGGAAGGTTATTTTTCATACTTTTCTGGGGTGCACATGGTAACTTACAGACTGAGTCCAAGCTCAATAGACTCACGAATTCTAAAGGACCTTATTATTACATCTTGGTGGTGTTCAACTATTTCACTTCTCTTTTTTAAAAGTTTTTGTTTATTTTATTAGATTTTGGAGGCAGAAGATTCTGTAATGCAATTTAAAAGTACCTTCTTTTAAAAATATTATTTAAAGTATTTATTTGTCTGGCCACGTCAGGTCTTTAGCTGCATCATGTGGGATCTTGAGTTGCAGGGCGAAGACTCTTTGGTTGCAGCACATAGGTCCAATAGTGGCGGTGAGGGTTTAGTTGCTTTGAGGCATGTGAGATCTTGGTTCCCTGCATTAGAAAGTGAAGTCTCTGACCACTGCACAACTAGGGAAGTCTCTAATGATTTCGCTTCTAATCACGTACGGTTTTGATTCTACTTAGGATGCTATTTCCTTTTGATTTTCAGCTTCACCTTTCATATCTTCAAGGCAGCAAGGATAAGCCAGCTTCTGCAGCCCCTGCTTACTGCCCTCTTAGTCCCCCGGCTGGCCCATTTATTCCCTGTCCTGATCTCTGACAGTCTCCACCACTTACTAACAAAAGTTCATATAAAATAAAACACGCTAGGGAAGAAAATCTCCAGCAAGGCGCCTGGGAAACAGCGGAAAAACAAACATACCAAACCACACCAGTTAAATTGGAAAATAATCCATTTAGGCTGACTTTCAGAACTAACCCCCACCCCCACCCCCGCACCAGTGGCAAAAGAGGAGATATTCTTTGCAGTTCATCATGTGTCTTCCCTGGGAAGGAAAGGAAGCAGGCAGCACTGTGTGAGAAGTGGTCCCCCGAGGAGTGAACTCTATCTCTTCCAGTGACATTAATCTTTGTTAAAAAAAAAAAAAAAAGCCAAGAATCCTCACGGAGTCACCACATTGACAGCTTCAGGAGCTGTTTCAGAGGGGAGGCGCTTGTTGAGACTTCATCCTGGAAAACAATTTTCTTCTCAAGATGCATGGAAGTGAGTTATGGAAACTTGGAGGAAATACAGAAAATCATCTGAAATGAAGCAATTTGGCTTACTTCTTTTGGGGAGAGATTTTTGTTCAAAAAATAGCTATCGTAGAGCCATCAATATTAATGTGCGCTTTCCTAAAGCTATGGGCTTCCCAGGTGGCTCAGATGGTAAGGAATCCTCCTGCAGTGCAGGAAATCTGGGTTCGATCCCTGGGTCAGGAAGATCCCCTGGAGACGGGAATGGTAACCCACTCCAGTATTCTTGCCTGGAGAATTCCATGAACAGAGGAGCCTGGTGAACTATACAGCCCACCGGGTTGCATAGAGTTGGACACAACTGAGTGACTATCACATTCACTTTCAAAGATGACAGAAATATTTGGAGAACCTCTTATAAAGGAAAAAATCATGTCTTAGAGCAGTTTTCCCCAACCTTTTTGGCACCAGGGACCAGTTTTGTGGAAGACAATTTTTCCATGGATTGGGGGTAGGGGGATGGTTTCAGGATGATTTGAGCCCATTACATTTATTGCACACTTTATTTCTATTTTTATTACATCAGCTCCACCTCAGATCATCAGGCATTAGGTCCCAGAGGCTGGGGACCCCTGTCTTCCAGAAAATCAGAGATGTGCCAGGACAGAAGGTGACACCTTTGTCATGGTACATGTTTTTGCACTTGCATGTGTTTCATGCTCTCTCAGCTAGGAGCCTGGAAGGCTTGATGTGGATGAAATGGTGGTGGGACGTGGAAGATGGTGGCCAGGACATGCCTGGTATGGGGAGGGGTCTGTGTTGCAAGCATCTCTCTCCAGTGGTCGCACGGGAGCTGCTAACTCCTGTCTCTATTCCTTTAAGACTCCACTTGGGAAATTAAGGTTCAGATAATTAACTTCTGCTGCTTCTTAAACCTGTCAGACATAAGGCCACGTGAGCACACAGAGGCTGCTTTTTCTGGCCCAGCATGTGCACAAAACCTCTCTTGCTGGCCAACTTGGCAGGTGTTCTAGAACAGAAGTCCTGGCTGCTAAGTCACCAATAATAAAACCTCAGTAGGTAAGTATTGCCAACTGGCTCCTGTCCTGGTGGGTTCTCTATGAGACGACATCCAGGGCAAGGGGTCCAGGGAGGACTCTGGCCATAACAGTATTTCTAGGATAGGACTAGAATGCTAGTGAGGTTCTTCTAAACATGGCCTCCACCTATACCTGCTCTAGTCGTTCCTCCTGTCTCCTTCCTTCCGCTTGCTACTTACCTTGACTCCGCTTGGGCTTCCCTGATGGCTCAGATGGTAAAGAGTCCGCCTGCAATGAGTGAGACCCAAGTTTGATCCCTGGATCGGGAAGACCCCCCCTGGAGGAGGGCATGGCTACCCACTCCAGTATTCTTGCCTGGGAAATCCCATGGACAGAGGAGCCTGGTGGGCTACGGTCCCTGGGGTCACAAAGAGTTGGGCTCGACTGAGCGACAAACACTTTCATTTTTTGACTGCCCTAGGGCTCAGGGCTAAAGATGGACTTTCCCAGCACAATGGGTCATGGAAACGTCTTACCTTGGGATGCATGCCCTCTCACCATCTTTTTTTCTATGCTCTATCCTGAGCCCACTCTCCACATTCCACCTCTCTGTCTCCTTTGCTAAAGCCCAAGATGACACCCACGTGATGTGACTGCCACCTCACACAGCGGAGTCATCAAAAAGACTCTCAACAGGTGAGCTACCTCTGCTTCCAAAGGTCACAGGGATTGGTGTGCATAAGCCTCTCTCCTGGCCCCTGTGGGAGACAGACTGATGACCCCCAAAGTCCACATCCCCATTCCTGAAACCTGTGAACGCGTTTTCTTGTGTCACACAGAAGACTGCGTATGTGATTAGGGAAATGAATCCAGAGATGCGGAGATTAACCTGGATTCCCTGGGGAGGGCACTTGTAAGTGAATCAGAGAAGGGGAGTCTGAAGATGTGAGGATGAAGCAAAGGTCAGAGTGATGTGAGTCGTGAGCCATGGAATCGGGGCACCCTCTGCAAGCTGGAAAAGACTGTAGATGAGTTGGGGGGGCGGGGGTTAGATTTGAAGTTGAGAAGTGATCAGTGAGTTCCTGTCACTCCAGCCCTTCCTCCTACAAAGTCCCTTAGATTCTTATTGGATTGCTTATACCCACAGTGAACATTTGGGGAGATTCTAAAGATTCCAGATATCTGAAACCCACCCCCCGCCCCAGTCCATGGGGGAGGGTCATCAGAAAACACTGCCTCATCTCTCAGACTCGATCTTTGTGCCTCAGAACACCTCCTGGGCCCTTGTTCTACCAGGACTCTGCTTCCTCACTTCGTCCCTCCTTGCCCTTGACGAGCTGTGAGCTGTCAGCAGTGGTGGAGGATATGGAATGAGCAGGGGGAGCCCAGAGCCTGTGAGGAAGTGTAGCCCCATCAGGAAATGACATCAAAGTCTGTACTTTTACTCCCTCTGCCCCCCCTGCCCAATGAAAAGAGTAAAACATTTATTGATGTATCAGTTTCATTCTTTTTTTAAATTTGCTTTTATTTTTAATTGGCGGTTAATCGCTTTACAGTGTCTTGTTGGTTTCTGCCATATAGTAACATAAACCAGCTACAAGTATACATGCGTCTTCTCCCTCCTAAGCCTCTCTCCCACCCCTCTGGATCATTGCTGAGCTCCACGTGCTACACCACAGCTTCCCACTAGCTGGCTGTTTTCACATATGATAGTGCATACGTCTCAGGGCTACTCTCTCAACTTGTTCCACTCAGTCCTTCCCTTGTTGTGTCCACAAGTCCATTCTCTAATTCTGCGTCTCTATTACTACCCTGCAAATAGGTCCATCAGTACCATTTTTCTAGATTCCATATATATATATATATATATATATATATATATATATATATATATGCTTTGCATGTGTGCAAGTTAAGTCGCTTCAGTTATGTCTGACTCCTTGTGACCCTATGGACCGTAGCCCCCCAGGCTCCTCTGTCCATGGGATTCTCCAGGCAAGAACACTGGAGTGGGTTGCCAGGCCCTCCCCCAGGGGATCTTCCCAGCCCAGGGATTGAACCCACATCTTCTGCATTAATTTTACTTTTTATCCTGAGAAAAATTATGATTTTTAAAAACTTGTTCACAGGATGAATAACTATCTGTGACCAAAGTTGAACAAACAGAACCCTAACTTATGTGGCTGATTTCACAGTTTTTGACAGATTTCTGGCTTTTCCAATAGCAACTCAAGTTCCCCTGGGACCTCACTGGAATGAAGTCAGGACAACATGTTGAGTCCCGTGGCTCCATCATTTCATTCAATTCCCTACTCCTCTCTCCCCTTCTAGGTGCTTCTTTGTAGACTGATGTTCAAGGGTCCACCCAGCTGACATCCACCCACTCTGGCATTTCCATTCTGAACCCTCCCAGTACTGGTCCTGAAGGAAAACATGCTCTTACCCAAACATGATATGCTTGTTTACTGAGAAAGACATCCTTAGAGGATTATTGCTTTCCCCTAGTAATAGCTGAAATGTGAGCAGACATAAACTCTCACATGACCAGGATAATCCTCTCTGAGATAATATCAATGTGTTTTTTATTTGTCAAAATGAAAACAGCTTCAATGTTTCTGATTGTGAAGTAATACATGTTTATTGTAGAAAGTTCAGGGGAAGAAAGTACAGATTGAATTACAATGATGAAAATACATCACCCAGAGAAAGTCATAATTTAAACTTTGGAATATAAATTTCCAAATATTTCACTAAACACACACACACATTCACACGGATCTTTTGTTGTGATTTTATTTTAAAAATAGCATATTACTCATGTTAGCTAAGTTTTATTGTTGCTGTTTAGTCGCTCAGTCGTGTCTGACTTTTTGGTGACCCCATGGACTGCAGCCCGTCAGGCTCATCTGTCCATGAAATTCTCCAGGCAAGAATACTGAAGTGAGTTGCCATTTCCTCCTCCAGGGGCTCTTCCTGACCCAGGGATCCAACCTGAGTCTCCTGCATTAGCAGGTGGATTCTTTACCACTGAGCCACCTGGGAAGCCCAGGTAAGTTTTACTGTAGCAATAAATGAACTCTGGATTCTCAATGACTTGATAATACAAAGGTTATTCCTCGTTCATACTTTTGCAGCACAAGTTGGCAGGGGCTCTGTTCTACTCAGCCGTTCAGGGAGCTGAGCTAATGGAGACACAGCACTTTGTCTGGACCACGGGGTCATCTTGGTGGCTGCAGGAGGGAAGCAAGACTGGAGAACTAGGCTTTGGGTTTCTGCTTCCTCAGCCCCAAAATGACACAAGTCACTCCTACACACATCTCATTGGCCAGAACCAGTCGGATGATCCTACTCAGCTTCAGTGAAACTCTAGTTCTTATATTTAACTTGTGAAATAACCGGGAGGCAGGAGGCATCTATTATGCATGCACAGCACATCCTAGTTTGCAGACTGTGTCCATCTATTCCTTCCTGCTTGCCCTCATCTACCCCATGATTGCCATCCACATTTGCCTGTTGAGGTGACTGAGGTTTGCACAGGTATGTCACTTGCAAAAATTTGATCATTAGCAAGGGTGGTGGTAGAGATGGGCCATCTGTGCCCTTCTCTGGGGCTCATAGAGACCCAAATGGCAGTCAGGAGATTTTTAATTGCATGCATTTCAGACAGAAGCAGCATGAGGCTCAGAGACGTTAAGACACCCACCCCGGGTGGCACAGCCAAGACTCCACTCCAGGCCTAGTGTCCGTCTGGCTATGTGGAGTTGTCATTCAGGCAGTGATTCTGTATGGATCAGTGGTAACAAGCTAACGATGATCCAAGGTGGGGGCCTGAGAGTTTGGAGAAAAAGAGAAGTCAATGAAGAATGGATTCAGCACAGTGACTGACTTCATCTCCTAATGTTTACTTTCCATTCATACGCCACTCAGCACGTCTCATGTATTCTTAATGAGAACATTCTATTAATGCCAATGGGATTGATCTTGAAGGAAGCATTAAGGGCGGTAGAACGTGACCGCTGTGTAGTATTGACTAGGAATCATTATCCGACCACATTTGCTCTGACCTTATCATTAGCTGGCAAAGAGAACTAGGACATCAGTGTGTTTCTCCAAAGCTGTGTCCATGGCTGGGGGAAGGCCTGAGCCCACTGTGGGGATGAACACTCGTCCTTTCTGAATGGTCTCAGGTGAAGAGCTGGCCCCGAGATGGACAGAGCAAAGAACTGGAGGGGCCGCCGCGTCCCCACCCACTCCTCCCCCTGCCTCCTGGGCTCAGGGTCTTTCCGGCTTCTGTGACATCGGAGGCTCACATGACACACAGCAGGATGCTACTAAGAGATTTCACCTCCACATGCTCTTTGTGCCTCAGTCTCCTCACCTGCAAACTGGGTGCAGTTATTATACTTTACTCATCCACTTCTTGTGAGGATTAAGTGAGTTAGTAAACGTGAACCCTGGGACTTCCCTGGCCATACAGTGGTTAAGACTTCGCCTTCCCACTACAGGGTGTGGGTTCGATCCCTTGTCGGGGAGCTAAGTACCTCATAGATGAAAAACCAAAACATAAAACTGAAGCAATGTTGTAACAAATTCAATAAAGACTTTAAAAAAAAAAAAGGAAAGAACCCCTCAGCCCACCCGGAAGAAGCTCCTGCACCTCACCCCTCAGAATGGAGGCACTGCAGAGGGACTGATTCTCCCTACCCAGGTCCATGGAGAAAACCCCAAAGGGTAGACCCTAATTAGCTGTGTAAGTCATGTGCCCATCCTGATGGTGGTCAGCTGTGACCATGGAGCTGGAAACTGTGATAACCTGCCCCCTCCCTTCAGAACAGCAATAACCAAACTCACAGCACTTACTCTGTGGTAGTTCATGTTCCAAACACTTATTCATATCGACTCCTTTCATCCTCTTTACAGTACCAGGAGATAATCCATAAAGTGAGTACATTTAAGATCATCCCTATTGTAGGACTTCCCTAGGACTCAGACAGTAAAGAATCTGCCTGCAATGCAGGAGGCCTGGGTTCAATCCCTGGATGGGGAAGGTTCCCTGGAGAAGGGAATGGCTACCCACTCTACCCACTCCAGTATTCTTGCCTGGAGAATTCTATGAACTGAAGTGACTTAGCACATAACCGCTTAACAATGTTGAGGTAGTTTCAGGTGAATAGCAAAGGGGCTCAGTCATAAATATACATGTATCCATTGAGTAGAGTTCCATGTGCTATACAGTAGTAGGTCCTTGTTGGTTATCCATTGAAAGATATTTTTGATTCTAGCTATGGAAAGTAAGAGGATGAGGAGTTTATATTTCTGCCAGGATTTTCCGTAAGATAAAATTTATGCATCTTTTTAATGGAGAGAGTTGAGCTGACTCCACCTAAACAAATCATAAAATGGCTGTGTTAATTGCTGTTGAAAAGAGGAATGGTGGTTTGCTTTGATGTGGAGTTCAGGTATTCCTGTTTACAGTTCCTTTCTATAGATCAAACAGTGCCACCAGCCTTAGCATCTTCTGACATTTGCAAGTTTTAAGCATTGTTCTTTTCAGGCAGGAAGACTCAGAATCAGATATTCATTCCCTCGGGCTACTTCAGGTAGGGATTAAAGAGATATTAGAGGAACTTGCTCTTTTTTATCCTTAAATGTGTCATGAATGATTGAAGAAAAATACTTCCTTTGTTCGCCTATTCTGAGCAGCCATTTGGAAGGTGATGATTTCTGGAGAGGAAATTGGAAAGATGTTGGTAGATCATCCAACCCTTGATTACATTAAACCCTGCCACCCTCCTTTCTTTACAAGCTGAAGTACGCTGGCTTCCACTGCCAGGTTCAGGTGAGAAACGGCGTGGTTCTACCCACTGAAAGGCAAGGCTTTGATTTTGTGATAGGCTTTCATTGATTTAATCATGTGGACTGTAAACATTGATGAAGGAGCTAACTACCCTGTTCCAGGAGCTGCCTCTGGCACAGCGCAAGAGGAGATGAGTCAGATTCAAGCCCCAGCCCTTGAAGAATTCACAGTCTCGGAAACGAAAAGCTAGCCCGTTAATTACCTGGCTTTACAGATGCTTCATCATGTGGATGGAAGGGTCTTGGGGAGCACTGATTCTGACTTGAAGATCGGAGAAGCTGTGTCCTGCAGGATGAGTAGAGCTCTAAGATCAAGGACATTAGAAAGGACTCATGAGGGGCATGCAGAGCATCAGGCAAGAGGTCTGAGTGTCAGGGGAGCAGAGAATGGTGTCGTTAGGCTGGGAGAGGGAAAGGGGCTTGGTGTGGGGGCAGGATGCGGAGGAGCAGCTGATGAGTTTACAGAATTAGAAAAGGTGATACCAACCAGGGTTCTGAGCCTTCCCCAGTCAATAGAAATTGACTGGGGGACAGACAAGTAATTCAGGCAAGGCTTTACTGGGGTCCATGCTTTGGCAGGTGGTATGGCAAGGTAAGAACAAACAAGAGGCTCCCTTGCTTGCTCCCTCCCCAAGGCGGGAGGTGAGCTTATTCCTTATATGTGTGTGAGGGTAGGGGTGTGTCCAGGGGTTGGCCTGGTGAGATGGCTTAGGTGGGTCTGCCCATCCCTTGAGTGGTATTGTGTGCAGTGGGCATGTGTAGTACCCTGCTTTCCCTCCCGACACCCAGTTTTTGCTCCCAGCTCTTTAGAAATGGCAGTAGAGTTGATTTTTTGTTGTTGTTGTCTTTTTGTATCTTTTGGTCCAGAATTGACCAACTGCACTGCATACAGTTATTTTTAGTCCCATACGGTTTCTTTGTATCTTGCTGCTCTAGAAGAGCTGAGTCTAGGTGCAAGCACTACAGGGAAGGGTCTTGGGTCCCAGCCTGTCTCAAAGAAGAAAGCATGGATCCTGAAGGTCTTGCAGGTCATGTTGAGGAGTGAAATTTTATAAGAGCCCAGACCCATCAAAGCAGGGCTGTGCATGAGCATTTGTCCCTGGTGTGATGTTCTTTGCTCTGTTAACCTCCTTTTCCTATTCCCTTTAAGCCTTGGTGGTCCCTAAGTTTTGTCAGTGACCCCGTCTTTCTTAATCTGCTCTTAAGAAACAGTGACAACTTCTTCTTTTTTTTTTTTTTTTTAATTTTTTTTTTTTTTTATTAGTTGGAGGCTAATTACTTCACAACATTTCAGTGGGTTTTGTCATACACTGATATGAATCGGCCATAGAGTTACACGTATTCCCCATCCCGATCCCCCCTCCCACCTCCCTCTCCACCCATTCCTCTGGGTCTTCCCAGTGCACCAGGCCCGAGCACTTGTCTCATGCATCCCAAAGATGGTTGTCGTTACCATCTTTCTAAATTCCATATATATGTGTTAGTATGCTGTAATGTTCTTTACCTTTCTGGCTTACTTCACTCTGCATAATGGGCTCCAGTTTCATCCATCTCATTAGAACTGATTCAAATGAATTCTTTTTAACAGCTGAGTAATATTCCATGGTGTATATCTACCACAGCTTCCTTATCCATTCATCTGCTGATGGGCATCTAGGTTGCTTCCATGTCCTGGCTATTATAAACAGTGCTGCGATGAACATTGGGGTGCATGTGTCTCTTTCAGATCTGGTTTCCTCAGTGTGTATGCCCAGAAGTGGGATTGCTGGGTCATATGGCAGTTCTATTTCCAGTTTTTTAAGAAATCTCCACACTGTTTTCCATAGTGGCTGTACTAGTTTGCATTCCCACCAACAGTGTAAGAGGGTTCCCTTTTCTCCACACCCTCTCCAGCATTTATTGCTTGTAGACTTTTGGATAGCAGCCATCCTGACTGGCGTGTAATGGTACCTCATTGTGGTTTTGATTTGCATTTCTCTGATGATAACTGATGTTGAGCATCTTTTCATGTGTTTGTTAGCCATCTGTATGTCTTCTTTGGAGAAATGTCTGTTTAGTTCTTTGGCCCATTTTTTGATTGGGTCATTTATTTTTCTGGAATTGAGCTTCAGGAGTTGCTTGTATATTTTTGAGATTAATCCTTTGTCTGTTTCTTCATTTGCTATTATTTTCTCCCAGTCTGAGGGCTGTCTTTTCACCTTACTTATAGTTTCCTTTGTTGTGCAAAAGCTTTTAAGTTTCATTAGGTCCCATTTGTTTAGTTTTACTTTTATTTCCAATATTCTGGGAGGTGGGTCATAGAGGATCTTGCTGTGATTTATGTTGGAGAGTGTTTTGCCTATGTTCTCCTCTAGGAGTTTTATGGTTTCTGGTCTTACATTTAGATCTTTAATCCATTTTGAGTTTATTTTTGTGTATGGTGTTAGAAAGTGTTCTAGTTTCATTCTTTTACAAGTGGTTGACCAGCTTTCCCAGCACCACTTGTTAAAGAGGTTGTCTTTTTTCCATTGTATATCCTTGCCTCCTTTGTCAAAGATAAGGTGTCCATAGGTTCGTGGATTTATCTCTGGGCTTTCTATTCTGTTCCATTGATCTATATTTCTGTCTTTGTGCCAGTACCATACTGTCTTGACGACTGTGGCTTTGTAGTAGAGTCTGAAGTCAGGCAGGTTGATTCCTCCAGTTCCATTCTTCTTTCTCAAGATTACTTTGGCTATTCGAGGTTTTTTGTATTTCCATACAAATTGTGAAATTATTTGTTCTAGTTCTGTGAAAAATACCGTTGGTAGCTTGATAGGGATTGCATTGAATCTATAGATTGCTTTGGGTAGAATAGCCATTTTAACAATATTGATTCTTCCAATCCATGAACACAGTATGTTTCTCCATCTGTTTGTGTCCTCTTTGATTTCTTTCATCAGTGTTTTATAGTTTTCTATGTATAGGTCTTTTGAAGAAACAGTGACAACTTCTAAAAGTACAACTCACCCTAAAGTGCCCGTCTGAGTTCCAGACCCAAAGCATTCCAGTCTCCTCCTGAACCCTCCCAACTCCCCACTCCGTGTCCCAGCATGTCTGGACCAGAATTCATGGGGTTGCTTTCTGGGTTTCCTGTCCAATAAAGGTTGCCACCACACACCCACTGGGTTTCACTATTGACTCCTCCCTCCCTCTCAATGCCCAAATCTAATTTGTCTAAATTGCCATCCAAATTACCACTTATGTTTCATTTAAATCCCCACCATTACAACCCATCTCCACCACTTCCATTAAGATCCTTGCCACCACTCACCTGGACCACACAAGAGCCTCTGACTGTCTTCATGTCTCCCTTAGCTCCTTTTTCCACAACATCCTTTATCACCGCTAAAATGGCAATCTGACATTACTTCCCAGCTTAAAATTCTTCAGGGTCTCAGCATTGCCTCCTCCATAGCATGATCACAAAATTCTGCAGATCCCCACTCTCTCCTACAAGTCTCTCCTTATAGGCCTCATTGTCCTTCCTTCTGGTCCAATGGAGCTCAGCCCTGGCTATATATTTGGATTACCTGAGGTTGATGCTCAATTATCCCTGACCAGAGATTCTGGGATGGGGCCCCCGATTCTAGTGTTTTGTTTAAGTTCCCAGATGTTGCTAATGCATCGCCAGAGGTAAGCACAACTGAATCAGCCCTACTTACGAGGGATGTCAAAACTCCTGGTCTCCAAGATATGGAGTAGAAGGAACAAAGATAAGCAGCCACACCCGTTCATCTGCCACCCTGTCATGATGTTTTTAAGAGTTTGCCAACCAACTGTGTGGCAGATATCCCTGGAAACCTTGAATGGGCCAATAAAAAAAAATGAGACTTTTCATATAGCAGCTAGCTTCCTTCTTTTTACTTGTTAGAAAGAGGATGGAGTGTCTTCTCTGGTGACTCAGATGGTAAAGAATCTGCCTGCAATGTAGGAGACCCAGGTTCGATCCCTGGATTGGGAAGATCCCCTGGAGAAGGGAATGGCAACCCACTCCATTGTTCTTGCCTGGAGAATCCCATGGACAGAGGAGCCTGGCAGGCTACAGTCCATGGGATCACAGAGTGGGACACAACTGAAGCAACTTAGCACACACACACAAGGGGACAGAGTGGCAGCTTTGGCTGCCCAAGTGGAGCAGAGAGTTGCGTGCTCTTTACGAATAACCATGTGGGGCTGGGAGGTGGGTAGAGGAAGACTCCAGTAACAAAGATTATCTTGCTTCCCTTGACTTCATTTCCTAGCTACCTGACCGTACTAGTTTTCTCGAGCTGTGTAACAAAGTAAGGCAAACTGAATGCTTCAGTAGCGACTAGAAGCCTAAGATCCAGGTGTTGGCAGAGTTGGTTCCTTCTGATGGCAGTGAGGAAGAATTGAATTTCCATGTCTTTCTCCCAGCTTCCAGTGGCTTGCTGTCAATCTTTGGCAATCTTTTCTGGCAGTTTTGTTGGTGTTCCTCAGCTAGTAGACACATCACCCTGAGCTCTGCTTTCGTCTTCATATGGTCTTCTCCCTGGGTTCATGTCTGTGTTCAAATTGTCTCTTTTTATAAGGACACCAGTCAAGTTGGATGAGGAACCCAACCAACTTCTGCGTGACCTTGTCTTAACTAACTGAATCTGTCATGACCTATATCCAAAGATCACACTCTGAGGTCTAGGGGTTAGGACTTCCTATATGAATGGTGGGGGCAGGGGGTGTGAACTGGGAGGGCACAATTCAGCCTATCTTCTTGACAGAGGGGCAGGCAGATCAGGGGTTTACCTGAATGCTGCGTAAAAGGGGCAGCTATAACCTTAAAACTGGGCGTGGTTTCTCTCTCTTCTCCTAGCAGTCCAAAGCAACTAAAAAACCTAGAGGAGAAATGAGAAAGAAACCATCTGTAGCTGGATCTCAAATCCTCAAACCCATAGATTCTGAAATCACCTTCATTTCCTTTTAACCCCCTAAATCTTGTTTACATCTTGGACTCGATTGACAATTTTAAGTCTGGCTTCTATTCCTCTTTTTCCAGGCCCAGTGTTGAGTAGATGTATATTCTCACCAGATAACGAGAACCTAAAGTAAAAAGCCTTTCATGGAGGTGAGACTTCATAAGTCTGATGTGCAAGAACAGCTGGAAGGAGCTGGGAGAATCAGCAGCGTAAAATGTGTGTGAGTGTGTGCTCAGTCCCTCAGTCAAGCCTGACTCTTTGTGACCCCATGGATTCTGGGAGTCCACCGGGCTCCTCTGTCCCTGGAATTCTCCAGGCAAGAATCCTGGAGTATTTCCTCCTCCAGGTGATCTTCCCCACCCAGGGATTGAACCAGGGTCTCTTACCTCTCCTGCATTGGCAGGCAGGCTCTTTACCACTAGCACCACCTGGGCTAACAGCCCATGGGGCTGCAAAAGAGTTGGACGGGATTTGACGGCTAAACAACAACAACCTACAGGAAAGGGCATTGTCCCCAGGTCACCCCCTGGTGACCTCTCTGAGGGTTCCCTGTGCTCTTTATTCTGGGGCTTAGATATGACAGACAGCCCACATCATCGGCTTTTCATCTAGGGCTGCCGGCTCCAGGCTCAGGACATGCACACATTTCTTATAAGACAAGCTGGCAAGCACATATGCTTATAAAGCAGACAGGCAGCACTTTCCTAGCGAGTATTTATTTCAGGTCAAGTTCTCTTCACAGAGGGACACACAGTCACTAAGGATCAGATCCTTGTGTTTAAATGGCATAAAATGCAGTGTATGAATGAGGTACCCATCCCCCCTCTGCATCTCCTGCACGGTCACCAGGGATAATCTTATTTGGCCTTCGAATTGTGGGCGGCTCAGTTAATCTCATTAAAGGAAGCCGGTGCCTCCTGAATTCTCAGTCTGTCCTGCTCTCTCTCCTCCTTCCAGGAATGGTTTTAATGGCCCCACAAAGGGCTCGACCCAGCGCACCACGAATTTGTGATAGCGTTCCGTGTTGGGTGAGCTGAACCTTCCTGCCAGCGGAGCTGATGCCATCTGCCCATTTATTGACAGCCTTGTCAGCAAAAATCTGGATTCTGAGGGTTGGCAGGCAGCCAGGCTGCTTTCCACTGTCTATCCAGCGTCTTAGTAACAGATGTGGCGCTCATGCCTGGGGCTGCAGTTGGCTAATCGCTGTATGCGCGTGCTATTTATCGGGGGTGGAGGGACGGCATGAAGGGATACGTGTTTTCCAGGAAGGAATTTGTATTCCTTTCCAGGTTCTCTTTTTCAGATTTAAAAAAAAGCAACCGACTTTTCAAAATGTGAAAGAATCAGCTTATTGTTCAACATTAGGGAAAAAAAAAATCATTCCAAACCATGCGAACATTCGTTCAATGCTTTTGTTGAAATCACAAGTTACCCAAGTTTTGCGGACTTGAGTATTGGCTCTATAAGTCATTTTCTGTATTGTCCCCCTGTCCTTGAAAGATGTTTTTTAATTGCACTGTAATACAAAAGCAAGATTTGGGAGTTTTTTGTTTTTTGGTTTTTTTTTACAAATAATGCTTCAGTCGGTGTTACCTTATCCCCAATCAATGGAAATCAATCAGACTGTTTACTGAATGAATCAAGAATAAATGCATGACTCAGAGAAGAGGTAATTTGTACGTCCTTGAGAAAAGGAATTTTTCTGGCAGTACCTTTACTTTGAAAGTAGAAAACAAGAGAAAAGGAAGACTTGGAAAGAAACAAATAGCAGCTTCTCTCCAGAGCTGTGACACACATCCTGACCAGGCATTCCAAGACAGACATCACATTTCAATTTTGAGCATCTTATGAAAGCAGTTTTGTTGGAAGATTTGTTTTCCCCTTAAATGTAAGGCTCTTAGCCACTGATTCCTGCAGGTTCTATGTTTGTTCATTCAGCCATAACAAAAGGAGTCTTGGATCAGGAGAAAAAGCTAGAGCAGAAGCACTTAAGCCACGCTGGCACCAAGAAAAGGGAACCATTCCCCTGGGAGATGGGGAAGACACCAGCGGGGGAGGGGCACTGGTGAGTCACTTGCAGTTCCCTGAACCAGGGCGTCTAGTCAAGGCTATGGTTGTTCCAGTGGTCATGTATGGATGTGAGAGTTGGACTGTAAAGAAAGCTGAGCGCCGAAGAATTAATGCTTTTGAACTGTGGTGTTAGAGAAGACTCTTGAGAGTCCCTTGGACAGAAAGGAGACCAAACCAGTCAATCCTAAAGCAAATCAGTCTTGAATATTCATTGGAAGGACTGATGTTGAAGCTGAAACTCCAATACTTGGGCCACCTGATGTGAAGAGCTGACTCATTTGAAAAGACCCTGATGCTGGGAAGGATTGAGGGCAGGAGGAGAAGGGGATGACAGAGGATGAGCTGGTTGGATGGCATCACCGACTCAATGGACATGGGTTTGGGTGGACTCTGAGAGTTGGTGATGGACAGGGAGGCCTGGCGTGCTGCAGTTCATAGGGTCACAAAGAGTCAGACATGTCTGAGTGACTGAACTGAACTGAACTGAACCAGGGAGGAGGAACACACTGAAGGTGTTTCCTTGTTAATTACTCCTTGCCACTGTGCACATCAAAAAGGCAAAGCTCTTGTTCTAGTGTTATGTGCTAGTATTAGTAGCTCAGTTGTATCTGACACTTTGCACCAGGCTCCTCTGTCTGTGGGAATTCTCCAGGCAAGAATACTGGAGTGGGTTACCATTCCCTTCTCCAGGGGATCTTCCCAACCCGGGAATTGAACCTGGGTCTCCAGTATTGCAAGCAGATTCTTCACCATCTGAGCTGGCAAAGCTCTTGAATGAGAATCAAAGAACCCACCAGTGGGGAAAAAAACCCAGGGGAGGCCCTCTTGCCCAGCACAGGGGACTGAGCCAGTCCTAGGCTGTTTAAGATATAAGGTAGTCCCTGGGAAGTACAAGAAGCCTCACACTACCCCTGGGTGCCTAGAGGCAAGTGGCAAAACCCTGCAGACTGCATTCTCATCTGGTGTCCTAAGACAAGTGCCACTGTCTCCTGAAGAGCTAGTCTCCAACCAAATGAGGCAACAGAAGCCTGTACAAAGGAATGCAAAGTATACATGACTTTCTATGTACAAAGTCAGCTGCAACAAAACCAGGAGAATGCATAATTACATTTAGGGTTCTAGTGTTCAAATGGTAGGACTACCAGTGACCTTTGGGCTTTTGTA
Organism: Dama dama; assembly: GCF_033118175.1. NCBI lineage: Eukaryota > Metazoa > Chordata > Mammalia > Artiodactyla > Cervidae > Dama > Dama dama. The sequence continues at coordinate 32,096,760 of NC_083693.1, read as the reverse complement.
TTGAGCTGTAAGGAGATCCAACCAGTTAATCCTAAAGGAAGTCAGTCCTGAATATTTGTCAGAAGAACTAATGCTGAAGCTGAAGCTCCAATACTTTGGCCACCTAATGCAAAAATCCAACTCATTGGAAAAGACCCTGATGCTGGGAAAGATTGAGGGCAGGAGGAGAAGAGGACGACAGAGGATAAGATGGTTGGATGGCATCACCGACTCAATGGGCATGAATTTGAACAAGCTCCAAGAGATGGTGAAAGACAAGGAAGCCTGGCGTGCTGCAGGCCATGGGGTTGCAACAGTCAGACACAACTTAGCAACTGAACGACAACAACAAATTGTGCTTTACGGTCTCAGTATTGCTTTCATATGCATTTCCTTACCCAACGGAAGGCTTTCATCCTTGCTGATGTCCAGGCTAGACTACTGGTGCTGTCACTGACTCCAGGTTAAGACACTGGCTTGATTCTGAGCCCTCCTACATTAAGACCTAAGAGCCTGCCAGTTGCTGGATGCGAATGAGACCAAGGGAAGACACAAAAGTACGGCCAGTGCCAGCAATTGGGGTGGGGGGTGAGGCCCTCAGGGGTGACCTGCAGACTCAGAGATTGCTCACATCACAGCTGTGGGCACCCCTTTTACTTGACAGATGAGGACTTGGCTCTGGGCCAGAATGTCCACAGGACAATTTTGCCCTGTGCGTAAACCCAGACCAGGGCTCCTAGGAGATGCCCAAAGGCGAGGCCAGGGGGGATGAACAGAAGACCATCATTATCTCTAATTGCACAGTACTGGGTGGGGCTTTTTCTGCAGAGCAGGGATGGGCATCTTCGCCTGGCAAGAAGGCATAGCCCCCCCCATCACACCCTGTTAATCCTCCTCCCAAGTAGCCATTGCTCCCCAGTCCAGTGGTGGAACATAAGAGGATGTGTTTGCTGCTGATGGAGCGAGCAGACACTGGCAGGGTGAGGAACAGGGAAAGGGAAGCTGCTCTCTCAAGTCCTCATGAAATTTGGGAAAGGGCTTTAAGAACAGCACGCATAGTCCAGCATCCAGGCCTGTGTGCCCACCACCCCCCTTACCTTTCCCTCCCGGGAAGCTGAGCAGTGTGGTTTCTGCCCCTTCCACCAACCGGCGCTTCTGCTTCTGCCTCAGCCTCCATCTCCGCAGTGCCTGGCAGCTGGTGGGCTGCCCACCTCTCTCTCCACACTGGCCCAGGCTGTGAGAACCCAGACAAAGGCCATCTGGAGTGTGCGAGACTAAGTGAGCCAAAGAACAAGGGTTGCGTTTTATCAGCGCACCCTGGATGCCAGACAGCTTGCCTCCTGGGAGCTCTGCCCGGACGGGTTGGTGCACGATAGTGAGAGGCTGCCCGAGCTCAGGGATGCTCATCAGTGAAGAGCGGATCTCCTGCCTGGTGCCGAAGATGCTACCTGCACCGCCAAGCCGGGGAAGCCTTCCTCTCTGCTCTGCCTTCCCTTCTCTGCTTGGCCGGGCTCATGGGGACCGTGAGTTTCTAGCTGATGTGCAGCTCCAGTAGCCGTTGCTAAGAGCTGCCTGGCTGGAAATGAATGGCAATCAGGTGTGGGGGTCGCAGCCTGCCTTCCCGGGGGCCCCTGGCTGCTGGCAAGCTGAGAGCTCCAGGCAGGAGTCGCCAGCAGTTTGTTCTTTGTTCAGTCTTCTAGCCAAGCTTGGCTGCAGCCGCTCATTTTTTTGTGTCTTCCTACCTGCTCCGAGACACTGGAGTTGCCTGGCAAGCAGCCAACATGCCCCATCTTCTCCTCCCCTTCCCTCTCCTGCTCCCCCTGCCAGAGCAGCAAAGAGCTGAGACCACGACACCACAGCACTGCTGGAAGAAAGGCTGCTGACCCTGCCCATACTTAGGGATGCTTACTGCATTCTCTGTGCTCAACTGCCAACTTGATCCTTACAAGGACATGGCCCTAAGCATAGGCCAAACCAACGGTCTCCCCGGACCTGATATTTAAAGCTAATGAGTGAAACAGCCCAGCTGCAAGACAGTTTGGAGCCATGGGGTCTGCCACGACTATCCCAGTTGAAAAAGGTACTGCTGCTCAGTCCCCAAGGGCCTCATGTTGTCATATCTCCCAAGTTTTCAAGAAAAGCCAGAAATTCTAATCTCTGTATAAAATCTCTGAATTTTTACGTGCATGCATGCTCAGTTGCATCAGACTTTTTGTGACCCTGTGGACTATAGCCCAGCAGGCTCCTCTGTCCATGGGATTTCCCTCTCAAGAATACTGGAGTGTGTTACCATTTCCTTCCCCAGGGGTTCTTCCAACCCAGGGATCGAACCCTTGTCTCTTGTGTCTCCTGCACTGACAGGGGGATTCTTTACCACTGGCACCACCTGGGAATTTTTATATATATTGGCAACAAATCCCAAGTTTTCTTAAGCATTTGAGCAAACCATGTCTGTGGGATGTTTGGGGCCCTGGGGCTGTCAGTGTTGTGATTTCTGCCCCAAACTTGTAAGGATAAAGCTACAAGCCCCATTTGGGTCTGGCTGTGCTCATCCCCACTGAGTGTAGGAACCCAGCTCGCTGGCCTCCTTCTCAAGGGTTCTGATCGGGGTTGTGTGTTGCTTTGTCTCCCTCTTGGGGGATAGCTGAGGTCTTCCTGGAATTAGCCAGGAAGAAACTAAGTTGTCAGTACAGAGACTTTTCTAAGTCCATTCTTGCCTGGGTTCCAGGGTTGATCTAAGTGTATTTGTTTTCCATGCTCTGTAACGAATTACCATAAACTTGGCTAAAAACAACACAAATTTATTATTGGACCAACTGTGAGTCTATAGCATGGGTTAGTTTGTTCTGCTGCTCAGGGTCTCAACAGATCTTGGCCAGGACTGAATCTTATCTTCTGAGTTCATTCGAGTTAGTGGTAGAATTCCTTTACTTTCAGTTGTAGGGCTGAACTGAAATTAAACTGAAACTGTGTCCCATTGAACACTAATTCCCATTCACCCTCCCCAACCCACAATCCCACCCCCAGCCCCTGACATCTACCAATGTACTTTCTGACTCTATGAATTTCAGTATTCTAGGTACCTTGTATGTGAAAGAGAAAGTTGCTCAGTTGTGTCCGACTCTTTGTGACCAGATGAACTGTAGCCCAGCAGGCTCCTCTGTCCATGGAATTCTCCAGACAAGAATACTGGAGTGGGTTGCCATACTCCCCTACAGGGGATCTTCCCGTCCCAGGGATCAAACCCAAATCTCCTGCATTGCAGATGGATTCTTTACCAGCTGAGCTACCAGGGAAGCCCTAGGTACCTTGTATAAGTGAAATCAAACAGTATTTTTATGCAGCTAATGTGCATTGAAATGCATTCTTAAGGTTAATATATGTCCTACAAACAGACTGTACCTTCTTTTTCTTTTCCCTGTGGTATACAGTAGGTTCTCATGTTATCTATTTTATACAGAGTAGTATATATATATATGTCCTTCCCAATCTCCCAATTCATCCCAACCCTCTTCCCTCCTTGATGTTTTTATGTTTGTTCTTTATGTCTGGGTCTCTATTTCTGCTTTGCAAATAGGTTCATCTTTACTATTTTTCTAGATTCCACGTATATGTGTTAATATACAATATTTGTTTCTCTCTTTCTGACTTAATTCATTCTGTATGATGGTCCCTAAGTTCATCCATGTCTCTGCACAAGGTGCAATTTCATTCCTTTTTATGACTGAGTAATATTCAGCATTTTAGATCTAAAGTGCTACATTTTCATTTCAAAGGGTATGCTGGATTATAATAACTATTGCCTTATTCATTGAAACAGATACGGAGGAATTTCCCTCATGGTCCAGTGTGTAGAACTCTGCACTTTCAATGCAAGGAGCCCAGGTTCAATCCCTGGTCTGGGAGCTAGACCCCACATGCTGCAACTAAGATCAAGTGCAAATAAGCAAATAACTTTTAAAAAAGAGATACAGAAATGAAATGGGGTTCCCAAATTAATTCTAAAACAAAGCTAATGTTTCACATAGTTTGTGTTTTGCTCAAGTCTGAGACAGATGAAATTTAAGGGACATAAAAGGTTGCAAATACCTAGACACTAGAGCATTCTACTTGGTTGCATTGACCTAGATCATTAAGCTTTGATTTTTGATGAATGGACATTCAGCTAGATCATTAACTTGATTGCTTCCAGGTTAGTGTTGGTTTATTGGCAGTGAAATCTACTCAGGAGAATGTTAGGCTATTTTTCCAAAAGCTGAGGTTTCTCTCCTTGTGCATTTTACACTCCAGAAGGAAGACACCAGAACAGTCACTTGTTCTGGCCCTGATTTTTTTGTTGTCAGGTTCCTCCCCTGCCCTGCCAATCTCTATGGGAAGATACACACTTCTACTCTGTGTTAAAGTTTCTTCCCTGAATGTTTGCAAGATCTTCAGATCACAGGAACATCAGGTAAGGAGGGAGAAAGTCTTAGTTGCTCAGTTGTGTCCACACTCTTTCCAACCCCATGGGCTGCAGCCTGCCAGACTCCTCTGTCCATGGGTTTTCCCAGTCAAGAATACTGGAGTGGGTTGCTATTCCCTTCTCCAGGGGATCTTCCCAACTCAGGGATTGAATCCACATCTCCTGTACTGTCAGGCAGATTCTTTACCCTCTAAGCCATCAAGGAAGCTCTCAGGGTGAAGGTGCTGCCAATCTGCCTCTAGAGAAGAAAGAACACACAAATGTCAACATCTTCACAAAGACGCTCTCCTGGGACCATGGGTTTACAGGCACCAAAGAGCCATCCATCCATCGGCAGCCAGATTTCTCTACCCAAAACACAGTAGCTCACTTCTTAAGGATGAAGCAAGTCTGGGATTGCTGCTCTCTGCTGTTTAATAACAGGAGAGGTGAAAGCCATGCTTAAGTCTTTTGCCAACTGGTAAGCAATATTGATCTTTCAGTACCCTTGCTTCTAAAGGAAGGGCTACGTGGGCTTCCCTGGTGGTCCAAGGGTTAAGAATACACCTTGCAATGCAAGGGACATTGCACTGGGTTCAATCTCTGATCTAGAAAGATCTCACATGCCTTGTGACAGCTAAGCCTGAGCGCCACAACTACTGTGACCGCTGTCTGGATCCTGCAAGCCACAAATACTTAGCCCTTGCATCCTAAAGCCCAAGTGCTGCAACTGGAGAGGAGCCGCTGCTCAGAGAAAGCCAGAGACCAGCAGTGAAGATTCAGCCTAGCCAAAAATAAATAAATAATTTTTTAAAAAAATAAAGAAGGAGCTAAGGATTTAGGAAATCCCTTTGCTCTAAAATCTGCAAGCTGGTGTGAATACCATTAGTGGCAGAAAGAAAAGTTTAAGAATCTTCCCAAAGTGTTTGCTAACTGTATAAGGATAAAAATCTGGGGGAATCTTGAAAAATACAAACTGGTTGCTTTTTCCTTGCATCATATTTGTCTATGGCTCCTCCTGAGCTTGGTGGGACTTACATGTCATTCTTATAGGACAACTCCATTGTAGGCGCTTTGTCTTCATCAGGAGAATGTCCCAGGTTAAAACAAACAAGTGGTACATCTATACAATGGAACACTACTCAGCCATTAAAAAGAATGAAATAATGCTGTTTGCAGCAACATGGATGGACCTAGAGAGTGTCATACTCAGTGAAGGAACTCAGACAGAAAGATACCACTTGTATGCATAATCTAAAAGGAAATGATACAGATAAAGTTACTTAAACAATAGAAACAGACTCACAGACTTAGAAAATGCATTTATGGTTATGGTGCAGGGCGGAAGGTGAGGGGAAGGGATAGTTAGGGAGTTTGGGATGGACATGTAAACACTGCTGTGTTTAAAATGGATAACCAACAAGGACCTACTGTATAGTATGGGGAGCTCTGCTCAATGTCATGTGACAGCCTGGTTGGGAGGAGAGTTTGGTGAAGAATGGATACATGTATATGTATGACTGAGTCCCTTTGCTATCCAACTGAAACTATCACAACATTGTTAATCAACTATACTCCAATACAAAATTAAATAAAAAATAAAATAAAACAAATTTGAAAGCATGAATTGAAAATCAATGACAAGTACAAAATTAAAACACTCTGTCGCCTCCTAAATCTCATCCGGTCTTCCATCCTAAGGGGCCTTAGGACCAAAGCCAGTGATTGGGGTTGGCAGCAAATATTTGCCAAGATGCTTCTGAGATCTACAAAATCAGAAGATATGAATTAGTGGGCTGAATCCACTCTAGGTACAAGTTAATTAATAGTCTCACTGCATCCTCTATAATTATAAGTTTTGCCTCAAGTCTCAAATTTTTAAGTATTTAGAAGATATATTTAAGCAGTTTAGAGCATTACTGTTTAGCAGAGAAGAACTGTCTGCTAAACAGATTTATTTCTCACAGTTCTAGAGGCTAGAAGAGTCTGAGATCAGGGTGCAGCATGGTTGGGTGAGGGCCCTCTTCTGGGTCACAGACTCCTGTTTATGTCCTTGCATCATGGAAGGGATGAGAGAGCTCTCCCGGGTCTCTCTTTCTCTCTCTCTCTTTTATTTTTTTGGATGAGATGACAGTTTATTTCAAGTGAGACATCATTAGTATTATCCCTAAAATATTAATTAGTAGCAATTGATGCTATGAAAGATTGAGGGTAGGAGGAGAAGAGGGGGACAGAGAATGAGATGGTTGGATGGCACCACCAACTTAATGGCCTTGAGTGTGAGCAAACTCCAGGAAATAGTGAAGGACAGGGAAGCCTGGAGTGCTATAGTCCATGGGGTCGCAGAGTCGGATACAACTTAGCAGCTAAACAACAGCAAAAGTACATATTTAACATTCTTTTCCCATCAGAAAATACTACTAAAAGGATGTTCATCATTTAGAAACCGAAATAGATTGTTGTGACTAAACACCTCCCAGAAGCCCCACCTCTTAATAGCATCAGTTTTGGGGATAGGTTTCAATGTGTGAATTTTAGGGAGACATAACACTCAGGACATATCAAGTGGATAAAATTTTAGTTTAGCAAATGCTCTTCCCACCTTTCCATAGGAGTTTGCTTTCCCACTCCATTGATGTTGGTTATGGCCATACGATTTGCTTTGCCCAATGGAATTTGTGTGAATCTGGCTATGCGCCGGTACTAAGCAGAGCCTTCAAGTGGTATCTCATGTTTCCATTTTAATCACTTGCATCCCTGTTCTCTGCCATGAGAGCATCGAGTTCTAGATAGGAAATCGTCCTTCAGTCTGGTCCTACAATGAGAATTCATATGGAGCAAAATTCTAAACCTATTCCCCAACTTGGAACAGAGCCATGAAAACCGTTGCACAGACCCGTGAACAAGAAGGAAATATTTGTAGTTGTAAACCACTAAGAATTTGAGGTTGGGGCTTCCCTGGTGGTCCAGTGGTTAAGACACCTTGCTTCTACTGCAGGGAGCACAGATTCAATCCCTGGTCAGGGAACTAAGATCCAAAATGCTGTGCAGTGCAGCCAAGAAAAAATTTAAAATAATTTTTTTTTTTTTCAAGAAACTGGGATGTTCTTTGTCATGCAGCTCTACTGCTCCAAAAGCTAACTGATAGATGGCCCAAATGAGCTGCCTCTTGGTCCCCAACTCTACCTGCAACTGGTTAATTTCCACTCATTGTTCTTTTACATACCAGCTTTCCCATAAGACTTCATCTGAATGGAAGAATTCTGCTGCTAAACACACAAAACACCAGCTGCATTTGATTACATTTCTAAAAGTATTCATCAACACGTGATTTTAATATTTTGTCATTTTAAAAATACACGTTTATGGTCATGTTTATTTTTCAATTCTCCTGCTGCAAAATAAGCAATAAAATCAAGACTTGAACAAGTTAAAAGTTATAATTTTAAATAAATCTCTCATGTTTATGTTCTTATTTTTATTATTAATTTCCAGATGTGAAATTGGCAAAAACATTTAGATATCATTCCAGCAAGGTAATTCATGATAGATTTCCTTTTAAATACTCCCAGTTCAGATTATTTCAAAGGTCAACAAATTGTCATTTGGTCAAGAAGGGTTTTTGTTTTTTTTTTTTTTTTTTTTACAGATTTGGAAAACAGAGCAAGGGCTTAGAGACAACTCCAGGCTGGTCACATGCACAGCGTGCAGTGGAGCCTCTCTGAAGGGGACAAACCCTCAGTCCTGGCCTGGTCCCGGCCTCAGCAACCATGTGACCTGGCTACACCCTGGCCTCCATGGCCTGCTCACCTTTCCCTCCCCTGCTCACAGTCAGTCTGACCAACAGATGCTGTGCATGGGTGCACTCATATGCAATGGGCTTTTCCTACCCATCGTTCCCCCCTCTTCAAAATTAATCTTTCTGTATGCTATGCCATCTGGGTGCTGAAAGGTAACCTGCAATCAAATCTTGTAAATACGTTAATATGATTGGATCAGAACCACCAGGGCTTCCCTGGTGGTCCAGTAGTTAAAAGTCTGCCTTGCAATGCAAGGGACACTGGTTTGATCCCCAATCCCGGAAGATCCCATATGCCTTGGAGCAAGTAAGTCCATGTGCCACAACAATTGAGCCTGTGCTCTAGAGCCCAGGAGCCGCAACTACCGAAGCCCACACAGAGCCTGAGCTCTGCAATAAGAGATGCCACTGCAATGAGAAGCCCGAGCACTGCAACTGGAGAATAGCACCCACTTGCTGCAACTAGAGAAAGCCTCCACAGCAACGAATACACAGCACAGCAAAAAAAAAAAAAAAAAAAAGTACATTGAGACCAAGGCTTTAAAGTGGGTGCCAGGTTAGAATGCTAATGTTCTCAAGAGGCTAGTCTCTTAGCACTGTCCAGTGTTTTAGTCTAAAGAAATGAATAAGTGTTGTTCCAGACATCCTGGGAAGTCTGCTAAGGAGCTATTTTTAGAATTTTGCACCAGTTTAAAGACATTCAGTGAAGAGCATTGGTCCTGGTGGATTATCTGGAAGGCCATTCATTTCAGAGGACACATTCCACAGACAGTTTGCCCCTAAAATTTGTTAATTGGCTGTGCTAGGTCTTCACCCCTGCATGGGCCCCTCTCCAGTTGCAGCGAGCAGGGGCTACTGTCCAAGCTTGGTGCTCGGGCTTCTCAGTGTAGTGGCTCCTCTCATTGTGGAACGTGGAACACGGGCTCTAGGGTGCACAGGCTTCAGTAGATGCTGCTCACAGGCTCAGTAGTTGCAGCTCCCAGGCTCCAGAGCACAAGCTCAGTAGTTGTGGTGCCCGAGATTAGTTGCTCTGCATCATATGAGATCTTCCCGGATTAGGGACCGAACCCATGTCTTCTGCACTGGCAGGTGGGTTTACTGAGCCACCAGGGAAGCCCCTCCAAATATTTTGGCCTAAAAATTTGTGACCAGTAATTTCCTCTAAAATGATCTCAGTTTTATCACCAGTGAGAGCAACAGATTGGATTAGATTTTTTTTTTAAATCTTCCTACTCTACTTCCTTCCACACCTCACTTTTTAGCCTACTCTCTTATTAAGCATGTAAATTGTTTTAATTCTAAGATATGCTAAATATATAAATATGCACAAAGGATGATTTAATAGTTCCTATGTATCCACCATTTATATTGAAAAGATGTAAACTTATTTCTTCACATTTATTCTCTGTCACAATCCAATTTTGAAAATGTTAAAATATGAGAAAATGGCCCTTTTAAAGTCAAAAAGGTATGGTACATTAAGAGGAAATCACACACACATTATAAACAATTATGAAAAGAAGAACATTACATATGAAACCCCATGGAAGAGGGCCAAATCTATAATCAGAAAAAAAATACCTGAGATGTTTTCATTGTTTACCATAGCACAAAGAAAATAAACTCTACAATAGCAAAGGAGTAATGAATGAGCTATGAGGAAAGGAAATAAAGGATTTGATTTGAACTAATCTTTAATTCCTTACCCTCTCATCTTCCCATTTGAAACACCAAGCTATGTTGTTTAGTTGCTAAGTCCTGTCCGACTCTTGTGACCCCTGGACTGTAAGCCCGCTGGGCTTCTCTGTCCATGAGATCTCCCAGACAAAAATACTGAAGTGGGTTACCATTTCCTTCTCCAGGGGATCTTCCCGACCCAGGGATTGAACTTGCATCTCCTGTGTTGGCAGGTGGATTCTTTACCACTGAGCCACTGGGGAAGTCAGACCAAACTATAAAGGAATGAAAAATTCACTTAAAAGTTGAAAAATAAGAAAGAGTACCATAACTGTAGAGACACATTGAGGACCTTCTTGACTGGCACTTTTTCCAATCTTTTGAGAAATTCCAACCATACTATGGTTCAACCAATGTGAAGTGGCCAGTGTCCCCATCAGAACCAATGTGAAGTGGCCATTGTCCCCATCAGAACCCCCAAATTTTGTTTGTGACTGGGAGAGGAAAGGACTTGAGGGGTAGCCATTTGGCAGCAAATAAAGAGAGTGTTAACGTCATGAGTGACCTTAGGGAGTAGATGAATGTGGGTAAACAGAGCTATGGACACGACTCTCCTTCCTGAAATCCAAGAAATGGGTCTGCTGTGTGAAATAGAGAGAAATGCCACAATTAGAGAAGGGGGCATTGTCACCACCCATTCTAGAAACCAGCCACCCCAAAGACATGAAAAATGGCACTGCCATGAGGTCTCTCTATGCTCTGCTAATAAGTCCCATGTTAGCTTCCCCAACTGGGCCTTTGTCTCCTTTGGATAAATAAGATGTGTTCTTTATGGTGGTATCCCATTTCTATCTTTGAGGGTATGTGTGATTTGGGGGATGGATTTATCCTTTCTGACCCTAGATATCCTTTCCATGTTTATTCATTTCATTTTCTTCAATTTCAATCTACTGACCTCTGTTGAGAGCCTTTTCTATCTATGGAAAGAAATAGTCTTTTACCAGTGGAAACATTAGTCATCCTGCCTCCTCATTGAAAAACGTTCTTCATGGGTGCACACTCATTCATTTCTGTAAGGATCGCTATCAGGGCTGTTGTTTGTAGCCATTATTTCTTTAAATTGAAGCATGATACTTTACAGCCTGTTATTTTAAGTAAAATGGAGGCCTAATGGATGGCTTACCACTTCACACTGCATTTCTAGCGATTTCATTTGCAAGTGTATCAAATGCCCTGAGATGAATGAGTTTTGTCCTTCAATGGAAACCGGCAAAAGCAAAGCCGAGCTGACTTGCAGATAAATATTAACAATGACTGCTCAGAAGCAAAGGTCAAGAAATAAAGCTCAAATACTTGTCTTTACTAAAACACTTAAATTATGTAAAATTGAAAATCCATTCTCATTTTTAAGTGAACACATTAATCTTCTAAGAAGTGAAAGAAGTTGTCATGAATTTAGGGAGAGGGAGTAATTTAATCCTGACTTTCATCCTCCCTCCAGAACTAGATGAAGGAGTAGACCAGTCAACTGGTTCATAGGGCACTGATGCATAAATAGTACAAAAACCCACCACTGGGGCAGATAGACCCCCCGGGTAGCTGTAGTCACTGAAGGGTTTATGTTCAAGTCTTAATCATCGCCCCTTGAATGTGGATGAAACCTGTGACTTGCCTCAAACTAATATAAAATAAAAGACTATGGTGGGTACTTCCTTGGTGGTCTAGTGGTTAAGACTTTGCTTTCCAATGCAGGGGTGCAGGTTCAATCAGGGTTCCCCTGGTCAGGGAACTAAGATACCACATGCCTCATGGCCAAAAAGCCAAAAGGTAAAACAGAAGCAATATTGTAACAAACTCAGTAAAGACATTAGAAAAAGAAAACTATGGTCAAAGTGGCAAGATGTTAATATCTGTCATCACACTACTGTGTGTATATATGCGTGCATGTGCAAATATATTAAAGAGTGACTCTCCACTGCCATTTTTTTTTAATGAATGTGTTTCTATTTCTCTTATCATTTAAAAAGTGCAAACATTCTGTTGGACCATATAAATGGCTGAGCATCAAAGAACTTGATGCTTTCAAATTGTGGTGCTGGAGAAGACTCTTGAGAATCCCTTGGATAGCAAGGAGATCAAACCTGTCAATCCTAAAGGAAATCAACCCTGAATATTTATTAGAAAGACTGATGCTGAAATCCCAATATTTGGTTACCTGATGTGAAGAGCTGACTCACTGGAAAAGACCCTGACGCTAGAAAAGACTGAAGGCAGGAGGAGAAGGGGGCAACAGAGGATGAGTTATTGGATGGCATCACCAACTCAATGGACATGAATTTGAGCAAATTCCAGGAGACAATGGAGGACCAAGAAGCCTGGCGCCCTGCAGTTCAAGGGGTCACAAAGAATTGGACATGACTTACCAATTAAACCACAACAATATGTTCTATAATTCAGCTACAGCCTTTACATCCAGGTGACTTCTTCATTGGATCTCAATTTCCTTTAATATAACAGATTCTTGTTCCTGAAGGCAGTTAGCCTTCCATCATTCTTTCTGTCTAGATAACATCCAAAGACAAGTCTAACAGGTACATGACTATGTACCCAATGGTCACATATAATCAGAAGTAAGTTCATCATGAATGCTACAGCCTCAGAACCAACAATGATCCCATACCGAAGGGCAGTGGACCCCAAGGACATTTCTGAATAAGTGAGCTGCCATGATGTCAGGTGGGCTATGGAGAGGGACCACATGATGAAGAACTTTGAGCAGCTTCTATAACCTGAAAAAGACTTGAGGCTGACAGCTAGCAAGAAAGCAGGGAGCTCAGTCCTATAGGAGATAAATTCTGCAACAACCAAGGGAGATTAGAACTGGATCTTTCCCTAGGTTAGCCTCCAGTGAGACCCTAGTCTTGACCTATATCTGGCTTTCTACCTGAAAAGACTCTGAAGTAGAGAATCCCATTATGCTGTGCCTGGATTCTAGCCTACAGAAAACTGTGAGGAGTGAATACATGCTGTTCAAGCTTCTAATATGTGGTCATTTGTGATGCAGCCATGGAAAACTAATGCAACCATGGAACAAGTGAAAAAATTGGAGAAAATTGCATTTGCCAGAGTCTATTAAGGGGAGTAGCAAGTGCGGTTGGAATGACTAAACTCATGAGGCTTATAGATTCAGGGTTAGAATCTTTGGAAGCAAGTGTGTTAATTGTCCTGTAAGGAGCGTAGGCCTAATTACTGCAGGGCCATTGTTTTGCTGAGGGGTCTATGCAGTTTTCAAGTTAAAACTAAATGACTCAGAACAGTAGAGAAGACCTTGCTGGTTGCCCATTGTCCACAGAATCCTCTCCCTTTCCCCTGCAGCACTGTGTTGTTGTTGTTCAGTCACTAAGTCGTGTCAGACTCTTTGCAACCCCATGGACTGTAGCCAGGCTCCTCTGTCCATGGAATTCTCCAGGCAAGAAAACTGGAGCGGTGTGCCATTCCTTTCTTCAAGGGATCTTCTCGACCCAGGGATTGAACCCTGGTCTCCTGCCTTGCAGGCAGATTCTTTACTGTCTGAGCCACCAGGGAAGCCCCATTAATCTTTATACACACATGCAAATACTTTCTTAGTGATTGCTTAGTTGAATTGCAGAGTCAGTCTGTTCAGTTCAGTTCAGTTGCTCAGTCGTGGCTGACTCTCTGCAACCCCATGGGCTGCAGTACACCAGGCTTCCCTGTCCATCACCAACTCTCGAAGCCTACTCAAACTCATGTCCATTGAGTTTATCTCATCCACTGTCATCCCCTTCTCCTCCTGACTCCAATCTTTCCCAGCATCAGGGTCTTTTCCAGTGAGTTAGTTCTTTGCATCAGGTGGCCAAAATATTGATTTCAGCTTCAACATCAGTCCTTCCAATGAATACTCAGGACTGGTTGGATCACCTTGCAGTCAAAAGGGACTCTCAAGAGTCTTCTCCAACATCACAGTTCAAAAGCATCAACTCTTTGGTGCTCAGCTTTCTTTACAGTCCAACTCTCACAGCCATACACGACTACTGGAAAAACCATAGCTTTGACTAGACAGACCTTTGTTGGCAAAGTAGTGTCTCTGCTTCTTAATATACTATATAGACTGGTCATAGCTTTTCTTCCAAGGAGCAAGCACCTTTTAATTTTATGGCTGCAGTCACCATCTGCAGTGATTTTGGAGACCCCAAAATTAAAGTCTCTCACTGTTTCCTTTTTTTCCCCATGTATTTTCCGTGAAGTGATGGAACTGGATGCCATGATCTTAGTTTTCTGAATGTTGAATTTTAAGCCAACTTTTTCACTCTCCTCTTTCACTTTCATCAAGAGGCTCTTTAGTTCTTCACTTTCTGCCATAAGGGTGATGTCATCTGCATATCTGAAGTTATTGATATTTCTCCCGACAATCTTGATTCCAGCTTGTGCTTCATCCAGCCTGGCATTTTGCATGATGTACTGTGCATATAAGTTAAATAAGCAGGGTGACAATATACAGCTTTCCTGATTTGGAACCAGTCAGCTGTTCATGTCCAGTTCTAACTGTTGCTTCTTTACCTGCATACAGATTTCTCAGGAGGCAGGTAACATGGTCTGGCATTCCCAACAGAGTCAACAGGGTCCAGAATTTGCCCCAACTGCACATGCACACAGCTACAGTCCCATACAGTTTCTTTGTATTTTGGTGCTCTAGGAGAAGTGTATCCAGCTGCAAACTTTGTAGCAAAGGGTCCTAGGTTCCAGCCTGTCTCATTCCCCATGAGAGACTCTACATCCTTGTTCTTAAGGGGTAAGGGACCAAAGTTCTCTTCTGAAGTTTCTTCCTGCTGGTCAGGAGCCACAGATCCTAGCCTACCCAGAGGTGTAAAAGTCCCTAGTTGACTTTTCCAAGGGCCTGTAGGGACCTGGGTTACTTTCCACTAGAATGGGCTGAATTTCTTGAGCCACTGTGAGCCTTACTTCAAATTTGCTATTGCATTTGGTTTGGTAACATTTTGTTTAGACTATTTATAGTTGTAAGGGAAATGACTTACAATCTTCCTTTTTTAGTTATCCTTGTCTGGTTGTGTTACAAGGGTTTTGCTAGGTAAGTAAAATCAATTGGGGCAGATATCCATTGTTTTCTCTGCTCTGAAATACCTTACATTACATAGGAATTTTCTGTACCTAGAATGTTTTCTAAAACTTGCTGGTCAAATTTTCTGACCTAGTGCCTTTGGACTGAACATTTAAAATGGGGACAAAGTCTTTATCCCACAAGTATGGATTAAAAACATTTAGAAATATCAAACAGGCAATGGACATGTGGACATGGAGAGGGGAATAGAGGGGTGGGATGAATTGGGAGATTAGATTTGACATAAATACACTCTTACACTACTGTGTGTAGAACTACAGCTAGTGGGAAGCTTCTATATAGCGCAGGGAGCTCAGCCTCGTGCTCTGTGATGCCTAGAGGGGTGGTACTGGGGTGGGGTAGGAGGAAGGCTCAAGAGGGAGGAGATATGTCTATGCTTACGAATGATTAACATTGTAGAGCAGAAACTAACACAGCACTGTAAAGCAATTATTCTCCAATTTAAAAAAGTTAACTTTAAGAAAAAAAGAAATAGCAAACTAAATTGGTACCCCAACACATTCACACATGTAACTGTAATTTGTCAAGAAAACAACATATAATATCTTCCCAGTTTGGACCAGTTAGAAGGAAGTGGAGAAGAAACTTCATAAAATTCACCATGAAGCAAATAAACAGAAAGACTCGAAGAGAAAAAGCTGAAGTGGGCTCACCACAAAGATTTTCCGACAGCATTGACCTCTTTTAATCACGATAACACAGAACTTCTGTTCAGGTGGACTGCAATACAACTCAACTTCTTAGGTTGACATTTAGACCTTTTCAGCATGACTGACCTTGTCATAAAAAATTTCACTTCCGAGGGGAGGAGCCAAGATGGCGGAGGAGTAGGACAGGGAGACCACTTTCTCTCCTACAAATTCATCAAAAGAATATCTGAACGCAGAGCAAACTTCACAAAACAACTTCTGATCGCTAGCTGAGGTCATCAGGTAGAAGGTCATCAGAAAAGCAGCCCATTGTCTTCGAAAGGAGGTAGGACAAAATATAAAAGATAAAAAGTGAGACAAAAGAGCTAAGGACGGAGATCCGTCCCGGGAAGCGAGTCTTTAGAGGACGTTTCCAGACACCGGGAAACCCTCGCACTGGCGGGCCTGGGAGAAGTGTTTGAATCTAGGAGGGCAACCTGACTGGGAGGGAAACAATAAATAAAACCCACAGATTACGTGCCTAGCAACTCTCAGCAGAAAAGTGCCCCAGACACCCGCATCCGCCACCAGCAAGTGGGGGCGGCACGGAGAGGAGCGGGTGGCATTGCTTGCGGTCGGGTCCGGGCCTGAGTGCCCTGAGGACAATCCGAGGGAGCTTTTGTGAGTTGCCAATTTGAACTGTGGGAGAGCAGGGAAGAGAGAGAAAATTGACCAGCCCGAGCACGCTGCCAGTCGCAGCGAGACACAGCCGTGGAAGGGAGCGGGTGCACCGCACCCGGAGAGAGTGCGCCTGTCAAGCTCCTGGCTGCCTGGACCGCTCTGACGGGGAAGGCACAAGAGCGGACGCAGCCTTTTGTTCCGCGCTTTTGTGGAACACCCGAGGGCTGGAGCTGCGCACAGCGCGCGGCGCGCTCCATATAGAGCAGCCGGGATTCTGAGCGGCGCAGACCGAGAAAGCAGAGCCAGCCCCTCCCCGCAGCGTCAGCCCCTCCCAGCAGCGCGACAGAACTAGCTACCTGAATAAGAGTCCACCTCCACCCGCCTGTGTCAGGGCGGAAATGAGGCTCTGAAGAGACCGGCAAACAGAAGCCAAATAAACAAAGGGAACCGCTTCAGGAGAGAGCGGTGCAACAGATTAAAATCCCTGTAGAAAACACCGATTACACCGGAGGAGGCCTGTAGATATCGAGAAGTGTAAGCTGGAACGAGGAGATATCTGAAACTGAGCCGAACCGACACTGACCGCAACAGCTCCAGAGAAATTCCTAGATATATTTTTACTTTTTTTTTTTTAAATAAGAAAAAAAAATTTTTTTTTATTTTTTTCTCTTTTATTTTCCTTTAAAATTCCCTATTACTCCCCCATCACTCCTTAACTTTCATTTTCATAGATTTTTATGATTTTTTTAATTAGGGAAAATTTCTTTTTTTTTTTTCTTTTTTTCTCCTTTTTCTCTTCTATTTTCTATTTTTCTTTTTCTCTTATTTCTTTTAAAGTCCTCTAGTACTCCTCTACTACTCCTTAATTTTCATTTTCAATACACTATAACCTTACCAAAAAAAAAAAGAGAGAAGCCCTATTTTTTAAACTGAACTTCATATATATTTTTAAAAAATTTTTTGTGTGTGTTTTGGTTTTTGTTTTTAATATAGTATTTTTAAGAGTCTAATCTATACTCTAGATTTTTAATTTTTGTTTTTCAATATATGATATAAATTGTGAACATTTAAGAATCCAATATTCAGTTCCCATTTTTATTCAGGAGTGTGTTGATTATTCTCTCCCAATCTTGACTCTCTGTTTTCTACCTCAGAACACCTCTATTTCCTCCTTTCCCCTTTTCTTCCCAATCCAATTCTGTGAATCTTGGTGGGTGTCGGGGCTACGGAGAACATTCTGGGAACAGACAACTGCGTAGATCTGTCTCTCTCTTCTTGAGTCCCCCTTTTTCTCCTCCTGCTCAACACTATCTCCCTCCTCCCTCTCCTCTTCTTCATGTAACTCTGTGAACCTCTCTGGGTGTCCCTAATGGGGGCAAATCTTTTCGCCATTAACCTAGAAGTTTTATTATCAGTGCTGTGTAGTTGGAGAAGTCCTGAGACTACAGGAAGAATAAAACTGAAATCCAGAGGCAGGAGACTTAAGCCCAAAACCTGAGAACACCAGAAAACTCCTGACTACATGGAACTTTAAGTAATAAGTGACCATCCAAAAGCCTCCATACCTACACTGAAACCAACCACCATCCAAGAGCCAATAAGTTTTAGAGCAAGACATACCACGCAAATTCTCCAGCAACGCAGGAACATAGCCCTAAACGTCAACATACAGGCTGCCCAAGGTGACACCTAACACATAGACCCATCTCAAAACTCATTACTGGGCACTCCATTGCTCTCCAGAGAGAAGAAATCAAGTTCCACGCACCAGAACACCGACGCAAACTTTCCTAACCAGGAAACCTTGACAAGCCAATCGTCTAACCCCACCCACTGGGAAAAACCTCCACAATAAAAAGGAACCACAGACCTCCAGAATACAAAAAACCCAATCCAGACACAGCAATCTAAACAAGATGAAAAGGCAGAGAAATACCCAACAGGTAAAGGAACATGAAAAATGCCCACCAAGTCAAACAAAAGAGGAGGAGATAGGGAATCTACCTGAAAAAGAATTTAGAATAATGATAATAAAAATGATCCAAAATCTTGAAAACAAAATGGAGTTACAGATAAATAGCCTGGAAACAAAGATTGAAAAGATACAAGAAATGTTTAATAAAGACCTAGAAGAAATAAAAAAGAGTCAATTAAAAATGAATAATGCAATAAATGAGATAAAAAACACTCTGGAGGGAACCAAGAGTAGAATAACGGAGACAGAAGATAGGATAAGTGAGATAGAAGATAAAATGGTGGAAATAAATGAAACAGGAAAAAAGAAAAAAGAATCAAAAGAAATGAGGACAACCTCAGGGACCTCTGGGACAATGTGAAACGCCCCAACATTCGAATCATAGGAATCCCAGAAGAAGAAGACAAAAAGAAAGGCCATGAGAAAATACTCGAGGAGATAATAGCTGAAAACTTCCCTAAAATGGGGAAGGAAATAGCCATCCAAGTCCAAGAAACCCAGAGAGTCCCAAACAGGATAAACCCAAGGCGAAACACCCCAAGACACATATTAATCAAATTAACAAAGATCAAACACAAAGAACAAATATTAAAAGCAGCAAGGGAGAAACAACAAATAACACACAAAGGGATTCCCATAAGGATAACAGCTGATCTATCAATAGAAACCCTCCAGGCCAGAAGGGAATGGCAAGACATACTGAAAGTAATGAAAGAGAATAATCTACAACCTAGATTACTGTACCCAGCAAGGATCTCATTCAGATATGAAGGAGAATTCAAAAGCTTTACAGACAAGCAAAAGCTGAGAGAATTCAGCACCACCAAACCAGCTCTTCAACAAATGCTAAAGGATCTTCTCTAGACAGGAAATGCAGAAAGGTTGTATAAACGTGAACCCAAAACAACAAAGTAAATGGCAACGGGACCACACCTATCAATAATTACCTTAAATGTAAATGGGTTGAATGCCCCAACCAAAAGACAAAGATTGGCTGAATGGATACAAAAACAAGACCCCTATATGTGCTGTCTACAAGAGACCCACCTCAAAGCAAGAGACACATACAGACTAAAAGTGAAGGGCTGGAAAAAAATATTTCACGCAAACGGAGACCAAAAGAAAGCAGGAGTCGCAATACTCATATCAGATAAAATAGACTTTCAAATAAAGGATGTGAAAAGAGACAAAGAAGGACACTACATAATGATCAAAGGATTAATGCAAGAAGATGATATAACAATTATAAATATATATGCACCCAACATAGGAGCACCACAATATGTACGGCAAATGCTAACGAGTATGAAAGAGGAAATTAATACTAACACAATAATAGTGGGAGACTTTAATACCCCACTCACAACTATGGATAGATCAACTAAACAGAAAATTAACAAGGAAACACAAACCTTGAATGACACAATGGACCAGCTAGACCTAATTGATATCTATAGGACATTTCACCCCAAAACAATCAACTTCACCTTTTTCTCAAGTGTACACGGAACCTTCTCCAGAATAGATCACATCCTGGGCCATAAATCTGGTCTTGGAAAATTCAAAAAAATTGAAATCATTCCAGTCATCTTTTCTGACCACAGTGCAGTAAGATTAGATCTCAATTACAGGAAAAAAAAATTGTTAAAAATTCAAATATATGGAGGCTAAATAACATGCTTCTGAATAACCAACAAATCATAGAAGAAATCAAAAAAGAAATCAAAATATGCATAGAAATGAATGAAAATGAAAACACAACAACCCAAAACCTATGGGATACTGTAACAGCAGTGCTAAGGGGAAGGTTCATAGCATTACAGGCTCACATCAAGAAACAAGAAAAAAGCCAAATAAATAACCTAACTCTACACCTAAAGCAATTAGAGAAGGAAGAAATGAAGAACCCCAGGGTTAGCAGAAGGAAAGAAATCTTAAAAATTAGGGCAGAAATAAATGCAAAAGAAACTAAAGAGACCATAGCAAAAATCAACAAAGCTAAAAGCTGGTTTTTTGAAAAAATAAACAAAATTGACAAACCATTAGCAAGACTCATTAAGAAGCAAAGAGAGAAGAACCAAATTAACAAAATTAGAAATGAAAATGGAGAGATCACAACAGACAACACTGAAATACAAAGGATCATAAGAGACTACTACCAGAAGCTCTATGCCAATAAAATGGACAACTTGGATGAAATGGACAAATTCTTAGAAAAGTATAACCTTCCAAAACTGAACCAGGAAGAAATAGAAGATCTTAACAGACCCATCACAAGCAAGGAAATCGAAACTGTAATCAAAAATCTTCCAGCAAACAAAAGCCCAGGACCAGATGGCTTCACAGCTGAATTCTACCAAAAATTTAGAGAAGAGCTAACACCTATCTTACTCAAACTCTTCCAGAAAATTGCAGAGGAAGGTAAACTTCCAAACTCATTCTATGAGGCCACCATCACCCTAATTCCAAAACCAGACAAAGATGCCACAAAAAAAGAAAACTACAGGCCAATATCACTGATGAACATAGATGCAAAAATCCTTAACAAAATTCTAGCAAACAGAATCCAACAACATATTAAAAAAATCATACACCACGACCAAGTGGGCTTTATCCCAGGAATGCAAGGATTCTTTAATATCTGCAAATCAATCAATGTAATACACCACATTAACAAATTGAAAGATAAAAACCATATGATTATCTCAATAGATGCAGAGAAAGCCTTTGACAAAATTCAACACCCATTCATGATTAAAACTCTCCAGAAAGCAGGAATAGAAGGAACATACCTCAACATAATAAAAGCTATATATGACAAACCCACAGCAAGTATCACCCTCAATGGTGAAAGATTGAAAGCATTTCCCCTGAAATCAGGAACAAGACAAGGATGCCCACTCTCACCACTACTGTTCAACATAGTGTTGGAAGTTTTGGCCACAGCAATCAGAGCAGAAAAAGAAGTAAAAGGAATCCAGATAGGAAAAGAAGAAGTGAAACTCTCGCTGTTTGCAGATGACATGATCCTCTACATAGAAAACCCTAAAGACCCTTCCAGAAAATTACTAGAGCTAATCAATGAATATAGTAAAGTTGCAGGATATAAAATTAACACACAAAAATCCCTTGCATTCCTATATACTAACAATGAAAAAACAGAAAGAGAAATTAAGGAAACAATACCATTCACCATTGCAACAAAAAGAATAAAATACTTAGGAATATATCTACCTAAAGAAACAAAAGACCTATACATAGAAAACTATAAAACACTGATGAAAGAAATCAAAGAGGACACAAACAGATGGAGAAACATACCATGCTCATGGATTGGAAGAATCAATATTGTCAAAATGGCTATTCTACCCAAAGCAATCTATAGATTCAATGCAATCCCTATCAAGCTACCAACGGTATTTTTCACAGAACTAGAACAAATAATTTCACAATTTGTATGGAAATACAAAAAACCTCGAATAGCCAAAGTAATCTTGAGAAAGAAGAATGGAACTGGAGGAATCAACCTGCCTGACTTCAGACTCTACTACAAAGCCACAGTCGTCAAGACAGTATGGTACTGGCACAAAGACAGAAATATAGATCAATGGAACAGAATAGAAAGCCCAGAGATAAATCCACGAACCCATGGACACCTTATCTTTGACAAAGGAGGCAAGGATATACAATGGAAAAAAGACAACCTCTTTAACAAGTGGTGCTGGGAAAGCTGGTCAACCACTTGTAAAAGAATGAAACTAGAACACTTTCTAACACCATACACAAAAATAAACTCAAAATGGATTAAAGATCTAAATGTAAGACCAGAAACTATAAAACTCCTAGAGGAGAACATAGGCAAAACACTCTCCAACATAAATCACAGCAAGATCCTCTATGACCCACCTCCCAGAATATTGGAAATAAAAGTAAAACTAAACAAATGGGACCTAATGAAACTTAAAAGCTTTTGCACAACAAAGGAAACTATAAGTAAGGTGAAAAGACAGCCCTCAGATTGGGAGAAAATAATAGCAAATGAAGAAACAGACAAAGGATTAATCTCAAAAATATACAAGCAACTCCTGCAGCTCAATTCCAGAAAAATAAATGACCCAATCAAAAAATGGGCCAAAGAACTAAACAGACATTTCTCCAAAGAAGACATACAGATGGCTAACAAACACATGAAAAGATGCTCAACATCACTCATTATTAGAGAAATGCAAATCAAAACCACAATGAGGTACCATTACACGCCAGTCAGGATGGCTGCTATCCAAAAGTCTACAAGCAATAAATGCTGGAGAGGGTGTGGAGAAAAGGGAACCCTCTTACACTGTTGGTGGGAATGCAAACTAGTACAGCCGCTATGGAGAACAGTGTGGAGATTTCTTAAAAAACTGGAAATAGAACTGCCATATGACCCAGCAATCCCACTTCTGAGCATACACACTGAGGAAACCAGATCTGAAAGAGACACGTGCACCCCAATGTTCATCGCAGCACTGTTTATAATAGCCAGGACATGGAAGCAACCTAGATGCCCATCAGCAGATGAATGGATAAGGAAGCTGTGGTACATATACACCATGGAATATTACTCAGCTGTTAAAAAGAATTCATTTGAATCAGTTCTAATGAGATGGATGAAACTGGAGCCCATTATACAGAGTGAAGTAAGCCAGAAAGATAAAGAACATTACAGCATACTAACACATATATATGGAATTTAGAAAGATGGTAATGACAACCCTATATGCAAAACAGAAAAAGAGACACAGAAGTACAGAACAGACTTTTGAACTCTGTGGGAGAATGTGAGGGTGGGATGTTGCAAAAGAACAGCATGTATATTATCTATGGTGAAACAGGTCACCAGCCCAGGTGGGATGCATGAGACAAGTGCTCGAGCCTGGTGCACTGGGAAGACCCAGAGGAATCGGGTGGAGAGGGAGGTGGGGGGGTGGGATTGGGATGGGGAATACGTGTAAATCTATTGCTGATTCATGTCAATGTATGACAAAACCCACTGAAAAAATAAATAAATAAATAAATAAAATTTCACTTCCCAGAGGACTTACACATTAAGGTATCATTTTACTTTGCAAATATACAGAGAGTTTAGCACAGGATCTGGTTCATGGTAGATATTCAATAAAAGTGAGTTTGCTTCTCCCAGACCCATAAAAAAATTTTCATTTCATCTAAACATATTCACTTTTCTTCTCATAGAAAGAAAGGTAGCAGGTAATGATGTTACTTAATTTAGTAGCTGGAAATGAATGCCAGCTGCATGAACTTCAGATGCAATCAGAATTTCAGGGTCTCAACGCAATCTGGGCATAAAAAAATAAAATAATTTTGTAAAGGCACAGTATATCCAGTCAGCCAAACCTCATCCTTGGAGAGGCTTGACTTTTCAGTCAACTTCCATATGGATCTGAAACTTCCAAACCTTGATTTCTGGCAGTTTAGAGTCCCAAGATGTGTAGAATTGGGCAAGAATGACTAACCCTGGGGTTTCAAAAGTAATTAATGAATTCATCTTCCACTTGCAAGTATGTCAGCTTTGGCCTCTAGTTCAGAAAAATTTTTACTATATCACACATAAAATTATTTGCTTTGTTTTTTATAGATCATTCCATACATTCTTTCCATGTTTGGACACAATTTACTGGCTCTAATAAAGAGGGAGCTTTGTATTTCATTTTAATTCCATAACTCACAGAGCCGTTGTTTTAAGGATGGCTAGGTTAGCATCGGGCTTCCCAGGTTGTGTTAGTGGTAAAGCACACATCTGCCAATGCAGAAGACAATAGAGATGTGGGTTCGATCCCTGGGTAGTAAAGATCCCCTGGAGAAGGTCATGACAACCCTCTCCAGTATTCTTGCCTGGAAAATCCCATGGACAGAGAAGCCTGGCGGGCTACAGTCCATGAGGTCCCAAAGAATCAAACAAGACTGAGTGACTTAGCACACACACTCACTGGTTGACATCAGCAGCCAGAGACTGGGGTTCCAGCATGCCAAACATCTGTTGAATGTGAACATATTTTAGATGGCTTTAATATAGCTAGATATTTGATATCAAATGGAAACACTTTGATCAGAATCCCTGCCTAAAGCTATAGATAGCTACAGTTAAACATGTTGTCTTGTGAACTCTTCATTGGAAGTTATATATATGTGGCAGACACCTCTCGTTGTCGACCCTGTTTCCACTCTTTCTCTTTTTTATCTCACTAGCAGAATGTTAGCTTTGAGATATCCCCAGATAAAATATTCATTTTTCCAGTTGGCACTGAAACATAGAAATGGCTATGGGATAGAATTATGAACAATGAGATACAAATAGAAGTCAGCTAAGGATTTATGCATGATTAGTGCTTTTGTTTTCTTCTTTTTCTTTTCATTTTGTTTCTGTTTCTCTTGCCTCTTGTTGTTGTTGTTCAGTTGCTAAGTCAGGTCCAACTCTTTGCAATCCCATGGGTTGCAGTATGCCTGGCTTCCCTGTCCTACACTATCTCCTGGACTTTGCTCAAATTCATGTCCATTGAGTCGGTGATGCCATCCAACCACCTCGTCCTCTGACACCCCCTTCTCCTCTGCCCTCAATTCTTCCAAGCATCAGGTTTTGTTCCAGTGAGCCATCTCTTCATATCAGGTGACCAAAGTATTGGAGTTTCAGTGCCAGCATCAGTCCTTCCAATGAATATTCAGGACTGATTTCCTTTAGGATTGACTGGTTTGATCTCCTTGCCAGTCCAAGGGACTCAAAAGAGTCCTCCAGCACCACAATTTGAAAGCATCAGTTCTTTGGGGCTAGTCCAACTCTCACACCCATAAATGACTACTGCAAAAACCATAGCATTTATTTATTTTCCTGCCTGGAACATAGTATCCAGGCTAGAGTTGGAGCAGCTCTCTTTGAATCATGAGGTAACACATATTAAGATAAAAACATGTACTAAAGATGATGGAGTGGGCAGAGAGATGGTTCCTGAAATGTTGATTGCTGCATAGAACTACTTATTATATGAGAAAAATAACTCCTTATTTGCCTAAGCCACAATAGTTATTATTATTTACAGTTGTATATAATCTAGATTGGTGTTACATAGACTTTCTGAAATTTCTTTCTCTTAAATTTTAATGATCATATCTCTGTTTTAACTCTGGGATGGGAGAGTTGGATTCATTTGATGTAGAGAGAAAGCTGTGACATATGTATTTTTCTTATATTGAACTTATAGTCACTTTCAGAGTTAGTGATCCCCATCTTATATGTGTGGTCATTTGGAAAAGAATATATAGGCATATTAACCCATGGAAAGGCAAAGTCTAGGTGGCTCCCAGGTTCCCAATTGTAGGTTTTTATGTTAAAGTTATACTGATTGCACAAATGCATGTGTCTGAAAGGTCTGGGGATTCCCAGAAACATCAGAGCATCACCTCTCAAGATTCAATGGCTTCCATCTCCCAGAGGAGGATCCTACAGGTTCAAGAATGCCTCAGGATTAAAGAATTACTGAAGGTATGCTTGGAATAGTCAGGATGGCCAATATAGCACACCATTCAATAGAGAATGATTCCAGTAGAATTTGGATATAGAACTTGTCCAGATGAGAAGTTCATGGATCTGGTTATCCATACTGCACCCCTGACTTTGCTGAGGTTTCACTTTTCTATTGCTCCCATGTAGAGGTGGGGGATGTCCTGCCCTCACTGAGTAGTATTGGTTCTAACACTGAGATCTAAACAAGTTCATCTTTTATTGATATAAATGAGACTAGAATTAATGACCAACTAATGAGCAGACTGGGCTTCCCTGGTGGCTCAGTGGTTAAGAATCCACCTATTAATGCAAGAGATGTGGGTTTAATCCCTGGGTCAGGAAGATCACCTGGAGGAGGAAATGGCAACCCACTCCAGTATTCTTGCCTGGAAAATCCCATGGACAGAGGATCCTGGCAGGCCATAGTCTATGGGGTTGCAAAGAGTCAGATGTGACTTAGCAATTGAATGACAATGACAAGGATGAGCAGATTAGGTCTTAATAATTTAGGGCCACACTTCTTTTCATATTGGTGTTGAGGAAGGTTAAATAGTCAATTATTTTTTGTTTTCTTTTAATTTCAAAAGTAATAAAGAGTACTGCAACTCAACCAACCTTCTTGTGAATATAGTTCACCTCTTCTAATTTCCTCCTACTTCAAATACCGAAAACTCAGTTTATTTCCTAGAAGATGATCAGGGTCTCTCACTCTTATTCTTCCTACTTCTATAATTGAGTCCTTCCTTGTTTGTCACTTCCTCCATTTAAACAGTGTGTAGGGACCTAGAAGAAAGGAAGTAGCCCATGAAGTCCAACCACTCAGTCCTGGAGTTGGGTAAGGAATTGAGGAAAGCAGTATCAGCAGATAACCCTGATTCATGATCACCTGCACCTTCTCAGCTCACCCATTTCCATGGAAAAGTAAAAGCTGTTTAGGAAAACAACTTTGAGGGACAAGAGGAATGTTGACATCATGAGTCATAGCTTCATCTTAACCATGTGGCTTTAATAGAACTACTGTGACAAACATTTCCAAATAGTTTACCAAAGGGAAAAAAAAAAACTGCACCCACTAAAAACAGCTTTGTTTTGATCAGTTGTGTTAAAATATTTAGAGAAAGTCAGAGATGTTTGGAGCTCATAGAACTTTTGACTGAAGCCAAGCATTTCAGGTGGAAGGCCAAGGAGGAAGTGAGTCAAGGTCACATTGGAAATGGTCTTGTGTCTCCAGTTGGGTGAGCCTTGGAAGATGAGGAAAGAGGCATGGGAGTCCAGAACACTTGGGGTCAAACCTACTAAGCTTTTTGCAGAGAAGGTTGTGGGAAAACTTCATAGCAGAACTCTCTCTAGAGAGATTAAAAAAAAAAAAGTGCCAGAGATAAAATGATGAATAATGGCCTCTGAGAGTCACCAAAACAAGAAAAAGTCTAGAGATTGGAGGACTTCCTTGGTGGTTCAGTGGCTAAGACTTTGTACTCCAATGCCAGGGGTCCTGGTTCAATCCCTGGCCAGGGAACTAAGCTCCCATGTGCCACAACTAAGACCCAGCAAAGTCAAATAAATAAATTTTTTAAATTTATTAAAAAAAAAAAAACAAACCCTACCCTGCAGGTTGGGTAGGTGGAGGCAGCAGGGAAGGCTGGGCCAGCAATTCTGAATTTCAGTCAACTGGCCACTTAACCTTTGGGAGAATGTAGCTGGTGTGCAAGTTCATTGCTCAAGGAAACAGACAGGGTGCTAAACACATACATTTTGAGGCCAGAGAAGTGAAACAGACCTGCTAGAGACACAAACAGAGCCAACATGTGAGATCAAGTACAAGACGGAAAATGAGGTTACACACAGTAGTGTGTATATGTCAATCCCAATTTCCCAATTCGTCCCACCCTTCCCTTTCCCCCATCATGTACAGATGTGAGAGTTGAACCATAAAGAAGGCTGAGCACCAAAGAATTGATGCTTTCAAAATGTGGTTCTGGAAAAGGCTCTTCAGAGTTCCTTGGACAGCAAGGAGGCCAAACCTGTCAATCCTAAAAGAAACCAACCCTGAATATTCATTGGAAGGACTGATGTTGAAGCTGAAACTCCAAAACTTTGGTCATCTGAGGTGAAGAGCTGACTCATTGGAAAAGACCCTGATGCTGGGAAAGATTGAAGGCAGGAGGAGAAGGGGACAACAGAGGATGAGATGGTTGGATGGCATCACTGACTGAATGGAAATGAGTTTGAGCAAACTCTGGGAGATGGTGATAGACAGGGAAGCCTGGCATGCTGTAGTCCATGGGATCACAAAGAGTCAGATACAGCTGAGCGACTGAACAATAACCACAGGTCCATTCTCTGCATCTATATCTCTATTCCTGCCTTGGAAAATAGGTAGTTAGTGGGAACATTCTATAAAGCACAGGGAGCTCAGCTCAGTGCTCTGTGATAACTTAGAGGGGTAGGATGGGGGTGGAGTGGGAGGGATGCTCAAGAGGGAGGGGATATATGTATACATATGGTTGATTTGGGCTTCCCTTGTACCTCAGCTGGTGAAGAATCTGCCTGCAATGCAAGAGACCTGGATTCAATGCCTGGGTTGGGAAGATACCTTGGAGAAGGGAATGACTACCCACTCCAGTATTCTGGCCTGGAGAATTCCATGGACTGTATATCCATGGGGCAAAAAGCGTCAGAAATGACTGAGCAACTTTCACTTTTCATGGTTGATTCACTTCATTGTACAATAGAAACTAACAGAACACTGTAAAGTGATTGTTGTTCAGTCGCTGAGTCATGTCTGACTCTTTGGACCCCATGTAAAGCAATTATATTTCAATTGAAAAAAAAGAATAGGGTTAGAGTAAACCAGGAATTGTCCAGCTTTATTTTTGTCAAGGACCAGACTGTCCACGGTTTGGGATCTGTAAGCCCATGAGGACTTTATTACCACCAGTCAACTCAGCCATTGTGGTACAAAGTCATACACTAAAGTTTTTTAGAACTCAGCTCCTCTCATTTGTTGATTATTGTCTATGGCACTTCAATTTAAATTTCAAACAATCCCATACCCCCAACCATTAAAAGTATAAAAACTCTTTTTGGCTCAAGGTCTCCAAAAAACAACAACAACAACAACACAGGTGGTGGGCTGGGATCACATTTTGCTGATTACTGTGTCAAATGCCGTGACCAACCTGGACAGCATGTTAAAAAGCAGAGACATTACTTTGCCAACAAAGGTTCATCTAGTCAAAGTTATGGTTTTTATAGTTGTCATGTACAGATGTGAGAGTTGGGCTATAAAGAAAGCTGAGCACTGAAGAATTGATGCTTTTGAATTGTGATGTTGGAGAAGACTCTTAAGAGTCTCTTGGACTGCAAGGAGATCCAACCAGTTCATCCTAAAGGAGATCAGTCCTGGGTGTTCATTGGAAGGACTGATGCTGAAGCTGAAACTCCAGTACTTTAGCCACCTGATGTGAAGAATTGACTCATTGGAAAAGACCCTGATGCTGGGAAAGACTGAAGATGGGAGGAGAAGGGGATGACAGAGGATGAGATGGTTGAATGGCATCACCAACTCGATGGACATGAATTTGAATAAGCTCCGGGAGTTGGTGATGGACAGGGAAGACTGGCATGCTGCACTCCATGGGGTTGCAGAGTCAGACACGACTGAGCGACTGAACTGAACTGAGTGTTAAACGGACAAAGGGGCCTGAAGGGGCAGTGAAGGGAGTGGAGGGCAGTGCAAAGGGCAGAAGGAAATGTGTCAGGTGTGTCACGTAAGGACATTCAATTCAGGTAGCAATTCATCTTAGTGGCTGGACTATTCATAGCACTTTTGTCCTTGAACAGAAGTATCTTTCTCAATTTTATAAGCATAGAGTTACATGTAAATATTTTATTTCTCTTTGGAAAAGAAGAAACTACTAAACAAAAATACATGAGACTTCCCTGGAAGTCCAGTGGTTAAAACATCACCTTCTGACACAAGGGGTGCAAGTTTGATCCCTGGTCAGAAAACTAAGATTCCACATGCCTTGAAACCAAAACATAAAAGAGAAGCCATATTGTAACGAATTCAGTAAAGACTTTACAAGTGGGAGTGCAAAGATGGTGGAAGAGTAGGTGGACATGGAGTACACCTCTCTCCATGGATACATCAGGAATACACTTTCAGACACAGAAGTACATGCAGAACAGCTGAGAGCGGACAGGAGTACCTGACCAGCGGAAAATAATATATAGAACCACACAAAACTCAGTAGGATGAAGGAACTAGGTGGGAAAACAGGAGTGTTAATAGGACTGGACCTGCCCTTGGCGGGTGGGGGAACTAAAGCAGTGGTCCGAACCCCACATTAGGGCAACTGTCTGAGCCAGAGGAGAAACATTTAAGGCTGAGAGTGAAACAGCTGATCTGTGGCAGCCTAAATGGAATGAGAATCAAACAGTTCTTGCTGCAGCCATACAAACCCCAGAGAGGAATACAGGTTCCCTAGAAGGTGCAGCAGCTGGAAGCTGCAGTTTAGGGATTGTGGAGCAAACCCAGGGTGAGGGCTGCTATTGACTGCAGAGAGACAGATTGAGGAGGAAAGCCAGGCAGCCATGGAAACAAGGTGATACTGCTGAGTCACATGTAGGGGGTGGATCCATCACTATAGCCTCTCTCTCCCCACATGCCAGCATCAGCAGCTGAACAATAGAGAGGCTGGCCCATCAAATGCCTGGCCTGATGCACTGAACTACAGAGTAGGACCCCACCCAGAGTGCCCCTTTAAGTGCCTAATGTGCTGATCTACAGAGTAGGACCCCAGCCAGGGGGGCCCTTCTATGTGCCTAATGCACCGAACAACACACAGATAAGGACCCAGACAAGGGAGCCCTCTAAGTACCTGAACAGTTGGAATTACAGAGAAAGACTGGCCAGAGAGGCCTTCTGATCTCCAGCTACAAGAGGCTTGAGAAAAGACTCTAATAGGGCCATAACTCCTGCAGTGGAGGCAGTCCGTGTCCCTGCACACTTGGCACTACCAGCGTCCCCGCAAGCCAAGCAGCTGTACCACCTCCACTCTCAACCCTCACTGGGACAGAGCTACCACAGGCAAAAAACATCTTGCATCTATGCACACAGGGTCACTTTGGTCATGTCCAACTCTTTGTGACCCTGTGGCCTGTGGCCTGTGACCTGCCAGGCTTCTCTGTCAGGGGGGGTTCTCCAAGCAAGAATACTAGAGAGTATTGGCCAATACTGGTTGCCATACCCTTCTCAGTTCAGTTCAGTCGCTCAGTCATGTCCGACTCTTTGCGACCCCATGAACTGCAGCACGCCAGACCTCCCTGTCCATCACCAACTCCCAGAGTCCACCCAAACCCATGTCCATTGAGTTGGTGATGCCATCCAACCATCTCATCCTCTGTCAGCCCCTTCTCCTCCTGTCCTCAATCTTTCCCAGCATCAGGGGCTTTTCAAGGGAGTCAATTCTTTGCATCAGGTGGCCAAAGTATTGGAGTTTCAGGTTCAACATCAGTCCTTCCAATGAACACTCAGGACTGATCTCCTTTAGGATGGACTAGTTGGACCTCCTTGCAGTCCAAGGGACTCTCAAGAGTCTTCTCCAACATCACAGTTCAAAAGCATCAATTCTTCGACACTCAGCTTTCTTTACAGTCCAACTTTCACATCCATACATGACCACTGGAAAAACCATAGCATTGAATAGACAAACATTTTTTGGCAAAGTAATGTCTCTGCTTTTTAATATGCTGTCTAGGTTGGTCATAACTTTCCTGCCAAGGAGTAAGCGTCTTTTAATTTCATGGCTGCAATCACCATCTGCAGTGATCTTGGAGCCCAGAAAAATAAAGTCAGCCAGTTTCCACTGTTTCCCCATCTATCTGGCATGAAGTGATTGAACCGGATGCCATGATCTTAGTTTTCTGAATGTTGAGCTTTAAGCCAACTTTTTCACTCTCCTCTTTCACTTTCATCAAGAGGCTTTTTAGTTCCTCTTCACTTTCTGCCATAAGGGTGGTGTCATCTGCATATCTGAGGTTACTGATATTTTTCCCAGCAATCTTGATTCCAGCTTGTGCTTCATCCAGCCCAGCCTTTCTCATGATGTACTCCGCATATAAGTTAAATAAGCAGGGTGACAATACCCTTCTAGAGCACTGAATTTCCTGCTGCCCTAGCCACTAACTCCCCTGAGTACCTGGTGCTGCCAGAACCCCTGCAACCCAAGCAGTTGCACCACCTCCACACCTTGCCCTCACTGGGGCAGACCCAAGTCCTCCAGGGCAGCCTCAGGAGCAAACCCCAGTGGATGATCCACATGCAGAGGTGGAAATAAAACCACAATTGAAACCCAGAGGCAGTGTGGCTAAAGAAGAAAACCCAAAACCTTCTCACCAGCTGTAGAAGCTGCAGATTCAATCCACATGATCAACTAGGCAGACTCTGTGTCTATGGAATAAATAAAAGGTCATTGAGAGCTCCCACAATAGAAAACACACTAGTTCTGATAGCCATGGACATTGCAGGCAAGAATACATAAGAGTAGGACCAGATTAGAATCTGAGCTGCCCTCACAGTAGATCCAGAGACCAGCACAGTGTTGGAGGGCATCCTAGGGAGGTGAGGTGGACTGTGACTCCCAGTGAAGGAAAGGACTCTGACAGCAGTGACTCAAGGAAAACATGTTATTCACATGTTTTGACTTGTTCTGTAGATTCTTTCAGATTTTTTTCTTTTTTTTTTTCCTTCCTCCCCAACCCCTCTGTTGTAGTTGTCGATTTTATTTGCACTATGAAGTCTAATTATGCTTTTGAGCTTTTTTTTTATTCTATCTCAGTCAAATTTTTTATTGTTGTTATAAACCTCTGCCTCTAGGCAGGTTTTGCTGTTCTGTGGAGTTTGTCTTTTTTTTTTCCTTCTTCCTTTTTTTTTCTTTTTTCTATTTTTAATTTTTTAAAAACTATTATTATTTTTTTTCTACAATTATTTCTTTGCTTGCTTCTCCTACTGTTTTTTCCCCTTGTAGTTAATCTTTAATGTATATAAATCTTCTTCATCTACCTCTATTTAACTTTGCATATCTATTGTTTCTTTATTCTCTTTCCTTTCCTTTCTTTCCTTTCTCTCAACATATTGGTAGTTTTGTTTTCATTGCTTTATTCCCCACTTGGCACCTTGCTTTAGTTTTGTTTTTCAGTTTGTGCTTTTCTTAATTGGTAGATATAATTTATGATTTCCTTTGTTTGCTGGGCCAACCTACTGTACTTTATTTTTGTTGGACTGTTTTGATTTTGCTGATAGGTATATATGTATATGTGTATATTCCATTATTTTAATTATTATTTGCCTCATTTTGTAACTGCCATTTTGTGGGGTTCATCTTTGGTTTCCTGCTTTGGGATAGTTTTAATCTCACTTAATGTCATAACAAACCACTTGTGGAATCTTCATTCCTGACCAGAGATCAAGACCTGAGCCTTTGGAGTGGGAGCACTGGCTCCAAGACCCTAGACTACCAGAGAACTAACCCTAGGGAGTATCAAACAGTGAGAACTCCCGCAAAAGAAACCACTTGAATGTAAGACCCAGCATCATCCAACCACCAGTAGCACCCTGTGCAGGACACTTCATCTAAACAACAAAACAAAAATACAAATCCAACCATCAGCAGATCACCTCACTCAGCCTTGTCCATCAGAAGAAAAACAAACAAACAAACAAAAAACCTCAGCACAAATCTCACCCTATATGAAGCTTACAAAAACTGATGGACCAACTTTAGGAGGGCAGAAACCAAAAGGAAGAAAGAATTCAAACTTGAAGCCTGGGAAAAGGAGACCTCAAACACAATAAGTTTAAAAAAAAAATGAAAAGGCAGAGAAATACGGCACAAATGAAGGAACAAACTAGAAACACAGAAGTCCAAATAAATGAAGTGGAAATAGGCAAACTACCTGAAAAAGATTTCAGAATGATAATAGTAAAAGTAATCAAAGACCTTGAAAATAGAATGGAGAAAATGCATGAATCAATTAACAAAGACCTAGGAGAATTAAAGAATAAACATACAGAGACAAACAACACAATTACTGAAATTAAAAATACTCTAGAAGGAATCAATAGCAGAATGTCTGAAGCAGAAGAATGAATCAGTGAGCTGGAAGATAAAATGGTGGAAATAACTTCTGAAGAGTGGAATAAAGTGAAAAGAATGAAAAGAACTGAGGATAGTCTCAGAGACCTCTGGGACAATATCAAACACACCAACATTTGAATTATAAATGTCCCAGAAGAAGAAGAGAAAAAGAAAGGGTAAGAAAAAATTTTTGAAGAGATTATAGCTGAAAATTTTCCCAACATGGAAAAGGAAATACTCAATCAAGTTCAAGAGGTGCAAAGAGTCCCATACATGATAAGCCCAAGGAGAAACACACCAAGATGTATACTAACAAAACTAACAAAGACTAAACACAAAGAAAGGCTATTAAAAGCAGCAAGGAAAAAGCAACAAGTAACAACACGCACAAGGGAAACTCCATATGTCTAACAACTGATCTTTCAGCATAAAATCTGCAGGCCAGAAGGGAATGGCAGCATATATTCAAAGTATTGCAAGGGGAAAATCTACAACCAAGATTACTGTACCGAGCAAGGATCTCATTCAAAATTGATGGAGAAATAAAAAGTTTTTCAGACAAGCAAAAGTTAAGAGAATTCAGCACCACCAAACCAGCTTTACAACAAATGTTAAAGGGACTTATATAGTCAAGAAATACAAGAAAAGAAAAAGACCTACAAAATCAACCCTAAACAATTAAGAAAATGGCAATAGGAACATATATATCAATAATTACTTTAAGTGAAAATGGATTAAGTGCTCCAACCTAAAGACACAGACTGGTTGAATGGAGACAAAAACAAGATCCACATATATGCTGTCTACAAGAAACTTCAGACATAAAGACACATATAGACTGAAAGTGAGAGGATGGAAAAATATATTCCATGCAAATAGGAAGCACAAGAAAGCTGCACTAGCAATCCTCATATCAGAAAAACATAGACCTTAAAATAAAGAATATTACAAGAGATAAGGAAGGACACTATGTAATGATCAAAGGATCAATCCAAGAGGAAGACGTAACAATTGTAAATATCCATGCACCCAACATAGGAGCACCTCAACACATAAGGAAAACACTAACAGACGTAAAAGGAGAAATTGACAGTAACACAATGATAGTAGGAGACTTTAACACCCCACTCACACCAATGGACAGATCATCAAAACAGAAAATTAGTAAGGAGACACAGTCTTAAGTGATACATTAGATGAGATAGATCTCATTGATATCTTTGGGACATTCCATCCAAATGCAGAAGAATACACCTTTTTCTCAGGTGCACATGAAACATTCTCCAGTGTAAACTACATCTTAGGTTACAAATAAAACCTCAGTAAATTTAAGAAAATTGAAATTGTGTCAAGCATCTTCTCTGACCACAGCACTGAGACTAGGTATCAATTACAAGAAAAAAACTGTAAGAAACACAAACACTTGGAGATTAAACAATACATTTCTAAATAACCAACAGGTCACTTGAAGAAATCCAAAAGGAAATCACAAAATTTGTAGAAACAAATGACAATGAAAACACGACAACTCAAAACCGATGGGATGCAGCAAAAGCAATTCTAAGAGGGAAGTTTATAACAATACAACCCTACCTCAATAAACAAGAAAAACATCAAATAGACAACCTAACTTTACACCTAAAACAACCAGGAAAAAAAGAACAGAAAAAAACAAAAACAAAATTAGTAGAAGGAAAGAAATCATAAAGATCCAAGCAGAAGTAAATGAAAAAGAAATGAAAGAATAGTAAAGATTAATAAAACTAAAGGATGGTTCTTTGAGAAGATAAACAAAATTGACAAACCTTTAGCCAGACTCACCAAGAAAAAAGAAGAATCAAATCAACAAAATAAGAAATGAAAAAGAAGAGGTTACAACAGAAGTTACAACAGAAAATACAAAGGATTATAAGAGACTATTATGAAGAACTATATGGCGATAAAATGGATAACCTGGAAGAAATTGAGAGATTCTTAGAAAAATTCAATCTTCCAAGACCAAACTAGGAAGAAATAGAAATTATGAACAACCCAATTACAAGCACTGAAATTGAAGCCATGATCAAAAATCTCTCAAAAAGCAAAAGCCCAAACCAGATGGCTTCACAGGAGAATTCTATCAAACATTTAGAGAAGAGCTAATGCCTATTCTTCTAAAACTCTTTCAAAAAATTGCAAGGAGTAGAACACTTTCAAACTCATTCTATGAGGCCACCATCATCCTGATACCAAAACCAGACAAAGACAACACAAGAAAAGAAAACTACAGGCAAATATCACTGATGAACATAGATGCAAAAATCCTCAACAAAATTTTAGCAAACAGAATTCAGCAACACATCAAAAACCTCATACACCATGATCAAGTTGGGTTTATTCCAGGGATGCAAGGATTCTTCAATATATGCAAATAAATCAATGTGATATACCATATTAAAAAATTGAAAGATAAACATCATATGATAATCTCAATAGATGCAGAAAAAGCCTTTGACAAAATTCAGCACCCATTTATGATTAAAACTTCAAAAAATGGGCATGGAAGGAACCTACCTCAACATAGTAAAGGCCATATATGATAAGCCTACAGCAAACTTTATTCTCAACAGTGAAAAACTGAAAGCATTCCCCCTAAGATCAGGAACAAGACAAGAGTGTTCCTTTTCACTGCTATTATTCAACATAGTTTTGAAAGTTCTAGCTACAGCAATCAGAGAAGAAAAAGAAATAAAAGGAATCCAGATATGAAAAGAAGAAGTAAAGCTCTCATTGTTTGCAGATGACATGATATTATAAAAAGAAAACCCTAAAGATAGTATCAGAAAATTACTAGAACTAATCAGTGAATTTAGCAAAGTTGCAGCATACAAAATCAATACATAGAAATCGCTTGCATTTCTATATATGAAAAATGAAAAATCAGAAAGAGAAATTAAGGAATCAATCCCACTCACTATTGCAACAAAAAGAATAAAATAACTAGGAATAAACTTACCTAAAGAGACAAAAGAACTGTACACAGAAAATTATAAGACACTGATGAAAGAAATCAAAGATGACAAACAGATGGAGAGATATTCCATGTTCCTGGGTAGGAAGAATCAATATTATGAAAATGACTATGCTACCAAATGCAATCTACAGATTCAATGCAATCCCTATCAAATTACCAATTGTATTTTTCACAGAACAAGAACAAAAAATTTCACAATTCACATGGAAACACAAAAGACCCTGAGTAGCCAAAGCAGTCTTGAGAAAGAAGAATGGAGCTGGAGGAATCAATTTTCCTGACTTCAGATTATACTATAAAGCTATGGTCACCCAGACAGTATGGTACTGGCACAAAAACAGGAATATAGACCAATGGAACAAGATAGAAAGCCCAGAAATAAACCTATGCATCTATGGGTACCTTATTTTTTACAAAGGAAGCAAGAATATATAATGGGGCAAAAACAGCCTCTTCAATAAATGGTGCTGGGAAAACTGGACAGCTACATGTAAAAGAATGAAATTAGAACACTTCCTAACACCATGGATTAAATGGATTAAAGACTTAAATGTAAGACCAGAAACTATAAAACTCTTAGAGGAAAACATAGGCAGAACACTCAGTGACATAAATCAAAGCAAGATCCTCTATGACTCACCTCCTAGAATAATGGAAGTAAAAGCAAAAGTAAACAAGTGGGACCTGATTAAACTTAAAAGCTTTTACACAGCAAAGGAAATCATAAGCAAGATGAAAAGACAACCCTCAGAATGGGAGAAAATAATAGCAAATGAAACAACTGACAAAGGATTGATTTACAAAATATACAAGCAGCTCATACAACTCAATACCAGAAAAACAAACAACCCAATTAAAAAGTGGGAAAGAGACCTAAACAGACATTTCTCCAAAGAAGACATACAGGTGGCTAACAAACACATGAAAAGATGCTCAACATTGCTCATTTTTAGAGAAATGCATATCAAAGCTACAATATCACCTCACACCTCACACAGTGAGCTACAATATCACCTCACACCAGTCAGAATGGCCACCATTAAAAAGCCTGCAAACAAGAAATGCTGGAGAAGGTGTGGAGAAAAGGGAATGCTCTTGCACTGTTGGTGGGAATGTAAGTTGATACAGCCACTATGGAAGACAGTATGGAGATTCCTTTAAAAACTAGGAATAAAACCAGCATATGACCCAGTGATTTCACTCCTAGGCATATACCCTGAGGAAACCAAAATTGAAAAAGGCACATGTATCCCATTGTTCACTGCAGCACTATTTACAATAGCTAAATGGAAAATACATAGAACTATATCTATATATGAACCACTTTTAAAGTATTTTATTTATTTATTTGTTTTTTAATTGAAGGATAACTGCTTTACAGAATTTTGTTGTTTTCTGTCAAACCTCAACATGAATCAGCCATAGGTATACATATACCCCGTCCCTTTTGAACCTCTCTTTCATCACCCTGAAGAACATGGAAGCAGCCTAGATGTCCATCGACAGATGAATGAATAAAGAAGTCATGGTATATATACACAATGGAATTTAACTCAGCCATAAAAAGGAACACATTTGAGTTAGTTCTAATGAGGTGGATGAACCTAGAGCCTATTAAACAGTGAAGTAAGTCAGAAAGAGAAAGATAAATATCATATTCTAATGCATATATACTGAATCTAGAAAAATGGTACTGAAGAACTTGTTTATAGGACAGCAATGGAGAAACAGACATAGAGAATAGACTTATGGATATGGGGAGAGGGGAGGAGAGGGTGAGATGTATGGAAACAGTAACAAGGAAACTTACATTACCATATGTAAAATAGATAGCCAACGGGAATTTGCTGTGTGGCTCAGGAAACTCAAACAGGGGCTTTGTATCAACCTAGAGGGGTGCAGTGGGGAGGGTGATGGGAGGGAGGTTCAAAAGGGAGGGGGTATATGTATACCTATGGCTGATCCATGTTGAGGTTTGACAGAAAACAACAAAATTCTGTTCCAAATTCTTTAAAAGAAAATACACGTGTTTTTTGTTGTCCTTCTTCAATCTCTTCATTTTTCCACAACTGGAAAATGACTCTCCTATCAGTTGATGCCATTCCTAGAAGTATCAGTGCTCCCTGGGTTGCGACTTACTAGCTTCTTTTCTCAGAAGAATTTTCGTTAAGTTTTAGGATATTACCTCTGAAATCCACATCTGCATTAAGGGACATTAGATCTCGGAGGAGAAGGACTTTATTTGAAATCTTAATTCTTTGCTTTGGAGCCAGCCTATGCTAAATTGTAAGACTCCCTGCAGCAGTCTGCCATTGCTGCCTTTCAAGAGCATCTTTTATAACTTCCCTCCATGGGAATTTACACTTCTCATTCAGATGAGGCGCTGAGATAATTGAATTTGATTGAAAATGATTCCAATTGCCGATTAACTAATTTGGGAGCTTCCTTGAAGCCAGACAGCGGGTTGAGGCAACCTCAGCCTCCTTTTTAATCTTAGCATCTGCATGTCCTTAGAACAATGCTTGGTATATATTAGCAGTAGGGGCTCAGTAAACCGAGGGTCCCCAATCTCTGGGATCTAATGCCTGATGATCTAAGTGGAGCTGGTGTAATAATACTAGAAATAATGTTGTTGTCCAGTTGCTCAGTTTGTCTGACCCTTTTGTGACCCGCCCCCGCATGGACTGTAGCCCATCAGGCTCCTCTGTCCATGGGATTTCCCAGACAAGAATACTGGAGTGGGTTGCCATTTCCTTTTTCAGGGTTAACCCAATATTAGACAAAGAGAAAAGCAGGGGAGGTCTGACTTTTAGAAAGATTTGGTAAGCAGGAGGAACCAAAACTCCCTTTGTCTGGTTCATTGATTTGTGTTATTATAAATATCTGGCGTGAAATTATTAAGACTTTTCCATTTGGTTCTTGGCTTAAAAAAAAAAAAAAAACTAGCAGATAAAGGTAGTATGTAATTCCCTCATAGAGGAACTGGAGCACATGTTAGGGAGACAGGATTAATCTGGGTCAGGTGAAAGCCAAGGGTTTCACGTGGCATCAGCAATGAAGTGAACTGAAACCACATTCCATAAGGAATAGCCATATACGTGCATCTGGGTGACATGTGTTTTGGTGACATGATCTTTACTTTGTGATCCTGACCTAAGGTCTCTTGAGATTGTGGTCCCAT
Organism: Dama dama; assembly: GCF_033118175.1. Classification (NCBI taxonomy): domain Eukaryota; kingdom Metazoa; phylum Chordata; class Mammalia; order Artiodactyla; family Cervidae; genus Dama; species Dama dama. The sequence goes on along the minus strand of NC_083693.1, from coordinate 32,056,528 downwards.
CCCCACCTCCTTGGGGGTAGTTCTGGATCCGGATTCTGGGGCAGGTGGGACCTGCTTGAGGGTTGAGTGAAATCCGCCTTTCCCAGTTTCAGCCTTGGGGGCCCCAGATAGGCCAACACCCTCCTTTATTCGGTTATCATGGGGATGAATCATAATTGCACATATGGTCACTGAAATCTGTTTCCCTTTCAGAATGCTTGTGGTCTGGCTTGAGCTGGGTTGGGATCCTGCAAATTGGCACTTGAGCAACTGCCTTTCCCTGTTGAAGTGCCAGAGTATTAAGGACTAGCTCATGATCCTTTCTTGGCCCATCATGTGTACATACTAAGTCACTTCAGTCATGTCCAACTCTTTGAGACCCCATGGACTCTAGCCTCCCAAACTCCTCTGTCCGTGGGATTCTCCAGGTAAGTATACTGGAGTGGGTGCCTTGCCCTCCTCTGGGGGATTGTCCCAACCCAGGGCTCAAACACACATCTGTTTAAGTCTCCTGCATTGGCAGGTGGGTTCTTTACCACTAGTACCACCTGGGAAGTCCTTCTTGGCCTATGACTTATTGCAAACCATAATTGCAGGATGGAGTTGCAGGTTGTTTGTGTGGCTGCAACATTTTATTTATTACAAGCTAGTACTGTATGTCAAGAAGGAAACTTTAGTTTGCAATTTTATCAGCAATGTGAAGAATGTTTTCTGAATATCTGAAAACTGAAAGAAAAAAAAAGCAACCCCAACTGAAAAGGTACACACACATGTCCCAACTCTAAGAGAGCTTATTTTTCCCAATCACAAGCATCAGGTATGTAGCAATTGAGCAATTTCCTGGCAAGAAATATGGCAAGACCAGTCTGAAAGGGTTTGATGAATGGTGACTAGCTCATGAACCACAGCCTGTAGCCAACTTTTATAGGATGCAAGCTGTAGAGCCTATTCACATACTCCTTGGGACTTCTCTGTTCTGTAATGAAACCCGAGGGCAAAAAAACCATAGAGTAACATGAGTCTAAAAAGAAAATGGAAACATGTGTAGGACATGTTGCTTTAAAAAAAAGTGAAAATTGGATACATGTTAATAGTGATTCAAAGGACATGCTATTTCTCTATGGGTTGGTCTAAAATAAAGTGAGATGTGAGATGATCGTGTGTCTGGCACACAACAAAATACATGAGAATGACCATAGTGAGAAACTGGATTTGATAGCCTTAGTTATTAGGGAGTGTCCTCAGTAAGCTATCACTAATATGCAGGATTTCCCTGGTGGCTCAGATGGTAAAGAATCTGATTGCAATGCTGGAGATCCAGGTTCAATCCCTGGGTTGGGAAGATCCCTTGGAGGAGGGCATGGCAACCCACTCCAGTGGGAGAATTTCATGAACAGAAGAGTCTGGTGGACTACAGTCCATGGGGTCAGAAAGAGTTGGAAACAACTGAAGGACTAAGCACACACACACGCACTACCATGCGGCAGGTACCCAGGCCTAAGAAATGTTTTCCTGTATCAGTGTTTAAAATCCTCAGGGTATTTCATAAGCCACCAATAAATAATTATAAACCCCTGTACTTGTTGGAATCACTGAATCAGAACTGGAAGGGGACTGAGATGAGATGTCTAATCTCAATTCCCTTTCAGGGCAGAGTCTTTCTCCCTTTAGAAAGCAGCATCACTTTCATCTTTTAGCCTTTTATTAAGTCTTTTCAGGGCAGGAGGCTCATTACTTAAGAAGCTCTTTCTGTTGGATGGTTATCTTATTATGACTTTTTTGAGCCTCTCTGAATTTCTATCACTTTCCCTTTCAGCCTTTGAGGACCTTCCTAACCCCAGACTGCCTTTAGTTCTTTAAAAGCAGGTCTTTTGCTGACTCTGAGTCTTTTAATTGGTAAATAAAAAATTAGGTGAGGGAACTTCCCTGGCAATCCAGTGGTTAAGACTTCCCCTTCCAATGCAGAAGGTATGGGTTTAATCCCTGGTTGGTGGGCTACAATCCCACATGCCTCGAAAAAAAAAAAAAAAAACCACACATAAAACAGAAGCAATATTGTAACAAATTCAATAAGACCTTAAAAATAGTCTCTCTCTCTATCTAAATATATATATATATTTAAAGATTTAGAAAAAGCTACGTGAGATGGCTAAAGGAAGTTCCCACATCAATGATCATTTCTATGATCTCATGCCCAACTTATTTACAGCTCTAGGCTAGTTTCTAAGGCAACAATTGTGTCATCGGCAACTAGTGATTGTTTGTTTCTTCTTTTCTGATATTTACACCATTTATTTCACTGTATGATTACGTTGGATAATTCATCAGTACATCTGCGACTCTGTACCAAAAGGTATGTGAATTTTTCCCCCATATTACTATTACCACCAACTTGGTCTTGTTGTTCAGTCACTAGGTTGTGTCCGACTCTTTGTGACCCCATAGACTGCAGCACACCAGGCTTCCCTGTCCTTCACCATCTCCCGGAGTTTGCTCAAACTCATGTCCATTGAGTCAGTGATGCCATCCAACCGTCTCATTCTCTGTCGCCCCCTTCTCATCTATCTTTCCCAGCATTGAGGCTACTGTATCAGCTCCCTGAGGCTTTCACAACAAAGCCTCACAGATGAGGTGTCCTAAACAACTGACATTTACTTGCTCACTGTTGTGGAAGCTGGAAGTCTGAGATCAGAGTCAGCAGGTTTGGTTCCCTGTGGAGACGGTGAGGGAAGAATGCATTCCAGGCCTCTGTCCTTGACTTGGACACGGCTGTGTCTTCATTGTATCTACGCCTTCCCTCGGTATGTGTATATATCCAAATTGTGCTTTCAACGAAAGACACCAGTCCTGCTGGATCAAGGTTAACCTTAATAACCTGCGTTCTAACTCTGAATGTTACTGTGTCTCAAGGTTCTGTGTATGCATTTTCAGCCATGTCTGACTCTTTTTGACCCATGACGCCAGGCTCCTCTGTCCATGGGATTTCCCAGGCAAGAATACTGGAGTGGATTGCCATTTCCTTCTCCAAGGGATCTTCTGGACCCAGGGATCAAACCCAGGTCTCCTGCATTGGCAGGTGGATTCTTTATCACTGAGCCACCTGGGAAGCCCAAGGTACCCTTATACATTGCTAGTGGCAAAGTAAGGTGTTAATCTTTTTTGGAAAGCAACCTGACAACACCTATTAAAATAATGTGTAGCTCTTGACCTAGAAATTCACTTCTGGCAAAATTTTCTTTAGACATAAAAGTCACAGTGCAAAGAATCCACACTCATAGCTATTTATTATGCTATTGTTAGTTGTGCAAAATGAGAAAGAAATGTAGTGCCCATCAAATGAATGAATGAGATACATACCAGCAATAACTCCTTCCAAACAAAAAACTGTATGCATATTTGTGTATAGAAATTGAATTATATTTATGAATAGACATAATATACATGATTGGGCAAATAAATAAGCTTAAGTATTATAGTAAATTCAATATATATAGGGTTAAGTATCTGTTTGTATTTAGAATAAAGTGTGTTTGAGTGTGTCAAAGGAAGAAAGCAAATATACACATGATAGAATATACATATATTTATGTATGTAGAGGACAAATATATGGATGTTTATGTATATAAGTGAAAGCATTAACCGCTCAGTTGTGTCTGACTCTGTGACCCAATGGATGTAGCCCACCAGACTCCTCCGTCCACAGGATTTCTCAGGCAAGAATACTAGAGTGGGTAGCCATTCCTTTCTCCAGGGGATCTTCCTGATCCCAGGGATAGAACCCAGATCTCCTGCATTGTGGAGATTATTTACCACTGAGCCATCTAGAAAGCCCAATTATGCTGGGAAAGACTGAGTGCAAGAGGAGAGGGGGTGACAGAGGATAAGATGGTCAGATGGCATAATCGACTCAATGGACGTAAGTTTGCACCAACTCCAGGAGATAGTGAAGGACAGGGAAGCCTAGCATGCTGCAGTCCATGGGGTCACAAAGAGTCAGACACGATTTCTTAGCAACTAAACAACAACAATTACATCTAAGATTATGAAGATGTCAATTTAAACAGGAGTCATGGTAAATGGGGCTTCCCATGTGACTGAGACAATAAAGAATCTGTCTGCCAATTCAGGAAACATGGGTTTGAATCCTCGGTCAGGAAGCTCTCCTGGAGAAGAAAATGGCAACCCACTGTAGTATTCTTGCCTGGAAAATCCCATGGACAGAGGAGTCTGGTGGGTTACAGTTCATGGGGTTGCAACGAGTTGGACATGACTTAGTGACTGAAGAACAACAACAATGGGAAATGATCAGATTATGGGTATAACTGGGTGTATATGTACACAAGTGTGTGCATGGACTTGAGATCAGAATGGCATATAATGTTGGGCAGGAGCTCAGATTAGGGCTGATTTTGGTCATGGCTATAGATGGAATGAAGTTGAAGATAGACATCTGTGTGAGTTTGTGGACCTGAATAGGAATGCAATTAACGGTGTAAAATTGGACTCAAAGCTAGATCTGGATGCAATTACAATCATTTTATGCACAATTATATATAGGATGTTATATTTCTATAGGTGCCTAGGATTATGAAAATAGATTTTTTGACTGTATGAGATTATTCATCGGACTTTTTAAAATCTGTACCAGAATAGGATTTTTATTCCACATATGTTTAAAATCATGCTTAAGTATATAAGTATATAAATCTAATGTGTGTAGAAATATATATGCAAATACACATATTAATGTATCTATGTTTTGCCTTATACAATTATGAAATGCATCTCTCTATATTTTTAATATTTACTAGTTTGTAAATATATCTGTGCAGAAATCCTTGTATGGATTTGTGTAAATAAATATACATCTATGGACTTCCCAGGTGGCTCAGTGGTAAAGAATCTGTCTGCCAATGCAGGAGACTCGGATTCGATTGCTGGATTATGAAGATACCCTGGAGAAGGAAATGGCAGTCCACTCTAGTATTCTTGCCTGGGAAATCGCAAGGACAGAGGAGACTGGCAGGCTATAGTCCATGGAGTCTCAGGAGTTGGACACAACTTATCGACTAAACGTCCATCACCACCATATACATCTATCTATATAGGGATATGTAGACATTTACACAGAAGTCTGCTCCTGTAATGGATTATGTCGGTATATCTGTATCTTCAGAAGGGATTATGCAAAGTGATTATTTACAAAATGAATTATGCAAAAGGGCATTTTCTTAAAATTATGGAAATATACCCATGGCTCTAGAGAATGATACAAACTTTTTTTCCTCTGATTCCATATCAGATTATACAATAGTATCTATTCCAATTTATGAGGCTTGACATATAGAATGCTAATACATGAATAGTCTCTATATAATGTTCTATAAACGTATGGGTGTCTGTTTAGTATTACAGAATGTTGCCATGCCAGTAATTTTATCTCTTTAGCCCACATAAATATATCTTCAAATGTTACACATATCAATTAGTATCTATAACTTTATATGTTTAGAATTAACAACCTAGCTTAGTATGGTATTGGTGTTATTTAGAGCACTAACTTCTCTTTCTATATGGAAACTTATAAATGTGTGTCACTATCAGTATAGAATTATGTGAACAGAGCTCCCCATATATCTGTATGGGATTTTGTAAAAAAACACATATTTGACATTATGTAAGATATATATATATACATATGATGGTGTTGGACAGCAAAGAGGTCAAACGACTCAATCGTAAGGGAAATGAACCCTGAATATTCTTTGTGAAGACTGATGCTGAAGCTGAAACTCCAGTATTTTGGTCACCTGACTCATTGGAAAAGTCCCTGATGCTGGGAAAGATTGAGGGCAAAAGGAGAAGAGGGCGTCAGAAGATGAGATGGCAGGATGGCATCACCGACTCAATGGACATGAACTTGGACAGACTTCAGGAGATGGTGAGGACAAGGGAGGCCTGGTGTGCTTTAGTCCATTGGGTGGCAAAGAGTCAGACACAACTGAGCGACTGAACAACAACAAAGATATATATATATATATATATATATATGTATATATATATATATATGTATATATATTTGTGTGCGTGGCTGATCTGGAACTTGTTTAATATTATTCAAGTGTATCTGTACATCTAGTCAAGCAGGATGATGTAAATTTATTTGTACTAGGTCTGTAATTTTAAATACACTTGAGTATGTATGTGCATAGTATCTGTCATCACTAAGAATATGCAAATATATCAGTGTCTGTGTGCAATTATACAAGTGTCACCTGCCAATTTCTCTATTTCTAACTCTTTGAGGATAAGATATAGATCTATGCACTAAATGTTATTGAAAAAAATCCATAATTTAACCTATATGGTAATGTGTAAATGTATCTTCCTAGGAATATGCATAAGTGTTTTAATCTAAATCCCTCTGTGTTTGTGAGTATTTAGTCACTTCAGTTGAATCTGACTCTGCCACCCCATGGACTATAGCCAGCCAGGCTCCTCTGTCCATGGAATTTTTCTGGCAAGAATACTGGAGTGGGTTGCCATTACCCCCTCCAAGAGATCTTCCAGACCTAGGGATCAAACCTGCATCTCCTGTGTCTCCTGCATTGCAGGCAAATTCTTTACCGCTGAGCCATCAGGGAAGCTCAGGCAGGCACTCTAAATCTCTATAAGGCTAGGTAAATGTGTTTTTTGAAGTCTTTTTACATTAATTTCAGATAGTTCCTCAAGATGAGTCCATACATCAACACACTCCAGTGTGAATATGTGTGGGATGCACCTGAATGACATTTTTGATTCATTTCATTGCTTTTATAAAAAAAAATTCCGTAAAAATTTTTCTTTCTTTTCTTTATGTCACTGCCTTGTAGAAATTAGGTAAGAGATTTGGCTACTTGCTTCTTTGTATTGTCTTTTAACTTGTTCTCCTCTATTCCTATAAACTGATAGTTAACATAGAAGGTTCTAGGCTCAGGCTCAGTTTTGTTAAGAATACTTCCAGGTGATATGGTGAATCTCCTATCACATCCTGTTGTCTCGCTTTAAGTCAAGGCAGTATTGATCAGTGGAGTTAGGATGGTCCTTCCATTATACATGTCCCATCAATCTTTCACCTAATGGCTGTAGTATCTGTTGATGATCACTGCTGAGTTCCATTACTTTATTAAGAGTTACACAATTGTAATTTTCTAATTGTCATTCCTTCTGCATTTGTTCCACATATAGATTTTCCCATGTGAAACCACTTAAACCCTGGAATAACCCCAACTCCCTCATTAGATCTTTTTTAAATGCTGCTGAATTCAATTTGCTGGTATTTTTTTAGAATTTTTTCATCTATATTTATGTGTGAAATGGCCTATAATACAATTGCCCTTCAGTATCTGTGGGGATACTGGTTCCAGGACCCCCACTGATACTAAAATCTGCAAATGTTCAAGCTGCTTATATAAAATAATGCAGTTCAGTCTAGCCCCCTCTGTGCAGAGATATAGGGCTTCCCAGGTGGCACAGGGGCTAAGACCCTGCCTGCCAATTCAGGAGACGTGGATTCAATCCCTGGGAAGATTCCCTAGAGAAGGAGATGGCAAGTCATTCCAGTGGATTTCTTGCCTGGGAAACCCCATGAACAGAGGAGCCTGGTGGGCTACAGTCCACAGGGTGGCAAAGAATCAGACCTGACTGAATGACTAAGTGATAACAACAGTCCAGAGATGCAGAACCTGCACGTATGGAGGGCAGGCCATATTTCTTTCTAATATTAGGCTTTTAAAAAATGTTACAGTTCAATATTACACCAGCCTCATAGAATGAACTGGGACTATTTCCTCTTTGTCAGTTCTCTAGAATAGTTTGTATAAAGTCTAATGAACTTTGCTTGAAAAGTTCACATTTGCTTGGAAAACATTCTCTGTGGTGAGATAACTACCATTATCTGCCTGTGTAGTATATTAGGAATTACCAGTCTATTTTTTCCTGGTTTCAGTTTTCATAAGCTATTTTTTAAAGAATATACACATTTTATCCAAATTTCAAATTTATTGACATAAACTTAATTTTGTCTTGTCTTTTGAATTACCTTTTTATTTCTAATATTGTTTCTTAGTATCTTTCCTCTGTTTTCTTGTCATTATTGCCAGAGATTATGTCAATTTTATTAGATTTCTCAATGAAGCAATTTTTGGCTTTGATGATCCTTTTTACTTAATTGATATCCATTATTCAGTTGTTTTGCTCTAATTTCATAAACTCATATTTTGTTACTTTTTATTCTCCCTTCTTTTCAAAACATGGTAGTTTAGCTTGTAAATTTGCCTCAAACATAGCAGTTACTCTACTCCTCCTGTTTGATACACAGTATTTTAATTGTCATTCAGTTCTGGGCTTTTTTTTTCATTCCATTTTTATTTCTTCCATGACTTGAAAATGCTTCAAAAGTGTGCTTTAAATTTCTAAACATACGAAAATTCCTTTCTTTTTTTAGTATTGATTTCTAAAATGTATTGTATCAAAATGGCATTACCTGGCTCTGAAAAGCACATTGGTGCCTGTGGACCCCTGTTGGGAACAGGACTTCTAAAACAAGAAGGATGTCTGGAAGGCGGTGGTTCAAGGCCATTGTTGCTGGTTCTCAACAGGGTCTCTGGACCAAGAGGGCACACAGTTTTGTTTGTTTTTTTTTTAATTGAAGATGTTCATGCTCAAGATGAAACTGAATCCTATCTAGACAAGAGACGTGCTTATGTGTACAAAGCAAAGAACAACACAGTAACTCCCAGTGGAAAACTGAACAAACCCAGAGCAATCTGGGAAAAAGTATTAATAACACAGTCATGGAAAGTGTCATGGCTCATGCCCAATTCCAAAGGAATTTTCTTGTTAAAGCCGTTGGACACAGAATCTTTGTGCAACTGTACCTCTCAAACTTACTGAAAAGTAAATAAATAAAAGTGTGGATTTGAAAAAAAAAAAAAAAAGGGCATTATCTGTATGATACCAGTCCTTCATATTTTGCTGAAACATGCTTTATACCTAACGTGTGATCAATTTTTGTAAACATTCTCATTGCTTGACAAAACATTTATTTTATATTTTAAAATAATTTTATTTCTCTTTTGATTCTGTAAGCAATCAAAAAATGTGTTTTAAAAGATTTTTAAAAATATGATCCATTTTTAAATTCTTTGTTGAATTTATTGCAATATCGTTTGATGTTTTGGTTTTTTGGCCGTGAGGTAAATGGGTTCTTAGCTCCTTAGCAAGGGATCAAACCTTCAGACTCCTGCATTGGAAAGTGAAGTCTTAACCACTGGACTACCAGGGAAATCCCAAAGGAAGTATGTTTAAATAGCTCACCAATATGGAGAGTTTGTCAAATTCTTCCAGTCGTTTTATGACTCTTTGCTTTCTATTTTTGAAGCTACATTATAAGGTACATCCTGTTAAGGAATGTTGTGTCCTCTCGTTAATTAAAAATTTTATCACCATGTATATAAACTCTCTCCCCCAGTAATGCTTTTTGTTCTAAAGTCTATTTTGTTTGAATAATGTCTGCATTAACATGCAATTACCACACGTTTCTTTTGGTTTATTGTTGTATGATCTACAAATTTTTTCCTTTGACTTTCAGATTTTCTGTATCTTTTAGGTGTGTTGACTGCAAACAGGTTTTAGTTGAATTTTATTTAATTTGATATGATATGACAGTGTTTGTCTTTTAAATGGTGATTTGTTTCACTATATTTTTCACATTATGATATTTTGCATTATTGATATATTTGTACATTTTCTACCATGTTGTTGCTCTTATTTCTCTTATTTTTATTTTATGATTTTTTCCTTTTTTTCCTGACCTTTAAAAAATTTGATTGAAACTTTATTTTTTATTCTTCTCACTAGATGTTACATATATTACTTCTATTTTTAATGGTTATCCTTAAGAATATACTGTGAACAATGAAGTATAAATTTTATATGTAAACTCATAAGTTGAGGATATTTAAACACTTCAATTGTTATCATTCCAGTGTCAGTCAACCTAGGCTAAGTTATTTTGTGATTAAAAAAGAAATCAACCTCAAAATATTTATTTTATAGTCTTCAAAGTTTATTTCTTTCTTAAATTACATGTCTGTCATGATTTGGCTAAAGGCCATCCCTTAATATTGTTTGTTAAAAATATTTATTTATTTATTTAACTACACCAGGTCTTAGTTGCAGCATGCAGGCTCTAGTTCCCTGACTGGGGATGGAACCCAGGCCTCCTGTATTGGAAGCATTGAGTCTTAGCCACTGGACCACCAGGGAAATCTCCCATATCATCTTTATATACTTCGCTCAGACTGACAGAGCAACTTCCACCTGGGAAATTTTGGTATCCTGCAAGAAGGAAAAGAGAGATTGTCAAAAGTGGATGTGACTGTTAAAATTTTCATTCAGAAATAGCACACATCACTTTTGCTCATACTTATCTTACCAAAGGAAAGCAAATGGCCAAGCCCAGCATCAATAGGCTAGATATCTAATTTTATTAAAAGGCTCTATGAATATTTTTAAGATTATGTAATCCAACAGACTCATCAGCCCTCTTCTTATACAGAATCTCCTCATCACCCCTTTCCCAAGAGAAACAACCCCCAACTGCCTGGAAATCACTATATTAAGCTCAAATTTCAGAATCGCATGTTATTTTTTTCCTCTCACACTTTCTATTGGCCAAGAGTCCTGTGAAGCAAAAGGATACATTATACATCCCAAACTCAGCAAACAGTAGTGAGACCAGAACTGAATAACCACCTTGAACATCCACATTCAGAAAGATGGAGGCTCATAGCAATTAGTTTTCCGTGGCCATTCTGAAGTCAAACTGTACAACTATTGCAAGGTTTCCATACAAGGGGGACGGGGAACATTCCTTGTTTGGGTCCAGGTTCATTGCTTTGTTTAACTCCATGCTCCAGGAAGTCCATGCTCCAATATTCTCCTTGACCACATCTGAAAAGAGCGTTGAGGAATAAACCCTCTTAAGAGGCTGAGCATCTTTCTCTGCCTATTTCTTGTTCCTGGAGGGTTGGGGACAAGACGGTTCTGAACTTTGATCCATCAGATTCTCTCAGTCAACGCTGGCATTTCTATGACAGTAGGACTCATCAAAAAGTTAGTTGGCTTTTATCTGTTTGATTTCACTCAGCTCCATATGCCGATAGTGACAACCCAAATTATTTCTGTACATGAACATCTTAAGTGTGGAAGAACCACACCCTTATTCTCACTTCCTTGTCATGTCCAATATAATGAGTTCTCAAGTGCTATTTTATTCAGAGATTTTTGAATGAAAGGTAGCAGGTCTAAGATTTTGTGACCTTGTTCCAAGGTTTAGTTTTTTTGTTTTGTTTTGTTTTTTTTCAAAAATTTCAAATTTATACAAAGGTAGTAAGAATAGTATAAGAAATCCCCAATATCCTTCTCTTAGATTCATGAATTATTAATATTTTGTCACATTCACAATTCTCTCTCTCTTTATATATTCCTTGCTTGCTAGCTTTAGACACACACACACACATCATTATTGCTGAACCATCCAAGAGGAAGTTGCTTTGATGTTACTGTACTCAAGTATTTCACTGTGTAATGAAGATATACTTTTACATAACCATGGTATAATAGTCAAATTCTGATAATTTAACATTGATGTACTATTCTTATATATCCTCCATGTTCAAGTTTATCCAATTATTCCAATGATGTTATTTGTCTAGTCCAGGATCACAGACAGCATTTAATTGTCATGTGTCTTTTGTGTCCTTTCTTTGTCTTTAATGCCATTATTATTTTTGAAGAGTATGAGTCAGTTGTTTTGTTGAATATGTATCAGTTTGGGTTTGTCTGTTTAGTCACAGTGCATTCAGTTTGTGCATTTTTATAGAAATGTTGCACATAGGATACTGGGTTCTTCTTAATGCCTTGCCTCAGGGTGCTGAGTGCGTGCCTTGCTTTTGGACAAGACTACATGTTAATGGTCTTCATTGTTCAAATAACTGAAGATGAAAAAGATCTGTTTGAACCTTTCAGTTTGCAATCTTGGAGTTTTTAGGCTCTAGTCCCTTTAAGGCAGCAGTCGTTTTATGAGTTCATCTCTTTACTCTAGCATTTTGTCACCTTGAGTCGGTAACACCAAGGCTTGCTACTAGCATTCTGCTCCCAACATCCTTGCCTAAAGCCCTCAGTTCATTCGATATATTACCTGCTTTCCAAGTTATCAGGGAAGTAGCTTGACCACTTGCTTCACTACTGCATAATGTAGGTTACCATCTCTTCAGGCTCAACATAGAACTCACCACCATCTGTCCCTGAAGCCTATGCCATATAAACTATGTTCTCTTGTACTGATAGTTCCTACTACCATTTTCTGTGTCAGTCATCTTAGACCAAGATATGTGGTCATGTGAAAATGGATGATTGTTTCTGTTCTTTATAGGTTTGCAAATTAGCACCAAGACTATAGAAATAATAGGAGGCTGCTAAAACAGACTCTATAAAAAGTTTATCATTCTAACAAGCAATTCTACTGCTAGGAATCTATCTTGTAAGAAATATCTGAACATATGTACAAAGGTACATGAACAAAGATATTTATTTCAGCCTTGGTTGTAACAGTGAAAAACTGAAAAGTACTTAAAGGGCTATCCATAAAGGAATGTTCAATAAATTATGATACAGTCACACTATGGGATACTTTTGCAGCCATTAAATAGAATGAGCTATGTCTGTAAGTTATGCTATACTATCATCTCTAAAACTAGTGCTCAATGGAAGTATATAAATCAATGGAGATCTATAAAACCTGTAATATAACTCCATTAAATAAAAACAAGTACAAACTGCAACATTCTGTGTACATACACATATAGAATGTAAATGTATGGGGGGGAAAGCTGGAAAGAGCTACATCAAACTGTTAAAACAAGTGTTTCATTCTGAAGAGAAACATAGGAAGTGGTGGGGTGAAGGGTAATGAAGAGGGATTTTAGCATTTTATTCTGGATTTGGCCTCTATTGTTTAAACTATCAACTACAAACTGGCACTTACCAAGAGCATTGCCAACAACTGAACAACAAAGACATTTGCCATCTGCCTCTATGGAAATTGAACCCCATGCTGCTATAGCTATTGACCTTCAACAACCCTTGAGAGAGTTTAGGGTAAACTGAGGCACTCTGTGCTCCAAGGAATCTGGTGGGACAGGTCTTTAGATAGTTGGATGTTTTTAGGAATGATTTTATCTCAATCCTTGTATCTTCTCATATCTAGAGAAGCACTAAATCCCTTCATGGTGACATCAGATCCTCATGAATAACAAAAAACCTTTTGTAAACTGAGTGCTTCATGGTATTGACTCCCCCTTCACCAAAACCATATGTATTGACCTCCCCCATGACCGCTTTGGAGGAGTCTCTCAGAGCTATCTGTGATGCTGCCTCCCAGGCTGCAGTCCTCATTTTGCCTCAAATAAAAGTTAACTCGCAACTCTCAAGTTGTACATCTTTTTTAGTTGACAAAATTTATGTAAAAATATGTGATTATGTTATTTATGTAAATTAATTGTTGGATAAATAATATAATGTGTAACTCAATGGCAAGATGAACATCTAAAGGCAATGAGAAGCCTGGGGTAGGAAAGAAAGAAATGTAATGAAGACATGATCACAGTTATCAAATACTAAGGTGTCTCTCAAACTGAAAAAGTCCTACATTTATTTTGTGCACCTCCAGAGAGCAAGGAGACCTGGGTTCCACCCCCGGGTAAGGGAGATCCCCTGGAAGAGGGAATGGCTACCCACTCCAGTATTCTTGTCTGGAGAATTCCATAGACGGAGGAGCCTGGCGAACTACAGTGCATGGGGTCACAAAGATTTGGACAGGACTGAGTGACTAACACTTTCCCTTTCACATGAGAGCAGGAGGATAGCAAGAATAAAATCAATTCATCTCTTTGAACTATCTAGGGATGGGATGGACTACTTGTGAGGTATAATGAAACTCCTGGCCTCGGGTATTTCAAGGAGGAAATTCAAACCCTAATAAAAGTTCGGGTTAAAAGACATGAAATATAGATGGTTTTCCATCTCAAAGTTTCTAATTTCCATTTTTGATTGATGTTTCTGGAAACCACCACCCGCATTCTGAAATAAATTGTTCTTATAATTGAACTTTGGTTCCTAGAGAAGTTCACAGGAACACTTGGGTCCTGACTGTTGATTCACCACTTTGAAATATACTTGAGCTAACAAATTCCCCATGGGCTTCTTTACCAGGAAAAACATCAGCCACACCTAACTACCACCACCCCAACCCCCAGGCTTCTGCAAGAACAGTGTCATCCCTCAGACCCTCCCATTGAGTTTCAGCCCTCAGGAAAATTCCAATCCTTGGTCCCGCCATTGGTCCTTCTGCAGAGTAAGGGCTCTAGGGGTAAAGGTGGCAGATTACCCTCAATCTTACATCCTCTGGCATGTGGTCAAGGACTAGCTAAAATCTGCTCCCAATCCACTGAACCTCAAACCCACGATTATTTCTCTGCATCTCAGTCAGTCAATTCCACATGCATGATGCTGCTCACATCCTTCGGTTGAACTCTCTGTACTCATCCCCCAAGGGCTCTCTCCCTCTCCTCCTCCCTCTCTTTCTCCCCTTCTCTCTCCTCCATCCCCATCCTATTCTTCTCTCCTCTCTTCTTCCTGTTTCTTTCCCCTCTTTGGTCTCTTACTCAGGCATTACGGTGATGTCGTCTTCCTTCTCGTTATCTACCCACAAGGATATTTCCTAATGGGGTATACTTGACCAAGAAAGAGCACTGTCAGAATTTTAAGCCACAGAAGACCTTAAAGTATCAAGTATTACTTTCTCCTTTGTGCCTTGCACAACCCACCCAGAGCATTTCTCATCAAGTGATGAATATTCAAATCTCAGGTTTGCCTCTTCTCTGGGAAGTCAGACGCTTAGGAAATGAGTGCCAGTGATAGACCACAATGCAGAAGTCCTCACTGGACTGTGGCCCATGGGTCAAACTATTCATCTCCCTCACGCTTGCAAGACTTTGGTAGTGAGTGTATCAGCATCTGTACTGAGGATCCACTCACCTGGGTGTCTTAGCAGGTGAGTGAGCTCCTGTACTGTCTGATGTGCATCTTTTCTGTGCAGTGTTGTGTAGACAGAGACACAGATAGAGATACCTGCTGTAGATTTGTTTGCCCGATAAGAGAGTCTGAGCTTGAGGGAACCACCTCTACTCTATCTGCTTAAGGGTCTCTCCACGCTTTAAAAGTGAAGTCAGAACATGGCCAGAATTCATCATCCCATCCTTGCCATTAGCATCCTTTTGGTCTAATGTTCAATTCAGAGATGCAGCTTCTCAGCACTACATGTTATTTTTATGAAGACAGAACTAACCACTTCTGCATAAACCATAATTCTTCTCCAGTGATGAGGGTGAAGTCTTATTCAAAAGAGTCAATTGTATTTCATGATGGATTTAACCACTTGTCTCACATTATCCCAATTAGAAAGACAAGTTTATACTTCCATAAATATCCAGCATCTCGCTTGTCACCGAGGATCAAATTTCTTTCTTCTGCAAAGAATATTAACAATATTGAAAGCTACTACACATTTGATAATAACACCTTACCCTAGAATCATCCTCCTGATGAACTGTCTTCACTGTTGCTTCTGAAACTGAGACCTAATTTCTCCCACTGAGCATCCAGAAAACAGATTTGTGGTTTTTAAAATATATTCTTCTTTACTTTAATAAAAGACACAAATATCTACAAACATGTGCAATAGAGTAATGACAACTTTGAAGAATAAATAATTTTAAGATCTTAAAAATAAAGTGATCATAAAAAGAAATGACACATGAACATGTTTTTGGATCACTATGAAGTCCTAGAACAGTATTGTGCCTTTTAAATTGTCTGCATTGTTATTTCAGTTTAGCAGAAGTTTTGCTTTATAGGAATTGTGTTTTTTTAAATGCAAAGCAGTTTGTGATTTTTTAAATCAATATTTCATTTATGATTCATGTTTTGCTAAAGTGGATAATGTAATGTCTTAATGGATAGAAATGGATCACTGCAAGGAGGTCAGAAAGCAATGACTGCCATTAATAATACATGTCCTACAAGGTAATTGACAGACAATGAGTAGGCGAGTCACTTGGTTCCTGCACAGGCTTGCTATACGGGATGTATACAGAAATAGCTGCTGATTTTAAGATCAGCACATGTCAGAGAGGCACACACATTTGCGTGCATCTTATCTAGTCTTTGCCCTCAGCAAATACTTTCTCTACTCATTCAAAAACCGAACACAGTTAATTATAGAAGAACTGCATATGATTAGAGAAATCCTGAAAATAAAATGTGCTAGCAGCCCTAATTTTATGAGGCACTGGGCATGATGTACCTTTGCTAGATGATTACATTTTCCAGGTTTCCTACAGAGCACTCAAGCGTTTATAGCTTACCCTTCTGACAATGCTCCAGAGTCCAACTTTGAGAAAAATGTGCACATGCAAAATAGTATATATATATATATATATGTATATGCACAAATGACATACTTTATGTGAACACATTTTTTATTTATTTACTTTTTTGCCACACTGTGCAGTATATGTGATCTTAGTTCCCTGACCAGGGGTCGAACCTGGGCCCATTGTGGTGGAAATGTGGAGTCCTAACTACTGGACTGCTAGGGAAGTGCCTGGACACACATATTTAATATGCACCCTATATGCGCTCATACTTTCAAAATTATATATATCCACACAGTAAACATGTCTCATTAAATATAACTCTATCATTGGAATTATGGCTTCCCAGGTGGCTCAGTGGTAAACAATCAGTAGACACAGAAAACATGAGTTTGATCCTTGGGTCAGGAAGATCTCCTGGAATGGGAAATGGCAACCTGCTCCAGTACTCTTGCCTGGAAAATTCTATGGACAGGGGAGGCTGGCAGGCTACAGTCTGTGGGGTTGCAAAGAGTTGGGCATGACTAAGCACACACACAACAGAATTGTATATGTCAACACATCACACACAAAATTTTGAATACAAGCCTTAATTGAACTTTATGGAGAGGTGGCCTCTTCACTGTGAATAAAACTGCCCTAGCCTCCCTGGAATGGCATGACTCCTTTTTTAAAAAGTCAATATAAATGATTATTTTTTTTAAAAATTGAAGTATAATTTATCTACAATGTTGTATTAGTTTCAGATGTACAGCACAGTGACTCAGTTATGTATCTTTTTCAGATTTGTTTCCCTTATAGCTTATTACAAAATACTGAGTATAGTTCCCTGTGCATATCAAAACAAAACAAAACAAACAACCCAATCAAAAACTAGGCAGAAGATATAAACAGACATTTCTCCAAAGAAGGCATAAAGATGGCCAATGAGCACATTTTAAAAAATGCTTAACATCGCTAATTAGAGAGTAAAAATTACAATGCAGTATCACCTCACACCAGTCAGAATGGCCATCATCAAAAAAATGTACAAATAATAAATGCTGGAGAGAGTGTGGAGGAAAAGGAACCCTCCTACACTGTTGATGGGAACATAAGTTGGTACAGCCAATAAGAGAACTTGAAGAGCCAAACCAATGTTCTATATTCGAGTGTTGTTTCTTCCTGGTATTTTTTTTTTTTTTCATTTATTTTTATTAGTTGGCGGCTAATTACTTCACAACATTACAGTGGGTTTTGTCATACATTGACATGAATCAGCCATGGAGTTACATGTATTCCCCATCCCGATCCCCCCTCCCACCTCCCTCTCCACCCGATTCCTCTGGGTCTTCCCAGTGCACCAGGCCCAAGCACTTGTCTCATACATCCCTCTTCCTGGTATTTAAATTCAGTAATGTTCTTCATACTCTGCTGCTATGAAAGTGTTAGTTGCTTAGTCATGTCCAACTCTTTGTAACCCTATGGACTGTAGCCCACCAGGCTCCTCTGTTCATGGAATTCTCCAGGCAAGAATACTGGAGTGGGTTGCATGCCTTCCTCCAGGGGATACTCTTGACCCAGGGATCAAACCCAGGTATCCTGCATTGTGGGCAGATTCTTTACCATTTGAGCCACCAGGGAAGCCTGATCACAATCAAACATGCTTCTGGGATGAGCTTTGGATCGAGAGCTATCAGAGAAGGTGGTGTAAACAGGAAGGAAATCCTAAAGGGAGTGAATATATAAGTATAGCTGATTCACTTTGCTGTACAACAGAAACTAACACAACATTTTAAGCAATCATATTCCAATAAAAATTTAATAACGAAAAGAATTTGGCTCAGGGTTAATTCAACACTCTCTGGTTCACAGCAGAGATCTGTAACATTTTTCTGTAAAGGGCCAGAGATTTAATATTTTAGGCTTTGTGGGCCATTTAAACTTGGTCACATGTTGTTGTTCCTTGTCTTTGTTTTTAAACACCTTGAACATGGCACAAGCCACCCTTAGCTTCAAGACTGAACAAAAACAGCTGTAGTCTGCCTACCTGTGGTTTGGAGTGTAAACTCTGAAAGACTGCCTGGGTTCAAAACCTGTCACTTCCTAAGTCAGATACATGTATGTGTAAAACTGAATCACTTTGTTGTACACCTGAAACTAACACAACATTGTTAATCAACTATACTCTAATAAAAATAAAAAGCTGAAAATAATTTTAAAATAAAATTAAAAATATATCTGAATCACTTTGCTATACAGCAGAAATTAACCCAACATTGTAAATCAACTACACTTCAATAAAATAAATTTAAAAACTAACCAGACACTTTAAAACTAAATTTAAAAACTAACAAGCTGTGTTACCTTTGGTGAGTTACTTACCTATTCTGTGCCTTAGGAAAATGAGCAGTCAAAATAGCACTTCCCTCATAGGATATGGTGAGGATTTAACAATTTAACACATAGGAAATACTTAGGAGAGCAATGATGTAATTGACAAAGTGTGGGCCTTATCTCTTATCAATAGGTTTAGGAGGAGGGTTGGTTTTCCCAGTTTTTCGGGGCCCCAAACTTCCCCATAGAAGCCATAGCAAAATGTCAACCAATTGTTCTTCTCTTGTGGCATATAGTGCACGGGAAGGATAAATACTGTCTGCTCAGAGTATTAAAATAGTTCCCATATGCAGAGTGGGACAAAAATAGCTCTTACCTTACAGGGCTGTTTTGCAGAATAAATGGGCTGATGAATATGAATTTGCTCATTATAATGTATAGTCTAGTTATTATTGTGGAAGAGGCCTGATTATAATTACTAATTAGGCAAGAGCTTTTGGCAGAACCTTCTTCTGGGTAATACCCCTGATGTAATATATTTGAAGCATGTGCAGCTGATCCATGCCTCTTCCTCTTCTTCCTTCCACTCTGCATTTTCTTAGATTGAGAGCTGGGTTCTAGTCACCCCTCTGACCTCGACACCCAGTAAAGGGCCAAGAGCAGTGCTGTAGCTGAGTAAAAAATATTTTTAAAATGATATAACTTTATTTTTAAGACATAGTAGGAAGATTTTCACATTAGCGTGCTTGCTTGAGCTTTCTCTTTTTTAGTGACTTTTTTTAAATTTTTTTTTTATTTTAGTGACATTTTTAAATCACAAAACACTTGCAGTACAAGATGGCTGTCAGAATAAACACACATGCAACATCCAATATACCTAGTAACTACAGAAGAAATACATGCAAACAAACACACCATCCATGCCCACACTGGAAAACAGGATGAGGCTGCCAATCAGACGTGTGCTGTGCTTAATTTTTCAGTCATGTCCAACTCTTTGCAACCCCATGGACTGCAGCCCACGAGGCTCCTCTGTCCATGGGGATTCTCCAGGAAAAAATACTAGAGTGAATTGCCATGCCCTTCTCCAGGGGATCTTCCCAACCCAGGGATTGAACCCAGGTCTCCTGCATTGCAGGTGGATTCTTTACCTTCTGAGCCACCAATCAGACCTCACAAAGTTAAAAATAAATAAATAAATAAATAAGGTCAACATGACACCACCTCAAGGCCTTTGAGCTTGCTATTCCATCTCTCAAATCCATTTATATAGTTCTATTTCCACGGGTGCGTGTTCAGTTGCTTTAGTCATGTTTGAATCTTTGCGACCCCATGGACTGTAGCCCGCCAGTCTCCTCTGTCCATGGGAATTCTCCAGGCAAGAATACTGGAGTGGGTTGCCCCTTCCTTCTCCAGGGGATCTTCCTGGCTCAGGGATTGAATCCGTTTCTCCTGTAGCTCCTGCATTGCAGGTAGATTCTTTACTACTGAGCCACTGGGGAAGCCCTCCCTGTTTAAATATCAACAAATCAAAAATGAAATGAAATGAAATAAAAAAGAGAGAGAGAGAAACTCTAAAGATTCCTGAAAGGAGAAAAGAATATGGGATCCAATAGGAAATGGAAATCATAGGCTCAAGTGTGTGCAGGGAGGATGGTTGAAAAGATGGAGCTGCTTTGGAGGTGCTGCCAGCCCAGAGAGCAGACAGCAGAGGTGTAGACAGGCAGGTGATCTAAGGCGTTCATCTGGATGCTTGTCTGGGATAGCAGAGAAGAGCTGAATGGGTTGGCCCTTCTGTTTCGTTGCCTTGGGCCAAGCATCACATGACAGGGTGCTAGCATCTGAGAGACAAGACAATATATTGTTCCACTGGCAGCCTTAGGAGGATTGGGGAGCTCCTCTTCCCAAAGGAATCATGACTGGAAGGACATCCCACTCATACAAGATCTAAGACCACTTTATTTGGATGTGGAAAGTAAACCATCTGTGGTTCCTGTCTGAATGCATTATGAAAGGGTATCCCTCAACAAAGCAAAATTATTATTTGGAACATACAAAGATATTTGTTTCAAAAAGAAATTAAAAATCTCAGTGGAAACATGGGCAGAAGTTATGAACAGGTAGTCCTGTTTCTAAAAATGAAATACAAATGACCAATGAATGCATGGCAAGATACCCAGCTTCCCCAGTAAGGAGGAGATACCAATTAGAACCAAGAAATGCAGTTTTGTACTCATCAGAGTAACAAACTCATATAAAATTTGGATGATGTTGCAAAGAAATGAATATTTTTATTTATCACTTTTGTGAATGTAAATTTTCATAGCTACTCCACAGTCCAATGTTGGCAATGTCTTATTAGAATGAAGCAATGAATATTCTCTGTGACTCAGCAACTTCCTCAGTTTTGACCTTAGAGATACACTTGCAGGTGCCCAATGTGAAAGTTCAAGCAAGTTCATTCCAGCAGTGTTGGAGCAGATAAGACCAGTAACAAATGTAAACACTGGAATAAATGCACCACAGTACATCCTGACTCTGCAGGGCTTATAAGGAAATGGTCGCAGACCTATGTGTGTGAAGGTGGGAAGTTCTTTAGACATATTATTGAGGAAAATAGAATTCATGGAACAAGAAGTATAGTATAACATGACTTAGGTATAAGACCAAACTCTCCATACAAAATGTAAAGAGAAATAGAGATAGACAGAGAGTGAGAGAGAGAGGGACAGGAGGGGTGGGGAGTGGAGGGGGTGTTAGAACTTGATTTAAATTTAAAAATAAATCATTTTAAGTTAATTAAGTCAGAAAGACAAAGACGAATACTACATATCACTTATAAGTGGAATCTGAAGTATGACACAAATGAACCTATCTATGAAACAGAAAGAAAATCAGGGACTAGTGGTTGCCAAGGGGGAGGAAGGTGGAAGAGGGTAGAAAGGGAGCTTGGGATGAACAGAGGTGAATCATTACATACAAAGAGATAAATGGCAAAGTCCTACTGTATAGCACGGGGAACTATTTTCAATATCCTGTGATAAACCATAATGGAAAAGAATATGAAAGAAGAATGTGTGTATATACATTAAACTATATACAATTCAACTATAGGTCAATAAAAAATAAATTGTCTAGAAAAATGGTATAGATGATCTTATTTGCAAAACAGAAACATAGATGTGTAGAACAAATGTATGGACACCATGTGGGGAAAGGGGATGGGGATGTGGGATGAATTGGGAGATTGGAGTTGACATATATACGTTACTATGTATAAAAGAGATAACTAATGAGAACCTAACGTATAGCACAGGAAGCTCTCCTCAGTGCTCTGTGGTGACCTAAATGAGAGAGAAATCCAAAAAAGAGGGGCCATGTGTATGCACATAACTGATTCGTTTTGCTGTACATCAGGAACTAACACAACATTGTCATTCAACTACACACCAATAAAGAAATAAATTTAAAAATAGTTTTCATAGTGTAATATGGCCTCAAGATAGAAAACTGAAAAACACAAAGAGAAAGGAAACATCTCTAATCTCATTCCACAGAGAAAACCCCATTGAGCATTTTGCTGTATAGTCTTTCAGTCAGGTTTCTTTGTAGGTACAGGTTGAATTGGAAATGTTGATCTGCTGGGGAAACTCTTATTTTGGAGGGAAGAATATACTCAGGTTAGTGAACAGAGGCAGAGGAAATTGTGTGAACCTGGAGCATTCAGGGGAAGACGTGTGGAGAAAGAGGAAACAATAGGAACACAACTGGAAAATGTTCCCAGTCCAGGGAACTTGGGGAGTGGGAAAGGCTGGGATTCATGGAGTCAAAGGGGACGGTGCAGAGAATGCTGATGTTTAGTTGCTCAGTCGTGTCCCAACGCTTTTCGAACCCATGGACTGCAGCATGCCAGGTTTCCCTGACCTCCACTATCTCCCAGAGCTTGTTCAAACTCAAGTCCATTGACTCAGTGATGCCATCCAACCATCTCAATCTCTGTTGCTCCCTTCTCCTCTTGCCCTCAATCTTTCCCAGAAATAGGGTCTTTGCATCAGGTGGCCAAAGTACTGAGTGCCCCCAAAGTGTGCATGCACCCTCTGTTCACTCTATCAATGCCATTTATAATAATGAAACTACGAGAACAATCAGATATAATTGGAGCAATCAATTATAACACCTGAACAGGTGTTTGGCAGAGTTTGGGCTGCAGATAACATAAGATTCAGAGCCAAAAAATTGGAACGGGAAATACAAGGGTTAAATTTAGTGACTCTAGACCCTGCATGTGTAAGAATCTGAGCCAAGTCTGATTTTCTATGTCCCAGAAACATTGCCTATTTCAACACTGTTTTCAAATTTGTCACTGGAGTTTTTCATAGTATCTTATAATTTTCAAACCTTTTCTGTATCTCTGTTCGTGTTTCATGTTATTTGCACCTCATATTTCTTGATCCTATTTGCCTAAGGTTTGTCCGTTTTATGAGTCATTTCAAAGCTTTCAGTTTTGCTGATCAATTCATTTCTTGGGAAGGAGAAATCCTTTTCATGAACTTCAGCTTTTATCTCAGCTATTTCCTTCTTTCCGATTTTCCCACCCACTAATGAGATTTTTTTGGATTTCCTCCTTACCGCATTGCCTGTGTGTTGCCCAGAGGTGGCAGGGCATATGGTTAGTAAAAAATTAATGACAATGAATGAGAAAAGGTCTTGGTCCCTAGAAACACGGAGAAAGGCTTTCCATAGAAACAAGGAGGAAGTCAGAGAGACCCTGGCAATGTCTAGTCTAGGAGGGAGCTGACTGATTGAGGGGCGGGGCTTGTCATAACATCTCAGATCAGAGGAATAACCTTCACAAGGGAACTTAGATAGATCAGGTGGTCAGCCGTTAAATCAGGTGGAGGAAAATATTTGTGGTTATCTGCTGAGACTTTCCAGCCCCCAGACTATTCACAGAAATCTTAATATAAATTATTTAAATAATTACATTTACTAAGAATGCTCTTGTACTAAGAGTAAATCAAAATTTCCAAGAGCTCCAAATATAACACCCAGAGGCACAAGGAGACCAAGTTAGTAATTCTGGAGAGCAAGAAGTCTATGCTCAGTCAAGGCCAGTCTGTCTTCCTTTGAGTTTCTTTATTAAAGTTTAACGTTAGTCATTATTGCTGTTTAGTTGCTAAGTCCTGTCCAACTCTTTTGAGACCCCCTGGACTATAGTCCACCAGGCTCCTCTGTCCATAGGATTTTCCAGGCAAGAGTACTGGAGTGGTTGCCCAACCCAGGGATCAAACCCGAGTGTCCTTCTTGGCAGGTGGATTCTTTACCATTGAACCACCTGGGAAGCCTACTTTTAAAATGCCTGTTTCTACCCACCCTCCAAGAATCACTGGGAGCATTTATCCACACTTGCAATTTAGGAGTCTGAAAATCTCACCTGCAGAAAACAAAAATGTGAGATCTCCAAGACATTTGACCATTACAGTTCAGTTCAGTTCAGTTTCAGTCACTCAGTCACCTCCAACTCTTTGTGACCCCGTGGATTGCAACACACCAGGCTTCCCTGTGCATGCATTCATCAAAAGCATGTCCATCGAATCAGTGATGCCATTCAACCATCTCATCCTCTGTCATCCATTTCTCCTCCCTGCTTCAATCTTGCCCAGCATCAGCGTATTTTTTAATGAGTCAGTTCTTCCAATCAGATGGCCACAGTATTGGAGTTTCAGCTTCAACATCAGTCCTTCCAATGAATATTCATGACTGATTTCCTTTAGGAAGGGCTGGTTGGATAACCTTGCAGTCCAAGGGACTCTCAAGAGTCTTCTCCAACACCACAGTTCAAAAGCATCAACTCTTCGGCACTCAGCCTTCTTCATAGTCCAACACTCACATCCATACATGACTACTGGAAAACCATAGCTTTGACTAGACAGACTTTTGTTGGCAAAGTAATGTCTCTGCTTTTTAATATGATATCTAGGTTGATCATAGTTTTTCTTCCAAGAAGCAAGCACCTTTTAATTTCATGGCCACAGTCACCATCTGCAGTGATTTTGGAGACTCCAAAAATAAAGCCTCTCACTGTTTCCATTTTTTCTCCATCTATTTGCCATGGAGTGATCGAACCAGATAACATGATCTTAGTTTTCTGAATGTTGAGTTTTAAGCCAACTTTTTCACTCTCCTCTTTCACTTTCATGAAGAGGCTCTTTAGTTCCTCTTCACTTTCTGCCATAAGGGTGGTGTCATCTGCATATCTGAGGTTATTGATATTTCTCCTGGCAATCTTGATTCCGGCTTGTGCTTCATCCAGCCCATCCAGCATTTCACATGATGTACTCTGCATATACGTTAAGTAAGCAGGGTGACAATATACAAACTTGACGTACTCCTTTCCCGATTTGGAACCAGTCTGTCTTTCCATGTCCAGTTCTCTTACTTCTTGACCTGCATACAGATTTCTCAAGAGGCAGGTCAGGTGGTCTGGTATTCCCATCTCTTGAAGAATTTTCCACAGTTTGCTGTGATCCACACAGTCAAAGGCTTAGGCATAGTCAATAAAGCAGAAATAGATGTTTTTCTGGAACTCTCTTGCTTTTTCAATGATCCAGCGGATGTTGGCAATTTGATCTCTGGTTCCTCTGCCCTTTCTAAAACCAGCTTGAACATCTGGACGTTCACAGTTCATGTATTGCTGAAGCCTGGCTTGGAGAATTTTGAGCATTACTTTACTAGAGTGTGAGGTGAGTACAATTGTACAGTAGTTTGAACATTCCTTGGCATTGCATTTCTTCGGGATTGGAATGAAAACTGACCTTTTCAAGTCCTGTGGAAACTGCTGAGTTTTCAAAATTTGCTGGCATATTGAGTGCAGCACTTTCACAGCATCATCTTTCAGGATTTTAAATAGCTCAACTGGAATTCCATCACCTCCACTAACTTTGTTCATAGTGATGCTTCCTAAGGCCCAGTTGACTTTGCATTCCAAGATGTCTGGCTCTAGGTGAGAGTTAACACCCTCGTGGTTATCTGGGTCATGAAGATCTTTTTTGTATAGTTCTGTGTATTGTTGCCACCTCTTCTTAATATCTTCTGCTTCTGTTAGGTCCATACCATTTCTGTCCTTTACTGTGCCCATCTTTGCATGAAATGGTCCCTTGGTATCTCTAATATTCTTGAGGAGATCTCTAGTCTTTCCCATAGTATTGTTTTCCTCTATCTCTTTGCATTAATCACTAAGGAAGGCTTTCTAATCTCTCCTTGCTATTCTTTGGAACTTTGCATTCAAATGAGTATGTCTTTTCTTTCTTTGCCCTTAGCTTCTTTTCTCAGCTATTTTTAAGGTCTCCTCAGACAACCATTTTGCCTTTTTGCCTTTCTTTTTCTTGGGGATGGTCCTGATCACTGCCTCCTGTACAATATCATGAACCTCCATCCATAGTTCTTCAAGCACTCTGTCTGTCAGATCTAATCGCTTGAATCTATTTCTCACTTCCACTGTATACTCATAAGGGATTTGATTTAGGTCATACCTGAATGATCTAGTGGTTTTCCCTACCTTCTTCAATTTAAGTCTGAATTTGGCAATAAGGAGTTCATGATCTGAGCCACAGTCAGCTCCCGGTCTTGTTTTTGCTGACTGTATAGAGCTTCTCCATCTTTGGCTGCAAAGAATATAATCAATCTGATTCTGGTATTGACCATTTGGTGATGTCCATGTGTAGAGTCTTCTCTTGTGTTGTTGGAAGAGGGTGTTTGCTATGACCAGTGCATTCTCTTGGCAAAACTATTAGCTTTTGCCCTGCTTCATTCTGTACTCCAAGGCCAAATTTGCCTGTTACTCCAGGTATTTCTTGACTTCCTACTTTTGCATTCTAGTCCCCTATGATGAAAAAGTCATCTTTTTTGGGTATTCGTTCTAGAAGGTCTTGTAGGTCTTCATGGAACTGTTCAACTTCAGCTTCTTCAGCATTACTGATTGGAGCATAGACTTGGATTACTGTGATATTGAATGGTTTGCCTTGGAAATGAACAGAGATCATTCTTTCATTTTTGACATTGCACCCAGCAACTGTATTTCGGACTCTTTTGTTGGCTGTGAGGGCTACTCCATTTCTTCTAAGGGATTCTTGCCCACAGTAACAGATATAATGGTCATCTGAGTTAAATTCACCCATTCCAGTCCATTTTAGTTCACTGATTCCTAAAATGTCAATGGTTATTCTTGCCATCTCCTATTTGACCACTTTCAATTTACCTTGATTCATGGACCTGGCATTCAACTTTCCTAGGCAATATTGTTCTTTACAGCACTGGACTTTACTTCCTTCACCAGTCACATTCACAGCTTGGTGTTGTTTTTGCTTTGGGTCCATTTCTTCTTTCTTTCTGGAGTTATTTCTCCACTCTTCTCCAGTAGCATATTGGGCATCTACTGACCTGGGGAGTTCATCTTTCAGTGTCATATCTTTTGTCTCTTCATACTATTCATGGGGTTCTCAAGGCAAGAATACTGAAGTGGTTTGCCATTGCCTTCTTCAGTGAACCACCTTTTGTCAGAACTCTCCACCATGACCTGTCCGTCTTGGGTAGCCCTACATGGCATGGTTCATAGTGTCATTGAGTTAGACAAGGCTGTGGTCTATGTAATCGGTTTGATTAATTTTCTGTGATTGTGATTTTCATTCTGTCCACCCTCTTATGGAAGCTTCTTGATGGGAGAGACTGAATGTAGGGGAAACTGGGTCTTGTTCTGATGGGCAGGGCCATGCTCAGTAAATCTTTAATCCAATTTTCTATTGATGGGCAGGGCTGTGTTCCCTCCCTGTGGTTGACCTGAGACCAAACTATGGTGGAGGTAATGAAGATAATGGTGACCTCCTACAAAAGGTCCCATGCATGTACTTCTACACTTAGTGCCCCTGACCCTGCAGCAGGCCACTGCCAACCCGCACATCTGCTGATGACTCCTGGACACTCACAGGCAGGAGACAAAAATTTGCATCCAAACAGGATGAATAATTCCACTCACTGTTAATGCAATTATTCCTCTGATTTTGAATTCCTTTGCTCAAGTGTTAAAACCATGTGTGATGCCTTTGTGCTGAACTTGCAACACTAAGCAGCTTTTCTCCCTCCAGTTTTCTACACACCCTCCATAACAGTCTACAATCAGCCTGTTGCTCTCAGGACTGGTTTTCACATTAGCATGTTTTTATAGTACACAATGGTTTCCTCAGTTACACAACAGACCCAGGGCCAATAAACTCTTTTCTGGGTAATGTAAAGCATATTTGAGCACAAGAATGAATGCCTTTTTGTAGCTAAAAATAAGCACTTGTTTTTAATTTTCCAGGAGAATGTGGTCTCTCAACCCGAGAGGCCACCTCCTACCTATTGAAACCTTTATGGTAAAGTCGTTCCTCCCTGCCTGGAAGTGTGGGATTCAAGTTTCGTTGTGTAACACAAAGGGAAAAGCCCATATGCAAATCTCTCTTTAATTCCACCATAACCCTACAATGTTTAAAAACAGGTTCTTCTGTTGTTGGGATTTTTCAGGCAAGAATATTGGAGTGGGTCACCATGCCCTCCTCCTGGGGATCTTCCCAACCCAGGGAAACAACCAGTGACTCCTGTGTCTCCTAAATTGCAGGTGGATTTTTTTTTTTTTTTTAACCACTGAGCCACTCAGAAGCCCCTTGAAAAAAAAAAAAAAAAGATGATATCAAATAACAAAAACAGATGACATCAAATTCATTATAGAAGCAACTCTTACCACAGCCAATCAGCATGGAAAGAGTATCTATATTTTTATACTACTAACAATAGCTGGCATTACCTTATTTAAGCATCATAATAACATGATGAAGTTGGTAAGATTATATCCACATAAGGAAGTCAGTTACTTCTCATTTCCACCCAAATGCTGTAAGCTTACCCTGCTACATCACCTATGCTTATTGGAGGAATTTTCTTTTTCTCCAAATGTTTGTTTTTGACTGTGATGGTGTCCTGTGCCTGCCATGAGCCACTGATCAACCTTAAAAGGATGTTTAAAAACCATCCACATCTAGGGACTTCCTCAGTGGTCCAGTGGTTATATCTCCACCTTTCAATGCAGAGGGTGTGGGTTTGATCCTTGGTAGAGGAGCTAAGATACCACATGCCTCATGGCTGAAAAGACCAAAAACATAAACAGAAGCAATATTGTAACAGATTCAATAAACAATTTACAAATGATGCACATCAGAAAATCTTTGTAAAACCATCCACATTTACATTTTTCTCACTATTGTTGAATACAAAACCTTTCCTTTCAAGAATCAAAGTCTTTATATCTGTTGAAGATTGGGCTATCATTACAGGATAGAGCCCATCCTTGAAGAAAGCCTCTCCTTTAAACGAGCTTATTGCAAAAATTTAGAAAAGATGCTTTTAAAAAATGAGCTAAGAGAAGTTATTATTAGGAGTGAAGGCACTTGAATCAGACAAACCCAGGTCAAAGTATTATTAGACCAATGTAATCTGTTATTATCATCTTGGTCTCCATCATCCAAGAATATCCAATATATCTTCTATTAATCCTAAGGATCTAATGGTCTACACCATTACAGAATGTGAAGGTCATGCTTCATAGGCTGGTGAAGACAAAGACTCCATCTCAGTCTCTAACAGGGAAGGAAATAGAAGTAGTATTTACTAAGCACCTACAGTGAGCCTGGTATCTTTGTCAGAAAGTTAAAGTGCATTGTCTAATGGAATCCCTTCACCAATCTGAGAAGGTAGATATTAGCCTAACTTTTCATTTTAGTAAAAATTGCCGAGAAAAGTTAAGTTTATGTTTGTGCTGTGTTATGTTGAGTTGCTCAGTTGTTTCTGACTGTTTGCATCCCCATGACTGTGTAGCCCTATAGGCTCCTCTGTCCATGGGATTTCCCAGGCAAGAATACTGGAGTGGGTTGCCATTTCCTTCTCCAGGGGATCATCCTGACCCCACATCTCCTGCATTGGCAGGCACAGTGTTTACCACTGAGACCCTTGGCAAGTCCACACCTACCCTATCATCCAGGAATTCCACCCTTAGATTTTTACTCAAAAGACATGAAAATATATGTTTATAGAAAGACTTCTACAGAAAGAGTCATAGCAATTATATTCATAGTAATAAGAAGATGAGCACAACCCAAATAACCACTCACAGAAGAATGGATAAACAAACTTGGTATATTTGCAAAGTGGTATACTACTCAGTAATAAAGAAGAATGAGCAGTGTGATTGATTTTCAAAAACAGTGTGTTTCACCGAGGAAACCAGATCTGAAAGAGACATGTATACCACAATGTTCATCGCAGCATTGTTTAT
This sequence comes from Dama dama, assembly GCF_033118175.1. NCBI lineage: Eukaryota > Metazoa > Chordata > Mammalia > Artiodactyla > Cervidae > Dama > Dama dama. The sequence goes on along the minus strand of NC_083693.1, from coordinate 32,026,332 downwards.
AATAGCCAGGACGTGGAAGCAACCTAGATGCCCATCAGCAGATGAATGGATTAGAAAGCTGTGGTACATATACACAATGGAATATTACTCAGCCATTAAAAAGAATACACTTGAATCAGTTCTAATGAGATGGATAAAACTGGAGCCCATTATACAGAGTGAAGTAAGTCAGAAAGATAAACACCAATACAGTATACTAACGCATATATATGGAATTTAGGAAGATGTAACTATAACCCTATATGCAAGACAGAAAAAGAGATAGATGTATAGAACAGACTTTTGGACTCAATGGAGGAAGGCGAGGGTGGGATGATCTGAGAGAACAGCATCGAAACATGTATATTATCAAATGTGAAACAGATCACCAGTCCAGGTTGGATGCAAGAGACAAGTGCTCAGGGCTGGTGCACTGGGATGACCCAGAGGGATAGGATGGGGAGGGAAGAGGGAGGGGGGTTCAGTTGGGGAACACATGTAAATCCATGGCTGATTCATGTCAATGTATGGCAAAAACCACTACAATATTGTAAAGTAATTAGCCTCCAACTAATAAAAGTAAATGGACAAAAACAGTGTGTTTAACGAAAGAACCCAAATGTAAAAGATGACGCCTGATGTCACTGACAGGAAGTTGCACAACAGGCACCTCTTCTATAGCGATAGAAATTAGAAGAGGTTGCCTGTGGGAAAATAAAGCTTGGGAAAGAGAGTGAAAGAAGTTTCTGGAGGGTTGGAAATGTTCTATATAGTGATTTGGGTGGTGGGTGCATAAGTATTTATAACACAGAATTGTATCATGAAGATCTCTGTGCATTTCAACAGATACAAATTTTACCTCGGTTTTAAAATGAACTCTGGAAATACAGCACAGTCCATAGGAAATAGAGCCAATAATGCAACAGGCATTCTCAAGTCAGTAGATAGACATCAGATCTTACCAGAAGCATCTAGTCTCTGGATTTTCTGAGTTAGGTCAAAACTTCAAAGAAATTCTAATTCCTAAAAACGAAGGTGGTCCCCAGAGTGTAACAGGGAAGAAAAAGGTCCAAAGATAGTGATTTGACATGATTCCTGGAAAATAAACCAGGAATCATTTCAAAAACTGCAAATAGTGGCAATTCAGAAAACCAGTGACAAAATGAAGTTGTAAAAAGCAGTATTTTCCTATAAAGCATAAGCTATTAAAATATAAGAGGGAAATATTTTCCTAACACCAGTAAATTTAAAGGAAATATATAGAATGCATTTGAAAAAAAAGTTACTTAACCATACCAAGCGGCATAAAAGAATAAATGGAGAAGCACAATGTTTCTGAATGAAAAGACACATTAGAAAAACATCAATTCTCCTTAACTTAACATAGAAAACATTTTCCTAATCAAAAATCTCAAAGTGATTTTTCTTTAACTTTTTGACACAATTGTTATTTACAACAATAAAGATACAATGAAACTGTCACCAGATAAGCAAATCAATAGAAAAAGCAGAAACCCCAGAAACAATTCTAAATATATGTAGCAATGTAGAATATAATGATTTTGCTACTTCAAAAGTTGGAAAGAGAATAGAGTTTATTCAATATATGTGACTAGAACAACAAAAACCAAAGCAATCAAGAAAGAGGGGAATGGGGAAGTGAAGGAGGGAAGAAGGAAAGAGAAAAAGAAAGAAAAGGGAAAAAAACTGGAAGTAGATAAATATATTGAAGATGTCCAAAATTTGTAGGTACCAAGAAGAAATCTTCCAATTCCTCATGTCAAATGGATGCAGTGAAAAAAAAAAATATGGATGCACTGATCTGCCAATTTAAGATCATTCTTTCCCAATTTAAAAAGAACCACAATCACTCACCTACAGTATTGTACCCATTCTAGCCCCCGAACTGCCTTTAAGTCAACTGTAACTAAAACTCAATGGCTATAAAGATGTGGTTGAGATGCTGAGGGCTTCCCTGGTGGCTCAGATGGTAAAGAATGTGCCTGCAATGTATGAGACCTGGGTTCAATCCCTGAGGTGCTGAAGGAGAAGGAGGATGGAGAGACAAGGTAAGGAAATGCAGCCAGGTGAAAAGTGAAAGTGAAAGTCACACAGTCGTGTCCAACTTTTTGAGACCCCATGGACTATAGCCCATGGAATTTTCCAGGCCAGGATACTGGAGTGGGTAGCCTCTCCCTTCTCCAGGGGATTTTCCCAAACCCAGGTCTCCCGCATTGTGGGTGGATTCTTTACCAACTGAGCTACAGGGGAAGTCCAAGAATACTGGAGTGGGCAGCCTATCCCTTCTCCAGCAGATCTTCCCAACGCAGATATCGAACCAGGGTCTTCTGCATTGCAGGTGTATTCTTTACCAACTGAGCTATCATGGAAGCCAGGCGAAAGGGCATGTAAAAAAGACATGGAGGGTAGAGAGAAAGAGTTTGTCCAAGTGGAAGGTTGTAAGTAGTGAAGAGTGCTTACTAACAGGTCCATTTTGGTCGAACTGTGAAAGATGATTCTAGAAAGGTAGGCAGAGGCCACCACGTGAACGATCTTGTAGACTTTGCCTTGAACACTATGGGAAGTCAAAGAAGAATTTTGAGAACAAAGAGAGTTGACCTTGGTGGACAGATGGGGGACTAGATCTGCTTAAGGTTCCAGAACTGATGACAGTATCAAGTCTAGGAACTCAGCTCATTATAATTCCATATTGCTTATCTTCCTTTCATGCTTTGCACTCTGTGCGTGTGGGTGTAGGTGTGTGTGTATGTGTCTATGTGTGTAGAGAGAGAAGGGACAACACCGACAAAGTCTGGAGAGAGATGATCTCATTAATTAACACAACAACCATTTGCTGCTAGGTGGAGCAAACTTGAGTGGTGATACAAAAAGGGCAAAAGTGCTTACGAATCTGGGAAAGGGGATCCATCTCTGGTGCATTGGTTTTGATTATTTCTCAGCTATATAAACATCCAAAGAGATGACCTCATATATTCCACAGGCATGACCAAAGATTATGGCACAGATGTTCTGAAATAAACAATGTCAGTGCAAGCACATAGCCGCACAGCTCTGTAATGGCTCCAAGAAGAGATTAGTCCACTTTTTTTTTTTCTTTTTTTTTTTACATAAACCGCAAGTTAAGGCTAAGTTAGAAAGAAAATAGAAACTTTTCTTCATCTGCTCTCTACTTGGTTTCATGTTTTATTGACAGCCTGGGAGGCTCTCTGAACCCCTTCCTCCCCTCAGGAATTTGTGGAAGTCGCATTTCTCCTGTTGACAGGATTCTGCTGAGAACTGAATTTTCGGCCATTTTCTTTATGTTTTTTGTCAAGTTTCCACAGTCCTGCTTTTTACAGGCTTCCACTTGATACTGGCTGTAGCTACACTAAAAGTACTACATTTGGACTACATTTATGTCCAAAAGCCTGTAAATTGTATGTTTTTGATCCTGGAATTCTTCCTGCATTTCACTGAGAGCAAAGATTATGCCCTGCTGTTTTTTTGTTTTTTGTTTTTTGTTTTTTTCCTTTTTTAATTTCCCACAATGCTCAGCTCTTGCCACAACATGTACTAGGTGCTTTATTCTCAGCACTGCTCTATGTCTTCCTGGATCAGAATGCCAGAAGTGACGGTTACAAAAATGGGTGGATTGGGACAGGATTTGCAAAGACAGATGAGACCTGGATTTGTTTCACACTGAAATGGAATTGGAACAAAGCCCAGTTTTGACAAATAATTAAACACTCTGTCATTCAGGTTGGTGAGCGCTCAGAACCAGATTTAAATTATTTAAATAAACAACCATGACAAGATGTTTTACTGAGAACAAACTCTTCCCTCCAACAGCTAAGGATGCAGTTCCTACCATCACCTGCTGTTATAAGCCGAGCTCTGCATGGCCTTCTCAGAGTTGAGACCTTAGCTAAGAAAAGAACTTTGTTCACTCAAGGAAAATGTTCCCCACAACATTAATATAAGTCACTTAACTCTGAGGGACCTACAATTACAAATCTTTTATTAGTTATACTATTATACTAGCCAATGGTCAGATTTTAGACTATTATAATGCTTCCCTAGAAGCATGGCTCCAGGAAAAATATTTTTATTACCTAGCAAAGAAACCTGATTTTAGACCAAGGCATTTCTGCAGAACTTTTCAGTATAACTGTTATTCATAAGTATACATAAATATTAATAAATATACATAAAATTATGGCTGATTCCCTGGTGGCTCAGTGGTAAAGAATCCACCTACAATGCAGGAGAAGAGGGTTTGATCCCTAAGTTGAGAAGATACCCTGGAGAAGGAAATGGCAACCCATTCCAGTATTCTTGCCTGGAAAATCCCATGGACAGAGGATCCTGGTGGGTCATGGGGTCTCTAAGAATCAGACACAATCTAGCGACTGAACAATAACAACATAAAACTATATTTATTTATACAGTAATAAAGAGTACACAAAGACCATAAAAATAGAAGTGCTGACTCTAAATACTATCAAAATTACCATCAAAATTAAGCTAATGTCACTCCATTCCTAGGAACATGGGTATTAATAAAGTAGATTTCAGTCTGTAGACAGAGTAATAAAATATCCCTACTTTGAAAAAATAGCTTAATATATGTACAAATTTTACCTTAGTACTGCCTACATTCACAAGTAAGTCTATTTATTTGTGGTACAAACATTTCTGTGACAACAAAAATGATCTAGATTAGTGGCTTCCAAGATGAATAAAATGCAGACCTAACCCTTGAATGAGTCATGTGATAATGAGTTGGAACAGAGAAATGGACATTTAAGGAGTGCTAATCTTTTGGGGGCATGATCAACCCTGTTATCAAGAATGAGGAGGAGCTCAGAGATGTCAAATTACTTACTCAAAGAGACATTTACCAAGCCCATGAGTCTAGATAGAAATTAATGACTGAAAACATATAATTCATCAAAAATGGAAGTACCAAAAAACCTTTATTCATTTTTTAAATTTTTTTTAATTCACTTTTTTCTAAGAATTAAGTTGCATCTTTACTATTTGGGCATTTCCCACATTTCTAATATATAATATGTGTTCAATAAAACCACATTGAAAGGATTAATTAGTGTACAAATGAGCAACAAGCATTTATAATATCAAACACAGGCAAGAAAAATTGGCCTTAGGGATGCAAAATTTAAATACACTAGCTGTGGGTCCTGAGCCCCCTTTAAAGTTTTTTATTGGAGTATAGCTGCCTTACAATGTTGTGTTACTTTCTACTATACAGCGAAGTGAATCAGCTATACGTATATCCCCTTTTCAAAAAAGACAAAGATACAGATGCTTATTCCAAAACTAAATTCTTCTCTCCATCTTCTCCTTTTTCTACCCCAATGACCTCACTCCCAACCTAGGTTTTGGGACTAGATGTTTTTCTACATAAATTATTTTTAACATTTGAGAAATAGATTACATTTTCAGTAATGGCTGAGTGGCTCCCTGTTAGACAAAATCTGCAGAAAACTGTAAACTCTGGACAAAATTTGTAAAACAACTTCATGGAGGTACTAGAGAGGTACTCCAAACTCAAGAGAGTGGACACTTGGAAGAAGGGAGTCAGACCAGGTGTTTTCTATTTTTACTGCTCTTTGCTTATGGGAAGACTCTGGTCAGCACCGTGTGAAGCTGCTAAAGCACACAGAAACCCACAAGCTTACACTAGCAACTCTCAGTCTTACTGGCTGAAGAATGGGAGTATGATCACAGCAGATAAGAAGTAGCCTAAGGAAGAAAGAGCCAGAGAGGAGGAGTCACAACATTTTGCGTGTAAGCCTTTGAACAACAAATGTACAAGCTGACTCTCATTAGCTCAGCTAAGAACAAAATAACAAAAAGAGATTTTTAAGTACCTCTCACAGAGGGGAGAAAGAGTTTGGAGTTTGAGTTCAGACAAATTAAATGCCTGGTAAAAGAAAGCAAAAAGCAAAAACCAAAGCTCTTTAGAGGCATATGAAAGAGTATAAAGTAAAAGAAGTAAAATTGCTTCAGTCATGTCTGACTCTTTGTGACCCTGTGGACCTGTAGCCCTCCAGGCTTCTCTGTCCATGGGATTCTCTAGGCAAGAATACTGGAGTGTGTTGCCATGCTGTCCTCCAGGGGATCTTCCCAACCCAGGGATTGAACCCTGGTCTCCCACATTGCAGGTAGATTCTTTACCATCTGAGCCATTGGGGTATGGTAGTCCCCTAAACACGTCTTTCACAATGTTAAGTATGCTAACCGATACTACTCAACATATAAAAAAACAGGAAAATGTGACCCATATGGAGACTGTGATAAAGTCTCAGATGATGTAGGTCCCCCATATGACAAAGTTAACCTTCCTCAGGATTTCTCCATCTCCTCAGACCTGCAGACTAGTACTTAGGGTTGTTGTCCGCATAAGCCCACTGAGCTAACAATGGTGGTACTAAGATGTAAACACATAATTCCAGAGTCCATGCTTTTAACCGTTTTACTATACTGCCTTAAACAATCTTGTTAAAAAGCATCAATTATCACTTAGGACTATGTCTTCCCATGTTTAAGCCTGTAGCCAGGTGTGACATTTAAATTTACATTAATTAAAATGAAATACAATGTAAAAATTCAGTTCCTCAATGACACTAACTCCATTTCAAAAGTTATGTAGCCACATGAGCCACATGGCTGGTGGCAGCCTTATTGATCAGTGCAAATATAGAACATTTCCATCATCACAGAAATTTTATTAGACAACACTAGCCTAGAGCATACAATGGCAAAAATAAAATCACAGTTACATAAGCAATAATGTACAGTGTTCATGTGTGTGTGCTAAGCCGCTTCAGTCACGTCTGACTCTTTGCGACCCTATGGACTATTGCCTGCCAGGCTCCTCTGTCCATGGGATTCATCAGGGGTGAGTTGCCATGCCCTCCTCCAGGGGATCTTCCTGACCCAGGGATCAAACCCAAGGTTCTTAAGTCTCCTACATTGGCAGGTGAGTTCTTTACCACTAGTGCCACCTGGTAAACCCAATTTATACTATAAAATATTAATTAAAATACTGTGGAAGAACCAAGAATAATCTAGGCACTGAAGGAAATGAAAGAGGAGGTGGAATACAGGAGGAAGGCAGGGGCCAGTGAGCATATACAACGTTAATCTCACAAATATTCATAATTTAAAAATACTGAATGGTGGGGAATTCCATGGCGATCCAGTGGTTAGGAGTCCAAGCTTCTACTGCAGAGAGCATGGGTTCAATTTCAGGTTGGTGAACCAAGATCCTGCAAGGGGCACAGCCAAAAATAAATTACTGAATTTTTAAAAACTAAGAAGACCTGATATTTTAAAAAAATAAAATACTGAATGTTTTCTTTGCTTTTGTCATCATCAAATATTTTACTTTTAATTAAACATCCAAGGCTGGCAATGGTATAAGAGCTATCAGCTATTATACTGCTGATAAAAGTACACATAGAGACATTTACAAAGCTATCCTTGGAGGCATTTTGGGAACATCAATCAAAGTCCAATAAAGTACATATCCTTTGATCCAGCCAAGTACCCTAAGAAATGTATTAGACAAAGGTAATCATAGCTCAAATATTTTTAAAAGTAAAACTGAGAGCCTAAATGTTTGATGATGGGCAACTTCTTGTTAAACAATAAGATATCCACCTAATGATGTTGTGAAGAATATAAAATAACAGAAGAGAATGTCATGATATATTTCTGTATGTAAAAGGATACGCTTCAAAACAATGTACAGGATGATTCAATTAGTACAAGTTACATACACATGCTGTTATGTATCATGTGTATAGAATTTATTTACAGAATATACACATGGAACCAAAGAATAGAAGGGGATATACTAAAATATTAATGGAATTAATTCAAGCATGAGTGCTAAGTCGATTCAGTCATGTCAGAGTCTTTGTGACCCTATGAACTGTAGCCTGCCAGGCTCTTCTGTCCATGGAATTCTCCAGGCCAGAATACTGCAGTGGGTGGCCATTCCCCTCTCCAGGGGATCTTCAAGACCCAGAGATAAATCCCATGTCTCTTCCATCTCCTGCATTGGTTCTTTACCACTAGCGTCACCTGGGATGCCCAAATGGAATTATTACATTTACTAATTCATTGTAAATTCACTGCATTTCTTAAAACAAAATTCGTGGCTTGAGTAATCATCAAATTCAATAAATATATGACTTGGAATTAATAACTCAATGAACAACCTTCTGCAGAAAAGAAAATTGATGTCACTCAGAACCAGATGTCAAATAACAATAAAGTGTGCTTCATCTCAGTTCTATACAGTTTAAGTGCTTTAGATCAATTCGGTCCTCGAAGACCTTTATAAAGCAATTTTAAAAGGCTCACAGAAAAGCAGAAGTAAATGTTTATATTAAAATTTAAGGAGAGATGCATGATAAATATGTACAGGTGCTAAGAACTGTCACTATGTAAAACTGTATTTTCAACAAGAAGATAGCAGGAAACAAAAAAGTGAACATTTATTTTAATGGAGCAGAACAATTATTTTGCAAAATCATTCTCTGGGTTTTATTGATTCTCTGTGAGGCTTTCAAACATGTGCAAAAGGCCCATTGCTTCACTCCAGCCTTTGCCTACCTGTTTATGCAGAAACCATTTCTGTGCACTCAGCATTGGCCATTTGGTTACTTAACCTCTCCGTTCATTTTGAAAGTGAAAGTGTCAGTCACTCAAATTGTCTGACTCTTTGTGACCCCTTGGACTGTAGCCCACCAGGCTCTTCTGTCCATGGGATTCTCCAGGCAAGAACACTGGAGTGGGTAGCCTTTCCCTTCTCCAGGGAATCTTCCCAAACCAGGGACCAAACCTCCATCTCCTACATTGCAGGCAGACTCTTTACCCTTTGAGCCACCAAGGAAGCCCCTCTGTTCACTTTAGAACAGAAGCAAATGGCCTTCTTAGGCTTCCCAGGTGATGCAGAAGTAAAGAATCTGCTGCCAATGCAGGAAATGAAATGGCAACCTACTCCAGTATTTTTGCTTGGGAAATCTAATGGACAGAGGAACCTGATGGGCTACATATAGTCCATGGGATCATAAAGAGTTGGACACGAATGAGCATGCATTCACATGGCCACGCACACATCCAAGAGCTCATTTAAATATAATATATTCCGATGGAGACAATTGAACTACCCCTTTGAAAACAGTACTCCTCTTATTATAAGCAGAATTCAAGGAGACTGGAGGGACAATTCATATTTGTGTAGAGTAAAGAAGGAAATCATGAAAATACTTTATGATTTTGTTTCCTACAAGTCATGATATGGAATAATTCATTAGAGTTCCCTGGGTCTTTGCTTATTCACCTCTGAAAACAGAATTGAACTATTATATCAGAGGTCTCCTTATTTTAACTGCATGCTCATGCACACACTCAGGTATTCATGATGGAAGTCATAATGATAATTATTAGGAAGCTGACCCATGTGAAAAAAAATAAGGCAATCCAAAATAGATTTTTGGAAATCACTGGATTTGAGTAGGTACTCTTCTGGGACATCTTGTGTCCAGAGAAATGGAGCCAGCACTCAGTTACACAGTATATTCTGAGTATCAGTTCAGTCAGTTCAGTTGCTCAGTCGGGTCCACCTCTGCAACCCCATGGGCTGCAGCATGCCAGTCCTCCCTGTCCATCCGCAACTTTTGCAGTCTACTCAAATTCATGTCCATCATGTCAGTGATGCCATCCAACCATCTCATTCTCTGTCGTCCTCTTCTCCTCATGCCTTCAATCTTTCCCAGCATCAGAGTCTTTTCCAATAAGTCAGTTCTTCACATCAGGTGGCCAAAGTATTGGAGTTTCAGCTTCAGCATCAGTCCTTCCAATGAATATTCAGGACTCATTTCCTTTAAGATTGACTGGTTTGATCTCCTTGCAGTCCAAGGGACTCCCAAGAGTCTTTTCCAACACCACAGTTCAAAAGTATCAATTCTTCAGCACTCAGCCTTCTTCGTAGTCCAACACTCACATCTATACATGACTACTGGAAAAACCATAGCTTTGACTAGATGGACCTTTGTTGGTAATTTCTCTGCTTTTTAATATGCTGTCGAGGTTGATCATAGTTTTTCTCCCAAGGAGCAAGCATCTTTTAATTTCATGGCTGCAGTCACCATCTGCAGTGATTTTGGAGCCCATAAAAATAAAGTCTCTCAGCTTCCACTGTTTCCCCATCAATTTGCCATGAAGTGATGGGACCAGATGACATGATCTTAGTTTTCTGAATGTTGAGTTTTAAGCCAACTTTTTCACTCTCCTCTTTCACTTTCAACAAGAGGCTCTTTAGCTCTTCTTCACTTTCTGCCTTAAGGGTAGTGTCATCTGTGTATCTGAGGTTATTGATATTTCTCCCAGCAATCTTGATTCCAGCTTGCCATTTCACATGATGTACTCTGCGCAAAAGTTAAATAAGCAGGGTGACAATATACAGCCTTGATGTACTACTTTCCCTATTTGGAACCAGTCTGTTGTTCCATGTCCAGTTCTAACTGTTGCTTCTTGAACTGCATACAGATTTCTCTGGAGGCAGGTCAGGTGATCTGGTATTCCCATCTCTTGAAGAATTTTCCACAGTTTGTTGTGATCCACACAAAGGCTTTGGCATAGTCAATAAAGCAAAAGTAGATGTTTTTATGGAACTCTCTTGCTTTTTCAATGATCCAGTGGATGTTGGCAATTTGATCTCTGGTTCCTCTGTCTTTTCTAAATCCAGCTTGAACATCTGGAAGTTCATGGTTCATGTACTATTGAAACCTGGCTTGGAGAATTTTGAGCATTACTTTCCTAGCATTCTGAGTATACTGAATACAATTCTTTGGGTTTGGTTTGGAGAGCTCCCCTGCTACCAGCAGCCATGGTGGTGGAAAAATAAAACAAACACAGTGATTTCAAAAAGCTTGAAGGCATCTGTGTTTTATTTCTTGGACTTTGAAGGTTCATTTTCATAATCCCTGAGTCACCTGAGCCACAGTTTTCCTGCATTTTTCATGGACTCAACAGACACTTTGTCATCATTCCCCTGGTGCCCCTTGTCCTAAGAATCAGGTAAGGACTTCATAGAATGATGCCTAAGTTTCTCAAGATTTAAAAAAAAAAAAAAAAACTCTTTAAAAATGTATGTAAGTTTCCTCTATTTTGTCTTTAGATTCATTTCAACTTTCTAGGTCTGATTTTTCTCATTTGAAAAATGAAGATACAAATAATTGTTCCACCTTCATGTCTGGGTTTTCATGAAAGTGGAATGCTTGGGGAAGGGCAATGTGTTCCAAACAGGATATAAGATGTTACATGCATAAAGGAGGGGAAATAAAGCTTTTCTTGACAGGTAAACAGCATTGCTCAACATATGGTTGCACAATCAGATATGAAATTGTGGTTTTCCTGGTGCACTTAGGGTCATTGAGGAAGACCAGCAGTAGAATGAGAACGTTTTAAAATTAAAGAGGGCTAGTTTCATTTTTTTACAAGTGGTTGACAAGTTTTCCCAGCACCACTTGTTAAAGAGATTGTCTTTTCTCCATTGTATATTCTTGCCTCCTTTGTCAAAAATAAGGTGTCCATAGGTGCGTGGATTTATCACTGGGCTTATATTGTTCCATTGATCTATATTTCTGTCATTGTGCCAGTACCATACTGTCTTGATGACTGTGGCTTTGTAGTAGAGACTGAAGTCAGGCAGGTTGATTCCTCCAGTTCCATTATTCTTTCTCAAGATTGCTTTGGCTATTCGAGGTTTTTTTGTAGTTCCATACAAGTTGTGAAATTATTTGTTCTAGTTCTGTGAAAAATACTGTTGGTAGCTTGATAGGGATTTGCATTGAATCTATAGATTGCTTTGGGTAGTATACTCATTTTCACTATATTGATACTTCCAATCCATGAACATGGTATATTTCTCCATCTATTTGTGTCCTCTTTGATTTTTTTCACCAGTGTTTTATAGTTTTCTATAGATAGGTCTTTTGTTTCTTTAGGTAGATATATTCCTAAGTATTTTATTCTTTTCGTTGCAATGGTGAATGGAATTGTTTCCTTAATTTCTCTTTCTGTTTTCTCATTGTTAGTATGTAGGAATGCAAGGGATTTCTGTGTGTTGATTTTATATCCTGCAACTTTACTGTATTCATTGATTAGCTCTAGTATTTTTCTGGTAGAGTCTTTAGGGTTTTCTGTGTAGAGGATCATATCATCTGCAAACAGTAAGAGCTTTACTTCTTCTTTTCCAATCTGGATCCCTTTTATTTCTTTTTCTGCTCTGACTGCTGTGGCCAAAACTTCCAAAACTATGTTGAAGAGTAGTGGTGAGAGTTGGCACCCTTGTCTTGTTCCTGACTTTAGGGGAAATGCTTTCAATTTTTCACCATTGAGGATAATTTTGCTGTGGGTTTGTCATATATAGCTTTTATTATGTTGAGGTATGTTCCTTCTATTCTTGCTTTCTGGAGGGTTTTTATCATAAATGGATGTTGAATTTTGTCAAAGGCTTTCTCTGCATCTATTGAGATAATCATATGGTTTTCTTTTTCAATTTGTTAATGTGGTGTATTACGTTGATTGCTTGCAGATATTGAAGAATCCTTGCATCCCTGGGATAAAGCCCACTTGGTCATGATGTATGATCTTTTTAATATGTTGTTGGATTCTGTTTGCTAGAATTTTGTTACACCATACATAAAAATAAGCTCAAAATGGATTAAAGATCTAAACGTAAGACCAGAAACTATAAAACTCCTAGAGGAGAACATAGGCAAAACACTCTCCGACATAAATCACAGCAGGATCCTCTATGACCCACCTCCCAGAATATTGGAAATAAAGGCAAAAATAAACAAATGGGACCTAATTAAAATTAAAAGCTTCTGCGCAACAAAGGAAATTATAAGCAAGGTGAAAAGACAGACTTCAGAATGGGAGAAAATAATAGTAAATGAAGCAACAGACAAAGAATTAATCTCAAAAATATACAAGCAACTCCTGCAGCTCAATTCCAGAAAAATAAACGACCCAATCAAAAAAATGGGCCAAAGAACTAAACGGACATTTCTCCAAAGAAGACATACAGATGGCTAACAAACACATGTAAAGATGCTCAACATCACTCATTATCAGAGAAATGCAAATCAAAACCACAGTGAGGTACCATTTCACACCAGTCAGAATGGCTGCTATCCAAAAGTCTACAAGCAATAAATGCTGGAGAGGGTGTGGAGAAAAGGGAACCCTCTTACACTCTTGGTGGCAATGCAAACTAGTACAGCCACTAAGGAGAACAGTGTGGAGATTCCTTAAAAAACTGGAAATAGAACTGCCATATGACCCAGCAATCCTACTGCTGGGCACACACACCGAGGAAACCAGAATTGAAAGAGACATGTGTACTCCAATGTTCATCGCAGCACTGTTTATAATAGCCAGGACGTGGAAGCAACCTAGATGTCCATCAGCAGACGAATGAATAAGAAAGCTGTGGTACATATATACAATGGAATATTACTCAGCCATTAAAAAGAATACATTTGAATCAGTTCTAATGAGGTGGATGAAACTGGAACCTATTATACAGAGTGAAGTAAGCCAGAAAGAAAAACACCAATAAGTATACTAATGCATATATATGGAATTTAGAAAGATGGTAACGATAACCATGTATGTGAGACAGCAAAAGAGACACAGATGTATAGAATAGTCTTTCGGAGTCTGTGGGAGAGGCGAGGGTGGGATGATATGGGAGAATGGCATTGAAACATGTATATTATCATATGTGAAATAAATTGCCAGTCCAGGTTTGATGCATGATACAGGGTGCTTGGGGCTGCTGCACTGGGATGACTCAGAGGGATGGGGTGGGCAGGGAGGTGGGAGGGGGGTTCAGGATGGGGAACACATGTACACCCATGGTGGATTCATGTCAATGTATGGCAAAACCAATACAATATTGTAAAGTAATTAGCCTCCAATTAAAATAAATAAATTTATATAAAAATAAATTAAAATATACCAAAATTAAATAAATAAATAAACTTAAAGATGGCTTTCAAGATTTCCCCTGTAATTCCTCCATGGCAATGTCAGGTCTGGAGGGACAATGGGACAAGGGACTGCGGTCTGGAGGAACAATGCCACCTGCTGATGGCCGATATTAGGACACAACCCAAAGAATGTAAAAACAATTCTCTTAAAAGTCAATTGATCAAAAAATAACTTTCCAGAACCACCAATTCACTTCATCATTGTTTTACCAAATGATTCAACCCCACCCTTGTATGTCCATTGTCGCTTGTCATTCTGCATTGATTCCTACCCCATGCCTCCTGGTCTCTGCCTCTGCTCTGGCTTTTAGTGGCCAGATAATTACAGCAAACCGTCCTAGACTTTGTTTCAGGAATCTGTCTTAGTTTTTGGTGAATAGGTGATTTTCAGCAAAACTATTTTATTTTGGGGGGGATATTGACTTTGAACCTATGAGTTCCTTTTGGTCTTTAAAACACACACTTTTAAGAAAACATCTGCCAATAATATTCATGACAAAATTAGGATGCAACTGTCAGGAAACTAACATTCAAGAAAAAAGTATGTTTTGAAGAGAAAAGGCAATGGTTTGAGAGAGATCTGCCACATTTTATTGGGTCTTATATGCAAAGTCCAAAGACACATAACTGTCAATTTTCAATTTTCAGCCCCTTTTGACCTAGGCTTTTCTTTCCCCACACTGGGAAAGAAGTCATATCAGTTGTGCAAGGGGAAAAAAAAAGAGAGAGAGAGAGAAATAAAAAATGACCTGCCTTTATTATGTGTGTCTTTTAAAACTTCAGACATGCTTTTCACATCCATAGTGACTTAATGGAGTCTAACAACCAATTAATGGCTTTAAAACCAGTGGGGATCCTGTGCTACCCCATAACCTGAAATGAATTATTGATATATGCTTTCAGCCCTGTGTCCTGTCAGATATTTCAAAGTCAATGTCAGCCTGTGCATTTTCTCATTCAGCCTCCACTGAGGTCAAGACTTGTGAAGAGATGCTGTCCCCAAAGGAAAAAAAAAGAGAGAGAGAGAGATAGTTCGCTCCCTGCAAAGTGTGGAGCTAGACATAATTGGCCTCTCTTTAAATCAAATCTCTGTAAGACATTAGCAACCTCTACACGCATTAGTGGGACCAGTGGCATTATTACTTCAAGGCAGGTGGAACACAGCACATTTACAAGGGGAATGACATTAATAAGTCCTTTACAATTACAATAACTTTTCACTGAAGTTCACATTTTCTTTTATTTGAGCCTTAGAACCATCCTGTGAAGTGGGCAGGCCAAGTGTCACTATTTACAGCTGATATGAAGAAAAGAAAAACTTGAAACTCCTTTCCTTTTCTCTTCTCTTTCCCCTCTTCCTCCTGTTATGCGTGTAACTGTGGTGCAAGTTTTATGGGTCTGCTTGACAAAACAACAGTTCTAAAAAGGTGATTTTTTTTTTTTTTAATGACTCAGATTTTAATGTCATTCTGCTATGGCAATCTCTGAATTAGCCATTTCCTAGCAAAATAATTAGTACACTATTAAAGCATTCCTTTTAGGTGTTTCAAACTGACTAGTGGGAAAGGATAAAATCATAATAAAATATAATGGGTAAATATGTGACAAATTACTAACCTTCAGGGAACTTCCAAATAAAAGGCATTTAGGGGCATGACAATATTTTATATACACAGTTTAAAACTTTGAAAAGTATTTTGCTAAACTAATCTCTTAAAAAGGAACAAAAATTAATCATTGCTAACTACCCATAAATGTATATGCTTCCTACACACATGTTGTAGCATTTTTTTAATTTTAATTGGAGGCTAATTACTTTACAATATTGTGGTGGTTTTTGCCATACATTCACATGAATCAGCCATGAGTGTACATGTGTTCCCCATCCTGAACCCTCCCCCCCCACCTCCCTCCCCATCCCATCCCTCAGGGTCATCACAGTGCACCAGCCCTGAGCACCCTGTCTCATGCATTGAACCTGGACTGGCGATCTATTTCACATATGATAATATACGTTTCAATGCTATTCTCTCAGATCATCCCACCCTCGCCTTCTCCCACAGAGTCCAAAAGTCTGTTCTTTACATCATGTCTCTTTTGCTGTCTCACATATAGGATCATCATTACCATCTTTCAAATTTCATATATGCTTTTTAGTTAACCCATAATTTTTACTGGTATGCTACATGACTTTCATAGCTTTTATTTTAATGAGTAGATATTATTTTATTCAGATTTCCCAAAATTAATTACTGATTTCCTTATTACTGTCCATTTAGACTCTTACCGGTTTTTCCCTGTAATAAGTAATACAACAGAGAATGTCTCCATACATATAAAATGTTCATTTATTTTAATTATTTCTCTTGATAGCTTATAAGAATACTATTACTGAATCAAAGGATAAGACTACTTTTATGGACTTGGCTGCATTTTTTTTTTTTTTTTTTTTTTTTTACTGATCTCTAAAATTCCAAAGTAAAACACCAGTCGTGGACATGTCACAATGCCCCGTCAATATCAGCAACATCAGTTGTTATCATGTATACCTTTTGGAATCACACATACTACACATTACATATCTTCCTTAATCTGTACCAAATATAAAAGTGTAATATTGGCCCATTAACAAAAGAATGTGATATTGACATATGAAGAAACAGGTTAGTAAAACAGAATAGACATTCCATAAGTAGACCCCCCAAAATGGAACATTCTTTAATAGTCCCTATAGGGGAATCTAAAACCATTAAGGGAAAAGACTGCCTATTAAATAAGGAAGAAAATATGAGCTATTTTATAAATTCAGAATTAAAAATAGTTTCAGCGATGATGTATAATATAGAAACCTTTGTGGTTTAGTACTTTCTGTACTAATAAACATAATTACATAAAAATACAAAATTTCTGCATAGTTAAAAAAAACTAGAAGCAAAATTAAAAGTTGGGTAAAATCAGAGGGTTAATTACCGCAAATTATATAGGACTTCTCTGGTGGCCTCTCAGATGGTAAAAATCTATTTGCGATGCAGGAGACCTGGGTTCGATCCCTGGGTTGGGAAGATCCCCTGGAGAAGGACCCACTCCAATATTCTTGCCTGGAGAATTCCATAGACAGAGGAGCCTGGCGGTCTACAGTCCATGGGGTTGCAAAGAGTTGGACATGACTGAGCAACTAACATACAAGCACACACATACACACACACCAATTTTTCCCATGCATTACTAGGCCCTACAAATTCATAACAAATGAACCAAAACTTGAATTAAAACATGGGCAATGTATAGAAACAGATTGCTCACCAAAAATAAACATAATTGAAAGAGAGGATCTAGGGAAATTCTCTGTACTATGTTCAAAATTTTTCTCTAAATGTAGAACTATTCTAAAAGATAAAGTTTATTTTTCTAAAATTAGTTAACAAATTCCAAGCATGCAGCCAATTTAATTTAGTATCTGTATTATAATCTCTCTGATCATCACATCTGTCCTGGTATTTTACAAACACATGGAAGACTAATCTGTAAGTTTTTTAAAAAGTAAATGCAGAAGTCATTTCAATTTCCTGAGACTGAGAGACTGTTGTTTCTCAATGACCATCACTTTAAAGAAATACTAAAGAACGTTCTTCAGCAAAACAGAAATGGAATCCCTCAGGAAAGAACAGGATGAGAAGAAAGGATCTACTCAAGAAATTGGTTAATACTAATCTTCTTCCTCATGGGAAATAGATGGGGAGACAGTGGAAACAGTGTCAGACTTCATTTTTTTGGGCTCCAAAATCACTGCGGATGGTGACCGCAGCCATGAAATTAAAAG
Source organism: Dama dama (assembly GCF_033118175.1). Lineage (NCBI taxonomy): Eukaryota > Metazoa > Chordata > Mammalia > Artiodactyla > Cervidae > Dama > Dama dama. Next base: position 32,008,431 of record NC_083693.1, on the reverse strand, counting down.
ACGCTTACTCCTTGGAAGGAAAGTTATGACCAACCTTGATAGCATATTAAAAAGCAGAGACATTACTTTGCCAACAAACGTCTGTCTGATCAAGGCTATGGTTTTTCCAGTGGTCATGTATGGATATGAGAGTTGGACTGTGAAGAAAGCTGAGCACCGAAAAATTGATGCTTTTGAACTGTGGTGTTGGAGAAGACTCTTGAGAGTCCCTTGGACTGCAAGGAGGTCCAACCAGTCCATCCTAAAGGAGATCAGTCCTAGGTGTTCATTGGAAGGACTGATGCTGAAGCTGAAACTCCAGTACTTTGGCCACCTCATGGGAAGAGTTGACTCATTGGAAAAGACCCTGATGCTGGGAGGGATTGGGGGCAGGAGGAGAAGGGGGCAACAGAGGATGAGATGGCTGGATGGCATCACCGACTCGATGGGCATGAATTTGAGTAAACTCCAGGAGTTGGTGATGGACAGGGAGGCCTGGCGTGCTGCGATTCATGGGGTCACAGAGTCGGACACGACTGAGCGACTGAACTGACTGACTGACTGAATCTTCTTCACTGAATGACAGTGGAGAATATCATATTTATGGGTCTGTATCTGGACATAGTGTTGATGTTTATTCCAACTTTATCATCTACTAGCTGTGTGACTCTGGACAAGCTACTTAACCAACGTGGGCCACAGTTTCCTCATTTTTAAAGCAGAGATAGCGCCTGTATACTTAATAGGGTTGTTGTAATGATGAACCAAGGTTGTACACGTAGAGCAGGTACTAAGTGAAAGTGAAAGTTGCTCAGTCCTGTCCGACTCTTTGCAACCCCATGGACTATACAGTCCATGGAATTCTCTAGGCCAGAATACTGGAGCCCGTAGCCTTTCCTTTCTCCAGGGAATCTTCCCAACCCAGGGATTGAACCCAGGTTTCCCACATTGCAGGTGGATTCTTTACCAGCTAAGCCACAAGGGAAGCCCAGAGCAGGTACTAAGTTTACAGTAAACATTCATTGTTGTCCAGTATTATAGCTTTCGATATTTATCCTCTATTTTTTTTTTTTTATTGTTTAAATCTAACCCTCTATTTGATTCTTCTGTTAATGTAAATCCATGTTCTTCTCGTTTTTCTTTCAGAGACTATAATTTTTGGCCCAATAAAAGCATTTCTTCTTGTTTTCTTGTGAATGCAGAAATTGTTAACCTTGGTTTTCTGTGACTAGTAGGCTCTGGGGGACTGTCATTTTCTGGATTATACTTATTCACTGAGTTTTTTATTTTTTCAAAGAATATATCAGTTTTTAAAGATTTTTTAATGTGGATTTTTTTTAAAAAATCTTTATTGAATTTGTTATGACATTGTTTCTGTTTTATGTTTTATGTTTTTGGCCACAAGGCACATGGGATCTTAGCTCCCCAACAAGAATTGAACCTGCACCCCCTGATTGAAAGGTAAAGTCCTAACCACTGGACCTGCCAGGGAAGTCCCTATCAGTTTTTTACAGAAAGGAAAAACAAACATTTAAAAACTCCAACAACCAAAATTTCAAACCACCTATTCCTTTTGACTTATAATCAGCCTAACTGAAAGTAGACAATGTATTGAATTCAACAAGGTCTGGTCAATCCCGTTTGACTCTCATCCTTATCTTACCTTGATCTTCAAAAAACAATTCAGGGATCATTTTTATTTCAGGAAACAGCAACAGCTCACATCTACAGATGAGAAGGAAATGGCACACTGCCCCTCTCCCCCACCTCCAGTGTTCTTGCCTGGGAAATCCCATGGATAGAGGAGCCAGACGGGCTACAGTCCACGGGGTTGCAGAGAGTCGGATACAACTTAGCGGCTCAAACACACATATCTACAGAATATTTGAGGCATAGCCATTTCTAGCACAGGGTGATACTCAGATGAGTATAATCTGGCCTCAGTCCTCAGGGGATTACAATTCAAGAGGAAAATACTAAGAACTCATGAAGGACCACACCAGTGACTGTCTAATGGATTCCGTGACAGTGAAGCCCATAGGATTTCTGAGCAGGGAACCAGCGCTGAGAGCAGAGGCTGCTTCCAGAGGCTCTCTCCTCAGATGCTGTGAGGGTTGTTCATCTGTAAGGGAACTCCACAGACAAGAAGGGCCTTTACATTGCTGACTGAGTAACAGGGTCAGCCAGAGAGAAGACAGCACTTTCTGCTTGAGCTAATGGTCAAGCCACGTTGGGGACTGTGGACTCCAAGCTATGACATTCCACAACCCAGAGAACTCAGGCAACCCCTTGTCAAGGGAACTTCTCAGTACACTCTCTGAAGCTGTATTATAGACACCCAACTCAATATTACCTATCTTTCAAAGGAATAAGTGTTTTGTATGTGTGTTTATTTTTCTCACGTGTGTGTGTGTTTTGCAGGCTCTGCACTAGAGATTTTTTAATTTAATGAATTAATTGATATATACATACATATATTTATTTTATGGTTGTGCTGGGTCTTCGTTGCTGCACAGGCTTTTCTCTAGTTGCAGCCAGTGGGGGCTACTCTTCAGTTCAGTACATGGGCTTCTTGTTGCAATGGCTTCTCTTGTTTTGGAGCACAGGCTCTAGGGCATGCAGGCTTCAGCAGTTGCCACAAATGGCTCAGTAGTTGTGGCTCCCAGGCACTAGAGCACAGGCTCAGTAGTTGTGGTACACAGGCTCAGTTGCCCCTTCGGCATATGGGATCTGCCCAGACCAAGGATCAAACCCACGTCTCCTGCATTGGTAGATGGATTATTTACCATTAAGTCACCAGGGAAGCCCAAGACTTTTTTAAAAGATATTTTTGATGTGGCCCACATTAAAGCCTTTACTAAATTTATTACAATATTCCTTCTGTCTCATATTTTGATTTTTTGGCCCCAAGACATGTGGGATCTGAGCTCCCTGACCAGGAATTGAACCTGCACTGCCAGCATTGAAAGGTGAAGTCTTAACCAGTGGACTGCCTAAGAAGTCTCCCTACAGACTTCTTTTGAAATTCATGAAACAATCAAGTGCTGAGGCAGCCTAGACAAGGCAAGACCTATCAGACCTATATTCAGTCCTCATCTCACTGGGACAAAAAGCCATTTTCCCCATGGGCCAGTTATTAGAAGGAATCCTTAAGAGAGAGACATGGGACCAGATTTAAGGGATTTCTCCTAGTGTAAGGGATGCAGAGCAGAAAGGGATGCTGCTCCCACCGATGCTGTTGGCCCTGGAGGATCCCAGGGGAGCTGCCAGACAGAGGAGGCCCCCAGCCACCTCTGGGAGATGTTTGGGAGTCCATGCTGATGAACTTTCATCCTCATTATGTTTAAAAGCCTTTTGCCTTGAAGAGTTTGTAAATTAGCTCTAAGAACCATGCTACTCCTTTATGGTTAATTTCTCCAAGGCTGCCTTGTTAAGTATATGCAAATCACATCATTAATATGCTAAGCCTCTCTCCAGGGGGCTGGTCTTCCAACCCTCTTCTGCTGTTGACTGACAGCTCTGCTTGTCCCTTTGGGCTTGTGGCATTGGGGCTTCCTAAGGTGGGCACTTTGGGAAACCTCTTAATGGTGGGACTTAATGGTCAGGTCTCCACATCTTTCACTTTCCTCACTCAATTCACTTCTCTTTCTGAAGACTCTGGCCTGAGTATGAGGAGTCTCAGACCCAAGTCTTAACTCTTCATCTCTCTGGTCCTTCTTGAATTTTCTCCATTGCAAAATAAGCAAAAGAGTTTGAGGGCACCATTGAGGAATAGCTGAAAAATCAAAACAGCCCCAAGCAAAATATACTCCATCATCAACTCAATGGCCATGATAGTCAAGCACAGTAAAGCCTGACATTCTGCAGTTCATGAGGTCGCAGAGAGTTGGACACAACTGAGTGACTGAATGACAACAAACATACTCCAATAAAAATTAATTTTAAAAAGACTGAACTGAAAAAAAAGCACTGAATTACTCAGCAGAAATTATTAATCCCTACTCTATAACAGTGTATCAATGCATCTCTGTATATTGTACATCCACCGTATATTTCAGTTCTTCTGATGACTGCTTCATGGCTTGTCACTGTCCAACATCACTCCAAATCCAGACCACACCTGTTGATAGGTCCACAAAGCAAGGCATTTACTTTCACTCTGATCCTGAATGAGGTGGAGGTGAGAGCTTTGATTTCCCCATCTTCATGTTTCTCAGAGAGAACTTGGTCTTCCAGAATGAAGCAGTTTGAAATAATGATTGCATTGTTCTTTTCTACCTTCTTCATTCCCTCCCCATGGTGAAAGTAGAAAAAAAACTGGTGTGTGTGTTTGTGTGTGTGTGACAGCTCTTCTGATATGTTTTGCTTTTTAAAAAAAATTAATATATTTATTTGGCTGCATCAGGTCTTAGTTGTGACACACAGGATCTTTATTCCATCACGTACATGAACTCTCTAGTTATAGCTTGGGCTCAGTAGTTGTGGCACACACACTTAGTTGCCCCATGGCATGTGGGATATTAGTTCCCTGACCAGGGATCAAACCCACATACCCTGCTTTGCAAGGCTGATTCTAAATCACTGGACCACCAGGAAAGTCCCAGATGTATTTCAGTTTGGATCAGCCTGTCTGCAGAAAATGGCCATTCTCTGACTTTCCATGAGGTTGACTAACAAAGGCAGGTATTGTCCTTGAGAAGGCAAGGCAGGGGCCGGGGGTGGGTGTAGTAGGTCTGGGAGGATGCCTTCAGGATCCATTGCATGGCAGATGTAAGACCTAGTTCTTCAGTCGGGTGCTGCAGTCATAAAATTGCTATTTTTTTTAATCTCTATCTTCCTGACTCCTGTACCGTGTTTCTCAACAATAAACAAACTAAGGAGAAGGAGAAAAAAGAATATAATTATTCCTCTGAACCCCAGGAACCAGTTCTTACTCTCAGCAGGGGTACCAGCCTTTGTTCAACCCATTTAGTTTAATGGTCCTTCTAAAAGATTTCTCAGAGAGAGTCAACAGCCTCGGTTTCAACAAATACCCACTTTACACAGTGAGCAAGATGTAGTGGGGCTGAGCAGAGCTTTGATGTAAACTTGGAGCCACTAAAAGAATATTTAACACGGGAATTACCCATCACAGGATGACAACACCCAGGTGTGCTGTGTCATCAGTTCTGTGTTCATCCCAATTTTTCATGCTCAATGTCAAATACTAAAATCATGAAAGACACTTATCTAAAATGAAGACTGACATTTGTGAGGACCCATTACATGGGCTTTCGAATTGATGCTTTTGAATTGTGGTGCTGAAGAAGACTCTTGAGAGTCCCTTGGACCGCAAGGAGATCAAACCAGTCAATCCTGAAGGAAAACAACACTGACTATTTATTGGAAGCACTGATGCTAAAGCTGAAGCTCCAATATTTTGGCCACCTGATGCAAAGAGATCACTCATTGGAAAAGACCCTGATGCTGGGGAAGATTGAAGGCAAAAGGAGAAAGGGGGCAACAAAGGATGAGATGGTTGAATGGCATCACTGACTCAATGGACATGAGTTTGAACACACTCTTGGAGACAAGCCTGGCAAACTGCAGGCCATGGGGTCACAAAAAGTTTGATATGACTTAGCAACTGAACAACAAGAACAACATTGCATGGGAGGTATATGATATGTGATCTATCTAATCCTCAGAGAACCTCATAAACAGGAGTTATTCTTGTTCCCGTTTTGCAGTGAGAAAACTGAGTTTCTGATGGATTGAGAACATTGGCCCACAGTTACCTGTCTGGTGAATAGTAGAGACAGAACCCAAACCCACATCTCTCACAGTCCCTGTTTTTCCATAAAACACACTGCTCATCCCCCACCCCATCTACTGACTGTTGGAAAATACTCCAGTACTTAGGTGGAGAGATTCTGTGTTCCTGAGGGCAGTTCACAACTATTCTGTTATGCCACCTTGGAGATGCAGTTCCCTCTAAAACTAAATATAAGCACAGATGCCTTTTAATGACATTTCAAGACACTTATCAGTGAACACTCCCCAAGTAAAGGATATTTCCAGTCTCTCTCCACTAAGACGTCTTTTGAGGAAATGCCTTTCCTTTTACCAAAGGCCAACCCTTTCACCTGTGCTCTGACTCACACCCTTACCCCACATCCCTAGGAGAGGTTTGTCTTTCCATCAGCACCTGAATGTGACCACGGATCCAATTTCTCCTCTCCTTCAACAGACACTCCCACACCAAGCTTCATTTCCTTCTCCATTGCTATCCTGACTAGCTTTATTCTTTCACAGATGAATTATCTACTGCCTCATCTCTTAGTCCCTCTTCAATCCACCCAGAGACTGAGATGTTTTTTGCCTCTATATGAAAGAAAGAGAGTAAGGTAGAAAAAGAGAGAGAGAAGGAAGGAAGGGAAGGAGGCTTAATGCAAGTTTCTGTGCCTGGTGCATAGTGAGACCAAACAAACAGACATGTCTGAGTTTGGAGCTGAGAAAAGTTTACTGCAGGGCCATGCAAGGAGACTAGTTGCTCATGCCCTAAAAAGCCACAAGCTCCCGGAAGGGTTTAGGCAAGTTACTTTTAAAATCCAGGTGGGGGTCACAGGGTCTGTGATCAGCTTGTGCACAACTCTCTGATTGGCTGATGGTGAGGTAACAGGTGGTGTCACAAGGAAGAACTTGATCAATCCTTAGACTCCAGGAGGCCTGGGGCTCTGTGCTTATGGGTATAAGTAGTTAACATCTTCTATTTGTTTCAGAGGGGCGGTTTTCTACATCTGCAAAATAATTCTGGAAATGTGAATTATATACTATCATCCAGATACTTCAGTCCTCTCCCTATCTCTGCTCAGTCCAGTTAACTCTTTGAGACCCCAGGCAAGGGGTAGCCCGCCAGGCTCCTCTGTTCTTGGGAATTCCCAAGCAAGAATACTGGAATGGGTTGCCATTTCCTCTTCCAGGGGATCTTCCTGACCCAGGGATGGAACCCACATCTCCTGTACTGGCAGGCAAATTATTTTACCCAGTGAGCCACCTGGGAAGCCAGGTACTTTAGAGAGGAGCTAAAGCAGAGGATATGGGAGAAGGCCCTATAGGGTCCTGCTTGGGAACACTTGTGAGCCAATTGGCACACAGGTAATCTAGGATGGTCTGTGACCTGGTGTGGCTGGGCCCATGGGAATACGGGAAATGGTGTGTGATGTAAGAGGTGGGGTGTCAGCAGGAACCCAGTGCCATTCTTCACTACTGAGCTAAGAATTGGGATTTGATTCTTTTGATCCTCTTGACATTGGGAACCAGTGAATCAGTTTGGACTGGGATGACAGTCCCTGGGCTGTGATTTGGATGCTCACTCTAGTTATGCATGTAAAATTGTGGAAAGCAAAGACCAGCAACCAAAAAACCCATAAGGCTGATATGAAGTGATAATAAAGGCATAAGCAAGAGCAGTAGAGACTGGAAAGAGAGCAAGAAACTGCAATTAATAAGCCTTGGTTTACCTGGATATGAGGGGAGAGGAATAGGAGAAACCGAAGCTAAATGATGCTCAAGTGGCTGGCAGGAGGGAGAATCCCTGAAAGGACCAGGGAACAGCTGTGCACTTATGTGCTGGTCAGAACTTCCATAACATCTTACAGAAAAACCTGAATGAACAACCAAATATTTGGAACACCTAGTGCATAGTCCAGCACCTAGTCCAGCACTTATTTACATCTTCCTTTCCCCCTAGACTATGAACTTTTTGAGAGATTTTTGGGTGGAGCCATCTTATTTTTGTACAACCCAGATGAAAGAGCCTACTGAGTCATAGATGTTCAACCAAATAAACCAAGTATCAGAGGGATGACTGGTTATGAGCTTAGTTTTCAAGATTGTATTTGAAGGAGAAGCAGCAAGTCATTATAAGAAGGTCTAGCAGGCAGGAAGAACTTTTATTTGCTTTTAGGAAGTGTTTGGGGTACTTGAAGAAGGGGTATTTGCCAATATGAGAGGTGAAGATGATGAGATCTCATAACAAACCCTACATTTTACAGTTGTTTGTTTTTAATTTAGGAAAGGACATTTGGTTAAATATTTCATGTCCTTTAAACATTTTGGAAAATGCAAATAAAGGAAAAGTTAAACCACCAAAGCACCATTGTTAATAATAGCTACTACATATTTAGATAAATATTTTGTTAAATATTGTATTTAACTGATAAGGGAACTGAAATAAGAACTAGCTTTCAGCTATACCACTAGTTAGTGGTATAAGCAGATGTAGAACCTAGCTAGTTCTTTTAACCCATGCACTATTGTCATCTCTATGCAAAACTGTTTCTCCATTAAAGATTAGTGAGAAATATACCAACATGTATATAGTGTTTCATTTCTTTTGAGCTGCAAGGTTATTTATTTTCCTATTTGAAAACCACACATGTGTCTATGTGCATACCCAAGATATTTTGTGATATTGACTAGACCTTTTTTTTTTCTTATGCTTTTTAATACTGTTGTCTTTTCTCCACTAGTCAGGAAGTCATGATAACTTGTTTCATGGACTGGTCTCAGAGATCTCAGGCCCTGGAATTACAGTAACAACAGACATCAATGAAGTTACTGAATGGATTTGTTAAACTCATAAATAATAGTTTTTAAAGCCAAGGTTTTCAGTTCCAGGATATAAGTCTTTTGTTTGATTATTTGCTTTTGAGAGAGAAAGGAGGTCTTTTGAAGCTAAAAAGACTAAGAGCTCTAAAGAAGGAAGACATAAAATTTCTAAAATAAAATAAATAATTTGGAAAGAGAATGCAGACTGTTATAAGATCTAGTTTCTGCCCCCAAAAAAATAAAAATCCAACACTCTGGCAGAAGAAGGACATGCTGCCTCCCAGATGGGTTTGGCAAGGAATTCAGAGGATTGTAGGAAGAACCCAAGAGCAGAGGTGATTTATGTCTTACTTCCTGGGGTGACATCTGTGCATGCCTCATAAAACCAGAGGGATAGATTAGTAATGAATGAGGAAGGTGCTCAGGGAAAAGGGGCAGAGACACCTCCAGAGTCCTACACACCCAGGAATGAATCAAAACAACCCACTGAAGTAGGAATTAGGTCAAGGAGGCAATTTATCTGTCACTGACCATTCGTTAGAGGTCATGGCTGAGGGCACACATCAAAATCAAACACTATAGATCAAAAGATATTGAAACAAGATAGAGATCCCAGAAATAGACCCACAAAAATTTTGTCAACTGATTTTTTACAAAGGAGCAAAGGCTATACAAGGAAGAAAAGGTAGTCTTTTCAACAAATGCTGTTGGACCAACTGGACATCTACATGCAAAAAAAATAAAAGAATTCAGACACAGATCTTATTATCCCTTACAAAAATTAACTCAAAATGGATCATATACCCAATGTAAAATGCAGAACTGCAAAAATCCTTTAAGATAATAAAGGACAAAATCTAGATGACCTGGAGTATAGCTATGACCTTTTTTTTTTTTAAGGTACAACCCCAAAAGTGCAGTCCATGAAAGAAATAATTGGTAAATTGAACTTCTTTAAAATTCAAATCTTCTGCTCTGCGAAAGACACTGTCAAGAGAATGAGACTATAAACTACAGGCTAGAAGAGAACATTTGGAAAATATATATCTGATATATTAAAAAAAAAAAACCTCTTATCCCAAATATGTAAAGAACTCTAAAAACTCAACTTAAGAAACCACTTAGTTGAAAAATGGACAAAAGACCTGAATAGGCACATCACCAAGGAGATATACAGATGACAATAAGCATTAAAAATGGTCCACATCATATGTCATCAGGCTGCAAATTAAAACAACATTAAGATACCACTGTACACCTATTTTTTTGAAAATGAAACACTCAGTCATGTCCAACCCTTTGAGGTCCCATGGACTATACAGCCCATGGAATTCTCCAGGCCAGAATACTGGAGTGGGTATTCTCCAGGGGATCTTCCCAACCCAGGAATTGAACCTAGGTCTCTTGCATTGCAGGCAGATTCTTTACCAGATGAGCTATCAAGGAAGTCCTTTTAGAACACACCTAGAGAATAACCAAAATCTGAATTCTGAGATCTTCCGAATGACCTAATGGTTGTCCAACAGACTGACTCTAAAAAGGGGGGTGACTGAGTCTTTTTCAAGTTGGTGAGGTCATCTCTTCTGGTGTCAGCAATATCAAAGGCTTAAGAACCAAAATAACTGGATAGAGTTCAATGACAGAGCAAAATAAAGAATATCCCACACCTGGATTTTATCACTCTGTGTAGTAGTCCAGCCTCCTCCTTGTGTTTTCATAGATTACATGGAAAAGTTTGATCTTAAAAAAGAGTTCTCAAAAAAAAAAAAATTACACAGGACTTATCTTCTCGGCAGCAAATACCACTTATGAGCAGACACCTGGCAGGTGAGACACACCAACACATCTTTATGACAGCATCTTCTGCACCGGTCAGAGTGAAGTCACGCTTTTGCCATTGAGCCTGCCATTCTAGTGCACATCATCTTCACTGGGAAGTCCATCTGAACTGGAATACAAAGCAAAGCTTGGAATCTAGAGGTGACATGGGCATCTCATCAGCAGTCAGCCCAGAAGTAAAAAAACTCCAGGCAGGGAACCAGATAGGGTCAGCCTTGCTCCTCAGCGAGGTGGGGCACATGGCAGGCTGGAGAGCAGTGAGCAGAAGCTTCTCTCCTTCTGCATTTCCCTGGAGACAGGATGCTTATATACCTAGACTATAGTCTTTCTGCCTTTGTGTCTATGCTCATCCCAAATCCTCCAAAAAGACAGCTTCAGGTACTGCCCCTGTTAGGTAGTTGGAATAGGAAAGAGGAGTCCAGAATAGCCGTGACTAAAAGACAAAGAAAGGAAAAAGCCTGCGGAAATAGAAAAAAGAAAGGTCTGAGGACCGGAGTGAGAACCTCAGGTGGAACAAACAGCCCTCCTTGCTAGCCCAATTCATATAGGGCAGGCTCAGTGGGAGGAGAAAACAACATATAAAAAGAGGAGCCAAAATTGAGCTGCTCTCTTCTTTTGGGTCAGCCTGCCCTCAGGCTTCAAGGATGTATTTTCCTTCACTTGCAAAATAAAACTGAACTGTAACAGAGCGGTAACACTGGTCCACTGTTTAAAATGAGCTGTAACCAAGCTGTAACACTGGTCCACCACTTCAAATTTTTGCTGCAACGAGACGGAACCAAGGAAATTACACACTCCCCTAACAGACCTTTGGGCAACAAAAAAGTTCTTTGGATTAGATCTAACTGAGTCAAGGCAGTCAGGTGGACTTAAGTCTTAGAAAGGCAGGAACCTGGGCTGTTGTTCCAAGAGCCAAACTTTTAACTGTATAAGGAAACTTGCTTAAATGTTTGCAGACTGGAAAAGGGAAGGAAGAATCAAGAAAACTCACAGAAGGTGGTTAAAAAAAAAAAAAAAACCCTCAAGAAATTACTCTTGAAGGGATGAAAAATCATTTGCAATTTCCAAGTGTTTTCTCTTCCTGAATCTTCTCTCTCCAAAGAAAACTTATCCGAAATGGCTGCCTCACAGAGGGCAAGGGCAGTCTTGGAGCTATAATTGTCATATGAGGTAGTGTTGAATGCAAGATTGCACGCTTGGCTAAAGAAATCTCTTTTATCTAAAATTTTACTGTTAATATATGGCACATGCCCTCTAAGTGCAGCAAGTGTTAGCAATGGGCAAAAGATCTTTTCATGCTAAGACATGACTTGAGTGATGGCTGGAATTGGAGGGGGTGACAGGCTGACCTTCTCATGAAGGTAGTCTAACAAAGTGATGTAATAATATGGTATATGAGACACATTTAATAATAAGAAAGATTACAAATCCATAATAGAGAGCTGAGTAAAATTTAAGGGAGATAGAGACAGAGAGAGGCAGTGGAGACTGAAAACACAAAAAACCTATCAGATGGAAAATTCTGATGAAACTTCTCTTAAAAAATAGAGACAAGCATATTAACACATGTACATGGAATCTAGAAAAATGGTATAGATGATCTTATTTGCAAAGCAGAGATAGAAAAACAGATGTAGAAAACAGAGGAGAAAGAGGGTGGAATGAATTGGGAGATTGGGATTGACATATATATACTACTGATACTATGTGTAGAATAGATAACTAAATGACAACCTGCGTATAGCACAGGAAATTCAATTCAATGCTCTGTGGTGACCTAAAAGGGAAGGAAAAACAAAAAAGAGAGGATATGTTTATTCATGCAGCTGATTCACTTTGCTGTACAGTATGAGAATACAAATTAATTATAGGAAAAAAAGGGAAATTTTAAAAAGCAAAAACAAAATAAGAATGGGCAGGGAAATAAATGGAGGTATGATGTAGAAATGGGTCAGAACCAATGGTAAATCTAACACCATTTAACCAAAAGTTTAGGTACATGCTTAGAAGAGAAAAGTAAAAGATAAAGGGAAATATTTGACAATATTTGAAAAAAACTCAAAGTGGGGAAAAAATTGGCTACAATTGGAAGTGAATTGAACACAAAATGGATCACAAAGTTGGTGAACAAACAGATGTCCAGCTGGCACAGGTTTGAATGATGACTGAGTTTCCAAAGATTATTAACCACAATAATTTTACTCAAATGCAAGACAAAAAAGTACAGACACAGGATGCACAATGAGAAATATCTACCGAAGGGGTACGGTAGGTGGGCTTTGGTGGCAGGGAGGAACCAGGCTGTGAACATTGAGGGCATCACTTGACAAACAGTTGCTGGCAATATTTGTTGATTTGTATTTCATATCTGATAGTGTTAGTGTTAGTCACTCTGTCATGTCCAACTCTTTGTGAAACCACGGACTGCAGCATGCCAGGTTCATGGAATTCTCTAGGCAAGAATACAGGATTGAAAAAAAATACAGGATTGGGTTGTCCCTTTTCCAGGGAATCTTTCTGACTCAGGGATCAAACCGGGGCCTCTTGTATTGCAGGCAGATTCTTGACCACTGAGACACTGGGGAAGAACCTCATATCTAATAAGGATTTGGAAACCCTCAGGCACAGTTCTTTCCTGGAGAGCTGATAGCATGTAGGCCACAGTACCAACCCTGAATAAAATAAATACAATGTTCCACTGCAGATCTGTCTCTGTAAAATCTCTTCTATAATATGGAAATTTTAGAGCATGACATGAACCAGACCAGAATTATCATAAAATATATAAGGACACCAAGAATAGGAGATTCGTTTAAATATTAGTGTCTGTCATCTTTGGGATTGTACACACCCAAAATGGAAATAGCACCCTCCCTGAGTTATGAGATCTGTCTATGACACAGCTGGAATTTCAGAAACTTGGGTACATGCATGCTAAGTCACTTCAGTCGTGTTCAACTATTTGCGACCCTAAGGACTGTAGCCCACCAGGCTCCTCTGTCCATGGGATTCTCCAGGCAAGAATGCTGGAGTGGGTTGCCATTCCTACTCCAGGGGATCTTCCTGACTGAAAGATCAAATCCACATCTCTTTTGTCTCCTGCATTGGCAGGTGAGTTCTTTACCACTAGGGAAACCTGGGAAACCACTAGGGTCACCTGGGAAACCCCATGCTTGATCCAAAGGATAACTGTTTCTCCCTTTGTCCTTAAGGTGGCTGAGGTTGGAGATATGAAAGTTGTGCTGACCGGTGAGATACACCAACACAGGCATAAGAAAACCTTATAGGACTTTTAAACTCTGTGGGAAATGTGGCTCATGGCAACACTGCCCCATGAAACACCGCCCAGAGATCTTTGTTCTCCACGTGGCTGAAAGGGAGCTGGCTTTTCCAGTGTTCCGGCTCTGCTCCGCTCCGGACGGGTGCTAATGTAATATGACCTCCCAGGCAGCCTGCCTGAAGGCGTCTCGGTGGGGAAGAATGATGACCTAGCTCACCATTAAGCCCCAGCTGCCCTTCACACAATTGAGGCTTTGGGACTCTTCGTAGGTGCTCCAATTAGATTACGCTTGGGAGGGAGCCATCAGATACCTATTATTTTCTAACAAAAGTCAAGTGAAGCCCTAGAGGAACCTTTTACCTCCTCTATGCATCTCAGCAGAGAACACATTGTGCTGATTGTTTACTATTTATCCTCCTCCCCACCCCTACAAGGGCTTCCCAAGTGGCTCGGCGCTAAAGAACCCACCTGCCAATGAAGGAGACACGGAAGACATGGGTTCAATCCCTGGGTTAAGAAGATCCCCTGGAGGAGGAAATGGGAACCCACTCCAGTATTCTTGACTGGAAAATTCCAAGGACAGAGGAGCCTAGTGGTCTCTAGTCCATGGGGCCGCAAAGAGTCAGACACGACTTAGTGACTAAACAATAAATGACATAAAGAGAAGAGCAGATCAAGCGTAGACACCTTGCAACTCAGCCTGGACCAGGACAAAGGCACTGTACTTCATTTTTTTAACAGGTTTTTTGTAAAACATTTACTTATTTGGCTGTGTTTGGTTTTCATTGAGGCATGCAGGCTCTTTTTGCAGAGGGTTAGTTGCTCTGCAGCATGTGGGATCTTCGTTCCCAAGCCAGGGATTGAACCTGCATCCCCTGCGTTGGAAAGTGGATTCTTAACCACTGGACTGTGAGGAAAGTCCCTGCATTCTATTCTGATAGTGAGGAGGAGGTTGAGACCTGGCTGGGTAAGGGAGAAGAAAGGGATCCAGAGTGAGAGCCTGTTGCCTCCGGATGCACTCTAAAATAAGGTTATTTGTTATTTTGTTACAAAAGAGTACAATAAAGACCAGGTTGAGGCTTGGAGAAATGGCCACAGGCAGGCATGGTATTTCCTTTTTCGGCAAAGCAGAACTGACTCTAATAATTAAGCTTTTCTTATCCAATATGTAATTAATTCTGCAACTGAAAAACCAATGAACTAGACACTGTCTCTACTTGGGTTAAAGAAACTATGGAGATTTAACCAGAAAAAAACAGACATGACATTCATCTTCAAATATCTGAGAACTTGCCATATGGAAGTGAAGATGCACTTCTGACCAATGGATAGAATTAACAAAGAGACAAGCTTTCACTCCATATAAGGCACATTTTCTAATTACTATAATCATCACACTATGGAATGGATAATCTGGGGAATGTTGAGACCCTTGCACACTGGGAAGTGTTCAGGTTGGCAGACTATCTGCCAGAAATATGATCAAACCAGATGATCCCCTTTTAAAAATAACATTTTCTAATCATTATTAGAGTAGAATATTTGCATAGGAGGCTATGTGGAAAACAAAATAGTAAGAAGAAAAGATGAATCCTTAACCCCTTTGCCCATGCATGCAAGCATGCTCAGTTGTATCTGACTCTGACCCCATGGACTGTATCCTGTCAGGCTCCTCTGTCCATGGGATTCTCCAGGCAAGAATACTGGAGTAGGTTTCCAATTCCTCCTCCAGGGGATCTTCCTAACCTAGGGATCAAAGCCATGTCTTGTGCATTGGCAGGGATAGTCTTTAACACTGAGCCACCGGGGAAGCTCTCCCACTGTCCATAATTGACCTCTACTAACACTGATGTCATAAGGGATTTGATTTAGGTCATACCTGAATGGTCTAGTGGTTTTCCCTACTTTCTTCAGTTTAAGTCTGAATTTGGCAGTAAGAAGTTCATGATCTGAGCCACAGTCAGCTCCCAGTCTTGATTCTGCTGACAGAGAAAGAAGCTCTGATAGAGCTTCTCCATCTTTGGCTGCAAAGAATATAATCAATCTGATTTTGGTGTTGACCATCTGGTGATGTCCATGTGTAGAGTCTTCTCTTGTGTTGTTGGAAGAGGGTGTTTGTTATGACCAGTGTGTTCTCTTGGCAAAACTCTATTAGCCTTTGCCTGCTTCATTCAGTACTCCAAGGCCAAATTTGCCTGTTACTCCAGTTGTTTCTTGACTTCCTACTTTTGCATTCCAGTTCCCTATAATGAAAAGGACATCTTTTTTGGGTATTAGTTCTAAAAGTTCTTGTAGGTCTTCATAGAACTGTTCACTTTCAGCTTCTTCAGCATTACTGGATGGGGCATAGACTTGGATTACCGTGATATTGAATGGTTTGCCTTGGAAACGAACAGAGATCATTCTGTCATTTTTGAGATTGCATTCAAGTACTGCATTTCGGACTCTTTTGTTGACCATGATAGCTACTTAATTTCTTCTAAGGGATTCCTGCCCATAGTAGTAGATATAATGGTCATCTGAGTTAAATTCACCCATTCCAGTCCATTTTAGTTCTCTGATTCCTAGAATGTCGATATTCACTCTTCCCATCTCCTGTTTGACCACTTCCAATTTGCCTTGACTCATGAACCTAACATTCCAGGTTCCTATGCAATATTGCTCTTTACAGCATCATACAGTGGAAGCGAGAAATAGATTTAAGGGACTAGATCTGAAAAACAGAGTGCCTGATGAACTATGGATGGAGGTTCGTGACATTGTATAGGAGACAGGGATCAAGGCCATCCCCATGGAAAAGAAATGCAAAAAGGCAAAAGGTTGTCTGAGGAGGCCTTACACATAGCTGTGAAAAGAAGAGAAGCAAAAAGCAAAGGAGAAGAGGAAAGATATTCCCATTTGAATGCAGAGTTCCAAAGAATAGCCAGGAGAGATAAGAAAGCCTTCCTCAGCAATTGCAAAGAAATAGAGGAAAACAACAGAATGGGAAAGATTAGAGATCTCTTCAAGAAAGTTAGAGATACCAAGGGAACATTTCAGGCAAAGATGGGTTCGATAAAGGACAGAAATGGTATGGACCTAACAGAAGCAGAAGATATTAAGAAGAGGTGGCAAGAATACACAGAAGAACTGTATAGAAAAGATTTTCATGACCCAGATAATCACAATGGTGTGATCACTCACCTAGAGCCAGACATCCTGGAATGTGAAGTCAAGTGGGCCTTAGAAAGCATCACTACGAACAAAGCTAGTGGATGTGATGGAATTCCAGTTGAGCTATTTCAAATCCTGAAAGATGATGCTGTGAAAGTGCTGCACTCAATATGCCAGCAAATTTGGAAAACTCAGCAGTGGCCACAGGACTGGAAAAGGTCAGTTTTCATTCCAATCCCTGAGAAAGGCAATCCCAAAGAATGCTCAAACTACCGCACAACTGCACTCATCTCACACGCTAGTAAAGTAATGCTCAAAATTCTCCAAGCCAGGCTTCAGCAATACATGAACCGTGAACTTCCAGATGTTCAAGCTGGATTTAGAAAAGGCAGAGGAACCAGAGACCAAATTGCCAACATCTGCTGGATCATCGAAAAAGCAAGAGAGTTATAGAAAAAAATCTATTTCTGCTTTATTGACTATGCCAAAGCCTTTGACTGTGTGGATCACAATATACTGTGGAAAATTCTGAAAGAGACGGGAATACCAGACCACCTGACCTGCCTCAGAGAAACCTGTATGCAGGTCAGGAAGCAACAGTTAGAACTGGACATGGAACAACAGACTGGTTCCAAATAGGAAAAGGAGTACATCAAGGCTGTATATTGTCACCCTGCTTGTTTAACTTATATGCAGAGTACATCATGAGAAATGCTGGGCTGGACGAAGCACAAGCTGGAATCAAGATTGCCGGGAGAAATATCTATAACCTCAGATATGCAGATGACACCACCCTTATGGCAAAGAGTGAAGAGGAACTAAAAAGCCTCTCGTTGAAAGTGAAAGAGGAGAGTGGAAAAGTTGGCCTAAAGCTCAACATTCAGAAAACTAAGATCATGACATTTGGTCCCATCACCTCATGGGAAATAGATGGGGAGACAGTGGAAACAGTGTCAGACTTTATTTTTGGGGGCTCCAAAATCACTGCGGATGGTGACTGCAGCCATGAAATTAAATGATGCTTACTCCTTGGAATGAAAGTTATGACCAACCTAGATAGCATATTAAAAAGCAGAGACATTACTTTGCCAACAAACGTCCGTCTGGTCAAGGTTATGGTTTTTCCAGAGGTCATGTATGGATGTGAGAGTTGGACTGTGAAGAAAGCTGAGCGCCAAAGAATGGATGCTTTTGAACTGTGGTGTTGGAGAAGACTCTTGAGAGTCCCTTGGACTGCAAGGAGATCCAACCAGTCCATCCTAAAGGAGGTCAGTCCTGGGTGTTCATTGGAAGGACTGATGCTGAAGCTAAAACTCCAATACTTTGGCCACCTCATGCGAAGAGTTGACTCATTGGAAAAGACCCTGATGCTGGGAGGGATTGGGGGCAGGAGGAGAAGGGGACAGCAGAGGATGAGATGGCTGGATGGCATCACCAACTCGATGGGCATGAGTTTGAGTAAACTCCAGGAGTTAGTGATAGAGAGGCCTGGCGTGCTGCAGTTCATGGGGTCGCAAAAAGTCAAACACGACTGAGGGACTGAATAGAACACTGATGTATTACATTTGGTACTTTTTCCTGGGCAATAGAAATCAACATGAACTTTGTAAAAGCATATGGTGTATATATACACACACACACACACACACACACACACATATCACATGCTTTTCACAATGTGGCTTTTGTATTTTAAGTTATGTAAGATTTTTCTATGTTGTTAAATAATCTGCAGAAACATGATTTCAACACAGGGCATGACTTAATTTCTATGGATGAAAGTGTGTAATGTTCATACAATTAATGTTCCATTGAACACACACACACACACACATCACACATGCATACTTTATTAGTTCTGTTTCTTCTGGAGAATCTGACTGATATGCCAATAACGTTACTTCTTTTTTTTTTTCTTACCCGCCCCCTCCCACTTCTCCATAACGTTACTTCTAACATTTGAGTAACTGTGTTAAATCTCATACATATTGGCAATACATAAACATTTAAATAAAAATATTTTTCTGTTTTATTGTTTATTTCCTTACCACATCCTTCCCATATCTGAGTCTAACTTTGCAGTTCACAAAGACTCCCCCTGCCAATGTAGGAGATTTAAGAGATGCAGTTTTGATTCCTGGGTTGGGAAGATCCCCTCGAGGAAGAAATGGCAACCCACTCCAATATTCTTGCCTGGAAAATTCCAGGGACAGGGAAGCCTGGTGGTTTACAATCCATAGGGTCACAAAACAGTCAGACAAGACTGAGGGCAGACACACACAAGACTGTGACACATCCTTAAGGGATTGGTTTGTGAAGAGTAAATACGTGAAGCGAGATAATACGTGAATCCTCGCAGGTTACAAGATGGCTTAAGACTGACCTCACACACATCCTAATAACTCTCCAATGCCGACAGCCCTTTTCAAGAGAAATTTTCTAAATTTTAGGGAAAAGTTCTTCCATGACTTCCTTAATCATGCCTTCTCTATCTGCCCCATTTTCTCTTTTGGGGATTCCTTTTATTTATTTTTTTGGCAATCCTTGGCAGCATGTGGGATCTTAGTTCCCCAACCAGGGATCCCTTCATTGGAAATGCCAAGTTTTAACCACTGGTTCACCAGGAAGGTCCCAAGACTCTCTTCTCTGCAGCACATCACCCGAACTTTCCTCCCTGAGAGTTTTGCCCCTGGGTGCACATGACTTGCCAAAATAGCTGCTATCCTTAGTAAAACCGGAACTTGGGGAGAAAAGTGTCAAAATATCTAAGATAATCTCCATACAAGAAAGAACATACATTGTTGAGTTTTTATGGAGAAAGAAAAAGCTGGAATGTAAAATAAATATAGAAATTAGTTTTAACAGCAAATTTTGGTAGCATGAAATAGAAACAAGCAGTCATATGATAAGAACAATTATAGATACCAGACATGAAAAATACAAGAATTTTGGATAACAAACACAATACCTGAAGTGAATAACGAAATAGGTACAGCTGAAGAACAAATTAATAAGCAGAAGAGTAGGTTAAGACCCTGTTTCAAAGGCATTAGAAAAGCAGAGCGACAGAAAATAACAAGGGAAAAGTTAATGTAGCTGATTAAGTACCATGACTATGACAAATGGAAAATGCAATTTATATAGCACATACTTAAAACAGCAATGAAAACATTAAAATCCTTAGTAATGAATCTGACAAATGTAGAGGATGTCCACGTATCAATGATAAAAGTTCACTAAAAGACATAAAGAAGTTGCTCAGTCATGTCTGACTCTTTGAGACCTCATGGACTGTAGCCCTCCAGACTCTTCTGTCCATGGGATTTCCCAGGCAAGAATACTGGAGTGGGTTGCCATTTCCTTCTCATCTCATGGTTAGGAAGATTTTATATAAAAATGATGCCAACTTTCCATAAACTAATCTAGATTTAACACAACTCCAAATAAGAGAGTTTTCCATGGAACCTGACAAAATGCTACTAAAAAGCCAGACTCATCTGAAAAAAAAAGAATAAAGGCAGGATGTGTGCTTGACTAGAAGTCAGGACTAACTGTGCAGCTATATTGTCTGGAACACTGTGTTGTAACACAAGGATGAACAAATTACCCAGTGGAATAGAATAGAGAACTCAGAAACTAACTGCTACATTATAGAATTTTATGAATGATGCATAACAGCATCACTGGGGGATAAAGTGACTAGTCAATAAATTAAGCTGGAAAATATACTTATTTATATGGAGGAAAAATTAAGTTGTATCCTTATTTTACATCAAAAACCAAAAATCAACTCCAAAAGAATTAAAAACTTAAATATCAAAAGAAGGTGGTACTTTAGTAGAAATACAGATGAATATCTTTATATCCTTGGGATTCCAAAAGCGCCCTTGAACAGGAACAAGAAGGAATAAACATAAAAGATTGCTGAAGTTGGGTATTTGAAATCTTGATCTTATAAAAAGTAAAAGATGCTACAAACTTGGGGAAGAAATTACTGCTGGGGGGAAAATGACTTACTTAATGAAGGAAAATCATTTTGGGTTTCTATCACACAATATGGGTTGCCCTGGTGGTTCAGGTGGTAAAAAATCTGCCTGCAACGGGTCAGGAAGATCTCCTAGAGAAGGGAATGGCAACTCACCGGCAACTGGAATACTGGCAATTCCAGTATTCCCTGCACAATTCCATGGACAGAAGAGCTTGGCAGGGTTATGTCCACACAATATATGCAAATTTCAAATCTAAGTGGATTAATAAAAATCTGAATTTTTTTCTTACCTTTAGATGGCAAAGGTTTTCTTAAGCTTCCAAAAGCACAAAACTTTAAAAGGCATTATTTTGTATATGACTAAATAAAATTTAAAGCTATCTGCATTAATAAAGAACAGCCATAAAGTTAACAGAAAGCTGACAGACTGGGAGAATGTATTTACTCATTAAGAAAAATAAAGGAGAGGGACTTCCCTTGTGGTGCCACAGCTAAGACTCCACGTTTCAGCATGGAAACCATCTCTGCCCTGTCCCCTCTGAGTCAAACCCCAGGTCTGCACACTTGGTCCTCTGTCCAGCCTCATGTCTTCCTAAAGTCCCTTCCAGACGTCCTGCCCTGGGTGAAGACAGCCCTGCCACACCCCGCCTTCTGCTTGTTGATGGTTTGCTTGCCCTTCTCCCTTTAGATGGAGAAGGACATGGCAACCCACTAGTATTCTTGCCTGGAAAATCCCATGGACAGAGGAGCCTGGCAGGCTATGGTCCATGAGGTCAAAAAGAGTTGGACAGAACTGAGTGACTGATCACACACCCCCTTTAGATTCTGGTTACTGTTTCTGAGTGAGATGGTCCCTGTGCACATACCCATTGAAGCAGCCTTTCCACCTGACGATGTGAACACTGTCTTTGCTACACTCCCACTTTATCAGGAGATAATGTGGAGTGGTCCTTCAGCCCGGCCCCACAGGCAGTGGACACCTGGACTCCCTTAAGGACTTGTAGACGCATGACATTCTTCCTTGGTTTTCAGTGCTAGGGCAGATTTTCCTCTGTATGCACTACTGTGGTCATTGCCATCAATGTTTGGAAGAGCAAGGGAAATGACACCCCTTGGGTAGAATCACCTTTATTTAAAATAATTATTCATTTAGTCCATCCTAAAGGAAATCAGTCCTGAATATTCAATGGAAGGACTGATGTTGAAGCTGAAACTCCAATACTTTGGCCACCTGATTCGAAGAACTGGCTCATTTGAAAAGATGCTGGGAAAGATTGAAGGTGGGAGGAGAAGGGGACAACAGAGGATAAGATGGTTGGATGGCATCACCAATTCAATGGACATAAGTTTGAGTAAACTCTGGGAGTTGGTGGTAGACAGGAAGGCCTGGAGTGCTGCAGTCCATGGGGTCGCAAAGAGCGACTGAACTGAACTGAACTGATTCTGGATCTCCATTGCTGCATGGGCTTTTCACTAGTTGTGGCGAGCAGAGGTTACTCTCCATTTGCGGTGCAAGGCTTTCTTGTTGCCATGGCTTCTCTTGCTCTGGAGAAGGCTCTAAGATGCATGGGCTCAGTAACTGTGGCTCCTGGACTCTAGACACCTTTTTCCTCTTAAGTCCTTCTAACTTTCCATAAAGCGATCTTTTTTAGCCTGCACTCCTGGGAAACACAAAGCAAACCTCTTCCTACAGCTTATCTGCATCCACTTTTTAATATTCCCAGCATGTAAGTATTAGTTCCAAAAGAAAAACTGCCATCAGCTTCCTTTAAAAAATAATACTTTGCTTATTGAACTGCAAAATAACACATCCTCATTTTTAAAAGGCAACAAACACTACAGAGATACTTAAAGGGAAGAGTAATCTTCCTCCACCTCCTCTCCTGTTTCACCCACTCTCCTCCACCTCTAAGACAACAAATGTGAAGTATATGTTTTCATAGTTTCCTCTCTGTCTGTTCACATATACGGTTGGTTTATGTTAAACATTTAAATGTCTATGACCTCATCTCCGTGGACTAATGGGAAACCATAGTTTCTGTCTGGTATCCCTTTGTTTCATGATTAATTTTACTGGTAAGTAGTGAATAAAGACCCCAAAAAATGCGTGGTCAAGTAACCAACTGAACCATGAGACCACATCCCAGGGAGATCACCCTCTTTGGCTTTAACATAGAATTTCCAGTGAATGGGCAGAATTAGCTAGACTAGTGACTCAAAACGTTTTTCACTAGAAAACAGAACAGGTCAGAAAATTTTTGAGTAAAACTCACTTTTCCACTACCAACAGCTCACCAGGTTCAAGAGAAAAACTTTTCAGGTGATACTATTAATAATAAAGTGACAAACGTCTGGTGTGTAATCAATGTGAAATCAAAACCAAAGCATTCACAGTTAAAAAACCGCCACTTGTGGGACTTCCCTGGCAGTCCAGTGGTTAAGTCTTTGCCTTCCAATGCAGGGGATGCAGGTTTGATCCCTGGTCAGGGACATAAGATCCCACTTGCCTTGCAGTCAAAAAAACCAAAACATGAAACAGAAGAAATATTGCAACAAATTCAATAAAGATTTTTAAAAAGGTCCACATGAAAAGAATCTTTTTAAAAATTGTCACTTGTTGAACATTTACACTGCTAATATGAATGACCCCTATAGGCCACCCCAGTCTTGTCATAAACCCCCACAGGAAAGACAGAAGGATGAGAATTTCAGTCAAGAAGAAGTGATTACAAGGTTACAAGGACCAGATTTCACAGCCATCCTCCCTCCTGGGGCTCTGATCGTTTCAGTGGAATCACTCCAATTCAGGCCTGATATTTGCCAAAGCTTACTTATTCTCCATGGCACAAAACCAAACTGCAACGAGATGGCTTCACTACATGCTCGTCTGGACAGGTACGAATATTTGAGAGGCTCCTTGGTGCATCTATTCCTTGCACATGAAATGAACGTGAGCTTGTGAGGTTTGAAAATGTCAATGCATAGAATTGCCTGATCACCCAAAGGACTGTTATTGTGGGTGTGCAGAGAAGTGGAGAGGTGTGATGTGACTTATCAGCAAAGGGAGTGTCCATGGCAACCAGCCCCAGGTTTCCTTGGAGATGCTGTGCTATGGCAGGGAGCCAATGCAAGTGCATTGGATTGGAGTCCAGAGAAGAACAATGACACAGCCTCTGCATAGGGACAGATTGCTCCAGACATGCATATCATGCTATAAATGGATGAGAGCTCCATATGTAGAAACCATAGAGCAAGCATGAGGATTCTAAAACAGAGTCTGGAAACAGGGTTGATACTGGGCCTTAATTTCAATTGAGCAAAGGAAGCTATTGATTAAAAGTGAAAATGTTAATCGACTCTTTGCAACCCCATGGACTTTAGCCCACCAGGCTCATCTATCCATGGGATTTTTCAGGCAACAATGCTGGAGTGGGTGCCATTCCCTACTTCAGGGCATCTTCCCAACCCAGGGATCAAACCCTAGTCTCCTGCATTGTAGGTGGATCCTTTACCATCAAAGCCACCATGGATGATGACTAAAGCTTTCAGGCAATTCCTCCGAAGATCACCATTTACCAGGTAAATAAATAAATATTTTTCCAAAATATAAAAATGTAAAATACAAACACGTTAGAGAACCAAAAAGAAATGAACATAATGATCTTGATATTAAAGATTTTTAGATGCAGCTAGGTCTCTTTTCTAAGGAAAGCAACTGTTTACCTCCTCATGTCTCTTTTATTTTTCTGCCTTTTACATTAGATAGCTTCTCTATTTATAAACAAAACAGGAGAAAGGGATTGAGATTTGGGACATTAAAATAGCTGAAGAGGCTCTGAGGAATATATAAGATGTCAGATGAACGGTGATGTAGATGAAAGCAGAGTTAACGGCCTGGCTACCCAGTACACCCAGTTTCTCTTGTGACTAATACAAAATTATTAGTGCTAAATTGAAACAAAGTTTATGCTGTTCAAATGGTCCAGGAGACTCCAGGTTAAATTCCTTTATATAGACTTAAAGCCCCATTGAATTCACTGTATATTCCATGTGTGTGTAGTTTGAGCAAAATCCAAGAGATAGTGAAGGACAGGGGAACATGGTGTGCTGCAGCCCATAGGGTCGCAAAGAGCTGAACACAACTTAATGGCTGAAGAACAACAACAACAACAAATGTGTTTTCTTCTTTTGAAAAAAGAGACGAAAACAAATTATGACTGTTAACCATTATTCTCAACTTGAGACCATAATGATCTGGGTGCATAGTTCTCAGAAAAGTCAATGCTACATTTTAGGAACAAATGGACATGAAACACCTGACCAAGCTTCTGGAAGGACACTCGTTCAATACACGCACCAGCTTGCTCTTTACTGATAGCTACTAGAGAAGAGTAAGGGACCTGCCCAGTAAGCAAGCTCTCTTCAACTGGGGGGATAATGTTTTGATTGGATAGCATCACTGCCCATCTTTGATTCTGGCGTTTTCACTGGCTAGCATCACTGCCCATCTTTCATTATGGCGTTCTCATTGGTTAGCATCACTACCATCATTTTTGCCTTCAGAAGGGTATTAGAAGGAAAAGAACACCTCTCCGGTTTGAACTTACATTACCCAAGTCCTCGGTATCTGTCCTACCCACGGAAAGCAGAGGTTTTAGCTCCACTCAGATATAAGAAATAGGAATTAATCTCAAAAGTAGATGGCTGAGTACTCAGGCAGAGTATTTGACTATTGTCAAACACACTATAAGGTGTGTGGATATTTGTGTGTAAAATAATGAGCAATGGCACAACTATTTGGTCTCTAAGCTTCTTGGCAGCTTGAAATTTTGCCTCTTTGCTCATTAAAATACTCAAATATGAGTAGGCCACAGAATAAAATCCCCTCTGATTTTGTCAAGCACCTAATATTATAAATCATGCATAGAGCGGGGCAGCATTCCAAATGCTTTCTTGGTTAACCAAACACATGAAGGATTATGCTACTCAGAGTTAAAGGCCATGCCTTTTAACTGCCCAGGGGAATAGCCCATCGTTCATGCCTGCTTCAGTGGTATACTGGTAGTTGTTTAACAATCAGCTCTCTAGTGGGGGAGGGGGAGGGGGAAGTGTCCGGATTTGTAGCATTTGCCAATTTCTATGGTGTGAAACTTTCACCAGAGCTGATTTCAAGCTACTGAGGGTTTCACAAATGACTTGCAAAATTCCTGAAAGTATGACATTCAACTCTTGCAAACTGTCACAAGGCAGTCCCAGCACACCACTGCAGTTGGGTTTCAAATGACTGGGGAAGTAATGGCAGGATATTCTAACTGCAGACAAATTTACCAAAGGCAACAAGAAATAAACACCCCCTTATAGCTGGAGCTTAAATTCCAAACTGAACTAGCCTGTCCTAGAACTGGTTTCCACAAAAGGTCCAAAGTGTGTGAAGACCCATTCTATTTGGATGTATGCTTTATTTTTGATCCTGAAAGAAATGGCATGCTCATTATAAAACAGTTGGAAAATGCAGAAAATAATTTTCTCAGGAAGCCCATAGCAATGTCTCTTGGGAACTAATCTGAAAATCACTGACAGGAACTGAGAAATGACCCAGGGCTTAGAAAATCTGAAACACATTTTCTGATCTGTCCCGTTCTCTGTAAATTGATTTCACCCACCCGCCAAACCCACGTCTCCTGTATTGCAGGCAGATCCTTTACTCTTTGAGCCACCAGAGAAGCCCAACTAAGATCCAGCACTGCTAAATAAATATTTTTAAGTTATTATTAATATTAAGCAAAGAAGTACCTCCAGCTAATAACCAATGAAATTGGTAACATACAGATGGAGTTTCAAGTCCCCATTAGTATGATTATATAAATTAATATTTAAGTATAAATCCTTCACTAAAAAAATGATTTCAAGGTAATGGCGTTATCAAAACACAGCCTCTTCCCATGTGGAATTCATAGACTACTGGAGAAAACAGACAGCATATAATTATGCACAGGTAAGTATATAATTGGGGCCTCCCAGGGGGCACCAGTGGTAAAGAATTTGCCTGCCAG
Source organism: Dama dama (assembly GCF_033118175.1). Lineage (NCBI taxonomy): Eukaryota > Metazoa > Chordata > Mammalia > Artiodactyla > Cervidae > Dama > Dama dama. The sequence continues at coordinate 31,981,547 of NC_083693.1, read as the reverse complement.
TACAGGAGATGCAAGAGACTCTGGTTCAGACCCATCCATTCCCTGGGTCGGGAAGATCCCCTGGAGGAGGAAATGGCAACCCATTCCAGTATTCTTGCCTGAAAAATCCCATGGACAGAGGAGCCTGGAGGGCTGCAGTCCATGGGGTTGCAAAGAGTCAGACGTGATTGAGGGACTTAGAATACACACAAGTATATATTAATAATTACCAATTCTAGTAAACTGAAATAGGACAAAATATTGTCAGAGTATGCAAGAGTGATATTATTTGAGATATAGAGGATGGATGGGAATTAATTAGGGAAAAGGGAGAAAGGGAAAAATACCCCAAGTAGAAGGCATGGTTTGCTCCAGGACCCTGAGATGGGGAAGTGGGAGCTGCCTCTCCAGAACTGGCCCATTGCTGGTGTGGCTGGAGAAGAAGTGGGGAGGAGGGAGGAGGGGGGAGGGAAGAGGTGGATGGGGGAGCCGGGCAGACAGAACTAAAGAAGTAGAGGTAGGGGCCAGGCCAAGAGGGCCATGAATAGAAAGGTTGAGAAGTCCAAATATAGCTGATATTCATCTTAGAAATCTAGTGTTACAGAACTGTGGTGTGTGTGCTCAATCTTGTGTAGCTCTTTGTGACCCCGTGGCCAGGCTCTTCTGTCCATGGGATTTCCAGGCAAGAATGCTGGAGCGGTTTGCTATTTCTCCTCCAGAGGACCATCCCAACTCAGTGATTGAACTTTTGTCCCTTGCACCTCCTAGATTAGCAGGCAGATTCTTTACCACTGCGCCACCTGGGAAGCCCTAGATCATAGCCACGAAAGCTGCTCTGTAGAGTAGGTTAGGATGAAGGGATTTATCATCAGCCAACCAGGGGGATTGAGAAGTACTGTAGTGACTTAGAGAAAGAATTTATGGTTACCAAGGGGAAAGGGGAGAGGAGAGGGATAGTTAGGGGATTTGGGATTGACATGTGCACACTGCTATATTTAAAATGTATAGCACAGGGAACACTGCTCAATACTTTGTAACAACCTAAATGGGAAAAATATTGAAAAAGAATAGATACATGTATATGTATAACTGAATAACTTTGCTTTACACTTGAAACACAACATTGTTAATCAACTTATTCCAGTATAAAATAAAAAGTTGGAAAAAAAAAAGAAGTACTATAGCATTTACTGTTGAAAAGAATCTGACTATAAGCGGAACTTCAGTTCAAACTTGTGTTGTTAATTCTGATGATAAGTCAGAAAGATAAGAACCCACAGTGACTTAGTATTCAGCACTGTGCATGTTACTGGTGACTATGACAAGCCTGGTTGTGTGTTGCTAATTAGAAGATTGAAAAGATCAACATCATTAGAGCAAAAGTCATTACACTAAGTCCATGGTTGGTAAAGAATCTGCCTGCAGTGCAGGAGACCCAGGGTTTGATCCCTGGGTGGGGAAGATCCCCTGGAGAAGGAAATGGCAAACCACTCCAGTATCCTTGCCTGGAAAATCTCATGGACAGAGGAGCCTCGTGGGTGGCTGTCCATGGGGTCGCAAAGAGTCAGGCACAACTGAGCAACTGACACTTACTTACTTACTTATGGTTCTCAAAGTAGGGTCCCAGGACCTGAAGGGTCAGCATCACCATGGACCTTGTTAAGTAAGCAGATGTAGGGGTCCTGCCGAGCTCTACAAAATCAGAAACTCTGGGGATGGGGCCTCGTACTCTGTTTTAACAAGCTTCCCAAGTGACACTAGTATTAAAGAACCCACCTGCCGATGCAGGTTAGATGTAACAGATGCAGGTTTAATCCCTAGGTCTGGAAGATCCCCTGGAGGAGGCCATGGCAACCCACCCCAGTATTCTTGCCTGGAGAATCCCATGGACAGAGGAGTCTGGCAAGCTGCAGTCATAGGGTCATACGGAGTTGGGCATGGCTGAAGCAGCTTAGCACACAGGCACACACAGATTCAGGGTCAAGTTTGAGAACAGCCACTATAAGGTGATGGGATTGCTGTAGATTTTTATTTTCTTCTTTTTCTCCTATTAATCAAATAGATTTTTGTCTTGAGTATCACTATTAATACCCTCAGTAAGAGTCTCCATTTTTAAAGGGTGCGATGTCATTTATCTGGGTTGAGGTTGCTGTGTGACCCAGTTGAAGTGTTGATATATTCTTTGCAGAAGAGCTAAGTGAAGGTGGTGCTGGTTGCCCAGTCGTGTCTGACTCTTTGTGACCCCATAGACTCTAGCCTGCCAGGCTCCTCTGTCCATGGGATTTCCCAGGCAAGAATACTGGAGTGGATTGTCATTTCCTTCTCCAGGGGACCTTCCCCACCCAGGGACTGAACCTGAGTCTCCTGAACCGTGGGCAGATTTTTTACTGTCTGAGCCACCAGGGATATATTCATTGTAGAAAGAGCTAAGTTATTGAAAATGGTTATTTGTATACTTCATAGACGTGCTCACGTGAGGGTGACAGTGCTCATCAAATCTCCACATATGTCATAGAACATCCTTCTGTCAGCAGTGCGTACACATCGCTCTGATAGGATGAGTGTATCTGACAAGCTTTGGAATCCCCAGGAGAAAAGGCAAACTTCCTGTTTAAAAGTCTTTTCTATCTTCATTTTGACTGTCACAGGGCAACCTGTGTGCCTTTACCTGGTAAGTGGCTATCAGAAAAAAATTAAAAAGGTAAATGTTATACCCTTCACATCGAGATAAGAGACAGAGTGAAGGCTTTCTATATTTTGGGTATTACATCACATTTTGGTTTTGTGGTTCATTCATCTTGAATTTCTAAAAAGTTATCCAGAAGCTCTGACTTTATTACATAAACCATCTGGGAATGTTAAAAATGCCAAGACATCATTTCCAGGCCTTTCTCCAGCCTCCCCACTCCCAAAGAGACATCATAACAAAGAAATAGCTTTTGTTTTAGCAAATATTTATTTTTTTCCCACTAGAAAAATAAATAAAGGATTTGGAATAACTACTTCAGATGCTGCTTTGGTAAAATTTTAATCTTAGTTAGGATTAAGTTTGCCTATGACGAGGAAAAAAAAGATATCTTAAACAAGATAAAAGTTTTTCTTCTTTCTTAAGAAATGGAAAGAGACAGTCCTGAACTGATACAGTGCTTGTTGGTGCAGAACCCTGGTCTTCTCTCTGCTGGCCGGGTCTTTGTTCCCAGGATCTGTCTCCCTGTGGTCTCAAACGCCTGCGGTGACTCCTGCCATCACATCTCTATTCCAGCACATAAAGAGGAGAAAATGGAAGGATAATACACACCCATCATTTAATAATGTTTTCCAAAGTTTTGAAACCCAATTCCACTTATACAACATTGGCAAAACTTGTTCACAAGAAACCACATGGCTGCCAAATCATTTCAATTAATGCAGAAAAGAATTGTTCAATAATATTAAACATCAACTCCTAAAGACAAAACGTACACACACACATACATATACTTAGCAACTTAGAAATAGAAGGAAATTACCTAGATGGTGAAAAAGCGTGAAGGTGTTAGTCGCTCAGTTGTGTCCGACTCTTTGCAATCCCATGGACTATAGTCTGCCAGGCTCCTCTGTCTATGGTATTCTTCAGGCAAGAATACTGGAGTGGATAGCCATTCCCTTCTTCAAGGGGTATTCCCAATCCAGGGATCAAACCCGAGTCTCCTGCATTGCGGGCAGATTCTTTACAGTCTGAGCCACCAGGGACACCTCACCTAGATGGTAAACATATATATGTGTGTGTGTGTGTGTGTGTGTGTGTGTGTGTGTGTGTATAAACCCTATAGTGAATATCATCATCGATGGAAAAACTTAAAAACATTTTCTTTAGAAGCAGGGGAAAATAGAACATCCATCACTCAAAAAATGTGCTAGCCATATAGTAGATAAAAGGATAAGGATTAGAAAGAAACAAAATAAATCATCATTATCTATAAATGATATGGTTATCTCATAAAAAGCCCTTTGGGATATTTTAGATTATGTCCCATTTTAAAAAAAGATTGAAAAATGAAACAACATTAAAATTTAAAACTTATATCAAGCAAAGACATCATAAATTTTTTTTGTGGGACAAATAAGGAGATGTTCACAAAACACATAACAGGGTTTGTTTTGGAATAAAGTAATAAATCAATAAGAAACAGCTAACACAATTTAAAACTGAGCAAGCCAAGTTATTAGACATTTCACAAAAGAGGAAACATGAATGAATGTCCAATAAACATATGAAAAGATGCTCCACTAGATTAGTCATTAAAGAAATGTAAATCAAAATCACAAGACACTATTTCATACCAAGGAAACTGGCCAAAATCTCACGGTTGGATGTTACCACCAGTCTCAGACCCTGGTGGAGACACACATGAGTTTAAAAAGCAGTCTGGTGTTAACCAGTGACAGTGACTGTGAAACCCACTTGAAACAGCAGTTCCACTCTCAGATTTATATATCCTTGACAAGATCTTCCACATTCCAGGAGGCATCTTTAAGAATAAGTAATGGTTAGTTTTAGGTGTCAGCTTCCCTGGGCGAAGGGATGCCTAAGAAGCCAGTGAAACGTTCTTGCTGAGTGTGCCTGGGAAGGTGTTTCCACAAGAGATTACATTTGAATTAGTAGCTGAGTACAGAGGATTATCCTCACCAGAGCTGGAGGGTTTCATGGCACCTGCTGAGAGCCTTTATAGATCAAAAGACAGAGGAAGGGAGGGTCTGCTCTCTTTGCTTGAGCTGGGACATCTACCTTTTCCTTCCTTTGGACGTCAGGGATCTGAGTTCCTTCAGACTCTGACTGTCACTTTCATCCATCAGCTCCCCTGGATGTCAGGCTTTTGGACTCAGACTGAGCTTTAAACCACTGGCTTCCCTCCTCCAGCTTGTGGACAGCAGATTGTGGGACTTCTCACCCTGCCTGCCTAATTCTTTGAGCCAACTGCTAAAAGAAGCCTGTATCCCTGTCTGTCTGTCTCTCTCTGTGTATATATACAAATACACAAATCTTTATATATATATGTGTGTATATATATATATATATTTATATGGCTCCCCCAGTGGCTCAGTTGGTAAAGAATCTGCCTGCAATGAAGGAGACACAGGTTCGATCCCTGGGTCAGGAAGATGCCCTGGAGAAGGAAATGGCAACCCACTCCAGTTTTCTTGCCTGGAGAACCCCATGGACAGATGAGCCTGGCGGGCTACAGTCCATGGGGGTCACAAAGAGTCGGACAGGACTTAGCGACTAGCCAGCACCGTATATATATATATATATATATATATATATATATATATATATTCAGGAATAGAAGGAATGCATATACATTGTGTGTGTGTGTGCTCAGTCATGTGAGCACATGGACTGTAGCCTGCCAGGCTCCTTTGTCCATGGGAATTCCCAAGCAAGAATACTGGAAAGGGTTGCCATTTCCTACCCCAGGAGATCTACCTGACCTAGGGATCAAACCCACATTTCTTACATCCCCTGCATTGGCAGGTGGATTCTTTATCACTGCACCATATTTCCTAATACATAATGTCATTTTGGTGTTTTCATTAAAGCAAAAACAATTGCACATAATCTTAATGTTTGACAGAAAGGTGCATAAATAAATGTGGGTAGATTCACAGAATCAAACAGCAGTGAAAATAGGGGAAATAGGGGGATTTCAGCGACCTGAATCCAAATGGATTACACTCTAAAAATGGAAAAAGGAAGTCATAGAATATATATTCCATATTCCATATATAGTTATATAAGGACTTCTACATAGAGTTGAAAGACATGCAAAACTGAAATATACTCTTTATCAAGACAAACCTATGTGCTTAGATTTAAAGAAATGTGAAGGGATAATAAGCACAAGATTCAGGTCAGAGGTTAATTCTGGGGGGTTAATGCAATAAGGGTTCATAGGAGACCTCAAAAGTATCAATACTGTTCTAATTCTTTAGCTATGTAGGTATCCATGTTTTCTTTGTACCGTGCACATACTTCGTTTTGATGTATAGAACATTTTCATAACAAAAGGATGCATAACATAGAGTGTGTTGAATGCATATTGCTGCTCTGTCCTTATTACTAGTCTTTACTCAGAATTGTTTTAGAAGTCAGACTAAATCTTACCTCAATCTCATCTGCAACCCACCACTTTCCCACAATGAGGAGAAGCTGGAAGGGACCAAAGCTACCTGAGAAAGCACAGGATTGACCCTCCAGAGCCAAGGCAGTGAGAAAGAAAACACACGATTACAGATCTGAAGAAAGCAGTCCTGGCTTCAAAAAGTTGAGATGACAGGACGTATGCTGGGGGGAAAAAATGTTTAAAAAGAATTTCCTGGGACTTCCCTGGTGGTCCAGTGGGTAAGAGTCCATCTGCCGGTGCAGCACCCCGTGTACTTACCCCGCCAGGCTGCTCTGTCCACGGGATTTCCCAGGCAAGAATACTGGAGTGGGTTGCCATGCCCTCCTCCAGGGGATCTTCCCGATCAGGGATTGAACCCACGTCTAACCTGCATTGGCAAGCAGGCTCTTTACCACTAGCGCCACTTGGGAAGACCTTCTCCCTTGTAACTACACTTATAATCTGTAGGTACATTTTGCTTTCAACTTTACCTGAAACACGGATTCTTTACCTGCAATGCAGGAACTATATAATACTACATTAAAAAATAAGAAAATATAAGAAAATGTTTACTGTGGGAGGTGGGAACCTGGATGATTTTTCAACTTTTCTTTATGATCTTTACTTCCTCCAATTTTCTACCTTAAACAAATAGATATTAGAGTGAACATGTCCTACATAGGTGGTCATAAAAGTGACTTAAAACCAATAAACACAATTATATATTGGCCACATTAGAACCATGTAAACAACGTACTTTAAAAAGCCCACAAAGTAGATACAACCAGGGCTTAACAACAGTTACTTCTGGGTTGTGCAAACTGGTTAGGAGATTGTTTTCATCTCTTGAATACTATTTCTGTATTTCTCAAATGTTCTTGATGAACACACAGTATTTTTTTAGAGGGAGGTAAAACAACAATAAAATAAAATAAATCCAGGGAGTCTGGCCCAGCAGAGCTGAGCTAGGGGAACTGCTCTAGTTTTAAAAGTGAATGATGTTCTCAAGGAATTTCTGGGCATCCCCTGCCCCAGTCTTCCCTCCTATTGCTGTGACAGTTAGTTTCCCTCCTGCTGCTCCGGGGAGCATGTGTACATACATGTCGGTTTTGTATCTGTTGTGTGTGCCTAATTACATTAGTGCTCAGATGCTCAGCCATGTCCGAATCTTTGCCCTTTCATGGACTGTAACCTGCCAGGCTCCTCTGTCCATGGAATTCTCCAGGCAAGAATACTGGAGTGGAACTGGGTAGCCATTTCCTCCTCTAGGGGATCTTTCCAACCCAGGGATCAAACCTATGTCTCCTGTATTTGCAGGCAGATAATTACATTGGTAATACACCTATACAATCTCATTACAGAAATTCAGTTTACAGATAAATCTAATGCCTCTCTTGATCTCCAGCCCCAATCTGTTTCTGCAATCCAGAAGTCCATCTGATGGTTGTACTTTATAGACATATAAATTTGCCAGAGTGTTCACCATTATCCAACTCACAGAAAATTCCAACTCCTGCAGACTTTCTTATCTTCAATTGTACAAATATGTGTCCATACAGAATTTTATAATATTGATTCATAGCATCACCAACTCAATGGACATGAGTTTTAGCAATTCCCAGGAGACAGAGAAGGACGTGGAAGCCTAGTGTGCTGCAGTCCATGGGGTTGCAAAGAGTCAGACAGGACTGAGTGACTAAACAACAACAGGGGCATGTGTTTGCATAAATGGCATTCTTTAAAACAAAATTTTAATATGGACTATATTTAAAGGCTTTATTGAATTTGGTCCAATATTGTTACAATATTCGGCTTTATGTTTCGGTTTTTTGATCCCAAGGCATGTAGGATCTTAGCTCCCCAGCCAGGGAACCAGGGAACCCCCATCTCCTGCATTGGAATCTTAACCACTGGACACCAGGTAAGTTCTTGATGTTGCTGTTTTAGTCACTAAGTTTGTTGGACTCCTTCGATCCCAAGGACTGTAGTCTGCTAGACTCCTCTGTTCATGGGATTTCCCAGGCAAGAATACTGGAATGGGTTGCAATTTCCTTCTCCAGGGCATCTTCCTGACCCAGGGATTGAACCTGTGTCTGCTGAAAGAGGATTCATTACCGCTGAGCCACCAGGGAAGCCCCATCCTCTATATTATGATGCCTTTAACTCTAGCCCTGTCACAGAAGCTGTGTCTCTTATAAAACTAGTTCATTTTGCCTACATTACTTTGGAAGCTCTGTTCAGTAAAAGGACATAATCTAGAAGTTCACTGAGTACTCAGCCAATGTTGTAGAATTGTCTTGGACAAAGCAGAGCTAAGATGGAAAGCTTCCTGGGATGGGAGTGTCCTGACTTCTTGTTCAACTTAAACATTTTTTCAGCAATAGAAAAGTGTCTGGCTGTTGTATTTAAGGTTATGTTCACTAAACCCAAATCAAAGTTTAGAACAAAAATGACATAATACACTCAACACTCCATTATCTATTCTCAGATAACCCCAACATCTTTTATAGGGAATGCATTTTCCACTTTTGGCAGAAGATTTTTCTTCATAATTATGCTTGGCTTTGAATAAGGTTTCAATTTGTATCCAGGAGAAGATAGCAGGGGTGCCAAGATGCTCCTTCCCACAAGCCTCTTTAAAATACCAGAAGGTCATTGAAAAATGAACCATTTTTGCAGCAGCAGCAATAAGAGAAATGAGCTTACCTTCTGAAAACTCTGGCTTAACTCCCTCTCATAACACATGCAGCAGGAAAATTACCTGTAAATGGACCACTGATCCCAACATCCCATGTTCACCTATCAGCTCCATCCCCTCCATACTCACATTCATTGAGAGCATGGTGCTCAGTCACTCAGGCATGTCTGACTCTTTGCAATCCCATGGACTGTAGCTCACCAGTCTCCTCTGTCCTTGGGGTTCTCAAGCAAAATTACTAGAGTGGGTTGCCATGCTCTTCTCCAGGGACTCTTCCCAACCCAGGGATGAAACCCACATCTCTCACGTCTCCTGTATTGGCAGGCAGGTTCTTTACCACCAGAGCCACCTGGGAAGCCCTATTGAAAGTGTGGACTCTGGAAAAATACTCAGTTCTGATCCAAATTCTCAACTTGGAAGGAGTGTGATCTTCAGGCAAATCACTCACCATTTTTTATAAAATCCTCATATGGAAAGTATTTAAATTTTCTTGTAATTAAAAAAAAAAAAAAAACAACTGGCAACCGGACTGTGACTTCTACCTATGATGAAAGAGCCTATATGAAACCAAATCTCTCACTGGGGACAAATATAAACACATGTGCTAATTTAACAAAGGAGATGCATGAAACATCTACCTAAAAACTACAATGGGGCTTTCCTGGTGGTTCAGTGGTAAAGAATCTGCCTGCCAATGCAGGAGATGCCAGTTTGATCCCTGGGTGGGGGCGGTGGGGGCTGGGGGGCGGGGGAGATCCCCTGGAAAAGGAAATGCCAACCCTCTCCAGTCCTCTTACCTGGGAAATCTCATGGACAAAGGAGCCTGACAGACTACAGTCCATGGGATCACAAAAGAGTTGGACATGACTTAGTGACTAAACAATAACAACAACAAAAGCTACAATATGTTATTGACATTAAATAAGGAGAATATACCATTGCAATGGATTAGAAGAGTCAGTGTTATAAAAAAAAGTCAATTTGTACTAATTGACCTGTAGATTTAGTACACTATCAGTCAAAATCCCACTATTTCAAGTAGAAAATGAAAATGGAAGATTCAAATGGATATATTAAAGAGTCCAGAAACAGACCAAACACACATGTGATCAGTTGATTTATAATCAAGATGACATAATATTGCTGAACTGGTGTTCAAGGAATCGCACTTATTTGACTAGATGTCCATATGGGAAAATACTCAAACTTGACCATTCCTCCTTCACAAAAATTAAAGATGACTTGTAGATAAATCAGCAATCCTTTTAATCAGATGGCATTGATAGGCAAAGTTTTCTTAGAGCACAAAATAGTGCTAAAAAATAATAAATTAGATTGCATTAAAATTAAGAACTTCTGATTATCATAATAGATCATTAGGAAAATGAAAGGACAAACCTCGGGTTAGAGGAAGATATTTTCAATATACATATTTGAAAAGAAGTTGCATCTGGAATATGATGAATTTGTTTAAAAAAAAAGGAAAAGGAAAAATTCAAAAGGGGAAAAAAAAGGGTAAAAACTTTGAACAGATACTTCTTGTAAGAAGGTATTGGAACAGCCAATAAGCACATGAAAAAGTGTTCGTCACTGTTCAACGTCAGGGTATTTTAAACCATCATTAAAATGTCAGTGGTTTTAATTTGAATTTTAAAACCACTAAGAAAAACCACTACCCGTCTGCTAGAGGTGCTACAGCATAAGAATATCTGTGATGCAAAAGGTCGAAACTGCATAGTGCCAGCGTTGGTCAGGAGCAACTGGATTTCTCAAGCATCTGGTGAGGATGTAATCACAGCCATTTGGGAAACTGTTTGGCAGTAGCTATTAAAGCCAAACAATTGCATTCTATATGACCCAGAAATTCCACTCTCAGGAATAACCCCCCGAAAAATTCATATTATGTATACATCTAAAGACATGTACCAAAATGTTCATGGCAGGGTTATTTATAAGAGCCAAACTTATAAACTTGGATCTAAACTTGGAAACTTCTCCAAGTTTATCAATACTGGAATGGATCAATAAAATGTGATCTATTTAGACTGCCGCATAAATGAACTACAGGGCTTCCCTGGTGACTCAGTTGTAAAGAATCCACTGGCACAGCAGGAGGCTCAGAAAACTTGAGTTCGATCCCAGAAACAGGAAGATCTCCTGGAAGAGGAAATGGCAACCCACTCCATTATTGCTGCCTGAGAAATCCCATAGACAGAGGAGCCTGGTGGGCTGCAGTCACGGGGCCACAAAGAGTCAGACATGACTGAGCACACACAAGAAAGGATGTTTGCAACCTGGATTTCATAAACATAGTGAGCGATCTAATGTAAAACAGAAGAACCTACTATATGAGGCCATTCGTAAAAACTTCAAAAACTAACAAAATTCATCTATACCAATAGAAGTTAGAATGTCGGTTACCTTTGGTAATGAGGTATGTCGGGGCTAATATGATTCAGATAATAATATTCTTTTGTTTTATGTATATACATACTTTAGAAAAATTCATTGGACTACACATTTCTGACTTTTGCATTGCTGTATATAAATTATATTTTGATTTTAAAGTTACTCAAAAATCACAGGACTAAGCAACAGTAGATGCCTCATCAATCTTCAAAATATAAAACATATAAATAATATTTGTGAGATTTTAGTGACATGAGTACTCTCATACAATACTGGTAGTGGTAGAGAGTCTGTGTTTCTTGAGATGTAATTTGGCAGAAAAGCACCAATCAGATTCTAGTAAGGATCTACTCCACACTAGTTTTCAGGTTATATGCTTTCATAATCAATCATACTTTATCTTCACAATAAATATGGAAAGCAGAAATTAATATCAACATTGTATGGGTGTGAGAACAGGTTCTGAAAATGCTTGTTCAGTGTCATAGGACTAGGAAGCAAATGAGCTGGAATTCTCACCTGGTGCTACTATAACCAGAGAAACTCCACAAAGATACTCATCAAAATTTACCCAATCAGGATGTGAAATAGGGAACTGTCAATATGAGGAAGGGACTGGGGACTTTCCTGGAGGTCCAGTGGTTTGGAATCTGCACTTCCATTGCAGGGGCCACAGGTTTGATCCTTTGTTGGGGAACTAAGATCCCACATGGCTTGTAGTGAGGCCAAAAAATAAAATAAATAAATAAAAAGAAATTTTAAAAAAAGACAAGAAAAAAGCTGGATGCAGGAAGACTTACTTTAAAGCTTTACTTATAACACAGAACATTGAAAACCTAAACATTCAATAAAAGCTTATGCTTCAAATGGCAACTCACTCCAGTATTCTTGCCTGGAGAATCCCATGGACGAAGGAACCTGGTGGGCTACAGTCCATGGGGTCACAAAGAGTCGGACATGACTGAGCGACTTCACTTTCACTTTCTTTCTATGCAGACACTGTGTAGCCTTTTAAAAAGGTAATTATGACTTTTATATTAACTGACTCATAGAAGCCCATCTTGGGGCTTCTCTGGTGGCTCAGCAGTAAAGAATCTGTATGTTAGTGTGGGAGACTCAGGTTTGATCCCTGGGTTGGGAAGATGACCTGGAAAAGGAAATGACAACCCACTCCAGTATTCTTGCCTGGAGAATCCCATGGACAGAGGAGCCTGGAGGGCTACAGACCATGTAGTCACAAAAAGAGTCAGGCACAACTGAGTGACTAAACAAGAAGTCCATGTTAGAGATATGGTTAAGTGAATACAGGTCCCAGAAACACAGAGGATGCTTAGAATGTAATATGAAGTGAAGGGCAAAATGAATTCTACTAAAACTCTGAGTATATCTATCCATTTCCTTCTCCAGTGCATGAAAGTGAAAAGTGAAAGTGAAGTCGCTCAGTCATGTCCGACTCTTCACGACCCCATGGACTATACCAGGCTCCTCTGTCCATGGGATTTTCCAGGCAAGAGTACTGGAGTGGGGTGCCATTGCCTTCTCCATGTAAAATTATGTGCATGCATATATGAAAACCTGGTGAAGAAATTCCAAGACATGTAAAAAAGGTGATATACAATGATAGTGGGCACTTCAAGGAAATTTTCTTATTTTTTTCTCTTCTTCTTTTGTTCCTGCTAAAATGGTGTTTGAACCATGTATTAAAATGTAAAAAGAAGAAAGCAACTGGTAAGCAAGAATGGGTAGCCCAGGTTATTGGGGATAAGGCAGATCTTCTTAAGATGTGTAATTTAATGCACTGAGAATGAAGCAGGAGGTAGATGCCCCCCAGGGTAAAGCAACTGGAGATTTGCTGTGGATCAAAGCTCCAAGATGAGAATAGCAGCACAATTAAGAGAGGAGGCTGGGCCCTGCCCAGACCTCATATTTATCATTCTCAAGGTGAGGAGACTTCCCCGACAACACATGTGCAGACAGGTTCCTTGGGGATCAAAGGGGATTGATGCCAAGGAATGTTCTACCCATAGGCTTTTGCAGTAGAATCTGTCTTGGCTAACTGATGAGTATGAACATATCAGAGGATCCTGAGATATACCCAATACAGACTCTGAATCAGGCAAATCAAAATGATCGGTCAAAGGAAACTGGAAGGAATGCCCCTTAAAGTAATTCAAACTGTCACAAAGGTGTGACTCAGCAATTCTCCCTCTGAGTCTGCCCATGTGTCTATCCACATGTGCATGCACACATGTGTGCGAAGTCGTTTCAGTCATGTCTGACTCTGTGCGACCCCCATGGACTATAGCCCACCAGGCTCCTCTGTCCAGGAGATTCTCCAGGCAAGAATACTAGAGTGGGTTGCCATGCCCTCCTCCAGGGGATCTTCCCAACCCAAGAACCAAACCCACATCTCTTTCGTCTCCTGCATTGGCCGGCATGTTCTTTACCACTAGCGCCAACTGAGAAGTTTCTATCCACATGTACTGTTCTCTTTTTCTTCCTAATAAATATGTTACTTGCTTCACTACTTTCTATCTTTGTGGAAATTCTTTTCTGCAAAGCTGAAGGGCCAGGGCCTTGTCACTGACCACTGGTCTAGTGGTTAGGTTTAGTGCTCTCACCACCAAGACTCGGCCTCAGTCTCTGGCTGGGAATACATGCCCCATTCCAAGACATGGCAGGCTGAATGAGGCCACCCAAGATCAAGGATAACAGAATCATGACTTAAAGAATAAAAGTATCTTTGGGGAACCAGAAAGAATGTGTAAGCAAGTCTGCCAAGGTTAATTAGTGGATTATTGGCAATCAGGACTGCAACACAGCCATTTTGACCACAATAAATGAATTTTAAAATTGGACAGTTTAAATAATAAGAATATTTAAAAATAAAAAATAAAGCAACAACTATCTACAAAAGCAAAACTTGGCCGGGGATCAATCATTAAATTGATAATTCATGTTTAAGTAATATAAGTAATATGTAGTATATCATATTTATCTGATGACATTTTTATTGCAATGTCTCTTCCAACATTTTTAGCATTCTTAATAATTTTCCACAAGGTATACATGCATTAAGAAGATGCAGACAAGATAATGTTATAATTTGCTGAAATGTGTCATTTTTGTGTATCTGATGTCATTTTTGTCTGATTTGCTGAAATGTGTCTATTTTGTCTATCTGTTTAGAGGCTACTCACCCTACAACCCTTTGTCCTCATGTTGTATCTTTATTAGTTTTATTTCTTCAACTCAAACACTTGGCATCACCTTGTCAGTGTCACCAACAAAACCATTACCATTTGCTTTGGTTCCTGAGAATGAAATAAACAAGCCCACTTCCTCCCTGTCTGAAGTTATGTTTAATGAGAAATGTTGTTGTTGCCCAGTCACTAAGTCATTTCTGACTCTTTGTGACTTCATGGACTGCAACACGTCAGGCTTCCCTGTCCTTCACTATCTTCCAAAGTTGACTCAAACTCATGTCCGTTGAGCTGGTGATGCTAACCAACCATCTCCTCCTCTGTCACCCTCTTCTCTTCCTGCCCTCAGTCTTTCCCAGTATCAGGGTCTTTTCCAGTGAGTCAGCTCTTCACATCAGGTAGCCAAAGTATCAGAGCTTCAACTTTACCATCAGTCCTTCCAGTGAACATTCAGAGTTGATTTCCTTTAGGAGTGACTGGTTTGATCTCCTTGCTGTCCAGGGGACTCTCAAGAGTCTTCTCCAGTACCACAGTTTGCAATCATCAATTTTTCGGTTCCTGAGAATATGACAAGCTAAAAAATAATCTAGGTGCATTAAAACACATCATTTTAATTTACAGTAGCAGTTACCCTTCACAGGATTCAAAGGGAGATGGGGCAAAACTTCATTAGAAAAGCAATGAACATACTGGAAAGAAAATCGGGGGGCATTGCTAAAAGGGTGATTAAAAGTTATATTTCCACACTCCGTGCCAGTGGGTACTGAGGGAGGAGGGGGCTGGGAGTGTACGGTGGCTAGACAGACCATTAAATTGGTATTAAACACTTTTCCATATGAAGGAAGTGTCCTCCTGCCAAAAGCCAGGAGCTGAGAGATCCATTTCCATGCAAACGCTGCTGGAAGAGTGGTGGGTAAACTTGGAAAGATTGAGAGGTCACTGGGGTGAGAACCCAGGACGCAGTCACGTCTGGCTCCACTTCCTCGCAGACTCGGAAAACTTGGCACAGAGCAGCAAGATGAAGGGCTTGTATAAACACACAAACCCACTGACTCTTTTTTTCCGTAGAATCAACTCAACCAGCAATATACTACAAAAATAGAACAAAACTGGCTTCCATCAGTTTTCACCGCACCAGCCCATAAAGGATTTCTTGTCCCTTGTCCAAAGCAAAGCGGAGCAACGACTGCTCAGGGCCCAGACTTCTCAGCGGTGGTTTCCTCCACTGACCACCGCCTGACCTCTTTGCAGAGTTGAGCTGGAACAAAGACCCCATTGAGTCAAACGCAGCCCATATGCAACAGGAGGGTCTCCCTGACCGATTTCCTCTTCTAAAATCCTCAAAGCGATTCATTTGCACAAATCTTTCTAATAAGTACCACGTGGGTTCCTAGTTACCCCTGGGATCTTAGTAAGCATTTCCTGATGGTGCTCAGACCTTGACCTGTCTGTACTAACCCTAGCTAGGAAAGAGCAGCATCAGTCTTGCAAAGCAACCTTGGGCTGTCTGAAATAAAGTGTGTTATAAACCTTCAGAATTCTTTTAAAAATCGGTCCCCAAGCCTCTTCACCTTTACAGTTCTGGTAAATGCATTATGTTTAGCGGGGAAAGGATCATTTTAGAATCTTGGACAGACTTCGACAATCCCATTGGAGAGTGACCTAAAAAACTTATGTAAGCGGTTCTTTATTAGAAAAATGGGACTCATACCTGCTTCAGAGGGTTGTTAAGATAATTCTTAATAAATAAGAGAAGGAAGTCTAGTGTCCGACCTATTGGGGATTCAATAAACCTGAGCGCTTTCCTCTCCCACACAGAATCTGACATAGATTTAACGTGCATGTCCAGCATATCCAGTAAGATTAGAAAGTGTTAGGCATTTCATCTTGAGATTGTAAATAACAGTCTGAAGCCATTATTCATGGGCCAAAAGTTCCTTGCAGAGTAGCATTGTAAAATGTCTTTAGTCTAAGATTACGCGATCAACGCAGACCTGTTTTTAGATTAGGTTCTTTCAACATTTTGAAAGGAGTTGAGGTTAACACACACACACACACACACACACACACACACACACACACAAAGCCAAAGGGAAACCATCACATGCTAAAACCAGGGTAATACTGAGAAGAGAGAAGCTGAGAGTATCATAAAATCAATGACTTCCGCACCAAGCGTGACTTTCCACATTGAACTCTTCCCAGAATCTGTTGTCTTTTCACAAAAGCCAGAGTGGTTTTATAGCCACATAAAATCCCTGCCTCTGCCAGGGCACAGCTCAGAGGAAGATAAAGTGTGAATTAAAGAACACACAGACCAGAGCAGAAACACAGCCGAGGGAGGGAGGTCACGTCTGCGTTCAACAGGTCTGTCTTGAAGTGTGCACACTGCCAGCCCCAGGGTCTGCAGAGATCTGTCAAGTTCCTGGCTGAAAAAAAAGAGATGCTTAAGCAATGGAGATGCAGACATAGAGAACAAACTTGTGGACACAGTGTGGGAGGGAGAGGGTGGGACGAATTGAGAGAGTATGATAGAAACATATACTCTATCATATGTGAAACAGATAGCCAGTGGGAATTTGTTGTGTGACTAAGGAAGCTCAACCCACTGCCCTGTGACAACCTAGAGGGGTTGGAATAGGGTGGGAGGTGGGAGGGACGTTCAAGAGGGAGGGGACATGTGTATACCTGTGGTTGATTCATGTTGATGTATGGCAGAAACCAACACAATATTGTAAAGCAATTATCCTCCAAAAAATTTAAAAAAAAAAATAGACACTGAAAGATTAAGAAAAGTTTGCCTAAGACTCTCCATTTGATGTGGATAAATCTTGGGCTACTGACAATGGAGAAACTGAGTTGTTTATTTGTTTTTTAACACCGGGATCTGATCGTGGAATGACAATTGGCAAATGCGTTTTGGGGAGACAAAGGACATTCCATAGTTAATGCAGAATTAAAAGCCCTACAGGACAAGACTCAGTCTGGGCCAAAGAAAAAACATTTCTCTCTACCACATCTGGATCAGGAATTTGCCGATTCTCTAGGGAGAAAGGGTTGGGAGCTAACACCAGAACCGTATTTTATGCTATGTGTCATCTTTTGTAAATGTATGCTGCAATTAACTCTTCAAATAAACTGTGTATACAGTTGGGTCCCTAATGAGGGTGCTGTCATTTTCACTTAAATTTTCTGGTATTCCTGCAGAAGGAATTCCTTCAGGAATTGACGAAGATCTTTATCTGAAGTTAACAGGCATAAGAAATCATTTAAGTTAGAATCCTCTAACTAAGTTAGGAGATGGACACAGACCCTCAGACATATCAAGTTTGCACCATGGGAACTTGAATTACACTGTCCGCAAAGCCTCAAAATGTCCCCAAGATATAGGACCCTCTTGAGTGAATTATTTTAGGGGCTCTTCCCTTAAACATTATTCCAGACATTTTTCTATTACTTGCATTTAGATGCATAAAATCATCAACACAATGAAACTGAAAGGTATATACCAAGAGACTGTGGGCCTGTGAGAATGTTAATAGTCACATCTTTAATTGGAGGGCGTTAACCAACATTGGGCTTTCCTGGTGGCTCAGAGGGTAAAGAATCTGCCTGGAGAAGGGAATGGCTACCCACTCCAGTGTTCTTGCCTGGAGAATCCCATGGACAGAGGAGCTTGGCAGGCTACAGTCCACAAAGCTGCAAAGAGTCAGGTACTGAGCGACTTATCATGTGTGCATGCAAGCGTAGGCAATATTATACGGTATTTCTCTTTCTCAGACTTACTTCACTCAGTATGGTGATCTCTAGATCCAAAAGGATCATACTTTATTTCTTTGTTTATACCAACACTGCCTGCTACTTGGGGTAGTAAGCCAAGTTTACCAGCACCACACAATTCCAAATATTGTGGGAAAGGAGTCTTCCCTGATCACTCAGCTACACCATGGAATTGAAACTTGTTGGTTCTGATTGGTCCACTGGAAAACAAATCATTGTAGCCAGGGGAATGGAGGGCACCAATTTGGCTTAAGTAGAGGTCGCACGTCCCAGGCTTGGAGCTGAATAAGGTACCAGCTTCCAAAGACCACCACTGACGTAACAGAGGCATCTAGAACCTTATTCAACAGCCATTATCCCTGATCTTCTTGAATGAATGAATGAGTGATGCTCTATACTCAGCTCCAGCATAATGATGAAGGTGATTGATCAGTATTTCATATGCACTCTTTCTCACTTCAGCATGAAGTGAAAAACTGAAGATTTGGAATGCCATCATTGAAGGGTTGCTAAGTAAACCTTTGTTTCCATGTAATAATATTCTTTGTGTGTCATATCTATTTCAGATTTCTCTTTAAGTGTGAAGAAGTTTTTTCCTGCTTCTCCCTTCACTTTCCAAATGTATAGTCTTAAAGAAAAAAAAAAAAAAACCTACTGCATTAGCACAATGAGATTTATTTCAATTATACAGTTGAGACCCATTGGGTCTTTAGCTTCAGCTTGTTACCTACTTCGCTGTCTGGTTTAGTTTTTATTTTGGCCATGCCCCATGGCATGTGGGGTCCTAGTTCCCTCACCAAGATGGAACGCTCACCCCCCGCATTGGAAGAATCTTAACCAATGGACTGCCAAGGAAGTCCCTCCATCTGGTTTAAAATTTCATCTCATATCAAATTTCTTTGTTCTTTCCTATCATCATAAGCAGATTTTCTAATCAATAACACCTTCTCTTTTTGCTTAGTCATTAAAGCTATGTCAGTTTTTCTGAATTCAGAGGGTCTTCCCTATCTCCAAGGACCTATTTGAATCTCCTGAATGAACAACCTATGCTGTTTCTTTCAAGGTGTTTCTCTATAGCTTGTCACCTTGACGTGCAGTTCCCAACTCTGGAGTGTACCTTTTAACAACCATCCTGGTATACCAGAACTCTTAAATAGCATGAGGTATAGCATCATTCATTGCAAATGCATTCTTTAGGAAAACGATTTCCAGCCCTTATAATGGTTTTCTTTCCAGATATTTTTCCAAGTTTCCTGTTTTGAACTCCCCTTTAGACCTGAAATAATATGTCCCATCAATCTCTTTAGACTTATGTTGAGAAAAAAAAATTTTTGTTTCTTCGATATTTGGGACAATTTTTCTTTTTCCTGACAGGTATGATTTCTTAGCCTAATTTTGTCCATCTCAAATATTCCACGTCTCCCTGGACTATTTAATGTTGACCAAGTTACTTATTAGACGTCAACTGTTTTCGATCCTACCCTGTTGACGCACAATATTTCCTCGATCCATTCTTATTTAATTGATTTATATGCCCAATATCAGACTTTTTTATACTACAGTAGGCTTCTCAGGTGGCTCAGTGGGTGAAGAGTTTGCCTGCAATGTAGGAGACTCAGGAAATGTGGGTTCAATCCCTAGGTCAGGAAAAGCCCCTGGAGGAGGGCATAGCAACCCACTCTAGTATTCTTGCCTGGAGAATCTCATGGACAGAGGAGCCTGGTGGGCTACAGTTCATAGGGTCTCAAAGAATCAGGCATGACTGAAGTGACTGAGCACCCACATGCAACCTTATTCTTAAACTCACAAATTGACTTTATCTCTTTAGAAGAATTATCTTTTGAAACAAAAATTTTAAGCAAAGTGCATGATGTGTTTTTTGAGTACTTACATACCTGGGAATGTCTCTATTTCCATCAGTCATGAACATGAAAGATCTTAGATGGATATACTGAAATGTCACAACCTTTTCTTTCTCCTCCAGGACACCTATAATTGCTCTATTTTATTTCTAATATTATTATTACACTAGAGAAGTATGTGGCACATGACTGTGAAACTAACAATCTGTTTCATTTCTGCCTACATCCTTATTGGACTCTTACTTTGTATTTTAAATGCATCTTAGTACTTAAAAAATTTTTTGTCTCACCTGAACCCAAGAGCGAGTGCTAAGTCACTTCAGTTGTATCCAACTCTTTGCAACCCTATAGGCTATAGCCCACCAGGCATCCAAGAGAGTCTACCTTTTAACTGAATTGCCTGAAATTCAGGAAACAATGTTCTTTTAGTTTTCACAATTTCTCCTATATCTTCAGCTATTCTCTGTTTTTATTCCTAAAGTTACTTATTCTGCATTTTTGTTTCAGCACAGAAATTTAACTGTTTTTATTTCATTTACACCTTTTGGAGAAACAGCTATCAATTTTATCCTCTATTTTAAGAAAAAAATTATCCTTTCTATTGCTTTTTAATCTTAGTTATTTCCTTTTTCTGCTTTCTTTGGGTACCAGTGCATGTTCTTCCTTCTATCCTTATGAGTTGAATTTTTATTTTCTTTGATTTAGAAAAAAAAGTTCTCCTATTCTATCTCTGTATATCTATTATCCACCTATTCTTGTATCTGTTCTAGAACTACTGTTGGTAATGCTTTTTCTGTCATTAATACTTATAATCTCTTATCTCACAGTTTCCCGTGAGATTCATAATGTACTCTGAAATCTGGAAGAGTTACAAAGCTTTTTCCCACTTTGCTTATTTAACTTCTCTCTCTATTACCTCATTCTTTTAATGCCTCCAACAAATACTTTTTAATGTTGCAGAGATACTCTTGGTTTGTGATCATCCTTACCTCTTCCAGTTATGCATGTCATCTATTTTCATCTTTTCATTTCAGCCTATTACAATTCTATTTTTTTTTCCCAGAGAATCTGTATTAGCTTCAGTTGTTTTCATGATGCAAAAAGTTTCCAGGGTTTTTGTTTTGAATACTGAAATATATCCCTTTTATTACAGCACTCTCACTTGTGTAATTGTAACTGTAATTGACCAGTTCTCCTCATGTCTGTTCTTGATAGCACTGTCTTTTGATGAAATTTTTAGAATTACTGATTTGTGTGTTGTGCCTTTTCCTAGAATTGAATAATATTGTGGATGGTTTCCTATTATATAATAGTAGTAAGAATACTACTAATAATAATAACAACAACAATAAGAATTTATATTTCAGTTTAAATTTTAGAACCATGGTAGCTAAAAAGATTTGCAGACGTTGCTGTCTTAAAATCCAAAGGGGTGTGGTCAGATTTCTCATGAGTAGCATTGCCAAAATTATAAAATACAACTGCACAATTTACTTAGGAGATTGTTGTGAGTTGACTTTGCCTTCATAATGTAAGGACTGCATCTTAAAAAATAGGTCTTCTAGCAGTTCAGATAAAATCATTGTTCTTCTCTATCTTCCCCTTTATTATTCTACTTTTTGGAGGCAAGTATTTATATATTAGTCATAAGTGCTTCATCACAAAATGTGACATAATTGGCAACTCCTTGAAGACATGGGAACTTTCTCTTGTCTGCAGAGTAATAGTTTCTTATAATAAGAAACACATGTGAGGAATTTTTTTTAACTATGTCTAGACTTGGGATCTTTCCCAAGAGAGACTCCAGGTGTTTATCTAAGCATAACAGGCCAAATTACTACATTTTAGAGGCTGGGAAATAGAAATGGCATAACAGAAGTATAAACGTGACTGGACAGCCTCATAATTCTAAAATGAATTTGGAAACTGGAGAACATTGAATGAAATTAATACGCTGGAACTAGGGGTTGAATTTAATGTGAATTCCTATTCATTAATCTTTAATAGATGCGACTTCTCTGAGTTCTTTTTCACATCCGATTCTGTTTTGTCATTTATAAAATGTAAATTTCCCTAACTTCATGTGAAACGTTCACAGTAGACCTGTGATCTCAAGTAATTTCATACCATTGCACTAATTCAATGATAAATTCGCAAGGCACACTTAGATCCTGATTCAGAAAAACCCCAAGAGGACACAAGGCTCATTCATCACAGAAAGCTTATTCATAAGTCTCTCTTTTCTTCCTTGAATGAACAAATTAAACTCTTCAAGGTTCTCAAAGGAAAATTGGCTGTGACAGTCACTTACCTATTGTCTTCCACCCAAAACTACTCTTCTAGGCTATGTCTTGTGATTCTGGGTCTTGGAGTATGTATTTCTTTGCCAGATGACTTCATTGTAGGTCCTGCCAATTGGAGGATGAGGGGGATCTCAGAAGGCATACTGTTTTTCTTTCTTTCTTCTCTGCATTCCATTCTTGCTAGTGTCACCTCCCCAGTAGCAAAAATTGTAGGGACTATGCTGATGGTCCAGCAGCTAAGACTCCAAGTTCCCAATGTAGGGGCCCCAGTCCCACTCCTGGTCAGGGAACTAGATCCCATATTCAGCAACTGAAGATCTGGTAGGCCACA
The DNA here is from genome assembly GCF_033118175.1 of Dama dama. Lineage (NCBI taxonomy): Eukaryota > Metazoa > Chordata > Mammalia > Artiodactyla > Cervidae > Dama > Dama dama. Next base: position 31,958,839 of record NC_083693.1, on the reverse strand, counting down.
TGAAGGTCTCATATGCTAAGACTTGGCACAGCCAGACAAATAAACTAATGAAAATTTTTTTCCAAGCTCATACTTCTGTTGTTGTTCAATAGACTAACTGTTGTGTAACTAATTTTCTATATTAAATTCTCTCAGTTGAAATACGTATTGGAGTTTTCACTTTTATGACTAAACCCCAAAAGATACAGCATTAGTAACAGACCTAGAAAACAGATCTTCAAGGATGGGATACCAGTTTGCAGCTTTTTTTTTTTTAAATAAGCCTCCAGTATGAATTTGCAACTTCTACTAGAAGAAGCTTGCTTCCACCTGGTATACAACATATTCAGTCTTGCCTCAGATTGATTCCAATTCTCCTGACCTCTGCCAGAGGTCCTCAGAGATCTTAATCATCTTGATATTTCACAGACATCACACTGGCCTGCTACTAGGATATCACACTGCTTGTACCCAATGCACAACAATTATTAATAGCAAGTATTTTAGATGGCTTAAAAAGATATGTGCAAGGGCTTTCCTGGTGGCTCAGTGGTAAAGAATCATCCACCTGCCAATGAAGGAGACGTGGGTTCGACCCCTGATCTGAAAAGACCCCAGATGCTGTGTGGAGCAATGAAACCCTTGTGACACAATTATTGAGCCTGTGCTCTAGTGCCTGGGAGCCACAACTACTGAAACCCACGTGTTCTAGAGCCCGTGATCAGCAACAAGAGATGCCACCACAGTGAGATGCCCATGTACCACAGCTAGAGAGTAGCCCCCACTCACCGAAACTAGAGAAAAAGCCCACACAGCAAGGAAGACCCAGCACAGCTGTGGAGGGGGGGGAGAAAAAACTTTTAAAAAGATACATGTAAGCCAGAAGGTAGGAAAGGAAACCCATAAAAATTCAGGTGACTATCACCGCAATGAAGTTATTCCAAGACTCTCAAAGTGCCTCAAACAAAAATGAATGCCCTATGGAGCCTCTTGCCAAGTGCAGTAAGACAATCACGGGGAAAATTTTTACAAAGCCACACCCTTTATTCTTGCCTGGAAAATTCCATGGACAGAGGAGCCTGGCAGGCTACAGTCCACAGGTTCGCAGAGTCTGACATGACTGAAGCGACTTAGCATGAACGCATGCACCTGATTACTAAAATTAATATATGTGCAGTGATCAGGGTTGGACATAATGTTTCAGTGTCTAAAGGCTATGGGGATTATATTGGTCCTTGGAACCAAGAAATTTTGGCCTTATTTCTGGAAAGATATGGACACAAAGTAATATCAACAAGGAACACTTCCATGTGCTGTATTACAAGATTACTTTGCCAGAGTTTAAAGATTTTTAAAAGGTTTGAAAATATATCACTACATTTTTAATTTTCATGTCAAAATGGCTATAAATGATAACTTTAAAAAAGATCTATTTGTTAAAAGATTTGCCAAAAGAATCACATTTGTTAAACAAGAGATAGCCATTTGTCTTTTCAGTTGTGAGATAAGCATAGCTCAAGGCAGGAAATGTGACTTATATTCTTCCAGGGAACTCAGTTAACTTCCCATTCTGTAGCATCTAGTGCATCAATTGAATAAATTTCCAAAGATAAGGCTCACGTAAAATGAGGCTTGTTACCCAAAATGTGGACAAGGGAAGCCCGGTAGTCGCACACCACACTGCAAAACTCAGTCACAGTTACAAATTTTTCTATTATACTCAGAGATGTGTTGGTAGAAGGGCATTAACCAGCTAGCCAAAAAGAAAGTCTTTGATTTCTAGAATCTGCCATTGTCCCTGATATAAATATTTTAAACATGGTTCATTTCAAGATACCAAGTTGATGTCACTGGAGAGAAATTTGCACAATTTACTCTCATGAGCCTGAGTCCATCAGCCTCACCATGCTGCTAACTTCAGATAAAATTTCACATGCTATAAAACTGAATTTGCAGTGTTGCAAACAAAACACAAAATTATCATGAAATACAGTAATTTTTTCTCCATAAGTTGAAAATATTTTATACTAGGAATTGGATGACATTTTATGTTTAACCATTGTGAAACATCTATCTTGCCCCAAAAGTCAGCATATTAGTTTAAAATGTTAATAAGAAAGATCTAGCAAGACAACCATGTGTTAATAAGATATCTGTACTTTTAAAAATTAATGTAGATATAATTTTGATAACATTCATTTTTTATAATTTCAATAAAAGCAGAGATATTGGAATCATTTTTGTGTTTTGTTTTGAATTTCTCAGTTGCATCTGGCTTTTTGCAACCCCATGGATGTAGCCTGCCGAGGTCCTCTGTCCATGGGATTTCCCAGCCAAGAATACTGGAGTGGGTTGCAATTTTCTTCTCCAGGGGATCTTTCTGACCCAGGGATCGAACACGTGTCTCCTACTTGGCAGGTGGATTCTTTACCATGGTGCCACCGGAAGCTCATGCCTTATATAAATACTTGTACCAATATTCAGAATAAAGACAAAAACACTGAATTTTCCTGATTTGGCATTCTTCAATTAAGGAAGAAAATTGTCAAGGAAAAAAAATATTTATTGCATTTTGAATCAGGTTCATCAGGTAAATGAGAGTTAGATTTTTGAGTCTTCTGGAATCTATTCTGTGGTCACAGATCCATGAGGGGCTAGGGAGTTATTATATTTGAGACTCCATATGTCTTATGAATGCTTTTCATCCACATATGTTACAAGTTCTTTAGTATCATGTTGAAATCTATACATTTCTTATGTTAAAAAGTGGTCTTCTTTATTGAAGTTTGAGTACATTAGAAACCACATCTATGGTCCTTTCAAAGCAAATTTGAAAACCTCTGTTAATTTTTCAGGAATCAGTTCAAAGTAAGACTGTGAATGGACTTTGCCCAAGGAAGAAAAGGAATTTTGTAAATGTGCTTCCCATATTTCATGTATTTATGCATTCATCTATAGATACATTCATTATCCACATGTTCAATTCAGTCAAAAAATCAATTTTTAATCTCTACTGTAGACAAGGGCCAGGCTGAGGCTAAAGCTAAGGACCAGAGGGACATGGTCCCTGTTCTCATGCTCATTCAGGCCAGCCTGAAGGAGAAGTAATAAAAAAAAAAAATCATTGCCATTGAGGAGCTTATCTAATGGAGGAATTGCAAGACACTAAGAGGGTCCCTACCATCTTTCAGATGGCAAAGAATCTGCCTGCAATGTGGGAGACTCAAGTTCAATTGCCGGGTTGGGAAGATTCCCCAGAGAAGGGAAAGGCTACCCACTCTAGTATTCTTGCCTGGAGAATTCTACAGACAGAGGAGCCTAGTGGGTTATAGTCCATGGGGTCGCAAAGAGTTGCACTCGGCTAAAGTGACTTTGCATGCAAATTCTTTTTCAGATTATTTCTTAATATAGTTTATTAAAAGGTATTGAATATAGGTCCCTATGCCATACAGTTGGACCTTGTTGTTGGTCTATTTTATATACAGTGATTTGTAGCTTTTAATCCCAAACTTCAAATTTATCCCTCTCCAGTCTACTTCCCCTTTGGTAAACATAAGTATGTTGGTTTTTCTTTTGTTTATTTGTTTTGATGTGGACCATTTTTAACATCTTTATTGAATTTGTTACAATATTGCTTCTGTTTTATGCCCTTAGGCATAAGGGATCCTAGCTCCTGCACCAGGGATGGAACAGTACCCCTGCATAAGAAGGCAAAGTCAAAACCACTGGACCACCTGGGAAGTCCCTACAAGTATGTTTTCTATATCTGTGAGTCTGTGTCTGTTATGTAAATAAGTTCATTTATATCATTTCTTTAGCTTCCATATATAAGGGATATCATATGATATTTGTCTTTCTGTGCAATTTTAATGGCTGCTTAGTATTTACTAATATGAATAGAGCTTCAGTTCAGTTCAGTTGCTCAGTCGTGTCCGACTATTTCCAACCCCGTGGACTGCAGCACACCAGGCTTCCCTGTTCATCACCATCTCCCAGAGCTTGCTCAAATTCATGTCCAAGTCAGTGATGCCATCCAACCATCTCATCCTCTGTCATCCCCTTCTCCTCCCGCCTTTAAACATTCCCAGCATCAAGGTTGTTTCAAATGAGTCAGTTCTTCGCATCAGGTGGCCAAGGTATTGGAGTTTCAGCTTCAGCATCAGTCCTTCCAGTGAATATTCAGGACTGATTTCCTTTAGGATGGAATGGTTGGATCTCCTTGCAGTCCAAGGGACTCTCAAGAGTCTTCTCCAACACCACAGTTCGAAAGCATCAGTTCCTTGGCACTCAGCTTTCTTTATGTAGTCCAACTCTCACATTCATACATGACTACTGGAAAAACCATAGCTTTGACTAGACAGACCTTTGTTGGCAAAGTAATGTCTCTGCTTTTTAATATGCTGTCTAGGTTGGTCATAGCTTTTCTTCCAAGAAGCAAGTGTCTTTTAATTTCATGGCTACAGTCACCATCTGCAGTGATTTTGGAGTCCCAAAATATAAAGTCTCTCACAATTTCCATTGTTTCCCCATCTGTTTGCCATGAAATGATGGGATTGGATGCCATGATCATAGTTTTCTGAATGTTGAGTTTTAAGCCAACTTTTTCACCCTCCTTTCACTTTCAACAAGAGGCTCTTTGGCTCTTCTTCACTTTCTGCCATAAGGGTGTTGTCAGCTGCATATCTGAGGTTATTGATATTTCTCCCGGCAATCTTGATTCCAGCTTGTGCTTCATCCAGCCCGGCGTTTCACATGATGTACTCTGCATATAAGTTAAATAAGCAGGGTGACAATATACAGCCTTGACGTACTACTCTCCGATTTGGAACCAGTCTGTTGTTCCATGTCCAGTTCTCACTGTTGCTTCTTGACCAGCATACAGACTTCTCAGGAGGCACGTCAGGTGGTCTGGTATTCCCTTCTCTTTAAGAATTTTCCACAGTTTATTGTGATCCACACAGTCAAAGGCTTTGGCGTAGTTAATAAAGCAGAAGTAGATGTTTTTATGGAACTCTCTTGCTTTTTTGATGATCCGACAGATGTTGGCAATGTGATCTCTGGTTCCTCTGCGTTTTCTAAATCCAGCTTGAACATCTGGAAATTTACAGTTCATGTACTGTTGAAGCCTGGCTTGGAGAATTTTGAGCATTACTTTGCTAGCATGTGAGATAAGTGCATTCTTTGGTAATGCCTTTCTTTGGGATTGGAATGAAAACTGACCTTTTCCAGTCCTGTGGCCACTGCTGAGTTTTCCAAATTTGCTGGCATATTGAGTGCAGCACTTTACAGCATCATCTTTTAGGATTTGAAATAGCTCAACTGGAATCCCATCACCTCCACTAGCTTTGTTCGTAGTGATGCTTCCTAATGCCCACTTAACTTCACATTCCAGGATGTCTAGCTCTAGGTGAGTGATCATACCATCGTGGTTATCTGGGTCATGAAGATCTTTTTTGTACAGTTCTTCTGTGTATTGTTGCCACCTCTTCTTAATATCTTCTGCTTCTGTTAGATCCATACCATTTCTGTCCTTTATTGTGCCCATCTTTGCGTGAAATGTTCCCTTGGTATCTCTAATTTTCTTGAAGAGATCTCTAGTCTTTCCCATTCTATTGTTTACCTCTATTTCTTTGCATTGATCACTGAGGAAATCTTTCTTATCTCTCCTTGCTATTTTTTGGAACTCTGCATTCAAATGGGTACATAAATAAATCTTAAAATATCAAGCAGAGATTTTTTTTACCTGAGAAGAGCTCAAATAATTTACAGGTTCTGTAGTCTTTAAAAAGACAGTTCACTGTGCATCGCTCCACATGATTTACATTCTATAGTTTTATGATACTCTGTTTAAATAGCTTTGTAAATCAGAAACATATATATTTATGATAGCATTTATTTTTGTATTATGTCTCCAGAGACTCAGAATGAATAGAATGCTTAAGATAGACAAAAAAAAAGTTTGGGACAAGCTTTGTTTAGCTACTCCACCTGGCAGAGCAAACCAAGAGCCAAGGTTTTAGAACTTAATGCCAGACCACACTGCCTTCTCCAGCCTCTATAACTTCAGATACATTTCAACGTGTTTTTTAGTTTTTTTCTTTTTTTTTGTGCCATACACATGTGACTGTGGTTATGAAGCAAGGTCCACTTTGCTTTAGAGTTGATTTTCTTTTTTCCCCTCTTCTGTCTCTCTCCTTTGCTTTTTCTTGTTCTCGTGAGTGTGTGTGTGTGTTTGCACAGCTCCTCCAAGGCCACAGTGCAAAACCTGAGACAGCCAACATAGTAGTTAAATGTAGGGGGCTTAGTGTTGGCCAGGAGCCCACAGAAAGCTTCCAGTAACCTCAGAGCAGACTCCAAGTCTTTTGTCTTTCATGGCTTGTGGCTCCTAATAAATATTTATGAGATTGAACTGCATTGTTCTCCATTGTTATTCATGTAATCTGGTTCCACAAACATTGACTTCCATATATTTGCAAAAATATGCATTTCAGATGGGCAAAGGTAGTTTCTACAGTAAAATAATTTTATTCATGTATTCAAAAAAAGGGTTATTGAATGTCGACCCTCTACAGGCACTGATGTTGTAGGCTGTAGAGATAGAGCAATGAACAAAATCGGCAAATCACTCACTTCTTGAAGCTTGATGCTTGCAGAGGGAGCAGAAGATATAAAAATAAGCAAATACATGTATATAAACTATCAGATGGTAGTGAGCATGACACTGGTATGTTGAACAAGTACCAATGTCTACCCTCTCTTTCTCTCTTTTTCCTGAATCAAATATATTCAGAAAGGAATGTGTCTGCATCTTGCCCCTAGATGAATAGTCCACTGAGTTTGAGACTTCTCTGTTCACACTCAGGCAAAAAACAAGCAACAAGCCAAAAAATAAAGCCTTTTGATTCTCTGAGGTCACAAATATAATCTCAATTTAGTAGTTAACATGTCTATTCTTAGGCAAGAATCAAAACTCCAGACTTGAATCAGAGTCACCCCTTCTCCGACTGGGGACGACTGTGCTGGCCACAGCAATGGCTGGGCAGTGAAATAGAGTTCCTCTCTCTCTATCTACATGTTCTCCAGATCAGAACTTGAGTTTCAGGTCCTCTGATCTGGAGAGAACCAATCTCATCACTCATCCTGAGCCTGGTGAATGGACAGTTACAGCTGAGTCTGCCTCTCAGGGGGTGTATCTTTAGGTTCATGTTAGACCCTGAGTGAGGGCCCCTGTTGCAGCTCCTGAGTCCTGGGGGAAGTCACGCTTCTGGGGAAGGACTTCAAGAGTCTACTGCTTTCCGCCCCTTCATCCACATCTTCACTGTGATTAGTCATGCATCATTTATTCTAATAAACTCTGCAGGGCAACATGATCCTAAATCACACAGCTGCATCCTGCCACCTTGGGCCACCTTAGGATGCTAAGGCAGGAGTCTGTAATTCCTTCCCCATACATTATCCTCACCCCCCACCCCGGACACAGGAAGCCCAGAGATTCCTCTGTCACTAAGCTTCAGATCAGAAGGCAAGGAGGATTCACAGTGTCTCCACAGGGGAGGGGGCGGAAAAGGCCTTCCCCAAACCCTCTCTGACACCTTTGAATATTCTTGATATGGCTGAATCACTGAGCCATTTTTCCTACGCGTTCACTTTAGTTTCTCCCCATGGTGTGGGGAGGAGGTGATCTGTCTTGCACGCATGTTGCCAAAAACCCTTGTACTCTGTTGAAAGTGCGCTGGGAGAAACATGTTCAAGACACGGACAGGGCTGGGAAGAAGGGTCATCGCGGATGGAGAGGGCGTGGCGGGGAGGCGAGATCATACAGGTAGTCAGACGTCCTCTCTGAGAAGATGAAAATTGAGAGGAGACTGAAGTAAGGAATTAAGACTCGAGGATGTCTCTGGAAAGAATATTCTAGACAAAGGGAACCACGAGGGCAGAAGCCCTGGGGCAGGAGTGTCTGGAACATACCAAGAAAAGAGCAGGTGGTCAGGAGAAGGAGCCTAGTGAGAAAGGGACCCAGGAGGCGTGTCACAGAAGTGGCAGGAAGACAGCTCACGTCCAGCCTCCATAAGTCAGGGCAACAATCTTTGGATTTTATTTGAGTGACAAGAGAGTCCTTATTTCTTTGCTTTAAGTGGCAGGAAAACACAAGAGAGGAACTCTGCCACTATAACGGAGCATAAAACATAATGAAATGTAATGAATTCTCCAGGCCGCTGGAGTGGGTAGCCTTTCCTTTCTCCAAGGGATCTTCCCAACACAGGGATCGAACCTAGGTCTCCTGCATTGCAGGCGGATTCTTTACAAGCTGAGCCACCATGGAAGCCCAATGAAATGTAGTATTACTTGGGACAGCCACTTAGCTGATCAGTTGATAACTAAGACTGTTTTATTTCAGCATCCTTAGCACATGAAAGAGACTGAAGACTGGGTCAATGAATAAATAAATGTTATCTGGTCCAATGCTATCTATTTCATGGATTTCCTTTATATATAATAACATATTTAATATAATACAATATATAATAAAATTATTACAATTATACATATAAAATATGATACAAATGAACTCATTTAAGAAGCAGAAACAGACTCACAGACATAGAGAACAAACTTACGGTTACCAAACGGGGAAAGCAGTCAAGAGGGGTTAATGAGAAGTTTGGGACTAACAGATACAAACTACTGCATATAAACTAGATAAACAACAGGGACCTACTGTATAGCTGAGGGAACTATATTCAGCATCCTCCAATAAACTATAATAGAAAAGAATATGAAGAATATATATATCCAAATCACTTTGCTCTATACCGGAAACTAACACAACACTGTAACTCAACTGTATTTCATTCATCAATTAATTAATTATTGTTTAAAAGGTCATGTTCATACTGCTATATTCAAAGTGGATAACCAACAGACTTATTATAAAGCACACGGCACTCTGCTCAATGTTATGTGCCGGCCTGGATGGGAGGGGAGCTCGGGGGAGAATGGATACGTGTGTATGTATGGGTGAGTCCCTTCTCTGTGCGCCTGAAACTACCACAACGTTATTAATCGGCTATACTCCAATATAAAATAAAAAAATTTAAAGTAAAAAAAAAAAGATAATCTTGAATGGAGACTCATAGTTCTGCTATTTTAGGTTCTCTTCTTAAATACCGGTTAATATTGTTCTACAGCCAGGCCCTCTCTCTTCCGCAGACATCCAGATCCAGATGAAATGAGCTGGAAATGATCCACACTGAGTGAACACAAGCTGACCGAGAGGGTACAACAGAGGGTGCAGTCACGGGCCACGTCCTCCTCGGAGTTGGGATGTGGACGTGCTAGGAGAGATACAGTCCAGGGGGGCCCAGTCCCGGCTCCTGTGTGGACCAGGCTCCTAGGCTGCCCTGGGACCACTGGTCCTTGGTCTGGAAAGCCCAAGACCATCCTGCCTGCTGGCCTCCACTGAGCCTGGCTCTGAGCACAGGCATTCAGACATGCCCATCGACCAGGGCAACCACAGAGGGCCTGCAGCGTGGTGGGGCTGGATACGTTTCCAGGTGGGTGGATAGGAGAACTCCACGGTGGGAAATTGCTTCCAGGACAGGGAGGAGTTCTGTTTCAGCTGCAGCGAGAGGCCAGGTAGGGAGGAAAGCACTGGCAAGGATGGCAGAGGCACGGCTATAAGCATGCGTGTACCTCACCTTAGTCCTAAGAGATGGCAGCTGCTAGGTGTGAGCTCGTGTCTTCTGTGCTCCCCTTAGAAGGTGGTGTGGGGGACAGGGGAGAAATCCAGGGCTTCCAGGCATGGTCCTCTACCTTACTGCATGCCAGGATCACCTGAGAACTTCACTGGGCAGATGCGTGATGCCCGGTCCCAGATTTCCTGGCTTAAATAGTCTGGGGTGCAAGCTGACCATGGGGATTTAGGGAAGCCTCCCCAAAGATGCAGTCAAAGTTGAAGTGGATAGCTGCCAGCTGATTAGAACTTTGCCTACCAATTGTGTGCTTAAGGTCACATCACTTAATACTCAGGGTCAACTGACAGAGTGGCAGGCACAATGCTATGACCCAGGACACTTTTAGGGCCCTACCCAAACATAATAATTTTATTTTTTCTAATTAATTAATTTATTTATTGGCTATGCTGGGTCTTCATTGCTGCATGTGGGCTTTTTATAATTATAGTTAGAGGGGGTTGCTCCCTAGTTGCCATGTGCAGGCATGACTTCTCTTGTTACAGGGCAGGGGTTCTAAGCACATGGGCTCAGTAGTTGTGGCACACTGGCTTAGTTATATGGAAACATCCTAGACAGGGGTCGAACCCATGTCCCTTGCGTTGACAGGTGGTTTCTTAACCACTGAACCCCCAGGGAAGTCTTATTATTTTATTTTAATCAGAAGAAAAAAATGAATTTGACCCAGCCTGGGTTATAGCCACCTTTAAACCCACATAGTTGTAAAATGTCACTTTTTTTTTTTTTTAATGGAGGAAGGAACTGATGAAATTATAAATGTCTGGAAGTCCTGGAAAGTCACAGTGCAGCCCCTGCTGGCCTTCAGCCTGCAGGTCTGTGAAGTGAGTTCATACAGAATCACCCACCCCAGCCAGTTGCTATGAAGGCATACAGGAACGCCACTTCTGTCGCCAGCAGCAAAATTTGTCTAAAACCAACTTTGGACTTCACTGCCCTCTTATACTATTTCCCCAATCATTGCTTTGAGGTTTTATGAAAATACTTTATTCTTACAGAATCTGTATCTTATATGCATTTGTGGGAGGTGGAAAGCAAATTCCATGCAGGAAAGGCAACCACAGGCTTTGCCCATCACAGATGTTCAACCTGGACTGGTTGTTTTGAACTGGGTGGGGGGCAGTGGGGCAAACACTTCAAGACATCGGATCTTTGCAGCACATGTGTTGCTGCAAATCTGTTACACACCGGGGGATGGGAGCACTTTAGAGAACATCTTCTTGTGGGTCCCAGATCTGTGTGACCATCAAGATCACCAGGGGAACATCTTGCTATACCAGATCTCCTAAATTAACATATCTAAGGGCAAGGCTGTATATGCTGAAAATACCCTAAGCATCTGTATGTCCTCAGTGTGTGTGTGTGTGTATGTGTCCCCAGAGGAACAGAAGAATCAGCCAGACTTGCAAATTGCTGCTTTTGAAGGTCTCATGAGCCAGATATTGTGTTTGCATCCCCAGATCCATTCTCATCCCTCCTCCACCCCACAGGCAGACTCTTAACAACAGCATCCCTAGGTTCACTTGCCTTCTGGGTTCCAGCTGGGTTCAGCCCACGGAGACACTGACAGGAGCGACAGTGTGATGACAATAAGCATTTCTCTACATGGCCCTACGTCCCACAAGTCCCTCTATCTCTGGGCACTCTACTCCTGTAGCTCTCTCCAGGTCCTGAGAAATACTCCCTGCCCTTGTTCCTCTGTGCGAGTGCTAAGTCACTTCAGTCACGTCCAATTCTTTGCGACCCTATGGACTGTCGCCCACCAGGCTCCTCTGTCCATAGGATTCTCCAGGCAAGAATACTAGAGTTGCCATGCCCTCCTCCAGGGGATCTTCCCAACCCAAGGATTGAACTGGCATCTCTAACTGTTTGCATTGGCAGGCAGATTCTTTACCACTAGTGCCACCTAGGAAGAAGCCTCTAGGCAGAGAACCCCAGAGTTCTTCACCTTCCCTTGCTTGGCCTCCATGACCTACTCTATCCTTGGAAGTAAGCCCTTCATTAAATTCAGCGCAATTGCCTCCCCTGGGACTCTGCCATCTCTTCCCTGCTGGGACCCCAAATATTCTCATCCTGTAGTCTAATTTTCTTGCAGGTAATCCTACTATCCAAATACGATCACCTCCGGGGTCCGGAAACGCAATACCACCATTTATGTTATGTTATTACAGTGTACTCTCTGTGGATTCAAAACAAAAGCAAAAGAAAGCTAACACTGGGGTTCCCTTTAGCCCGACAGCACTGTGTGAGATTGTTATTGTCAGCACCGTGATAGCTGAAGACACTGAAGCACCATGAAAGGAAGGTAACTTGGTCACACTGCCCCAGCATGGCAGCTGCACCTCTCGCGGGCCCACGTGCTCCTCGTTGAGCGAACTCCTCAACGTACCAGGGAGGAGGCAGCCCTCAGACCTGGCATGAAGAATTTACTTCTCATCAGCTGGCCAGTCAGGGCTCCTAGACTGTAGCCTTCTCAACTGCACCCCAGCCTTGCTACGAATTCTGGAAAGGCCCTTAGTGAAATAAATTTTTCCCTGTGATTGATAGGCCTGAAATTCATGCCATGGATCCAGGGCCGTCGGCTTTTTCTTCTTGGTGTTGCTGAGACAGCACTATAAAACATAATGTATGGCCACATTAGAGTGGGTATTTTCCAGGAAAAATGCTTGCTTCTACTTAAGTTTTATGGGGGTCCTCACTTCACATCTCCTTTGGAGCATTCACAAAGCTTTTCTGGTTGATTCTGTCCCAAAGAAATCTATGGGACCAAAAGCCACATCATCTACTCCAACAGATGAAGGGGAGGAGGGACTCTTTTGAGAGGAAATGGTATACTTTTTGCTTTGCTTTAACCCTTTGTGGGCAAGAGAGGAGGGGGAATGTGCATTGTGCCTGGAAGTAATTATCTTCCTTTCCGGGAATCACTTATAGACTTGGATATTGAGAGGAGATCTGCTGGAACAGAGGATCTTTCCCATTTGGAGAGAGAAACATTGGATCTACAGCATGCCTGGTCGTTTTCTCTCTTGTTATTTAGCTTTTTCTGGGTTTCAATTACCTCATTGAAATTTGAGATAATGATGTCCACTTAAAGAGAAATTGGAAGGATTATGGTGGCTGATAAAAGTCAACATGCTACACAAACGTAAACTATCTTTTAACTTTGTGATCCTTTGGACCTCATAATTTGAAAATATTTTTATGTTGAGTCTTTTGTTCAGGCCCCATAGATTTGGTCCCTTGAGGATATTTTTATTTTTTCTCTATAAATATACATCCCAGTAAAGCTGAGCCTGATGACCAAGCCAATATCTTCATTCAATCCAATCACTTGGGGGTTGAGAGTGAACATGGCACCCAGATTTATGAAAAGACCACTAGGGTCAGACAGAGTTGGGTTGAGTCTCACCTCTCCTCGGATGGGCTGTGTAATCAAGACCAAGTCTTTGTTCAAAATGTATTAAGATTCTTCCAAGGAATGACAACAGAGCATGAAACCCAGCATAAGTGGGGGGAGAAGGGGTCTTTAGGAGTGTAGGACTCTGTACTCTTGCATGTAACCTTGTATGTGACCTTGAGGGGTTCCTTTAACTGCTCTGGTTTTCTGCTTTGGTTTTCTCATCTTTAAATGAAGGGAGAGTGACTGTCAAGGCTAGGGGGCATAGCACAGGTCTTGGAACAAAGAGAAGCTCAGAAAGCAGGGTTACTGCTCTGTCATTCACAGTCCTTCCCAATATCCTTTGGCTTAGGGATTATAAGCAACGTTGCTGGTGCTTTAGCTTATTCCTTGCATTAATCACTTTTTATTAATAGAATAAAAGGAGCAATAGATCTAGGTGAAGTGGGAGTGGGATTAACTGGCATTATCTGATGTTGATTATTCTGAAATATCACATGTGCACGCTCAGTCGTGTCCAACTCTTTGTGACCACATGGACTGTAGCCCACCAGGCTCCTCTGTCAATGGGATTTCCCAGCCAAGGACACTGGAGTGAGTTGCCATTTCCTCATCTAGGGGATCTTCCTGACCCAGGGATCAAACCAGTGTCTCCTGCTTCTCCTGCACTGGCAGGCAAATTCTTTACCACTGAGCCCTCAAGGAAGCCCATGCACTATTACAGTTGAGTCCAAATTGAGCAGCAGGAAAAAAAATTCTTTTAAAAATGAGTTAGAGTGTAAATAGACTAAACAAACAGAGAAACAAGACAGAATCTCTTTGATCATTATACTCCTAGTGGGCAACGTCAGGTCATCAATATTCAGGGATCAGCCAGCTATGGCCCACAGACTAAGTCCAGCTCACCACCTGTTTTTATAAATAAAGTTTTATTAGAACACAACCACATTCATTCATTAACCCATTGCCCAGGGCTGCTTTCATGCCGCAGGGTAGAGCTGAGTAGTTGGAACAAAAACCATTTGATGACAGAGGCGCCACATAAAAAATTCTCAATCCCTGATTAACATAGTCTTTGCAGGGTTGATGTGTGTGTGCAAGGTGATAGATGAGAATAAATGTACTTTGTAAAAGGAATAGCACTGCAGAAATATGGGGCTTCCCTGGTGGCTCAGTAGTAAAGAACCCACCTGCCAAAGAAGGAGACCAGTTTGATCCCTGAGTTGGGAAGATCCCATGGAGAAGGAAATGGCAACACACTCCAGTATTTTTGCCTGGAGAATCCCATGGATGGAGGAGCCTGGTGGGCTACAGTCCATGGGATCACAAAGAGTCAGATACAACTGAGCAACTAAACCACCACCCAAGGCAGAAATACAAGAGCGGATTAGTCCTTAACACAGACCCACTGTGTTGTTGAGTCTGCTAAAGGCTGTTTGAAAAAAAAAAAAAAAAAAGAGAGAGAGAAATACACAGGAGGTAATTAAGTGATCAGTCAACACTTTTATTGGGTGCCAATTATGGGCAAAGAGCCTTGGTAGCTATCACCTCAGCGATGGAGTCTGGCTGGCAAACAGCTGGAGTGTCATGCCATGGCTGCAGGGTATACAACAAAAGAAAAAGAAAATGAAGGAAAACATAGACTTTGTTCAAAACAAAAAAAAAATCAAACCTTCTCAGTTTCTTCCAGTAGTCCCTCCAGCTCTGATATAGTTAAATTCTCAGCTGTGGTTTCTTAGGGGAAGAAAAAAAAAACCACTGCTTTAGGAAAGCTGCCAGTCCCTTACATTGGAGCCCTTGGGTTTTGGGGGTAGTGATCAAGAGACCCATATTCTCCTCCATCGTGAAAGGTTAAGCCTCCACATTGCACTTTTAGGAGTACACGTTTAATGTTGCTGCTCAGCTGCAGAAATGCTAGGAGCCTTAATAAAGGTATTTAATGTGGGCTTATTCAGCCCCCAACACATGCCTCCCTGTTGAGATCAGGGCGAATGTTCTTCAGCACACACACAAAAGCCAGACTGTGTGAGCAAGCCAGTCGGCTGCAAGGCTCTTGGCAGATTTCCATCATTGTTATGATGGGCGGAGTGCCACGGGGTGATTTGTTGCGGGGAGGCTGTGGCCAGGGCTTCTGCCCAAAGAGCATCAAATTCTCCCATCTCTAATCACTTGACTGCCGGCCTTTCATCTACAAACCCGGCCCCCACACCGGACCGTCCATCCTGCCAAATTTGAATAACCAGCTCCAGAGCGGCTCCCGTTGCTGGATAAAGCACACCTTCCTCTAAGCAGGGATTCGTGTTTCCTCTCTGGGCACAAAGCCATGAGCTGAAGCCTCCTTTCATCCTGAGATGGGGCTGTGCCGACTGATGGTTAGAGCTCCCTTCTGAGTCTCTGTCAGCACATGCAAATGGGATGGTTAAGTTCAGAGGGAGACAATTGTCTTTGTAAAACCTCTTGCATTCTTGTCTCAATGATGACAGTCTTTTATTTTAAAATAATGATCCCTTCTCTTTAAGGGGCTCCCCTGGTGGCTCGGTGGTAAAGAATCTGCCTGCCAATCAGGAGATGTGGGTCCGATCCCTGGGGCAGAAGGTTTCCTGGAGGAGGAAATGGCAATCCACTCCAGTATTCTTGCCTGGGAAATACTATGGAAAGAGGAGCCTGGCGGGCTACAGTCCATGCGGTCGCAGAGTCAGACACGACCTAACTTAAAGAGGTCTCCTCTTTCACCCTGGAGGTCTCTCTTTCAGACAAGGGTGGACATTTGAGGCTACTAACCCACCTTATTATATTCCTGATTATTGTAACAAATCACCTCTCAGGTTCTGGTCTCTGTGGACCCCAACAGCACTCATCTCTCTGTCTAGTTCAGATGATGACAACCACTTCCTGCTCATCTTATAAGGACATTATAAAAACGAATGAGATCATGTCTCTGAATAGAGATCTAGAGGTGAAGCCCAGAGCCTGTTATCACATCCTCTTTTCCTCCGTTCTCTCTTTTTCGCAGCTTTTGCTCACCAAATTTTCTACTCCCAAAGAGAAGAAAATTCCCCATGGCAATCTCAGAAAGCCCACACCCACCATCTCCCCTACGTCTTTCATTATAAACCAAAAATGCACCCCAAAATGGTACATAGTAACCAGCACTCACATGTTTACATTGGAATAAAGAATTTTGTTCTTGGAGTGCCAGCAAGCCCATGCATTATTGAAATGTTATATCATAAAATCGAAACCGTACCAACTTCCTGATGGATAAGCTCCAGATTCTAATATCATCCTGTGCTCACTAGGCCCCTTTAGATGTGGCTTCTCTGTGAAAAAATGTTTTTCCCTTTTTTTTCTGTTTTTAAATATTCCATTTTATTTTAATATAGGAGGATAATTGCTTTGCGATGCAACAAAGTGAATCAGCTGTATGTGTACACACATCCCCTCCCGCTTAAGCGTCCCTCCCACCCCCATCCCACCCCTCTAGGTCATCACAGAGCACTGAGCTGAGCTCCCTGTGCTTCCCAGTAGCTATTTCACACGTGGCGGTTGATGTATGTCAATGCTAATCCCCAATTCATCCCACCCTCCCCTCCCCTCCGCTGTGTTCACATGTCCATTCTCTATGTCTGTGTCCCTATTCCTGCCTTGCAAATAGGTTCATCAGTACCATTTTTCTAAATTCCACATATATTAATTAATATTTAGTGTTTGTTTTTCTCTTTCTGACATACTTCACTCTGTATGACAGACCCTAAGTCTGTCCACATCTCTACAAATGACGCCGTTTTGTTCCTTTTTATGGCTGAGTAATATTCCATGGTATATATGTGCCACATCTTCTCTATCCATTCTTCTATTGATGGACATTCAGGTTGCTTCCTCGTCTTGGCTATTGTAACTAGTGCTGCAATTAACATTGGGGTATATGTGTCTTTCTGAATTATGGTTTGCAAAAAAAAGAAAAGTAAGTGCTCTTTCTTTTCTATCATGATTTTCCTGATATGGCTCAGCCAGTAAAGAATCCGTCTGCCAATACAGGAGACGGGGAGACACAGTTTCTATCCCTGGGTTGGAAAGATCCTCTGGAGAAGGAAATGGCAACCCACTCCAGTACTCTTGCCTGGGAAATCCCATGGACAGAGGAGCCTGGCAGGCTACAGTATGGGATCACAAAAGAGTCAGACACGACTGAGGAATTAAGCATCCATGCATGCATTGATCTCTATTATCCCCAAAACACTTCTATTTCCCTGCAAAATGTCCCTCTTGTGACACAACTTCTGTTGCAAATCTCTCCTGTGGACCCAGCTTCTTTTGATTTGGGTTGAGCAGCACCTCATCTCCCAGCTCACTAGGATGAGCACCGTGTTGTAGGCTGGCCCCTTGGACTCCCTCCTGGGCAGGCTCATGGCTGTTGTCCTCCTTCTTTGTCTCCTCCTCTCCTGATATCAAAGCCATCTTATGTAACTTTTTCAAAACCGATCCATATAACTCGGACATCATCAAGTAAATTTTGCCCTATGTCCTTGGAATCCTGTAGAAGACTCTTGAGAGTCCCTTGGACATCAAGCAAGTCAATTCTAAAGGAAATCAACACTGAATATTCATTGGAATGACTGTTACTGAAGCCGAAGCTCCAATGCTTTGGTCCCCTCATGCAAAGACCTGACTCACTGGAAAAGACTCTGATTCTGGGAAAGATTGAAGGCAAGAGGATAAGAAGGTTAGATAGCATCACTGACTCAATGGACATGAATTTGAACAAACTCTGGGAGTTGTTGGAGGACAGGGGAGCCTGGCATGCTGCATAGGGTTGCAAAGAGCTGGACATGACTTGGCAACTGAACAACAACTTGGAATCCTAACCTATTTCACTCCCCAGTGAATCATCCCTTAAGCTTAACAAATATCTTACAAATATGCACATGTATCTACACTTACACCTATACTTACATGTACACCTATATCAAGATCTTCTGAAAATTTACAAAGTTGACTTAGGAAAACAAACTAAAGATGTATTTAAAACTGAAAAGGAGGTGCATTTGAGGTTGGTAAATATTACTAGATATAGAAATATGTTCTAAAGCAGCAACAATTAAAATTTATGCTAATAAAACAAGCACATAGCCCACTGAAACTTCCAATAAACCGTATTGAATGAATGAACGAATGTCCATTAATACAGGGGTCCCCAATCTCTGAGATCTAATGGCTGATGATCTGAGGTGGAGCTGATGTAATAATGATAGCAATAAAGTGCACAATGAACGTAATGTTCTTGAATCATCCTGAAACCATCCCCCCAATCCCAATCAGTGGAAAAAACTGTCTTCGATGAAACTGGTCCCTGATCCCAAAAACGTTGGGGACTGATGCATTAATGTATGATAGGAAAAGATAGACAAAGGAAAACAACTAGGGCATTGTTTTATAACTATTAAGACCCAAACCAGGATAAAATTAGCTCTACATCTCATAGAATGGAAAATAATTTCCAAATATTCACATTGCAGAATAAAAATTAAAATATAGAAACTATAGAAAACAAAATATTTTCAAAACTTAAATTGACCATCAAATATCTAGAATTTAGACAAAAAGTCACAAAGTTAAAGCTCAATGAATTACATCTATATAAAACTAAAATATTTTATGTAAGAAATGATGAAAAACTAAAAGAAAATTAAAATAACTAAATGTAAAGCATCTATGATAAATATGACAGAGAGAATATTGTACATATCATAAAAAATAATTTTCATTTATTTATGTATGAGAGAACTTATTTTTCATTTCCAAACTGATTATTATTCACCAATTTTTCTCTATTTTTCATATTAATTTGTAGAAGCGTTTAATATAGTATGCATAGTGAATCATTGTCTGCCATATATTTTATAAACATGTGTATTACTTTTTCAGTTGTTTTAAAATTTACTTAATGGTTTTATAAATATTTATGAAATACAAATCAATCAATCATTTTTATTATAATTTCTGCCTTTAGTTCATGCTTAGAAAGACCTTCCTGGGGTCATAATTATAGAAATCCACCTATCTTGTTGGAGAAGGAAATGGCAAACCACTCCACTGTTCTTGCCTGGAGAATTCCATGGACGAGAAGCCTGGAAGGCTGAATTCCATGGTGTCGCAAAGAGTTGGACACAAGTGAAGTGACTGAACACAGCACACCTATGTTGTATTTTGGGGTCTAAATTTCACTTTATTTAACATATTCTTTTTTGTTTTGTTGGAGGTTGAAGAGAGCTATTGCTTAATTCTTTCTATAATATTATTATCTAGCATTAATTTTTGATTAATCTATTTTTGCCCCATCAATATGCAATTCTGTGCTTAGCACACACTAGATTATAGCAAACACATGCACATAAACAACATACATGCCCTAGTGATGTTTAGGGTCTGATGAATTAATTCTGGTGCCTCTGCCAGTCATTCAGATTGTTTGAAGTTTGGTAATAAATTTTAATACCCTGCGGGGTAAGCCGTGTCTTATCCTGAACATTCTTGCACACTTACTTATAAACTTTGGGCTCATTGAGTAAAATTCCTCCTAATATTTTTTTTTAGAACTTGAAAAAGAATTCTGCTAAACTTATGGGTTAAGTTGAGGGAGAATAAACGAGAGTCAGGCACGATTATATGCTGCCTGTGAATATATAACTAGCTCCAGCTCTTCTGGAGTTCAACTTGGCAATATAGATCAAGGACTCTGAAACTATAAACATCCTGAGACCAAGCCATTCTGGTCTTCATCATGATTCTAAGTAAATAATTAAAGATGTCACAAAATAGATGTCTATAAATGTCTTATAGTTGGTCACGTGAAAATATTAGAAATATTAGAAACACACCAATGTCCAGGGGCAGGATGGATAAACCATGGTGTATCCATATCATGAAATTCAACAGAAATGTACTAAATACCATGAACAGCTGTTCACCTAGAAAGTACAAGTGTCAGTCACTCAGTTGAGTCCAACTCTTACAGCCCCATGGACTGCAGCCCACCAGGCTCCTCTGTCCGTGGGATTTCCCAGGCAAGAATATTGGAGTGGGTTGCCATTTCCTCCTCCACAGGATTTTCATGTCTTCTTCAGCAATTTGCTTAACCACTCTGAGCTTCCCTTCCCCATCTGTAAATTGGGCTGATAACAACAATGCTTACCTCAAAGGGCTGTTAGGAGGATTCAAGGGCTAAAATTTGCAATGTCCCTGGAAATGCGCCTGAACACTCCCTGAGCTTTATCACTATTCATTCAATAAATGCTCCCTTCTATAAAGACTGACCATCTAGCTTTTCCTAGGCTGATGGAAATTTATGTTTGCTAATACTTGACAAATAACAAAGAGAATTCTTTTCAATGAGATAGGATTCGATTTATTATCTTAAGTACAAAAGACAGAACTAGGCATGGCATTGAGTTGTGTTGATTCATTTGTTTTTTTCATAGGTATTTCCTTTTTTTTTCTTTTCTGTTTTTCCTCTTTTTAAACTGTTTGTTTTAAACTGGAATATAGTTGATTAATAATGCTGTGATAGTGTCACTTTGTACCGCAAAGTGATTCAATTATACATATATGTGTATCTATTCTTTTTCAAATTATTTTCCCATTTATGTTGTTACATAATATTGAGCAGAGTTCCCTGTGCTATACAGTAGGTCCTTGTTTGTTATCCATTGTAGATATAGCAGAGTGTTCATGCCCATCCCAAACTCCTTAACTATCCCTTCCATAATTCCCCTTGGCAACCATAAGTTCCCTCCATTCTCTAGGCCTATGAGCCTGTTTCTGTTTTATAAATAAGTTCATATGTATCTTTTCTTTTTAGATTCCACCCATAAGCAATAACATATCATTAGATATTTCTCTTTGTCTGATTTACTTCACTAGGTTTGACAGTCTCTCGGTCCATCCATGTTTCAGCAGGTATTACTTGAGAGCCCCTGTATCCTTCTCTGGGGTTTTGACACTGAACAAAACAAACAAAATTTCCTACCCTTGTGATGACATCTTATAGCAGGAATTGGAGGGAGACGATGAACACAGTGACTAAGATAAGCATCCATAATGTGTTAGATAGAGAAAACTGTAAAGAAGAAAAGCAGATCAGGAAAGGGAGAAACAGTCATCCACTTAGATGAGTGTGGCTAGCGAGTGTAAGACCAGCTTAGGGAGACAGATCCTTAAGGCAGGTTGTAGCCAACAACCTCTTGTACAACTTGGACAGTCAATGATTCAAAAATCAAGTTCGCGGCTTTCCTAAGCCTGTGATCTCAGGTGAGGCAAGGCAAACACATGAGTGTCTCAACTTTCGGCATATTCCCAAGATGAACACTGAACTTGGAAATTCTTCTATGAACATAGCAGCTGGCCCAGGGTAAGCAAACCAAATGGACCACATCTACGTTTGCTGAATTTCCTTTTGAAGAGATCTCAATTAGAAGCTTCTATGTCTGAAAGTTCCCTGCCCAGGGACAGTTGGCTAAACAATTTAGGGGAATCAGAGAGCCTGAAGGAGGGGTTGCAGATAACTTCTCCTCCTGAACTCCGCCTATGGACGTCTCAGGGTGCTCAGGAAGAGCAACACAAGAAGAGCCCTACCAAAAGGCACGCGGGTCCCTCCACTGTGCTCTCAGCTTCTCACACTAATAGGAATCAACCCTGCTGCTATGATTTGATAGCGTCTATTATTTATCATTTCTTCTGCAGATCTCTGGGCTTCCCTGGCAGCTCAGCTGGTAAAGAATCCGCCTGCATTACGGGAGACCTGGCTTCAATCCCTGGGTTGGGAAGATCCCCTGGAGAACGGAAAGGCTACCCATTCCAGTATTCTTGCCTGGAGAATTCCATGGACTATATAGTAACAAAGAGTAGGACATGGCTGAGTGATTTTCACAACAGATCTCACTGGGATCCCAGGTCTAGAACCTCTGTCACTTGTCATTAAGACTAATTGTTCATGGGAAAGGAGCCTGGCTTCAGAGGGAAATTTGTGAAGGGCAGGCTGGCTTAGGCTAAACTAGGTGTGTAGCTCTCTTTCCTGGACCTCTGTTCCTGATGGAAGTAGGAAGAGGAAAAAGGGCTCCCTCTGGCATTGCTCTGGGAAGACTTGACACCATGGCTCCCAAAGCAAGAGGAGCTGCCAGCCCATGTGGAGCCATGATGACCTAACCAGTGCCTCTGTGGGAACAACCCACAGGCTGCGGCATCCTCAGGAAGCATGCTCAGGACCACAAATGCTATGGAGCAAAACACCCTCTTTAGACTGTGGCTGAGGAAGGATGCTAGCAACATCAGAGGAGAGGTCAGTGGGCTTTTCTCTAGGAAGGGTGAGCAAGGCGGTTCTACCAACTGGACTGTAATGATCTACATTGAATTAATTTCACCTGGACCAGATGTTGTGTCCTAATTTTCCTGCATCAGAGCCCAAAATGGGAACAGAAAATATTGAGAATATACACAATTGGTTTGTTTTTTTTTTTTAACATAGTCTGCCTTTATTGTAGGTTATACCTTTAAAACCAATAACAGGCCACTGCTTCTAGCTGGGTGTGCTGGTCTCAGGTGACGAAATGTAAGAAGACCTTAAAGGGTGTGCAGACAAAGGCACCATATTGAAGGCATTGAAACAGACCAAACCCATGTAAGAGATGCAAGCTTCTGTCTTCAGTAGTGTGTGTGTGTGAAATCTGCCATTATACATGAAAATTCAAATTTTGTCCAGTATACCAAAAGAATCCAAAATCCATGGAACTTCCTCTTGCTCTTAGGCTGAAATTTCTTATTTTTCTTTATAAATTCTCTCGATGGGATCCCAATTTTCTCTAGCTGGCCAAGTGAAGCAAAATCCAAATAGCACCCGCCCAGAATCAGGACCCCTCATGTCCCCTGTACTCCATCTCCTGAGCATCTGCTGGAACGAGTCCTTTCGAAACTCTTAGTGACCCCACAACCAGCACCAGCATCAACCTATCTTGGGTGCTGCCTGGGATTGTTGATTTTATGTGTCAACTTTTCTTAGCCACAGTGTCCAGATATTTTCCCAAGTATTATTCTATACATTTCTGTAAAGGTATTCTTTGGATGATATTAACATCTAAATCTCTCTCTCTAGTTGTATATATATGTATACACACACACACACAGATGTAAGTATATACATATACATGCATACATTGGGTTGGCCAAAACATTCATTTGGGTTTTTCATAACATTTTAGGGAAAAACCTGTATGAACCTTTTGGCCAATCATATATATATATATATATATATATATATATATATATGGTGGTGGTGGGTTAGTCATTAAGTCCTCTCCAATTATTATGATCCCATGGACTATAGCCCTCTAGACTCCTCTGTCCATGGGTTTTTCCAGGCAAGAATACTGGAGTGGGTTGCCATTTCCTTTTCTTGGGTATCTTCCTGACCCAGGGGTTGAACCAAGGTCTCCTGCATTGCAAGGGGATTCTTTACCAACTGAGCCATCAAGGCAGTTTAAATATCCATACACATATCTTGCTCTTTCTGTTTCTCTGGGGACCTTAATACACTGCACAGGAGTTTTTATAAAAATAGTGTGCACGTGGTGATTAACATATACATACTACGATATATAAAATAGAAAACCAATAGGACCTACTGTATTAGACAGGGAGCAATACTCAATATTTCCTAATAACTTACAGGGGAAAAAATTGAAATAATGAGATATATATATATGTATAACTGAATCACTTTGCTGTACACTTGAAACTAACACAACATTGTAAATCAACTATTCTTCAATTTAAAAAAAGAATGAACACAGTACATGAAATAAAAAGAAAAGCATCACTTACCTCTGTTAATGTTTTGGCAGCTCTCTATGGGCACATGTTCTTCATTCACACAGCCAAGTAAACATCTCTTAAAAGGAATCACTATGTTTTGCTTTTCTAGAACTTATCTATTGCATTGGACAACATATCATGAACCCTTAACTATGATACACATTACTTTTCGTTCAATGGTTCCTGTATACCATTATTTATTGGAGTTCCACTGGGCTTCCCCAGTGGCTCAGGTGGTAAAGAACCTGCCTGCCATTGAAGGAGTCACGGATTCGATCCCTGGGTCAGGAAGATACCCTGGCAAAGGAAATGGCAACCCACTCCAATATTCCAGCCTGGAGAATTCCATGGACAGAGGAACCCGGTGGGCTACAGTCCATGGGGTCACAGAGTTGAACACAACTGAGCAACTAACACTTTCACTTTCACAGCTGATTCACTTTGCTAACTAACAACTTTGAAAACTAACAACATCGTAAAGCAACTATAATTCAATAACTTTTTTAAAAAAAAGAACAGGCTCAAAGCCGGTGTCCAAGCCTCCCTGTCGGGACACTGAGGGATGGCCTCTTAGAGTGGCTGTTGGGAGGCACAGAGGTCATGCACTTCATGCAGGACTCCAGTCTCTACCGGCTTGCACTTTTGTCCTCTGCAGACATGGATTCTAGGTTCTAATAATTTTGCAAGTCCAGGCTCAACTCAGCTTGTGGCAAAGTTTATATTAGACTATGCAAATACTGTCCCCTAGTGGGGATTTAACATAAAACACTGCGAAATCTCCAACTTCCTAGCAGTGTATTTGGAAGAGATCTTGGAATTCAGTTCAGCCCTCTCATCTCGTAATTGAGGTAACTGAGGCCCAGATAAGAGAAAGTGAGCATCTCTCTGTCACACATGAAGTGGAACATTTAGGATGAAAACAGAAACTTTCACTCGTTGCCACCCTGTAATTTATAGCATACGGGCTTCCCTGGTGACTCAGTGGTGAAGAATCTGCCTGCCAATGCAGGAGACATAAGAGGTGAGGGTTTAGTCCCTTGGTTGGGAAGATCCCCTGGTGAAGGAAATTGCAACCCACTTCACTATTATTGCCTGGAGAATCTCATGGACAGAGGAACCCAGTGGGCTATAGTCCATGGGGTCGCAAAGAATGAGACACAACTGAACAAGTATTTTGTTGTTGTTCAGTGACTAAGTCATATCTGACTTTGCATCCCCATTAACTGCAGCACGTCAGGATTCCCTGTCTTTCACTATCTCCTGGAGTTTGTGCAAACTCATGTCCATTGAGTCAGTAATACCATCCTACCATCTCATTCTCTGTCACCCTCTTCTCCTAGTGCCCTCAGTCTTTCCCAGAACCAGGGTCTTTTCCAATGAGCTGGCTCTTCACATCAGGTGGCCAAAGTATTGGAGCTTCAGCTTCAGCATCAGTCCTTCCAATGAATAATCAGCATTGATTTCCTTTAGGATTGACTGGTTTGATCTCCTTGCTGTCCAAGGGACTCTCAGGTTTTTTCCAGCACCACAATTCGGAAGCATCAGTTCTTCAGCGCTCACCCTTCTTTATGGTCCAGCTCTCACATCTGTACATGATTACTGGAAAAACCATAGCTTCGACTAGACGGACCTTTGTCAGCAAAGTGATGTCTCTGCCTTTTAATATGTTGTCTAGGTTTGTTGTAGCTTTTCTTGCAAGGAAGCATCTTTTAATTTTGTGGCTACAGTCACCATCCACAGTGATTTTGGAGCCCAAGAAAATAAAATCTGTCACTGTTTCCACTTTTCCCCCATCTGTTTGTCATGAAGTGATGGGACCGGATGCTATGATCTTAGTTTTTTGAGTGTTGAGTTTTAAGCCAGATTTTTCACTCTCCTCTTTCACCCTCATCAAGAGGCTCTTCAGTTCCTCTTTACTTTCTGTCATTAGACAAGTATTTGGATCCCACTAATTCCAGGTCTTTTTCTAAATGCTAGAAACATACAGTGAACTAGGCAGAAGTGAGTCTTGATGCTTTTATTCTGTTTGAGGAGACAGGCCATAGAGAGGTAAGCAAATGATACCTAGAATAACTTCAGATGCTAATAAGTGAGATGACAAGTTAACAAGAGTCAGTTGATAAAGAGTAGATTGATGGAGTGCCTCTCACAGTTTTGGAGCAGAGGGCACTTCTCTCTGCTGTGATGTTTCAAATGAAACATGAATGATGAGAAGGAGCCCACAGGTGGTGGATTGCAGAAGAGAGTTCTGGGCAAAGGGAGGAGAAAATCTGAAGAGTCCTACCAGGAAGAAGCGTGGAGTATTGGAGGAAACCAACAAATTCCAGTGAGGCTTGAGGCCAGAGGAGGACAGGAAGTGAAATAGAGAGATGGACAGTGACTGGTCACATAGTGTCTTGGAGGATATGAGGAGGACAATGAATTCAGTTCTTACCTCACTGGGTGAAATTCATATGTGAATTTAATAAAGTTCCAAACAGAATCCCTTCAGTTTGGATTAATAAAATTTATACTAAAAAAAAAAAAAGTTTAAAATAAATAGCAAGATTATGAAAACTAGGAGAGATCTTTCTGACTCAGACAAGAAATTCACAGTAATAAACGAAAACCAGTGAGCAGAACTTTGCTGATGATCCAGTGGCTAAGACTCTGCACTCCAATGCAGGGAACTCGAGTTTGATCCCTGGTCAGGGAACTAGATCCCATATGCCGCAACTAAGTCCTAGCACAGCCAAAAAAATAAATATTTTAAAAAGAAAAACAATGGGAATATTTGATCACATTTTTTTTTACTATGGAAAATAGTTGTATGAAGATTCAAACATCTTAAAGAGTGTATCATGATAATATTTTAGACCGCAAAATATATCTTGACCTTTCCTCTAATGAGAGGCTATGTGATAGTTGCTCAGTAATGTCCAGTTCTATTGCAACCCCATGGGCTATAGCCCGCCAGTCTTTCCTGTCCATGGACTTCTCCAGGCAAGAAAACTGGGTTGAGTAGCCATTTCCTCTTCCAGGGGATCTCCCCTGCCCCACCCCATGTATCAAGCCCATGTCTCCTGCGGCTCCAGCATTGGCAGCCAGATTCTTTACCACTAGCTCCACCTAGGAAGCCCAAGTGCTATGTAAATGTTAAAAAAAAAAAAAAAAAAAAAAGTATTCTATGTAAATAGCACATGATAAGTTCAAGTTTTGCTTTTTGGAACTTTCTGTATTTTTTCAAATGTTTTCTAGTCATGGTTAGTTTAATCCATGGGTGTAGAACCCATGGATGCAAATGGTCAACTGTATACATATAGATCTGTAATTGACAAGCTGGAGAACCGGGGAGAGCAGATAGTTATTTTATATATTATGTTACAAAGAGATTCATTATAAGGAATTGATTATTGGTTCTGTTTCTCTGGTTTTCCCAGTCATGGATAGGATTATAATTTAGGATTACAATGAATACAGATAGGATTTTAACTTAGGCTTTCAAAATAAAGATATTTTTCAATCAAATATATGGCAGGATAATATTTTCAAAATATGTGTAGATTCATCCCCACTTGGCCAATATTTCCATAATCTTTGTGTTTCACCCCCAACCCTTTCTATGCAGGAGCTGATTTGTTCTCTGCTCATTATTTCTGAAGGAGAGCGTGACAGTAGAAAGAGATAGAAGTAGCTGCTATTGGCTTTGATATCAAAGCCACACGTCTGGAGAGAAAACAGAGTGAAAGATTAGACAGTCTTTAGAAAAAAAAAAAAAG
Source organism: Dama dama (assembly GCF_033118175.1). Taxonomy (NCBI): domain Eukaryota; kingdom Metazoa; phylum Chordata; class Mammalia; order Artiodactyla; family Cervidae; genus Dama; species Dama dama. Next base: position 31,931,093 of record NC_083693.1, on the reverse strand, counting down.
CCAACCCACAAAGGCAACACTTTCTCCTTTGACCCCATCCTACACACACACACATACACACATACATTGACCCGGGACCTGAAGGATGGGGGAACGCCAGGAGGGAAGTGATGGACAGAGGAGCCAGCAGAGGCTGGGGCAGGGCGCACTAAGTGTAGCAACTAGGTCACTTGCACAGATTGTCTGACTTGCCCATAAGCAGGGAGCCTGACCACCATGCGAGCCCAGGGCAGCATCTGTTGCCTTTTTGATCAGTGTTCCTCTGACCACAGGTAGCACTTTGCCCATTTAATCAAGCAAGAGGGCTTCCCCGGGGCTCAGTGGTAAAGAACCTGCCTCCAATGGAGGAGCCACAGAAGACGTGGGTTCAATCCCTGGATCAGGACGATCCCCTGGAAGAGGGCATGGCAACCCAGTCCAGTATTCTTGCCTGGAGAATCCCATGGACAGAGGAGCCTGGTGGGCTACAGTCCATAGGGTCGCAAAAAGTTGGACATGACTGAAGTGACCAAACACACATGCAATTGAGCAAGAAGGATGCCCTTTGAGCCTGGCACCTTAAAACCCTGGCATCATCCTAGGACACTTACATGTCTACTGAAGCCCATGACCCTGGTCACCCAGTTCAGTGAGGCTAGGGATGATATGCAAAGGACAGATTCAGAGCTGGGTTCAATTCAGTTCAGTCGCTCAGTTGTGTCCGACTCTTTGAGACCCCATGAACCGCAGGACACCAGGCCTCCCTGTCCATCACCAACTGCCGGAGTTTACCCAAAATCACATCCATTGAGTCAGTGATGCCATCCAACCATCTCATCCTCTGTCACCCCCTCCTTCTCCTGCCCTCAATCTTTCCCAGAATCAGGGTCTTTTCAAATGAGTCAGCCCTTCACATCAGGTGGCCAAAGTATTGGAGTTTCAGCTTCAACATCAGTCCTTCCAATGAACACCCAGGACTGATCTCCTTTAGGATAGACTGGTTGGATCTCCTTGCAGTCCAAGGGACTCCCACGAGTCTTCTCCAACACCACATTTCAAAAGCATCAATTCTTCTGTGCTCAGCTTTCTTTACCATCCAACTCTCACATCCATAACATGAGTACTGGAAAAACCATAGCATTGACTAGACAGACCTTTGTTGACAAAGTAATATCTCTGCTTTTTAATATGCTATCTAGGTTGGTTATAACTTTCCTTCCAAGGAGTAAGGGTCTTTTAATTTCATTGCTGCAATCACCATCTGCAGTGATCTTGCAGACCCCAAAAATAAAATCAGCCACTGTGTCCACTGTTTCCCCATCTATTTGCCATGAAGTGATGGGACCAGATGCCATGATCTTAGTTTTCTGAATGTTGAGCTTTAAGCCAACTTTTTCACTCTCCTCTTTCATTTTCATCAGGAGGATTTTTAGTTCCTCTTCACTTTCTGCCATAAGGGTGGTGTCATCTGAAGTTATTGCCATTTCTCCCAACTATCTTGATTCCAGCTTGTGCTTCATCCAGCCCAGCGTTTCTCATGATGTACTCTGCATATACGTTATATAAGCAGGGTGACAATATACAGCCTTGACATTCTCCTTTTCCTATTTGGAACCATTCTGTTGTTCCATGTCCAGTTCTAACTGTTGCTTCCTGACCTGCATACAGGTTTCTCAAGAGGCAGGTCAGGTGGTCTGGTATTCCCATCTCTTTCAGAATTTTCCAGAGTTTATTGTGATCCACACAGTCAAAGGCTTTGGCATAGTCAATAAAGCAGAGATAGATGTTTTTCTGGAACTCTCTTCCTTTTTTGATGATCCAACAGATATTGGCAATTTTATCTCTGGTTCCTCTGCCTTTTCTTTTTTTTTTTTTTTTTAGTTTTCCTAGAAATAACTTTATTTTTAAAAAGTAATATGGAATTATATGAAAGGTAGCAAGCATGTAATACTTGAATAAGACAATTTTCTTAAAAAACTTACACATAAGAAATGTGTATGGTAGAAATTTTAACATTAACAGAATGCATTTAGAAACATTACCAAGAATACAATTTGTAGCCACACCTTTTTTGGTTTCTACTAGTAACGCTTTTTTACCACTTAAGTATGCTGCTGCTGCTGCTGCGTCGCTTCAGTCGTGTCCGACTCTGCGACCCCATAGACGGCAGCCCACCAGGCTCCCCCGTCCCTGGGATTCTCCAGGCAAGAACACTGGAGTGGGTTGCCATTTCCTTCTCCATGCCTTTTCTTTAAAACCAGCATGAACATCTGGAAATTCACGGTTCACATATTGCTGAAGCCTGACTTGGAGAATTTTGAGCATTACTTTACTAGCATGTGAGATGAGTGCTGGGTTACTCAAATTCAATCCAGGGTAAGAAGTAGAGATGAACACCTCTTCTTAGGGTCACAGGTGGCTACTCACAGCCTGCTCTTCTGTTATTGTTGTTTGGCTTAGCTGTCAGTCGCTAAGTCGTGTCTGACTCTTTGCAACTGACTACAGCACGCCAGGCTTCCCCGTCCTTCACTGTCGCCTGCAGTTTGCTCAAACTCATGTCCATTGAGTCAGTGATGCCACCCAACCATTTCATCCTTTGTCACCCCCTTCTCCTCCTGCCCTCAATCTTTCCCAGCAACAGAGTCTTTTCCAACGAGTCAGCTCATCACATCAGGTGGCCAAAGTATTGGAGCTTCAGCTTCAGCATCAGTCCTTCCAAAGAATATTCAGGGTTGATTTAATTTAGGATTGACTGGTTTGATCTCCTTGTTACCCAAGGGACTGTTAAGAGTCTCCTCTAGCACCACAGTTCGAAAGCATCAAATATTGCAAAAAGGCAACCAAAAGATGACCCTCTTCTTCCCATCAGCACCAAGCATTTCGCTGAGGTTCTGGAGATACCCACCTTGTCTCTCCAGTGGCCCATGGTTCCATCATTCCCAATCTAAGCTGTGAACTTGAGGCTTTCAAAGGTTGCAGGGTGGTCAGTGCTCCCTCGATCTGGTCCTGTGTGTGTCTGTCATGTAGGAGTTCCCCAAAGCTTCTGGCATACTGAGGTCATTTTCCCTTTCTAAGTCCTGAGACTGGTTTTCTTCGCCTATTTCTACATTTCTCTGGTTATTTCAATGAAACTTGGAAGGGACAGACTTTACCCAGGTGGACTAAATTCCTTTTCCTGAAATTTGACTATACATTGTTTCCCCTTAAAGGAAATTCAACCATGCATTGAGTTGTCATCTTAACTTCATCATGGTTTGCAAAATGTTTTTGAAGTTTGGAATACAAGTGATGGTACAAACCCTTCCTCATCCATGGTCATTTTAAGGCACACATGTGAGAAGAATACATTTATGAATATGTGGCCTCAGATTGCCATATCTCCATGTTTTCACCAGATTCAAGAGATTTCATTTACAGATTCCAGCTGTACGTCGACAAAGTAGACACGATCTCTGAACTGGGATAATTTCTGCTGTTTTAAACATGACTTACAGGTGCTCTCTGAAGAATTCTGACACTGACAGAAACTAATAAAACTTTTAAAATAAAATAAAGAAAAGACATTTTCTTGTGCAATGCCAACACATACATCTGCCTGCTTCATTTTCTCCAGTGCTGTGTGGACAGCAAACTAGAATTCATTCCCTCTTTGTACCTCCTTGAACTCTTTCATTTTCTTTATTGGCACTTCGCATAAGAGAAAATGTGCAGAGTTAAGAAGGCACTTTAGGATCTTTCTCTCTGCCAAATTTGCTTGCAAATTCTGCTTCTGCTGGAGAATAAAATGGAACACTCTTGACATTGCCAATATTCCTGACTGTAAGATCACTTAAGATATTACTTTCCCACTTAGCAATCCCTGAAAGTTGTTTTCCTCTGTGATTTGAGACAGACCTTTGCCAATTTGCTCTCTCTCTTTTTTTCACTTTTAACATATTTCCATGCCATATATAAATGTCCATGTACAAATCATCCTGAAGTATTCATATCCTAAGATAAAGCTCCTTTTCTTTTCCTGTGAGATTGTAAAGCTGAAAGTAAAGTTTAGGGAAAAGAGCAAGAAAACACCAGGCCCAGATGGACTGTTTTCATTTGTCTCTGCTCGCTTAGTAGAACAGGGGGTGATTTTTGCAGTCTGCACTGACCATGTGGTGAAACTCCTTGCAGGCTGACACTGAGCAAGACACGCAAAGGAAGGGTGTGGGGGGTTTGTTTCCTTTTTTGACTTTTCATTTTATGTTGTAATATAGCTCATTAACAATGTTGTGATAGTTTCAGGCGGACAGCAAACGGACTCAATTCAACCATACATGTACATGTATCCATTCTCCCCCAAACTCCTCTCCCATCCAGGCTGCTACATAACATTGAGCAGAGTTCCCTGTGCTATACAGTAGGTCCTTGTGGGTTGCATGCATGTGTGCTAAGTCGCTTCAGTCGTGTCCGACTCTGTGAACCTATGGACCAAAACACATCAGGTTTCTCTGTCCGTGGGATTCTCCAGGGAAGAATACTGGAGTGGGTTGCCATGCCCTCCTCCAGGGGATCTTCCTGACCCAGGGATCAAACCTGCATTTCCTACATCTCTTGCATTGGCAGGCAGATTCTTTACCACTGAACCACGTGGAAGCCCATCCTATAGTTTCCAAAATTAGTCATTTGGGATTTATTTTAGGGAATGATTAACTGTTGTCAAGAGCTGACCTCAGCCAGGCACTGGGTTCATTGCTCTAAATCTGTGACCTCACTTGATCCCCACAACCCACACCGCTCCCAAATAGGAACCATGATTATCCACTTTTTGCAAATCTGACAAATAGGAGGCAGATTAGTGGTGTGCTCATGGCCATACCACCAGTAAGTGATCACTCCCAAAGTGTGCTCTTACCACTAAGCTTTTTGTTTTCTTAATGTTGGACTAATATATTTCTTTTAAAGTGCCTTAATTTGTCTCATCTCACTTTAACCTATTAAGCTTTCAGGATTTCATAATCCCTTTTATCTCTCATTTTTACAATCCTTTAAAATTTGTGTCTATTTGTCCTTTAAATATTTTATATCTTTTATTATTTACCTTTTAATAATTTAATCTCGGCATCATTTTTGTGTCCTTTGATGTCTGAGCTTTCATTTCCGGCAGTGAGCACTTTTCCTGGGACAGACAAAAATTCAAATACATATTTTTTTCAATAATAAGTGAGCTCCTCATATTTTTAATTTGTTAATTTGCTTTATGTTTCCTTTTAATTATTTATCTTCTTTTAATTTTTATTATTCACCCTTTGGTAGTTTAACCTTGACATAATTAGATCACTGTAAGTTAGGAGCAAGTGGTTTTATCTCTTGTGATTGTTTTAATTTCTCCATAGACTGTTAATGTTTTAAACTTTTAATATTACCCATCAAGGTCCTGATATACCATCCTTTTGCCCCACACCTCAATTTCCTTATATTTAACTTCTAAATTCTTAACTTTTGTTTTCCTTAAATTTTTGGTTTCTTTCTTTTCCCAAGTTACTATACTGTCTTATCTTTTTATTTACTTATTTTTTAATTAGTTCTATGAAAACACTTTGCTTTATCACATATGCCACAATATGCTTTTATTAATGGTAACTCTAATATCAACTAACATTTTTTGCTGTGTATCAGAAGCTGTTAATTGCCTTTCATAGTATCTCAATATTTACTCATATTTTGTTCTTGTTGTTGTTTAGTCACTTCAGTCATGTCTGACTCTGCAACCCCGTGGACCGTAGCCCGCCGGGTTCCTCTGTGCATAGGATTTCCCAGGAAAGAATACTGGAGTGGGTTGCCATTTCCTTCTCCAGGGGATCTTCCAGACCCAGAGATCAAACCTGCATCTCCTGCATTGGCAGGTGGATCTTTTTAAAACTGAGCCATCTGGGAAGCCTCTTTCTATTTGATAACTGTTCAAAATTTTGCCTATTTTTTCTATGAGCAATTTTCTTTTTCTAATTCATCAGTTAAAACTATTTATATATTCTGGATTGTATACATTGTCCCATCACTTTATTAATAGGCCTTTTGTTAAACACAAATTCTTAATTTAATGTAGTGAAGTGTATCAGCCTTGTTCTCTGGAGTGTGCGTTGTGTCTTGGGTAAGAATTCTTCCCATATGCCCAAGTCATAACCATATTCTCTTGTACTTTCCTTTAAAAGTTTTATAGCTTTGTCTTCTACATATAAGACTTAATCTATTGAAGAACTAAATTTTGACCTCATTCTTTCTATTATACACTTTATTTCTAGTTCACTAATCTCTCTTTCTATGTGATGATCCTAAACATAAGATATAAATGAGCCTATAACACACACAAAAAAAATGAGCCTATACACAAATAAAAATTTTTCAAGTTCTGAAGTAGTCATTGGTTTTGAGGATATAAAAGGGCTTTCTTAATACACATACAAGTATAGATAATGACACCTCACTTAATTCTTCAGATCATGGAGAATTACCAAAATCTACCCAACCTTTTAGTGACCAGAACTGCATTTTAAAAAATATAACTCTGGGACTTCCTGGTGGTCCAGTGATTAAGACTTCATGATTTCAGTGCTTCCACTGCAGTGGGCATAGGTTCGATCCCTGATCAGGGAACTAAGATCCCACATGCTGTGTGGCAAGGCCAAAAAAAATTAAAATTAATAAATAAGTAATAAAAATAAAACTCTGGCTGAAATGAGTGAGATCATGGAATTCTGAATGATGTCACTGACAACAGGCAGTCAAGAAGAGGATTTAGCCAGGTCTTAGTGGGTGTGAGGTATGCCAGAGAATGGGCCAGTATTCAGTTTCAATCTTGGTATAGTATATGCTTAGTGACTATTATCTGGGAAAGGAAATGCAGTAAACTGAAGCCTGTGTTCTCATATTATGAAAAATAATTTATTTTTTTGCAGTAGGTATTTACTTCTTATTTTTTGTAAACTGGAACATAATTGCTTTACAATGGTGTGTTCGTTTCTGGTGTACAACAAAGTGAATTGGCTATATATATATATATATGTGTATATATATATATATATATTCCCTCCCTCTTGAACCTAACACCCAACACCCCCCACCCCACTAGGTCATGACCTTCTAGGTCATCACAGAGCACCAAGCTGAGCTCCCTGTGTTATGCAGCAGCTTCCCACTAGCTGTCTATTTGACACATGGTAGTATATATATGTCAATACTGCTCTCTCAATTCGTCCCACTCTCTCCTTCCCAACCATTGTGTCCACAAGTCCATTTTCTACGTCTGCATCTCTATTCTTGCCCTGCAAATAGGTTTTTTGAAATTCTGCAAAATATAAGGAAGAAGAAGAACAAAGAGCAGAAGAAAGAGGAGGAGGGACCTGTAATTCTAGTGGTCCCATTAAAGTTAAATCTTGTATATACACTATAGTCAGTATGTGTTTTGCTTTCCCACTGTGAGAAGTTCCCGTTAGTGCTTAATGAAAGCACTATAAGAGCTGAGGAGAGAATATAACCAGCCTCAGAAAAAGATGTGGGGAAGCAGAGACAAAATGAAAGTCTAGCCATTAGATTGTTGGTGAGCAGATGGGGGAAGAGACGGTTCCACGGAAACGAGGACAGAGTAGCCTTGTTGAGCATCAGCCCACACGAGCAGGAGGGAGGATGATCAAATACTCCTAAGTGTTGAAGGAGAAATAGCAGCCCCAGAAGATACTGTCCTGTTCTCTAAGGTAAGCGGTGGTCAGGCTGGAAAGTAGGGTGGAGGTGAAGCATCCCGTGGAGCTGGACTAACATCCTTCTGGTAAGACTCACCAATATTTTCTGCCTCAAATCCCCTGAATACCCACCTTCATGGGTGATGCCTGGGGTTCCTGGACTATCTCATTATTTGAGTTTGGTTTTAAATTTCCAAAAATATTGTTCACTCCTTAAGAAATTAGATATAGAAACCAAGGTGGGCTCAACATCAGTGATGAGTCAAGTCTTACCAAGATTGGATTCTGAGTTAGATGGTGTAGCTTAGATATGTTCATTGAGATCCAGGTCAGAATCACAAAAGTGACAGACTTCTTCTAAAACTGTAGATAGGTAGATAGATAGATAGATAGATAGATAGATAGATAGATAGATAGATAGATAGATAGATAGGTACAGATGATATAGATACAGATAGGGGCTTCCCAGGTGGCCCAGTGATAAAGAATCTGACTGCTAATCAGGAGACACAGCTTCCATCCCTGGGTTGGGAAGATCCCCTGGAGAAGATAATGGCAACCCACTCCAGTATTCTTGCCTGGAAAATCCCATGGAAAGAGGTACCCTGCGGTTGCAAAATGTCAGACATGACTTAGCGACTAAACAACAACAACATAGGTATATATGTGTAGATACAGATATAGCTTTCTCATTCTGTAGGTTAGTGTTTATACACACAGAATTTGGTGTCAGATAAATTTGAATTTAAATTCTAAATACTAACTGTTGGCAAGTTGTTTAATTGTATCAGAAAAGGAAGGGCATCATAGATGTATCTAATTTACAAGGTTGTTGAGATTAAATGCACAGAAAGCAGTAGGAAATAGTGAAGATCTCAATGGATATTATCTGTGATTAATTTATCACTATCTTTGAATACCAAATCTGCTAGGCATTTTAACCTACATTTTATTTGGTCTTTGTAATAATCATCAAATTATGCCAAATCACTTTAACATTCAGTGAACCAGGCTCAATTTGTTAAATAAATCCTATATTATTCAGTTAGGAAATTGGGGGGGTCGCAGTTTAAATCTGGGTCTATTTGACTCAGAAACCATTGGGAATTTTCACTACATGTGGCTGAATTATATTTCAGGTGATCCAGAGAATTTATTTCAAAATGAAGCAGTGCCTAGATATGGATTAATTTTATTAAGTACTGAGTTCAATTTCTGTCTGAGTATGGTTTTTCCTGCTTTAATGAAAATGTGAGTCTTTAAAGGAAATGTGAAAAGTCAGGAATGAAAGGAACAAACTTCATGGATTAATAAACAAGTGAATGGAACTTACTCTTTAAAATATAGTTTTATTATAAAGGCTTTCAAATATTCAAATGATACAGAGAATGTGTGTGTGCGTTAGTTGCTCAGATGTGTCCAATAGTTGCTCAGTAATGTCCGACTCTTTGCAACCCCATGGATTGTAGCCCCCCAGGCTCCTCTGTCCAAGGAATTCTCCAGGCAAGAGTACTGGAGTGAGGCGCCGTTCCCTTCTCCAGGGAATCTTCCTGACCCAAGGGTCAAACCCAGGTCTCCTCAATTTCAGGAGGATTCTTCACCATCTGAGCCTCCAGAGAAGCCCATGATACAGAGAATAGTATTTGACATACATCAACAGTTTTCCATATTTTTTAAGCAACAAATCATCACTGGTAGAGTTGAACCTTTAATCTCATTGTCTATCTTACCTTTCTTCCCCAGTAGTAATGACCCCATCTTGAAACTGGTATCTATCTTTGTCCAGCTTCTCTTTGTAGAAATAATTGTTTCCTTGACTTTAAATTTCATATAAACTATCAGACTGTGCATATTCTACAACTTGCTTTCCTTTGTCCAATATATGTTATAGTTAATATATGTTTTATATATAATTGTAATGTATTCATTTTTTACTGTGTTATACTACCCATACAAAATGTAGTATATCTGTACATTTTGCTACAAATTAGCTTGTTCTACTATTGTTCGGCCTTGGAGTTGTTTTCAGATTTTGCATTATGACAGTTACAGTGCACATCTTGGCGAGTGTCTCCTTGAATATGTGTCTCTAACTGTGGGGTGCACTTCTTCTTCGGGTGAACTGAGTGTTTCTTGGATATTGTAACTTTGTTCCAAATTTTAACCCTTATAATGAGAGTCAGGGAGGTATGTTTTTGTATTCTTTTCCCATGACTTTCTTAATTGATTTACTTGTTTTTCCCCCACCTCCCAACTCCCTCCCAAGTCTGTCAGTGTTCAGTTGCGAAGTCATGTCCTACTCTTTGTGATTAAAAAAGCAATTCTTTTCAGGGACTTTCTCCAACATTATTGAATATTAAATAACCTATACTTTCCCACAGTAGGCAAAGTGAAGCCACCCCACTACTTTTTTATGACATTTAATAAATATGTAAATTTTGCAGTATCCCATTATCTAACTCAATAAGAGAAGAGTGCACAGTGGTGACCAGGTGGTCCAGTATCCCTTTAAAAGATGCTTTCTGCTCCATCTTCCCCTGAAGCTGTCCTGTGCTCTATTATTTCCTGGAAAGAACACTCAGTCTTGTAAACTTGAGAAACATTGCCATGTTTCATTTCACCAAGATAGTGAGTCTTCAGGTAGTCACATGAAATTTAATCTGGAGGAGAATAAAAATCTCTCCAATGCATTTTATGTCTGGTGTGTAAGGAAGTCAGAAAGTGCACATTTTTTCCTGAGCCTTCACCATCTGTGTGTTGTGAACATAATCTAAGAGGAGAAATCAGGGCAAAGTTACAAGGCTTTACCTCAAAGTAAATTTTTCTGTCGCAGGTGGTCTGACGACTCTATTTCCAGCACTGTGAAATCATCTAGTTTTTTCCTGAAACCACCCAACCAACCTTTTATCCTGTTAATGTGTACTTTCAACTTTATTAACAAGAATGACTTGTACCAAATAAAGCTTTTCGAAAGCAACAAAATCAATGACTTTCCTTCACTCTGAATCTTGGAGGTTGAAAAAAAATGGAGCCTGATTAATCATGTTCCTACCACGTGTATTTCTTGGAAAGCTAGGCAGGGGTGTGTGAACTTTAAAAATGGTTATTAAGAAAAGCTAGTGCACATTTTCATCTACATACATAATTTATGCTAATGGCATATATTTTCCATGGGTATGAACAAAAATCTAGCACGTTGAATTGTGTTAGTGGATAGATAAAATCAAGACATTGTGTCCAGGGCATTTTCCTCTCCTGCAATTTCAAATTTGTAATAGAAAATCCAGAATGACTGAACAATGACTATAAATGTGTGCTACACGGCAGAGATAACTGCTTTTGCACTTTGTCTGTTATTTGCTAGCATAATCTTCTCTCGATGTGAATTTCTTCCCAAATGACTTCCAAATGAGTATTTAAAGTCACCATTTACAACTCACCATAAGCTCCCACTTCACTGCAGTCAGGCAATATTAGAACACTTTATGCACCGGCATTTCTCAAATTCTGTGTGGAGAGAAAAAAGTCTTTTTCCACCCAATGCATCACTGACCAATCATCTTGAAACGATAACAAAAGTGAATTGTTATAGAGATGAAATTTAAAAGATACAAAATAGGGACTTCCCTGGTTGGTCCAATGGTTGAGACTTCATTTTCTAATGCTGGAGATGTGGGTTTGATTCATGGTCGGGGAGGGAGCTGAGATCTCACATGCCTCATGGCCAAAACACCAAAAACCATAAAAAACAGAAGCAATATTGTAGCAAAATTCAATAAAGACTTTAAAAATGGTCCACATAAAAAAAGTCTTCTAAAAAAAAGGTACAAAATATAATCCTCAGAGATTTGTTTTGATGTTTAAACAGACATAAAATTACTCTGTCCAATTACTGCAAAAGTTCTAACAATTACTTCCAATTCCTATATTTATCTCACTGCAGGTCAGTGACAAATATTTCAGGAGGGGCTCAAAGCCCTATTTTGAGAAGCACTGCCCTAGATAATGACTGATAAAAGAACACGTGTGACTTTCATGGTCTACTCTGTTGGGCGATGCTTAGAAAGTTAGTAAAAATGTCCCCATCTTTATCTAAACCATGAAAGCTTATAGGAGCTGTTAATTTGCCCTTGACTCTATTTCTGATGAGCTAGCTGAGATCAGAAAGCCACTAGGTTCAGGATTTTTTTCTCCCAAATCATGTTTGGATAACCATATGAGGATGTGAATTCATTTCTTTGAGATCTTGTTAAAGAAACAGAACTCAGGGGGAAAAAAAGCTTCCTGAGACTGGGTGTTCTCCAAGTATAAGTCGTTGTTGTTGTTTACTTGCTAAGTCGTGTTCAGCTTTTTGTGACTCCCATGGGCTGTAGCCTGCCAAGCTTCTCTATCCATGGGATGTCCCAGGCAAGAATACTGGAGTGGTTGCCATTTTCATCTTTCTGAAGCTCCTCTGGAGAAGGAAATGGCAACCCACTCCAGTATTCTTGTCTGGGACATCCCATAGACAGAGGAGCCTGGCGGTCACAGAAGGCTCAGATACAACTTAATGACTAAACAATAACACACAGGATGTGATAGGAGCAGGGAGGTGAGCACAGTTCCTATTCTGGGGGGACTGGCAAGCATTAGTGAGATGATACATGTCATCTGCCCTTGCAGAGGTAGCCTGCTTCTCTAGCAGATGTGCTAAAGCACAGCATGGCCCTGACCTGGCCCTCTGATCCCAGCGCCCCTACCGTCTTTCTCCTTCCTAAATGAATGCCTCAGTTAGGTGAGGGAGTAAAGATTACATTTCACTCTTGGCTTCAAAAATCATAGAAACAGCCTTTTAAAAGGCTTCTGAGGAATTCAACACTACAATGGACTGCATCTGATGCTGGGGTGAGAATCTAAACTTGGTGCAAAAGGTTGAAAGAAAAAGTGTGCAGCCAAATCCACCCTGAGGGGTGGGGGGAGGGAATTGTCTCCTTCAAATTATTAGAAATCAGGCCCTTGAAGTTCAAAAGACATGATTTACTTTTTCCTTTATTGTTCTGTACATTTAAAGTGATGCCTTTCTTCTCCTTTTGGCATTTGGAGAAAAGTCCTTGGGAAGGCAAATGAGCAGATAAAAGGATTCTCTCAGCCTCTTTCTCTCCAGTCTCAGAAATGAATTTACCTGAACTGGATACTCAAGTGATGTGATTTCACTCACTTCACTTGCAAAATATAAAGCAAGTAATTGAAAACATTTAAAGAATTTAAAGCAAAAAAGAAGACAAAAATATATATTAATACCATCAACCAAGATACAAACCAAAGGGAACCACGGAACACATAAGTCATATGAAGTCATATAAAAGGAAATACAACAGATATCAGCATATGAACACATTTAAATACACAGTATATTCGCATATGCATAAACAGAAAATCCACTCTATGTAAATCCATGGCTGATTAATGTCAATGTATGGCAAAAACCACTACAATATTGTAAAGTAATTAGCCTGCAAATAATTAAAATAAATGGGGAAAAAAAAACACAAAGTGTTAACAGTGACTTTATCTGTGGAATATAAACAGAAAGAAAAATAGAAGAGCATTCATTTTTAACTGTATCTAGTATCATATTATCTGAGTTTAAAAGCATGGCTTACATCTTCAGGTTAAGTAATTATTTAAAGTATGAACACTTAGTGTAAGCTTTTAAATAGTTCTGCATTTGTGGTCAGTGCATCTTTGCTCTTTGTTTTTGTTTTAGAAATATTGCTTTATTAGAGAAACTTACTTCCAAATTACTTTTATGTGTTTTAAAAACTCTCAAAGATAATCTAAGAAGGATGTTCTGTCCCTCACATTCATATAAGTGGGTAGAGGTGGAATCTGAAAGATTAACCATTTAACCAAAAGAAAATGGAATATGCATGAAATTTTATTAAGTTCCTTACCTGCCTCCAGCAATTCAGTGAAAGTGGGGGAGCCAGAAAAACTAGATAAAAACTAAAATTAAATTTTTCACTGCAAATCTGATTATAATTGAGTAGAGACCTAATATACATATATATCTACCTAAACAAACTTTTCAAACGATATCAGAAAAACAAATGTAAATAGATGAAAACATTTATGTAAAAGACAACCTCATAGACTTGTGGAAAATGTAAACCTAACTTTATACTATTTAAAAAAGAATATTTAAAAACAAGGGAAACAAATGGATTTGTATTAGACAGATGAGTATTACATTTGAAAATAAAGGTGAACAGTTTAATGATATAAATGAAGTAATTTATTGGAAAGAGATCAATTGAAATGAGAAACTATTTATTGTCATAAACTTTTATGCAATGAATAATATAACCTCAAAGTAAATAAAGCAATTTTTTAAATTTTATTTTAAAAAATTCACAGCAAAATTCAATGTCTTGATTTCATTTTTCTTCCCGAAAAAAAAAAAAAAATTCCCAGAAGTATGTTTCTATCATGACACTTGCATGCTATTTGTATATTTATACCCTGGAATGTTTTGTCATTTCCACCTTTGGTTCTTAAATGTGTGTAGCCTTATATCCTCCCCCTGTGTTTTCCTCAGAAATAGGTGAATGGATTCTTACTGGATCACCTGGAAACAGCTGAGGCTCTCCCTATAGATAACCAGACCCTATTCAATCTGACCAGTCCCAGGACTTCCCTGGAGGTCCAGTGGTTACGACTCTGCTCTTGCAATACAAGGAGCACAGGTTCGATCCCTGGTCAGGGAATTAAAATCCCACATGCTGCAGAGTGAGGCCAGAAAAAACCAGGTTCTGTTCACATTTGACTGGCCCTGAGGGAGGAGATGGACCTGGGGCCCATGGGAACCCCTGTAACAGCCTCACTTTTGGCCTGTGCCTTGGGCTCTGCCTGATATGGTGGGGCCTCCTTCCTGGTGCAGGAATCGTCTCACACTATCTTGGACTTTTTACACAAGCTATCAAACTTTGCCACAGAAAAGGAGTCTCTTTGAGAGCCATTCTCTAGAGTCATTGCTGTGGCTTTAGCTAGTTCTGTGATCATCTCCAGTCAGAGTCCTCAGACCCAACTCATAATAACAAATGAAAATGAATCAAAGTACAAGGCAAAACTTCACAGAATTTAAAAATCATACAGAATTTAGAGGGGACATTTTTAAGCCTTTTATTGGAAGACATGAAAGATCTAGGGGGAAAAAAGAAAATATTTTATATATGGAAAGACACACCATATTCCTATATGCAGAAAGCCAACATCCTTAATCAATTATTGTTCTTCTAAAACATAATCTATTCTTTTAATGCAACTCCTGTCATATTTCCAGCTATTTTTAAGGGGGATGGGGATGGGAATGGGGTTGGAGGCGAAAATGTAGGAAGGCTGGATACAAAAGTTTTTTTAAAGCAAAAAAAATATGGCATTTTCTCGAAGCAACAAAAAGACAGTATTGTAGAGCAATTATCCTTCGATTAAAAATAAATGAATTTTTAAAAAGGAAAAAATAGAAAATTTAAAGGAATTTAGAAAGTTTTCACAAACATATAAATTTAAAATATAAAATAAAATTAAGGGGAAGGCCAGCAATATAATAGTAATAAAAAAAAAGATTTCAAGAGAAAAGGCACTGAATGGAACAAGGTGATATTAATTTTCTAAGATAAACGTGGAAATGAAGATATAATATTTATGACTCTTTGAATTAAATAAAATCACTTTCATGTTTTACCCTCCTGAAGATTACTCTCCATCTTGACTAGAGTTGTGGATGTCTCTCAAATTCCCATTATGGGAACACGGGTAAGACTTGATACCTCAGATGACTAATTATAACCCATGTGCATGTGTGGCTCTTATCAATTTATATCCAAGTGTTGAAGAGGACTTTTATTTCCCCCTCCAGATAATGACAACAGGTGTCAAAGTATATACTTTTTTTTTGAAATGTGATTGCCCTGTCATTGTTGTTTAGTTGCTAAGTCGTGTCCAACTTCTTTGAGATCCCATAGACTTTAGCCCTCTCCTCTGTCAATGGGATTCCTCAGCAAGAACACTAGATTGGGTTGTCATCTCCTTCTCCAGGGGATCTTCTGGACCCAGGGATTGAACCTGCATCTCCTGCATTGGCAGGTGGATTCTTTACCACTGAGCCACCTGGGAAGCCTCAAGATTGCCCTAGATGGAATCAATCAATCAATTTTTGAATAGTGTAAGCCAGGCTTCACATCCTCTGTGTTATTTTTCTGAATAGGAAGAAAGACGGTAATAAGGAAGAATTGTTGGGTCCGCGGTTCACTTCCAATGAGATGACACTGTTGGATAGTTATATCAGAATACCACTAAGATGAGTCAGAAGGAATCAAAGAAAGAAACAAAGTATCATGTTAGATTCATGTTGGGGTGGACAGGGGATGGAGGCAGCTGGATTGTCTTGCAGAAGACATACATTTCTTTCAGGAATTGCCACAAACATAATCCTCTTTTACATCATTGAAACATGTTCAGACCTTAGTTATTGCAGATGTATTTTGCAACAGTAGCAGAAACTGCTACAGGAAATAAAAACCTTGAAAAGAGAATTTAAAAAGCCATATCTAGGTTAGGTGAGCATTTCGTTTTCAGCACAAAAAAATCCAGAACAGTGAAAGAAGCCTGCTGGCTTTTTCATCTTTTTTTTCTACCGCATTGATTCAAGCATCTCTGAGAGTTATTTCAAGAACTATTTTCACACATTCACTGATTTTTGTTTCTTTTTTTAAGCTTTCTGGAAGCAAAATCCAAGCTGTCAGTTGCAGCCATGGAGATAAACAGAGATCTGAAAGCTATCATTTTGAAGTCTTCTTCTCTTTTAACTATTCGTAATAGGATGAAGCTACCCTGGCTGCCTAAGAGGTCACCTGGAGAGTTTTTCAAAAACCCCAGATGCTCAGAAAACATTCAAGGCCAATTAAATCTGAACCTTTGAGGTGTGCATGAGGCATGGTAGGAGTAGACACCTCCTGGTAGCAACATTCACTTGGGACCCAGATTCGGGGATATTTTCTAGGTCATCTTAATAAGCCCTTCTGCTGGAATAGTTTTCACTTCTCTCACAAATATTATCTCATTTAATCCTCACCACAAGCTGTGCAGTAGGTCATACTCCCCAGTTTTACAAATGAGGAGATTAAAGTTCAAATGAACTTGTAAGCATCCGACTCGAGCGTGTAACCCAATGACCTAAATCTAAGGGAAAACTAAATCTTCCTGACCTTTCCCTGGTGACTTTATTCTCATGATCCTGGCCCCCCAGGTGGCTCAGCGTTAAAGAATCCTCCTGCATGCCAGAGGCTCGCGTTTGATCCTGAGGTCAGGAAGATCCCCTGGAGAAGGCAATGGCAACCCACTCTCATATTGTTGCCTGGAAAATCCCATGGACAGAGAAGCCTGGAGGGTTACAGTTCATGGAGTCGCAAGAGTCAAATATGACTTAGCAACTAAACCACCACCACCACACACATTGTTGGTGGGAATGTAATACAGTGCAGTTGCTTTAAAAACCAAGTGAGGCAGTTCTTCAAATGGTTAAATACAGAGTTCTAGGGACATTCCTGGCGGTCCGTGGTTAAGACTTCACCTTCCAGTGAAGGGGGCATGGGTTCGATGCCTGGTCAGGGAGCTGAGATCCCACAGGCCTCAGTGCTAAAAATCCAGAACAGAAACAACAGACACAATATTGTAACAAGTTCAATGAGGACTTTGAAATGGTCCACACCAAAAAATAAAAATCTTTATAAATAAATAAATAAATATAGAATTCCATATGATCCAGCGTTTCCACACCTTAGCTCCTACCTAAGAGAAATGTAAATATATATGCATGCAGAAACTTGCATGCAAATGCTTATAGCAGCATTATTCCTAATATCCTCCAAAGTGGAAATGACCCAAAAGCCCATCCCCTCATGAATGGGTAAGTATAATGTGGTATGTCCTTACAACGCAATGTTACTCAGTCACAGAAAGAAATCAAGTTCTAATATACAGTATAAAATGAACTACCTTAAAAATGGTATATGAAGTGAAAGAAGCCAGATACCAAAGTCACATACTGTATGATTCCTTTTATATTCAGGAATATCCAGAAGAGGCAAATCCACAAGGACAGAAGGCGGATTAGTAATTGCCAGGAGCTGGGGGAAATGAGAAACAGGGAGTGACTGCTAATGGGTATGGCTTCCCAGGTGGTTCAGTGGTAAAGAACCCACCTGCCAATGCAGGAGGCACAGGAGACTCGGGTTCAATCCCTGGGTGGGGAGGATCCCCTGGAAAAGGGAACAGCAACCCACTCCAGTATTCTTGCCTGGAGAATCCCATGGACAGAGGAGGCTGGCAGCAGGCTGAAGTCCACGGAGTCATAAAGAGTCAGGCGTGACTGAGCACACAAACGCATGTAGGGTTTCTCTGGGAGAAAGGTTCTGGAATTCGTGATGATGGCCTGAGCAACTTTGAAATGATACTAAAAACCACTGACTTGTACACTTTAAATAGATTAATTTATGGCATCTGTATTATTTCTCAATTTTTTAAAAAAGGAAACAATTTGTGTTGAGCAGAAGTATACAGACCAAAAAAACCCCATTTAAATAGAATTTAAAAGACAAAGCTAAACTATAGGGTCGAGGAATACATACGTAGGTAATAAAACCATAACAAAACTATTTTAAGTGATTATCATAAAATTCAGACTAATGATTATTTTAGACTTTAGAGGTTTGGGATCTGGAGGGAATATATGAAGAGAGTTAATGAGGTGCTGGTAGCATTTCATTTTTTGGTGTAGTTGGTGGTTATCTGGCTGTTCATTTTATGATAATTCAGTAAATTGCACACACATTTATGTAGTGTACACTTTTCTGTTATGTGCTATGTTTCACAATACATGTTCTTTTTGATTTGTTAGGGGGAAAAAAAAACCAGAATTAGATGCTCTACAATTTACTTAATCATTCCCATATTGTTGACATTTTGATTGCTTCCAATTTTTCATTATTCTTAACAACACTGCAATTAACATTTTTGGGCAAAAATCTCCTCCCATATTTTTTATTACTAACTGGGGATAGATTTACATATGTGGGCCTGCAGAGTCAAAGGATTCAAATATTTTGCAATGGATACTATGAGCCCTCAGATGTAGTTTTCCTTTTTTGTGTGACATGTGGTTTCTTTCAGCCCAGTGTTCCAGTTTTCCAGGCCTTTCTGAATTCTGATTCTGTCCTCAGATATTGAGTGACCCTCTCTCCCTACAAGGCATTTCCATCTTCCTCTCAAGGAGGCTCTCAATCTCTCATTGCAAGCCCAGGTTCTGCCGTGAGCTTGGTTCTGCCCCCTCCCAGTTACTTACATCAGTATTCATGACCAATGGCAGAGCACTTCTGATAACGGAGTTGCTCTCCTGTATCTGAGATCTGTCGCCCGTGGTTTCCAGGCAAACTCTCCTCTGCAAAGGACTCTTCAAATCACGATGCAGTACCATCCACATGTCAAATTACAGCATCTGTGACTCTCATACAAATATAGAAGGACCACGTGCCAAATATTTGTTTAACTTAATTCATGAGAGACCAGTAAGATGGTGAAACTGGTTTATAGAACAATTCAAAGACTGAAGATTGATGGAGTCAGTCAGTCCAAGAAAGGCTGAAATGAATTTGTTAATAGATATAAAACTATGTGGGCTTCCCAGGTAGATTAGTGGTAAAAAAAAAAAATCCTCCTGCCAATGCAGGGGATGAGGGAGATGCAGGTCTGATTTCTGGGCCTCGAAGATCCCCTGGAGTAGTAAATGGCAACCTGCTCTAGTATTCTTGCCTGGACAACCCGATGAACGGAGGTGCCTGGCGGGCTACAGTCCACAAGGTCGCAAAAAATTGGACACAACTGAGCACACACACACACACACACACACACACAACTATGTAGAATTGTACAGGCTAATTAAACAAAAGTAATCTTTAGAACTGTCTTTTTACCAGATGCAGAAATACACAAGTCAGCATGTAACTTCACAGTGTGTAGGTTCTATTTAATGGGTAACAAAGTCAAATTTAGGTGTATTTTGCTAGATGATAAATAACCTTTAGGGGAAAGATTGTGAAACAGTGTCCTAGGATGACATTTAAAGGACTCGTAACCATCCTTTGTCTTTATTTACAAGTGTTGGATATTTTTCTAACCACATTTTTTCAGTGGCCCTGAAAATAATTACTGGGTCTGTCTTTTGCTATTTCAAAAATGCTGAAAGACTTGGGTAGATTACACTGTAAAATCTAAGTCACTACATAGAAAAAATTTTTTTTCTTTCTAAGGCCAGCTCAGTTCATTTTGCATTATCTGAAAGCTCACAAAAAACCAGTTCTGTTTTGTTGAAATCATCAATGCTTTGCAAGATGTAAGAAACCTCACATCTTCAAGCGTCCATGGAGGGGGCATATACCCATGAGTCTCCTGAAATTGTGTTCAGATTATTGGTATAGGCACACGTGTGCATTTTGCTTAAAAAGGAAACAAATTTCCATGATCTCAGAGCGTTAAGAAACACTGCCAAGTACGGCTTCTGCAACTAGTATTTCCATGGAATTAGCCACCTTATTGCAGGGTGCATTTTCTTCATGCATGTCC
The DNA here is from genome assembly GCF_033118175.1 of Dama dama. Taxonomy (NCBI): domain Eukaryota; kingdom Metazoa; phylum Chordata; class Mammalia; order Artiodactyla; family Cervidae; genus Dama; species Dama dama. Next base: position 31,910,748 of record NC_083693.1, on the reverse strand, counting down.
TATTTCCTTCTTTAGAATCACTGGTTATAAACGCTGCTTTTAGTCACATCCCTCCCACCCACCAGCCTGTGAGCAGCTCCATCCTTCCTATGGGGGGAAAAAAGGCATCCATGATGCGCCACTGCACCAACCCAGACATGCGCAGAGCAACATCACTAAAGACACACAAAGGTAACATATTCTTGGCTGTTACATTTTGCAAAGCAAACCAGCTAATCAACCAATAGCTCAGCTGCTAATGAAGCACTGCTCATTTGTTACTGTAATTCCTTCTCTTTTAAATTTTATTTGCAGGCTTTGTTAAGAATTCAAACGTACTCTATCATTTGCATTTCTGTGAATATATATTTAACATAAAGCTATTCCGATATACCAAGAGTAATGGATGGTAAGGTTAGATTTCCTATGTAAGCTATGAAATAACAGTCCAAACTCCATCTCAAGGCAGGAACAATCCATCAGCCTGCTGCTTGTACAGGGTAGCCATGATGTCCTTCGGTCAATCCCAAATACCTCAGGAAAAGTCTTTAAAGGCTTCTTTCAACTCACAAATTTTATTTTAATTAGAGACTAGAGTTGGTTACTGAATGAATTATGCTTACAATAAGTTTTATATTTAAATACACTCTGAGATACTATTTTTACCGTGTTTACTATTTTTTAAATTTGAAAAAGAGGGTTAGCATTACAGGGACCCAGAAGATAGGCGATGGGAAAGATAAAAGTGACAAAAAGCAAGATTTCAATTTCTCTCCAGTGATGGATAAATAACATTTCACAGTGTAGCAAAAATAATAGCAGGTACTGTTTACTGGACACTTAATATATGGCAGTCATTGTGCTCTATGCCTGACATATATTTAGTAATTTATTTATTTAATTATCTATTAAATGCTTAATAAATATGTGTCTTAGCCTATAAAATACAGTTTCTGCCTGATAGTATTTATATGCTATAGAGAGGAGAGACCATAAACACAGAAAGAATACAAATACACACACACACACACACTTTTTAAGACCACTTTATTAATCCTGAATATTCACTGCAAGAACTGAAGCTAAAGCTGAAGCTCCAATACTTTAACCACCTGATGCAAAGAACTAACGCATTGGGAAAGACTCTGATGCCAGGAAAGATTGAAGGCAGGAGAAGAAGGGGACGACAGAGGATGAGATGTTTGGATGGCATCACCGACTCCATGGACATGAGTTTGAGCAAGCTCCAAGAGTTGGTGATAGACAAGGAAGCCTGGTGTGCTGCAGTCCATGGGGTCGCAAAGAGTCGGACATGACTGAGCAACTCAACTGAACTGATTGAGTGTATAATTGATGTACAAAATACTGTACCTACTTAGCGTATACAATTGGGTGAATTTGAAGATAGGCATATACCCACAAAACTAGCACCACAATCCATGCCATAAATATATCCATCACCTTCAAAAAGTTTCCTCCTGTCATTATTATTATTATTATTTGTGATAAAACGATTAACATAAGATCTACCTTCTTAACAAAATTTTAAGTAGATACCACTAACAATAGTAGTATTGTTAACTACAGGCACAATCTGAGCAGGAAATCTCTAGGAATTTTTCATCTTACATCACTGAAAGAGGTGTACCTTTTGACAATGCGTTCATGCTCAGTCGCTTCAGCTGTGTCCGAGTCTTTGAGACTATAGCTATGGACTATAGCCTGCCAGGCTCCTCCATCCATGGGGATTGTCCAAGCAAGAACACTGGAGTGGGCTGCCATGCCCTCCTCCAGGGGATCTTCCTGACTCAAGGATAGAACCAACGTCTCAGCTCTCCTGCATTGACAGGTGGGTTCTTTACCACTAATGCCACCTCCCAATTACCCATCTCCCCACTACAGCATTCTACTCTCTGCTTTTGTGGGCTTCACTATTTTAGATTACTCATGTAAGTGAGATCTGGGCTTCCCAGGTGGCGCTAGTGGTAAAGAACCCACCTGCCAATGCAGGAGACATCAGAGACATGGGTTGGATCTCTGGGTCAGGAAGATTAGTAATGATATATATCAGAATTAGCTAACACTTAAGGAATCACCCTCACATCCCAATAGTAAAATGTAAAAGAAACCAAATACTCTAAAGGGAGATATGAAATTTTATTTTCAATCACCTTCACAATATACACTTTGGATTGGAACAAAAACTGATGTTTTCCAGTTCTGTGGCCGCTGCTGAGTTTTCCAAATTTGCTGACATATTGAGTGCAGCACTTTCACAGCATCATCGTTTAAGATTTGAAATATTTCAAGTGGAATTCCATCACCTTCACTAGCTTTGTTCGTAGTGATGCTTTCTAAGGCCCACTTGACTTCACATTCCAGGATGTCTGGCTCTAGGTGAGTGGTCACACCATCGTGATTATTTGGGTCATGAAGATCTTTTTCGTATAGTTCTTCTGTGTATTCTTGCCACCTCTTCTTAATATCTTCTCTTCTGTCAGGTCCTTGACATTTCTTTCCTTTATTGAGCCCATCTTTGCATGACATGTTCCCTTGGTATCTCTAATTTTCTTGAAGAGATTTCTAGTCTTTCCCATTCTATTGTTTTCCTCTATTTCTTTGCACTGATCACTGAGGAAGGCTTTCTTATCTCTCCTTGCTATTCTTTGGAACTCTGCGTTCAAATGTGTACATCTTTCCTTTTCTCCTTTGCTTTTTGCTTCTCTTCTTTTCACAGATATTTGTAAGGCCTCCTCAGACAACCATTTTGCCCTTTTGCATTACTTTTTCTTGGGAATGGTCTTGATCCCTGTCTCCTGTAAAATATCATGAGCCTCCATCCATAGTTCTTCAGGCACTCTGTCTATCAGATCTAAACACTTGAATCTATTTCTCACTTCCACTGTATAATCATAAGGGATTTGATTTTTGTCATATCTGAATGGTTTAGTGGTTTTCCCTACTTTCTTCAATTTAAGTCTGAATTTTGCATAAGGAGTTCATGATCCAAGCCACAGTCAGCTCCAGGTCTTGTTTTTGTTGACTGTATAGAGCTTCTCCATCTTTGGTTGCAAAGAATATAATCAGTCTGATTTTGGTATAGACCATCTGATGATGTCCATGTGTAGAGTCTTCTCTTGCATTGTTGGAAGAGGGTGTTTGTGTTCTCTTAGCAAAACTCTATTAGGCTTTGTCCTGCTTCATTCTGTACTCCAAGGCCAAATTTGCCTGTTACTCCAGGTGTTTCTTGACTTCCTACTTTTTCATTCCAGTCCCCTATAATGAAAATGACATCTTTTTTGGGTGTTCATTCTAGGAGGTCTTGTAGGTCTTCATAGAAGCATTCAACTTCAGCTTCTTCAGCATTACTGATTGGGGCATAGACTTGGATTACTGTGATACTGAATGGTTTGCCAAAGAAAGGCAATGCCAAAGAATGCTCAAACTACCGCACAATTGCACTCATCTCACACACTAGTAAAGTAATGCTCAAAATTCTCCAAGCCAGACTTCAACAGTACATGAACTGTGAACTTCCAGATGTTCAATCTGGGTTTAGAAAAGGCAGAGGAACCAGAGATCAAATTGCCAACATCCATTGGGTCATCAAAAAAGCAAGAGAGTTCCAGAAAAACATATATTTCTGCTTTATTGACTATGCCAAAGCCTTTGACTGTGTGGATCACAACAAACTGGGGAAAATTCTTCAAGAGATGGGAATACCAGACCACCTGACCTGCCTCTTGAGAAATCTGTATGCAGGTCAGGAAGCAACAGTTAGAACTGGACAGGGAACAACAGACTGGTTCCAAATAGGAAAAGGAGTACGTCAAGGCTGTATATTGTCACCCTGCTTATATAACGTATATGCAGAGTACATCATGAGAAACGCTGGGCTGGATGAAGCACAAGCTGGAATCAAGATTGCCAGGAGAAATATCAATAACCTCAGATGACACCACCCTCATGGCAGAAAGTGAAGAAGAACTAAAGAGCCTCTTGATGAAAGTGAAAGAGGAGAGTGAAAAAGTTGGCTTAAAACTCAACATTCAGAAAAGTAAGATCATGGCATTTGGTCCCATCACTTCATGGCAAATAGATTGGAAACAGTGAGAGACTTAATTTCTTGGGTCTCCAAAATCACTGCAGATGGTAACCACAACCATGAAATTAAAAGATGCTTGCTCCTTGGAAGAAAAGTTATGACCAACCTAGACAGCATATTAAAAAGTAGAGACATTACTTTGCCAACAAAGTCCGTCTAGTCAACGTTATGCTTTTTCCGGTAGTAATGTATGGATGGCGAGGGTGGGATGTTCTGAGAGAATAGCACTGAAACAAGTATACTATCAAGGGTGAAAGAGATCACCAGCCCAGGTTGGATGCATGAGACAAGTGCTCAGGGCTGGTGCACTGGGAAGACCCAGAGGGATGGGATGCAGAGGGAGGTGGGAGGGGGGATTGGTATGGGGAACACATGTGGATCCATAGCTGATTCATGTCAATGTATGGCAAAAATCACTACAATATTGTAAAGTAATTAGCCTACAACTAATAAAAAGAAATGAAAAATAAATAAATAAATAAAGTGAAGCTATTGTGAGTCAAGAAAAAAAAAAGAAAAGAATGCTGACTGCCAAAGAATTGATGCTTTTGAACTGTGGTATTGGAGAAGACTCTTGAGAGTCCCTTGGTCTGCAAGGAGACCCAACCAGTCCATCCTAAAGGAAATCAGTCCTGAATATTCATTGGAAGGACTGATGCTGAAGCTGAAACTCCAATATTTTGGCCACCTGATGTGAAGAGCTAACTCACTTGAAAAGACCCTGATGCTGGGAAAGATTGAAGGTGGGAGAAGGGGATGACAGAGGATGAGATGGTTGGATGGCATCACCAACTCAATAGACACGAGTTTGAGTAAACTCCAGGAGTTGGTGATGCACAGGGAAGCCTGGCGTGCTGCGGTTCATGGGGTTGCAAAGAGTCGGACACGACTGAGCAACTGAACTGAACTGAACTGAATATACACTTTCTCCAGCAATTCTCTTGGAAAATATTCTTTAAAAATCATCAAATATGAGCTAGCTGTACATTCAAAAATCATTCATTGCTATAATAATAAAGGAAACTTAGAAACAATTTAAATATCCAATGATAGCAAAAATCATTTAAAAATATTATGATACAAACATTTATACAGTCATTACAATCATATTTTGTAACAATTTTTGTGATTATAAAGGATTGTGATGTAAATAATAAGTTCAAAAAGCATAATAAAAAATTTTACATCACTGGGACTTCCCTGGTGGTCCAGTGGTTAAGATATCACCTTCGGATGCAATGGGTGCAGATTCAATCCCTGGTGGGGGAAATAAGATCCCACATGCCTTGTGGCCAAAAAACCAAAATAGAAAACAGAAACAATACTGTAACAAGTAAAGACTTTTAAAATGGTTCCACACAACAGCAGTGACAACAGAAACTTTACATATATGAACATGTCTATGCCTGCAAATAACAGGAAGTAGAAAGCTAACAGGTTACTAATGACTTTCTCCAAGATGTCAGATGATAGCTGATCATTTTCAAAATATCCACAGTGAATATGTATTACTGTTTTCCCCCACCTTTACTGAGGTATGACTGACAAATAATAATTATATAAATTTAAGGTGTACAATGTGATGTTTTGATATATGTGTACACTGTGACATGATGGAGCTTTTATCATCCCAAATTGTACAACCCTCAAGAAATCCAGGGAAATTTCTGGGCTGTGATATCATGACACTTGCTTTCAAACAAAGCCTGGCAATTTCCATGGACCCCTGAGGATAATGCTTCTGCCTGAGTCTGTCTCTGTAATCTCAGGGAAGCTGGCAGGGATCTCCAGGGAGACCCTCACACACACTCTTGTATTGGATTCTCTTTCTCATGTGACTTAGGTGTATTGATTGGCTTTTCCCTTCATCTGACCTTGGCTGAAAAAATTGTGCTGAAATGTCTTGGAGGCATGCTTCCCTGAGACTCATGCTGGTAGAACACTTCCCCTCTTATGTGCTTTTCCTGATTTAAGTGGAAACACATGAGAGGTGGAATCAATTCGCTGAGTCCATTTGCATATGGTACTCTAGTAGCCAGGCCTCTCCACATTTCCTATCTGCCAAGTTCCCTCATGTATCAGCAGGAGAACAGGGGAAAAAGAGTGGAGAGTCATTTTATGAGGATCCAGGACACTTATTTTTGCTACTGTCTCTACTGCTATCTCACCAAATCAGGGTCCCTTTATTTTCTAATACGTGTAAAGCTGAGAAACCAATGAAACCAAAGATACACTACAAACATCTTTTGTCACAACAGCCATATCTAGCCAGCTGCAGAAGTGTATATACAATTGATTCTTTGGTGTCCAAACAAACAATAGAAACCAAATTTTCAACCTATTTTGGATGCATGTGTTATTTAGTGGCTTAGTCTTATCCAACTCTTTGAGACCCCATAGACTGTACCCTGCCAGGCTTCTCTGTCTGTGGAATTTTGCAGGCAAGAATACTAGTGTGGGTTGCTATTTCCTCCTCCAGGGGATTTTCCTGACCCAGAGATAGAACATGCACCTCCTGCATTGCAGGAAGATTCTTTACCAATGAGCCATCTGGAAATAATCTGACTTAAAGGATCATGAGGGTAAATCAGTAAGTTTTCCCAGGATTATCACACCTAATGATTGCAATGTTCCTTGTATCAATTCTAAAATTTTACTTGATTTTATTTTATTAAAGCCTTTTGTGAAAAACTTTCCTTGCCTGATTATGACAGCTCGTGTGGGCTTTGGAGAAGTGATACCATGAAAAGGTGCTTGCTGAAGGGTAATTTAGTCAGCATTCTCATAAATCACACATGTTTTCTGTCTGATTTGCCAAGAAGGAAATGTCTCAGGACACAAAGAGCATCCTCCATATTTTAGTTTGATTTCCAGGCCTAATTATGTTTGCTTAAACTCAACACACTTGTGATTCCACAAGGAGGATGTTGTTGTATGATGTTATTTCAGCTTTTTTAAATGTCTGAAGTTGATTTCCTTTCCTGGAAATTGAACTCCTACTGTCATCCAAAGATATAGGCATCTAAGGGAATTTACTTTGATCACATATGAAAAAAAAGATTCTGTCATACAGAGTGAAGTAGGTCAGAAAGAGAAAAACAAATATCGTATGTTAATGCATACGTGTGGAATCTAGGGAAATGGTACTAATGAACCTATTTACAAAGCAGAAGTAGAGACAGGGCCATAGAGAATAAACGTGTGGACACCCAGGAGAAAGAGGAGGTGAGATGAATTGGGAGATTGGGATTGATGCATATACACCACTGTGGATAAGACAGGTAACTAATGAGAACCCGCTGAACAGCACAGGGAACGGTGGTGAGCTGGATGGGAAGGAAATCCAAAACAGGGGATTCACAAACTGAATACTGGTTCGCTTGGTATACAGCAGAAACTAACATAACATTGTAAAGAAACTATATGCCAATAACAATTGATTAAAAATAAAAAGTAAAATTAATACTCCTAGAATGAGACCAAAAAAAAAGATTTAACATGAAGTTGATCAATTTAACAATAGCCTTTTGCAAAAAATTATAATGGAATATAGAACTAGAATTATCAAATAAGAGCAATAGATTAAAAAGGGCCAACTCTGTCAGTTCTTCCACATACACAAGCTTACATCCTCTCCCAAAAGGCACCAGTTATTATCACAAAAGGTTTTCAAATCCTGTCAATTTCTTTTGAAATGAATGGCAGAATTTCTCAGACCTTTGCATTACCAAATTCTATATCAAACCTTCAGTATTTTTTGCAAGCTTGAACTATTACAGCATCTTTTATTTCCTCTATCTAGTTTCTCACCTATTAATCTATCCAACTCCTAAATCTTCACTTTTGTTATTTAAGTTACCTAATTAAAATATTCATCATCATCTCCCCAGTCAAAATCTTCTCAACACTGGTTAATTCCAGTGTACCAGATCCACAACTGAGGAAGTAATGTGACAGTGGGTGATGGAGTTGTTGCAGGAAAACAGACCAGGTCTCCATTTTCCGTGACGAGGGGGAGCTACCTGAACTCTGAGCTGCAGGGCTTCAGGAACCAATGTTTCATTTCCTTGGTCTTGGTCATGTTCAGAAATATGAACTCAAACTCCAGGAACTGCCCCGCTGAGATCATTCCAGCAGTCAAAGAGTAAGGAGATGTCGCGGCAACCAGAGTCTCATGTTACAGTTTGAAGCCAAAAGTTAGGAGGAAAAGGCAGATTAGCAGAGTAAAACCTTTTTCTTGCATCTCCCAGATGTGCCCAACCAGGAGGGTACAGGGTAATGCTATTTTTGAAATCACATCCAAGGAAATAAGGGTTAAATAGGACCCACTACAGCACTTGCTGTTGCCCTTTCTTTCTTAGAAAGTGGACAATTGAAAATATTTAATTTTTCAATGAGAACACATATGGAAACCACCTGGAAAACTGGGACATATGCTTACTTAGTGTGAGTCAGCTGGGGCTGCCACAGCAGAATTCCACACATGGGGTGGCTTAAAAAGCAGAGATTTATTTTTCACAATTCTGGAGGCTGTGAATCAGATTGAGGTGCTGGGCAGGTTTCGTTTCTTCCAAGCCCCCTCTCCTTGGTTTGCCAGTGCAGGAGACGCAGATGTGGTTTTGATCCCTGAGTCGGGAAGATCCCCTGTAACAAGAAATGGCACCCCACTCCAGGATTCTTGCCTGGGAAATCCCATGGGCAAAGGAGCCTGGCGGGCTACAGTCCATAGGGTTGCAAAGAGGTGGACGTGACCGAGCAACTGAGCTCTCAGCATGCATAGCTTCTCACTATATCCTCACATGGTTTGTGGGGGTGTGTGTCCTACTCTCTTTTTATTTTATTTATTCGACTTTTTATTTTGTATTGGTGTATAGCCAACTGACAGTGTTGTGATAGTTTCAAGCGAACAGTGAAGGGACTCAGTCAAACATATGCATGTATCCATTCTTCCCCAAATTCCCCTCCCATCCAGGCTGCCACATGACATTGAGCAGAGCTCCCTGTGCTATGCAGGTCCTTGCTGGTTATTCTTTTTTATTTTTTTATTGAAGGATAATTGCTTTACAGAATTTTTTTGTTTTCTGTCAAACCTGTCAGCCATAGGTACACATATACCCCCTCACTTCTGAACCTCCCTCCCATCTCCCTTCCCATCCCACCCGTCTAGGTTGACACACAGCCCCTGCTTGAGTTTCCTGAACCACACAGCAAATTCCTCTTGACTGTCTATTTTACACATGGTAATGTAAGTTTCCCTGTTACTCTCTCCACACATCTCACCCTCTCCTCCCCTCTCCCCATGTCCATAAGTCTGTTCTCTATGTCTGTTTCTCCATTGCTGCCCTGTAAATAAATTCTTCAGTACCACTTTTCTAGATTCCATATATATTTGTTAGAATATGATATTTATCTTTCTCTTTATGACTTACTTCACTCTGTATAATAGGTTCTGGGTTCATCCACCTCATTAGAACTGACTCAAATGCATTCCTTTTATGGCTGAGTAATATTCCATTGTGTATATGTACCACAACTTCTTTATCAATTCATCTGTTGATCAACATCTAGGTTGCTTCCACATTCTAGGCATTGTAAATAGTGCTGAATGAACAATGGGATATATGTGTCTTTTTCAATTTTGGTTTCCTCAGGGCATATGCCTAGGAGTGGGATTGCTGGTTATTCATTTTAAATAGAGCAGTGTGCACATGTCCCTCCCAGACTCCCTAGCTATCCCTTCCCCCATCCTTCTTCCCAACAAATTGTCTTCATGGATTTACAGTTTTATCAGGTAGATGACAAATGACATTATCAGAGAGGGAAAAAAATCTCAGATCCCTCATACTAGTATATCAGGAGTCAGATCTTACACCTGTTAGGGTGAACAGTAACTTCTCATTAGTTACCTATTTTACACATAGTGTCACTGGCGTACATGGATCAATCCCAACATCCCAGATCACCCCGCCCCCCTCACTCTTGGTGTCCACATGGTTGTTCTCTACATCTGTGTCTCTATTTCTGTTTTTATGAGGACATCAGTCAGGTTAGGTTAGGGTCCACACTAACGGCCTCTTCTCATTTTACTTTTATTGCCCCTTTAAATGTCTTATCTCCAAATACAGCCACATTGTAAGGTGTTGGGGCTTAAAACTTCAACATATGAACTTGGAGAGGATACAAATCAGCCCATATCATGAAGCTAGTGGTGGTGCTATCAGAGCTGGTATCCTGAAATAAAATGCCAAGATGGGCGTCAGTTCATGATAAAACAGACTCAGCTTGAAGCATCCAAGCCTTGAAGGATGTGTCCCTAAGATTTGCCTAAATTGTCCCAAATCTGTTTTTATTTTCATAATCTCAGAGGCTAAATCATCAAAATGTCATATGGCAATATGATTGTAGTGCCTTTATTAGCCTTCAGTGCTAATGTGTTTATAGAATTCCATGTGGGGGTATTTGATTCATGAGTCTTTAAATTCCTAAGCACGTGGTGTGTATTTCATTATCACTGTGCTATTACTCTCAAGTTTCATTGCACTATGATGACACAATGTGTCCTGTATGAAAATAATTATTTTAAATGTGTTGAGGCTTGCTTTATGGCTTAGGACTTATCTGAATTTTGTAACTGTTCCATGTGTATGTGAGAAAAATTGTATTCTTTGTTAGATGAAAAATATGTCCATTGAAATCTACCTGATTAACTGTGTTAGCAAAGTATTCAATTTGTGTGATGTGTCTATGTGTGTCTGTGGGTTTGGCTTACAATTACTACTGATACGGGCAGTGAAAATGTCCTAATATAATGATGAATTGGTCACAATTTCCTTATAATTAGTTTTAAATCAGGGAGAGATAATTCTAAGCATAATCAAAAAAATATATATTTTGATGCAACTTTAGGTGATAGCGTTTCAAATTATCTCTCTCTCATGAAATGACACTTTTTGTCATTCGTTAGTAATATTCTACACTTACTGACATTTTGTCTTAAAACCCTTTTTGTTTGATATTAGTAGACATCAGCTTTCTTTTGGTTAACATTTGCCTGGGGTATCTCTTTTCACACTTTACTTTTGTTATTTCTGTCATTTCAATGTCCTTACATGGTATTTTAACCTTTTATAGTCAGCAGATAGCTGAACTTGGCGTCTTTTTAATCGTACAGCCCAATTTGCGCCTTTTAACATATGGGTTTAGATCCTTCATCTTTTTTAAATTTTTGGTTATTTTCGGCTATGCTGGGTCTTCATTGCGGCACAGGCGTTTCTGCGGTTGCAGCGAGCGGGGGCTGCTCTCTAGCTGTGGTGTGTGGGCTTCTCATTGCGGTGGCTTCTCTTGCTGCAGAGCTCGGGGCCTAGGGCACGTGGACTTCAGTAGTCGCAGCTCCAGAGCTCTAGCGCACATAGTTGTGATGCACAGGATTAGTTGCTCCATGGCATGTGGGATCTTCCCAGATTAGGGATGGAACCTGTGTCTCCTGCATTGGCAGGTAGATTCTTTAGCCAGGAAGCCCAAGACCCTTCATCTTTTTATGTTACCAATTATTTAGTTGTATTTATCTGAAAATATTTTGTTATGCTAATATTTTTGTATTATTTATCTTTTTGCTTTCATTCCATTCATTGCCCACATGCACACCCTCATTCTATCATCTTCTGTCTGTGTGCTGTGTTTCGTCTCTCAGTCGTGTCTGACTGTTTGAGACCCCATGGATTGTAGCCCACCAGGCTCCTCTGTCCATGGGGATTCTCCAGGCAAGAATACTAGAGTGAGTTGCCATGTTCTCAATACTGGAGTGGGTTGCCATGTCCTCCTCAGGGGATCTTCCCAACCCAGGGATCGAACCTAGGTCTCCCACGTTACAGGCAGATTCTTTATCATTTGAGGCAGCAGGGAAGCCCGAGAATACTGGGGTGGGTAGCCTATCCCTTCTCCAGGGGATCTTCCTGACCCAGGAATCGAACCAGGGTCTCCTGTATTGTAGGCAGATTCTTTACCAGCTGAGCTACCAGGGAAGCCCCATCTTTTGTGTATCTTGGAAAATGTATACACTATTTTTATTCTTTTAAGAGTTCTGCCAGTCCTCAAATTCATAGCAGTTGGTTTGGCACATTTTTTTGTTTCTGAGGTTGTTCTTGGCTAAATGTATCCTCTGGGAACCCCGAGGGCTCGAAGTGGAGCATCCTTTTCTCCAGAGAGGACCTGCCTTTGCTTCTGTTTAGTGCCAAAGCCACTGCCAACCTGACACCACTGTAATTTCATTTTCTTAGCTGGGAATTGTCATGGCCCTGCCGGCAGCAACTATTCACACCCCAAGTTCCAAAAAGGTCTCCCTTTGGGTTACAGTTTTTCTGAGTGGAAAAGGTTGTTTTGTTTTGAGTTTTGATTTCTTGTCTGTTTGTTCTCTGTCTTCCAGAGGCTTGTGGAGATGAGCAGATTTCCTCATTGATGCTCTGCAACAGCAGGCATAGAGGTTTTCACTCCCTTTTTAAAGGACTATCCCTTTGAAGGACCCTAATTTGCCAACAAAGTTCTGTCTGGTCAAGGCTAAGCTGAGCGCCGAAAAATGGATGCTTTTGAACTGTGGTGTTGGAGAAGACTCTTGAGAGTCCCTTGGACTGCAAGGAGATCCAACCAGTCCATCCTAAAGGAGGTCAGTCCCGGGTGTTCATTGGAAGGACTGATGCTGAAGCTGAAACTCCAATACTTTGGCCACCTCATGCGAAGAGTTGACTCATTGGAAAAGACTTTGATGCTGGGAGGGATTGGGGGCAGGAGCAGAAGGAGGCAACAGAGGATGAGATGGCTGGATGGCATTACTGACTCAATGGGCATGAGTTTGAGTAAACTCCAGGCGTTGGTGATGGACAGAGAGGCCTGGCGTGCTGTGATTCATGGGGTTGCAAAGAGTCAGACACGGCTGAGCGACTGAAATGAACTGAACTGAACTGAATGTGTCAGGCTCATCTCCCTTCCTCTTCGTGCAATGTGTTAATCTCTTGTTCTCCCCTTTACTGTCCTCAGGGATTCTCCGAGGTCTGTGCATTCTTATATCCTGGATTCAGTCTCCACTAGGGAAGTTTAACCCTTTAGTTTCTAGAAAGTTCAGCAATGCTTGTACAATATGCTCGTTCTCATTTATCCAACAACTAGTTTGTTTTGCCAGAGAAGGTGATAGCACCCCACTCCAGTGCTCTTGCCTGGAAAATCCCATGGATGGAGGAGCCTGGTAGGCTGCAGTCTATGGGGTCGCGAAGAGTCGGACACAACTGGGCGACTTCACTTTCACTTTTCACTTTCATGCATTGGAGAAGGAAATGGCAACCCACTCCAGTGTTCTTGCCTGGAGAATCCCAGGGACAGGGGAGCCTGGTAGGCTGCCATGGGGTCGCACATTGTCCGAAACGACTGAAGCAACTTAGCAGCAGCAGTTTATTTTACAATAGCAGAAGTTTTCTAGTTTCTAGACCACCAACTGATGGAGGCAGAAGTGTAAGAAGCAGACTTTTTTGATGATGGATTCATGTTGATGTATGGCAGAAACCAACACGAGATTGTAAAGTAATTATCCTCCAATTAAAAATAAATACTTTTTAACTTTAAAAAAAAAGTGTAAGAAGCACTTTTCATCTGGTTGGATATTAAATCTGGTCAAATGCCTTTTCATCCTCTACTGAGAGAAGTTTCCTCCCCTTCCATCGGCTAATTAATTATTAATAACAAATTAATTATTCATTATTCATTAATAATATTTATAAAGAATTTACAGTGTGCAAGGCACTGTGCATTGTGGCTTGTGTGGTCTATCCTATCTAATCTTCAAATCCTCAAAACCTTGAAAGGAAGTCACAGATCATTACTCTCCAGAGATGGGACTGGCTTCCAGGCATTTCTTGCCCAAGACCTTTTATTTCCACAATAATCCACACAACTCAGTGAAGGAGAAATGCAGAATGAGATGGCCTAGGAACCAGCAAGAGTCTGAGAAAGCTTCCTTGAGATACTGGCAGGTGATTGTTTCCAGCTCATCTGGAAGGCCGTTAGGATGCAATCTGCAATGTACAGGACTACAAATGCAGACGGAATCCACAGCATTTCCCACCCTTTATGGATTGGTGAGTTAGTGGAGGTTCCATGTGGTTATGCAACTCTAGATAAAATAGCAAAATAAACCTGAGATTGTGACAACCTGACTCTGCTCTTATTGAGCCCAGATATACTTATTTTGGGGCTTCCCCGGTGGTCCAGACAGTAAAGAATCCACCTGCAATGTGGGAGACCTGGGTTCAATCCCTGGGTTCAATCCCTGGGTTAGGAAGATCCCTTGGAGGAGGACATAGCAACCCACTCCAGCATTCTTGCCTGGAGAATCCCCATGGACAGAGGACCCTGGCAGGCTACAGTTCATGGGATTGCAAAGTGTCAGACATGATTGAGTGACCGAGTACATACTTATTTTCATAGAAATGTACACCCTTTGTGCAACTGTTCATCAGCAAGAGTCTTATGCCTTTGGAATCTCTTTTTCATCACTATTCAAAAAATGTTCCATGGCTCCATTGCCAGAGAAAATATATTCTTTTAGGTTATTGACAATCCCCTCTTGTTGCACGCTATCTTTTGCTAAGGCATAATTCAGTTATTTATCTGTATATTTATTCTCTGGAATGGCTTTGATCCCAGACCATGTTTTAATCCAATTTCATAGCCAGAAGAAAATAGAGAAGTGAACCAGCCTATCATTCACTCCTTCATTCAATCCATCCTGAGCCCTCTTCAACGTGCCCAGGCTGGAAATACAGGAGGAGACAGATTGAAGTGTTCCTGCCTGCTGCAACCATAGACTCTAGGAATACGAGGCAGACACATAAAATGAGATTTTTTTTTTTTTTTTTTTTTTACTTTGCAAAGGGCTAGATGAAAACAAGAAGGGAATGAACCTAGAGAATGTCATGTGCTAAGTCGATTCAGTTGTGTTCAATTCTTTGTGACCCTATGGACTATTGCCTGCCAGGCTCCTCTATCCATGGGATGTCCCAGGATACTGGAGTGAGTTGCCATGCCCTCCTCCGGTGGATCTTTGTAACCCAGGGATCGAACCCACATCTCTTATGTCTCCTGCATTGGCAGGCGGGTTGCTTACCACTAGCGCCACCTGGGTCAAGTCAGAAAGAGAAAAACAAATATCGTATACTAACGTATATACGTAGAATCTAGAAAAGTAGTACAGATGAACTTACCTGCAAGACAGAAATAGAGACACAGATGTAGAGAACAAGTGTATGGATACTGGGGGAAGCAGGCAGGATGAATTGGGAGCTGAGATTGACATATATACACTACTGATGTGTGTTCGTAACTGCTCGGTTGTTGCAGGCATGTCTGACTCTTTGCGACCCCATGGACTGTGCCTCTCCAGGCTCCTCTGTCCATGGGATTCTCCAGGCAAGAATACTGGAATGGGTTGCCATGCCCTTCTCCAACACTATTGATACTATGTATAAAACAGGTAACTAATGAGAACCTACTGTATAGCACAGGAAACTCTACTCATTGTTTTGTGGTGACCTAAATGAGAGAGAAATCCAAACTAGAAGGGGTATATGTGTACCAAGAGCTGATTCATTTTGTTGTACCGCATAAACTAACACAACATTGCACAGAAACTATACTCCAATAAAAATTAATTTTAAACATACACATATACACAAAGAAAATAAGAAGGGATACTGAGACAGTACCAGAAATCATTTCAGAGAGAACAGTCAGGAGCGATCTCTGCAGTGAGGTGACCTGTGGACTGAGAGATGAGACGGAGCCAGGACGCAAACCAGAGATGGCACCTTCCAGGAAGATCTTCCCTTGCATGCCCGGGTCTGGCTGTGACAAGTGTCTTGGTGTTACAGAATTCAACCATGAATGTAGGGTCAAAGGTGCTGACGCTGCTGAGTCCCTAGCATGTGACTTCCTCACAGAAGGCTAGATGTGCAGTATAGCAGGGGCGGGGTGCAGGAGGGGTGCCTCTTTGGTTTCTTTGGGTAGAATCCATGTCTGCAAGATCAGCTAATAACTTGGACTTCCCTGGTGGCCCAGTGGCTAGAACTCCAAGCTCCCAGTGAAGGGGGCCCAGGTTCAATCCCTGTTTAGGGAACTAGATCCCACATGTTGCAACTAAGAGCTCATATGTCACAACTAAAGATCCCACATGCCACAACTGAAACACACACACACACACACACACACACACACAAATCCACATGCCACAGTGAAAATCAAAGACCCTGTGTGCAGCAACTAAGGCCCGGCATGCTCAGTGGATTCGGTTGTGTCTGACGCTTTGTGACCCCTTGAAATGCAGCTCACCAGGCTCCTCTGTCCCTGGGATTCTCCAGGCAAGAATACTGAAGTGAATTGCCATGTCCTCCTCCCGGGGATCTTCCTGACCCAGGGACTGAACCCAGGTCTCCCGCACTGCAGGCAGATTCTTTACCTTCTGAGCCACCAGGGAAGACCCACGACCGAGCACAGCCAAATAAATAAAATAAAATATTTAAGATATCAGCTAATAACAGATGGAGGAAAGGAAGGTTGGAAGCAACTATTGGTGAGAACTGCCAGTTCCCGTCAGCTCAGCCAGGCCTTTTCCTTCGTGGATTTAGGAGACAGAGTGCAGGTCTCTGAGGCAGACTGTGTGCAGGTTGGTGCAGTCAAATTCACCCTGTAGTTAGTGAATCATCCGCCAGACTTGTCACCACCTTCAATTTTCAATCTGGTCTTTTTCCGCCACATGATAAACACCATAGCAGGACTTGTTATCTCAAAAGAGAAGAATTCACAGGGAGTCTAAATTCATGTAGACCTTTTGTGTTCCTGCTTTTCTAGCAGCTGTTTTTATACATCTGACTACCTTGCAATAAGAATGTCCATGAGTCAGCTCTGCAGTGAAAGATCTCTGAGCACTTCCCCAAGTGTGATTCAAAAAGAGTAGAGAGAATCCACCTCTAGAGGTTAGGGTTGGGGTTTTTTGTTTGTTGGGTTTTGTAATAACACATCAATCTTTATTGAAAATTGTAGTATTAATGGCTTCCATGGTAGCTCAGTCGTAACAAATCCACCTGCCAAGGCAGGAGACGTGTGCTCAATCGCTGGGTCAGGAAGATCCCCTGGAGGAGGAAATGGCTACCCACTCCGGTATTCTTGCCTGGGAAATCTCATGGACAGGAGAGCCTAGAGGACAACAATCCATGTGGTTCTTGTCGGCAAAGAGTCGACATGACTGAGCGACCAGGCACACAATATTAATATATACATTTCTTGTTATGATAAACATGCTTTTAAGAATTTTAAGTCTGAGCTCATCTACTTGTCAGACTGCATAAAATATTAAAATGGCATGCATTTACACATAATGGAATTGGCTCAGGATGGTCATTCCATTCCTTTGTATTGACTGACACCTTAAGTTCAATGCAGAGGTGAGGCGTGCCTTTAACACTGAAGACAGTGCTGATTTAAATGCTAAGACAAGATTCTTTCAGTTTCCTGCTGTGGTTGAAGTGTGAAGCACATTGCTGATTTCTTCAAGAAACGCACATCTTAGTTCCTGCACAACGGTGAGCCCCCTGTCCAACAACGAGAAATGCTGCGTGTGTGTGACCTGTGCCTCCTAGGACACCAGTCCTAAACTCGTCTGAACCCGACCAAGTTCTGTCTAATGGTAGATTTAGACCTCTCTAAGTCCTGTCTCATCTATTTCTGCTTTATTGACTACACCAAAGCCTTCGACTGTGTGGATCACAATAAACTGTGGAAAATTCTGTAGGAGATGGCAATACCAGACCACCTGACCTGCGTCTTGAGAAACCTGTATGCAGGTCAGGAAGCAACAGTTAGAACTGGACATGGAACAACAGACTGGTTCCAAATAGGAAAAGGAGTATGTCAAGGCTGTATATTGTCACCCTGCTTATTTAACTTATATGCAGAGTACATCATGAGAAATGCTGGGCTGGAAGAAGCACAGGCTGGAATTAAGATTGCCGGAAGAAATATCAATAACCTCAGATACGCAGATGACACCACCCTTATGGCAGAAAGTGAAGAGGAACTAAAAAGCCTCTCGATGAAAGTGAAAGAGGAGAGTGAAAAATTTGATTTAGAGCTCAACATTCAGAAAACTAAGATCATGGCATCCGGTCCCATCACCTCATGGGAAATAGATGGGGAGACAGTGGAAACAGTGTCAGACTTTATTTTGGGGGGCTCCAAAATCACTGCGGATGGTGACTGCAGCCATGAAATTAAAAGACACTTACTCCTTGGAAGGAAAGTTATAACCAACCTAGATAGCATATTAAAAAGCAGAGACATTACTTCACCAACAAAGGTCCGTCTGGTCAAGGCTATGGTTTTTCCAGAGGTCATGTATGGATGTGAGAGTTGGACTGTAAAGAAAGCTGAGCGCCAAAGAATGGATGCTTTTGAACTGTGGTGTTGGAGAAGACTCTTGAGAGTCCCTTGGACTGCAAGGAGGTCCAACCAGTCCATCCTAAAGGAGATCAGTCCTGGGTGTTCATTGGAAGGACTGATGTTGAAGCTGAAACTCCAGTACTTCGGCCAACTCATGCGAAGAGTTGACTCACTGGAAAAGACTCTGATGCTTGGAGGGATTGGGGGCAGGAGGAGAAGGGGGCAACAGAGGATGAGATGGCTGGATGGCATCACCAACTCGATGGGCATGAGTTTGAGTAAACTCCAGGAGTTTGTGATGAACAGGGAGGCCTGGCGTGCTGCGATTCATGGGGTTGCAAAGAGTCGAACACTACTGAGTGACTGAACTGAACTGAAGGCCTGTCTACACTGATGATGTTTAGATGAGACCATGCGCTTTCTGCGATGAGAACACTTAGACCTGACTGTGTTCTGTGTGCACTAGGACATGGAGACCTGGGTAGAGACCTGGCCTGGCCTCTGTCCTGGAAAACTCCATGTCTGCGTCTGAACGTCAGTGCTCAGATGTCTGGGGTCTGGGGCTGAGGTGGGCTTCTCTGGGTAACTGTGCTCTTCTCTGAGTGGGGTTCCATGGCCCTCCCAGGGGTCAGTGCTGCGGTAGGGCTCCTAGTCTGTCCCCTCCCAGGGTCACCTTCCTGGGGCTCCTGGCGACCCCTCAGGTGGGCTACCTGGTAATCATTCCAATTTTCCAGCACATTCAGGTTGAGTAGGGAGGCAGGTTCACCTGGTGAGTTGGTTCTAGGGCACAGGGATCGGGCATAAAATCAATGGGCAGCAGGTGAGGTTGCTGCTGTGGTCTCCTTCCAAACCAGTCTCTCCTCCGAAGAGAACAGAGCTGCCCCTCATCTTTCAGCCCAGCTCTCCTGTTTTCTCAGCACCTCAGCGGAACAAGAAAGACAGAGCCTGCCAGAACCAAGGTACTGTGTTCACCTCTAGCATGAGCTTTCAAATCAGAAAAAGTCACACAAAACCAAAGTGAAAAGAGGAGGGGCCTGACTTCTCAGGGACAACTGAGGGGAGAGGAGACCAACCCTAGACTTCTTTCTGGGGTCCCCAGAGGTCCCAGAGACCTGGCTTGTTTATACATTGGAGGCCGGCTGACCACAGCCATGGTGTCCTGACTGAGGGGACGTGTGACCCCAGGTGGGGGCTCTGGGCACTGTGTGAGTCTCACCCCATCTGCACGGGTCAGGATCATGTGTGCGGGGAGACCACAAACAAAGCTAAGAAACAGGGACGAATACATGAGCGCGTCACTTGTGTTTAGGAATTAATGCTTTACGGTATTCACTTTATACAGGCCCGTGCCTGTTTGCCTCTTTACCCTCCGTGAGGTTCACCCTCCCTGGGGCTCCGGGAGACTCCTCGGGTGTCTACCTGGTAATTATTCCATTTTCCAGCATGAGCATGGTGGGAAGGGAGGCAGGTTCACCTGTGAACTGATTGCCGGGCACACGGATCAGGCAAAAAGCCAAAGGGCAGCAGGTGAGGTTGCTGCTGTGATCTCCTTCCAGTCGACTGTCTCTACTCAGCAGAGACCAGACCTGCCCTTTGCCTTTCAGCCCTGCGTCTGGCGTGTTTTCTCCACACCTCGGTGGAACAAGAAAGAATCAAGCATGCCAGGTCCAAGGTAGTGTTCAACATTTATCATGACAGCTATAAAAACAGTTAATATCACACAGAACCAAAGGGAAAAAGGAGGGCTTTCCTGTGACAAGAGTGGGGAGAGGAGACCGACCCTACCTCTTTCTACCATCCCAGGAGGAACCCACTCGTTTCCACCTTGGGGGCCCAACCAGCAGAGACCTGGTGTCCTAACCAAGGGTCGTGGGACCCCAGCGGCAGGGTCTGGGGATTGTGTGGGTCTCACAAGGGTCAGGATCCGGTACCTGGAGACCGCATATCTGCTCTTTACCTGCTGTATGTCTTGTTGCCTCTGAGACTCCCAACATCTGAATTGCGGGTGTTGCCTGATTAACCTGTGGTCCTTTTTCTTCTGTTCACATTGTCACATTCACGTGAAGTCAGGCACCTTTGGGTGGGCTGTTGCTCTGTGTTCTGGAGAATGAAAACCTTTGGAGGCATCATATTAATACCATAGTCTATCACATGCTAATTCACAGGTCACCGCTGTCTGATTTCCCCAAGACCAAGCTCGGGTAATTTAATTTGTAATTTAATCTTTACTTTATAGTGGAGTAGAGTTGATTTCCGTTGTTTTGTTAGTTTTAGGTGTACAGAAATTTGATTTTTACATAAAAGTATATCTATTCTTTTTCTGTTTTTTTCTCATGTGGGTTACTATGGTTTTTTCAGTAGAGTTCCCTGTTCTATTATTTAGTAGGTTCTATTTGATTATCAATTTGATAAATATTAGTGTTTATATATTAATCAAAATTCTTAATTTAACCCTCCCTTCTAATTTTCTTTGGATAATCAGAATTTGTTTTTCTCAATCTGTGAGTCCGTTTCTGTTTTGTACATTAGTTCATTGGGATGAATTTATAGATCTCGCCTGTATGTGATATCTTAGGATGTTTGCCTTTTTCTATCTGACTTACCTCACTTGGTTTGAAAATTTCTCAGTCCATCCATGCGGCTGCCAATGTCATTATTTCGTTCTCTTTAATGGCTGAGTAGTATTCCAGTGTATATATATACCATACAGTCTTCATTGTTCTGTCAGTGGATAATTTTTTGTGGATTCTATGTCTTGGCTGTTGTAAATAGTACTAGCCTGAAAATTGGGGTGCACAAGTCATTTTGAATGATGAATTTCTCCAGATATGAACCTGGGACTGGGATTTCAGGATCATATGCTGTATGTTTAATGTTCAAGGAAACTCCATGCTGTTTTCAATAGTGTCTTCACCAGTTAACAGTCCCACCAAGACTGTAGGATCCCCCTTTCCAAGATCCCTTTTCTGTACATCCTCTGCAGTATTTGTTCTTTGTAGATCTTCTCAACGATGGCCATTGTGACCAGTGTGGGGCGATACTTCACTGTAGTTTGATTGGCAGTGACTTGGTAATTACTGATGTGGAGTATGTTTTCATGTGCTTTTGTTAATTTTTTGTTATGTGCTTTTGTATTTTGTTATTGTACACCTTGTGAGTACAATTTACTTCTTGAATCTGCTTTCCTGAAAGTTGGCCCTGTTTGGAATTCTTTTCCAATGATTTATTTACCCCAGGACATTTCTTGAGGGCGGGTGTCATTGACAGCCCTTTCAGACTTGTGACTATTAAGACCTCTTCAGAATATTTTTTTATGGTATATTTATTAATCTGAACCAGCTAATGGCTCTCTGCCCCCTGAAACTTTCTTCTTTGGTAACCATAAGTTTCTTTTTTAAGTCTCTGAAGCTGATTCTCTTTTGTAAAAAGTTCATTTGTATCCATTTTTAGGTTCCACCAGAAATGATATCCTATGACACCTGTCTTTCCCTGTCTCACTTAGTATGATCATCTCTAGTTTCTTCCCTGTAACTGGAAATGGCATTATCTCATCCCTCTTTATTTCTGAGTATTATTGCATTGTGTATATGTACCCATCTTCTGTATCCATTCATCAGTCCTTGTACACTGAAGGTGCTTCCCTGTCTCTGCTATTGTACCTAGTGCTGCTGTGATCGTCAGGGTGCAGGTGTCTTTTAAAATTTTGGTTTTCTCTTGATCTGTGCCTAGTTATAGAGTTGCTGGGTCACTTGGTACTTCTCTGTTTAATTTTTATGTTTAGTTGGAGAACCTCCATATTGTTATGTTATGTTTTGTCATGTTATGTTATTGTGGAGAACCTCCATATTGTTTTGTTATGTTATGTTTTGTTATGTTGTGTCACGTCATGTTATGTTCTTGTGGAGAACCTCCATAATGTTCTCCCTCGTGGATGTACCCATTTATATTCCCACTAATGGTGAGAGGGTTTTCTTCTCTCCACACTTTCTGCAGAATTTATTGTAGATTTTTTGAGATGGTCATTCTGATCGATGTGAAGTGATACCTCATTAGACAACTGATGCCTTTCTCAAAGAACTAATGATACTAGAATCTTTTCTTGTACTTTATGGCCATCTCCATGACTTCTGTGGAGAAATGTGCATTCAGATCTTTGGCCAATTTTTTATTGGATTGTTTGTTTTTTTATATTGAGGTATACAAGTTTTATGTGTAGAGAGAAATTCCCTGTGGCTAGCTTCATTTAAACGAATTTTTTTCTTTCTTGATTGTCTTTTTTTCTTTCACTGATGGTTTTCCTTTGTTGTGCAAATGCTTTTAACATCTATTAGGTCCCATTTGTTTATTTTTGTGTTTTGTGTCCAGATTCTTAGACGTGGATCAAAAAAGATCTTCCTGCATTTTATGTCAGAGTGTGTTCTGCTTTTTTCCTCAAGAGCTCCACCATACCTGTCCTTTTATTCAGACCTTTAATCTACTTGCAGTTTATTTTTGTGTATGGTGTTAGGGAGTAGTCTAATTTCATTCTCATCTTCATGCTAAGGAAGCTGCCTGGTGTCCTCCACAGTGGCTGCTCCCAATTTCCATTCCCAGCATCAGTATGGGAGGGTTCTCTTTTCTCTATACCCTCTCCAGGATTTACTGTTTGTAGTGTTTCTACTTATGGCCATTGTGACTGGTGTGAGGTGATACCTTGTTGAAGTCTTGATTTGCACTTCTCTCATATTTAGTGATGCTAGCATCTTTGCATGTGATTTTTTAAAACAATGTGAGTTAAACTTACTCGAACTGGCTTCTTGAATGATTTCCTTGCTTTAGTATTTTTCCAATGACCTCCCCTAGGACGTTTCTTGAGGGCAGGTATTTTTTTACTTACAGCCCCTCGGGCCTTGTGAATGTTAAGTGCCCATGAGCAATGGTTTCAAAGTTGTTGTTATGAGAAATGGCCCCAAGGTGGC
The DNA here is from genome assembly GCF_033118175.1 of Dama dama. Classification (NCBI taxonomy): domain Eukaryota; kingdom Metazoa; phylum Chordata; class Mammalia; order Artiodactyla; family Cervidae; genus Dama; species Dama dama. The sequence continues at coordinate 31,887,231 of NC_083693.1, read as the reverse complement.
AGCATGTCTTTATGCCCAACTCTGGTTACTGGGGGAACCACCAGAGCCTTGGGAAAATCCTGTTCCTGGACTGTCTGTTCGAGTGGAATGTGCCAGAAAAAGCACTTAAAGCTTGTGGCCCATTCCTTTATCCTTCCTTTCCCCTATCACCTGGACAAATCCCAATTCCTGCAACACCACTCTGGGGAGGGTGCTTTCATCCATAGGTGGGGCAACCCTAAGGAAGAAGGCTGGAGGCAGAAACCCCAACACCAGGAGACGTGAAGCCCACAGGGCTTTTCAGAGCTCTTCCAGCCCAGAGGGTGCACATCCTTTGGGTGCAGTAGGCGTAGTTTCACTGCAAGAGGACGTGCCTGCATCTGGAGGTTGTGGGCCCGTGTAGAGGGGAGCAGGCTCACCAGGGCCATGCGGCAGGGCTCATTGGCTGGCACACCCTCCCCAGCTCCGTCAGCCCCGTGACAGCCCGTCCTCGGGAAACAAGCCTGCCCAGGCTTCAGGGACGTGACTGCAGCCCAGGTCACCAAGGCCTCAGGGGAATAGAGCTGACATTCACTCTTTGTAATTTGTATTTTGTATTGGTGTGTAGGTGACTTACAATGTTGTAGGGTGTTTTTGTTTTTTGTTTTAGATGGACAGCAACATAATTCACTTATGCATAGACGTGTAATGTCATTTTTTGGGTTCTCTTCCCGTATAGTTTATTGTGCAGGGTTGTGTAGGGGTCCTCATTGCTTATTTGTAAAGAGTAGTGTGTGTATGTTCATCAACACCTGCTCATTTCTCATCACTCATCATCTTTCCCTTTTGGCAACTATAAGGTGCTCTGCTATGTTGTGAGGCAGTTTCTGTTTGGTAAAGAAGTTCATTTGTATCCGTTGTTAGAATTTACCATCAAGTGATATCATATGATACTTGTCTTTGTCTCACTTCACTTACTATGATCGTCTCTACTTCCTTCCTTGTTGCTGGACATGGCATGATGTCACCCTCAGTATGGTGACTAATACAGCACTGTGTGTGTGTGTGTGTGTGTGTGTGTGTGTGTGTGTGTGTGTGTGTGCGTGCGCGCGTGCCCCATCTTGTTTATCCAGTCATGGGTCCTTATCCGTTTAAGTTGCTTCCATGTCTTGGCTGTTGTACATAGTGCTGTCATGAACATCGCATGCACCTGTCTTTTAAAAGAATGGTTTTCTCTGAATCTATGCCCAGGAATGGGATTCTGGGTCCTGTGGTGCTTCTGTTTAGTTTTTAACGAGCCTTTGTTCTGTTCTCCTTCCTGGATTTGCTACTTTTATTCCCACCAACAGGGAGGAGGGTTCTTTTCCCTCTATATCCTCTCCAGCCTTTATTGTTGTAGATTTTTTTGTGCTGACCATTCTGACCTGTGTGAGGCGATGCCACATTGTTCTTCTCATTCATAGTTCTCTAACACTTACAGGTGCTGAGCATCTTTTCATGAGCTTCCTGGCCACCTCTATGTCTTCTTCAGACAAATGTCCACTTAAATCTTGTGCCCCTATTTGATTGGGTTGTTTCTTTGATACTGAGGTCCCATCACTTCATGGGAAATAGATGGGGAAACAGTGGAAACAGTGTCAGACTTTATTTTGGGGGGCCTCCAAAATCACTGCAGATGGTGATTGCAGCCATGAAATTAAAAGACACTTACTCCTTGGAAGGAAAGTTATTACCAACCTAGATAGCATATTTAAAAGCAGAGACATTACTTGGCCAACAAAGGTCCATATAGTCAAGGCTGTGGTTTTTCCAGTAGTCATGTATGGATGTGAGAGTTGGACTGTAAAGAAAGCTGAGCGCCGAAAAATTGATGCTTTTGAACTGTGGTGTTGGAGAAGACTCTTGAGAGTCCCTTGGACTGCAAGGAGATCCAACCAGTCCATCCTAAAGGAGGTCAGTCCTGGGTGTTCATTGGAAGGACTGATGTTGAAGCTGAAACTCCAGTACTTTGGCCACCTCATGGGAAGAGTTGACTCATTGGAAAAGACCCTAATGCTGGGAAGGATTGGGGGCAGGAGGAGAAGGGGACCACAGAGGGTGAGATGGCTGGATGGCATCACTGACTCGATGGACATGGGTTTGGGTAGACTCCGGGAGTTGGTGACGGACAGGGAGGCCTGGCGTGCTCGGTTCACGGGGTCGCAAAGAGTCAGACACTGAGTGAGTGAACTGAGGTGCATAAGCTGTTTGTACATCTTGGATATAAATTCCGTGTTGGTGTCTTTGTTTACCAACATTAGTTTCATTATGAGGGCCGTCTTTTTGTTGTGTTTATGGTTTCCCCTGCTGTTACAACACTTTTAAGGGTAATTAGGTCCCATTTATTTTTGTTTTATTCCTCATGATTCTAAGAGATGGGTCAGAAAAGGACTTGCTGCATTTTATGTCAAAGCGTGTTCCACTCTTTTCCTCAAGACTTTGATTGTTTCCATCTTTTTATTTAGGTCTTTACTCTATGTGGAGTTTATTTTTGTGTATGCATCAAGGAGTATTCCAATTTCATTCTGTTTATCATTTCTTTAAAAATCTGCACACCATTCTCCATATTGTCTGTTACTAATTTACCTTTTCATTAACAGTGTAAGAGTGTTCCCTTTTTTCCACTTTTTCTAGAATTTATTGTTTGTCAACTTTTGGAAACAGTGATTGTGAATCATGTGAGGAAATACCTCATTGGATTTTTGATTTGCATTTCTTTAATATTTAGCAATGGTGACATCTTTTAAAGTGATTTTTTTAAAGGGTATGAGTTAAACTTACCACCTGAAATTGGCCACTTGGACACCTGCCTTTCTTTGAATTCTTTTTCAATGACCGTTCCTAAGACATCCCTCAAGTATACGTGTATTTTTCTTACAGAACTTGAATCCTTGTGAATATTACACGCCCAGCAGCACAACTCTTCATCATGTAATTACAGAAAATGGCCACAAGATGGCAGCACTTCCTTATGTCACACGGTTTTGGGGGGTCTTTTTTTTTTTTTGGTTTTTTACTGTAATTTCCTCCTGTTTTATATTGGAATAGAGTTGATTTCTGATGTGGTATTTATTTCCAGTGTACAGGAATTCAATTTAGTTATATATAGATGTTTATCTATCCTCTTTCAGGTTCTTTTTTGCATGTAGGTGATTACAGTGTGTTCAATAAACTTCCCTCTGCTTTTCAGTAGTTCCTTTTGAGAGCATCTCTTTGATATATATTAATGTGCATATGTTAATTCTAAACCCCTAATTTCTCACGCCTGTATCAGGAGGCTCTGCAGAGGGCAAAGGCACTCTAGGTTCTTTGTGGAGGCACACCGCCTGCCACATGCTCCCAGTTCCCTCAGCCCCAGGACACTCCAGCCTTGGAACCCAAGCCAGTCAGGCTCCGGGGGTGTGACCACAGCCTAGGTCACTATGGCCTGAGGGGAATAGAGTCAGCATTTCTTTTTATTTTTCTTTTGATGTTTTTAACCTATAATTTGAACCAGAGTAAATAGGTGACTTACAATCATGTGGGTCGTTTTTTTTTTCCTTCTTCTTCCTTTTCAATCTAGGATAACTTGATTCACTTCTACATAGATGTATATACATTATTTGGGGGGGGGGGGTTGTGTAGGTAATCACACTGTGTTCTATATGTTTACCTGAGTTACACAGTAGGTCCTGGTGACTTTATAAATAGTAGTGTGCATATATTAGTCTGAAGCAGCTCATTTCTCCCTCATCCATAACCTTCTATGTTGGAGAGCAGTTCTTTCTTTTCTAAGTCTGTGAGGCTGTGTCTCTTTAAGAAAGGAGTTCATTTTCATCTGGTTTGGATTACACCTAGAAGGGATATCATATGATGCTTGTCTGTCCCTGTCTCCCTTACTTCACTTCGAATAATTATTTCAACTTTCTTTTTTGTGACTGGACTTGGCCTTATTTCTTACTTTTTTATGGTTGAGAAATGTTGCATTGTGTATATGTACCCCATCGTGTATCCATTCATCTGAAATTTCTGCAATTAACTTGCTTCCCAGACTTGGCTGTTGCAACTTGTGGGCCAAGAATGCAGGGGTGTCTTTTACAGTTTTTATTTTCTCTGGACTTATACCCAGGTGTGGGATTCCTGGGTCCTAAAGTCCTGTGTTATTTTTCAAATGACCCTCCATACTGGTCTCCCTGGATGAACCTATGTACATTATGACCAACAGTTCAGGAGGGCTTCCTTGTCTCTACACCCTCTCCAGCATTTATTCTTTTCTAAATAATTTTACTTGTTCACTTGTCTTTGGTTGCAGAAATCCAGCTGTCTCTATCTGCAGTGAGCGGGGGCTACTCTCTGGTTTCACTGTCAGAATGAGGCTTCTCATTGTGGTGGCTTCTGGTTGCAGAACGCAGACTCTAGAGCACCATGCTTCAGGAGTTGTGGTGGGAGGCCTCAGTAGTTGTAGTTCAGGGGCTCTAGAGCACAGGCTCAGCAGTTGTGGCACATATGGGCTTAGTGGCCCCACTGATGTGGAATCTTCTGAGACCATGGTTCCAATCCATGTCTCCTGCATTGGCAGGCACATTCTTCACACTGCACCACCAGGGAAGTCCTAGAATTTATTCTTTAAGATGTTTTAAGATGACCATTCTGACCAATGTGAGTGCTTACCTCATTGGACTTGGATTTGTGTTTTGCTAATAATTTAGTGATGCTGAGAATAGTTTCATGTCCCTAAGTGCAATCTATAGGCCGTCCCAAGATAAATAACCATTTCAATCTTTGCCCCATTTTGTTCTTGGTTATATGTATTGTTGATATTAAGTTACACAAGCTGTCCATATGTTTTGGAGATGAATCCCTTCTGGGTATCTTCCTTGGCAAATACTTTTTCCTATTTAAAATATTTATTCCTGATCTCAAAAATGGCAGAATAATCTCTGTTTGTTTCCAAGACAAATCATTCAATATCACAGTAATACAAGTCTATGCCCCAACCAATAATGCTGAAGAAGCTGAAGTTGAACGTTTCTATGAAGACCTACATGACCTAGAACTAACACCCAAAAAAGATGTCCTTTTCATTATAGGGGACTGGAATGCAAAAGTAGGAAGTCCACAGATACTGGGATTAACAGGCAAGTTTGGGCTTGGAGTACAAAATGAAACAGGTCAAAATCTAACAGAGTTTTGCCAAGAGAACACTCTGGTCATAGCAAACACACTCTTCTAACAACACAAGAGAAGACTCTAAACATGAACATCACCAAATGGTCAATATCAAAATCAGATTGATTATATTCTTTGCAGCCAAAGATGGAGAAGCTCTATACAGTCAGCAAAAACAAGCCTGGGAGCTGACTGTGGCCCAGATCATGAACTCCTTATTGCCAAATTCAGACTTAAATTGAAGAAAGTAGAGAAAACCACTAGACCATTCAGGTATGACCTAAATCAAATCCCTTATGATTATACAGTGGAAGTGAGAAATAGATTCAAGGGTTTAGATCTGACAGACAGAGAGCCTGAAGAACTATGGACAGAGGTTCATGACGTTGTACAGGAGACAGGGATCAAGACCATCCCCAGGAAAAAGAAATGCAAAAAGGGAAAATGGTTGCCTGAGGGGCCTTACAAATAGCTGAGAAAAGAACAGAAGTGAAAGGCAAAGGAGAAAAGGAAAGAGATACCCATTTGAATGCAGAGTTCCGAAGAATAGCAAGGAGAGAGAAGAAAGCCTTCCTCAGTGACCAATGCAAAGAAATAGAGGAAAACAATAGAATGGGAAAGGCTAGAGATCTCTTAAAGAAAATTAGAGATACCAAGGGAACATTTCACACAAAGATGGTCTCAATAAAGGACAGAAATGGTATGGACCTAACAGAAGCAGAAGCTATTAAGAAGAGGTGGCAAAAATACACAGAAGAACTGTACAAAAAAGATCTTCATGACCCAGATAACCACAATAGTGTGATCACTCACCCAGAGCCAGGCATCCTGGAATGTGAAGTCAAGTGGGCCTTAGGAAGCATCACTACGAACAAAGCTAGTAGAGGTGATGGAATTCCAGTAGAACTATTTCAAATCCTAAAAGATGATGCTGTGAAAGTGCTGCACTCAGTATGCCAGCAAATTTGGAAAACTCAGCAGTGGCCACAGGACTGGAAAAGCTCAGTTTTCATTCCAATCCCAAAGAAAGGCAATGCCAAAGAATGTTCAAACAACTGCACAATTGCCCTCATCTCACACACCAGCAAAGTAATGCTCAAAATTCTCCACGTGAGGCTTCAACAGTACGTGAACTGTGAACTTCCAGATGTTCAAGCTGGTTTTAGAAAAGGCAGAGGAACCAGAGATCAAATTGCTAACATCCGCTGGATCATCAAAAAAGCAAGAGAGTTCCAGAAAAATATCTGCTTTATTGACTACGCCAAAGCCTTTGACTGTGTGGATCACAACAAACTGTGGAAAATTCTTAAAGAGAAGGGAATACCAGACCACCTGACCAGCCTCCTGAGAAATCTGTATGGAGGTCAAGAAGCAACAGTTAGAACTGGACATGGAACAATAGACTGGTTCCAAATAGGAAAAGGAGTACGTCACCCTGCTTATTTAACTTCTAAGCAGAGTACACCATGAGAAATGCTGGGCTGGATGAAGCACGGGCTAGAATCAAGATTGCTAGGAGAAATATCAATAACCTTAGATATGCAGATGATAACACCCTTATGGCAGAATGTGAAGAAGAACTAAAGAGCCTCTTGATGAAAGTGAAAAAGGAGAATGAAAAAGTTGGCTTAAAGCTCAACATTCAGAAAAGTAAGATCATGGCATTTGGTCCCATCACTTCATGGCAAATACTTGGGGAAACAATGGAGACAGTGAGAGACTTTATTTTGGGGGTCCCAAAATCACACTGCAGATGTGATGTGACTGCAGTCATGAAATTAAAACATGCTTGCTCCTTGGAAGAAAAGCTATGACCAACCAAGACGGCATATTAAAAAGCAGAGACATTACTTTGCCAACAAAGGTCGGTCTAATCAAAGCTATGATTTTTCCAGTAGTCATGTATGGATGTGAGAGTTGGACTATAAAGAAAGCTTAGCACTGAAGAACTGATGCTTTTGAACTGTGGTGAACTGTGGAGAAGACTCTTGAGAGTCCCTTGGATTGCAAGGAGATACAACCAGTCCATCCTAAAGGAGATCAGTCCTGGGTGTCCATTGGAAGGACTGATGCTGAAGCTGAAACTCCAATACTCTGGCCACCTGATGAAAAGAACTGACTCATTTGAAAAGACCCTGATGCTGGGAAAGATTGAAGGCGGGCAGAGAAGGGGATGACAGAGGATGAGATGGTTGGATGGCATCACCGACTCGATGGACATGAGTTTGAGTAAGCTCCAGGAGGTGGTGATGGATGGGGAGGCCTGGCGTGCTAAAGTCCATGGGGTCGCAAAGAGTCAGACATGACTGAGCAACTGAACTGAACTGATTTTGAGGATTATCCTTGCCTTTCCTTGAGGATTTCCTTTAGGTATGCGAATACTTTTAATTCAGTCCCACTCTCTGATTTGTGGTTTATTTTTCATTATTCTAGGAGATGGACCCATAAAGAACTTGCTGCATTTTACGTCAGATTGTGTCCTGTTTACATTTTTCTCAAGAATTTCATAGCATCTATCATTACATTTAGATATCTATGCTCTCTGGGATTTATTTTGTGTTTGGTGTTAGAATGCTTTCTAATTTCATTCTCATTTTCATGGTTGAAGGAGTCCTCACAGTGTCCTCCAGAGTGGCTGTTTCCCATTTCCATCCCAAGCATCTGTGGTGGAGGGATCCCTTGTCTGCGCATCTTCTCAGCACTGACTATTTGCAGAGTGTTTGGCAACGGCCATCCCTCTGGGTGTGATGTGATAACCTCATTGTGGTTTAGAATTGCATTTCTCTAATGTCCAGTGGGCATGTATGGATGTGAGAGTTGGACTGTGAAGAAAGCTGAGCGCCAAAAAATTGATGCTTTTGAACTGTGGTGTTGGAGAAGACTCTTGAGAGCCCCTTGGACTGCAAGGAGGTCCAACCAGTCCATCCTAAAGGAGATCAGTCCTGGGTGTTCATTGGAAGGACTGATGCTGAAGCTGAAACCCCAATACTTTGGCCACCTCATGCGAAGAGTTGACTCATTGGAAAAGACCCTGATGCTGGGAGGGATTGGGGGCAGGAGGAGAAGGGGACGACAGAGGATGAGATGGCTGGGTGGCATCACCGACTCGATGGACATGGGTTTAAGTAAACTCCGGGAGTTGGTGATGGACAGGGAAGCCTGGCGTGCTGCAGTCCATGGGGTCGCAAAGAGTCGGACACAACTGAGCAACTGAACTGAACTGAATGCTTAGTTTTTTGACATCTTTTCATGTGATTTTTAAAAAACGTGTGATTTAAACTTACTGCTTGAAATTGGCTTCTTTAATGCCTGTCTTGTTTTGGATTCTCTTTCGATGACAAAGGACATTTCTGGAGGGCAGGTATTTTTTATTTACAGACCCTGAATCCTTGTGAATATTAAAATTCCCAGCAGCACAGCTCTGCCTGGTGTTATTTCAGAAAATGGCCACAAGGCGGCAGCAGTACTTCATGCCGCATTCTCTCTCTCTCTTTTTTTTTTTTTTTGGTCTGTAAATTCCTTGTTATTTTCTTTTGGAATACAGTGGATTTCTGATGTTGTGTTTGTTTCAGGTTACAGGAACTCGATTCAGTTACACACAGACATTTATCCCCTTTAGGGTTCTTTTTCGCATATAGGTGATTATCGTGTGTTCAATAAACTTTCCTATGCTATTCAGTGGGTACTCTAAATCATCTATTTGATATATATTAATACATTTATGTTAATTCCAATCTCTTAATTTATCCTGCCTGTATCTGGATGTTGGGGGCTCTGCAGAGGGCAACAGGCACTCCAGGTCCACTCTGGAGACACACTGCCTGCCACATGCTCCCAGCTCCCTCAGCCCCAGGACACTCCAGCCTCGGGACCCAAACCCGGCAGGCTCCCGGGATGTGACAGCAGCCTGGCTCAGTGGGTCCTGAGGGGAAGAGAGTCAGGATTGCTTTTTCATTTTTTCTGTTTTCATCCCATCATTTGAACTGTGGGTGGGAAATATCCCCTGAAGGAGAATATGGCAACCCACTCTAGGATTCTTGCCTGGAGAATCCCATGGACAGAGGAGCCTGGCGGGCTACAGTCCATGGGGTCACACAGAGTCAGACATAACTGAGCAACCAAGGACAAGCACAATACAGTGAATGACAATCTTGTGGGTGGTTTTTTTTGTTTTTTTTTTTTTCCTTTTCCTTCTACCACAAACTGTTTCGCTTTGACATGATGTACGTATGATTTGTCGGGGGTTTTCCCCTTGTGGATTAATACAGAGTGTGGAATAAGTTTCCCTGTGTTACACGGTGGGTCATGGTCACTTACTTTATCAATAGTAGTGTGCATATCTTAGTCTGAAGCAGCTTATTTCCCATGAGCTGCCCCACATCTTTATATCTGGTGACCAGAAATTTCTTTCCTAAGTCTGGGAGCCTGTGTCTCCAAGCAATAGGCTCATTTGAATCCCTCTTTAGTTTATACCTAGAAATGATATCATATGATACTTATATTTCCTTGTCTCCCTCACTTCACTTGGAATGATCATCTCTACTTTCTTTTCTGAGGCTGGATTTGGCATTATTTCCTACTTCTTTATGGTTGAGAAATATTCCACTGTGTACATGTATCCCCTTGTCTGTATCCATTCGTCTGTGCTTCTACAATTAACTTGCTTTCCTGTCTTGGCTGTTGTACCTAGTGGGGCTGAAATAACAGGTTACATGTCTATTAAAATTTTGGTCATCTCGACTCCAGCCCAGTTCCAGACATGAGACTCCGCCTGCTCAGGCTCCAGGAATGGGAGAGCAGCCCAACTCGGGGAGGTCGTGGGGAATGAAGTAGGCACTGCTTTTCTGTTCCTTTTCTTTAGTCTCACGCATCTGCTACCTTGGAATATAGTCAATTTGCAGTTTTGTGCTTGTCTTCAGATTACAGCCACCTGACTCACTTATGACATATACATACAGCATATCTGTTTTTTGGATTCTGTTGCCGTAGAGATTATTGCAGAAGGTCGAGTAAAGCACCCTGCACTGACCATCAGGTCCTTCCTGAGTATCTAGAGAGATATATATTTCTGTGTATATTCGGAAGGAAGGAAAGAGACAATCCAAAAGAATTATCTGTTATAGATACAGATTTCTATGTATATCTTAGCCCTGATGTCCTAATTCATCCTTACTCTTTCACTTTTTCTTGGAAACTTCTGATTGTGTTGAATTCTCAGAGTCACTATTTTTGTTGTAAATTTATTCCATTGTATCTCTTTTTGTATTTTGCCTATAAGGGACATCATATGCTATTGTCTTTCTCCATCTGACTGACTTCACTTAGTCTATGATCCTCCAAGATTGATCCTTGTGACAATTAGTGGCACAATTTCAGTGGCCATTTTTCATGGCTGAGTAACAGTTCATTGTATGTATGTACACATCTTCTTTAACCTTTAATCCATCGGGTGACATCTTGCAGGTTCTGTGTCTTGGCTCTGGGAAGCAGTGCTGTAGTGAATGGTGGGGTGCCTGTGTCTTTTTCACTGATGGCTTTCTCAGGAAACAGGCCCAGGTGTGGGTATGTCAGACCATGGGCTGAGCTCTTTGGAAGCTTTAGTTTCTGGCCTGAGGAGACTGTCCTTTCTAGGGGCTGTTTCCAGCGTCCATTCACACTGACCGTGTTGGGGGGGGTTTCCTCTCCACCGAGCTCTCTCCCCTGTTCATTGTTTGTAGACTTGTGAGGATGACCATTCTGACAGGTGAGGATTGAGTTCTTGTTGGCTTTTAGATTGGCATTCCTCCTGCAATAATTGGGGGTGTTGAGCATCTTGTCCTGTGGCCATTTGGAGATTAGGGGGATGTGAGGAAAATTTACCTGTTGCAATTAGCTTCTTGAAAGTTCGTCGTGTTTGGAATTTATTTCTTCTATCACCGTCCCAGGACCTTTCCTGAGGGCAGCTGTCATTAACAGTCCCACAGACCTTGTGAATTGGAGGTGCCAGTAAGCACAAACAGAGAAGGCAACGGCACCCCACTCCAGTACTCTTGCCTGGAAAATCCCATGGATGGAGGAGCCTGGTAGGCTGCAGTCAATGGGGTCGCGAAGAGTCGGACACGACTGGGCAACTTCACTTTCACTTTTCACTTTCATGCATTGGAGAAGGAAATGCAACCCACTCCACTGTTCTTGCCTGGAGAATCCCGGGGACGGCGAAGCCTGGTGGGCTGCCGTCTATGGGGTCGCACAGAGACGGACATGACTGAAGCGACTTAGCAGGAGCAGCAGTAAGCACAAAAGATTGAGTTGTAGTTACAGGAAATGTCCACAAGGAGGCAGCACTTTTTCATGCCCAAGTCTGGTTCCATCTGCGACCAGAGCCTTAGGGAAGGCCGGCTTCCTGGCCCAGTGAATTAGAGTGGCGTATGTCTGAGCAAACACCCAAATGCTTGAGTCTCACTACTTCTTTCCCCTACAGCTTTACCCCTCCTCTCAAGATTCATGCCTGCCTGGGGTACCGCTCCTTGCTGAGGTGCCTAGGAGGCTGCACCCTCAGGAAGGAGCCTTCAGCAGGGGACCCCAGTGCCAGGGCCCTGGATATTTGGTAGCTTTACCCTTTATCCTTGAGGCCAGCGGACTATGCCACCATCGTTGGATGCAATAGGGATGCTTGTCCCAACCAGAAAAAAACAGGCAGTACAGGTTTAAGAGGTGTGTCTATGAAGGGGACCCTACCCAGCTGTCTCAACCCCACCCCAGTGCAGCCCTGGGACTCTAGTCTACTCAGGGTCCAGGGAGGGGCTAGCAGCACAAGACAGTGAGGTCAGAGGGGAGATGAGAGGCATTACTTTTCTTTTTCTTTTCTTTAATCTCATGCCAATGCCATGTTGTAGTCAATTTGCAGTTTTGTGATTCTCAGTGCACAGTCCACTGATTCAGTTAAGACATATATATACAGCATATCTGTTCTTTTTATCCATTCTTTTGCCATAGAGGTTATTGAACAAGGTTGAATAGAATTCCTGTGCTAAAAATCAGGTCCTTGTGGATTATCTATTATAGATACAGGTTTCTGTGGATAAGGTAGTAGTAACCTCCTAATATGTACCTGCCACTTTCTTTTTTTTTTCTTCTTGTAACAGTTCTTTGTGTTGATCTGAGTCTCTTTTTATGTTGTAAATTACTTCCTCTGTATGTCTTTTTTTTTTCAGTTTTGCCCTCCAGGGACATCATCTGCTATTTTCTTCCCCTGTTGCTGACTTCACTTAGTGTATTATCCTCCAAGGTTCGTGCTTGTGGGGAACACTGGCATCATTTCACAATTTCAGTGGCAACATTTGAGGTCTGAGTGATGGCCCCTAGTGTGTATGCACCACATTTCTTTAAGATTTTATCTGTCAGTGGACTTTTTCTTGGGTCTGTGTCTTGGCAGTTGGAGGTACCACTACAGTGAAAGTTGAGATGCATGTGTAATTTTGAATGAAAGTTTTTCTAAATGTAGGCCCAGGTGTGGGTATTAGAATTCTGGCTTTAGTTGTCTTGTCTGTTTTGTTCTGGCCCGTGCAGGCATTGTCCCTTCAAAGGGCTGTTGCCAGCATCTGTTCGCAGGGAACACAAAGGGGGATTCCATCATCTCCTGGCTCTCTCCTCCATGTACTGTCTGCAGACAGTTAGGATGGCCATTCTAACTGTCAGATGGGATTTGATTTCTTGTTGTGATTTTGATCAGCATCACTCCTGTAATGTTTAGGATGCTGAGCATCTTGTCCTGTGGTTGTTTGGGTTCTTTTTTTCTTTCCTTAAAGGGTATGAGGGAAATTGATCTTTGAAATTGGTTTCTTGAAAGTTGATTGTGTTTGGAATTTATCTCTAATAGCTGCCGCAGGACCTTTCTGAGGGCAGCTGTCCTTTAACAGTCAGTTCAGTTCAGATCAGTCGCTCAGTCATGCCCAACTCTTTGCAACCCCATGAATCACAGCACGCCAGGCCTCCCTGTCCATCACCAACTCCCGGAGTTTACTCAAACTCATGTCCATCGAGTCGGTGATGCCATCCAGCCATCTCATCCTCTGTCGCCCCCTTCTCCTCCTGCCCCCAATCCCTCCAAGCATCAGGGTCTTTTCCAATGAGTCAACTCTTTGCATGAGGTGGCCAAAGTACTGGAGTTTTAGCTTCAGCATCAGTCCTTCCAATGAACACCCAGGACTGATCTCCTTTAGGATGGACTGGTTGGACCTCCTTGCAGTCCAAGGGACTCTCAAGAGTCTTCTCCAACACCACAGTTCAAAAGCATCAATTCTTTGGCGCTCAGCTTTCTTTATAGTCCAACTCTCCCATCCATACATGACCACTGGAAAAACCATAGCCTTGACCAGACGGACCTTTGTTGGCAAAGTAATGTCTCTGCTTTTAAATATACTATCCAGGTTGGTCATAACTTTCCTTCCAAGGAGTAAGCGTCCTTTATTTTCATGGCTGCAATCACCATCTGCAGTGGTTTTGGAGCCCCAAAAAAATAAAGTCTGACACTGTTTCCACTGTTCCCCCATCTATTTCCCATGAAGTGATGGGACCAGATGCCATAATCTTAATTTTCTGAACGTTGAGCTTTAAGCCAACTTTTTCACTCTCCTCTTTCACTTTCATCAAGAAGCTCTTTAGTGCCTCTTCACTTTCTGCCATGAGGGTGGTGTCATCTGCACCTCTGAGGTGATTGATATTTCTCCCAGCAATCTTGATTCCATCTTGTGCTTCCTCCAGCCCAGCATTTCTCATGATGTACTCTGCATATAAGTTAAATAAACAGGGTGACAATATACAGCCTTGATGTACTCCTTTTCCTATTTGGAACCAGTCTGTTGTTCCATGTCCAGTTCTAACTGTTGCTTCCTGACCTGCATACAGATTTCTCAAGAAGCAGGTCAGGTGGTCTGGTATTCCCATCTCTTTCAGAATTTTCCACAGTTTATTGTGATCCACACAGTCAAAGGCTTTGGCATAGTCAGTAAAGCCTGGCTAGGCCTTCCTACGGAGAAGGCAATGGCACCCCACTCCAGTACTCTTGCCTGGAAAATCCCAAGGACGGAGGAGCCTGGTAGGCTGCAGTCCATGGGGTCGCAAAGAGTCAGACGTGACTGAGCGACTTCACTTTCACTTTTCACTTTCATGCTTTGGAGAAGGAAATGGCAACCCACTCCAGTGTTCTTGCCTGGAGAATCCTGGGGACGGCGGAGCCTGGTGGGCTGCCGTCTATGGGGTCGCACAGAGTCGGACACGACTGAAGCGTCTTAGCAGGAGCAGCAGCAGCAGCAGGCCTTCCTAATTGGAGGTGCCCGTCAGCATTGATGGGCAAGTGTAGTTATAGGAAGTGTCCACAAGACGGCAGCACTTCTTCATGCCCAACTCTGGCTCCACCTGCACCCAGAGCCTTAGGGAAAGTCGGCTTCCCCGGCTGTGAATCAGGGTGGAATGTGCCTGAGCAAACACCCAAGGGCTTGAGTCTCCCTACTTCTTCCCCCTAAAGCTTCACCCCTCCCCTCCAGAGTCATGCCTACCTGGGGCACCGCTCCCTGCTGAGGTGCCTAGGAGGCTGCGCTCTCAGGAAGGAGCCCTCAGCTGGGGCCCCCAGCACCAGGGCGCTGGATACTTGGTGACTTTACTCTGTATCCTCAAGGCCAGAGGGTCAGGCCTATCACTGGGGTGCACTAGGGATTCTGGCCCAAGCCAGAGAAAACCAGACAGTACCGGCTTAAGAGGAAGGAGTCTCAGCGCAGGGCACCCTGCGCGGCTGCGTCGGCCCCGCCCCAGCGCAGCCCTGGGGCTGAGTCTCCTCAGGGTCCAGGGATGGGGTAGCAGCGCAAGTCACAGAGGTCGGAGGGTATAAACTAACACTACATTTCTCTCTTTTTGTTTTGTCTCATGCCAGTGCTATGTTGAAGTCTCGTCAATTTGCAGTTTTGTGCTTGTCCTCAGCAACTGAGACTGGTCGGCCTACACAGCTTGTGTGAGTGATGCCAGGGAAACTTGTTAGTGACGCGGCTTTGGAGTCAGACACAGCCGTGGCAAAAGTGGAGATGCCACGAAAGCAAAATGAGAAGAAAGGTAAAAAAGAGAAGCCAAAATCTAGGAAGACTGAAGAGGAAGCAGAAGAAAAGGAAGAAATGATTTCTCCCAAAGCTACAAAGGTTAAGAAGAAAGCAGAGCCTTCTGAGGTTGACATGAAGTCTCCTACATCTAAAACGTCAAAAAACAAAGAGGAGCCATCCTAAGATGACATTATTTCTCCTAAAACCAAAGTTCAAAAAAAATCAAAGGAGGCCTGTGAAAAGACAATTGTTTCTCTTAAAACCAAAAAAGTTACAAAAAATGAAGAGCCTTCTGAGGAAGAATCAGGTGCACCTAAGCCCAAAAAGATGAAGGAAGAAAAAGAAATAAATGGAGAAATTCAAGAGAAAAGCCCCAACCTCAAGAATGGATTCCCCAATTCTGGACCTGACTCCAACTCCAAGGAAGCTGCCAGTGAAGAAAACAGTGAGTTAGAGCAGGCAATGACTGTGAAGCAAAAAGATGGAGCTTTCTCTAATTTCCCCATGTCTGAAGAAACTACTAAACTTCTCAGAGCCCGAGGGGTGACTTTCCTGTTTCCTATACAAGCAAAGACGTTTCACTATGTCTATAGTGAGAAGGATTTGATTGCACAGGCACGGACAGGAACTGTAAAGACGTTCTCCTTTGCTATCCCTTTGGTTGAGAAATTTCTTGGGGAACTGCAAGACTGGAAGAGAGGTCATGCCCCTCAGGTACTGGTTCTTGCACCCACAAGGGAGTTGGCAAGTCAAGTAAGCAGAGATTTCAGTAACATCACAAAAAAGCTGGCAGTGGCTTGTTTTTATGGTGAAACATTGTATCAAAGACCACCTGCAGAATGGCAAGCTAGATCTCACCAAACTTAAGCATGTTGTTGTGAATGAAGTTGACCAGATGTTGGATATGGGCTTTCCTGATCAAGTGGAAGAGAGTTTATGTGTGGCACACAAGAAAGATTCAGAAGACAATCCCCAAACATTGCTTTTTTCTGCAACTTGCCCCTATTGGGTGTATAATGTTTCCAAGAAATACATGAAATCTACATATGAACAAGTGGACCTGACTGGTAAAAAGGCACAGAAAATGGCAATAACTGGAGAGCACCTGGCTATCAAGTGCCACTGGACCCAGAGGACAGCAGTTACTGGAGACGTGAAAGAGTGTACAGTGGTTTTCAAGGGCGCACTGTCATATTTTGTGAAATGAAGAAAGAAGCCCAGACATTGTCACAGAATGTGACTGTAAGACAGGATGCCCAGTCATTACACGGATACATTCCACAGAAGCAACGGGAAATCACCCTGAAAGGTTTTAGAAATGGTGATTTTGGAGTTTTGGTTGCAACCAATGTTCCTGCGCGTGGGTTAGACATCCCCGAGGTTGATCTGGTTGTTCAAAGTTCTCCAGCAATGGATGTGGAATCCCACATTCATTGTTCTGGGTGAACAGGTAGAGCTGAGAAGACCAGGGTTTGCATCTGCTTTTACCAGCACAAAGAATACCAGTCAGCCCAAGTGGAGCAAAAAGCAGGAATTAAATTTAAACAAAGAGCTGTTCCTTCTGCAACAGAGATAATGAAAGCTTCTAGCAAAGATGCCATCAGGCTTCCGGACTCTGTGCCTCCCACTGCGATTAGTCACTTCGAGCAGTCAGCCGAGAAGCTGATTGCGGAGAAGGGAGCTGTGGAAGCCCTGGCAGCTGCCCTGGCCCGCATTTCCGGTGCCGCGTCCGTAGACCAGCGCTCCTTGATCGACTCCGAAGCAGGCTCTGTGATCATGATCGTGGTGCTCAACTGAAGTGCCAAACATTGGTTATGCTTGGAAAGAACTTAAAGAGCAGCTGGGGGAGGCTATTGATTCCAAAGTGAAGGGAATGGTCTTTCTCAAAGGAAAGCATGGTGTTTGCTTTGATATCCCCACTGCATCAGTAACAGAAGTACAGGAAAAGTGGTGTGATTCACGGCGCTGGCAGCTTTCTGTGGCCACAGAGCAACCAGAGCTGGAAGGTCCACGGGAAGGATATCACAACTTCGAGGACAGCGGGAAGGCAATCGAGGCTTCAGGGGACAGCGCGAGGGCGACCGAGGTGTCAGGGGACAACGAGAAAGAAGGAGAAGCTGCAGAGGACAGCAATCAGGAAGTGGCAACAAAAGTAACAGATTCCAAAACAAAGGCCAGAAGCAGAGTTTTAATAAAGCATTTGGACACAATTTAAAGTAGGGGATTTATTTGGCAAAAACAGAACTATGTTCAGCAAGGTGGAGCTGACCGTTACTTTTCATACAAAGTTAAAAGCACAGTGTATTTCCTTCCTGACCACTTGCTCAGTCCCCATCTCTTCCAGAGAGAAAAACTTCATCTAAATTATTTCATCTGATTGGTGACTGTCATTTATAACTTTATTGCCACTTCTGTCTTGAGTATTCCTTTGGGAAATGTGTATGGATTCATTACATATTCTAATGTATTGTCTAAGATTATAAGATAAAGTCAAGCATGTATCTGCTGATACTTTTTAAGTTGACCTGTCTTTATACTTAGAAATATGTCATAATAGTAGAGTTCCCCGGAGTAGGTAACGGCAACCCACTCCAGTACTCTTGCCTGGAGAATCCCATGGATGGAGGAGCCTGGTAGGCTACAGTCCATGGGGTCGCTAAGAGTCGGACATGACTGAGCGACTTCACTTTCACTTTTCACTTTCATGCATTGGAGAAGGAAATGGCAACCCACTCCAGTGTTCTTGCATGGAGAATCCCAGGGACAGAGGAGAGGAGCCTGTTGGCTGACGTCTATGGGGTTGCACAGAGTTGGACACCACTGACGTGACTTAGCAGCAGTCGGGTCCCCTGGTGGCTCAGATGGTAAAGACTCTCCTGCAATGCAGGATCCCTGGGTCAGGAAGATCCCCTGGAGAAGGAAATGGCAACCCACTCCAGTAATCTTGCCTGTAGAATTCCATGGACAGAGGAGCCTAGCAGGCTACAGTCCATGGGGTTGCAAAGAGTCAAGCATGACTGAGCAACTATCACTCACTCAGTGGGCAACAGACTGATTTACTTATGACAGATACAGCATATTTGTACTTAAAAAAATTTTTTTTTGCCATAGACTTTATTAAAAAAAGTTCATAAACCTCTCTGTGATGATTATCAGGTCCCTGTGGACTCTTCATTAGAAATACAGATTTTTTTTGTACATGTGTAAGGAAAAAAAGGAGATTGTCTTTGTGGATTATGTGTTACAGACACAGATTTCTATGTATATGTTAGAGATAAATGTTTCTCTGTATATGAGCATAACAGGAAGAAAGTAAGGAAGGAGATAACCCTTGTGGATTAGCTAATGCAGATACAGATTTCTGTGTATACGTCAGTACCGACCTCCTAATTCAGACCTAGCCCTTTCCATTTTTTTCCCTGCAATTCTTTGTCTATGTATGAATCTCTGAGTCTCCTTTTGTGTTGTAAATTACTTCCACTGTATCTCTTTCTTTTTGTGTGGGTGAGTGTGTGTTTACTTTGCCTAGAAGGGACATCATCTGATATTTTATTCCTCTGTTGCTGAATCCACTTACTGTATGATCCTCCAAGGTCCATCCTTGTGACCACTGGCATAGTTTCATAATTTCAGTGGCAATTTTTTTATATCTGAGTGATAGCCCATTGTATATATATACCACATTTCTTTAATATTTAATCTGTCGGTGATGTTTTATTGAGTCTGTCTTGGCTATTGGAAGTAGCACTGCATGAACATAGGGGTGCATTTGTCTTTTTGAATGATTCTCTCAGGATTTAGGTTCACATGTGGGAAGTCAGTATCCTAGCCTTAGTTTTCTGGAAAGGTTTTTTTTTTTTTTTCCTGGCATGGGGAAGCTGTCCCTTCTAGTGGCTGTTGTCAATGTCCATTCCCACTGACCATGCAGGGAGGTTCCCTCTTCTCCCAGCTCTCTCCCACATTTATTATTTGTCGACTTGTGAGGATGGCCATTCTGACCAGGTGGGATTTGATTTCTTGTTGTCGTTTTGATTGGCATTCCTCCTGTAATATTTGGGAATGTGGAGTGCTTGTCCTGCAGCCATCTGGGTTTGTTTGTTTGTTTGTTTTTTCTTTTCTTTTCATAAAGGGTGTGAGGAAATTTTACCTGTTGCAAGCTGCTTCTGGAAAGGCAGTTATGTTCAGAATTTATTTCTGCAGTACCCACCCCAGGACCTTTCCAGAGGGCAGCAGTCATTAACAGCCACACAGGTGCCAGTAAACACCGGTCGGCAAGTTGTAGTTATAGGAAATGTCCACGTGATGGCAGCACTTCTTCATGCCCAACTCTGGTTCCACCTGCAACCAGAGCCTTAGGGAAGGTCAGTTCCTGGGCCATAAATTTGAGCGGAATGTGACTGAGCAAACCCCCGAGGCCTTGAGTCTCACTGCTTCTTCCCCCTAAAGCTTTACCCCTCTCTTCAAGGCTCATGCCTACCTGGGGCACCGCTCCCTGCTGGGGTGCCTAGGAGGCTGCACTCTCAGGAAGCAGGCTTCAACTGGGGACCCCAGCGCCAGGGCCCTGGACACTTGGTGACTTTACTCTTGCCTTCGAGGCCAGAGGGTCAGACCATCATCAATGGGTTGCACTAGGGATTCTGGTCTCAGCCAGAGAAAACCAGAGACAGTACAGGATTGAAACATCTCAATGAAGGGCATCCTGCCTGGCTGTCTAGACCTCACACTAGCTCAGCCCTGGAATTCAAGCCTAATCATGTTCCTGGAATCAAATAGCATCCTGAGTCCAGCAGGTCAGAGGGAATAAACTAGACATTACTCTTCTCTCCTTTTCTTTAATTTCATGCCGACGCTGCGGAAGGCTAGTCGATCTGCAATTTTGTGCTTGTCTTCAGTGTGTTGCTGGCCAAAATCTCGGCCTCTCTGCCCAGCGAAGCCGAATGAAAAATACGGAGACAGAGTTTGCAGGAAATAGAAAGGTGGCTTTAATTGTCAGCTGGCAGAGAGCAGAAGACAGTAGTCTCATACCTCAAGAACTGTGCCTCCACTCCATGAAGAGTCTACGGGCTTATATAAGGTGAGGGACAAAGGTGGCAGGCTCTTGATTTCTTCCTTGTGCATTGTTTTGTTGACTAAAAAATATAGTCACAACTTGAAAGTAGAGAGTTATTTTATTTGGTGCAAATGTTTAGGACTCCAAGCTCTGGAGACAGCATTGCAGTAGCTCTGAGAAAACTGCTCCAAGGAGGCAGAGGCTAAGTCAGGCTATATACAAATTCGCCACAAAGAGAGCATGCAGTCTGAGCATCAAAGATCAGGTATCAGGTTATGGAATTTAGCATTCTATGTATGGGAAGATGCAAGCCTCTGGGCTCACCAAATTCATTCCTTTCACATGCACCTCAGCCATCTGGGTCCAATCCTGTTTCCTTGTTCACCTTGCTTCTTGCATTCCCCTAGCTCCTCAGCAATCACCATGGGAGGGGGGTGGCAACACTCCCTAGATCACAGTTTGGGGAGCCCTCATTCACATTTGGAGACCAGAAATCACTGATGGTGGTGATGTTTCTTGTTTATTAATATGGCAGGGTGTTTTCATTTAATGGTTTCAACGACCGTCACAGGCTGGCGTCAGTAACTCAGTAATTGTGTCCAGCAGTTCAGTGGCCCTGTGGCCTTCTTTCTGATGTATAACTACAAGGGGAAGGGTGTTGTAAGCAGAGAGGAGATGTACTTAACATAGAGTCAAAAGAAGAAGTGTGAATTGTAGCTCCTGCAGAGTTAGGGAGGAGAAAAGCAAACTTAGTTACAGACCTGCAGAGTTAGGAGCAGTTAAAGTAAAAAAACAACTAGGAGTGTTCAGGCCTGCTCACTGTTCTCTTTATCTTCTTTGTTCTCAGGAAAGGGAAAGAGAAAAACCTATTCCTCTTTTTCTCCTTTCATCACAATGTATACAATGGACTGATTCGGTTATGACATAATCATACAGCATATTTGTACTTTTTATTGATTCTTTTGCCATAGAGGTTATTGAACAAGGTGGAGTAAAATTCTCTGTGAAGAACATCAGGTTCCTGTGGAGTAACTATTAGAGATACAAATTTTTTTGTATGTGCAAGGAATGAAGGAAGGAGATAGTCCTTGTGGATTATCTATTACGGTGACGGGTATTTGTATGTGAGAGATAAGTGTTTGTGTATGTAAATGGAAAAAGCAAAAAGGAGGGAAGGCAGGCAGGAGATAATCCTTGTGGATTAGCTAATACAGATACAGATTTCTGTGGATATGTTAGGGATACTAATTTCAGTGTATAGGTGGAAAGAAGGAAAGAGACAACCCTAGTGGATTATCTATCACAGATACAGATTTCTGTGCATACATTAGTACCAACCTCCTAATTTACCCCTAGCCCTTTCCTTTTTCTTTCCTGGATTCTTTTTTTGTGTTTGAAGCTCTGAGTCTCCTTTGGTGTTGTAAATTTCTTCTAGTGTATCTCTTTGTTTAACTTTCCCTAGAAGGGACATCATCTGCTGTTTTCTTCCTCTGTTGCTGACTCCACTTAGTGTTTGATCCTCCAGAGTTCAACCTTGTGGTGACCAGTGGCATAATTTCATAATTCCAGTGGCGGTTTTCATGACTGAGTAATGGCCCACTGAATATATATACCACATTTCTCTAAGATTTGACCTAACTATTGTAAGTAGTGGTATAATGAAGGTGGGGGTGCACATGCCTGTTTGAATGATGGTTTTCTCAGGACATTGACCAGGTGTGGGAATGTCAGATCCTAGGGTTAGCTGTCTCAAGGGGCTGTCTCTACCCCACCCTAGTCCTTATTCCTTCATTATTTATTATCTATTTACCTTTTTCCCCCAGATTTGTGTTTTGATTCTTACCAAATTCTAATGGAGCTGTTTGGTATAATTTGAGTATACATCCTTTATCTGATATGTGTTTTGGAAATAGTCTCTTTCAGTTTGTGATTCATTATTTGATTTTCTGAATAAGATGTTTCATAGAGTGAAAGTTTTTAATTTTATAAATAATTTTATAAGTTTTATTTTTCTGAGGAAGTTTTTAATTTTCTGGGGAAGTTTTTAGTCATATGAAAGTGAGTAATTGTATGGAAGTGAGTAATATGAAAGCTAAGATCATGGCATCTGGTCCCATCACTTCATGGGAAATACTTGGGGAAACAATGGAAACAGTGAGAGACTTTATTTGGGGGGATTCCAAAATCACTGCAGATGGTGACTGCAGTCATGAAATTAAAAGACGCTTGCTTCTTGGAAGTAATGCTATCATCAACCTAGAGAGCATATTAAAAAGCAGAGACATTATTTTGCCAACAAAGCTATGTCTAGTCAAAGCTACGGTTTTTTCAGTAGTCAGGTATGGATGGATATGACAGTTGGACTATGAAGAAAGCTGAGCGCCAAAGAATTGATGCTTTTGAACTGTGAGGTTGGAGAAGACTCTTGAGAGTCCCTTGGACTTCAAGGAGATCCAACCAGTCCATCCTAAAGGAAATCAGTTCTGAATATTCATTCGAAGGACTGATGCTGAAGTTGAAGCTCCAATACTTTGGCCACCTGATGTGAAGAACTGACTCATTTGAAAATACCCTGATGCTGGCAAAGATTGAAGGCAGTAGGAGAAGGGGACGACAGAGGATGAGATAGTTGAATGGCATCACCGACTCGATGCACATGAGTTTGAGTAAGCTCTGGGAGTTGGTGATAAACAGAGAAGTCTGACGTGCTACAGTCCGTGGGGTCATGAAGAGTAGGACATGACTGAGTGACTGAACTGAGTAATATGAATGTTATTAATTGTATGAAAGTTATTAATTTTATGCAAGTTATTCAATTTATGCCAGTTATTCAGTTTATGAAAGTTATTTTTATGGAAGTTTTAATTTTATGGAATATCTACTACATATATATATATATATATATATATATATATTTATCTACCAAGAGATATCAATATCTACCCAGAGATGCTAAAATCTACACAGAGATATAAAAATTACATCATGATAAAAATATCTATGCACATATCTGTTTATATTCTTTAGGTGTGTTTTTCAGTCCTTACCAAATGTAAATGGGGCTGTTTGGTCTAATTTGAGTACAGATCCTTTATTTGATATGTGTTTTGGAAATGATTTCTTCCAGTCTGTGGTTCATCTTTTGGTTCTCTGAATAAGGTGTCTCATGGAGTAGAAATTTTTAATTTTATAAATAATTTTATAATTTTAATATTATGAGAAAGTTTTAAATTTGATGAAGTAGTTTTTAATTTCATGAAGTTTTAAATTTTCAGAAACTTCTTCATTTTATGAAAGTTTTTCATTTTATAAACCTTTTTAATTCTTTGTTGCTGTTGTTCAGTTGCTAAGTTGTGTCCAACTCTTTGTGACCCCATGGACTGCAGCACACCAGGCTTCCCAATCCATCACCAACTCCTAGATCTTGCTCAAACTCATGTCCATTGAGTCAGTGATGCCATCCAACCACCACATCCTCTGTCGACCCCTTCTCTTCCTGCCCTCAATCTTTCCCAGCATCAGGGTCTTTTTAAATGAGTCAGTTCTTCTCATCAGGTGGCCAAAGTATTGGAGTTTCAGCTTCAGTCCTTCCAATGAATACTCAGCATTGATTTCTTTTAGGATTGACTGGTTTGATCTCCATGCTGTCCAAGGAACTCTCAAGAATCTTCTCTAGCACCACAGTTCAAAAGCATCAGTTCTGCAGTGCTCAGCCTTCTTTATGGTCCAACTCTCATATCCATACATGACTACTGGAAAAACCATAGCTCTGACTAGATGGACCTTTATCGGCAAAGTAATGTCTCTGCTTTTTAATATGCTGTCTAGGTTGGTCATAGCTTTTCTTCCAAGGAACAAGCGTCTTTTAATTTCATGGCTGCAGTCACCATATGATACAGCAATCCCACTCCTAGCCATACATACAGGCAAAGCTATAATTTGAAAAGATACATGCAATATTCTAAAAGAATGTGTGCATACCAGCTGCATATTTGACAGGTAACCTTTACTCTCACATCTGAAATATCAAATTTGTCCTCACATATTGCCTGCTATATGTAGACCCTTGGTTCATACTCTATGTAATCACATACTGTCATAATTAAATCCTATTTTAATTTTAGCTTTATTTTTAGAATGTGCTTTCCCTCTAACAGCATAGGAGCATTCCCAGGCCCTTTTCCCAGGCCCTATTTCCTTGGTATGACATTTCAACCCTCATAAATGTTACCTATTGATATGAATATCAATTTCATTCTAGCTCACTTTGAACAGAGAAGCAAAAAATCAGGGGGCCTATGTTTTCTGTTTTCTTCATGGAGAAAAATGAAACTGTTAGAAGAAAAAGTACCTGCAGCTCATGTGCTCCTTGAATCACTAACTGTTGGCAGGAAATTTCTTTTAAGTGTGACCCTTCATTTATAATGTAACAAATAACAGAATTAGATGAAAGTAGTTTGAAATGATGGCTTGCTTCTACCTAGAAAATCTGAAACAAAGGAAACAATGGAAACTGCAAAGATGAGGGTGCCAAGCTTTTAAGAATATTTTAGGTTTGCAAGTAATAAGTAGTATGCTTGAAATTTCAACAATATATTTTTATACTGATAAAATATTTTCGAGAAGACTTCCAGTGTGGTCACCTCCTGCCGGAAGCCTGGGATGCTGGAATCAGGTCACTTCCTGTCTGTCTTTACAGGACACTGGGCTGCACTCTGAGAAGTTCCTGGGTCTCCCCTGGATGCTGACCATCATGTGACGAGAGAAATTGCTGACATTGTTGTTTTGCCTGTTGAAATGTTTAATGACACAGATCCTTTCAGTTTCGTGATGTGGGTGAAGTGTGGAGCCCAGTGATGATTTCTTCAAGAAATGTACATCCGAGTTCCCACATGAGGGTGAGTCCCCATCCAGTGATGAGAGCCCTGCATGTGAGTGACCTGTGCCTCCTGGAAGACCAAGTTTGGACCTGACCAAGTTCTGTCTACGTGGTAGATTTAGACCTAAGTCCTGTCCACACTAATGATGTTTAGATGAGACCACGTGCTTTCTGCGATGAGAACACTTAGACCTGACTGTGTTCTGTGTGCACTAGGACATGGAGACCTGGGTAGAGACCTGGCCTGGCCTCTGTCCTGGAAAACTCCATGTCTGCGTCTGAACATCAGTGCTCAGATGTCTGGGGTCTGGGGCTGAGGTGGGCTTCTCTGGGTAACCGTGCTCTTCTCTGAGTGGGGTTCCATGGCCCTCCCGGGGTCAGTGCTGCGGTAGGGCTCCTAGTCTGTCCCCTCCCAGGGTCACCTTCCTGGGGCTCCTAGCGACCCCTCAGGTGGGCTACCTGGTAATCATTCCAATTTTCCAGCACATTCAGGTTGAGTAGGGAGGCAGCTTCACCTGGTGAATTGGTTCCAGGGCACAGGGATCGGGCAAAAAGTCAATGGGCAGCAGGTGAGGTTGATGCTCTGGTCTCCTTCCCGTCAACTCTCTCCTCCGAAGAGAACAGAGCTGCCCCTCATCTCTCAGCCCAGCTCTCCTGTTTTCTCAGCACCTCAGCAGGACAAGAAAGACAGAGCCTGCCAGAACCAAGGTACTGTGTTCACCTCTAGCATGAGCTTTCAAATCAGAAAAAATCACACAGAACCAAAGTGAAAAGAGGAGGGGCCTGACTTCTCAGGGACAACTGAGGGGAGAGGAGACCAACCCTAGACTTCTTTCTGGGGTCCCCAGAGGTCCCAGAGACCTGGCTTGTTTATACATTGAGGGCCAGCTGACCACAGCCATGGTGTCCTGACTGAGGGGATGTGTGACCCCAGGTGGGGGCTCTGGGCACTGTGTGAGTCTCACCCCATCTGCACGGGTCAGGATCATGTGTGCGGGGAGACCACAAACAAAGCTAAGAAACAGGGACGAATACATGAGCACGTCACTTGTGTTTAGGAATTAATGCTTTACGGTATTCACTTTATACAGGTCCGTGCCTGTTTGCCTCTTTACCCTCCGTGAGGTTCACCCTCCCTGGGACTCCAGGAGACTCCTCGGGTGTCTACCTGGTAAGTATTCCATTTTCCAGCATGAGCATGGTGGGAAGGGAGGCAGGTTCACCTGTGAATTGATTGCAGGGCACACGGATGTGCTTTATAGCCATGTTTACGCCTTCTTTGGAGAAATGTGCGTTTAGACCTTTGGTTGATTTTTATTGGATCGTTTGTTTTTTGATATTGCACTGTACAAGTTGTTTGTATCTTTGTTTGCAAGAATTTTTTCCATTCTGAGGGTTGTCTTTTTTCTTGTGATTTCCTTTGCTGTGCAATTGCTTTTTAACTTTACTAGGTCCCATTTGTTAATTTTGTTTTATTTTTCATGATTCTAAGAGGTGGATCACAAATGCTGCATTTTATGTCAAAGTGTGTTATGATTTTTTCTTCAAAAGTTTCTCATTATCTCTCCTTTTATTTAGACCTTTAATCTATTTGCTGTTAAGTTTGTGTATGGTGTCAGGGCGCAGTCTAATTTCATTCTCATTTTCATGCTAAGGAACCCGCCCCGTCCCTGCACAGTGGCTGCTCCGGATTTCCATTCCCAGCATCAGTGTGGGAGGGTTCCCTGTGCTCTACACTCGCTCCAGCATTTATTGTTTGTAGAATTTCTGCCTGTGGCCATTCTGATCAGTGTGAGGTGATACCTCATTGAAGTTTTAATTTGCCTTTCTCTCATATTTAGTGATGTTGATATCTTTTCATGTGTTTTTTTTTAAACAGTGAGAGTTAAACGTACATATTCAAGTTGGCTTCTTGAATAAATATTCAAAACATCTTCCCTGTTTTGAATATTTTTCCGATGACTTCCCCTAGGACATTTCTTGAGGGCAGGTATATTTTACTTACAGCCCTGCCGGCCTTGGGAATATTAAGTGCCCACGAGCAATGGTTTCAAAGTTGTTGTTATGGGAAATGGCCACAAGGTGGCAGCATGTCTTTATGCCCAACTCTGGTTACTGGGGGAACGAGAGCCTTGGGGAAAGGCCTGTTCCTGGATTGTCAGAGTGGAACGTGCCAGAAGAAGCACTTAAAGCTTGTGTCCCACTCTCCTTCCTTCCTTACCCCTGTCCCCTGGACACATCCCAGTTCCTGCAACACCACTCTGGGGAGAGTGCTTTCATCCATAGATGGCAGGACCCTAAGGAAGGAGGCTGGAGGTGGGAACCCCACCACCAGGAGACATGGCCCCCACGGGGCTATCAAAGCTCTTCCAGCCCAGAGGCTCCACATCCTCTGGGTGCAGTAGCCGTGGTTTCACTGCAGGAGGACCTCCTGGATCTGGAGGTTGTGGGCCCGTGCAGAAAACAGGCTCACAGGTCCACGCGGCAGGGCTCACTGGCTGGCACACCCTCCCCAGCTCCGTCAGCCCCGTGACAGCCCATCCTTGGGAAAAAAGCCTGCCCAGGTCACCAAGGTCTGAGGGGAATCGAGTCAGCATCTTTTGTTGTTAATTCTGTTTTTATCCTGTCATTTGAACCCTCTGCTTTCATTCAAACTTTGTCCCATTTTTTTCTCGTGGTGTATGTATTTTTGATACTGAGTGGCAGTGGCTGTTTGTATATTTTGGAGATGAATTCCTTATGTTTGTGTTCCATTTTTTATTTTCCTTGGTATTGAAGTGCTTTTAAAGATAATCAGTCCCTTTTTCTGGTTTGTAGTTTATTGTTCATTATCCTAAGATACGGATCCACAAAGAATTTGCTATAATATATGTCAAATCAAGTCCTGTTTATATTTTTCTCAAGAATTTCATAGTATCCGTCCTTACATTTGATATACTTCAGTTCAGTCACTCAGTCATGTCCAACTCTTTGTGACCCTATGAACCTCAGCACGCCAGGCCTCCCTGTCCACCACCAACCCTCAGAGTTTACCCAAACTCATGTCCATTGAGTCAGTGATGCCATCCAACCATCTCATCCTCTGTCGTCCCCTTCTCCTTCTGCCCTCAATCTTTCCCAGCATCAGGGTCTTCTCAAATGAGGCAGCTCTTCACATCAGGTGGCCAAACTATTGGAGTTTCAGCTTCAACATCAGTCCTTCCAATGAACACCCAGGATTGATCTCCTTTAGGATGGACTGGTTGGATCTCCTTGCAGTCCAAGGGACTTTCAAGTGTCTTCTCCAACACCACAGTTCAAATGCATCAATTCTTTGGCGCTCAGCTTTCTTTATAGTCCAACTCTCCCATCTATACATGACCACTGGAAAAACCATAGCCTTGACTACACAGACTTTGTTAACAAAGTAATGTCTCTGCTTTTTAATATGCTGTCTTGGTTGGTCATAACTTTCCTTCCAAGGAGTAAGGGTCTTTAATTTCATGACTGCAGTCACCATCTGCAGTGACTTTAGAGCCCAAAAAAATAAAGTCAGCCACTGTTTCCCCTGTTTCCCCATTATTTGCCAGGAAGTGATGGGACTGGTTGCCATGATCTTAGTTCTAAATGTTGAGCTTTGAGCCAACTTTTTCACTCTCCTCTTTCACTTTCATCAAGAGGCTCTTTAGTTCTTCTTCCCTTTCTGCCATGAGGGTGGTGTCATCTGCATCTCTGAGGTTATTGATAATTCTCCTGGCAATCTTAGTTCCAGCTTGTGCTTCTTCCAGCCCAGCGTTTCTCATGATGTACTCTGCATAAAAGTTAAATAAGCAGGGTGACAATATACAGCCTTGACATACTCCTTTTCCTATTTGGAACCAGTCTGTTGTTTCATGTCCAGTTCAAAATGTTGCTTCCTGACCTGCACACAGATTTCTCAAGAGGCAGGTCAGGTGGTCTGGTATTCACATCTCTTTCAGAATTTTCCACAGTTTATTGTGATCCACACAGTTGAAGGCTTTGGCATAGTCAATAAGGCAGAAATAAATGTTTTTCTGGAACTCTCTTGCTTTTTCAATGATCCAGAAGATGTTGGCAATTTGATCTCTGGTTCCTCTGCCTTTTCTAAAACCAGCTTGAACATCTGGAAGTTCATGGTTCACATATTGCTGAAGCCTGGCTTGGAGAATTTTCAGCATTACGTTACTAGTGTGTGAGATGAGTGCAATTTTGCAGTAGTATGAACATTTTTTGGCATTGCCTTTCTTTGGGATTGGAATGAAAACTGACCTTTTCCAGCCCTGTGGCCACTGCAGAGTTTTCCAAATTTGCTGGCATACTGAGTGCAGCATTTTCACAGCATCATCTTTCAGGATTTGAAATAGCTCAACTGAAATTCTATCACCTCCACTAGCTGTTCATGGTGATGCTTCCTAAGGCCCACTTGACTTCACATTCCAGGATATCTGGCTCTAGGTGAGTGATCACACCATCGTGATTAGCTGGGTTGTGAAGATCTTTTTCGTACAGTTCTTCTGTGAATTCTTGCCACCTCTTCTTAATATCTTCTGCTTCTGTTAGGTCCATACCATTTCTGTCCTTTATTGAGCCCATTTTTGCATGAAATGTTCCCTTGGTATCTCTAATTTTCTTGAAGAGATCTCTAGTCTTTTCCATTCTGTTGTTTTCCTCTCTTTCTTTGCATTGATTGCTGAGGAAGGCTTTCTTATCTCTCCTTGCAATTCTTTGGAACTCTGCATTCAAATGGGAATATCTTTCCTTTTCTCCTTTGCTTTTCACTTCTCTTATTTTCTCGGCTATTTGTAAGGCCTCCTCAGACAGCCATTTTGCTTTTTTCCATTTCTTTTTCTTGGGGATGGTCTTGATCCCTGTCTCCTATACAATGTCACGAACCTCCATCCATAGTTCATCAGGCTCTCTGTCTATCAGATCTAGTCCCTTAAATCTATTTCTCACTTCCACTGTATAATCATAAGGGATTTGATTTAGGTCATACCTGAATGGTCTAGTGGTTTTCCCCACTTTCCTCAATTTAAGTCTGAATTTGGCAATAAGGAGTTCATGATCTGAGTCACAGTCAGCTCCCAGGCTTGTTTTTGCTGACTGTATAGAGCTTCTCCATTTTTGGCTACAAAGAATATAACCAATCTGATTTCAGTGTTGACCATCTGGTGATATCCATGTGTAGAGTCTTTTCTTGTGTTGTTGGAAGAGGGTGTTTGCTATGACCAATGCGTTCTCTTAGAAAAACTCTATTAGCCTTTGCCCTGCTTCATTCTGTACTCCAAGGCCAAATTTGCCTGTTACTCCAGGTGTTTCTTGACTTCCTACTTTTGCATTCCAGTCCCCTATAATGAAAAGGACATCTTTTTTGGGTGTTAGTTCTAAAAGCTCTTATAGGTCTTCATAGAACCATTCAACTTCAGCTTCTTCAGCATTAGTGGTCGGGGCATAGACTTGGATTACTGTGATATTGAATGGTTTGCCTTGAAAATGAACGGAGATCATTCTTTCCTTTTGAGACTGCATCCAAGTACTGCATTTCAGATTTTTTTGTTGACTATGATGGCTACTCCATTTCTTCTAAGGGATTCTTGCCCATAATAGTAGATATAATGGTCATCTGAGTTAAATTCACCCATTCCAGTCCATCTTAGTTCACTGATTCCTAGAATGTCAATGTTCACTCTTGTCATCTCCTGTTTGACCACTTCCAATTTGCCTAGATTCACGGACCTAACATCCTAGGTTCCTATGCAGTATTGCTCTTTACAGCATCGGACCTTGCTTCTATCACCAGTCATATCCACAACTGGGTGTTTATATACTTAGATATACTATTTGGAATTTACTTTTGAATATGGTGTCAGGGAGTATTCTAACCTTATTCTCATTTTCATAGCTGAAGAAACCTTCAGAGTGTCCTTCATAGTGGCTGTTACCAATTTACATCCCAAGCATCAGTGGAGAAGGGTTCCCTTTGTCTCCACACCCCCTCCAGCACTTGTTGATTGCTGAGTGTTTGACAAGGGCCATTCCTGCCGGAGTGATGTGATATTTCACTGCAGCTTAGACCTGCATTTCTCTATTATTTAGTGATGTTTCCATCTTTTCAGGTGATTTTTTTTAAATGCCGTGAATTAGCTCTTGAAGTTGGGTTCTTGAAGGCCTTCCCCATTTTGAATTCTTTTTCAATGACTACTTTTAGGACGTTTCTCAAGGGCAGGCGTTTTTTACTTACAGCCCCTGGATCCTCAAGAATATTTAATACCCCGCAGCTCAGCTCTGCATGGTGTTGTTACAGAAAATGGCCACAAGGCGGCAGCACTTCTACATGCTACAATCTTTCCCTCTTTTTTTTTTTAATTCTGTAATTTCATTGTAATTTTATGTGGGAACATAGTTGATTTCTGATGTCTTTGTTTCAAGTGTACAGGAACTCGATTCAGTTGTGCATAGCTGCTTATCTGTTCTCTTTCAGGCCTTTTCACGTTTAGGTGATTACAATGTGTTCAGTAAACTTCCCTCTGCTTTTCGGTAGCTTCTTCTGGATCATCCGTCTGACACGTATTAATATGTATATGTTAACTCCAAGGTCTTAATTTCTCCTGCCTGTATCTGGATGTTAGGGCCTCTGCAGAGGGGAAGGATACTTCAGGTCCATTTTGGAGGTACACTGCCTGCCACATGCTCCCAGCTCCCTCAGCCCCAGGACTCTCCAGCCTTGGGACGCAAGCCACTCTGGCTCCAGGGATGTGACACCAGCCGAGGTCACTATTGCCTGGAGGGAATAGTTAGCATTTTTTCCCATTTTTTTCTGTTTTTAATCTACTATTTGAACTAGAGTATATAGGTGAGTCAAAATCTTGTTGGTTTTTTCTTTTGGTTTTTTTTTTTTTCTTTTCGATGTCCTGCAACTGGTTCACTTCCACATAGATGTATATGTGTTTTGGGGGGGTTCTTTTTCCATATAGGTGCTTACATAGTGTGATGTAAGATTCCTTGTGTTACACAGTGGGTCCTGGAGTCTTACTTTAGAAATGGTTATGTGCATATGTTTGTCTGAAGCAGCTCATTTCTCCCTGCCCCACATCTTACATTCTTGGTGACTGGAAGTTTCCCTTCTAAGTCTTTGAGGCTGTGTCTCTTTTTGAAAGATGTTCATTTGTATCCATTTTTAGATTACACCTAGAAGTGATATCATGTGATACTGATATCTCCCTGCCTTCCTTACTTCTCTTGGAATGACCATGTCTACTTCCTTTTCTGTGTCTGGACTTGCATTATATCCTACTTTGTATGGTTGGCGTATGTTGTGTACACGTACCCCAGCTTCTGGCTCCATTCATATGTGCTTCTATAATTAGCCTGCTTCCCTGTCTTGGCTGTTAGCTTTGACTACAAAGACCTTTGTCGGTAACATGATGTCTCTGCTTTTTAAAACGCTGTCTGTGTTGGTCACAGCTTTCCTCACAGGGAGAAAGTGTAGTCCGCCAGGCTCCTCTGTCCAGTGAATTCTTCAGGCAAAATTACTGGAGTGGGTAGACATTCCCTTCTCCAGGATAATTTCCTGACCCAGAGATCAAACCCAGGTCTATATTTCTGTATTTCATGTATGAACATATAGGTGCATATTTCATGTATGAAAATAGAATTTTCTATATTTCACATATGAAAATATGTGTGTATTTCAGTATGAAAATTGAGTTTTCTATATTTCATATTGAAAATATAGGTGCATATTTCACATGTGAAAATGGAATTTCTATATTTCATATATGAAAATACCACTGCATAGTTCACATATGAAATTAGAATTTTTTGTATTTTATGTATGAAAATATAGGTACTTACATTTGTAGAGTGAACACATTTGCCATTGTTCTTTAACCAAAATAATCAAAAATTTACTGTAATTTATAATGATACTAAGTCTTACAACTTGGGCTCAGTAAAATGTGAGCCTTGCCTGGATTTCTAGGGCAATAGTTCTCAAACTTCAGCGTGCTTCAGTGCTTCAGAATTGCCTGGAGGGCTTATGAACTCAAATTGTCAGACAGCAGTTCCAAAGCTTTTGATTTAGTAGATTTGCAAATACCAGTCCAGGGACCAGAATGAAAATCAATGTGCCTTTTGAGTAATGCTTTTAAAGACTTAAAATAACTCTTCTAAATCAAGTATACTGTCTTACATCTTAATACATATGAAATTCTTAATTTGAAACCAGAAGATTGCT
Source organism: Dama dama (assembly GCF_033118175.1). NCBI lineage: Eukaryota > Metazoa > Chordata > Mammalia > Artiodactyla > Cervidae > Dama > Dama dama. The sequence goes on along the minus strand of NC_083693.1, from coordinate 31,853,854 downwards.
AAGTGACTTTTATTTATATGACACTGTGAACTGAAATCAATATGTAGGCATCAAAAATAACATTAAATAAAGTGTTTGTTAGAGCACACTGAAAAAAGCAACTTTCAAAAAACCATATTTATTCTGCAGTTAGATTAATTGGCTTGACTAATTAGTTCGTTGTGAAGTAAATTTTAAGAGACTAAACTACTTTATATGGTTATTTTAAATCTCATCAAAATTAACTTCTTGATGGATGGAATCTTCTATTTTTAAAAATACCCCAGTTTTATTTTGCTAACTTTTTTATTGATTATTTTTTGTGTTTGTAGCTAGCCATCAACAATATTTTTAAACTGAAGTACAGTTGATTTACATTCCTATATTTGTTTTGGGTGTACAACATAGTGATTCAATGTTTTTATGGAATATACTGTATTTAAAGGTATCACTTTATCTCACTCTGCTGGATACTATGCCATAGTAGCTTGTTTACTTTACAGAGAGGAGAGTGCAACTCCTTTTCCCCTTCCCTGTCTTGCCCCTCCCACCTCCCTCTCTGCACTGATAACCATCAGTCCTCTATATCAGTGAGTCAGTTTCTGTTTCACAGATAAATTCATTTACATCATATATTAGATTCCACATAGAAGTGAAATCATATGGTATTTGTCATTGTCTTTCTGACTTACTTCACTTAGTAGAATAATCTCTAGGTCCATGTTGCTGAAAATGGCATTATATTACTATTTTCTATATTTCATACATGAAATTATGTATGCATATTTCATCTCTGAAAAGGGAATTTTCTATATTTCATATGTGAAAATAGAGGCCCATATATCATATATGAAAGTGGTTGAATTTTCTATGTTTCATGTATGAAAACAGAGGCACATATAGAAAAGTAAAATTTTCTATATATATGAAAGGAGAGCTGCGTATTTCAACTATGAAAGTGGTAGAATTTTCTGTATTTCATATATGAGCAAGGAAGTGCATATTTCATGTATGAAAGTGGTAGGATTTCTTTTACTTCATATATGAAAATAGAGCGACTGAACAAAGTCTGGTCTACACTGATTATGATTGGATGAGACTGTGCACTTTCTGCGATGAGAACGTTTAGACCTGACCGTGTTCTGTGTGCACTAGGACATGGAGACCTGGGTAGAGACCTGGCCTGGCCTCTGTCCTGGAAAACTCCATGTCTGCGTCTGAACGTCAGTGCTCAGAGGTCTGGGGTCTGGGGCTGAGGTGGGCTTCTCTGGGTAACCGTGCTCTCCTCTGAGTGGGGTTCCATGGCCCTCCCGGGGTCAGTGCTGCGGTAGGGCTCCTAGTCTGTCCCCTGCCGGGTTCACCTCCCAGGGGCTCCTGGCGACCCCTCAGGTGGGCTACCTGGTAATTACTCCAATTTTCCAGCACATTCAGGTTGAGTAGGGAGGCAGGTTCACCTCGTGGATTGGTTCCAGGGCACAGGGATCGGGCATAAAGTCAATAGGCAGCAGGTGAGGTTGCTGCTGTGGTTTCCTTCCAGTCAACTCTCTCCGAAGAGAACAGAGCTGCCCCTCGTCTTTCAGCCCAGCTCTCCTGTTTTCTCAACACTTCGGTGGGACAAGAAAGACAGAGGCTGCCAGAACCAAGGGAGTGTGTTCACCTCTAGCATGAACTCTCAAACCAGAAAATATCACACAGAACCACAGTGAAAACAGGAGGACTTCTCTAAAACAATAGTGAGATAGACCCTACACTTCTTTCTACCATACCAGGAGTTTACAGGAACCCACTCATTTCCACTTTAGGGGCCCAACCAGCAGAGACCTGGTGTCCTAACCAAGGGTCCTGCTACCCCAGGTGCAGGATCTAGGGAGGTGGTGTCACCTTGGAGACTGTAGATGTGTGTCCCCAGGTGCAGGGTCTGGGGATTGTGTGGGTCTCACCCCATCCACGTGGGTCAGGACCCTGTGTACACAGAGACCACACATCTGCTCTTTACCGGCAGTGTGTCCTGTCCCCTTGGAGATTCCCTACGTCTGAATTGAGGGTGTCGCCCTGATTAACCTGTGGTCCTTTTCCTTCTTTTCACCTTGTCGCCTTCACATGAGGTCAGGGACCTTTAGGTGTATTGCTGCTCTGTGTTCTGCTGACTGAAAACCTTTGCTGGTATCATATTAATATCAGCATATCACATGCTAATTCATGGGGTACAACTATCTGGTTTCCCCTAGACCGAGCCAAGGTAATTTAGTTTGTAATTGAATTGTTATTTTATATTGGAGTAGAGTTGATTTTCCATGTTTAGTTTTAGGTTTACATGAACTTGATTCAGTTATACATGGATGTATATATATTTTTTCTGTTTTTTTTCTCATATAGGTTATTACAGTATGTTCAGGAGAGTTCCATGTTCTATTCAGTAGGTCCTTTCTCATTATCAACTTGACATATCTTCATGTGTATATGTTCATCCCAAACTCTTAATTTATCCCTCCCTTCTAACTTTCTTTTGATAATCAGAATTTGGTTTTCTCAGGCTGTTTCTGTTTTGTACATTAGTTCAATGGTATGAATTTATATATTTTAACTGTACGTGATATCTTAGGATGTTTGTCTTTTTATCTTTGGCCTACCTCAGTTAGAATTATAATATCTTGGTTCATCCATGCTGGTGCCAATATGATTATTTCGTTCTGTTTTAAGGCTGAGTAGTGTTTTAGTGTATGTACAATGTAGTCTTCATATTTGTGTCAATGGTCATTTTGGTGGATTCTAAGACTTGGTTATTGTAAATAGTGCTGCCCTGAAAACTGAGGTGCATGTGTCGTTTTGAATGATGATTTTCTTTGGATCTAAGCCCAGGAATGGGATTGCAGGATCATATGATATCTCTATGTTAAATGCTTCAAGGAACCTCCATGCTGTTTTCCATCATGGCTTCAGCAGTTACATTCCCACCAAGGTTGTAGGAAGATTCTATTTTCTGTACATTCTCTACAGTATTTATTCTTTGTAGATCTTTTTGATGATGGCCATTGTGACTAGTGTAAGGTGATAGCTTATTGAAGTTTTGATTGGCATTGATTTAATAATTATTGTGGAGTATCTTCGCATATGCTTTTATTATTTTACACCTTGTGAGTACAATTTACCTCTTGAAACTGGCTTCTTGAAACTTGGCCCTGTTTGGAATTCTTTTGCAATGATTTTCCCAGGACATCTCTTGAGGGCAGGTGTCATGTGAAGCCCTGTTGGACTTGTGACTATTAAGAGCCCTTCAGCACCTGTTTTATGACTTCCCTGCTGGCTCAGTGGTAAAGAATCCACCTGCAGTGCAGGAGACTTGCGGGAGACATGGGTTCAATCCCTGTGTCAGAAAGCTCCCCTGGTGGAGGAAATGGCAATCCATTCCAATATTCTTGCCTGGGAAATCCCATGGACAGAGGAGCCTGATGGGCTGCAGTCCACGGGGTCACACGGAGTCAGATGTGACTTAGTGACGAAACAACGGTAGCACCTGTTTTAATGTGTATATATGGATCTGAACCAGTTAATTATTCTCTGCCTTCTCCACATTTCTTTTTTAGTAACCGTAAGTTTCTTAGATTCTAAGTCTGTGAATCTGTTTCTCTTTTGTAAAGTTCATTTGCATCCATTTTTAGATTACCTCTAGGAGTGCTATATGATACTTGTCTGTCCCTGTCTCCCTTACTTCACTTGAAATGATCACCTTGACCTTCTTTTCTGTGGCTGGACTTAGAATTATTTCCTACTTCTTTTTGGTTGAGAAACATTGTATTGTGTGTATGTACCCCATTGTGTATCCATTCATCTGTAATTTCATCAATTAAATTGCTTCCCAGACTTGGCTATTATCCTTTGTGGAGCTGAGATTCCTGGGGTTCCCGTATCTTTAAAATTTTTGATTTTCTCCAGATTTATGCCAAGACGTGGGATTGCTGGGTCCTGAAGTACTTCTATGTTACTTTTTAAATGAACCTCCATGTGTTCTCCCTACTGGATGAACCTATTTACATTGCGATCAATGGTGCAGGAGGCTTCCCTTGTCTCCGCACTCTCTCTAGCATTTATTCTTTTTAAAATAATTTTATTTATTCATTTATCTTTGGTTGCACTGAGTCTTGGTTGCTGAGCGTAGGTTTTCTCTATGTGCAGCAAGCAGGGGCTACTCTCTAGTTTCACGGTGCAGATTCTCGTTGTGGTGGCTTCTGGTTGCAGAATGTGGGCTGTAGAGCGCCAGGCTTCAGGACTTGCCTTGCGAGGGCTCAATAGTTGTGCTTCAAGGGCTCTAGAACACAGGCTCAACAGTTTTGGTCCATAGGCTTAGTTGTCCCACATATGTGGAATCTTCTCAGACCAGGGATCGAACCTGTGTCTCCTGCACTTGCAGGCTGGTTCTTAATCACTACACCACCAGGGAAGTCCTAACATTTGTTCTTTAAGATGTTTTAAAATGGCCATTCTGACCAATGTGAGTGCTTAGCTCATTGGACTTTTGATTTGTGTCTCTCTAATAATATCTCAGTTGGTAAAGAATCCACCTGCAATGCAGGAGACCCTGGTTCAATTCCTGGGTCAGGAAGATCCCCTGGAGAAGGGATAGGCTACCCACTCCAGTATTCTTGGGCTTTCCTTGTGGAAATGTGCCTAACTGCAATCTGTAGGCCTTCCTTAGAGAAATATCCATTTCAATCTTTGGCCCATTCTGTTCTTGGGTTGTGTTTATTTTTGATACTGAGTTGCACGAGCTGTTTGTATGTTTTGGAGATGAATTCCCTGTGGGTATCTTCATTGCAAATCTTTCCCCTGTTCTGAGGGTTGTGCTTGTCTCACGGTTAGGGTTTCCTTTGTAGGCAAGTGGTTTTCAGGTTAATGAGGTCCCATTTTCTGATCTGTGGTTTATTTTTCATTATTCTGAGAGGTAGAGCCACAGCAGACTTGCTGCATTTTATCTCAAATCATGTCTTATTTATATTTTCCTCAAGAATTTCACAGCATCCATCATTACCGTTAGACATTTATACTACTTGGAGCTTATTTTGTGTTTGGTCTTAGGGAGTTTTCTAATTTCCTTCTCATTGTTCTGTCTGAAGGAACCCTCACTGTGTCCTCCACAGTGGCTGTTACAATTTCCATCCCAAATATCAGTAGAGGAGGGTTCCCTTGTCTGCACACCCTCTCTAGTACTCACTGTTTGTGGAGTGTTTGGCAATGGCCATTCTGACCAGTGTGATGCGATGCCTTGCTGTAGTTTAGATTTGCATTTCTCTAATGTTTAGTGATGTTGACATAGTTTCATGTGATTTTTTTAAAAAGGGTATGAGTTAAACTTACATCTTGACATTGGCTTCTTTAATGCCTACCTCATTTTGAATTCTTTTTTCATGACCACCATAAGACATTTCTTGAGGGCATGTATTTAATTTTGTATAGCCCCCAGATCCTTGTGAATATTAAATGTCCAGCAGCACAGCTCTTCATGGTGTTATTACAGGAAGTGGCCACCAGGGGGCAGCACTGTTTCATGTCCAACTCTGGTTCTTCAGGCAAACTGAGCCTTTGGGAAAGTTTTCCAGGGCTGTGAATAAGAGTAGAATGTGCCTGAGCAAACACCCAAGAACTTGTCTCACTACTTCTCCCCCTTAAGGCTTCACCCCTCCCTTTCAGACTCATCCCAACCTGGGGCACTGCTCCCCGCTGAGGTGCCTAGGAGGCTTCACTCTCAGGAAGGAGGCTTCAGCTGGGGACCCCAGCGCCAGGGGACCTGGAGGATAGGTGACTTTACCAAGGTCCTTGTGGCTAGAGGGTCAAGCCACCATCCTTTGGGTGCACTAGGGTCTATGGTCCCAGCCAAGGCAAAACCTGTAACTACAACTTGTAGTTGTAGATTTAGTTACTGCCTCTAAACCAGATGCTACAGGTTTAAGAGCAGGCTCAATTAAGGGCACCCAGTCTGACTGTCTCAACCCCTCTCCTGCCCAGTCATGGGACTCAAGCCTGGTCAGGTTCCAGATATGGCAAGCAAAGTCAGGGAGATCAGAGGGAATAAGATAGACCTTTCTTTTTTCTTTTTTTTAATCTCGTGCCTGCACAATGTTGACTGTATTGATTTGCAGTTTTGTGCTTGTCAGTGTAAGGGCTCCTGATTCTATTATGACAGATACATACAGCATATCTGTGCTTTTTCACTTCTTTGCTATAGAGGTTATCGAACAAAGCTGCTGGGGTCCTTAATTCAAGGCCCTTTGAAGGGAGTGCAGCCTTCTAGGCCCCTCACCAGGGGCTGTAGCCAAGTTTGGGATGAGTCTGCAGGGGAGGGGAGAAGCTCAGAAGGAGTGAAACACAAGCCTTTGAGTGTTTGCTCAGGATCATTCCACTCTGAAATCACAGGCCAGGAGACCGGCTCTCCTTAAGTCTCTGGTTGCCTGAGGACCAGAGTTGGGCATGAAGAAGTGCTGCTTCCTTGTGGACATTTCCTGTAACTACAACTTGTACACCTGTGCTTACTGGTGTCTCCATTCACAAGGCCTATGGGGCTGCTAATGACAGCTGCCCTCAGCAAAGGTCGTGGGTGGGTATTGCAGAAATGGATTCCAAACACAACCGACTCGAGAAGCCAAGTGTGACAGGTAACTTTCCTCAAATCCTTTAAGGAAAACAAGAAAAAATGGCCACAAGACAAGCCGTTCAGCATCTAATTATTACAGGAGGAGTGACAATACTAGGTTTAGCTTGTCCGAAAGGTCTTTTTTTCCTGTGGCATGTGAAGACTGTCTTTTCTAAGGGCTGTTGGCAATGTCCATTCTCACCAACCATGTAGTGGGGTTGAACCATCTCCTGGCTCTCTCCTGCATTTACTGTTTGTAGACATGTGACGATGTCCATTCTGACTGATGAGATTTGATTTCTTGTTGTTTTGATTGTCATGCCCCTCACTGATCATCATGTCCTGTGGTGGTTTGGGTTTTTTTTCCCATAAAGAGTTTAGGATCTTTACCTGTCATGGTAGCTGTTTGAATGTCGATTCTGTTTGGACTGTATTTCTGCAACACCTGCCCAAGACCTTTCCTGAGGGCAACTTGTCATTAACAGCCCCCCATGAATTGTGAATTGGAGGTGCAAGTGCACACTGCTGGTCAAGTTGTAATTACAGGAAATGTCCACAAGGCAATAGCAATTCTGCATGCCCAACTCTTATTCCCCTTGCAAGGAGGTCCTTAGGGAAAATCAGCTTCCTGGACTGTGAATTATAGTGGAGAGTGCCTGAGGAAACACTCAAGGGTGTGGTCTCAGTACTTCTCCCCCTAAAGCTTCACCCCTCCCCTCTAGCCGCCCCCCACCCCCCAGCCTGGGCCACAGCACCCTGCTGAGGGGCTGAGGAGGTTCTGCTGTCAGGAACGCGGCTTGAATCCGGCACCAGAGCACCAGGAGACCTAGAGTTCGGTGATTTTCCAAGGTCCCAGAGGTCAGAGGGTTGAGCCGCCATCCTTTAGGTGCCTGGGGACTCTGTTCCCAGCCAAGCAAAACAGACAGTACAGGTTTGGGGGGGGGGGTGCTCTATTACCAGCACCTGCCAGGTCCAGCATGGGCACCCACGCCTGCTCAGGGGCCAGGGATGGAATAGCAGCCCAAGTCAGGGAGGTTGGAGGGAACAAATGGGACTTCCTTTTCCTACTTTTCAGTTTGGTCACTCAGCCATGTCCAACTCTTTGTGACCCCAGGAACTGCAGCATACCAGGCCTCCCTGTCCTTCACCAACTCCTGGAGTTTACTCAAACTCATGTCCATTGAGTCAGTGATGCCATCCAACCATCTCATCCTCTGTCGTCCCCTTCTCCTCCCACCTTCAATCTTTTCCAGCATCAGGGTCTTTTCAAATGAGTCAGTTCTTCACATCAGGTGGCCAAAGTATTGGAGTTTAAGCTTCAGCATCAGTCCTTCCAATGAATATTCAGGACTGACCTCCTTTAGGATGGACCGATTGGATCTTCTTGCAGTCCCAGAGACTCTCAAGAGTCTTCTCCAACACCACAGTTCAAAACTATCAATTTTTCAACACTCAGCTATCTTTATAGTCCAACTCTCACATCCATACATGACCACTGGGAAAACCATAGCTTTGACTAGACAGACCTTTGTTGGCAAAGTAATGTCTCTGCTTTTTAATATGCTCTCTAGGTTGGTCATAACTTTTCTTCCAAGGAGCAAGCATCTTTTAATTTCATGGCTACAGTCACCACCTGCAGTCATTTTGGAACCCCCCAAAAATAAAGTCTCTCATTGTTTCCATTGCTTCCCCATCTATTTGCCATGAAGTGATGGGACCAGATCCCATGATCTTAGTTTTATGAATGATGAGTTTTAAGCCAACTGTTTCACTCTCCTCTTTTACTTTCATCAAGAGGCTCTTTAGTTCTTCTTCGCTTTCTGCCATAAAGGTGGTGTCATCTGCATCTCTGAGGTTAGATATTTCTCCCGACAACCTTGATTCCAGCTTGTGCTTCATCCAGCCCAGTGTTTCTCATGATGTACTCTGCAAATAAGTTAAAGAAGCAGGGTGACAATATACAGCCTTGTAATCCTTTCCCGATTTGGAACCAGTCTGTTGTTCCATGTCCAGTTCTAACTGTTGCTTCCTGACCTGCATACAGATTTCTCAGGAGGCAGGTCAGGTGGTCTGGTATTCCCATCTCTTGAAGAATTTTCCACAGTTTGTTGTGATCCACACAGTCAAAGGCTTTGGCATAGTCAATGAAGCAGAAGTAGATGTTTTTCTGGAACTCTCTTGCTTTTTCAATGATCTTTTACTTTTCTTTAATCTCCAGTTTTGCACTTCTCGTCAGTAACAGCCACCTGATTCAATGATGACACATACATACAGACTATCACTTTGGGGGGGGGGATTATTTTGCCATAAGTTATTTCAGAAGGATGAGCAAAGTTCACTCTGCTGAGCAAACTTTCCATGTCCTTCTGGATTATCTGTTAGATACACAGATTTTTTTGTTTGTGGAAGAAAGGAAGGGAGGAGATAATCCTTGTGAATTATCTATAACAGATAGTTATAATACTGACAGAGATAGATGTCTTTGTATATGTTAGAGATGCAGATTTCTGTAATATATTTAAGAGGAAGAGAGTGAGGAGAGGATAATCCTTGTGGTATCATTGTTGTTCAGTTGCCTAGTCATGGCTTACACTTTTTGTGTGTGTGTGAAGATGACAATTCTTCTAATTTTCTTTTTTGTAAATTTAATTATTTTAATGGGAGGCTAATTACTTTACAATATTGTGGTGGTTTTTGCCACACATTCACATGAATCATCCATGCGTATACATGTGTCCCCATCCTGAACCCCCCTCCCACCTCCCTCCCCTTCCCATCCCTCAGGGTCATCCCAGTGCACCAGCCCTGAGCACCCTGTCTTGTGCATCGAAACTGGACTGGTGATCTGTTTCACACTTGATAATATACATGTTTCAATGTTATTCTCTCAAATCATCCCACCCGCGCCTTCTCCCACAGTCCAAAAGTCTGTTCTTTATATCTGTGTCTCTTTTGCTGTCTCGCATATAGCGTTATCATTACCATCTTTCTAAATTCCATATATATGCGTTAATATACTATACTGGTGTTTTTCTTTCTGATTTACTTCACTCTGTATAATAGGCTCCAGTTTCATCCACCTCATTAGAACTGATTCAAATGTATTCTTTTTAATGGCTGAGTAATATTCCATGGTGTATATGTACCACAGCTTCCTTATCCATTCATCTGCTGATGGACATCTAGGTTGCTTCCATGTCCTGGCTATTGTAAACAGTGCTGTGATGAACATTGGGGTACACGTGTCTCTTTCAATTCTGGTTTCCTCGGTGTGTTTGCCCAGCAGTGGGGTTGCTGGGTCATATGGCAGTTCTATTTCCAGTTTTTTAGGAATCTCCATACTGTTTTCCATGGTGGGTGTACTAGTTTGCATTCCCACCAACAGTGTATGAGGGTTCCTTTTTCTCCACACCCTCTCCAGCATTTATTGTTTGTGGACTTTTTTGTAGCAGCCATTCTGACCAGCGTGAAATGGTACCTCATTGTGGTTTTGATTTGCATTTTTCTGATAAGGAGTAATGTTGAGCATCTTTTCATGTGTTTGTTAGCCATCTGTATGCCTTCTTTGGAGAAATGTCAGTTTATTTCTTTCATGGCTGACTCTTTGCGACCCCATGGACCTCAGCACGCCAGGCATCCTTGACCCTGACCATCTCCCAATTTGCCCAAGTTCATATCCATTGCACCGGTGATTGCATCCAACCATCTCATCCTCTGACACCCTCTTCTGCTCTCTGTCTTTCCCAGCATCAGGGACTTTTCCAATGAGTCAGCTGTTTGTGTAAGATGACCAAAATTCTGGAGCTTCAGCATCACTCCTTCCAAAAAGTATTTAGGGTTGATTTCTCTTAAGATTGACTGGTGTGATCTCCTTGCTGTCCAAGGGACTTTCAGGAGTATTCTCCAGGACCATAGTTTGAAGGCCTCAATTCTTTGGAGTTCTACCTTCTTCATGGTTCAGTTCTCACAACCATATGTGGGAGACCACAGCCTTGACTATTTGGAACTTCGTCAGCAGAGTAACGTCTCTGCTTTTCAACACACCCTTTAGGTCTGTCATAGGTTTCCTGCCAAGAAACAATCTTCTTCTCACTTCATGACTGCAGTCACCATCCACAGTGATTTTGGAGCCCAAGAAGAGAAAATCTGTCGCCACTTCCACCTTTTCCCCTTCTATTTGCCATTAAGTAATGGGGCTGGAGTACTCTTGCCTGGAAAACCCCGTGGACAGAGGAGCCTGGTGGGCTGCAGTCCATGGTATCGCTAAGAGTTGGACATGACTGAGCAACTTCACCTTCACTTTTCACTTTCATGCATTGGAGAAGGAAATGGCAACCCACTCCAGTGTTCTTGCCTGGAGAATCCCAGGGACGGGGGAGCCTGGTGGGCTGCTGTCTATGGGGTCACACAGAGTCAGACACGACTGAAGTGACTTAGCAGCAGCAGCAGCAATGGGGCCGGATGCCATGATCTGAGTATTTTTAATACAGAGTTTTAAGCCGGCTCTTTCACTCTGCTCCTTCACCCTCACCAAGAGGCTCTTTAGTTCCTCTTCACTTTTTGCCATTAGAGTGGTATCATCCACATATCTGGGACTGTTGATGTTTCTCCCGCTTATCTTGACTTCAGCTTGTAACTCATCCAGCCCGGCCTTTCTCATGATGTGCTCAGCGTATAGTTAAAACAAGCAGGGTGACAGCAGACAGCGCTGTTGTCCTCCTTTCTCAATCTTGAACCAATCAGTTGTTTCATACAGGGTTCTAACTGTTGTTTCTTGACTCGCATCCAGGTTTCTTAGGAGACAGGTAAGATAGTCTGGTGTTCCTATCTCTTCAAAAGCTTTCCACAGTTTGTTATGATCCACACAGTCAGTGTAGTTGATGAAACAGAGGTAGATGTTTTTCTGGAATTCCCTTGCTTTCTCTATGATCCAACGAATGCTGCAATTTGATCTCTAGTTCCTCCTCTTCTCCTAAGCCCAGCTTGGACATCTTGAAGTCCTTGGTTCACATAATGCTGAAGCCTAGCTTGCAAGATTTTAAGCATTGATCTTACTAGCATGGGAGATGAGTGCAACTGTCTGATAGTTAGCACATCTTTAGTACTACCCTTCTTGGGAATTGGGATGAGGATTGACCTTTTCCAGTCCTGTGGCCACTGATGGGTCTTCCAGATTTGCTGACATATTGAATGCAACACCTCGATGGCATCATCCTTTACGGTTTTGAATAGCTCTACTGGAATTCCATCACATCCACTAGATTTTTTAACAGCAGGCTCATGAGTTTCTCACGGCAAGTATACTGGAGTGGTTTGCCATTCTCTCCTCCAGCGGATCACGTTTTGTCAGAACTCTCCGGTGTGACCCATTCATCTTGGGTGGCATGGCTCATAGCTTCAGTGAGTTTTGCAAATCCCCACAACAAGGCAGTGATCCTTGAAGGGGGGATTATCATTACAGATATAGATTCTTGTGTATATGTTATTCTGGACCTCTGATTTTATCCCTGCCCATTTATTGCTACTTTTTCGAGACTGATTGATTGTGACTGAATTCTCAGCGAGTATTTTGTTTTAAATGAGTTCCTTTGTATATATTTTAAAATTTTGCCTTTAAGAGGTATCATATTATTTTATCTTCCTCTGTCTCTAGCTGACTTCACTTATTGTATGATCCTCCAAGGCCCATTCTTCTAGTGACCGATGACATAATGTCATAATTTCAGTGGTGGCTTTTCATGGATGAGGAATAGCCCACTATATATGTGTACCACATTTTCTTTAACCTTTAATCTGTCAGTGGACATTTTCTCATTTCTGTGTCTCAGCTGCTATAAGTAGTGCTGCAATGAACGTTGGGGAGTATGTGCCTTTTGGAATCATGTTTTTTATGGGATATATGACCAGATGTGGATATGTCAGATCCTAGGCTTGACTCCTTTGAAAGTTTTTTCCTTGCTTGGGGAGGCTGTCCTTTCAGTGGCTGTTGCCAGTGTCAACCCCACTGACAGAGTCAGGCAGGGAGCAGGAGGTGTTACATCTCTTGCCAGCCCACTACTGCATTTATCTGTAGACTTCTTAGTATGACCATTCTGACCAGTGTGATTAGATTTCTTCTTGTTATTCTGATTGGTATTCCTCATGTAATAATTGGGGATGCTGAGCATCTCGTCCTGTGTCCTTTTGGGGATTGTTTATCTTCTTTATTTTTCCTTAAAGTGTGAGAAGAAAATGTACCTGTTGCATTTGGTGTCTTGAAAGTCAGTTGTGTTTGGACTTTGTTTCTACAATAACTGCCCAAGGACCTTTCCTGAGGGCAGCTGTCATTAGCAACCCCACAGTCCTTGTGAATGGAGGTGCCAGTAAGCAAGGAGTTTAAGCTGCAGTTACAGGAAATGTCCACGAAGCGGCAGCACTATCTCATGTCCAACTTGGCGCTTAGTCCCTCAGTCGTGTCCCACTCTCTGCAACCTCATGGACTGTAGCCCGCCAGGCTACCCTTTCCATGGGGATTCTTCAGGCAAGAATAGTGGAGTGGGTGCCGTGCCCTCCTCCAGGGGATTAGCTCAACCCAGCGATCGAACCCAGGCCTCCAGCATTGCAGGAGGAATCTTTACCAGCTGAGCCATCAGGGAAGCCCAGGAATACTGGAGTGGGTAGCCTTTCCCTTCTCCAGGGGATCTTCCTGACCCAGGAATCAAACCGGGGTCTCCTGCATTTCAGGAAGATTCTTTACCAGCTGAGCTACCAGGGAAGCCCCCAGTCCAACTGTGGTTCTTCAGGCAAAGTGAGACTTCAGGAAAGTCGGCTTCCTGGGCTGTGAATAAGAGTGGAATGTGCCTAACCCTAACCCTAACCCTAACCCTAACCCTAAAGGCCTTGTGTCTCACTGTTTCTTCCCCTTAAGGCTTCACCCTTCCTTTCAGACTCATCCCAACCTGGGACACTGCTTTCTGCTTAGGTGCCTAGGAGGCTGCACTCTGGAAAGAGGTTTCAGCTGGGGACCCAGAACCAGCAGACCTGGAGGCTAGGTGACTTTTCCAAGGTCCTGTGGCCAGAGCATCAAGCCACCATTCTTTGGGTGCACTAGGGTCTATGGTCCCAGCCAGAGCAAAACAGATAGTCAGGTTTAAGAGGGGCTCAATTAAGGGCACCCACCTTGACTGTCTTGACCCCTTTCCAATCCAATCATGGGGACCCAAGCCTGGTCAGAATTCCAGGGACTGGAAAGCAGCCCAAGTCAGGGAGATCAGAGGGGATAAAGTAGGCAATAGTCTTCTGTTCTCTTTAATCTCATGTCGATACAATGTTGACCTATATTTGCTTTGCAGTTTTGTGCTTATTGTGTATAGGCTCCTGATTCATTTATGACATACATACAGCATATCTGTTCTTTTTTCAATTTTTTGCCATAGAGATTATTGAACAAGGTTGAGCAAGCTCCCTGTGCTGAATATTATGTCCTTCTGAAGTATCCATTCTGACTGTATGCGACACCAAGGACTGTAACCCTCTAGGTTCCTCTTTCCATGGATTCTCCAGGCATGAAAACTGGAGTGGGTAGCCATTCCCTTCTGGAGATCTTTTGGATCCAGGAGTTGAATGCAGGCTTCCACATTGCCATCATATTATTTACCTTTGAGCCACCAAGGAACCCCTAGTATCTATTAGAGATACAGATTTTTTTGTATATGTAGAAGAAAGGAGGAAGGAGATAATCCTTTGAATTATCTATTTTTTGTTGTTCAGTCACTCAGTCCTGTCTGACTCTGAGACACCATGGACTGCAGCATGCCAGGCTTCCCTGTCCTTCACCATCTCCCAGAACTTGCTCAATCTCATGCCCATTAAGTTGGTGATGCCATCCAACCATCTCATCAGGTACATATTTGTGTATATGTGGAAGGAAGGAAGGAGATATTCATTGTGAATCATCTATTACAGATACGGTTTTGGGTGTATATGTTAGAGATACAGATTTAAGTGTATATGTGGAAGGAAGGTAGAAGGAAGGAGGGAAGGGAAGGAAGGAGATAATCCTTGTGAAATATCTCTTATAGACACAGATTTCTGTGTATACGTTAGTCTTTATTCATAATTCATCCCTGGCTATTTATTCTTTTTTTTTTTTTTTTTTTGGTAATTCCTTGTTTCTCTTTAAATTTTCAGAGTCTCTTTGGTGTTGTAAATTAGTTTGTATATATCACTTTTTTTATTTGCCTAGAAGGAACATCATATGCTTTTCTCTTCCTGCCTGGCTGAATACAGTTAGTGTATGATCCTCCAAGGTCCATCCTTGTGGTGCATAATCTCATAATTTTAGTGCTGCTTTTGTGTGTCTGACTAATACCAGTGTGTTTATGTCCCACATCTGCAATAAGCTTTATTCTGTCAAAGGACATCCTATGGTTCTGTGTCTTGGCTACAGTAAGGAGTACAACAGTGAATGTTGGGGTGCATGTGTCTTTTTGAATGATGGTTTTCTCAGGGATATAGGCTCAGGCGTGGATGTCAGATACTAGGCTTTGCTCTCTTCACTGGTTTATCTTCTGCCATGCAGAGACTGTCTTCTCTACAGGTGATGGCAAAGTCCATCCACACTGACTGTGTGGTGGGGTTCAATCCTGTCCTGGCTCTCTCCTGCTTTTACTGCTTGTAGACCTTTGAGGATATCCATTATGACTGGTGGGGTTTGATTCCTTGTTATTGTTTTGATTGTCATTCCTCCTATAATAATTATGATGCTGAACATCTTGTTCTGTGGCCATTTGAGGGTTTTTTTTTTTCTTCTTTCTTTTCCATAAAGGATTTGAAGAAATTCACATGTCCCAATTGACTTCTTGAAAGTTGAATGTGTTTGGAAATTTTTCTGCAGTACCCACCATAGGACATTTCCTGAGGTCAGCTCTCGTTAAAAGCCCCCTTGGTCTTGTGAACTGGACTTGCAATGAAGCACTGCTGGTCAAGTTGTATTTGTAGGAAATGTCCACAAGACTGTAGCATTTCTTCATGCCCAACTGTTGTTCCTGGAGTACAGAGATCCTTAAGAAAAACTGGCGTCCTGGGCTGTGAATTACAGTGGAAAGTGTGAGCAAATACCCAAGGGCTTGTGTCTCACTCCTTCTTCCCCCTAAAGCTCCAACTTCCCCTTTAGACACCTCCCTGCCTGGGCCACAGCAACCTGCTGAGGTGCCTAGGAGGCTGCATCTCAGGAAGGCTAGAATTGGGGACCACACCATGAGGAGATCGAGAAGTGAGGTGAATTTTCCACAGTCCTGGAGGTCAGAGGACTGAGCCACCATCTTTTGGGTGCCATGGGGACCTTGTTCCCAGCCAATCAATTCAGACAGTATGGGTTTAAAAGGGAGGTCAATTAAGGACACCCTGCCTGGCTGTCTCATCCCCATCTAGTCTAGCCATGGGACCCAGGCCTACTCAGGCTCCAGGGATGGGTTAGCAGCCCAAGTTGGGAGTTCGGAGGGAAGAAAATAGGCATTCCTTTTCTTTCTTTCACTTTTCTTTAATCTCTAGTTTTTTGCTTCAGGTCAGCATACCTGATTCAATTATGACATACACAAACAGCATATCTCTTGTTATGGGACCTCTAAGCAAATGCTGACCACATGTTTGACTATGAGGCTTCTAGGCAGATGCTCAATTCGGGTCTGCTCTAGGCAGATGCTCAGGTCATGATTGACCATAAGGCCTCTAGACAGATGCTCAGCTTGTGTTTATCTAGAGGCTTCAATGCTCTTGCTCAATTCGTGTGTGTCTATGAGGCCTCAAGGCAGATGCTCACCTCATCTGTGACCATGAGGCATCTAGAAAGGCTCTCAGCTCATGTCCTCATCTTGTTGTGTAGGCATTTGGGTTTTTTTTTTTTTTTTTTCCTCCTTTCCTAAAAGGGTGCAAGGAAAGTTGGCATTTAAAATTAGCTTCTTGAAAGTCAGTTGTGTTTGGAATTCATTTCTGCAATACCCACGCCAGGACCTTTCCTGAGGGCAACTGTCATTAGCAACCCCACAAGCCTTTTGAATTGGAGGTGCCAGTCAGCATTCATGGGCAAGTTGTTGTTACAGGATATGTCCACAGGCGGCAGCCCTTCTTCATGCTCAACTCTGGTTCTACCTGCAACCAGAGCCTTAGGGAAAGTCAACTTCCTGGGCTGTGAATTAGAGTAGAATGTGGCTGAGCAAACACCCAAGCCCTTCTATCTCACCACCTCTTCCCCCCTGAAGAGCCTCCCCTCTAGCCTCATGCCCACCTGGGGCACCAACCCTTGCTGAGGTGCCAGGAGGCTGCACTCTCAGGAAGGAGTCTTGAGCTGGGGACCCAAGCACCAGGAGACCTGGGGTCTGGGTGATTTTCTGTGTTTCTCAAAGTCAGAGGGTCGGGCCAGTAGGATTTGGGTTCACTAGGGATTCTGGTCCAAGATAGGACAAACCAAACTGTACAGGTTTAAGAAGAGGATCTATGTTCGGCACCCTGCTGTGCTGTCTCTACCCATCCCCAGTCCAGCCCTGGGACTCAAGCCCACTCAGGGTCCAGGGGTGGGATGACAGTCCAAGTCTTGGAGGAGGCAGGGAATGAAGTAGGATTCCTCTCCTTTCCTTTAGTCTCATGCTGATACCATGTTGAAGTCTAGTCCATTTGCAGTTTTGTGCTTGTCCTTGGTGTATGATGAACTGATTCAGTTATGACAAATATATTCAGCATATGTGTAGTGTTCGTTTTGATTTTTTTGCCATAGAGTTTATTGAACAAGTTTCAGTAAAGTTCTCTATTCTGATCTTCAGGTCCCTGTGGAGTATTTATTAGAGATACAGATTTTTTTGTACACGTGCAAGGAACCAAGGAAGTAGTCCTTGTAGATTATCTATTCCAGTGATAGATTTCTATGTCTATGTTAGAGACAAATACTTCTGTGTATATGTGCATGGAAGTGAAAAGTTGCCACTATGAGCCATGAACAACACTGGGATTCTTGGCCTCCAGAGGAGAGGAATCCAATCCAGGGCCAGAGATGAGGCTTGATTGCTCAGAGCTTTTGTGTGATAAAGTATAAGAGAGATAGAGAAAGCATCTGACATAGACATCAGAAGGGGGCAAGGAAGAGTGCTCCCTTGCTAGTTTTTAGCAAGAAGTTATATACCTATTAGCTAGCTGCTAACTAAAGAAAGGAAATGTCTCAAAACTCAGAGAGTGGCACCAGGCCCCTCACCCACAACATGCATTTTGAGATAACATTGGCACAAGGTGAGTCATCCAGGGCCATAAAACAACTGATGCGAATCTTGATGAAAGGTAGTTTTCTGAGCAAATACATAGTTTCATTAACATAGCTTAAGAGAACATTTCCATGAGTAAAACATACTGGTTTATTGAGCCATTATTGGTTCTGAGTCTCAGGCAGAACTGACTTGAAGAAAGACAGAGTCTAACGTAAATACATAGTTCATTAACGTAGCTTAAGAAAAACATTTCTGTAAGAAAAAGGCATTGGTTAGCTCAAGGTTTGAGAAAAGTTAAGTTCAGGTGGGACCAGGTGTTGTCATGGCAACACAGAATTTTAAAAGAAACCTTTTAATTTTGTAGAGCTGAGGGGGAGAAAAGTCTGATACTCATAGTTTATTTCCTCCTGCCATTTAAGAGAGACTTGGGCTGTCATCCCATCCCTGGACCCTGAGTGGGCTTGAGTCCCAGGGCTGGACTGGGGATGGGTAGAGACAGCACAGCAGGGTGCCGAACATAGATCCTTTTCTTAAACCTGTACAGTTTGGTTTGTTCTATTTCCTCAGTTTGGGGGGCCCTAGCCTTCCTGCCTGTAACCCTTTCAGAAGGAAGAAAGCAAGGAAGGAAGTCAGGATATAATCCTTGTGGATTAGCTCATACAGATACAGATTTCTGGAGGTACGTTAGGTATACAGATTTCATTGCCTATGTGAAAGGAAGGAAGGATGGAAGGAGAGGAGGAGGAAATAATCCTTGTGGATTATCTACTACAGATACAGATTTCTTTGTATACATTAATACCAACCTCCTAATTCATCCCTGGCCCTTTGCTATTTTTTTTTTTTTGAACTCTTAGTTTGTGTTTGCAACTCAGAGTTTCTTCTTACATTGTAAATTACTTCCTCTGTATCTCATTCTTTCAGTTTTACCCTCAAGGGACATCATCTGCCATTTTCTTTCTCTGTTGCTAACTTCTCTTAAGTGTATTTTTCTCCAAGGCCCATCCTTGTTGGGACTGTTGGCTTAATTTCATAATTTCAGGAGTGGGGTTTCAAGTCTGAGTCATAGCCCGTTGTACATATGTACCACATGACTAAGATTCATCTGTCGGTGGACCTATTCTTGGGTCTGTGTCTTGGCAATTGGAGGAACCACTGCAGTGAACGTTGGATGCATGTATCATTTTTCAATGGCGGTTTTTTGTAATACAGGCTGAGGTGTGGGTATTAGAATCCTAGGTTTAGCTCTCTTGAAATTTTTTGCTCTGGCCTGTGGCTGTCCTTGAAGCTGTCCCTTCAAGGGGCTGTTGCCAATGTGTATTCACAGAGAACATGAAGGGAGTGTTCCATCATCTCCCGGCTCTCTCCTCCATGCACTGTTTGCAGACGGTTAGGATGGCCATTCTGTCAGACAGGATTTGATTTCTTGTCATTTTCATCGGCATTGCTCCTGTAATAACTCAGGATGCTGAGCATCTTGTCCTGTGGCCATTGGGTTCTTTCCTTTTTTTTTTTTTTTTTTTTTTATTTCTTTCCTTAAAGGTTGTGAGGAAAATTGACTCTTGAAATTGGCTTCTTAAAAGTTGGTTGTGTTTGGAATTTTTGCAATACCTGCTGCAGGACCTCCCCTGAGGGCAGTTGTCTGCTGAGGCCTCTGGCCATACGTCCAGCTCAGCGTGTCCACGAGGCCTCAAGGCAGATGCCCAGCTCCTGTGTGTCTGTGAGGCTTCTGGGCAGATGTTCAGCTCCTCTCTAAGAAGCCTCTCAGCAGACCCTCAGCTCCTGTGTGTATGAGGTCTGGGCAGATGCTCTGCTTGTGTGTGTCTCTGAGGACTCTAGGCAGATGCTCAACTCCTGTGTTTCTATGAAGCCTCTAAGCAGATGCCCAGATAGTGTGTGTCTATGAGATCTATAGGCATAAGCTCAGCTCATGGGTCTACATGAAGCCTCCAGGCAGATGCTCAGCTCTTGTCTATGATGCCTTTGGCCATGCACTCGGCTCAGTGTATCTATGAAGTCTTCTAGGCAGACACTCAGGTCGTGGATGTCTGTGAGGCCTTTAGGCATATGCTCAGCTCGTGTGTGTCCATGAGGCCTCTAGGCAGATGCTCAGCTCATGTCTTTGAGGCCTCTGGCCATGCACTCACTCAGTGTGGCTAGGCAGACACTCAAGTCGTGTGTGTCTTTGAGGCCTAGAGGCAGACGCTCAGCTCGTGAGTATCTATGAGGCCTCTAAGCAGACCCTCAGGTCTTATGTGTCTACAAGGCCTCTAGGCAGATGCTGACCGCGTGTGTGTCTGTAAACCTCTAGGCAGATTCTCAGCCTGTGTCTCTACAGTGGCTTCTCACTGATGCTCAACTTCAGTGTGACTGTTAGATCTCTAAACTAACACTCGGCCTGTGTCTTTATAGAGACCTCTAGGCTGATGCTCAGGTCGTGTGTGTCTATGAAGTCTATAGGCTAGCATTTAGCTCATGTTTATCTAGAGATCTGAAAACAATGTTCAACCCGTGTGTACCTCTGAGACTTCTATGCTGACACTTACCTATTGTTTGTCTATGAGGCCTCTGGTCAGATTCTGAGCTCAAGTGTGTGAGGCCTCTAGTCAGATGCTAACCTCCTGTGTTTCTATGAGGCCTCTATTCAGAAGCTCAGCTCGTGTGTGTCTATGATTTCTCTAGGCAGACGCTTAGACTTTTTCTATATACAGGCCTCTTGTCAGCTTGTGTTTATCTTTGAGGCGTCCAGGCAGATGCTCATCTCGTGTGTGTCTGTGAGGCCTCTAGGCAGACGCTCAGTTCATGTGTTTGAGGCCTCTAGGCAGACGCTCAGCCTGTGTCTAATTAGAGGTCTGTATGCTGACACTAAGCTCGTGGGTGACAATGACGCCTCCAGGCAGACGCTAAGCTGGTCTGTGTCTATGAGGCCAGATTGTTTAATTTTGAGCCATTCAGGGGCTTTGTTCTCCTGATCTTAATGTATCTAATGTGCACTTCATAGATCTTACCTTTGGGATAGATGAAAGTTTTCCCACTTTTATCAGCTGTATAATGCCAAATACAGAAGACCCAGACAGATTCCAACAAAACCAGCACAGATCCTAGCATCAATGCATCCAGATGAACTGATTCCTAGATCGGGTAATAAATTTACCCTATAAAAAGAACTAATTCCAACTAGCTTACCCAACCCCACAAGATTTACCTCCCAAATGAACCAGTTCCAACTGGACCAGTTCCCAAATCAGGTAAATACACTTACCCTACAACTGAGCTACTTGCAACTATGGTGGGCATGCCCCACAAGGACTAGTTCCCAATGAATTTGTTCAAGGTAGAGTCCAACAACACTTCCCCTCTGCAAATGGGTACCCAACCAAATTTGCTTATCCTGTAACGGAAAGCCCAGATTAAGAGGAAAGTATGTTTCTGTTAGGCGAATGTGATCTCCTCAGTTCTGTCTCGTCTCACCAAAAATTTGAAGCAACAGACATTAAAGTCCTCGGCACATACCGCTTTGGACAGACCGTGTTATAGCTCTTAGATCAGTGTTACAGCTCCATGTTACAGCTGTTTTATTTAGAAAATAGCAGGAAATATATCCTTGAGGTATGAGGGCATGCCGACCCAAAGACACAAAGAGAAGAGAAAGTGCCCCAGCCCTTTGGCTCCTCTTTTTATGTGTTTTTTCCTCCCCCCTGGGCCTGTCCTATGTAAATTGGGCTTGGCCAGGAGTGCTGTTTGTTCCACCTGAGGTCCTCACTCCGGTCCTCGGACCTTCCCTTGACCTTCCTTTGTTCTATTTTCGCAGGCTTTTCCTTTCCTTGTCTTTTGGCCATCGCCATTTTGGACTCCTGTTTCCTATTCTACCTACCTAACATTTCCATGTGCACACCGGAGCAACTTGCCCTCCAAAATCTAACCAATCAGCTCTTAACTCAAAAGGACACACAAAACATCATACTCGCTGAACCACTATCAAATTGCGTATACTTACCCTACAAATGAAATTGAGTTCCTCGACTCTAGAAGTTTATTGGTTCCTTGTCTCAACTGCCAAGTGCTGGGGGTAGCCAGGGAATCTTCAGGGAATCTTGAAGGAAAGAACTTCAGGACAACAAATGGTCCCAGCAGCTGCTAGGGTCTTGCCCCAATATTTCCTGATCGGGGCCAGCTAGCTACAAGCAGCAAGGCTCCTGGCTGGCTAAGCCAAATTGTTCCTGAGTCCAAGCTAACTCTGCTCACTGCACAATAGGCCAATGAATCTGAGAGATGAGGTGTTGAGGCAAGGAAGGGACTTTAATTGGGGAGCCAGCAGACCGAGAAGATGGCAGCCTAGCGCCTCAAATTAACCATCTTATTAGGGTCTGGATGCCAGGTTGTTTTATAGACCAGAGAGAAAGAAGCAATGAGGAACTAAAATCAAAAGGCAGAAGGAGAGGGAGATGCAGTGGGGAAGTAAATTGAGAGGGTCTTCAGCTTGCAAAACATTTCCAAGGGAATGAAAAGCCTTCTGAAAGGGTGTGCTAATCTCTTCTATTTACAGGTGGGCAAGGACAAATTATCTCTCCCTGAGCTGAACAAAGACACTTTAGTTTACAGTCAAGCAGGGAGATAGGGACTTCCAGGTAAGCCACTGAGTGCAATTATAACAATTAAAGCAATGAAAAGCAAGTCAAAAAAACAGTTTTCAACATGGAGTCAGAATTGATTTTCTCCATGCAACAAGATGGTGACTGCAGCCATGAAATTAATAGACACTTACTCCTTGGAAGAAAAGTTATGACTGACCTGGACAGCATATTAAAAAGCAGAGACATTCCTTTGCCAACAAAGGCCCATCTAGTCAAGGCTATGTTTTTTCCTGTAGTCACTTATGGATGTAAGAGTTGGACTATAAAGAAAGCTGAGCACTGAAGAATTGATGCTTTTGAACTATGGTGTTGGAGAAGACTCTTGAGAGTCCCTTGGACTGCAAGGAGATCCCACCAGTCCATCCCAAAGGAGATCCGTCCTGAATATTCACTGGAAGCACTGATTCTGAAGCTGAAACTCCAATACTCTGGCCACCTGATGCAAAGAACTGACTCATTTGAAAAGAGCCTGATGCTGGGAAAGATTGAATGCAGGAGGAGAAGGGGACGACAGAGGATGAGATGGTTGAATGGCATCACTAACTCATCTCAATGGACATGAGTTTGAGTAAACTCTGGGAGTGGGTGATGGACAAGGAGGCCTGACATGCTGCAGTCCACAGGGTCGCAAAGAGTCAGACACAACTGAGCAACTGAACTGAACTGATGCACCAAGATGAAGGAAACCCCTTTCAGGTTCCCTAGGAACAGTCATGTCCCTTGAAGGGACAGCCTCCACAGGCCAGAAGAAAAAATTTCAAGACAGCTAAACCTAGGATTCTAATACTCACATCTGGGCCTATAGTACCAAAAACCATCATTCAAAAGGAAAAAATGTACCCCAATGTTCACTGCAGTGGTACCTCCAGTTGCCAAGACACAGACCCAAGATAAGGTCCAATGACAGATGAAATCTTAAACAAACGTGGTACAAGTATAAAATAGGCTACTACTCAGACTTGAAAAATCGACACTGAAATTATGAAATTAGTCAATGGTCCCCACAATGATGGACTTGGAGGAAAATATGCTATGAGAAATCAGCAACAGAGGAAGAAAATAGCAGATGTCCTGGAGGGTGAAACTGAAAAAAAAAGACAGAGAAAGTCGTTTACAACATAGAGACTGTGAGATGCAAACACAAACCCTGAATTCCAAAGGGGATGGGGCGGTGGGGGGGGGGGTGGGTGGGGAAGAGCCAGGGATGAGTTAGGACGTCAGCACTATGTACCCAAGGAAACTGTGTCTGAAATAGATAATCCACAAGGATTATCCCCTCCTCCCTTCCTTCCCTCTGTCCTTCCTTCCTTTCACATAAGCACTGAAATCTGTATATCCAACATATATCCAGAAATTTGTATCTGTATGAGCTAATCCACAAGGCTTATCTCCAGCCTTCCTTCCTTCCATTCACATATACACAGATTTATCTCTAACATATACATAAAAATCTGTCACTGGAACAGATAATCTACAAGAACTATTTCCTTCCTTGGTTCCTTGCACATGTACAAAAAATCTGTATCTGAAAGGTCGGAGCATGCCCCGGGAAAGTGCTGCAAGGCAAATTCCGAAGGCTGGCTAAACTTCCAGGGGCTGGCCCCCTGCAGCCTGGTCCAATCAGGCACCAACATAAAGCCCTCGGACACTGACCACCGCTGTAGCCCGCGCTTTCTTCCTTATATGAAAAGACCTGCCCTGGATGCCCGGCCCGGACTATAAAACCCCTCCCCACCCCTCATACCTTGCAGACTCCCTTTGTCTCCTCACTCACCCACCCCCGGGAGTTCTGCCCGAGAGCGGGGCTCAATAAAAAGGCCTTTACTACCGGTCATTAGAGGCGGCTTTTTTTCTCCCGCGGCGTTTCCTAACAGTATCTCTATTAAATAGTCCACAGGGACCTGATGATCAGAATAGAGAACTTTACTGGACCTTGTTCAAAAAACTCCTTGGGAAAAAAATCAGAACAACTACACATATGCTGAATGTATCTGTCATAACCGAATCAGTTAGTTGTACACTGAGGACAAGCACAAAACTTCAGATTGACTAGACTAGAAGTTGCTACTAACCATACACAGAAATCTATACCTGTAATAAATAAACCACAAGGATTAGTTCCTTCCTTCCTTCCACATATGCACTGAAATCTGTATCTCTAACATGCTTGTTGCTCTTTGGTCGCTAAGTTGTGTCCAACACTTAGCAACCCCATGGACTCTAGCCCACCAGGCTTCTCTGCCCATGGGATTTCCCAGGAAAGAATACTGGAGTGGGTTGCCATTTTCTTCTCCAGTATCTCTAATATGTCCACAGGGATATGTATCTCTATTAGCTGATCCACAAGAATTCTCCTCTGCCTGCCTGCCTGCTTTCTCTCCCTCATGCACGTCCACAGAGAAATATTTATCTCAAACATAAAGAATTATATCAGTAGCTGTAATATGTAATCCACAAGGCCTACATCCTTCCTTCTTTCCTTGCACATGTACAAAAAAGCTTCACCTCTAATAAGGTCCTAAAGGCATCTGATGTTCAGCACAGAGAACTTACGTGGCCTTGCTCAATAACCTCTATGGCATAAGAATCAACTCAAAGTAGTAAAGCCCGTATGTGTATGTCATAGCTGAGTCAGTCCACTGTACACAAGGACAAAACTGTAAATTGACTTCAACAGAGCATGGGCATGAAATGATTGAAGAAAAAAAAAGGAAAGGAAATCATGCCTAGTTTATTCCCTGCACCTGTTGGATTTGGTATGCTATCTGAATTCGGGAACCTAGTAGGCTTGAGTTCCAGTGCTGGACCGGGGTGGGGTCAAGACAGTCAAACAGGGTGCCCATCATAGATACCTCTCTTAAACCTGTACTGTCTGGTTTGCCCTGGCTCAGTCCAGAATCCTAGTGAACTCAAACCCTAATGGCCCGACCCTATGACTTGGAAGACCACAGAAAATCACTCCGACCCCAGGTCTCCTGGTGCTGGGGTCCCCAGCTCAAGAGTCCTTCCTGAGAGTGCAGCCTCCCAGACTCCTCAGCAGGGAGCAGAGCCCCAGGTAGGCATGAGGCCAGAAGGGAGGGGTGAAGCTTCAGGGGGTAGAAGCTGTGAGATAGAAGGGCGTGGATGTTTGCTCAGGCACATTCTACTCTAATTCACAGCCCAGGAAGTCGACTTTCCCTAAGGCTCTGGTTGCAGGGGGAACCAGAGTTGGGCATGAAGAAGTGCTGCCACCTTGTGGGAATTTCCTGTAACAGCAACTTGCCCACCAGCGCTGACTGGCACCTCCAATTCAAAAGGCAGTTAATGACAGCTGCCCTTAGGAAAGGTCCTGGGGAAGGTACTGCAGAAATGAATTCCAAACACAACTGACTTTCAAAAACCCAATTTCAAAGGGCAATTTTCCTCACATCCTTTAAGGAAAGAAAAAAAAGAACCCAAACGGCCACAGGACAAGATGCTCAGCATCGCTAATTATTACAGGAGTGATGTCGATCAAAATGACAAGCAATGAAATCCCATCTGACAGCATGGGCATCCTCAGTGTCTGCAAACAGTACAGGAGGAGAGAGCCAGGAGATGATGGAACCCCACTTCATGTTCCCTGGGACTAGACATGGGCAACAACCCCTTGAAGGGACAACCTCCACAGGCCAGAAGAAAAAATGTCAAGACAGCTAAACCTAGGATTCTAATACCCACACCTGGGCCTATATTATGAAAAACCATCATTCAAAATGACACATGCACCCCAATGTTCACTGCAGTGGTATCTCCAATCGCCAAGACACAAACCCAAGACAAGTGCCAGTGACAGATTAAATCTTCAACAAATGTGCTACATACTTACAAAGGGCTGTTACTTGGACTTTAAAAACTGACACTGAAATTATGAAATTAGGCCAACGGTCCCCACAAGGATGGACCTTGGGGGATAATACACTAAGAGAAATCAGCAACAGAGGAAGAAAATAGCAGATGATATCCCTGGAGGGCAAAACTGCAACAAGGTGAGACAGAGGAAGTCATTTACAACGCAAAAAGTGACTCTGAGATGCAAACACAAACCCAGAATTCCAAAGGGGAGGAAATAAAAATAAAAGGGAAAGAGTCAGGGATGATTTAGGAGGTCAGTACTAACATATATGGAAATCTGTGTCTGTAATAGGTAATTCACAAGGATTATCTCCTCCTTCCTTCTTTCTTTCCTTCCTTCCTTTCATATAGGCACTGAAATCTGTATATCCAACCTATATCCAGAAATCTGTATCTGAATGAGCTAATCCACTAGGCTTATCTTTGGCCTTCCTTTCTTGATTTCTTTCTTCCTTCCTTCTTTTTACATATACACGGAAGTATTTATCTCTAACATAGACATAGAAATCTGTTGCTGAAATAGATAATCTACAAGGACTATTTCCTCCCTTGGTTCCTTGCACATGTACAAAAAAATCTGTATCTCTAATAAACAGTCCACAGAGACCTGATGATCAGAATAGAGAACTTTACTGGACCTTGTTCAATAAACTCCGTGGAAAAAAAAAAACAAAAACAACTACACATACACTGAATGTATCTGTCATAACTGAATCAGTTCATTGTATACTAAGGACAAGCACAGAACTTCAGATTGACTAGACTTCAAAATAGCATCAGAATGAGACTAGGGAAAAGGAAAGAAAAGTAACGCCTACTTTATTCCCTCTGACCTCCAAGACATGGGCTCTTATCCCATCCCTGGACCTGACGAGGTCTGAGTCCCAGGGTTGGCCTGCGGTGGGGTGAGATGGCCCAGCAGGGTGCCCTTCACAGAGACCCCTTCATAGTGTTAGAGTCTCTTAAACCTGTGCTATCTGGTTTTTTCTGGCTGGGACCAGAATCCCTAGTGCACCCCAACGATGGTGGCCTGACCCTCCAGCCCTGAGGATACAGGGTAGACTCACCAAGCTGAAGCCTCCTTCCTAACAGTGCAGCCTCTATACTTTGTACTAACATAAATTTAGAAATGTAAGTCTGCAATAAACCCAAGGATTATCTCCCTCCCTCTGTCCCTCCCTCCCTTCCACATATACACAGAAATCTGTATCTCTAACATACACAGAAATTTTTGTCTCTAATAGATAAGGTCCACATAGTCAAAGCTATGGTTTTTCCAGCAGTCATGTATGGATGTGAGAGTTGGACCATAAAGAAGGATGAGCACCAAAGAACTGATGCAACACCACAGTGGTGTTGGAGAAGACTCTTGAGAGTCCCTTGGACAGCAAGGAGATCAAACCAGTCCATCTTAAAGGAAACCAACCCTGAAAAATCACTAGAAGGACTACTGCTGATGCTCCAATACTTTGGCCACTTGCTGCGAAGAACCAACTCAGTGGAAAAAACCCTAATGCTGGGAAAGATTGAAAGCAGGAGGAAAGGGGGATGACAGAGGACAAGATGGTTGGATGGCATCACTGACTCAATGCACAGGAGTTTGAACAGCCTCTAGGAGATGGTGAAGGACAGGGGAGTCAGGTGTGCTGCAGGCCGTGGGGTCGCAAAGAGTTGGAAATGACTGAGCGACTGAACAAAGCTGGTGGAGGTGACTGAAATCCAGCCAAGCTGTTTCAAATCCTCAAAGATGATTCTGTTAAAGTGCCACTCTCAATACGACAGCAAATTTGGAGAACTCTATGATCCAATGGATGTTGGCAATTTGATCTTTGGTTCCTCTGCCTTTTCTAAATCCAACTTGTACATCTAGAATTTCTCAGCTCATGTACTGTTGAAGCCTAGCTTGAATGATTTTGAGCATTACTTTGCTGGCATGTGAAATGAGTGCAATTGCACAGTAGTTTGAACATTCTTTGGCATTGTCCTTCTTTGGGATTGAAATGTAAACTGACCTTTCCAGTCCTGTGGCCACTGCTGAGTTTTCCAAATTTGCTGTCATATTGAGTGGAGCACTTTAACAGAATCATCTTTTAGGATCTGAAATAGGTTGGCTGGATTTCAGTCACCTCCTCTAGCTTTGTTCATAGTAAGGCTTCCTTCTAGGCTTCCCACGTGGTTCAGCCATAAAGAATCCGCCTGCAATGCAGGAGACATGGGTTCAATCCCTGGGTTTGGAAGATCCCCTGGAGGAGGGCCCAGGGACCCACTCCAGTATTCTTGCCTGGAGAATCCCATGGACAGAGGAGCCCGGCGGTCCGTGGGGTCACAGAGAGGTGGACGCGACTGAAGTGACTGAGCACACACTGCCTCCACAGGCAGAGCTAACCTCACCTCCAGGGTGTCTGGCTCCAGGTGAGTGACCGCACCTCCATGGTTGTCCAGGTCATTAAGGCCTTTTTGTACCTAAGTTCTTCTGTGTATCCTTGCAGCCTCTTCTTAATATCTTCTGCTTCTGTTAGGTTCATACCATTTCTGTCCTTTATCAGGCCCATCTTAGCATGAAATGTTCCCTTGCTATCTCTAATACTCTTGAGGAGATCTCTAGCCTTTCCCATTCTATTGTTTTACTCAATATCTTGCATTTCACAAGGCCTGGAGAGCTGTTAATGACAGCTGCCCTGAGGAAAGGTCCTATAACATATATTGCAGTAATAAATTCCAAACACAACCGTCTTTCAAGAAACCAATTGCAGCAGGTAAATTTGCCTCACACTCTTTAGGGAAAATATAAAAAACAAAACAAAACAAATGGCCATAGGACAAGATGCTCAACAACCCTAATTATTATAGGATGTTGAGCATCTTGTCCTCCTAATTATTATAGGAGGAATACCAACCTAAAAGACAAGAGTTTGTAACAGTTTTTAATAAATATAAATGTGACAACAAGAAATCAAATCACACTTTTCAGAATGGCCATCCTCACAAGTCTACTAAGAATAGATGTGGGAGAGAGCCGGGCTGAGAGGAAACCCCCTACATGGTCAATGGGAATGGACAATGGCAACAACCCCTAAAAAGGATAGCCTTCACGGGCCAGAAAATAAAATTTCAAAATAGCTCAGCCCATGACCTAACATACCAACACTTGGGCTTATATCCCAAGAAATCCATCAACGAAAAAATCACACGTACCCAATGTTCATGCAGCACCACTTATAGCAGCCACAACACCAGGACCAGCAAGATGTCGTCTGACAGATTAAAAGTTAAAGAAGATGTGGTTTGTATATACAGTGGAGTATTACTCAGCTATGAGAAACCACCACTGAAATTGTTAAATTATGCCACTAATTGTCACAAAGATGGAGGTTGGAGAATCATAGATAAGTGAAGTCAGCCAAAGAAAGAAAGTAAATAGCATATGATGTCCCTCTGGACAAAATAAAAAATGATAAACAAAGGAACACATTTATTAATCAAAAAGAGACTGAGAATTCAAGCCCAAAGATTTCCAAGAAAAAGTGAAAGAGCAAGGATCAATTAGGAGGTCAGGTCTGACATATATACAGAAATCTGTAATAGAAAATCCACAAAGATTCTCTCTTTTCTTCCTTCCTTCCTTTCAAATATACACAGAAATTTGTATCTCAAACATAGAGAAATCTGTATCTGTAATAGATAATCCAAAATCATTATCTCCTATCTTCCTTCCACATACACACAGAAATCTGTTTCTCTAATAGATACTCAAGAAGGACCTGATGTTCAGCACAGGGAACTTGGTCTACCTTCTGCAATAACATCTAGGGCAACAGAATCCAAAAAGAACAGATACGCTGTGGGCATATGTCATAAGTGATGCAGGGGGCTGTACCCTGAAGATAAACACAAACCTGCAAACTGACTGTGCTCCAGCATAGCACAGACATGAGATTAAAGAAAAGGAACAGAAAAGTCAATGCTGAGCTTATTCCCTCCCTCCTCTCTGACCAGGGCTTCTCTCCCATCCCTGAGCAGGCTTGTGTGTTCATGTCTGGGCTTGGGTGGGGTTGAAGCAGCCAGTTATAAAAACCAAAAATTTAATAGAGACAGGCAACCCTGTGATTTGGCCCCACTAGGTACAATAACCAAGACAGGAAATCAAGCTAGTCATAGAAGCACATGAATGGAAACAGACCATGGGGTACATGTACAAAATGAAATGTTTCTCAACCATAAAGAAATAGGAAATAACATCAAGTCCAGCCTCAGGAAAGAAAGTAGAGATGATCATTCCCAGTTAAGTAAGGGAGACAGGGACAGACAAGTATCATAAGATATTGCTTCTAGGTGTAATCTAAAGATGGATACAAATGAAATTATTGCCCCAAGACACAGCACCACAGACTAAGAAATTTCTGGTCACCAAGATATAAAGATGGGGAGCAGGGAGAAATGAGCTTCTTCAGACTAATATATGCACAATACTACTTATAAAGTCAGTCACCAGAACCCACTGTGTAACACAAGGAAACTTACATCATGCTCTGTATTAACCTATAAAGAAAAAAACTAACAAATCACATATACATCTGTGTAGATGTTAAATAAGGCAGGCATCCAAGTGGCCAATTGAAGAATTAAGTTTAACTCACACCCTTTAAAAAATATCACATGAAAAGAAGTCAACATCACTATTTATTAGAGGAATGCAGATCAAAACTACAGTGAGGCATTTCCTCACATGGTTTACAATGCCACTGTCCAAAACTGGAGAAACAATAAATGCTGGAGAAATTGTGGGGAAAAGGGAGCCCTCCTAGACTGTCAGTAAAAAGGTAAACCAGTAACAGCCACTATGGAGAACAGTGTGCAGGTTTTTTAAGAAATGAGAATGAAATTAGAATACTCCCTGACAGCATACACAAAAATAAGCTCCAAGTAAAGACCTAAATAAAAGGATGATAATATGAAACTCTTGAGGAAAAAAAGCAGAACATGCTTTGACATAAAATGCAGCAAGTTCTCTTTTGACTCACCTGTTAGAATCATGAAAAAAAAAAAAAAAAAACAATAACTGGGACTGAATTCCCCTTAAAAGTGACGGCAGAGCAGAGGAAACCATAAAGACAACAAAAAGACAACCCTCAAAATGTAACTAATATTTGCAAAAAAGACATCCATGAGGAACTTATCTCCAAAACACACAAACAGCTTATGCACCTCAATATCAATGAAAAAAACCCAATCAAATAGAGGCACAATATATAAATGGACATTTCTCCAAAGAAGTCATGGAGGTGACCAGGAAGCACATGAAAAGATGCTAAGCATCTATAAGTATTAGAGAACTGTGGGTCAGAGATACAATGTGGTATCACCGCACATGGGTCAGAATGGTTAGCATCAAAAAGTCTACAACAATAAATGCTGGAGAGGGTATGTAGAAAAAAGAAACCTCCTACCTGTTAATGGGAATAAAGTTAATATTCATGAAGGAGAACAGAACAATGGTTCATTAAAAACTAGAGAGAGAAGTACTATAGCACCCAGCAATCCCATTACTGGGCATAGATCCAGAGAAAACCGTTATTTTAAAAGACAGGTGCACAGTATGTTCACAGTAGCACTATGTACAACAGCCAAGACTCGGAAGTGATCTAAGCAGATAAGGACAGATGAATGGGTAAACAAGATGGAGTACATGCACACAGTGAAATATTACTCAGCCATAAAAAGGGTGATAACACGCCCATGTCATGTCCAGCAACAAGGGAGGAAGTAGAGACAATCATAGTAAGTGAAGTGAGACAAAGGAAGACAAGTACCATATGATACATCTTGGAGGTGGATTCTAAAAATGGATACCAATGAACTTCTTTACAAACAGAAATGGCCTTACAATATAGCAAAGCACCTTATAGTTACCAAAAGGGAAAGTGGTGGGCATTGAGAAATGAGCTGGTGGAGATGAACTACTCTTTATGAAATAGTCAACGAGGACTCCTATTCAACACTGCATAATAAACTATATGGGAAGAGAACCCAAAAAAGGACATGTACATGTCTATGCATAAGTGAACATTATTATGCTGTCCACCTAAAACCAAAAACAAAAATAAACACACCCTACAACATTGTAAGTCACCTACACACCAAAACAAATACAAATTATAAAAAGAGAATGCCGACTATTCCCCTCAGGCCTTGGTGACCTGTGCTGCTATCACATCCCTGAAGCCTGGGCAGGCTTGTTTCCCAAGGACGGACTGTCATGGGGCTGATGGAGCCCCATGATGATTTAGTATAGGTTTAACTCTAGAAAGTATCCTTCATATCAATGACTGAAAAATATATGGCTTGTTCAGGAATTTCAGATAATAAAGTATAAGGATTAGGCACTTATATATCTTGAATTAGTCTCCATTTATTATTTGACTTTTTTACACCCAAAATAGGAGTGTTGTATGGACTGTTATAGGGTATTAATAGTCCTTGTTCCTTTAAATTTTCAATGATGGGTTTTAACTCTTCCTTAACCTTGGGCTTTAGTGGATACCGCTTTTGATGTGAAAATAGGTGAGGGTCTTTGAGCTTGATAATGACAGGAACAGCATTTTGTGCTGGACCCAGTTTTTCCATCAGCCCAGACCCTAAGAGTTACATATTGTTAAATTAAAAATAGCAGATTCCAAATCTGTGAAAACAGAGGCCTGAACCTTGTTCAGTATATCGCTCCCCAGAAGGGGTGAGGGAGACTCTGGCCTGATTAGAAACTTGTGAGAAAATAGCACAGAGTCCCAGTTGCAGCTTAAAGGATAACTGAAATAATAGCATTTGGCTTGTCCAGCCACCCCCATTACGGTAGTGGATCTGGAGGAAAGCGGGCCAGGGGCTTTAGTAACTGCAGAGTAAGTTGCCCCAGTGTCCAGTAGAAAATTGGCCTCCCACAGTTATTAATACCTGGGGTTGCTCAGGTGTAATTAGGATGGGAGCTTGTGTGGGGACCTTCAGGCACTGTTAGTCCTGATTGTCCTGAGAGTCCAACCCCTGGGCTTATGTCTCTGGAAGGCAGTCTCTCCTCAGGTGTGGTCCTTTACAGACACAGACCCTGGGGCGGCTTAGATGCCTGAGGGCAATCCTGCTTGAGATGCCCCTCCTTTCCATAGTAATAGCAAGCTCATCCCTTTTCACCAGGGTTCCTCTGGGCATTTTTCCTCAGGCTGTTTCAGAGCAGATCTAACAGCCATGCTGGGGCTTCAGTCTTTTGCCTAGTTCTTTTTTTTTTTTGTCTCCTATTTTCCTCCTCCTATTCTCTACCGAAATATACCATCTGAGCCAGCTGCGACAGTTTTTCTAAAGACTGATTTGGTCCAAATGTGTGTTTTTGTAGCTAACAGCAGGTATCTGGAGCTGACTGAGTGAGAAATCTATCCTCTAAGATCATTCCTCCCTCTGCACTTTCAGGATCAACGTCAGTAAACTTGTGGACAGCCTCCCGTAATCTATCCAGAAATTTACTAGGAGTTTCCTTCTCTCTCTGTTTTATGTCAGCCAACTTGCTGATTCCACCCTCTTTTAGCCATGTTATAGTCCCAGATTGGCTCTGTCATGGGAACTGCTTGGCTCCCAGTAGAAAGGAGGGCTATTTCATGTTCCCTCTTTCCCCTTGTCTCATGTTCAAGCCATTCATCTCCAAAAGTAGTAGCTCCCCTAAAACTCTAGTTTTTGAGTCAGGGGGTCAGCGTCTATTCCAAGACACACATTACATCTCTCCAAGTGAAGTCATAAAGTAAAGTTAGTCCCATAAAGGCATATGTATATATATAGTCTCAACCTCAATTAGGACTGTTTGAAATTCTACTGAGGCAACCCCTCCTGGAAGGGTGCCCTGATTCTCAGCCTGTTTAGTTGGGAACCCCAGATACAGGGGCAAAGTAAGAGGACAGGAGGGAGCTGAAGGTTTCATACCTGAATCTGCACCCTTAGGACATAAGTCTGGCATGTCTCACAGAGAGATAAAGAGCAACACATATGGCACTTCTACACATTTCTCTTGTTTTCTACAGAACTGATCTAATTGTAAAACAGTATTATAATCAAGAGACCCTTCAACCTGCCAGCATTCCCCAAAGGATACCATGGCCATTCAGTATCACAGAAGAAGATCAGGTGTGTCTTTTTAAAAAATTTTGGGGATCAAACCTGTCCCCGTTTTGTTTTGTTTTTTTTTTAATACATTGTAAAGGAGTGGTTCTGGAACTGTTAGCTTCCATTTGTAAAAGAGAAAAAAGCAGCATCCACAGCCACGGCTTCTTTCCATCGAAAGTGTGTCTCCCTGCTCTAGATGGGGGTGTAGGCAGACTTTCCACCAAAGCTTCCCTTCCCTGGTCAGCCTAGTCTGTCCCTTACCGACGCAGGCACCTTACTCGTCCCTCCTGGTTCTACCACCGAGGCGGGGGGAAGATGCACCAGGGTAGACCTGATGGCATCCCAAATTGATTTAGTTCCATACCAACAAGACCTTTGATTTGATTTGTCCCTTTCCTCTGATGCCTCCTGGGGTGTAACAGAGCAGTTTCCCGGAATGTTTCCCGAGCTAGGACTACGAGGGGAAGCATCCATTTCACATGTGCCTGCGCACCTTCCTGAATACAGTCCTGACCACAGTGGAGGTGGTGAGTCATCAAAGGATGAACCACCACCAAGATGTCCCTTCTGAGTGTCACCACACCAGTATATGAGAGAGCAAAAGAGGGGGTGAAGGATCGGCCAGCGAGGAAAAAGTGATTTGTGTCCTCAAGCTACTAGGGCCAATCCTTCCAGTTCATTCCCACAGATTCCACAAAAGGAATATCTAAGGAGTTGAGACAAAAGCCACCAGACAGCCTCCTCTGATCCCCTAACAGCACTACCAAAGGAAGAAGCCCACTGTTCAGTTCAATCACTCAGTCGTGTCCAACTCTTTGCGACCCCATGGTCTGCAGCACACCAGACTTCTCCGTCCTTCACCAACTCCCAAAGCTTGCTCGAACTTATGTCCATTGAGTCAGTGATGCCATCCAACCATCTCATCCTCTGTCGTCCCTTTCTACTCCTGCCTTCAAGCTTTCCCAGCATCAGGGTGTTTCCAAATGAATCGGTTCTTTGCATCAGGTGACCAAAGTATTGGAGTTTCAGCTTCAGCATCAGTCCTTCCAATGAATATTCAGGACTGATTTCCTTTAGGATGGACTGGTTGGATCTCCCTGCTGCCCAAGGGACTCTCAAGAGTCTTCTCCAACACCACAGTTCAAAAGCATCAATTCTTCAGTGCTCAGCTTTCTTTATAGTCCAACTCTCACATCCATACGTGACTACTAGAAAAACCATAGCTTTGACTAGATGGACCTTTGCTGGCAAAGTAATGTCTCTGCTTTTTAATATGCTGTCTAGGTTTGTCATAGCTTTTCTTCCAGGGAGCAAGCATCTTTTAATTTCATGGCTGCAGTCACCATCTGCAGTGATCTTGGAGCCCAGAAAAATACAGTCTGTCACTGTTTCCATAGTTTCCCCATCTATTTGCCATGAAGTGATTGGAAGCCCACTGTACTTCCAATCTAACCAGATACTGCAATTCCCGATCTGTGTCTTCAAAAACCTCATGGTCACCAGCAGAACTTTTATCCACATAGATCGGAGGCACAGTCATGACAAAGAGTCACTTTCAGGTCGCTCGCCCCTGAGGCAGGCAGCCAAGAGACTGACCTCTAGCCTGAGAGACGTTCCTGGAGCTAGAGCTCTGCCTCACTCCCAAACCTGCTCTTGTAACTTGGCTCCCAGCAAGGTTAGGTGCTTCCATACATGAGGTCTAAGTAAAAGTACATAGCAACAGCATGGATCACAAGTCCCTTGAGAGTCTATGATCCAACAGATTAGATTAGTAGTTCTAGTTCCCCACGCAGTTACGAAATGGTCAGAGACCAGGAAAAGGTGACTGAGAAAGGAAAGTTTGGTCCACACACTTTGCCCATCTCTCCAGCTGCTCCACTCACAGGGACGCTGGGTGTTTCTTGACATTGGCAGGTTGCTATAAACCCTGACAAGGCTCCCCTTTTGGGGACTGCCTTCAGTCATTACGAGGCACCATGAATCTGCAAAGCAGGGCTCATCAATTGGTTCGTGCAGGGCGTGTCATTCACTCATACAAGCACAATGTAGAGGTAATAAAGTAAAACAGAAAACGTGTATACTGAGAAAGCAGAAAGGCTAGAGCTCTGAGTGTTCTTACCTTGTCCTAAAGATCCTGGATGAGCCCCCAAGATGATAGCTTAAGGTGAATGATGTTGGATTCATGATCTCCAAAGATTTAGCTTTGGGACCAGGGACCAGGCTTGATCACTCAAGAGCTTTTGTGTAGCAGAGTTTTATTAAAGTATAAAAAGGGACAGAGAAAGCTTCTGACATAGACATCAGAAGGAGGATGGAGAGTGCCCTCCTTGCTAGTCTTCTCAAGGGAGTTATATACTTTTTCAATTGGTTATTACAGTAAATCAAAAGAATGTCTCAAGGTTGTAAAGAAATTACCAGACCCACTCCCACAATTTCCAACCTAGACAGCATATTAAAAAGGAGAGACATTACTTTGCCAGTAAAGGGCCCGTCTAGTCAAGGCTGTGGTTTTTCCAGTAGTCATGTATGGATGTGAGAGTTGGACTATAAAGAAAGCTGAGTGCAGAAGAATTGATGCTTTTGATCTGTGGTGTTGGGGAAGACTCTTGAGAGTCCCTTGGACTGCAAGGAGATCCAACCAGTCCATCCTAAAGAAGATCAGTCCTGGGTGTTCATGGAAGGACTGATGTTGAAGCTGAAACTCCAATACTTTGGCCACCTGATGCGAAGAGCTGACTCCTTGGAAAAGACTCTGATTCTGGGAAAGATTGAGGGCAGGAGAAGAAGGGGACGACAGAGGATAAGAAGGTTGGATGGCATCACCGACTCAATGGACATGAGTTTGAGTAAACTTCGGAAGTTGGTGATGGACAGGGAGGCCTGGCATACTGCAGTCCATGGGGTCGCAAAGAGTCAGACACGACTGAGCAACTGAACTGAACTGAACTCCCACAATTTACATTTTAAAATAATGGGATTAGAACTAACAGTAGAAAGGTCTTACCAGACCCAGTCCCATAATATACATTTTAAAATGACAGGATTAGTTAGAAAGTTCTCAAGGAGAAACACTTCCTCAAGCAGGATACATTGTTGTTATATAATCATTGGTAGAGTTTAAGGGAAAACATATCCTTGAGCAAGATGAGTTGTTTTATTGTGCAATCATCAGCTCTGGGCTTAAAGAAAAAAACATTTGCCCTTCTCTCCTCCTTGAGAACTCCAGACCCCTATCTCCTCCTTGGGGACCCCAGACTTCTTATCAACCTGCCTGGGAATTGACTCTCTCAACATCAGGGAAATAGGACCTGGAGAAAAGGGAATGCTCCTACGCTGCTGGAGGGAAACCACATCTGAAAAATAAAGCTAACATTCAATCTGGATTTAATTATGACAGTATGTGGTTACATGGAGTATGAACCAAGAGTCTAAATATAGCAGACAACATGTGAAAGCAAATTTGCTATCTCAGCTGTAAGAGTTAAGGTTCCTGGCAGATCCACAGCTGGTGTGCACGAATTCTTTTAGAATACAGCATGTGTCTTTTCAAATTATGGCTTTGTCTGGATGTATGGCTAGAAGTGAGATTGCTGGATCATAGTGTAACTCTGTTTTTAGTTTTTCTGCCATACTCTTCTCCACAGTGACTGCACCAATGTACAGTCCAACCAACAGTGAAGGGTCCCTTTTCTTCACACCTTCAACACACAACCACAACACTTGTTATTTGAACAGTTTTAAATGAAGGCCATTCTGACCAGTTTGAGGTGGTACCTCATTGAAATTTTGATTTGCATTTCTTAAATAATTAACAATGAGGAACATTCAGGATGAATTTTTAATTTTCAGATGTATAAAATAAATTAGATTTGACATCTCAACTTGACAATTTTTTCACAGATAAGGATTTATTACATATTTAGTTATTTCCTTTCTCCTTAGTCTAACTATAGGGACATGCATTATCATGTTACTCAAGGCGATGAGCTCAGTTATTCATCTTTAAGCAGTTATAAAGACATGAATTTTGTGTAATGGTGTTTTAAATTGACTTAAACTTCAAATATTTGTATCAATGATAATGTGGACTCTTTTTTTCCTATCAAAAACTGGGTGCATTTTAATTGAAGAATAGTTGTTTCATGTTGTATTAGTTCCAGGTGCATACCCAAGGGATCCAGTTAGATATATGTATATTGTATGTAATAAATATTTATTATATATAAACATATATAATACATATATATAAAACACACCTATATACATGCTCTCAGATCATTAGGCTATTACAAATATTGAATATAGTTCCCTCTGCTATAAAGGAGGGCCTTGTTTATCTATTTTATATGTAGTAGTGTGTACCTGTTAATACCAAATTCCTAATTAATCCCCCATCTCTTTCCCCTTTGGTAACTTTATGTTTGTTTTCTCTGAGACTGTTTCTGTTTTGTCAAGAAGTTCATGTGCATCACAGTTTAGAGTCCACTCATAAGTGATATCATATGATATTTGTCTTTCTGTGTTGTATCTTCACTTAATGTGCTAATCTCTACATCCATCCATGTTGCTGAAATGGCATTATTTCATTTTTTATGACTGAGTAACATTCCATTATATATTCTATGATATGTGGACTCTTGATTCAGGCCTTACAGATGTTACAGACAGACCTGTTACCATGAACATCCTCTCATGGTGAGGGCTAAACCACGATTCCCCAGAAGAAACTTACGTGATGGTCTGGGTCTCCCAGAAGAATTCATCTGACATGGGGCGCTCCCTGATCACCTTAACAGAACATCACACTGCCCCTTCCACCTGCCCAGATGGACTGCTCCAAATGGGCCATTTTCCAGCTCCTTCAACACGGTAATCTCTTTACTTTGCAGTTCCCAAATTCTTAATAATGCAAGACAGGTGCACTTTAAGGGGAGAATAGAAGGCTTTGGGGCTAATAGCTTCACAAGTAACTTTTTCTCCATGAGAATTTAACATTGACAAGATGAAGTACAGCACAACTCTTTTTTAAGTTGCTCATTTAAAAAGAAAACCTTTGTTTTAAAAAGGCAGAGGGAGATTTTGATAAAGCTTTTAATGAAAACTAAAAGAAAAAAAGAAAACCATTGGTCATGTGGTCTTAGGACCTGTTGGACCACATGATATTGCTACCAGAACAATGTTGTTCCTGGAATAACTACAATTAGTGACGAGAGGTTAAAGTTAAAGAAACCTTTGCCAACCAGAGTCATCTTGGAAAATCTTAGTGACAAAATGCGTTTAGTGCCCTTAGCTGGGTCAGGTTCAGTGTTGGGGAGATTAATTGGCTTGTCTTGACTCATAGGTTCTTGGAAAGCAAAAATTACAAGATTACTTTATGTGATTCTTAAAATTCTCATCTAAATCCATTATTTGACAGAATCTTCTATTTTTAAAAATTTCCCATCTTTATTTCCCTTATTTTTTATTCCTTATTGTTTTTATAGATAATCATCAACAATTTTTAAGTTGAAGTACAGTTTATCCATAATACTATATTAGTTTTGGATATACAAAATAGTGATTCAATATTTTATACTCCATTTAAAAGTATTACAAATAAAGGCTATATTTTTTTTGTGCTGTATAATATATCCGTATGGGTTATTGATTTTATACATGGTAGTCTCTATCTCTTAATCCCCTACACCTATCTTGCCCCTCCTATGTCCCTATCCCCACTGGTAAACACTAGTTCTCTATATCTGTGAGTCTGTTTCCATTTCATAGATAAGTTCATTGGTGTCATACTTTAGATTTCACATATAAGTGATATTATATGGTATTGCTCTTTGTCTTTCTGGCTTACATCACTTACTATGATAATCTCTAGGATTATATTGCTGAAAATGCCGTTACGTTAATTGTCTTTACAGCTGAGTAGTTTTCAGTATATATTTCATATATGAAAACCTAGGTATATATGAAAATATACACATATATATTTTCTGAGTACACTCATTTGCAACTGTTCTGTAACCAAAAGAATGAAAATTTTACTATGACTCATGATATGAAAATTTAACTATAACTCATAATTTGTAACTTGGGCTTGGTAAAATATGAGTTTTGCCAGGACTTCCAGGGCAATAGTTCTCAAACTTCAGTTTGCTTCAGCGCCTCAGATTCACCTGGAGGGCTTACTAACTAAAATTGTCAGATGGCAGTTCCAGACCTTCTGATTTAGAAGATTTGCAAATACCAATCTAGGGACCATAATGAAAATCATTGTTGTGCCTTTTGAGTAATGTTTTTAGAGACTTAAGATAACCCTTCTAACTCAAGTACACTGCCTTACATCTTAATATGTACAGAAGACTTAATTTGAAACTAGAAGATTGCTAAATGACTTCTATTTATAGAGCACTGTGAACTGAAATCAATATGTATGCATCAAAAATAATGAAAATAAAATGTTTTGTCAGAGAACATTGACAGAAGCATCTTAAATAAAAAAATATTATCCTGTATTTAGATTAATTGCCTTAACTTCCCTGATAAGTTCCTTGTAAAGTATAACTTTAGAGTAAAACTACTTAATGTGATTTTTAAAAGTCTCATCAAAATCAGTACCTTGATGGAATCTTCTATTTTTAAAAATCTCCCATTTTCACTTTGCTATTTTGCTGAGTAATATTCAATATACATTTCATATATGAAGATAGATGTATATATTTCATATATGGCAATATAGGTATATATGTATTATGTGAAAATATTAGTATATATCCCTTATATGACAATATAGGTATATATCTCATATATAAAAATAGAGGTATATATGTCATATATAAAATTAGGTATATATTTTATATCATCAAATTTAAAACTTTCATAAAATTAAAAACTTTCAAAGAATTAAAGTCTTTAAATGCATGGATCATAACAAACTGGAAAATTCTTAAAGAGATGGGAATACCAGACCACCTTACCTGCCTCCAGAGAAGCTTGTATGTAGGTCAAGAAACAAGTGGTGCTGGGAAAACTGGTCAACCACTTGTAAAAGAATGAAACTAGAACACTTTCTAACACTATATACAAAAATAAACTCAAAATGGATTAAAGATCTAAATATAAGACCAGAAACTATAAAACTCCTAGAGGAAAAGATAGACAAAACACTCTCTGATTTAAATCATAGCAGGATACTCTATGACCTACCTCCCAGAGTAATTGAAATAAAAGCAAAAATAAACAAATGGAACCTAATTAAACTTAAAAGCTTTTTCACAATGAAGGAAACTATAAACAAGGTGAAAGACAGCCTTCAGAATGGGAGAAAATAATAGCAAATGAAGCAACTGACAAAGAATGAATCTCAAAAATATACAGGCAACTCCTGCAGCTTAATTAAAAAATTATAAGCAACCCAATCAAAAAATGGGCCAAAGAACTAAACAGACATTTCTCCAAAGACGACATACAGATGGCTAACAAACCCATGAAAAGATGCTCAACATTACTCATTATCAGAGAAATGCAAATCAAAACCACAATGAGGTACCATCTCACGCTGGTCAGAATGGCTGCTACCAAAAAGTCCACAAACAATAAATGCTGGAGAGGGTGTGAGAAAAAGGAACCCTCTTACACTGTTGGTGGGAATGCAAACTAGTACAGCCACTATGGAGAACAGCGTGGAGATTCCTTAAAAAACTGGAAATAGAACTGCCATACGACCCAGCAATCCCACTACTGGGCATACACACTGAGGAAACCAGAATTGAAAGAGACACGTGTACCCCAATGTTCATCGCAGCACTGTTTACAATAGCTAGGACATGGAAGCAACCTAGACGTTCACTGGCAGACGAATGAATAAGAAAGCTGTTGTACATATACACCATGGACTATTACTCAGCTATTAAAAAGAATGCATTTGAATCAGTTCTAATGAGGTGGATGAAACTGGAGCCTATTATACAGAGTGAAGTAAGTCAGAAAGAAAAACACCAATATAGTATATTAACACATATATACGGAATTTAGAAAGATGGTAATGATGACACTATATGCGAGACAGCAAAAGAGAAACAGATGTAAAGAATAGACTTTTGGACTCTGTGGGAGAAGGCAAGGTTAAGATGATTTAAGAGAACAGCATTGAAACACGTATATTATCATATGTGAAATAGATCGCCAGTCCAGGTTCAGTGCATGAAGACAGGGTGCTTAGGACTGGTGCACTGGGATGACCCTGAGGGATGGGATGGGGAGGGAGGTGGGAGGTTCAGGATGGGGAACACATGTATACGCATGGCTGATTCATGTGAATGTATGGCAAAAACCACCACAATATTGTAAAGTAATTAGCCTCCAACTAAAATAAAGAAAAAAATTAATTAACAACAACAACAACAAAAAAGAAACAACAGAACTGGACAGGCAACAATAGACTAGTTCAAAATTGGGAAAGGAGTATGTCAAGACTATATATTGTGATCCTGTTTATTTAATTTACATGCAGAGTACATCCAGTGAAATGCCAGGTGGATGAAATATAAGCTGGAATCAAGTTGCTGGGAGAAATATCTACAACCTCAGATATGGAGATGACACCACCCTAATGGCAGAAAGCAAATAGTCTATGCTGCAAAGTAGTATTGGCAAAATGTTAAAGAAAAGGGAAAGAAATTGCCTCCTCTATTATGTCCAACTTCCCTGACGTGGGATGCTATCCCACCCCTGGAGCCTAAGTAGGCCTGGGTCCCACTGCTGAAGTCAAGTGGAGTCGACACAGCCTGGCAGGGTACCCTTCACTGAACACTTCTGAAAGGTCTACTGTGTGCTCTGTCTGGCTAGGACAAGAGTCCTGCCTGGCATCAGGCCCCAAGGAATTTCAAGGCAAAATTCAGCTAGCCTCAACCTCCCCTGGTGCTGGGGATCCGAGTCCAAGCCTCCTTCCTGAGAGTGCAGCCTCCTAGCACCTTAAGCACCCTCAGCAGTGAACTGTGGACCCTAAAGTGATCAGTCTGGACCCTGTGTTTGTGTGATGCTTTAGGGGGAAAAGTGGTGAGACCCAAGCCCCTTCCTCTTTGCTCAGGCACATTCCACTCCATCTCACAGCCCAGGAAGCAAACTTGCGCTAAGACTCTGGTTGCCTTCAGGCACCAAGCTGGGCCTGAAAAGTGCTGCTGCCCTGTGGACATTTCCTGGAACTACAATTTGATCACCCTAGCTCACAGGCACCTCAATTCACAAGGCCTGGGGTTCTGTGAAAGACAGCCCAATGTCCTGTGGCCAGCACCAGAGAAATAAATTCCAAACACAGCCAGAATCTTTCAGGAATGCCCAAAGGTAATTGTCCTCATACCCTTTAAGGAAAAAAAAAAACACCAACCCAAACCTCCCCCACCAAATAAGATGCTCAGCATTCCTAACTGCTGCAGAAATGCCAATTGAAAGACGATGGGAAATCAAATCCCACCATTCACAATGGTCAGTGTCACAAATCTGCAACAATAAATATGGGATGGAGTCTGGGGGAGAAAGAATCACCCTGAGCTCTCAGTGGGAATATGTATCGGCAGCAGCCAGTATCATGGCCAGTCTCCTAATGCCTGAAAAAAAACAGTCAGGTCCTGCTGAGCTGAGGATCCAACATTCCCCCACTTGGGCCTGTATCCTGAGAAAGCCATCGATCAAAAGGCACAAGCACCCAAACAAACCTCCAGCATGACTTCCAGTAGCCGAGACAAACCACCACACAATCTCTAACCAGACGTTAAAGCTTAAACAAGAAGTGTACACATATACAGTAGACTATTTCTCACTCATTAAAAATCACCACTGAAATTAGGAAATTAGGACACTGGGAGCCACAGGGATGGACCTTGAGGGATCATACACTAAGGGGAGTCAGTCAGGCAGAGGAAGACCATGGTACATGAGGTACATTCCAGGCAAAATAAAAATAGGCATGCAAGTCAACAAATTTACAACCCAAAAAGAGACTCTGAGGATTCAAAGTCAAACATTTAGGGTTCCATAAAAAAATAATTAAAT
Source organism: Dama dama (assembly GCF_033118175.1). Taxonomy (NCBI): domain Eukaryota; kingdom Metazoa; phylum Chordata; class Mammalia; order Artiodactyla; family Cervidae; genus Dama; species Dama dama. The sequence continues at coordinate 31,809,338 of NC_083693.1, read as the reverse complement.
AACTGAAGGGTCGTGAATGAAATAGGAGGTTTGTACTGACACAGACAGGAAAGGTATATCTGCAGTAGATAATCCACAAGGGTGATCCTCTTCCTTCCCTCTTCCTTCTACATATACACGGAAATATGCATCTCGAACCTATACACAAAAGTCTCTTTCTCAAAGAGATATACCACAAAAATTAACTATCTTCCTTCCTTGTATCCACAGAAAAGTATATCTGAGGTAATTTCAAAGGCCCTTGTACTCAGCACTCTGCTCACCATTCTATGGCAAAAACCCAAACAACCATAGAGATACCCCATAGATAAGTGATACCTGAATCTCGTGATGTACACTGACAATGGTCACAACATGGCAAATCGACAGTGCTGCACTGTAGCACCAACAAGATGTTAAAGAAAGGTACGTAAATCAGTGCCTTTCTAAGATCTCCAACCTCCCTGACATGGGATGCTATCCCATCCCTGGAGGCTGAGCAGGCTTAGGTCCCACTTCGGGACTGGAGATGGTTGACACAGCCTGGCCTGGTGCCCTTCACTGAACCCTATTGAAATGTCTACCATCTCTTACATTCTGGCTGGGGTCAGGGTTGCGTGTGGCATCAAGGTCTCAAGTAATTGCAGGCAAGGCTCAGCAAGCCTAGTCTTCTCATGATACTGGGGTTCCAGCTCAAGGCTTGTTCCTGACGGTGCAGCCTCCAAGTACCCAAGTACCCTCAGCAGTGTATGTGATGCTTTAGAGGGAAAAAGACCTGACACTCAAGGTCTTTTGTGTTTGCTCAGGCATCTTCCACTCTACTTCACTGCCCAGGAAACCAACTTTCCCTAAGGCTCTGGTTACCCCAGGAACCAAATGGAGGCCTGAATAATGTTGCCTTCTTGTAGATGATTTCAGTAACTACTATTTTATCTCCAGAGTTCACTGGCACCTCAGTTCACAAGGACTGGGACTATATAATGACAGATGCCCTGAGAAAATGTCCTGGGGCAGTATTGGAAAAATAATTTCCAAACACACCCAAGTTTCAGGAACCCAATTGTCAAAGAGGCAAATTGTCTTGACTCCCGTTAAGGAAAAAAAAAAACAACTTCACAACAGGACAAGGTGCTAAGCATCCCTAATTGCTGAAGGAATGTCAATCAAAATGACAATGGTAAATCAAATGCCGACTGTCACAATCACTATCATCACAAATCTACAAGCAATAAATTCGGGAGAGAGCCTGGAGGAAAAGGAAGCCCCAAGGTGTCTGTGGATAAATACGATGGCAACAGCCTGGAAATTGGACAGTCTCGAACCTGGAAAGAACTCTCCACAGAGGTTAAGCATAGGATCTGACATTCCCACACCTGGGCCTATATCCCGAGAAAACAACGGATCACAAGGCACATCCACCCTAAGGAGCACTGCAGTACTACTTCCAGTAGCCAAGACAGACAACCATCAAAGTCTCCAACGAGAGGGTAAAGCTTAAACATGATGTGGTACATACATCCGGTAGACTATTTCTCACTCATTAAAAACAGACACTGAAATTAGGGAATCAGGACACTGGGAGCCACAGGGATGGACCTTGAAGGACCATACACAAAGGGAAGTCAGGCAGGCAGAGGAAGACTATGGTGTATGAGGTAAGTTCCAAGCAAAACAAACATAAACATACAAGGCAACATATTTACAATCCAAAAAGGGACTCTGAGAACCCAAAGTCAAACAAAGTTTTCAGGAAAAAAAACATAAGTGAAGGGCCTTGAATGAATTGAGTTCCGTACCTACATAAACAAGAAATGTGTGTCTGTAATAGATAATCCATGAGGATTATCCTCTTCCTTCCTTCATTCTATATGTACACAGAAATCTTTATCTATAATCTATACACAGAAATCTCTATAAGAAATAAACCTCAAAAATTAACTACATTCCTTCTTTGTATACACAAAAAGGTGTATCTGGGATACATAATCCACAAGGCCTGATGCTCAGCACTCTACTTGACATTCTATGGCAAAAATAACAAAGAATATGGATACCACATGATTATTAAACACCTGATCAGGGAGCTGTATACTGAGAAAAATCACAACACTGCAAATCGACTATACTGCAAGTTAGCATCTGGAAAACGTTAAAGAAAAGGAAAGAATATCAGTTCCTACTCTATGATCCCCAACCTCCCTGACTTGAGATGCTATCCCATCCCTGGAAGCTGAGCAGGCTTCGGTCCAACTCTTGGACTGGTGTGTGGCAGAGCCTGACACAGTACCGTTTTTCAAACCATTTTTAAATGTCTACTGTCCCCTACATTCTGGCTGGGACCAAAGTCTCACAGGGCATCAAGACCTCAAAGAATCTGAAGGCAAGGGTCAGCGAGCATCCACTTCTCCTGATGCGCGTGTTCCCAATTCAGAGCTCATTCCTGAGAGTGCAGCCTCCTAGGCCCATATGCAACCTCAGCAGTGTACCGTGAAACTGAAAAGGATGTCAGGACGGGGTGTCTGTGTGATGCTTAAGGGGAAAAGTAGTGAGACTCAAGCCCTTTCCTGTTTGCTCAGGCACATTCCACTTGATCTCACAGCCCAAGTAGCCAGTTTGCCCTAAGGCCCTGGTTACCCCCAGGAACCAAAGCGGGCTTAAAAAGTGCTGCCACCTTGTGGATATTTTCTGTAAATAAAATTCGATCACAGGTTCTAAAGGAACCTCAATTCACTAGGCCTGGGATTCTGTTGGTGACAACTGCCCTGAGGATCAGGGACGAACATTGGAAAAAGTCTGAAACACAGCTGACTTTCAGGAAACCAACTGCCAAAGATAAACTGTGATCACACCCTTTAAGGAAAAAAAAGACAAAACAAACGCAAATCTCCACCATAGGACACGATGCTACAATTCCCTAAATGTGGGAGGAATGTCAAACAAAATGACAATGGAAAATCAAATTTCACCACTCACAATAGCTATCATCATAAGTCTACAAAAAATAAATGCAGGAGAGAGCGCGGAGGAAAAACAATCGCCCTAAGCTGTTGGTGGGAATATACAACAGCATCAGCCAGTCTTCAAATGACTGAAAAAAAACTACCGAGAGGGACTAAGCCTAGGGTTTGACATTACACACCTGGGCCTATATCCTGAGAAAACCATGTAGTTATGTCAAACAACTGTACTTCAATTTGAAAAGATATACTTGATACACAGCTACAAACACAATAGAAAATTGAGAAGAAAAAACCAGCAAAATGAAAATGGCATATTTCTCACAACAGAAAAGCCAACTGAGAAACTTCCTTTGCATGAGATTATTTAAAAAACAGAAACTAGATTTACCGCTTTCATTTATATTTCAAAAACAACTAATTAGTTAAATGAGGCCAATTAACCTACCAACAAGATAAATATGGCCTAGAAAGCAGGTGAAGACACATTTTATCACATTGTGATAATTAGTACCATTAAAAAATACAGAAAAAAATTTTGCTGATTTTCTTTAAAGAATGAATCAAAAGGAGTTCACTCTGAAGATGTATTTTCCATATTCTATATGTGCCAATATTTTCCTGCATGAAATATGGAAAATTTCATATTTAATACAGGAACGTCTACAGCCACATTTTCCTGTACAAAATTTGGAAAATATCATACTTCATGCAGGAGAATCTGTGTCCATAATTTCCTCCTTGGAATATGGCAAATTTCATGTTCCATGCAGGAAAATCTGTGCCCATAATTTCCTGTATGAAACATGGAAAATTCTGATTGAAGTTATAAATATTTTCAGGAAAATGAATCTACATTTTCTCATACTAAGGCAAGATTGTCAGAAACACACAGAAAATGGCCACAAGAAATCACATTTGTGTAGAATCTAAAATACGACACAGATGAACCTACCTATGAATCAGAAAGAGACTCACAAATCCAGAAACTGATGGAGGCCTGGGGAATTTGGTTGTAGTCGTTGCCAGACTGGAGTAGAGGTTAAGAGATAAAAATCACTATGTGTAATGTAGTGCTTTACCATCTGAGCCGCATATGTAATGTAAGAAAAATAATAGGATATTGTATGCAGCAGAGAGCAATATCGCCATGATTTTGTAATATCTTTAAATGGAGTATATTCCATTAAAATACTGAATCACTATGTTGTATCCCGTACTTCAGAGGGAAAAGAAGTAGTGAACTGATAACAACAAACACAAAAAATAATCAAGAATGAAGGTTAGCAAAATAAAAACGGGAAAATTTTAGGAATAGAAATTCCCATCAAGAAATTAATTTGGATGAGATTACTAAAAATGTCCACTGGTTTGTCCACTAGAAAGAACAATATGGAGGATCTTGAAATAACGAAACACAGAAGTGCCTTAGGAAACAGCAATCACATGCCTGGGCATAGAGTCAGGGAGAAGCAACATTTTCAAAGACAGGGGTACCCATGCCATCCTTGCCAGGCTGGTTTTCATAGCAAAGACACTGATGCAACCTAAGTGTGGAAGGACACAGAAATGAATAAAGTATATGGGATATACACACACAATGCTATATTACTCAGCCATAAGGAGCAATGAAATAATGGCATCTTCAGGCACAGGGAAGAAGGTAGAGATGATCATAGCAACTGAAGTAAGAGAGACAGTGAGCAAAAAATATAATATGATATCACTTCTAGGTGGAATTTAACAATGGATACGTATGAGCTCCTTGAGCAAAGATACACAGTTCACAGACTTAGAAAAAAGAACTTACTGTTAGCAGAGAAGAAATGTATTGGGCCCATAGAAATCAGCTATTTGAAATAACACATGCACACTACTATTTAGAAAATAAATCACAAGGACCCACTGGGTAACAAAAGGAATGGTACTCCACTCTCTGTAATAACCTATACAGGAATAAAGCCCAAAATACAACATGTACACATCTACGTATGAATGAATCACTAACAGTCCCTGGTAACTCAGTCAGTAAAGAATCTGCCTGCAATGCAGGAGACCTGGGTTCGATCCCTAGGTTGGGAAGATCCCCTCATGAAGGGAAAGGCTACCCACTCCAGTATTCTGGCCTGGAGAATTCCATGGACTGTACAGGCCATGGGGCTGCAAAGAGTTGGACACAACTGAACAACTTTCACTTCACTTCATACAGGAATAGAACCCAAAATATAAGATATACACATCTATATATGAGTGAATCACCAACAGACCCTGGTAACTCAGTCAGTAAAGAATCTGCCTGCAATGCAGGAGACCAGGGTTTGGATCCTGGGTTGGGAAGGTCCTATGGAGAAGGAAATGGCAATCCACTCCAGTATTCTTGCCTGGGAAATCCCAAGGACAGAGGGGCCTGATGGGATACAGCTGAGCTATTTCAAATCCTAAAAGATGATGGTGTTAAAGTGCTGCACTCAATATGACAGCAAACTTGGAAAACTCAAATTTGGAAAACTCAGGCTACGGGACTGGAGAAGGTCAGTTATCATTCCAATCCCAAAGAAGGGCAATGCCAAAGAATGTTCAAACTACTGCACAATTGCACTCATTTCACACATTAGCAAAAGTAAGTTCCCAAGACAGGCTTCAACAGTACATGAATGAAGAACTTCCAGATGTTCAAGCAGTATTTAGAAAAGGCAGAGGAACCAGAAATCAAATTGCAACATCTGTTGGATCATAGGAAAAGCAAGAGAATTCCAGAGAAACATCTGCTTCATAGACTACACTAAAGCCTTTGACTGTGTGGATTACAGCAAAATGTGAAAAATTCTTAAAGAGATGGAAATACCAGACCACATTACCTGCCTCCTGAGAAAACTGGATGGTCAGGAAGTACCAGTTAGAACCAGATATGGAACAACAGACTGGTTCAAAATTGGGAAAGGATTTCATCAAGGCTGTATATTGTCACTCTGCTTATTTAACTTATACGCAACAACAATGAGTGAATCAAGTTGCTGTGCATTAAAAAAAAAAAAAAAACCCAATGCATTGTAATTCACCTATATACTCAAGTTCAAATAACTTTATCAACTCAAAAAATATAGAAACATATGCTGACTCTACTCCCCTCATCTCATGGTTACACATGGGTTGGTGTCACATCTCGGGAGACTGGGCAGGCTTGGGTCCCAAGGTTGGCTTGTGGTGGGGCTCAGGGACCTGGGAGGATGTGGCAGGCAGCGCGCCCCCATGATGTTCCTGGAGCGCCTCTTGCTCTCTGCAGGAGCCCTCAGTCTCTAGATACAGGCAAAGTAAATTAAGAGATTTGAATTAACATAGATACACTTATATGGATCAAATAGATGATTGAAAATGCCTTACTGAATAGCAGATGGAAGTTTACTGAACACACTGTAATCACCTAGATGGGAACAAGAACTTGAAAGAGAATAGATAAACCTCTATACATTAATGAATCAAGTTCCTATATACCTGAAACACATATAAATTCAGAAATCATCTCTATTCAAAATAAAATAACATGGAAATTACATGGGAATAAGTTGTGTGGGGCTGAATCAAGCTGCCGCCTTGAGGCCATTTTCTGTAACAACTTGAAAAGCCGTGGTGTTGGGCATTGAGTATTCTTAAGGTCAGAGGGTCTGGAAGTAAAAAACAGCTGATCTCCACAAACGTTCTAATGGTGGTCATCAGAAAAAATTTACAACAGGGCTGAGTTCAAGGGAGCCAATCTGAAGAAATGAGTTGAACTCACCCTTGAAATGAAATCACATGGAAAGAGGTCATCATTGCTAAATATTAGGAATGCAAATCGAAACCCCAGGAAGGTATCACCTCACAGAATGCAGAATGGCCACTGTCAGAAACTCAACAAACAATAACTGCTGATGAAGGTAGAGGGAAAAGGCAATACAGAAAATTTCATATTTCATGCAGGAGAACCTACACCCATGTTTTGCTGCAGGAAATAGGGGGTATTCACAAGGACCTGATGCTAAGCACTCTGCTCGACTTGTTATTGCACAAAGTCCAAAAACAATAGAGAAACACCACAGATATGAAATACCTGAATCAAGCAGCTGTATGCTGACAGCAATCACAATACCGTAACTCGACTATGCTGCAATGTAGTATGGCAAGATGTTAAAGGAAAGGAAAGCAGGGCCTCCTCTGTTATAAGTGACCTCCTGACTTGGGATGATATCCCATCCCTGGAGGCTCAGCAAGCTTGGGTCCTACTGCTGGACTGGGGAGGGGTGGACACAGCCTGGCATAATGCCCTTCACTGAAACATTTTTAAAGTTCTACAATCTACTGCTCTCTGGCTGGGACCAGAGTCCGCCATGGCATCAAGGGCCTGAGGAATTTGAAGGTATGATTCAGTTAGCCTCGACTTCTCCTGGTGCTGAGGTTAGCAGCAAAAGCCTCTTTCCTGAGAGGGCAGCCTCCGAGGCACTGGGTGCTGTGGACCTGGAAGGGATTAGTCTGGATGGTGGGTGGGTTTGTGTGATGCCACAGGGGCAAAAAGTACTGAAACTCAAGCCCTTCTGTGTTTGTCCAGGCACAGTCCACTCTATTTCACACCCATGAAAGCCAACTATCCTGGTTGCCCCAGGAACCAAGTGTGGGCGTGCAAAAGTGCTGCTGCCTTTTGAACTTTTTCTGTAACTACAGCTTGATCACCAGTTCTCACAGGCACCTCAATTCACAAGGCCTGGGGTTCTGTAATGATAGCTGCCCTCAGGAAATGTCATGGTGTGGATACTGGAGAAATAAATTCCAAACAGAGTCAACTTTCAGGAAGCCAACTGCCAAACAAAACCAAACCTTCAGCACAGGACAAGATGCTCAGCATCCCTAATGGCTACAGGAATGCCAATCAAAATGACAGTGGGAAATCAAATTCCACCAGTCACAATGGCCATCCTCACAAGTCTACAAACAATAAATGTGGGAAGGAGCCTGGAAGTAAAAGAATTTCCCTAAGTTGTCGGTGGGAATATACATTGGCTACAGTCAGTATATGAACAGCCTCTGAATGCCTCAAAAAATAAATAAATAAACAACCTGTCAAGACAGGCTAAACCTGGGATCTCACATTCTCACACCTGGGCCTATGTGCTGAGGAAACCATCAATCAAAAGGCACATGAACCCCAGTGAACACTGGAGGACTACTTCCAATAGCCAAGACACACAACCAGGAAAATCTCCACCAAGATTAAAGCTTAAGCAAGCTGTTGTACATATATCCAGTAGACTATTTCTCACTCCTAAAAAACTACCACTGAAATTAGGGAATTACGACACAGGGTAACCACAAGGATAGACCTTGAAGGATCATGCATTAAGGGAACAGTCAGGCAGAGGAAGTTTGTGGCCTTTGAGATACCTTATTGGAAAAAATAAAAATATACATACAAGGAAACAAATTTACAACTGAAGAGGGACTCTGAGAATTCAAAGTCAAATAAAGGGTTCCAGAAAAAAAAAAAGTGAAGGGCCTGAAATGAATTAGGAGGTAGGTACCTACATAGATAAGAAATCTGTATCTGTAATAGATAATCCACAAGGATTATCCTCTTCCTTCATTCCTTCCTTTCAGATACACACAGAAATCTGTATCTCTAAGAGATAATCCACAAAAATTATCTCTTAACTTCCTTCTTTGTAAACAGGAAACTGTATCTAAGATAAATAATTCACAAGGACCTGATGAGATAGATAATTCATAAGGACCTCTGCTTGAACTTCCATGGCAAAAAAGTCCCAAAAGACAACAGAGATATCCCATAGACACCTAATACCCAAATCTGTCAGCTGTGCACTGACAACAAACACAACATTGCAAACTGGACTGCAATGTAGCATCAGCAAGATGTTACAGAAAAGGAAAGAAAAGCAGTGACTATTATCTCCGACCTTCCTGACTTGGGATACTATCCCAACCCTGGAGGCTGAGCAGGCTTGGTTCCCACTGCTGAACTGGGGTTGACACAGCCTGGCACATTGCCATCCATTGAGCCCTTTTAAAAATTCTACTGTCTGTTGTGTTCTGGTGGGGACCAGAGTGCTGAGTGTGATCAAGGCCTCTCAGAGTTGGAGCAATAATCATGGAGCCTCCACTTCTCTTGGTTCTGGGGGTCCCAGCTCAAGCCTCCTTCCTGAGTGCAGCCTCCTAGGCACATAGGCACCCTCAGCAGCGTGCTGCGGACCCAGAAGGGATTAGTCTGGACGGGGTGTTTGTGAGCTGCTTTAGGGGAGAAAGAAGTGAGACTCAAGCCCTTGGGTGTTTGCTCAGACACATTCCAGTCTAATTCACAGACCAGAAAGCCAACTTTCCTTAAGGAACCAAAGGTGAGCAAGAAAACGTGCTGCCATCCTGTGGACATTTTCTGTAACTACAACTTGATCACCAGTGCACACAGGCACCTCAATTCACAAGGGCTGTGGCTCTGTTAATGACAGCTGCCCTCAGGAAATGCCCTGGGGCGGGTATTGGAGAAATATATTCCAAAACCAGCCAACTCAAGGAAGCCAACTTCCAAAGGTAAATTGTCCTCACACCCTTTAAAGAAAAAAACCAAAAAATAAAACTAAATCAAACCTCCACCACAGGACAAGATGCTCAGCGTCCCTAATGGCTGCAGGAATGGCAATCAAAATGACAATGGACATCAAATCTCACCACTCACAATGGCCATCATCAAAAGTCATCAAACAACAAATACAGACAGGGCGTGGAAGAAAAGGAATACCCCTAAGCTGTTGGTGGTAATATACATTGGCTACCACCAGTATATGGATAGACTCTGAATGTACAAAAAAACAGCTATCAGCAAGGGCTAAGGTGAAAAAAGTGATGCTATCAAGGGTGTGTGTGTGATGCTTTAAGAGGAAAAAGTAGTGAGACACAAACCCTTGGATTTTTGCTCAGGCACATTCCACATTTCACAGCCTGGAAGCCGACTTTCCCGAAACCTCTGCTTGCCCCAAGAACCAGAGGTGGGCATCAAAAAGCACTGCCGCCTTGTGGACACTTCCTGTAACTACATCTGACCGCTAGCACTCGTTGGCACCTCTAATTCACAAGGGCTGGGCGGCTGCTCATGACAGCTGCCCTCAGGAAATGTTCTGTGGCGGGTATTGCAAGATAAATTCCAAACACAAACGACCCCAACTGCCACGGGTCTATTTTCCTCACACCTTTAAAGGGAAAAAACCCCAACGAACCCCATACCTCCGCCACAGGACAGGATGCTCAGCAGCCCTAATCATTACAGGAGGAATGCCAATCAAAATGCCAAGGAGAAATCAAACCTGTCAGAATGGCTATCCTCAAGTCTACAATAAATGCAGGAGTGAGTTTGGAGTAAGGGGAAACCTCCTACACTGTCGGTGGGAACGTACATTGGCAACAGCCACAATAAAGGACAATGTTGGCATGCCCGAATATAAGCTATCAAGGCACTAAGCCTAGGGTCTGACATTACCACAACTGGGCTTATGTTATTCTACATGAAATACAGAAAATTCTATTTTCATATATGAAATATTCAACATTTTCAACTATGATATATAGAAAATTCTATTTCATATATGAAATTTGCACTTATTTTTTCATTTATGAAATATAGAAAACTGTCACATATGAAATATGCACCTATATATTCACCTATGAGATACAGAAAATTCTCCATTCATATATGAAATATGCACCTATATTTTCATCTGTGAAATACAGAAAATTCTATTTTCATATATGAAATATACATATATTTTCCTCTGTGAAATATATTTTCATACATGAAATATGCATCTATATTTTCATCTATGAAATACAGAAAATTTCATTTTTTTCAGTTTTATTTTTTTACTTTACAATATTGTATTGGTTTTGCCATGCATTGACATGAATCCACCATGGGTGTACATGTGTTCCCCATCCTGAACCCTGCTCCCACCTCCCTCCCCATCCCATCCCTCTGGCTCATCCCAGTGCACCAGCCCCAGGTACCCTGTATCAAGCATCGAACCTGGACTGGCGATTTGTTTCACATATGATAATTTATATGTTTCAAATGCCATTCTCCCATATCATCCCACCCTCGCCCTCTCCGACAGAGTCCAAAAGACTGTTCTATACATCTGTGTCTCTTTTGCTGTCTCGCATACAGGGTTATCATTACCATCTTTCTAAATTCCATATATACGCGTTAGTATACTGTATTGGTGTTCTTCTTTCTGACTTACTTCACTCTGTATAATAGGCTCCAGTTTCATCCACCTTATTAGAACTGATTCAAATGCATTCTTTTTAATAGCTGAGTAATATTCCATTGTGTATATGTACCACAGCTTTCTTATCCATTCGTCTGCCAGTGACCGTCTAGGTTGCTTCCATGTCCTGGCTATTATACACAGTGCTGCGATGAACATTGGGGTACACGTGTCTCTTTCAATTCTGGTTTCCTCAGTGTGTATGCCCAGCAGTGGGATTGCTGGGTGGTATGGCAGTTCTATTTCCAGTTTTTTAAGGAATCTCCACGCTGTTCTCCATAGTGGCTGTACTAGTTTGCATTCCCACCAACAGTGTAAGAGGGTTCCCTTTTTTCCACCCCCTCTCCAGCATTTATTGCTTGTAGACTTTTGGATAGCAGCCATTCTGACTGGTGTGAAATGGTACCTCATTGTGGTTTTGATTTGCATTACTCTGATAATGAGTGATGTTGAGCATCTTTTCATGGGTTTGTTAGCCATCTGTATGTCTTCTTTGGAGAAATGTCTGTTTAGTTCTTTGGCCCACTTTTTAATTGGGTTGTTGGAATTGAGCTGCAGGAGTTGCTTGTATATTTTTGAGATTCTTTGTCCATTGCTTCATTTGCTATTATTTTCTCCCATTCTGAAGGCTGTCTTTTCACCTTGCCTATAGCTTCCTTCGTTGTGAAAAAGCTTTTAAGTTTCATTAGGTCCCATTTGTTTATTTTTGCCTTTATTTCCAATATTCTGGGAGGTGCATCATAGAGGATTCTGCTGTGATTCATGTCGGAGAGTGTTTTGCCTATGTTTTCCTCTAGGAGTTTTATAGTTTCTGGTCTTATGTTTAGATCGTTAATCCATTTTGAGTTTATTTTTGTGTATGGTGTTAGAAAGTGTTCTAGTTTCATTCTTTTACAAGTGGTTGACCAGTTTTCCCAGCACAACTTGTTAAAGAGATTGTCTTTTCTCCATTGTATATTTTTGCCTCCTTTGTCAAAGATAAGGTGTCCATAGGTGTGTGGATTTATCTCTGGGCTTTCTATTTTGTTCCATTGATCTATATTTCTATCTTTGTGCCAGTACCATACTGTCTTGATGGCTGTGGCTTTGTAGTAGAGACTGAAGTCAGACAGGTTGATTCCTCCAGTTCCATTCTTCTGAAAATTTTATTTCTATGTATGACATATGTACCCATATTTTCATATGAGAAATATGGAAAATTCTATGTTCATATATGAAATAGGCACCCATAGTGTCATATATTAAATATAAAAAATTATTTTCATATGAAATGTGCACCCATAGCTTCATATATGAAATATCAAAATTTTTCATATATGAAATATACACCCATTTTTCATATATGAAATATACACCCATGTTTTCATATATGAAATATTAAAAGTTCCATTTTCATTCATGAAATATACACTCATGTTTTCATATATTACATGTAGAAAGTTCTATTTTCATCTTGAAATATGCACCCATGTTTATATATGAGATATAGAAAATGTTATTTTCATCTTTGAAATAAGCAACCATGTTTTCACATATGAAATATGCAAAGTTCCATTTTCATCCATGAAATATGCACCCATGTTTTCATATATGAAATATAGAAGACTATATTTTAATCATAAAATATGCACCCATCTCTTCATATATGAAACATTGAAAATTCTATTTTTATCAATGAAATATGCACCTTTTTAGACACGAAAATTCATACTTTTGTATAAGAAATATAGAAAATTCTATGTTCATGAAATTTGTACTTATCTTTTCATTCACAAAATAGGAAATATGCACATATGTTTTCATATATGAAATATAGAAAATTGTATTTTCATTCATTAAATTTGCACCCATGTGTTCATATAGGATATACAGAAAATTCTATTTTCATATATGAAATAATCACCTGACTTGGGCTTCCATCCCATTCCTGGAGCCTCAGCAGGCTGTCTTCATGGCTGGACTGTGATGGGGCTGAATTGACCAGGCTGGTTACCCTCTTAAATCTGTACTTTCTGGTTTGATCTGGCAGGGACCACAGTCCCTAGGGTACACAATCGATGGTGTCCTGACACTTTGGCCTCGATGACCTTGGAAAAGTCTACTAGCTTCCATGTCTCCTGGTGCTGGGTTCCCCAGCTCAAGCCTCCTTCCTGAGAGTGCAGCCTCCTAGGCACTTCATCGGGGTGCTGTGGTCCAGGCTGGGATCAGTCTGAAGGAAAGGGGTGAAGCTTTAGGGGGAAGAAGTATTGAGACTAAGCCCTTGGAAGTTTGCTCAGGCACATTGCAGTCTAATTCACAGCCTAGGAGGCCAGCTCTTCCTTAGTCTCTGGTTTGCTGAGGAATCCGAGTTGGGTGTGGAAAAGTGCTGCCCCCTTGTGGAAATTTTCTATAACTACAACTTGACCACCCGCACTTATGAGTACCTCCAATTCAACAGATCTCCGGGACTGTTAATGACAGCTGCCTCCAGGAAAGGTACTGGGGAGAATATTGAAGAAAAAAGTACAAACACAACTGACTTTCAAAAAATCAACTAAAACTGGTAAATTTTCCTCACAACCATGAAGGAGAAAAAAAAAACTTAACCGCCACAGGACCAGATGCTGAGCATTCCTAATTACTATAGGAGGAATGACAACCAAAATGACAATGAGAAATCAAATCTCACCAGATTGGCCATCCTCACAAGTCTACAAACAATAAATGCAAACTAAGCCTACCATCTGACATTCCCACACCTGGGCCTATATCCCAAGAAAACCATCTTTCAAGAAGTCACATGCACCCCAATGTTCACTTCAGCACTAGTTAAAGCAGCCTGAACACAGACCCAGCAAAATGTTCACCTTCAGATTGAAGCCTAAAGGCAATGTGGCACATACAGAAAATGATCTAATACTCAGCCATAAAAGACTACCACTGAAATCGTGAAATTATGCCACTGGTAGTCACAGGGATAGATCTTAGAGGATCATACACTAAGTGAAGTCAGCCAGACAGGAAGACTATAACATGGGATGTCCCTTCTAGGCAAAAGACATACAAAGGAATTTAAACATAAATATAAAACAGAATTTAAACATAAAAAAAGACTGAGAATTCAAATACAAACAAAGAATTTTTTAAAAATTAATTAAACCAAAGAAAAGCCAGGGATGAATTAGGAAGTCAGGACTAACATATACATAGAAATGTGTATGTGTAATAGATAATCTCCAAGGATTATCCCCTTCCTTTCTTCGTTCCTTCCACAGAAATCTGTATCTCTACCATATCCACAGAAATCTGTACATGTAACAGACAGTCCTGTTACAAGGGCACGATATTCAGCACAGGGAACTGTGCACCACCTTCTGCAATAATTTCCACAGCAGATGAATCCGAGAAAGAATACATATGCTTTACACACATGTCGTAACTTAACCAGGTGGGTGGATACTAACAACAGGCACAACATTGCACGCCAGCGATACTGCAGCATACCAGAGGCATGGAATTAAAGAAAAGAATAAAAAGGAAAAGCCTTGCATAGTTTGTTTCTGCCGACTTCCTGACCCCGGCTGCTATCCCATGGCTGCAGCCCGAGCAGACTTTGGTCCAAGGCTGGAGTGGGGTGGGGTTGAAACCACCAGTCAGGGTGCCCTTAATTGAGCCTCTCTTAAGCTTGGACCTCTGGTTTGCTCTGACAGGGACCACAGTCCTTAGCGCACCCAAAGGATGTTGTGATGACTGTCTGGCCTCAAGAACCTTGGAAATGCCACCTAGCTTTCAGTTCTCCGATGCTGGGGTTCACAGCTTAAGCCTCCTTCTTGAGAGTGCAGCCTCCTAGCACCTCAGCAGGATGCTGTGGCCCTGGTTGGGATGAGTCTGGAGGAAAGGGGTGAAACTTTAGGGGGAACAGTAGTGAGACACAAGCCCTTGGACATTTGCTCAGGCACGTTCCATGCTAGTTCACAGCCTAGGAAGTCAACTCCTTAGGTTCTGGTTGCCCCAAGAACCAGAGTTGGGAATGAAAACTGCTGCCACCATGTGGACATTTTCTGTAACTACAACTTGACCAACTGTGCTTACCTGCCAGGCTCCTCTGTCCATGGGATTCTCCAGGCAAGGATTCTAGAGTGGGTTGCCATGCCCTTCTCCAGGGTGTCTTCCCCACCCAGCAATCAAACCCAGGTCTCCTGAATTGCAGGCAGATTCTTTACCATCTGAGTCACCAGGGAAGCCTGACCTGTGCTTACTGGCACCTCCAATTCACAAGATTTTGGGGGCTGTTAATGACAGTTGCCCTCAGGAAAAGCCCTGGGGAGAATATTGCAGAAATAAATTACAAACACAACCCACTATCAAAAAGTTAACAGCAACAGGTGTAATTTCCTCACAGCCCATGAAAAAGAAAAGAAAAAGAAAAAACCAGACCTTCACAGGACAAGATGTTCAGCATCCCAAATTATTACAGGAGGAATGCCAATCAAACCAACTACAAGAAATCAAATTATACCAGTCAGAATGACCATCCTCCCAAGTCTACAAACAGTAAATGGGGGAGAGGGCCAAGAGGAGAGGGGAACCCCCCTCCCTACACAGTTGATAGGGAAGTATCCTGGGAAGGACACTGTCAATAGCTACTAGAAAAGACAGCCTTGACATGCCAAAAAAAATCTTTCAAGGGAAATATAGCTAGAAGCTGACATTCCCACACCTAGGCCTGGAATCCGGACAAAGCCATCATTCAAAATGACACACATACCCTAACATTCACTGCAGCACTATTTACAATAGCCTAGACACACAACCATCAAAATGTGCACTGACAGGTTAAAGCTTAAAGAAGATGTGGTACATATAAGCACATGGAACTTTGCTCTACCTTCTGCAGTAAATTCTATGGAAGAAGAATCTAAAGTAGTGTGCTCACTTCGGCAGCACATTTACTAAGAATCTAAAGGAGAACAGACATATTGTATGTATGTGTCAATACTGAATCAAGTGTTGTATACTAACAGTAAGCACAAAACTACAAATCAACTATACTCCAACATAGGATTGGCATGAGGAAAAGAAAAAGAAAAAAAGCAATGCCTAGTTTATTCCCTGCAAACTTCCTCTCTTGGGATGCTATCCCATCCCTGGAGTCTGAGCAGACTGTTTCTCATGTCTAGACTGGGATGGCATTGAGAAAGCCAGGTGGAGACAACCAAAATTTTAAGAGATGAGCCATCCTGCAATTCTGGCCCCACTATGTACAACAGCCAAGGCAGAGAATCAAGTTAATCATAGAACAGATGAATGGATAGATACAGACAATGGGGTACATGTACACAATACAATATTTCTCAACAATAAAGAACTAGGAAATAATGTCAAGTTTGGCCACAGAAAAGAAAGTAGAGATGATCATTCCAAGTGAATTAAAGCAGACAGGGAGAGACAAGTATCATATGATAGCACTCCTAGGTGGAATCTAAAGATGGATAAAAATGAATTTCTTGCCTGGAGACCATGCCTCATAGACTTAGAAATTTCCAGTCACAAAGATATAAAGATGTGGAGCATGGAGAAATGAGTAACTTCAGACTAATAAATGCCCAATACTGTTTATAAAATAAATGACCAAGACCCACTGTATAACACAATGAAATTTACTCCACACTCTGTAATAACCTATATGGAAAAAAACCAAAATATATGCACATTTATGTATTGATAGAAGCAAAATAAGTTGTGGTAGAAGGAAAGGGGAAAAAAAGAAAACACCAACAAGGCAGTAATTCACCTATATACTCCAGTTCAAATGGTGGAAAAAACGAAAAAGAAATGCTGACTCTGATCAGAGACACCGATGTAAAGAACAGACTTTTGGACTCAATGGGAGAAGGTGAGTGTGGGATGATTTGAGAGAGAGAGAATAGCATTGAAACATGTATATTACCATATGGAAAACAGATTACCAGAGCAAGTTCAATGCATGAAGCAGGGCACCCAAAGCCAGAGGGACAGGGTGGGGAGGGAGGTGGGGGGGGTCAGGATGTGGGGTGATGTGGGGTCACATGTATATCTGAGGCCAATCCATGTTGATGTATGGCAAAAACCATCACAGTATTGTAAAGTACTTATTCTCCAACTAAAATAAATTAATTTTTAAAAATAAAAGTTTTTTTTAAAAGCAAAAAAAAAAAAAGACTGTTGTCACATCCCTGGACCCTGACTGACTTGGGTCCCAAGGCTGGAGTGTCCTGGGGCTGAGAGAGCTGGGAGCACGTGGCAGGCTGTGTGCCTCCACAATGGACCTGGAGTGCCCATTATCCTCCAGATGCAGGCGGGATAATTTAACGGATTGGAATTAACATACACACATTAATATACATCAAATAGATGATCAACAAGTACCTACCGAATAGCACAGGGAAGTTTACTGCACACACTCTAGTCACCTGCATGAAGAAAGAGCCCGAACGAGGGTGGATAACTATCACGCATCGGTGCACCCGGCTCCCGCACACGTGAGACAAGCACACACTCTAGTCACCTGCATGAAGAAAGAGCCCGAACGAGGGTGGATAACTATCACGCATCGGTGCACCCGGCTCCCGCACACCTGAGGCAAGCCCACACCGAGCACTCGTGCGGCTCCATGTAAACAGCAACAGCAAAGAATCTCAGTAAAAATCGCCCGAAGATCTAACGCACATTTCTCCAGAGAGGTCATAGAGATGGCCGTAAAGAACATCAAAAGATGCTCAGCATCACGAGTTGTTAGAGAAAAACAAATCAAACGTACAACGAGGTGTCACCTCACACTGATCAGAATGGCCATATCAAAAAACCTACAGCAATAAATTCTGCAGAGGGTGTGAAGAGAAGGCAGCCCTCCTACACTGTTGGTAGGAATATAAAATGGTATACTTACTAGGGAATACATTATAGAGGGTCTTAAAAAGCTAAACATAGAAGTACCAAGTGATGCAGCAATTTCATACCAAGGCTTAGATCCAGAGAAAAACCAAAATTTAAAAACACACCTATACCACAACTGATCATGGCAGCACTAGGTACAATAGCCAAGACAAGGAAGCAACTCAAGTATACTAGGACAGATGGATGGATACAGGAAATGGGGTGCATATACCCAGTGCAGTATTACTCAGACATATACAAAGATGAAACAATGCCATTTCCAGTTACAGGGAAGAAACCAGAGGTGATCATACTAAGTGAAGTGAGACAGGAAAAGAGAGATATCATAGAATACCCCTTCTGGTGGAATCTAAAAATGGATACAAATGAACTTCATTACAAAAAAGAAACATCACAGACCTAGCAAAGAAAATTATGGGTGCCAAAATGCAAAGGGGGAGCAGGGAGTAATTAGCTGGTTCAGATCAATATATACACCTTAAAACAGGTGCTGTTGTTTAGTTGCTCGGTTGTGGCTGACTCTGTGACCGTATGGACTGTAGTCCACCAGGCTCCTTTGTCCATGGGAGTCTCCAGGCAAGAATACTGGAGTGGGTTGCCATTTCCTTCTCCAGGGGATCTTTCCAACCCAGGGATTGAACCCATGTCTCCTGCAAGTCTCCTGCATTGCAGGTGGATTCTTTACCAATGAGCCAGCAGGGAAACCATAAAACAGGTGCTGAAGAGGTCTTAATAGTCTCAAGTATGACAGGGCTGTAAATGACACCTGCCTTCAAAAAATGTCCTGGGGTAAGTAATGAGAAAAGATTTCCAAACAGGGCCAAGTTTCAAGAGGTAACTTGTACTCATAAGGTATAAAATAATAAAAGCACATGGAAAGATACTCCACATCAGTAATTATTAAATCAATGCTAGTCAAACTACAATGAGGTATTACCTCACACTGATCACAATGGCCATTGTCAAAAAGATCTACAAAGAATAACACTGCAGAGGATGTACAGATAAGGGAATCCTCCCACAATCGTGGTGGGAATGTAACTGGTGAAGCCATTAGGGAAAACAGCACAGAGGTTCTCTGAAAAACTAAACATAGATATCATATGATCCTGCAATCCCTTCCCAGGCTTAGATCTGGAGAAATTCATCATTTGAAATGACACATGCACCCCAATTTTCAAGGTAGCACTATTTACAATATCCAAGACATAGAATCCACCCAAAATATCCAGTGACAGAAAAACAAAGACTACATGGTCATAAAACAGAAAAAATAATATTGGTAGCAGCATAGATGTACTAAGAAATTATTATACTAAGTAAGGTAACTCAGGGAGTAAAAGACAAATATCCTAAGATACCACGTATAGGTGGGAACTATAGATTCATACCAATGAACTAATGGACAAAACAGAAACAGACTCACAGACTGAGAAAACCAAATTATGATCATCAAAACAAAGTTAGAAGGGAGGGATAAATAGTTTGGAATGAAAATAAACACACTAATATATATCAAGTTGATAATGAAAAAGGCCCTATGGAATAAATAGAACAGGCAACTCTACTGAAAAAAAGAGTTAATATCCCACATGAGGCAAAAAACAGTAAAAGGATAGATATATGTCTACGTATAACTGAAGGAAGTTCATATATATCTAAAACAAACAAAACATTGGAAATCAACTCTACTCAAATTTAAAATAACAATGAAATTACAAATTAAATTACCTGAGCTCAGTCTAGAGGAAACCAGACAGTCATGACCCCTATGATTAGACATGTGGTATACTATGAGATTAACATGACACCACCAAAGATTTTCACTCAGCAGATCACAGAGCAGAAACCCACTCAAAGGTGCCTGACCTCACATGAATGCGACAAGATGAAGAGAAGGAAAAGGACCACAGGTTAATCAGGGCAACACCCTCAATTCAGATGCTGGGAATTTCTGAGGAGCCAAGACAAACTGCAGATAAAGAGCAGATATGTGGTCTCCGGGTACAGGATCCTGACCCATGTGGATGGGGGTGAGACCCACATAATCTCCAGACCCTGTACCTGGCGACACATTTCCACAGTCTCCGAGGTGACACCACCTCCCCAGACCCTCCACTTGGGGTCCCACGACCCTTGGTTAGGACACCATGTCTCTGCTGCTTGGGCCCCTAAAGTGAAAACAAGTGGGCTCCTGTAACCTCCTGGGATGGCAGGAAGAAGTGCAGGGTCGGTCTCCTCTCCCCACTTTGTCTCAAAGAAGTCCTCCTCTTTTCCCTTTGTTCTATGTTATATTAACAGTTTTTACAGCTGTCACGATAATGTTGAACACACTACCTTGATTCTGGCAGGCTTGGTTCTTTCTTGTTTCACTGAGGTGTTGAGAAAACATGCCAGACGCAGGGCTGGGAGACAAGGGGCAGGTCTGCTCTCTGCTAGTAGGGACAGTCAACCAGAAGATCATAGCAGCAACCTCACCTGCTGCCCATTGGCTTTTTGCCTGGTCCATGTGCTCTGCAATCAACTCACCAGGTAAACCTGCCTCCCTTCTTGCCATGCTCATCCTAGTGAATTGGAATGATTACGAGGTAGACACCTGAGGAGTCTCCAGGAGCCCCAGGGAGGGTGAACCTCCCAGGGGTAAAGAGGCAAACAGGTACATGCCTGAATAAAGTGAATACCATAGAGTATTAATTCCTAAACACAAATGAAGCTCTCATGTATTCTTACCTTTTTCTAAGCTTTGTGTGTGGTCTCCCCGTACATATGATCCTGACGCATGCAGATGGGGTGAGACTCACACAGTCCCCAGACCACCCAACCTGGAGTCTACGTCCCCTTGGTCAGAACACCATGGTTGTGGTCGGAGGGCCCCCAGTGTGTATATAAGCCAGGTCCCTGGGACTTCCTGGGACCCTAGAAAGAAGTCTAGAGTCAGTCTCCTCTCCCCTCAATTGTCCATGAGAAGTCAGGCCCCTCCTGTTTTCACTTTGGTTCTGTGTGATTTTTTGCTGGCTTGAAAATTCGTGCTAGAGGTGAACATACTACCTTGGTTCTGACAGGCTCTGTCTTTCTTGTCCCGCTGAGATGTTGAGAAAACAGCAGAGTTGGGCTGAAAGACAAGGGGCAACTCTGTTCTCTTTGGAGGAGAGAGTGGTTTGGAAGGAGATCATAGCAGCAACCTCACCTGCTGCCCATTGACTTTTTGCCCAATCCATGTGCCCTGGAACCAATTTGCCAGGTGAACCTGCCTCCCTACTTAACCTGAATGTGCTGGAAAATTGGAATAATCACCAGGTAGCCCACCTGAGGAGTCTCCAGGCGCCCCAGGGAAGGTGAACCTGGCAGGGGAAAAGACTAGGAGCCCTACCGCAGCACTGACCCTGGGAGGGCCATGGAACCCCACTCAGAGAAGAGCACGGTTACCCAGAGAAGCCCACCTCAGCCCCAGACCCCAGACATCTGAGCACTGACATTCAGATGCAGGCACAGAGTTTTCTAGGACAGAGGCCAGGCCAGGTTTCCACCCAGGTCTCCACATCCTAGTGCACACAGAACAATGTCAGTTCTAAATGTTCTCATTGCAGAAAGCACATGGTCTCATTAAACATAATCAGTGTAGACAGGACTTGAAAAGTGAAAATGAAAGTGTTATAACGTCTGACACTTGTGACCCCATAGACTGTAGCCTATCAGGCTCCTCTATGCATGGAATTCCCCAGGCAAGAATATTGGTAGTGGGTAACCATTCACTTCTCCAGGTGATCCTCCCAACCCAGGGATCGAGCCTGGGTCTCCTGCATTGCAGGCAGATTCTTTTCCATCTGAGCCACAAGGGAAGCCCTAGACAAGATTTAGAGAAGCCTGAATCTACCATGTAGACAGAACTTGGTCGGGTTTAGACTAGCATAAAGCTGCTCTCTAGGAGGCACAGGCCACACACATGCAGGGTCTCTCATCGTTGAACACGGGGCTCACCCTCGTGTGGGAACTAGGATGTACATCTCTTAAAAAAATCATCACTGGGCTCCACACTTCACCCACATCAGGAATTGAAAGAACCTTTGCCATTAAACATTTCAACAGGCAAAACAAAACTGGTACCAATTTCTGTGGCCCCCTGATGGTCCAGATCCTGGGGAGAGCCAAGATATTCTTAGAGTGCAGTCCAGAGTCTTGTAAAGACAGACAGGAAGCGGCCTTATTCCAGCATCCCAGGCTTCCAGCAGGAGGTGGCCACTGGAAGCCTTCTGGAAAAATTTATTATTTATCAGAGTAAGAATATACTCTTGAAAAAACAAGCATACTAGTTATTATTTGCAAACCTAAAATATTCTTAAAAGCTTGGCACCCTGATCTTTGTGGTTCACATTGGTTCCTTTGTGTTCAGATTTTCTGAGTAGAAGCAAGCCATCATTTCAAATTAGTTTCTTCTAATTCTGTTATTTGTTATTATATGAATGAAAGATCACACTTAAAAAATTAGAAGAAAATTCCTGCAAACAATAAGTGACTCAAAGAGCCCATAAGCTGCATGTATTTTGTCTTCTAACAGATACCTTTCTCTCCCTAAAGAAACCTGAAAAAACTGGCCTCCTAACTTTTTTTTTTGCTTCCCTGTTCAAACTGAGCTAAAATGAAATTGATAATCATATAAACAAGCAAGAATTTATGAGTTTTGAGATGTCATACCAGGGTAACAGGAGTTGAAGAAAATGGAACATTCCTATGCTGCTGGTAGGCAAACCACATCCTTAAAATAAAGCTTAGTTTCTAATTGTATTTAATTACCACAGTATGTGGTTACATGAAGTATGAACCAAGAGTCTAAATATAGCAGGCAATGTGTGAAGACAAATTTGATATCCATATGTGAGAGTAAAAGCTACTTGTTTTTCCAGCAGTCGTATACAGATGTGAGTTCTGGACCCAAAAGACGGTTGAGCCTGAAGAACTGAAGCTTTCAAATTGCAGTACTGGAGAAGACTCTTGAGAGTCCTTTGTACGCAAGGAGATCAAACCAGTCAATATTAAAGGAAATCAACGCTGTATATTCATTTGAAGGGCTGGTGTTGAAAATAAAGCTCCAATATTTTAGCCACCTGATGCGAAGAGCCAACTCAATGGAAAAAACCCTGATGCTGGGAAACATTGAGGGCAAGAGAAGACGGGGATGACAGAGGATTAGATGGTTGGATGGCATCACCAACTCAATGGACATGAGTTTGAGCAAACTCTGGGAGATAGTGAAGGACAGGGAAGCCTGATGTGCTGCAGTTCCATGAGTTCCCAAAGAGTCAGATACAACTGAACAACTGAAGAAATGTTTGTCATAGCTTGTCTTTCAAGGAGCAAGTATCTTTTAATTTTATGGCTGCAGTCATGATCTGCAGTGATTTTGGAGCCCAAGAAAATAAAGTCCATCACTGTTTTCATTTTTTCCCCATTTATTTGTCATGAAGTAATGGGATCAGATGCCATGATTTTAGTTTTTTTGAATGTTGAGTTTTATGCTAGCTTTTTCACTCTCCTCTTTTCCCCTCATCAGGAGGCTCTTTAGTTTCTCTTCACTTTCTGCCATTAAAGTTGTATCATCTGCATATCTGAGGTTGCTGATATTTCTCCTGGCAATCTTTATTCCAGCTTGTGCTTCATCCAGCCTGGCATTTCACATGATGTACTCTGCATATAAGTTAAATAAACGGGGTGACAATATACAGCCTTGATGCACTCCTTTCCCAATTTGAAACCAGCCCATCGTTCCAAGTCCAACTCTAACTGTTGCTTTTGACCTGCATACAGGTTTCTCAGGAGGCAGATAAGGTGGTCTGGTATTCCCATCTCTTTAAGAATTTTTCAGCTTGTTTTGATTCACACAGTCAAAGGCTTTAGTGTGTCAATGAAGCAGAAGGAGATGTCCTGGAATTCCCTTGCTTCCTCTATGGTCCAACGAATGTTGGCAGTCTCTAGTTCCTCTGTCTTTTCAAAACCCAGCTGGTACATCTGGAAGTTCTCGGTTCATGTACTGTTGAAGCCTAGCTTGAGGGATTTTGAGCATTACCTTGTTAGCATGTGAAGTGAGTGCAATTGTACAATAGTTTGAATATTCTTTGACACTGCCCTTCTTTGGGACTGGAATGAAAACTGACCTTTTGCACTTCAGTGGCCACTGCTGAGTTTCCAATTTGCGGGTATATTGAGTGTAGCACTTTAACAGCACCATCTTTTATGATTTGAAATAGCTCAGTTGGAATTCCAGCACCGCCACTAGCTTTGTTCATAGTAATGCTTCCTAAGGCCCACTTGACTTCACATTCCAGGATGTCTGCCCCTAGATGAATGACCACATCTTTGCAGTTATCGAAGTCATTAAGACCTTTTTTGTACAGTTCTGTGTATTCTTGCCACCTCTTCTTAATATCTTCTGCTTCTGTTGGGTCCTTGACATTTCTTTCCTTTATTGTGTCCATGAAATGTTCCCTTGGTATCTCCAATTTTCTTAAAGAAGTCTCGTCTTTCCCATTCTATTGTTTCCCTCTATTTCTTTACATTGTTCACTAATGAAGACTTTTTTATCTCTCCTTATTATTCTCTGGAACTCTGCATTCAGTTAATTGTATCTTTCCCTTTCTCCTTTGCCTTTTGCTTCTCTTCTTTTCTCAGCTATTTGTAAGGCCTTCTCAGACAACCATGTTGATCTATTGCATTTCTTTTTCTTGGGGATGGTTTTGATCAAGGCCTCCTGTACAATGTTAAGAAATTCCATGCATAGTTCTTCAGGCACTCTGTCTGTCAGGCCTAATCCCTTGAATCTATTTGTCACTTCTACTGTGTAATCATAAGGGCTTTGATTTAGGTCATATCTGAATGACATAGTGGTTTTCCTTACTTTCTTCAATTTAACTCTGAATTTTGCAATAAGGAGCTCATGGTCTTGTTTTTGCTGGCTGTATAGAGCATCTCCATCTTTGACTCCAAAGAATATAATCAATTTGATTTTGGTATTGACCATCTGGCGATGTCCATGTGTAGAGTCATCTCTTGTGTTATTAGAAGAGGATGTTTGCTATTACCAGTGTGTTCTCCTAAAACACTCTGCTAGCCTTTGCCCTGCTTCATTTTGTACTCCAAGGCCAAACTTGCCTGTTACTCCAGGTATTTCTTGACTTCCTACTTTTTCATTCCAATCCCCTGTGATGAAAAAGACATCTTTTTTTGTGGTGTTAGTTCTAGAAAGTCTTGGAGGTCTTTACACAACTGTTCAACTTCAGCTTCCTTGGCATCAGTGGTTGGGGCATAGACTTGGATTACTGTGATGTTGCATGGTTTGCCCTGAAGATGAAGCGAGATCATTCTGTCATTTTTCACAGAATATCAAATGTAGTTTTTGACCCTTTAAAAAGAATCACGTGAAAAGATGTCAACATTGCTAAATATTAGAAATGCAAATCGAAACCACAGCAACTTATCACCTCACACCATTCAGAGTGGCCATTCTCATAATCTCTACAAACAATAACCACTGGTGAAGGTGTGGAGAAAAGGGAATGTTCCTTCCCTAATCCTGGGAATATAAATTAGTAACAGACTCTGTGAAGGATGGTGTGATGGTTATTGGGGCAAAGAAAATAAGGTTAGAATACTCCCAAATACCATACACAAAATAAACTCCAAATAAAACATCTAAATGTCAGGATGGAGTCTATGAAAGTGTTGATGAGGATAGACAGGACGCACAATAACATAAATCACAGCAAGGTCTTTTCGGATACACCTCTTAGATGAATGAAAAATAAACCAAAAATAAGAAAACAGTACCTAATTAACCATAAAAGCATTTCCACAACAAAGGAAACCCAAAATGAAAGACAACTGCAACCTGAAATGGGAAGAAATATTTGCAAATGAAGATACCCATAAGGAATTCATCTCCAAAACAAAGAGCCCCATACCGCTCAATATCAAAAACACAACCCAAGACACAAATGGGCAAAACACAGAAATGGGTATTTCTTGGAGGAAGACATACAGATTGTGATTAGGCACATGAAAACACACTCAGCATCATTCATTCTGACACAAAGGCAAATCAAAAGTTTAATGAGATATCACCTCACACTGGTTGAGAAGGCCATCTCAAAACACCTACAAAGATAAGTCTCCTGCATTGGCAGGCAGGGTCTTTACCACTAGTACCACCTGGGAAGCCCTAGTCCAATATAAAAAAAAAACAATGAAAGTACAGGAAAAGGTTAAGAAAAAAGAAAATGGGCAAAAAGAAAGGCCGCTGCCTTATGGCCATATTGGTAACTACAACTATAAAGCTGTGTTGACTAGCACTTAATATTCACAAGGTCCTGGTGTAGGGGTTGGGGGTATAAGTAAACAACAAGTACCCTCCAGGAGTCTCCTAGGTCACTGAAAAGAATTCACAACTGGGTAAACGGGTAGACAGACAACCCTCAGAACAGGAAAATACATTTTTAATTGAAGATATCCACAAGGAATTCGTGTCCAAAACATAGAAACAGCTCTTGCAACTTAATATCAAAAAGTCGAACAATCCAAGAAATCATTGGGCCAAAGATAAAAATGGATATTTCTTCTAGGAAGGCATATGGAAAAAGAAATGCAAGAAGGCAAAGTGGTTGTGTGAGGAGGCCTTACAACAGATAAGAAAAGAAGAGAAAGGCAAATGAGAAAGGGAAAGATACACTTAACTGAATGCAGAGTTCCAGAGAAGAGCAAGGAGAGATAAGAAAGCCTTGTTATGTGAACAATGCAACGAATAAGAGGAAAAAATAGAATGGGAAAGACTAAAGATGTCTTTAAGAAAATTGGAGATAACAAGGGAACATTTCATCTAAGATGGGCATAATAAAGGACAAAATTGTCAAGGACTTAACTGAAGCAGAAGAGATTAAGAAGAGGTGGCAAGAATATACAGAGGAACTATACAAAAAAGGTCTTAATGACCCAGATAACCATGATGGTGTGGTCACTCACCTAGAGCTAGATATCCTGGAGTGTGAAGTCAAGTGGACCTTAAGAAGCATTACTATGAACAAAGGTAGTGGAGGTGACAGAATTCCAACTGAGCTACTTCAAATCCTAAAAGATGATGCTGTTAAAGTGCTGCACTCAATTTGCCAGCAAATTTGAAAAATTCAGCTGTGGCCACAGGAGTGGAAAAGGTCAGCTTTTATTCCAATCCCAAAGAAAGGCAATGCCAAAGAATGTTCAAATTACCATGCAATTGCACTCATTTCACATGCTAGCAAGATTATGCTCAAAATCCATCAAGCTAGTCTTCAGCAGTGCACGAACCAAGAATTTCCAGATGTACAACCTGAATTTAGAAAGTCAGAAGAACCAGAGATCAAATTACCAACATCTGCTGGATCATAGAAAAAACAAGGGAATTTAAAAAAAATCTGCTTCATTGATTATGCTAAAGCCTTTTACTATGTAGATCACAAGAAAATGTGGAATATTGTTGAAGAGATGGGCATACCTGTTACCTGCCTTCTGAGAAACCTCTATGCAGGACATGAAGCAACGGTTAGAATCAGACATGGAATGGACTGGTTCCAAATTGGAAAAGGAGTATGTCAAGGTTGTATATTGTCACCCTACTTATTTAACTTATATGCAGAGTACATCATGTGAAATGCCGGGCTGGATGACTCACAAGCTGGAATCAAGATTGGCAGGAGAAATATCAGCGACCTCAGAAATGCAGATGATACTACTTTAATGGCAGAAAGTAAAGAGGAACTAAAGAGCCTCTTGATGAAGGTGAAAGAGGAAAGTGAAAAAGTTGTCTTAAAACTCAACATTCAAAAAAAGAAGATCCTGGCATCTGGTCCCATCACTTCATGGCAAATAGATAGGGAAAAGGTGGAAACAGTGTCAGATTTCATTTCCTCAGGCTCCAAAATCAACGTGGAGTATTCCTGCAGCCACGAAATTAAAAGACACTTGCTCCTTGGAAGAAAAGCTATGACAAACCTAGACAGTGTATGAAAAAACAGAGATATGACTTTGCCAACAAAGGTTCGTATAGTCAAAGCTATGGTTTTTCCAGTAGTCATGTACAGATGTGAGAGTTGGACCATAAGGAAGGCTGAATGCCAAAAATTGATGCTTTCAAATCGTGATGTTGGAGAAGACTGTTGAGAGTCCCTTGAACTGTAAGGAGATCAAACCAGCCAATCCTAAAGCAAATCAGTGCTGAATATTCACTGGAAGAACTCATGCTGAAACTCTAATACTTTGGCCACCTGATGAGAAGAACTGACTCATTGGAAAAGACCCTGATGCTGGAAAAGATTGAGGGCAAGAGGAGAAGGGGGTGACAGAGGATGAGATGGTTGGATGGCATCACAGACTCAATGGACATGAGTTTGAGCAAACTCAGGGAGACAGTGAAAGACCAGAAAGCCTGGCGTGCTGCAGTCCATGGGGTCACAAAGAGTTGGACATGACTGAGTGACTGAACAACTACAAAGTTTAAATCCACTAGATGCTGTGGAGAAAACAGAACCTTCCTCCTCCATTACTGGAAATGAAAATAGGTGAAAGCCGACATGGACAGTCATGGCTGTGGTCCACAGCCGACAGTCGACAGTGTGGTGGTTCCTTCAGTAATGAAAATGAGAATGAAATTAGAACATTCCTCAAACCATACACAAAAATAAACTTCAAATAAGATAAAGATCTGAATGTAAGGACGGATAGTATGAAATTATTGAGGAAACTATAGGTGGGACATGCTGTGACATCAACTCCATCAAGTGCTTTTGGGATCTAACTCTCAGAATAATGAAAAATAAATGAAAAGTTAGAAAACAGGGCCAAATTAATTTTAAAAGCATTTGCACAGCAAAGGAAACCTTAAACAAAAGAGAAAGACAACCCTCACAATGGGAAAATATATTTGCAAATGAAGATATTCACGGGGAATTTGTGTCCAAAACATAAAAGCAGCCCTTGTAGCTTAATATCAAAAAGACAAACAGCCCAACAAATCAATGGGCCAAAGATCAAAATGGATGTTTTCCAGAAAGGCATACAGATTGCCATTAGGCACATGAAAAGATGCTCAGCATTGCTAATTATTAGAGACAGACCAATCAGAAGTCCAATGAGTATCACCTTACCCTGATGAGAATGGCCATCTCTAAACATCTCCAAAAAAAAAGTTTAGAGAGGGTGTGAAGGGAAGGGACCCTTCCTACACTCTTGTTAGGAATGTGAAATGGTACATGCACTAGGGAGAACACCATGGAGGTTCTTAAAAAATATAAACATAAAATTATTTGAGGACACAGCAATCCCACACCTGGGCATCCATCCAGAGAAAGTCAAAATTTTGAAAGGCAGCGGTTCCCCTGTGATCATGGCGGCACGAGGTACCATAGAAAAGACACGGAGCAACATAAGTGTGGAAGGACAGATGAAGGGATAAGGAAGACGGGAGTACATAGCTGTGAAGCAACATCACTCAGCCATAAAGAAGCAGAGCGTAATGCTATATCCAGCCTTGGAGAAAGAAGTAGAGATGATCATGCCAAGTGAAGTGAGGGACACAGGGAGAGATATTAGCATATGATATTACTTCTAGCTGAAATCTAAAAATGGATACAAATGAACTTCTTTACTAAAGAGAAACAGTCTCACAGATTGAGAAAAGAAACTGTGGTCCCCAGAAAAGAAAGGTGTGGGTCAGAGAGAAAAGAGCTGTTTCAGTCTAACATAGGGAGGGTAATATAAAAAGAAGCCACCAAGAACCACTGTGTAACACAGGATTCCTATTCAACACTCTGTAATATCCTGCACTGGAAAAGAACATACATACATCTATGTATAAGTGAATCTAGTTGCTGTAGATCCAAAACGGAAGGAAAAAAAAAAAAAAAAAAAACCCACAACCTTGTCATTCAACTATATACTCCAATTCAAATTAGGGAATAAAAACACAAAAAAAGAAAAGAAATAAAGAATGGTGATTCTCACCCTCATGCCACAGTGACCTGGCCTGGTGTCACATCCCTAGAGCCTGAGCAGGCTTCAGTCTCAAGACTGAAGGCTCTCAGGGCAGGTGGAGCTGGGAGCAGGAAATGTGCCCCCTATGATGGACCTGGAGGGCCTCTTGCTATCTGCATTAGCACCCAATCTCCAGATCCAGGTGGGCCCACCTGCAGAGAAACCACACCTACTTCACCCCAAAAATGGTGGAGCCTCTGGACTGGAAAAACTTTGCATGGTCCCCTGGGCACAATATGCCCCCTATTTCCCAACTCCAGCCTCCATCCTTAGAGCTGCCCTACTGACAGATGATAGCACCCTCTTGCAGAGTGGTGTTCCAAAAATTGGTGTGTCCTGGGGATAAAGGATAAGGGGGAAGAGAAAAGAGATACAAGCCTGGGGTGTTTCTTCTGGCACATTCCCCTTAGTTGATGATCCAGGAGCAGAGTTTTCCATAAGACTCACTGCCTGAGGACCAGAGTTGTGCAGGAATTAATGCTGTTTCCTTAAGACCGCTTTCCAGAACAACTTTAAAACAGGTGCTGTCAGGCTCTGAATATTCACAAGCCGTTGGCGGTCGGTGGGGGGGCAGGGTGCTGTAAATGACACCTGCCCTCCAGTCATGTCTTGGGGTAAAACATGGGAAAGGGATTCAAACAGGGCCACCTTTCAAGAAGATAATTTTAAAAGGCAAACGATACTCACACTGTATAAGTTCGAAAAGCACCAGGAAAGCTACTCCCGCTCACTAACTACTAAAGTTAGAAAGTGAAAATTAAGTCGCTCAGTTGTGTCCAACTCTTTGGGACCCCATGGATTGTAGCCTACCAGGCTTCTCCGACCATGGGATTTTCCAGGCAAGAGTACTGGAGTGGGTTGCCATTTCCTTCTCCAGGGGATCTTCCTGACCCAGGGATCGAACAAGGTTCTCCCACACTGTAGGCAGACACTTTTACCGTCTGAGCCACCAAGGAAGTTCGATAACTACTAAGCCCAGGCAAAACAAAACTACCATGAGAAATCCCCTCACACAGGTCAGGATGGCCACCATCTAAAACACCACCTACAGAGAATCTGTGCTCAGGGCATGGAGGCAAAAGGGAATACTCCTGCACTCTTGGTGTGAATGTAAATGGGTGCAGCACCTTAAAAAGCAGCAAGGAGGTTCCTTATAAACTAAACATCCAGAAACCATGTGGTCCGACAATCCCACGTCTGGCCTTAGACCCAGAGAAAATCAGAATTCACAATGACCTGTGCACCCTTGCTTTCAGGGCAGCACCATTGACAACAGCCAAGAACTAGAATTGTTGCTGGCCAAAATCTTGGCTTTCTCTGTCTGGTGAAGCCAAATAAAAAATATGGAGACTGAGTGTGGAAGAAATAGAAAGTGGCTTTAATTCTCAGCTGGTGAAGTGGGGAACACAGTAGGCTCATGCCGCAATAACTGTGCCCCCCATGAGGAGTTTAGGGGCTCATGTAAGATGAGGGCTCACAGTCAGGGATGAGGAACAAAGGGGATAGGATCTTGATTTCCTCCTCTTGCATTGTTTCAAAGACGGTCATAAATTGGTGTCAGTAATCCAGTAATTGAGTCTGGCAGTTCAGAGGCCTTCTTTCTGATGTGTAACTACAAGGGGAAGGGTGTTGCAAGAGTAAACACCAGATAGGGGATGTATTTAGCATAGAGTCAAAGGAAAATAGGTGCAAAGTGTAGCTCCTGCAGAATTAGGGGCCAGAAAAGCAAACTTAGTTACAGACATGCAGAGTTAGGAGCATTAAAGTAAAAAAACTAGGAATGTTCAGGTCTGCTCACTGTTCTCCTTATCTTCTTTGTTCTTAGGAAAGTGAAAGAAAAAAAACTCACTCCTCCTTTTTTCCTTTTCACTGCAACAAATTCAACCAAGATATCCATTGACAGAAAAATGAGGACCGAGTGGTGCACCTCTACACTGGAACACTACTCAGCCACGAATCAGAAGAGAATAATGCCATTGACAGCAGTGTAGATGGACAGGGTGATTACCATACTCAGTAAAGGAAGTCAGAGACAGAAAGACAAATATCACGGGGTATCATCGACAGGTATATTTTTGAAATGAGTGCTAATGTCAAATATTACATAATAGAAACAGACTCACAAACTTGGAAAACAAACTTATGATTACCAAAATAAAATCTTAGGGTTGAGGAATAAATTAAGACTTTGCTAATAACATATGCTGATATATCAAACAGTTGATCAAAATAAATCCATTGCATAGTACAGGGTAGTCTGCGGAATACATTTTAATCATCTCTATGAGAAAGAGAACTCCAAAAAGAACTGATAAATATCTATGTATAAGTGAATCAAGCTCCCATACACCTGAAACAAACACAATATTAGAAATCAATTCTACTCCAAAATAAAATAACAATGAATGTCCAGAAAAAGGAAAATTAAGTGGGACAGGAAAAAATGCTACTTCCTTGTGGACATTTTTGTAACAGCAACTATAAAAGCTGTGCTGATTGGCACTTCATATTCCCAAGGTCCCCTAGGCTGGAAGTAAACAACAGCTGTCCTCCAGAAGTCCCCTAGGAGTGGTCAACGAAAAAGAATTCAAAACTGGGAAGACGTTCAGGGAGCTGATTTCAGGAGGTACATTTAACTCACATCTTTTAAGAAAAAAGTCACATGATGTCAACATCACTAAAGATTAGAGAAATGCAAATGAAACCTACAAGTAGGTATCACCTCACACTGGTCAGAGCAGCCACTGTTAAACACTCCACAAAGGTTAAATGCTGCAGACGCTGTGGAGGAAAGAGAACCCTCCTTCTCTGCTGCTGGAAACACAAATTGGTGGCAGCCACTGTGGAGGACAGTGTGCTGGTCATTTCCGACGTTCACAGCGGTAAGGGCAGCAAGCTGTAGCTAAAAGTAGGGTCTTAGTTTCCCAGACCCGGAGTCCTAACCGCTGGACCACAGGAGCCAGAAGTTAGGGATAAAGTCCCTAGTCTTGCCTGCCTAGTCAAGAATGAATTCAGGTGAGAAGGCAGAAGGTAAAGAGTAAAGTAAAAAGTTTATTGAAAAAAAAAAGTACATGTGGAAAGGTGCACAGGTGAGCTCAGAGAGAGAGAGCTGTGCCTCTGTAAGTTTATATCCCTTATAAGGGGGCAGTTCTCCAGATCTTTGTGTTCCCTCACACCAGTCATCTTGCTTTGTCCCCTACCCTGGTTAATTTGTCTCAGGACCCTCCCCTGGGGTGCGCACGTACACCTTAGCCAAGATGGATCTTGAAGTGAAGGCTTCTGGGAGAAGCAAGACTCTTTATGGCCTGGAATTATCCTCTGACTTTTGACTCCAAAGAGCCTTTCTGTGCATGTGCAGTGTTCTCCCTAATTCTTTACTCAGACAGGGTTTTGCCTCTCTTCGTCCTTGCCAAGATTATTCCCTGGAGGTGTTTACAAGAGACAAAGACTGGCTACTTACTCTGTTTCTGTTGTTACTTCAATTTCCAAGAGCAAACAGGGGGCTGGTTGTAAATTCCTCAACTGGAACCCACCTATCTGTTGCCTCAGGAAATGCAGAGAGGAGGCTGGCTGATTGTGAATTTCCAACCTGGAACCTGTCTATCTCCTTCCTCACTGGTTCCTCGAACAGTGAAAACAAGAATGAAATTAGAATATTCCTGAATACCATATACAAAAATAAACTCCAAATAAGATAATGTTCCCACTTTAGTATGGCTCAGAGGTAAAGAACCCACCTGCCAATGCAACAGTCTCAGCTTTGGATCCCTGGGTTGGGATGATTCCCTGGAGAAGGGAATGGCAACCCACTCCAGTATTAATGCCTGGGAAATCCCATGGACAGAAGATCGTGGACTCTAAGTGGGCTACAGTCCACGGGATCACAAAAAAGCCAGACATGATTTAGCAACAGATTTTCAAGATAAAAATCTAAATGTATGGTTGGTCTCTTGTGATCCCATGGACTGTAGCCCACCTACAGTCCATGATCCTCTGTCCATGGCATATCTCAGGCAAGAACACCGGAGTGGGTTACCATTCCCTTCTCCAGGGGATCTTCCTGACCCCACATCTCCTGCCTTGTAGGTAGATTCATTTACTAACTGAATCACAAGGGAAGCCCTACTGCCTGGAGGCAGGTGTTTATAAAGACCTCAACCCAGGCATTGCTGGAAAAGGCTGGCCGGCTGGCCAGGTCAGCCAATCCTCACCCATCAGGGGCTCATAGTTGCAGAAAATCGGGCTTGTTGTGCTGGCCAGGTGCAAGAAACAGAAGTGTGGTCGGATGGACATGTGGCTGCAGCTCTGGCTTGATATCTAATCATTTTTTCTAGGCCATGAGTGGGAGAGAATTTCAAGGAGACCTTTTCCTAAGGAGAGGAACCCAGGAGTCAGGGAGAGGAGTGGTGGGTGGAGACGGAGGCCCAGGGCCGTGGGTGCAGTGGAAGCTTCTGGAAGACCAGTGGAGGGAGGCCACACAGAGTAAAGCCCAGGGTCACCAACCTGTCCAGGAGCGGCTGTTAGTCCAATCCTGCTCTGAGGTGCTCAGAGCCAGCTCTGCCCAGGAAGAGGGCTGGGGTGCCCTGCAACAAGGGCTCTGTGCACGGTTCCTGTGCTGAGTCCCACCCAGATGGGCCCCCTGCCTGGGGAGGGGTCTGCCCATGTGAGCCCCGTGCCCTGGGAGGGATGTGTGAACTGGCTCCCTCTCTTTGCAGCTGGCACAGAACTGCTTAGGATGCAGGTGAAAATCAGCCGAGGACAAAGGTCAGGAGCAGGGTCAGGGGTCCCTCGGGTGTTCCATGCATGAGTTCCAGCTCGCTATGCTTGCCACATGACACAAGATGTTTCATAAGGGCGCTAATCTCATTTGTGAGGTCTCCCTTACGTGACCTAATTACTTCACAAAGGCTCACCTCCTAAGACCATCACATTGGATGCTAGGATTTGACACATGAATTATAGACAGACACAAACATAGCCATGTTCAACAAATATTTGCCCAGTTTACTGTTGCCAGAGCTGGGAATATGTAGATGACCTAGCCTTTGAGAAACTCATAGTCTAAAGAAGGAGATGCTCATGTGAACAGATATTTTGAAGAAGAGTGACAAGCACTGTAATAGTTGTTTGTTGTTCAGCTACCAAGTCGTGTCTGACTCTTTGCGACCCCATAGATTGCACCACACAAGGCTTTCCTGTCCTTAATTATCTCCTGGAATTAGATCAAATTCATGTCCATTGAGTTGGTGATGCTAGCTAACCATCTCATCCTCTGCCGCCCCCTTTGCCTTTTGCCTTCAATCTTTCCTAACATCAGAGTCTTTTCCAGTGAGTCAGCTCCAAGGGACAGGGTAGCTCTGAGGAGGGTCCCTAATGCTCTCTGGAGAAGCCAATCAGGCTTCCACATAGGTCAGGATGTTGCTCTGGGAGGAGTAAGAAGAATGTTCCAGGCAGAGAAATCAGGATGTGCAAAGGCAGAGAGACGTTCCATGTGGAATGGAACATGAAAATCAAATGAATGCCTTCAAATCAGTTAATTAAAAGATTGGATATTCATGAGGCTGAAATTGCTGGTAAAGGTGACATCTTTGGAATAGCTAAAACTTTGATTTATTGAAACTACCTACATTGTTCTACCACCTCCTGAACACACACACATGCAACACACACACACACACACACACACACACGTGTATACACATTGTGGAATATGCCAACCCTTCAGTAGTTAGCATTTCAAAGAAATTAATTTGTTAACAAATACTGGCTGAGCACCTAGGGTACAATATGTCTAATCACAAGGATTTGGCATTCAAGTAGGAGATATGGATAATAAACTGGTAAACAAATAAATGTACAGGATATTTCTCTGTGGACAGTGCTATGAAGAAAAGGAAATAGGGTGGTGAGATGCCCAGTGATTGGGCATCACTAGTTCAGTGGAGAGAGTCAGGACAGGCCTTCTGAGGAGGTGATACACGAGTCCAGACCTAAAGGACAGGGTAGAGCCACCCATGCCAAGAGATGAGGAAAGAGCGTTTCTGGCAGAGGGAACAGTGAGCACGAGGACTCTAAAGTGAGCACAGGCTTTGCGTGGTCAAGGAACAGAAAGAAGATTGGTGTGGTGAGGGTGCAGTGGGGCAGAGGAAGAAGGGGTGTGAGATGAAGCTGGAGAGCTGAGGACCAAATCATTCAAGGCTTTGAGGGTCAAGGTGAAGACTGGAGTTTTACTCCCAAAACATGAGAAGCCATTGAGGAGTTCTACTTGGGAAGAAATATGATCTACTTTTCCAATTCATTTCTGTAAAAAATCATTCATCTTAAAACCAAAAAAAAAATCAAATTGGACCTCATCAAAAATTTTTAAATCTGCTCATCAAAGACACTATTAAGAATATGAACAGATAAGCCTTAGACTGGGAAAAAGATTGGCAATACCTGTGTCTG
Organism: Dama dama; assembly: GCF_033118175.1. NCBI lineage: Eukaryota > Metazoa > Chordata > Mammalia > Artiodactyla > Cervidae > Dama > Dama dama. The sequence continues at coordinate 31,772,692 of NC_083693.1, read as the reverse complement.
ATGAAGAACTTATATCCAGAATATATGAGGAACTATTACAGGTAAACCATGAACTCTCCCTCCCCGAGAAATACAATGGCAAAAGACTTGTAGCTCACAAAAAATACTGACAGATAATATCAGGAAAATGAAAATTGAAGGCACAATGAGATGCAGTATCACACCTACCAGAATAGTGAAAACAGACTTGATGATGTAAAGTTTTTGGCATCTTTAGAGAAACTCTCCATGCACTGTGAATAAATGGATAAAATAGGACAACAATGCTGGAAAACTATGTGGCAGTTTCTGATAAACTTAAGCACACACATACCCTTGACCCAGCAATTCCATTCATGGGTATTTACCTAAGAAAAATGAAAACATGTTCACACACAAAGAAAATCACACAAGAATGTACATCGCAGTCTTTACTTCATAATGGCCATCAATAGGAGAATGGATAATCAAATTATGGTATATTCATACAATGGAATAGTATTCAGCAATAAAAAAGAAGGACTTACTGATATACACAACAATATGGGTGAATCTCAAAAATATTATGTTAAGCAAAAGAAGCCAGACACAAAAGAGTACATATTGTATGAAGTCCAAGAACAGATACTACTGATGTATGTTAATGGAAATAAAGAAGTAGTTGCCTGGGAGGAGGGGGGAATTGATTAAAAAGAGACAAGAGGAAGCTTTGCAAGTGATGAAATGTTATATACCTTGCTCTGGATCATGGTTACCTAAGTACATACAATTGTGAAAATTCACAGAATTACATGCTTAACATCCGAGTGTTTTATCGTATCTGAATTATACCTCAATAAAAAAAAAGAGGTCTATTTTTTAAAAGAAACTGTCATGGGGCGTTTGTGAAATGTGACATAGTATTTTGAAAGAGTTAGATCCAGCATCAGACACACTGGGTTCCAGTGCAGCTGCGGGACCTTGGAAAAGTCACTTAGCTTTTTTCCATTTCCACCTCTGCAAGGAAAAATAATCTAAATCACAAGATGGCTATAAAGATTAAATGGAAAATTGATGTTAGTCTTTAAATCAGTACCTATCACCTGGAAAATTCTCAATAAGCGTACCTATTTCTAAGAAATGTTTTAAATAAACTGTAATCCTGAGGGGGGCAGCTAAAAATCTATTCTGTTCTGCTTTGCAAATAATATCATATGCAACTTAGAACAGATATTCCAAAATCAAAAGGAAGCACCGAAAAAGAATGAAGTTAAAGGCATAGGTGTACTTGGTGGAGTACAGCTGTGGACACAGCTGGTAGCTACTTGTGATTATTACAAGAAAATCTGGTACTTTCTGTGATCATACACAAATCTGTCTTCGTCATGTCCTACCTCATCTTTTTACCCATTGTCAAAGGGAAGGGAAAGGCTGCTTGGAATGAGGACTAAAAGGAAAACAAGCCAGGATTATTGGAGGTGGTCACCTTCAACTTTTCTAAAGGAAACTCCCATTTTCACATTTCCAGAGGGCTCCTTGACAAATTATTTATTCAGCTTCAGGACTCATCTGAAGTTGAGAAAAATAGTTAGTGGAGAAGTAAGAATGGAATTGAAATACATCTTGAACCTGTCTGCTTAATCCCTAATCCCTGCTAAATCATCTTTAATTTCTCTCTCAATCTGATCCACTTTTGAGAAGGAGAACCCACTAGGGCATCCCCGGGAAAGACCCTCCTCTTCTGTCCTCTTGTCTCTGCTTGGAGAATCCTGAGGAGCCGGCCCACTGCACAGAGTATCTCCTCCTTCTCTGGGACTTTGCTGGCAGATCCAGCTGGTCTGTGACAGCCCCTCTCCCAGGCTATGGTCCAAGGGCTCCATCCTGGTTGCCCACCCACCCCCACCCCCGCCAGGTATTACAACGAGCTAGTCAAGGGAATGGAGAAGGCAATGGCACCCCACTCCAGTACTCTTGCCTGCAAAATCCCATGGATGGAGGAGCCTGGTAGGCTGCCGTCTATGGGGTCGCACAGAGTCAGACACGACTGAAGTGACTTAGCAGCAGCAGCAGCAGCAGTCAAGGGAAACTGAGATAAAGGACCCCTTTGCACCGTCTGATGGCAGATTCTCTGTGTGCTACTCAGAGAACTTGACGGGGGACTAACCAGAAAGCAGCTCGTGGTGGTCTTTGGCAGGGTCGTCTCCAGCCCATCATCCCTTCTCCTCCAGTGGCCATCTGTGACATTCCTTTTCTTTCTGCAGAGACTTTCTGGGAGCTTGGCAACTGGACTCATTGTTCTGACACATGCGGCCACTTGGAAGCCTGAATTCAGAGACCCCAGTGCCTGATGGCCAATGGGCAGGAAGTCAGTGAGGCCTTCTGTGACCAGCTCCGGAAGCCACAGGCTGTGTTCCAGCCCTGTAACAACCAGGACTGTCCCCCGAGGTGTGTGCAGTCACTCTTCTCTCCTTGCTACCAGCGTTTCACTTCTTTTAAAATGCACAGTAATTTGGACTGAATAACTCAACCACTAACATTTGTTTTACAAGGACTGTATGAGGTGTTCAGCTAAGTAGTTTATGTGGATCACCTCACAGTCACCTATCAAGTTGAGATTATTCATTTTCTTTTTTAAAAATTAAAAAAAGTTTTTTTGGTTGTACCAAGCTGCATGTGCAATCTTAATTCCCTGACTGGGGAACCTGAGCCCCTTGTACTGGAAGCTCAGAGTCTTAACCTCTGGACCTCCAAGGATGTCTCCAGTGTTGTTCATTCTCTACTGTATAGTTGGAAAAGGTCCCCTAGGCTACACAGGTATGAGGGCCAGAGTTCAAGTTGGGTTAGTCTGATTTCAGAGCTTCTGCTCTTAATTGCCACCCTCACCTGCTCCTTGCACTCACAGTGGACCTTAAAAGTACAGGGAAACTGACCTCATGGGTTCACCTAGGAGATATGGCAGTGGGCCAGCATCACAATGTGCTTGTGAAAAGCACATTCCTTACACTCTACCCCAGGGTCTTGCTGTTGTTTAGTTGCCCAATTGTGTCTGACTCTTTGTGACCCCATGAACTGCAGCACGCCAGGCCTCCCTGTCCCTCACCATCTCCCAGAGTTGGCCCAAGTTCATGTTCACTGCATTGGTGACGCCATCCAGTCATCTCATCCTCTGACACCCTCTTCTCCTTCTGCCCTCAATCTTTCCCAGCATCAGGGACTTTTCCAATGAATTGTCTGTTCACATCAGATGACCAAACTATTGGAGCTTCAGGCTCAGCATTAGACCCTCCAGTGAATATTCAGGGTTGTTCTCCCTCAAGATTGACTGGTTTGATCTCCTCACTGTCCAAGGGACTTTCAGGAGTCTTCTCCAGCACCACAATTTGAAGGCATCAATTATTAGGTGTTCTGCCTTCTGTAGGCCCATCTCTCACAACCGTACATGACCACTGCAAAGACCATAGCCTTGACAATACAGATCTTTGCTGGCAGAGTAACGTCTCTGCTTTACAACACACTGTCTAGGTTTGTCATCGCTTTCCTGACGTGAAGCAATGGTCTTCTGATTTCATGGCTATATCACCATCTGCAGTGATTATGGAGCCTAAGAAGAGGAAATCTGTCACTACCTCTACCTTTTGCCTTTCTATTTGCCATGCAGTAATGAAGCCGGAAGCCGTGATCTTAGGTTTCTTTACTATTTAGTCTTAACCCAGCTCTTTCACTCTCCTCCTTCACCCACATCAAGAGACTCTTTAGTTCCTCTTTGCTTTCTGCCATTAGAGTGGTATCATCCTCATCCCCAGGGGTAAAACCATTAATAACCTTTCAATGTCATAGATGACACAAAACAATAGTTTTAGAAGTATCCAAAATCAAACTCATAATCCCCACCAGATCTGATCTGCCCCTAGTGTTCCAGATCACAATGACTACACCCTAAGCTACCCACCCCTCTTTCCTCTCCCTTTCATCCTTTCCTGTCAGTTTCCCACTGTTCCTACCTAAGTCCAAGCCATTGTCATTCTTCATGAGGGTCATGTCAGGAGCCTACTGAGTTTTGTCTCCTCTCTAGAGTGCCTTGTCTACTCTACAAGCAGAACCATCTTTTAATTTACTTATTTTTTATTGAAGTTTAGTTGCTTTATGATGTGTTAGTTTCTGCTGTACAACTAAGTGAATCAGCCCATGTATACACACACCCCCTCTTTTCTTGATTTCCTCCCCTTTTAGGTCTCCACAGAGCACTGGGTAGAGTTCCCTGTGCTGTACAGTAGGGTCTCATTAGTTACCTACTTTATACATAGTAGTTAATATATGTCAATCCCAGTCTCCCAGTTCATTTTCCCAAGTGGCGCTAGTGGTAAAGAATATGCCTGCCTCTCCTGCAAGAGCTGCAGGAGACTCAGGTTCAATCCCTGAGTGGACAAGATCCCCTGGAGGAGGAAATAGCAACCCACTCCAGTATTCTTGCCTGGGAAATCCCATGGACAGAGGAGCCTGGAGGGCTACAGCCCATGGGTCGCAAAGAGTCAACATGGCTGAGCGACTAAACAACAAGGAGCATATAGTTGCTTCCTTTTTCTTCCCTTTGGTTTCAGCGAGTTGAAATCCACCTTTTTGAAATTTCCACCTAATTTTTCCCTAGTTCTGCTCTCTGAGGCCACACAGATGATGGCTTTTGTATCCCTGAGGATGACTTAATCCCACCCCATGATACTGTCTCTACATGGCAATTCTGTAGCTGCTGAGTGAAAGGAAATCTGAGAATATGGCTGGGAGTTATATGTGCAGCTGCCCATTCCCTGATACACGTGTATCCACCCTGAAAGAGTCACAATGCTAGGATGGGCTTGCCCTTTGGAAGGCAGTCCCCATAAGGTCTATCCTACTAAGCTCCTGTAGTTTTTGTTCTTAGGTGGCTCACGGGCACATGGTCAGAGTGCTCTGCGTCTTGTGGTAAAGGATTCCACAGTGGGCAGTGACATGTAAGCACTCAGGAGCCAACAGAACGGTGCAGGTGTTGCCTCCGAGAGCCTGTGTCCCCAGAGACAGGACTCTGGGGAGAAGACTCTGTTCCAGTCACCCCTGTGTTCAAGGGCTCATTGAACAAGGGTACCAAGTAATACTGACAAATCTAGTGTTTCAAAATCATCCAGTCCCTGTGGTCAAACTCATGCATCCAAAACGGGGCTTCTATGGCAATCTTGTGGTTAGAGCTTTTCTGCCAATGCAGGGGTTGTGGGTTCCATCCCTGGTCGGGAGGCTAAGATACCACATGCCTTGCAGCCAAAACATCAAAACATAAAACAGCGGCAATGTTGTAACAAAACCCCACCCATCAGGACCCCTCCCTTCAGGGGAGAGGAGAGTGCCCAACTCCTACAGGACATTCACACGAAACTCATCTGCACAGGGTGCTGATCACACCACACACGGGCTGGTTCAGGGGACTTACTAGCCTATCCTAGACCTCCTGGTCCTGATTAACTCAGGCTACTGGGATCAAAGTTCCCCTTGGCCCTTCTGAAAATGTTCAGTATTGTCAGTGTGGGAGGAGAATACACTCTTTCTGCATTTCTGCCCTTCAGTGCAGCAGTTGTCTCTCCTGAGAGTGACTGTGCTAATTCTTAGGTCATTAACTCCAAGTCCTATATGACTACACACTTCTCCAACTGGAAATGACGTAAAACAGAGTGGTACAGAGGGTCAAACAGATCTCCAGGGGTGATCTTTCTGGAGAAATGAAGTTTATTAAAATTATGAAGACCCAAGGAGTTGGTAAGAACTATCCCCTCCACTACCAACATGGAAGGGGAGTATGGGGGAAGGGGGACATGCCCCGGGGGACAGTCCAGTCTGTGAAGTTTCACCCATTAGGGTAGGAGGGGCATCTAGGTCAGGGTGGCACCTATCCTAGTCCCCCAGGCCACTCCAGATCATCCTCTGAGCAGGCCAGGGAGGTGCTGGATTTGAATTCCATAGTCCACTTGACCAGGTCCCAGGGAGTTTGGCAGGTCTGAACTTCTGTCTTGGTCAGTAATACCTGGGTTGTTTCTGGGCCTGCTTTACTTTTGCAGGTTTTGCTGGGCAATCCACAACAGAAATGTTGTATTATAAACCTCCATATCTCCCAGCCACCTCTATCTTTACTGGCTGAGGCCAGAGTGAGTGGCTGGGGAGTGGGGCTGCCTAGCTTGGGAGGAGCTTCTGGCGGTGTCGGCCACACTCAGGGAGCACTGGGTTCCCTCTGGGGTCCCTGGCACTGCTGGTGTCACAGGTGTCACTGGTGCCCCTGTGCTGGGATGCCTCAGGTGTGGCGGGTTTTGCGGGAGTGGTGGGCGCCTTGGGTACCGAAAATGCCTCTGGTGGAGGGAGTGGCCCCAGGGTCACACAAGGCAGATGGGATGGGTGGGAGAGTGGTAGAGTCAGGATCTTTGAATCGGGGGTTGTCTCCTGCATCTGAATGGTCTCCCACAGGAATAGCCAGGCCAGTGTAAAGGTGGACACCTCAGGGCTTGGAGGCTGGAGTTTTGGGGGGCTGAAGTTCTTCACGGCAGGGAAGGGCTTCACAGTGGTGGTTGGGGCCCCACCCTGGGTCTATTCAAGCTCAGGCTTTCTGAGCTCTGGCTCTGGTCCCACCCCGTGCCCAGAGGCATTGCACTGTCACCTATGAATTCTCTTCACTAAGTGGCAGGAGTGGCTCCTCCTGACCCATCTTGACCCATGGATGCTCCCAAAGATGGAGTAAAGTAGCTGTTTGTATGGTTGAGGGTCAGCTTGCTTGCCATTAAACTTCTTGTTTTGTATGATAAGTAATCGGGCACATGGTAATGCCCTACGAGACTGTGGAGGTGCTGGATTTGAATCCCATAGTCCCCTTGACCGGGACCCAGGGAGCTTGGCAGGTCTGACCTTTTGTCTCAGTTAGTCATGCAGGGGTTGTTTTTCGGACTATTGTATTTTTGTGCCTCTTACCGGGAAGCCTGCAACAGAAATGTTTCACAATAAAATTTCACATTCTCCCAGCCAGTCCCGTCACTTTCTGAGGGCAGAGGGAGTGGCTGGGAACCCTGGAGGCCTGGCTTAGTAGGAGCTTCCAACTGTGTCGGCTGCACTCAGGGGGCAGTGGGTAACTTCTGGGGCTTTGCTGCAGGTGTCTCAGGTGTCCCTGGTGTCACGGCTGTCAGTGGTGCCGAGGGTGTCTCAGGTGCCACCAGTGTCTCGGGTATCATGAATGTTGATGGTGGCCCGCATGCAGCGGGTGTTGCTAGTGACCCCTTCCCCAGGATGTTGGGTGTGCCTCGGGGGCGGCGGGTGTTGGATGTGCAGCGGGTGCCTTGGGAGCTGAAGATGCCGCAGGTGGAGGGAGGGGCCACAGGGTCACATGAGGCAGATGTGTCTCAGGTGTCACTAGTGCCCTGTGTGCGCTGGTCATCAGGCGTGCACTGAGTGCATCGGGTGTCAGGTGTGCCTTGGATGTGTCAGGGATCTTTGCATCATGCGTTCTCTCCTGCATCCGAATGGTCTCCCACAGGAAAAGCCAGGCCAGAATGAAGGTGGACACCTCGCAGCTTGGAGGCAGTTTTTGGTGCTAGAGTTCCTCGTGGCAGGAGGGGCTTCACTGTGATGGTGTTGCAGAAACCAGTACTGGAGAAACCAAGCACCACGCTCGGAGAGTTGGAGAACTCAGGTTTATTACGCCAACGGGCCCAGAGGAGTTAACATTTCAAGCTCTGAGTTTTTATAGACAGACTATAGTGGGTAACACTAGCTGTTATAGGCTGGTTTAAACTAGGGGGTTTCACGCGCACGTGCGGGAACAGTGGTCAAGATGGGGAGGGGGATGCCTGACCTGGACAGGCATGATTAAAAGGTTTGCAGGGGTTGGGCGATTGCAAAGAGCAGGAAAAGGGTGAATGAGATAAATTCCAGTTCCTAGTATTGCAAGTCCCCACTTTCTGAGACTACATGATCGACATGATCCAGACTTTGTAAGCGGTAAGGTGAGTTACAGAGGCAGAAGGAAGTAAAATTTTAACTTTTCCTCTTCAGTGGTATAGGGCCCCATCCTGGGTCTATTCCAGCACTGGCTTTCTGAGCTCTGGCTCTGGTCCCATCTTGAGCCCAAGGATCTGCACTGTCACTTAGAAGTCCTCTTCACAGAGTGGCAGGAGTGGCTCCTCCTGGTCCATCTTGACCCATGGATACAGCCAGATGTGGTAAATTAGCCATTTTTAGGGCTGAGGATCAGCATGCTTGCCATTTGGTACTTATTTCACATGATAATGTGAAATTTATCACAATAATTCCCTATGAGGCCATAGAGTTCTGGATTTGAATCCCACAGTCAATCCCTGGGACTTCACTGGGTCCCGGGCAGCTCAGCAGGTCTGACATTTTGTTGCAGTTAGGCAGGCAGGGGTTGTTACTGGGACTACTGTAATTCTGTGCCTGTTTCCAGCAAGCAGCAAACAGTAATGATTCATAATAAAATTTCATTATTCTACCAGCCAGCTCCTTCTTTTTCTGACCTGGACAGAGGAAGTGGTTGGGGACTCTGACTGCCCAGCTTGGGAAAAGGTTCCAGTGGTGTTGGACCCAGTTAGGGGGCAGTAGGTTTAGCAGGGACCCTCTGAGGCTTTGCTGCAGCTGTCCCAGTTCCCCTGGTGTCACGGGTGTCATGGGTGCCACTGGTGTCTCGGGTGCTGCTGGTGTCTTGGGTGTCACGAAAATCGCTGGTGGTGTGTGCGCCCCAGGTGTCAGGGGTGCCTTGGGTTTGGTGGCTGTCAGGCATGAATGGTGTGCAGTGGGTGTCAGGTGCAGCAGATACCTCAGGTGCAGAAGATGCTGCTGGTGAAGGGAGTGGCCCCAGGGTCACACAAGGCAGATGGGTGGGGCAGTGGTAGGGTGGGGGGATCTTTCAATCGTGGGTTGTCTCCTCCATCCGAATTTTCTCCCACAGGAATAGCAAGGGCAGTTTGAGTGTGGACACCTCAGGGCTTAGAGGCTGGAGTTTTTGAGTGCTGGAATTCTTCATGGCAGGTGACGACCTCACAGTGATGGTACAGAGTCGCACCCTGGGACTATTCAAGCTCAGGATTTCTGACTTCTGGCGCTGGTCCCACATCGAGCTCAGAGGCATCCACACTGTCACCTTTGGATCCTCTTCGCACAGTGGCAGGAGTGGCTTTTCCTGGCCCATTTTGACCCATGGATGCTGCCAAAGACAGGGTAAAGTAGCCCTGCTTTAAGGGGTGAGGATCAGCATGCTTGCCATCATGTTCTTATTTTGTATGATAAGTAGTTGGGCACATGATAATGTCCTATGAGATTGTGGAGGTGTTGGATTTGAATCCCATAGAATTCTTGACTGGGTCCCAGGGACCTCGGCCAGTCTAAACTTTGTCTCAGTTAGTCATGCAGGGGTTGATTCTGGGACTATTGTATTTTTGTGCCTCTTGCCGGGAAGCCTGCAACAGAAATGTTTCACAATAAAATTTTGTATTTTCCTAGTCAGCCCCTTCTTTATCTGGCTGAGGGCAGAGGGAGTGGCTGGGGACTCTGCCTGCCCGACTTGGGAGGAGCTTCCAAAAGTGTCAGCCCCACTGGGGTGGGGCGGGCAGTGGGTACACTCCTGGGCTTTGCTGCAGGTGTCTCGGGTGCCCCTGGTGTCACAAGTCTTGGGTGCCATGGGTGTCTGGGGTGTAGCTGGTGTGTCTGGTGTTGCAAATGTCGCGGGCATCACACGTGCTGCAGGTTTCGCCAGTGCCCAGGGTGTTGGGCATGCAGCGGGTGTTGGGGTTGTGGCAGGTGCCTCACCTGGGGAAGATGCCACTGGTGGAGGGAGTAGCCCCAGGGTCACTCAAGGCAGATGAGGTAGGTGAGGGAGTGGTAGTAGGTGTGATCTTTGAATCATGGGTTGTCTCCTGCATCTGAATGGTTTCCCAGGAATAGCCAGGCCTCTATAAGAGTGTACACCTCCAGGCATAGAGGCTGGAGTTTCTGAGTGCTGGAATTCTTCATGGCAGGCAACAACTTGACAGTGATGGCACAGGGTGCTACCCTGGGTCTCTGGGTCTATTCAAGTGCAGGCTCTCTGTGCTCTGACTCTTGTTCCACCTCAAGCCCAGTGGCATCCCCAACTGTCACTTCTGACTCCTCTTCAGTGTGGTGGGAGTGGCCCCGCCTGGTTCATCTTGACCAGTGGATGCTGCCACAGACAGGGTAAAGTAGCTCTTCGTAGGGTTGAATGTCAGCATGCTTGCCATTGTTACTTATTTCATACGATAAGTAGTTGCGCACATGGTAATGCCCTATGAGGCCGTGGAGGTGCTAGATTTGAATCCCATATCCACTTGACCGGGACACAGGGAGCTCGGCAGGTCTGACCTTTTGTCTTAGTCATGCAGGGGTTGTTCCTAGGACTATTGTATTTTTGTGCCTCATGCCGGGAAGACTGCAGCAGAAATGTTTCACAATAAATTTTCATATTCTCCCAGCCAGCCCCTTATTTTTCTGGCTGAGGGCAGAGGGAGTGGCTCAGGACTCTGGCTGCCTAGCTCGGGAGGAGTTCCCAACAGTGTGGGTCTCACTCAGGAGGCAGTGGGTACACTCCTGGGCTTTGTTGCAGGTGTCTCAAGTGCCCCTGGTGTCATGGCTGCCGCAGGTGTCTGTGGTGCTGCTGGTGCCAAGGGTGTTTCTGGTGCTGCTGGTGCCTCAGGTCTCTCCGGTAGTGCTGGTATCTCTGGTGTTAGTGAATGTCACTGACGTTGCACGTGCCACGGGTGTCGCCGGTGCCCTGGGTGGGGGGGGTGTCTAGGGTGCGGCCGGTGTCGGGTGTGCATTGGGTGCAGTGGGTGTCAGGGGTGTGGCAGGTGCCTCGGCTGGGGAAGATACCGCTGGTGGAGGGAGTGACCCCAGAGTAACACGAGGCAGATGCGGTAGGTGGAAGAGAGGTAGGAATCGTGGTTTGTCTCCTGCATCCGAATGGTCTCCACAGAAAGAGCAGGGTATGAAGGTGCACACCTCAGGGCGTAGCGGCTGGAGTTTTTGAGTGCTGGAATTCATGGTGGGTGATGGTTTCACAGTGATGGCATGGGGCCCCACCCTGGGACTATTCAGGCCCAGGCTTTCTGACTTCTGGCTCTGGTCCCACATCGAGCTCAGAGGCATCCACACTGTCACCTTCAGATCTGCTTCACACAGTGGCAGGAGTGGCTTTTCCTGGCCCGTCTTGACCAGTGGATGCTGCCAAAGACAGGGTAAAGTAGCCCTGCTTTTAGGGGTGAGGATCAGCATGCTTGCCATCATGTTCATATTTCGTCTGATAAGTAGTCGGACACATAATAATGCTCTATGAGGCCGTGGAGTTCTGGATTTGAATCCCATAGTCCACTTGACTGGGTCTAAGGGAGCTCAGTAGGTCTGAACTTTCGTCTCAGTTAGTCATGCAGGGGTTGTTTCTGGGGCTATTGTATTTTTGTGCCTCTTACCAGGAAGCCTACAACAGAAATGTTTCACAATAAAATTTCATATTCTCCCAGCCAGCCCCTTCTTTATCTGGCTGCCTGGCTTGGTAGGTGCCTCCGACGGTGTCAGCCACACTCAGGGGACGGTGGGTATACTCCTGGGCTTTGCTGCAGGTGTCTCGGGTGCCCCTGGTGTCATGGGTGTCGTGGGTGCCACAGATGTCGCGGGTGCTGCTGGTGTCTTGGGTGTTGCTGGTGTGTCAGCTGTCGCATCGCTGTTGTCATGCATGCCGCATGCGTTGCTAGTTCCCTGGGTGTCGGGGGTGCTTTGGGTACAGCAGGTGTCAGGTGTGTGGCAGATGCCTCAGGTGCTGAAGATGTTGCTGGTGAAGGGAGTGGCCCCAGGGTCACATGAGGCTGATGGGGTGGGTGGGGGATTCGTAGGTTGGTGATCTTTGGATTATGGGTTGTCTCCTGCATCTGGATGGTCTCGCACAGGAAGAGTTAGGACAAAATGAAGGTGGACACCTCAGGGCTTGGAGGCTGGAGTTTTTGGGTACTGGAGGGGCTTCACAGTCAGGGTACGGGGCCCCACCCTGGGTCTATTAGCACACAGGCTTTCTGACTTCTGGCTCTGGTACATCAAGCTCAGAGGCATCTGCACTGTCACCTCCTTGTCCTCTTCACAGAGTGGTGGGAGTGGCACCTCCTGGCCCGTCTTGACCCATGGATGCTGATTAAGACACGGTAAATTACCTCTGTTCCTAGGGTTGAGGGTCAAGCACATGGTAATGCCCTATGAGGCCATGGAGGTGCTGGATTTGAAAACCATCGTCCATCCTATCAGGTCCCAGGCAGCTCCGCAGTTCTGACATTCTATCTCAGTTAGTCATACAGTTGTTGTTTCTGGGACTATTGTATTTTTGCACCCCTTGCCAGGAAGCCTGCAACAGAAATGTTTCACAATAAAATTTTGTATTCTCCCAGCCAGCCCCTTCTTTCTCTGACTGAGGCCAGAGGGAGTCAGGGAGGTCAGTCAGGGAGACTGAGGACTCTGGCTGCCTGGCTTGGTAGGAGCTTCTGACCGTGTCGGCCACACTCAGGGGTCAGTGAGTTCCCTCTGGGGCTCTGCTGCAGATTTTTCAGGCACCCCTGGTGTCACGGGTGTCATGGGTGCCACTGGTGTCTTGGGTGTCAGTGTGCCGGGAATGTCACTGGTGTTCCATGTGCCGTGGGTGTCACTAGTACCCTGGGTGCCTGGGGTGCCTTGGGTGTGGCGGGTGTCAGGCATGTCTCAGGTGTCTCAGGTGCTGCTGCTGTCTCGGGTGTCATGGGTGCTGCTGGTGTCACAGTATCAATGGTGTCATGGGTATCACTAGTACCTCGGGTGCCACTGGTGTCTGGGGTGTCAGTGGCGTAGTGGGTGCTGCTGGTATCCTGGTGGAGCTGGCATCTCTGGTGTCTCAGGGGCTGCTGCTGTCTTGAGTGCCAATGGTGTCTTGGATGTCATGGGTCCCACTGGTGTCTTGGGTGTCTTGGGTGCCACAAATGTTGCGGGTATCACATGTGCCATAGGTGTCACAGGTGCTACTGCTGTCACGGGTGTTGTGGGAGCCACTGGTGTCACGGGGTCTCAGGTACTGTTTGTGTTGCAGGTGTTGTGGGTGCCACAGGTGTCGCAGCTGCCACAGATGCCACTTATGGAGGGGGAGGCCGAAAGGTCCCACAAGGGGGCTGAGCTTGGGGTACCTGCCCTCACTTCTAGGCTGGGTGCGGCTGGGGGGGGGGGTAGGCTTCGTGGTCTTCTCCTGTGAATCATGGGTTGTCTCCTGCCTGGAATGGTCTCCCACAGGAATAACCAGGCCAGTAGGAGGGTGGACACCTCAGGGCTTGGAGGCTGGAGTTCTCAGCTGCTGAAGTTCTTGGAAGAGGAGGGAGGGCCTCACAATAATGGTCTGGAATCCCACCTTGGGTCCCTTCAAGTGCAGGCTCTGGTCCCACCTTGAGCCCAGAATCATCCCCACTGTCACCCCTGAGTCCTTTTCACAAAGTGGCAGGAGTGGCTCCCGGCCCATCTTAACCCATGGATGCTTCCAAATATTAGCTAAAGTACCTCTGTTGACAAACCCTAGGGTTGAGGGTCAGCATATTTGCCAGTGAGCTTCTTATTTCAGACAATAGGTAGTGTGGGGCACAATGTATTGCCCTATGAGCACTCTATGCCAGAGCTGCCAGAAATCTTGTCCCTGGAAGGGAAAGGACCCATTTACCATGACTGTAGGATGACATCAAGGCTCCACACATCCACAGGTGAGCCCGTGTAGCTCCACCCCAGGACGAGCTCAGGGGATGTGTAGGCTGCAGTGCTGCAGAAAGTATCTAGCTTCTCTCTTGAATTGTACTCATTGCTCAGACTGAAGTCCAAAATCTTCACCTGCTGGGTCTCATCAAGGAGCACGCTGCTCAGTGTCAGGTCCCGGAGCACGGTGCCCCGCTGGTGGCAGTGCTGAAGGGCCAAGAGCAGCCGCCGGAAGCGGCCTCGGGCCCCTGCCTTCGTCATGCGGCCCTACTCATCCAGGTAGGTGTGCCTGTCTCCCCCATGGAGGTTCCGTAACGAGGAGAGTTTCTCTTCTGTGTCAGTGACCTTCAGGAGTTTCACAATGTTGGGATGGTTCAGAACTTTCATACTGTTGACCTCGGGAAGGAGCTCCTGGAGACTGGAAAAGCTCTGTTGACATTCATTTATGACCTTAATGGCCACCTCTTACCCTGTCACAACATGCCATGCCAACTTTACTTTGGCAAAGTGGTCTTCTCTGATTGTGTAGAGGATTTTGTAAATCTCAGTACAAGCATCCTTGTTAGCAGAGGTGGCCGTGAGGTCCATAGATAGATGGCTGTTTAGAAAAGCTAGTGCTACACTGCTCGGAGAAGGAAATGGCAACTCACTCCAGTATTCTTGCCTAGAGAATTCCGTGGACAGAGGAGCCTGGTGGGCTGCTGTCCATGGGGTCGCACAGAGTCGGGCACGACTGAAGTGACTTAGCAGTAGCAGCAGCAGCAGCGCTACACTGCTATAATTAAAATGGATAACCAGCAAGGTCCTAGTACATATAGCACAGGGAACTCTCCTCAATGTTATGTGGCAGCCTGGATGGGAGGGGAGTTTGTGGGAGAATGGATACATGTATATGTATGGCTAATTCTTTTGCTGTCCACTTGAAACTATTACAACAACACTGTTAATCAGCTATACTCCAGTATAAAATTAGAAACTTTAAAAAAGAAAAGCTAGTACAATTGTAACTTGGGTTTGTAGCTCCACTTTTTGTTTTCAATTTGAATTATACCAATATGTAATAAACATGCACACACAAAAATCATCATCTGTTCTCTTTTTTGGAGAAGAAAAAATCTGATTGGTCTCTAAAAATGAATGTATGTGTTTTACCTCAAAGATAGCATTTGAAAATTGTCGTGTTTTTGTCCTCCAATATAAGGTAAGCCAGAGTCAGGTCCCTTTCAATATGGCAGCTCAGTTAACAGAAGCTACAAGATAGACAGATGTGAGGTAGTAACAGTAAGAGCAGGCTTTAGAAAAAGGAACCAAGGACCACTATTAATAGATGCACAAAAGCCTCAGAACCCCTACTCCAAATGCCACTTCGAATAACATTGTAATAAAGAAAATCTACAAAAATGTTTAAAGTAATGTGTAGGACCCTGTATTAGTAGTAGTCTGTGTAGTGTTAGTCATTCAGCTATGTCTGACTCTTTGCAATCCCATGGACTGTAGCCTGCCAGGCTCCTCCATCCATGGGATTCTCCAGGCAAGAATACTGAAGTTGGTTGCCATGCCCTCTGCCAGGGATCTTCCCAACCCAGGGGATCAAACCCATGCCTCCTACATCTTTTACATCTCCTGTATTGGCAGGTACATTCTTTACCACTAGTGCCACCTGGGAAGCCCCAATAGTCTTCAGGGCACCATAAAAGAAAAGCACACACTGGATCCCTTAAACAGCAGAAATTAATTTTTTTACAACTCTAGAAGCTAGAAGTCCAAAATCAAGGTGTTGTTAGGGTTGGTTTCAGTCAGATTTCTTTTACTGGCTTGTAGATAGCCCTCTTCCAACATTGTTGCTATTTAGTTGCAAGTCGTATCCAACTCTTTTGCAACCCCATGGACTGGACTGTAGCCCTCCAGGATCCTCTGTCTGCATCCTCACATGACCTCTTCTCTGTGTTCACACAGAAACAGAGTTCTGGGTGTCCCTTCCTCTTCTTATAAGGACACTTCCTATCGTATTAAGGCCCCACCATTTGGCAAGTTATGCTTGGGAGGCCAGAGATCCCCAAGTGGCAGGAGGAAATGAATGGCAAGTGGTGGACCTTTTTGCCTACATTCCTTTGCTCCCGCTTTAGTCATGTGAGTAGGAGGCTCCTTTTAATTGCTATGATGACAATGGGTTCTACCTGAAAGTACCTTCTCCCCAAACCTTGAGCTGCTAATTGCCCAAAGAAACAATACATCTTACTTATGAAAAAGTTATTCTTAAGCTATGTTAATGAGACTATGTGTTTGTTTGGAGGTCTGTTTTCCTTCAAGACTTAAGTCAATTGTTTTGTGGATACAATATATCTCACCCAGAGACATCTAGTCTGGAGAGGACTCCCCTTGTGCAGGTATGTATGTTGTGGGAGAGAAACCTGGTAGACTCTCTCAACCTTGAAGTGTTTCTTCTATCTATGATCAACAGCTTGCTAACAGGTATAAGATGCCTTGCTAAAAACTGGCAAGGGGCTATCTTTTCTGCCCACTTCTGCTGTCTATTGTCAGAAGCTTTGTCTGTCCCTTTTGTGCTTTAATAAAACTTTGCTACACAAAAGCTCTGAGTGACCAAGCCAAGCCTCGTCTCTGGCCCCAGATTGAAATACTCTCATCTTCAGGCCAAGAATTCTGGTGTCGTTCTTGGCTCACAGCCACCACCTTTCATCTTGGGGGCTCTTCCAGGATCTTCAGGACATGGTAAAGACACTCAGAGCTCTAGTTCTTTGGTTCTCCTAGTAAACACGTTTTCTACTTTACTAACACAGTGTGAAGTCTGTGTGAATGCTACATGGAAGAGATGCACAAACAAGTGTGAAGCAAGAGTTCAGGCTGGCTTTGTGGCTCCATGGTGCCTCATAACGACTGAAGGAGCCTGAAAGGGTCAGATGCCAAGAGCCATCCGACATCCCTGCAAGGGGAGTGGCCAGAAATGGGTGAAACACATGGACCTGACTTTTCTTTCTCAGTCAACTTTTCCTGGCCTCTTTGACCATTTTGTAACTGCCTGGGGAATTGAAACTACTAACCTAATCTGTAAAATAATAGACTTTCAAGGGACTTGCGGTCCATGCTGTTACTGTGTACTTTGACTTAGACCCCAAGATTGGATGGATAGTCATGAAGCACCTAGCCTTTCTAGGAGCTGAAAATTACCTTGGTTGTACTCTCATGTACTGCGGACAGGAGCACAGTTAGGAGCTAGGTGGAGCTCTAGCTCCAGGAACGTCTCTCAGGCTAGCGGTTGCTCTCTCAGCTGCCTGCCTCAGGGGCCAGCAACCTGAAAGGGAGTCCTTGTCACAGCTGTGCCTCCGGTCTACGTGGATAGAAGCACTGCTGGAGATCATGAGGTTTCTGAGGACACAGCACGGAAATTCTAGGATCTGGTCAGATT
Organism: Dama dama; assembly: GCF_033118175.1. Lineage (NCBI taxonomy): Eukaryota > Metazoa > Chordata > Mammalia > Artiodactyla > Cervidae > Dama > Dama dama. The sequence continues at coordinate 31,755,543 of NC_083693.1, read as the reverse complement.
GGAAGTGCAATGGGTTTCTTCCTCTGGTAACACTAGCTCTTAGGGGACCAGAGGAGGCTCTCCAGTGACTTTTGTCTCAACTCCTTAGATAGTCTTCCTGTGGAATCTGTAGAAATGAACGGAAAGGATTGGCCCTAATAGCTCAAGGACAAAAATCACTTTTTCCTCTCTGGCCAGTCCTTCACCACCTCTTTTACTGTGACATATACTACTGGTGTCGTGACACTCTGAAGGGATATTTGGGTTTTATGTTTGTCCCTTTATGGTTTTCCAATTTTATTGTGGTCAGGAATATATTCAGGACTGTGTATAGGCACCCAGGAGACGAATATTTCCTCTAGTCGTCTTAGCTTGGGAGGCATTCCAGAAGGCTAATCTGTTGCACCCTGGGGACATCAGAGGAAGAGCAGAAATCAGGAAAAAGTCTTAATGATGAGCAACTGAACATCAATCTGGGATGCCATCAGGTCTATCCCTGGTTCATCTCCATCCCGCCTCGCTGATAGAATGGAGAAGGCCAGTGATGAGACACCTATGTTGGTAAGAGACAGGTTAACTAACTCCAGCTAGAGAAGGAAGCATAGGTGGAAGACCTATCTCCATTACCATCTATAGCAAGGAGGGACACCTTGGGTAGAAAAGAGCCAAAGTGCTGGACACTGCTTTTTTCTCTTTTACAAATGGGAGCTAACAGTTCCAGCCTTACTACTTTGGACTGTATCCTAAAAAACTGGGATAGATTCAATTCCCAGGGCTTAAAGAAGACACACCTGACCCTCCTATGTGAAACTGCATGGCCACAGTACCCATTAGAGGATGGCAAACAATGGGCGGTTGGAGTGTCTCTTAATTATACCATTTTACAATTAGACCAGTTCTGTAGAAAACAAGAGAAATGGATAGAAGTGAAACATATGCTGCTCTTTTTCTCTCTGCGAGACATGCCAGACATGTCCTAAGGGTATATATTTGTGTGTGAAACTTTCAGTTCCCTCCTGTTCTCCTACTTTGCCCCTGTATCTGGGGCTCCCAACTGAACAAACTGAAAGTCAGGGCACCCCTCTAGGAAGGGTTGCCTTGGTCTCGGTAGAAATTCATACTGAAATTCAAACTACTCCAGTCTCATCAGAGGTTCAGGCAATCCTCTTTTCAATATGACCTCAGACTACTGTGATTTCAACAGAAACTCAATTGAAATAAAGGAAACTCAGGCAACTAAAACTAAGGGTAAAATATGGGATGAGAAAGGAGATGAGATGGAGGAAGAGATGGAGGATAGGAGACAGAGATAAGGAAAAACAGACCTCTAATCTATCTCTGGGATCATATGCAAAAGGCAGCTAGAGAGGTTGAGGAACAGCCACACAAGCTGTTGCCTCTTCAGGAAGGACCCACTGGGAGGAATAACCAGTCTATGAGAGTTAATCACCCCTTTTCTTATCAAGAAATACAAAGAATCAAGGAGGATCTGGGAAACTATTTGGAGGATGCAGAGAAATATATTAGAGCCTTTAAGGGTGTTATTCTGTTTATGACCTTACTTGGAAAGTTGTGATGTATATCTTGGGACAGACGCTAAATCCTGACTCAAAAACTTGAGTTTTGGAGGAAGCTGTTGCGTATGGATATGAATGGCTTGGTAATGAATCAGCAGGAAAGACAGAGAACAAGATAGCTGCCCTCCCTACTGGGAATCAGGCAGTCCTGACAACAGAACCAGACTGGGACTATTACACGGCTAAAGAAAGATGGGATTAGAGTCACTTTGTCAGATGTGTTCTTGAAGGACTCTGGCAACCACACACTAAAACTTTAAACTATGCCAAACTAGCAAGAATAAAACAGGGAGAGAAGGAAGAGCCTAGTAAATTCCTAGATAGACCACAGGAAGCCCTTCACAGATTCACTGAGATTGATCGCAAAAGTGAAGAGGGAAGAGTGACCTTAAAAGATAGATTTCTCACTCAGTCGGGTCCAGATACCCACCATGAGTACTAAAACAAAATTGGAAACTAGATTTTCTGTTGAGAATCAGGGCAGCTATTCTGAACATTTTCCAATCAAGGAGAATGGTTCTGGCTGGAATTGTGTTGGGAATAGGAAATGCAGCTGACACTATGTTGACAAACCTTAGCGAAGGCTCAAAATGGAAACTGAGTCAACGGTCAAGGTCATCTCATTTTCCCCAGCAACTCATGATGTGGAGGAGGAAGGAAGAGCCATAGAGTGAGCATCTGCTATGACTCAGGCTGCTAAGTGCTTCACACTAAACCAGTTAATCAAAATCTCCCAGACACAAGACAATCTACAGAACGGGAGAAAATATTTGCAAATGATGAAACCAAGAAGGGCTTAATTTCCAAGATGTATAAAGAACTCATACAACTCAACAACAATAAAAAAACCTATCCAAAAATAGGCAGAAGACCTAAATAGACATTTCTCCAAAAAAGCAATACAGATGGCCAATAAGCAGAGGAAAAGGTGCTCAACATCACTAATTACTAGAAAAATGCAAATCAAAACTATAATGAGGAACCACCTCATACCAATCAGAATGATCATCATTAAAGAGTCTACAAATAAATGCTAGAGAGGGTGTGGAGAAAAGGGAACACTCCTACACTGCTGGTGGGAATGTACATTGGTGTAGCCACTGTGGAAAACAGTGTGGAGGTTCCTCAGAAAACTAACAAGAATTACCATATGATCCAGCAATCCCACTCCAGGGTGTATATTGGACAAACTATAATTTTAAAAGATACATGCACCCCGATGTTCATAGCATCACTATTCACACAGCCAGACATGGAAATGACCTAAGTGTCCCTTGACAGAGGAATGGATGAGGATGTAGTACATATATACAATGGAATACTACTCAGCCATGAAAAGGGATGGAATTATGCCATCTGCAGTGACATGCATACAACTAGACGTTATCATACTAAGTGAAATGTCAGAAAAAGAAAGACAAAACCATGTGATATCACTTATAAGTGGAATCTAAACAATGACACAAATGAACCTACATATGAACAGAAACAGAATCACTGACAGAACAGACTGGTGGTTGCCAAGGGAGGGATAGATTGGGAGGCTGGGGTTAGCAGATGTAAGTTTTTATATATAGGATGGATAAACAACAAGTTCCTACTGTATAGCACAGAGAACTATATTCAATATCCTATGATAAACTATAATGGAGAAGCATATTAAAAAAGAATGTACATATATGTATAACTAAATCACTTGACTGTAGAGCAGAAATTAACACACATCATAAATCAACTACACTTCAATTAAAAAACAACTTCCCGAAGATGGTGGAGGAATAGGACGGGGAGACTACTTTCTCTCCTACAAATTCATCAAAAGAATAACTGAATGCAGAGCAAACTTCGCAAAACAACTTTTGATCGCTAGCTGAGGTCATCAGGCGCCCAGAAAAGCAGCCCATTGTCTTCGAAAGGAGGTAGAACAAAATATAAAAGATAAAAAGTGAGACAAAAGAGCTAAGGACGGAGATCCGTCCCGGGAAGGGAGTCTTAGGTGGCATTGCTTGGGGTAGGGTCCGGGCCTGAGTGCCCTGAGGACAATCGGAGGGAGCTTCTGTGAGTTGCCAACTTGAACTGTGGGAGACCAAAAGAGAGAGAGAAAATTAACTGGCCCGAACACACTGCCGGCCGTTCGCAGAACAAAGAGACCGAGAAAGTCCAGAGAAGAGCTCGCAGGCTACGGACCGGCCCAGCCCTGCCGGAGGCAGGAGGCAGGGGGGAGGGGAAGGTCGCAGCAAGACACAGGGCGCAGGCACCCGACCGGCGCGGGCGGGGACTGGGGCTGGGGACGCGGAGGGCAGAAGGCGCACGCACCCGACTGGCGCCAGCGGAAACTGAAACTGGGTCCGTGGAAGGGAGTGGGCGCGCCACACCTGGGGAGAGTGCGCCAACCAAGCCCCTAGCTGCCTGGACCGCTCTGACGGGGAAGGCACAGAGAGCAGGCGCAGCTTTTCCTTCCGCGCTTTTGTGGAACACCCGAGGGCTGGAACCTCGCGCAGCGCGGGGCGCGCTCCATACAGCTGGGAGCCTGAGCAGCGCAGACGGAAAAAGCAACGTCAGCCCCTCCCTGCAGCCCCAGCCCGTCCCCGCGGCGCAAGCCCGTCCCCACAGCGCCAGCCCCTCCCCGCAGCGCCAGCCCCTCCCCGCAGAGCGACGGAACTAGCTACCTGAATAAGAGTCCACCTCCGCCCGCCTGTGTCAGGGCGGAAATGAGGCTCTGAAGAGACCGGCAAACAGAAGCCAAATAAACAAAGGGAACCGCTTCAGAAGGGACTGGTGCAACAGATTATAATCCCTGTAGAAAACACCGACTACACCGGAAGGGGCCTGTAGATATCGAGAAGTGTAAGCTGGAACGAGGAGCCATCTGAAACTGAGCGGAACCCACACTGACCGCAACAGCTCCAGAGAAACTCCTAGATATATTTTTACTTTTTTTTCTTTTTTTTTTCTTTTTTCTAATTATTTTCCTTTAAAATTCCCTATTACTCCCCCATTACTCCTTAACTTTCATTTCCATAGATTTTTACGATTTTTTTAATTAAGGGGGAAAAAATTTTTTTTCTCTTTCTTTTTTTTTCTTCTTTTTTCTTTTTCTTTTTTCTTCTTTTTTTTTCTTTCCTTTTTCTCTTCTATTTTCTATTTTTCTTTTTCTCTTATTTCTTTTAAATTCCTCTAGTACTCCTCTACTACTCCTTAATTTTCATTTTCAATACACTATAACCTTACAAAAAAAAAAAGAAGAGAAGCCCTATTTTTAAACTGAAGATTATTCTCTCCCAATCTTGACTCTCTGTTTTCTACCTCAGAACACCTCTATTTCCTCCTTTCCCCTTCTCTTCCCAATCCAATTCTGTGAATCTTTGTAGGTGACTGGGCTACGGAGAACACTCTGGGAATAGACAGCTGCGTAGATCTGTCTCTCTCCTCTTGAGTCCCCCTTTTTCTCCTCCTGCTTGTCTCTATCTCCCTCCTCCCTCTCCTCTTCTTCATGTAACTCTGTGAACCTCTCTGGGTGTCCCTAACGGGGGAGAATCTTTTCGCCATTAACCTAGAAGTTTTCTTATCAGTGCTGTATAGTTGGAGAAGTCCTGAGACTACAGGAAGAATAAAACTGAAATCCAGAGGCAGGAGACTTAAGCCCAAAACCTGAGAACACCAGAAAACTCCTGACTACATGGAACTTTAAGTAATAAGTGACCGTCCAAAAGCCTCCATACCTACACTGAAACCAACCACCACCAAAGAGCCAATAAGTTTTAGAGCAAGACATACCACGCAAATTCTCCAGCAACACAGGAACATAGCCCTGAACATCAACATACAGGCTGCCCAAGGTCACACCTAACACATAGACCCATCTCAAAACTCATTACTGGGCACTCCATTGCTCTCCAAAGAGAAGAAATCAAGTTCCACGCACCAGAACACTGACGCAAGCTTCCCTAACCAGGAAACCTTGACAAGCCAATCGTCTAACCCCACCCACTGGGTAAATCCTCCACAATAAAAAGGAACCACAGACCTCCAGAATACAGAAAGCCCACTCCAGACACAGCAATCTAAACAAGATGAAAAGGCAAAGAAATACCCAACAGGTAAAGGAACATGAAAAATGCCCACCAAGTCAAACAAAAGAGGAGGAGATAGGGAATCTACCTGAAAAAGAATTTAGAATAATGATAATAAAAATGATCCAAAATCTTGAAAACAAAATGGAGTTACAGATAAATAGCCTGGAAACAAAGATTGAAAACATACAAGAAATGTTTAATAAAGACCTAGAAGAAATAAAAAAGAGTCAATTAAAAATGAATAATGCAATGAATGAGATCAAAAACACTTTGGAGGGAACCAAGAGTAGAATAACGGAGGCAGAAGATAGGATAACTGAGGTAGAAGATAAAATGGTGGAAATAAATGAAGCAGAGAGGAAAAAAGAAAAAAGGATCAAAAGAAATGAGGACAACCTCAGGGACCTCTGGGACAATGTGAAACGCCCCAACATTCGAATCATAGGAGTTCCAGAAGAAGAAGACAAAAAGAAAGGCCATGAGAAAATACTCGAGGAGATAATAGCTAAAAACTTCCCTAAAATGGGGAAGGAAATAGCCACCCAAGTCCAAGAAACCCAGAGAGTCCCAAACAGGATAAACCCAAGGCGAAACACCCCAAGACACATATTAATCAAATTAACAAAGATCAAACACAAAGAACAAATATTAAAAGCAGCAAGGGAGAAACAACAAATAACACACAAAGGGATTCCCATTAGGATAACAGCTGATCTATCAATAGAAACCCTCCAGGCCAGAAGGGAATGGCAGGACGTACTGAAAGTAATGAAAGAGAATAACCTACAACCTAGATTACTGTATCCAGCAAGGATCTCATTCAGATATGAAGGAGAATTCAAAAGCTTTACAGATAAGCAAAAGCTGAGAGAATTCAGCACCACCAAACCAGCTCTTCAACAAATGCTAAAGGACCTTCTCTAGACAGGAAATGCAGAAAGGCTGTATAAACGTGAACCCAAAACAACAAAATAAATGGCAACGGGACCACACCTATCAATAATTACCCTAAATGTAAATGGGTTGAATGCCCCAACCAAAAGACAAAGATTGGCTGAATGGATACAAAAACAAGACCCCTATATATGCTGTCTACAAGAGACACACCTCAAAACAAGAGACACATACCGACTAAAAATGAAGGGCTGGAAAAAAATATTTCATGCAAACGGAGACCAAAAGAAAGCAGGAGTCACAATACTCTTATCAGATAAAATAGACTTTCAAATAAAGGATGTGAAAAGAGACAAAGAAGGACACTACATAATGATCAAAGGATCAATCCAAGAAGAAGATATAACAATTATAAATATATATGCACCCAACATAGGAGCACTGCAATATGTATGGCAAACACTAACGAGTATGAAAGAGGAAATTAATAGTAACACAATAATTGTGGGAGACTTTAATACCCCACTCACAACTATGGATAGATCAACTAAACAGAAAATTAACAAGGAAACACAAACCTTAAATGACACAATGGACCAGCTAGACCTAATTGATATCTATAGGACATTTCACCCCAAAACAATCAACTTCACCTTTTTCTCAAGTGCACATGGAAACTTCTCCAGAATAGATCACATCCTGGGCCATAAATCTGGTCTTGGAAAATTCAAAAAAATTGAAATCATTCCAGTCATCTTTTCTGACCACAGTGCAGTAAGATTAGATCTCAATTACAGGGAAAAAATTGTTAAAAATTCAAACATATGGAGGCTAAATAACACGCTTCTGAATAACCAACAAATCATAGAATAAATCAAAAAAGAAATCAAAATATGTATAGAAATGAATGAAAATGAAAACACAACAACCCAAAACCTATGGGACACTGTAAAAGCAGTGCTAAGGGGAAGGTTCATAGCATTACAGGCTTACATCAAGAAACAAGAAAAAAAACAAATAAATAACCTAACTCTACACATAAAGCAATTAGAGAAGGAAGAAATGAAGAACCCCAGGGTTAGCAGAAGGAAAGAAACTCTCCGACATAAATCACAGCAAGATCCTCTATGAGCCACCTCCCAGAATATTGGAAATAAAAGCAAAACTAAACAAATGGGACCTAATGAAACTTAAAAGCTTTTGCACTACAAAGGAAACTATAAGTAAGGTGAAAAGACAGCCCTCAGATTGGGAGAAAATAATAGCAAATGAAGAAACAGACAAAGGATTAATCTCAAAAATATACAAGCAACTCCTGCAGCTCAATTCCAGACAAATAAATGACCCAATCAAAAAATGGGCCAAAGAACTAAACAGACATTTCTCCAAAGAAGACATACAGATGGCTAACAAACACATGAAAAGATGCTCAACATCACTCATTATCAGAGAAATGCAAATCAAAACCACAATGAGGTACCATTACACACCAGTCAGGATGGCTGCTATCCAAAAGTCTACAAGCAATAAATGCTGGAGAGGGTGTGGAGAAAAGGGAACCCTCTTACACTGTTGGTGGGAATGCAAACTAGTACAGCCGCTATGGAAAACAGTGTGGAGATTTCTTAAAAAACTGGACATAGAACTGCCATATGACCCAGCAATCCCACTTCTGGGCATACACACTGAGGAAACCAGATCTGAAAGAGACACGTGCACCCCAATGTTCATCGTAGCACTGTTTATAATAGCCAGGACATGGAAGCAACCTAGATGCCCATCAGCAGATGAATGGATAAGGAAGCTGTGGTACATATACACCATGGAATATTACTCAGCCATTAAAAAGAATTCATTTGAACCAGTTCTAATGAGGTGGATGAAACTGGAGCCCATTATACAGAGTGAAGTAAGCCAGAAAGATAAAGAACATTACAGCATACTAACACATATATATGGAATTTAGAAAGATGGTAACGATAACCCTATATGCAAAACAGAAAAAGAGACACAGAAATACAGAACAGACTTTTGAACTCTGTGGGAGAAGGTGAGGGTGGGATGTTTTGAAAGAACAGCATGTGTATTATCTATGGTGAAACAGATCACCAGCCCAGGTGGGATGCATGAGACAAGTGCTCCAGCCTGGTGCACTGGGAGGACCCGGGGGAATCGGGTGGAGAGGGAGGTGGGAGGGGGGATCGGGATGGGGAATACGTGTAAATCTATGGCTGATTCATATCAATGTATGACAAAACCCACTGAAATGTTGCGAAGTAATTAGCCTCCAACCAATAAAAAAAAAAAAAACAAAAAACTTCCCAATCATAATTTGACATGGACAATAATACCCCAATGTGACGATTAGGAAGTGAGCAAGTTCAAAGTTACACCAAGAAGAGAGCGGCAGAACTCCAGATTCCATTGGTGGCCCTCTAGGCTCTCTCCTCACTTTCTCTGGCTGGGGCACGGTCCCCTAGGGTGGTGGAGCTGCCAGATGGAAGGCATCTGGGTCTCTGAGTGACCTCAGGGAGCAGAGCTCTTCTACACTCTAAACCATCTACCACTTTAGACTTTTATTCAAGACAAAAGCATTCTTCTTCTTCTTCTTGTGTAAGCCCCTTAACAAGATAAAAGTTTATTTTATTCTCTGCCAAGCCACTGTCCCAACATCCTAATCAGTTTCTAAACAGAGGAATAAGTTTAGAATAATTGAAAACACTAGGATTCAGATTTAATCTGTAAATTAAAGAGAACTGATGAATTTGGAAAACTCAGCAGTGGCCACAGGACTGGAAAAGGTCAATTTTCATTCCAATCCCAAAGAAGGACAATGCCAAAGAATGATTAAACTATTGTACAATTGTGCTCATTTCACATACTGGCAAGGTTATGCTCAAAATCCTTCAAGCTAGTCTTCAGCAGTCTGAACTGAGAACTTCCAGATGCATAGGCTGGGTTTCAAAGAGGCAAAGGAACCAGAGATCATATTGCCAGCATCTTCTGGATCATAGAGAAACCAAGAGAATTCCAGAAAAACACCTTCTTTTGCTTCATCGACTATGCTAAAGCCTTTGACTGTGTGGATCATGTGGATCACAACAAACTGCGGAAAATTCCAAATGAGATGGGAATACCAGGCCATCTTCTTACCTGTCTCCTGAGAAACCTGTATGCAAGTCAACAAGCAACAGTTAGAACTGGACATGGAACAACAGACTGGCTCCAGATTGGGAAAGGAGTATGTCAAGACTGTATATTGTCACCTTGCTTCTTTAACTTATACATAAAGTACATCATCCAAAATGAAGCACAAGCTGGAATCAACATTGCTGGGAGACATATCAACAACCTCAGATATGCAGATGATACCACTCCACTCTAATGGCAGAAAGTAAAGATGAACTAAAGAGTCTCCTGATAAGAGAGAGTGAAAAAGCTAGCTTGAAACTCAACATTCAAAAAACGAATAAGATCATGGCGTCCAGTCCCATCACTTCATGGCAAACAGAAGGGGGAGAAATGGAAGCAGTGACAGAGTTTCTTTTCCCAGGCTCCCAAATCACTGAGGATGATGACTGCAGCCATGAAATTAAAAGATGCCTGCTCCTTTGGAGGAAAGCTATGGTAAACCTAGACATATTCTGCATATTAAAAAGCAGAAACATCACCTTGCCAACAAAAGTCCGTACAGTCAAAGATGTGGTTTTTTCTAGTAGCCATGTACGGATGTGAGAATTGGACCATAAAGAAGGCTGAACACTTAAGAAAGAACTGACGCTTTCAAATTGTGATGCTTTTCAAGAGAAGACTCTTACAAGTCCCTTGAATAGCATGGAGATCAAACCAATCAATCGCAAAGGAAATCAAGGTAATAAGATGGTTAGAAAGAATCACCAACTCAATGGACATGAATTTGAGCAAACTTCAGGAGATGCTGAAGGACAGGGCTTCCCTACAGGCTGCATCCTGCAGTCCATGGGATTGCAAAGAGTCAGACACGCCTTAGTGATCGAACAGCAACAGTATAACATACACCATTGAGGATGGCGCCATAAAAAATGATAATTGAGTAGGAACTGTGCATTATGAGAGGTTGTGTACGGGAGGGATGATGCCATTTCCAGACATCATAGTCCGTATCTGAGGTGGGAGAGGTTGTGTGCTGCCCTAGGGTGGGGCCAGTACCTCTTTGTGTCATCACGGCTGGACTCAGAACTCTTGGGGTGTTGACAAATGACATGATGCTGCTGCATCCTCACAATGTGACCCAGGAAACATCCAGGACACTGAAATGAAAGCACAGTGCATATAAACAACCTTCTGAGCAACCCCTTGTCAGTCTACTGGTTAAGACTCTGTGTTCCCAATGCAGGGGGCACGGGTTTGATCCCTAATGGGGAATTAAGATTCCACATGCTGTGCAGTGTGGCCAAAATAAAGACAGATCTTATAAAAAAAACACCTTGTGAGCTCATGCGTGCTGGGGTACCAAAACCATGTGCTATGGCAGCATTGCCAGAGACGAGCTACAGGGGGTCAGCTGTCCCCAAGGGAAGTTGTTGTTCAGTCGCTCAGTTGTGTCTGACTCTTTGTGACCCCCATGAACTGCAGCATGCCAGGCTTCCCTGTACTTCACTGTCTCCCAGAGTTTGCTCAAACTCCTGTCCATTGAGTCATTGATGCCATCCAACCATCTCATCCTCTGTCACCCCCTTCTCCTCCTGCCCTCAACCTTTCCCAGTATCAGGGTCTTTTCCAATGAGTTGGCTCTTTGCGTTAGGCGGCCAAAGTATTGGAGCTTCAGCTTCAGCATCAGTCCTTCCAGAGAATATTCAGATAAGTTAGGGAGGATGTAAGCCCAGCTCTGAGGATCAGACTACCCTCCTTCAGAGCCAGATAAACACCTAAGTTTCCTTTCATCCTCTTTTTCTCCTCATAAACCAAGACCATCCTTGGGGAGAAGGGGCAGAAAGGACAGGGCCAATCTCTAACTGACCAGGTTAAGGTTCAGAAATCACTGTGCTTAAAACCATAAGCTATAGCCAAGTTTGGGTTTTCCTGCTTAGAGCAAAAATGAAGGCTTGTGTGTAGGGGGTGAGTTCAATTACAGAAAAAAAAAAAAATTGACATTGAGCTCTTAAATTCTTCTGGACTAATAACACATATCACTTTTTTCTGTTCATTTGTTTTATACTTGAAAAGATCCTTTGCATCCTGGTAGTTCTATTCCAGTTTAATGACTTTTACACTGAAGCACTTTAATCGAGGCTGAATTTATTCTGCTGTATGCTGTGAGTTTGCATTCTCTATTTATTTTTCTTAAATTAGTTGAACAATTTCCCTCATACAATCATTTTTTTAATTTGCCCACATTATTGAGATATAATTCACATATCCTAAAAGTCACTGCTTAATGTATACATTTTACAGTAAGTCCCTCCCCTACATATGAACCTTCAAGTTGAGAACTTCCAAAGATGCGAATGTGCCCCTGTATGTCAGCTATTATAACTGTACTAATGTACTTTTTCAAAGTCCTATACTGTAAGATCAAAAATGTTTTGTGTGTTTGTTTTTTATGTGTTATTTGTGTGAAAAGTATTATAAAGCTATTACAGAGCAATACTATATAGTCTATTGTGTTTGTTGGGTACCTAGGCTAACTTTGCTGAACTTACAAACAGGCCTAGAAACAATTTCCCTTTCATGTATATGATCTTTAAATATTTCCCCCCATTCTATGGCTGTCTACTTTCTTGATTATGTCCCTTGTAGCAACAAAGCTTTAAATTTTGATGTAGTTATCTATTTATTTTTGTTGTTGTTGTAGCTTATGTTTTTTGTGTCATATCTAAGAAACCATCTCCTAATCCAAAGCATGAAGATTTATGGCTACAGTTTCTTCCAAGAGTTTTATTTTAGCACTTAAATTTAGGTTTCTGATAAATTTTGAGTTAATGCTTTGTAAACATTACATGCTAGGACTCCAAGTTCATTCTTTTGTATGTGCATATTCAGCTGTCCTTCACCATTGATGGAAAAACTGTTCTTTCCCCATTGAATTAGTATTGTTACCCTTCTAGAAAATCAATTGACTTAGATATATGGATTTATCTCTAGACTTTCAATTCAGCTTCATCAACCTAAGTGTCTATGCTATGTTAGTACCACATTATTGTTGTTTAGTGACTAAGTCATGTCCAACTCTTTGCAATCCCATGGACAGAGTGGACCGCAGCCTGCCAGAATCCTCTGTCAATGAGATTTCTCAGGCAAGAATTCTGGGAGTGAGTGAGTGAGTTGCCGTTCCCTTCTCCAGGGGATCTTGCAGACCCAGGGATCAAACCCACATCTGCCAGTACTTTACCGCTGACCCACTAGGGAAGTCCATGTTAGTATCTTACTGTCTTGATTATTACCGTTTTGTAGTAAGTTTTCAAATTGAGATGTCTGAGCCCTCTAATTTTGTTCTTTCTCTAGATTGCTTTGGCTATCCTGGGTCCTTTATATTTCCATAAGAATTTTAGGATCAGCTTGCCAATATCTGCAAGGAAGCTGGGGTTTTGATAGGGATTGTGTTGAATCTGTAGATCAAGTTACTGTCATGTGAATAACATTAAGTCTTTTAATCCATAAATATACAATGCCTTATCATTTATTTAGGTCTTCTTTAATAGTCTTTATGCTTCCCTGGTGGCTCAGATCGTAAAGAATCTGCAATGCAGGAGAAGTGCCTTTGATCCCCAGGTCAGGAAGATCTCCTGGAGAAAGGAATGGTTACCCACTCCAGTATTTTTGCCTGGAGGATGCCATGGATACAGGAGCCTAATGGGCTACAGTCTATGGGGTCACAAAGGGTTAGATGTGACTAACACATTTTCTTTAATGTCCTCAAAAAAGACTTTCTGTAGTTTTATACTGTTCATTTTTTAAAACTCTTCTTCCCTCTATGATTAACAGATTTTGGACTTTAAATTCATTTAACATGGGTCTGTTTCTGTACTCTTATTATACTCCACAACTCATGTCTATTCTGCACTGATGCTGTACCTGAAAGATTGTTGCTGAACCTCAAAAAGACACCAGGATTCTTGGCCTCTGGAGGAGAAGAATTCAATCCGGGGCCAGAGACGGGGCTTGATCGCTCAGAGCTTTTGTGTAATAAAGTTTTATTAAACTATAAAGGAGATAGAGAAAGCTTCTGACATAGACATCAGAAGGGGGTAGAAAGAGTACCCGCTTGCTAGTGTTAGCAGTGGAGTTATATACTCTCCAATGAATTCAAAGAATGCCTGGAGGTTGTAAAGAACTCACCAGACCTACTCCCATAATTTACATTTTAAGATAACAGGATTAGCCAGAAGGTTTAATCCAGAGACTGTCCTCAGGGAGGATACATTATTGTTATACAATCCTAAGGAATGTAGAGGAAAAAAAGTTTGTCCTTTCTTCATCCTTGAGAATTCCAGACCCCTCTCTCCTTGGGGACCCCTGGACTTCTTATCAACCTGCCTAGGAAATGACTCTCTCATACTGTTTTACTTACAACAGCTTAGTAGAACGCTTTGACATCAGATAAGGAAAGTCTTTCTATACTCCTAATGATTTGTTTTTCTAAAAATCTCTTGTCCTTACTCTCCCATATGATTATATGAAGTTCTGAAAAAAGAATTGTACAGCAATTTGAATTGGAAGTATGTGCTCCAGTTCATTTAAGAGAATGGACTCCTTTATAGCACTCAGAGTGCCTTTACTTATACAGATTTTCTGTTATGTGTTTCAACAATATGTTGCATTTTTCTTTATGGGTTCTGTGAGGATTAATTTTGTGTGTCACTTCTCACCCATACCTGATCAGGTGACATTTTAATGAGATTTTGGACTTGGAATTGATGTTGGAATGGCTTAAGAATTCTGGGGATGTTGAGATGGGGTGAGTGTATTCTGCACATGAGGAAGACATGAATTTTGGGGGCCAAAAGGCAAAAGGTTATGGACCAAACTGTATCCCCTCAAAATTTATATACTGAAGTCCTAACCACCAATGTGACTATATTTGGAGACAGGATCTATAAGAAGGTTACAAGTTAAATGAGGCCAAAGGGTGGAGCCTTAATCCCATAGGAAGTGTCCTTACAAGAAGTGGAAGAGACAGAACTCTCTTTCTGTGTGTACAAAGAGAAGAGGTTATGTGAGGACGGAGACAGAGGAGCCTGGTGGGTTAAAGTCCTGTCCATGAGGTTGCAAAAGAGTCGGGGCATCATTCACTGGGACCTGACACTGAGCAACTTGCTCCTTGATGAGAACCAGGTGAAGATTTCAGACTTTGGTCTGAGCAACGAGTAAAAGCCAAGAGAGAAGCTAGATACTTTCTGCAGCACTGCAGCCTACACATCCCCTGAGCTTGTCCTGGGGCAGAGCTACACGGGCCCACCTGTGGACGTGTGGAGCCTTGATGTCGTCCTACAGTCACGGTAAACAGGTCCTTCCCCTTCCAGGGACAAGATTTCTGGCAGCTCTGGCATAGAGTGCTCATTGGAAAATACCACACTACCTATCGTCTGAAATAAGAAGCTCACTGGCAAATATGCTGACCCTCAACCCTGTAGGGTTTGTCAACAGAGGTATTTTAGCTAATATTTGGAAGCATCCATGGGTTAAGATGGGCCGGGAGCCACTCCTGCCACTCTGTGAAGAGGACTCAGGGGTGACAGTGGGGATGATTCTGGGCTCAAGGTGGGACCAGAGCCTGCACTTGAAGGGACCCAAGGTGGGATTCCAGACCATTATTGTGAGGCCCTCCCTCCTCTTCCAAGAACTTCAGCAGCTGAGAACTCCAGCTGCCAAGCCCTGAGGTGTCCACCCTCCTACTGGCCTGGCTATTCCTGTGGGAGACCATTCCAGGCAGGAGACAACCCATGATTCACAAGAGAAGACCACTGAGCCTACTACTGCCCCACCCTGCCCATAGGCACGGGCCATCACCCCAGTCTAGACCTTGGGGCCTCCCCCTCCACAAGCGGCATCAGTGACAGCTGCGGCACCCACAACACCTGCAACAGCACCAGCACCCAAGACACCAGCAGCACCCGAGACACCATGACACCACAGCACCCATGACACCAGCAGCTCCGGCAACACCCGTGACACCTGAGACACCCACAACACCCATGACACCTGTGACACCAGAAGCACCCGAGGCACCTGCAGCAAAGCCTCAGAGGGAACCAACTGACCCCTGAGTGTAGCCAACACCATCAGAAGCTCCTCCCAAGCTGAGCAGCCCCACTCACCAGCCACTCCCTCTGGCCTCAGCCAGAAAAAGAAGGGGCTGGCTGGGAGAATATGAAATTTTATTGCAAAACATTTCTGTTGCAGGTTCCCCAGCAAGAGGCATAAAAATACAATAGTCCCAGAAATGACTCCTGGATGACTAATGGAGACAAAAGGTCAGATCTGCCGAGCTCCCTGGGACCCTGTCAAGTGGACTAGGATTTTCAAATCCAGCACCTCCACGGCCTTCAGAAACCCTGGCCAGCTAGGAGGATGGTCTGGAGTGGCCTGGGCGACCATGAAGCATCACCCTGGCCTGACCACCCCTCCCCCCTTCCTGGGTAAAACTTCACAGACTGAACTATCCCCCAGGGTACGTCCCCCTTCCTCCACAATCCCCCTTCGATGTTGCTGGTGGAGGGGCTAGTTTTTGCCAACTCCCTGGTTCTTCATAGTTTTAATAAACTTCATTTCTCCAGAAAGATGTATCACCCTCAGTTCTACATCCTCTCCAGTTAGAGAAGTGTGTGGTCATGTAGGACTTGGAGTTAATGACCTAAGAATTAGCAGAATCACTCTCAAGAGAGATAACTGCTGCACTGCAGGGCAGAAATGCAGAAAGACTGTATTCTCCTTCCACACTGACAATACTGAACATTTTCAGAAGGGCCGAGGGGAACTTTTGATCCCTGCAGCCTGTGTTAATCAGGACCAGGAGGTCTAGGATAGGATAGTAAGTCCCCTGAACCAGCCTGTGTGTGGTGCGATCAGCTCCCTGTGCAGATGAGTTTCCTGAATGTCCTGCAGGAGTTGGGCGCTCTCCTCTCCCCTGTAGGGAGGGGCCCTGATGGGTGGGGTTTTGTTAGAACTTTGCTTCTGTTTTACGTTTTGATGTTTGATGTTTTGACCTCATGGCATGTGGGATCTTAGCCCCCTGATCAGGGAAGGAACCTGCACCCTCTGCATTGGAAGGCAAATTCCTAACGCTGGATGGCCAGGGGAAGTCCCTTTTTTGCTGCGTGGGTTTGACTAGAGGGACTGGAAGATTTGAAAACATTACATTTGTTAGCACTACCTAGTTCCTTCGTTCAACCAGTCAGAGTCCTGACTCTGGGGATGCACACTCTTAGTGGCAACACCAGCACCATTCCGGTGACTCTTGTGTGCTTACATGTCACTTTCCCACTACGGAATCCTTTACCACAAGACACAGAGCACTCTGACCATGTGCCCGTGAGCCACCTAAGAGTAAAAACTACAGGAGCTTAGTAGGTCAGACCCTGTGGGGACTGTCTTTCAAAGGGAAAGCCCATCATAGCACTATGATTTTTTCAGGGCCTACAAACACGTATCTGGGAATGGGCAGTAGCACATATAACTCCCAGCCATCTTCTCAGATTTCCTTTCACTCAGAGCAACAGAACTGCCATGTAGAGACAACAGCATGGGGGTGGGATAAAGTCATCCTCGGGGATGTAAAAGCCATCATCTGTGTGGCCTCAGAGAGCAGAGCTAGGGCAGAATTAGGTGGAAATTTCAAAAAGGTGAATTTCAACTCATTGAAACCAAAAGGGAGAAAAAGGAACCACATACGTGCTCCTTGTTGTTCAGTCACACAGTTGTGTCTGACTCTTTGCGACCCCATGGGCTGTAGCCCACCAGGCTCTTCTGTCTATGGGATTTCCAAGGCAAGAATACTGGAGTGGGTTGGTATTTGCTCCTCCAGAGGATCTTCTCAACCCAGCAATCAAACCTGCATCTCCTTCATCTCCTGCATTGGCAGGCAGATCCTTTGCCACTAGCATCATCTTGGAAGACGAACTGGAAGATTGCAATTGACATATATACACTGATATGTATAAAATAGATAACTAATGAGACCCCAAAGCACAGCACGGGGAACTCTACTCAGTGCTCTGTGGTGACCTAAGTGGGAAGGAAATCCAAAAAGGAGGGGATGTATGTATATATGGGTCTGGTTCACTTTGCTGTGCAGCAGAAACTAACAAACATCTTAAAGCAACTATACTCCAAAAAAAAAAAAAAAAAGTAAAATAAAAGATGTCTCTGCTTATAGAGTGAACAAGGCACTCTACATGAAAGTCTCTCAGTCCTGTCTGACGCTTTGCGACCCCATGGACACTCTCCACGGAATTCTCCAGGCCAGAATACTGGAGTGGATAGCCTTTCTCTTCTCCAGGGGATCTTCCCAACCCAGGGATCAAACCCAGGTCTCCGCATTGGAGGCAGATTCTTTACCAGCTGAGCCACAAGGGAAGCCCAAGAATACTGGAGTGGGTAACCTATCCCTTCTCCAGCTGATCTTCCTCACTGAGGAATCGAACTGGGTTCTCTGGCATTGCAGGCAGATTCTTTACCAACTGAGCTATCCGGGAATTCTGAAGGCACTCTAGGAAGGAGACAAAACTCAGGAGGCTCCTGACGAGGCGTTCATGAGGAATGACAATGACAGTGGGAAACTGACAGGAATGGAAGGAAGTGAGAGGAAAGGGGGGTGGGTAGCTTAGGATGTAGTCATTGTGATCTGGAACACTAGGGGCAGATCAGATTTAGTGGAGATTATGAGCTTCATTTTGAATACCTTTAAAACTATTGATTTGTGTCATCTATGACACTGAAAGGTTATTAATGGTTTTACTCTTGGGGGTGAGGATGATATCACTCTAATGGCAGAAAGTGAAGAGGAACCCTCTTGATGAGGGTGATGGAGAGTGAAACAGCTGGCTTAAGAATAAATAGTAAAAAAAACCCCTAAGATCATGTCATCCAGCCCCATTACTTCATGGCAAATAGAAGAAGAACAGGTGGAAGTAGTAACAGATTTCCTCTTCTTAGGTTCCAAAATCACTGCAGATGGTGAGTGTAGCCATGAAATCAGAAGACCGTCGCTTCATTGCAGGAAAGGGATGACAAACCTAGACAGTGTTGAAAAGTACAGAAATTACTCTGCTGACAATGGTCTGTATTGTCAAGGCTATGATCCTCCCATAGTGGTCATCTACAGTTGTGAGAAATGGATCTACAGAAGGCAGAACACCTAATAATTGATGCCTTCAAACTGTGGTGCTGGAGAAGACTCCTGAAAGTCCCTTGGACAGTGAAGAGATCAAACCAGTCAATCTTGAGGGAGATCAATCCTGAAAATTCATTGGAGAGACTTAACCTGAGGCTGAATCTCCAGTTTTGGTCATCTTATGTAATAGACAACTCATTGGAACAGTCCCTGATGCTGGGAAAGATTGAGGGCAGAAGGAAAAGAGGGCATCAGAGGATGAGATATCTGGATGGCATCACCAATGCAATGAACATGAACTTGGGCCAACTCGGGGAGATGGTGAGGGACAGGGAGGCCTGGCGTGTTACAGTCCATGGGGTCACAAAGAGTCGGACACAATTGGGCAACTAAACAACAAGACCCTGGGGATAGAGTCTAAGGAATGTGCTTTCCACAAGCACATTGTGATGCTGGCCCACTGCCATATCTCCTAGGTGAACCCTTGAAGTCCACGTCCCTGTGCTCTTAAGGTCCATTGTGAGTGCAGGGAGCAGGTGAGGGTGGCAATTAAGAGCAGAAGCTCTGAAATCAGACTAACCCAACTTGAACTCTGGCCCTCATACCTGTGTAGCCTAGGGGACCTTTTCCAACTGTGTAAAAGAGAATGAACAACACTGGAGACATTCTTGGAGGTCCAGAGGTTAAGACTCTGAGCTTCCAGTGCAGGGGGTTTGAGTTAGGGAATTAAGATTGCACATGCAGCTTAGTACAACCAAAAAAACTTTTTTTTAATTTTTAAAAAAGAAAATAAATAATCTCAACTTGATAGGTGACTGTGAGGTGATCTACATAAACTACTTAGCTGAGCACCTCATACAGTCCTCGTAAAACAAATGATAGTGGTTGAGTTATTCAGTCCAAATTACTGTGCATTTTAAAACAAATGAAATGCTGGTAGTAAGGAGAGAAGAGTGACTACACATACCTCAGTGGGGGCAGTCCTGGTTGTTACAGGGCTGGAACGCAGCCTGTGGCTTCCGGAGCTGGTCACAGAAGGCCTCACTGACTTCCTGCCCATTGGCCATCAGGCACTGGGGTCTCTGAATTTGGGCTTCCAAGTGGCCACACGTGTCAGAACAATGAGTCCAGTTGCCAAGCTCCCAGAAAGTCTCTGCAGAAAGAAAAGGAATGTCACAGATGGCCACTGGAGGAGAAGGGATGATGGGCTGGAGACGACCCAGCCAAAGACCACCACGAGCTGCTTTCTGGTTAGTCCCCCGTCAAGTTGTCTGAGTAGCACAGAGAATCTGCCATCAGATGGTGCAAAGGGGTCCTTTATCTCAGTTTCCCTTGACTAGCTTGTTGGAATACCTGGTGGGGATAGGGGTGGGTGGGCAACCAGGATGGAGCCCTTGGACCGTAGCCTGGGAGAGAGGCTGTCACAGACCAGCTGGATCTGCCAGCAAAGTCCCAGAGAAGGAGGAGATACTCTGTGCAGTGGGCCGGCTCCTCAGGATTCTCCAAGCAGAGACAAGAGGACAGAAGAGGAAGGTCTTTCCAGGGGATGCCCTAGTGGGTTCTCTTTCTCAAAAGTGGATCAGACCAAGAGAGATGAAAGATGATTTAGCAGGGATTAGGGATTAAGCAGACAGGTTCAAGATGTATTTCAATTCCATTCTTACTTCCCCACTAATTCTTTTCCTCAACTTCAGATGAGTCCTAAAGCTGAATGAATAATTTGTCATGGAGCCCTCTGGAAAGGTGAAAATGGGAGTTTCCTTTAGAAAAGTTGAAGCTGACCACCTCCAATAATCCTGGCTTGTTTACCTTTTAGTCCTCATTCCAAGCAGCCTTTCCCTTCCCTTTGACACTGGGTAAAAAGATGAGGTAGGACATGACAAAGACCGATTTGTGTATGATCACAGAAAGTGCCAGATTTTCTTGTAATAATCACAAGTAAGTAATAGCTACCAGCTGTGTCCACAGCTGTACTCCACCGAGTACACCTATGCCTTTAACTTAATTGTTTTCTGGTGCTTCCTTTTGATTTTGGAATATTTGTCCTAAGCGGCATATGATATCATTTGCAAAGTAGAACAGAATGTATTTTTAGCTGCCCCCCACCCCAGTGAAAGTGAAAGTCGCTCAGTCATGTCTGACTCTTTGCAACCGCAGAGACTATACAGTCCATGGAATTCTCCAGGCCAGAATACTGAAGTCAGTAGCCTTTCCCTTCTCCAGGAGATTTTCCCAACCCAGAGATTGAACCCAGGTCTCCCACATTGCAGTTGGATTCTTTATCAGCTGAACCACAAGAGAAGCCCCAAAACACAAAAAAAGGACAAACAATTCACTTATATGAGAGCTTAAGAACAAGATGATAAAACCACAAAATAAAATGGAAAACTACGGAGCTGAAGAAACAAACTGTGAAACATAACATCATTAAAAACTAACTCAGAACCGAGAGAAAAAATAGAAGAAACATGACTGAAGGTCAAATTAATGACACAGAAACAGGACTTGGAAGTGAATGCAGTGTTTAGAAAGAAAGAAAAGTTTTAAAGCAATCAGAGGGGTGAATGGAGGGCTGGGCTACAAAGGAAGCTTCTGGGTGACAGACATGTTCTGTATCACGAGAGGGACTGGGGTTCTGTGGTCAGGTCCACCTGTTAAAACTCATCACTTTAGATTGACACAGCTTTTGTTTGTACACAATACCTCTCTAAAATAAATTTTTAATGTAGTATTTAGAGATAAAATGAGAGAGAATCCAATATTGAGGATAGCTGGGTTATTCAAGTAGAGGTTTCAACACATGAAACAGAAAAAAAATGTTGATAAATAAAATACGTGAAAAATGTGCTTAAAATACAGCTTGGAAAGGTTACACTGTCTTCCAGGAAAAAGCGATAAAAAATGATTAATGTAAAAACCCTGAGCTTTCAGCAGAATGCCCTCCCTAAAGATGCCCACACCCTAACCCCTAGAATATATGAATATGCTAGTACATGGTATAAGGGATTCTGCAGATGTGATTAAGGTTATGGACCTCAAGACAGGGTGATTATCCCAGTGGGCCTAATCACACAAGCCCTTAAAAACAGAAAGAATTCTCTTGCTGGAGTTAGAGAGATGCAGCAGAACAAGAGGCAAGAGTGAGAGCATGAGAGGTACTCAGCCGCTGTGGCTGGCTCCAGGATGGAAGGGGCCAGGAGCCAAGGAATGCAGGAGGCCTCCAGAAGTGTGGAACAGCTCCCGGCCAAGAGCCAGCAAGGAAATGGAGATTTCCGCTCTGCAACTGCATGGATCTGCACTCCGCCAACTGCCTGAATGAGCCTGGAAGTGGATTCCACTCTGGGCCTCCAGAGAAAAGATTAGGCTGACAGATGCCATGATTTTAGCCTAGTGGGACCGAAAGAAATCACTGAATCTACTGGGTTTCTGACCCACCGAACTGTGAGATAATACATTTGTGCTGTCTTAAAGCACTAAACTTATGTAAATGAATGTACTCAAAAATTAAGACTCTGAGGATGAAAAAAAGAATCGTATAAGCATCTAGGTACAAAAATCAAGTCCCTTATAAGAATAAAAAGTCAGGTGGACTTCAGACTCAGCAACATTCAAAACCAGAAAAAGATGGAACAAAAGTTTTGAGAGAGAGAATTGGGGTCCCAAGAATATTATGTCCAGTCAAACTGTTATTCAAATACAAAGGCAATAATTTCCTGTCATATATGAACAGTAATAGTACCAACCTCATGGGGTTCGGTAAGGATTAAATGAGATGTCAGAGTGAAAAGTTCAATAATTACAACAAAAATAACAACAGCTAACATTCATTGCATTGTTATTTGTGTGAGATACTGTTTTATGTACTTCACATATATTTTATCGTTTACTCATAGCAACAACCCCATTAGGAAGTATTATTATTATTCTCATTGTACAGATGAGGAGTGAGTGAAAGTCACTGAGTCGTGTCTGACTCTTTGCGACCCCATGGATTATACAGTCCATGGAATTCTCCAGGCCAGAATACTGGAGTGGGTATAACCTTTCCCTTCTCCAGGGGATCTTCCCAATCCAGGGATCAAAGACAGGTCTCCCGCATTGCAGTTGGATTCTTTACAGGTGAGCCTCAAGGGAAGCCCAGAGATGAAGAAACTGAGGGTAATTTATCAAAGATAACATAGTAACTACTGGCATTATTTTACCCTGCCTCAGCAATATCACAGGTGAGAGATGCAATTTAAGATCATCTAAAGGTGACAATGAAAGAATCCTAGGAAAATTCGAAAATAATATTTTGGGGCATTTATTTTTCTGATTTCAAAAATGAATAAACAAACACCAATATCCACTTGTTAAAATAATTCTTTGCTATTAAAGACAAAGAATGTAACATATATAAGTGAAAGGAAAGTATAGTTTAGGAAAAATATTATCAGAAACAGAAGGAAATGTTACAACATCTCCTTAAAATTTAATGACAAAATTCAAGGAAATGTTCTATAAAACAAAAGATAAACAATGAGACTAAAAAAGTCAGAACATGAACTTCCCTGGGTGGTCCAGGAGTTGAGAATTTGCCTGCCATTTTAGGGGACAAGGGTTCAGTTCCTGAAGATCCCACATGCTGCAGAGCAACTAAGCCCACGTGCCGCAACTACTGAAGCCCGTGCACCTAGGGCCTGTGCTCCACAACTGGAGAACCACTGCAATGAGAAACCTGCACACCACAACTAGACAGTAGCCCCTGCTCACAGCAACTAGAGAAAGAGCACACAGCAACAAACACCACGGCAGTGGGGGGGGGCAAAAAACCAGCCAAAACACGGCTGGGAAAACAATCTTTGGCTTCATTGAGAAAAGACTGAAAAAATACAAAATAATGCAAAGTTCGCTCTATGACAGAAGAAAATCCAAATGAATAGTAGAAAATACATTCATGATAAGGACAGCAAGTGGTTTTGTTTGAAGGGGAGATGCTCATCCAAAACAGAGGAAAAAAACACAAACAGGCAAGGGAAGTATCATGTGTTAAAAACAGAGAAGAGAGTCAATACAGAGAGTTGGTGAACCTTTAAAATAATAGAAAAACAATAGAAAAGAGGCACTAGTACAATAGAAGAAAACTTTCATGCACCCAAGAAAGATTTGAATCTATGTCCTAAAAATTCTGCTTACCAAAATTTTTGAAAAGAAAATAATAACTGGACTCATTCTAGAAAAATCCTCTAATTTTAAGTATATGAAGAAAAACCTAATCTCTAAGTGGAGGGAAAAAAAGGCTCACAACAAAAGGATAAAGGACAGTTTAGGCACAAATATTTCCTTTTCATTATTCAGAGCCATGTGTTCAGAGTTTTAAGATAAAAAGAAGACAGTTTATTAAACAAGACTTCATACTTCTGCTCATTTGAGGGTATAAGAAAGGCATTCTTAAATAAAGAGAGTCTTAGAGATTATGCCATCTATATAAGCTCCCAGAAAAAAATGCAGAAAGATACACTCCCATTTAATGAGAATTTAATTTTTAAAATTACTATGGGAAGAAAACAAAAACAAGATTCAGTACTGCATGAACACTGCATTATCTTTTGTTTAAATTTTAAAAAGGAAATTTGACAATGGAAATTAAATGCCTTCAATGAACCCATCTTCTGGCCCCCAACTTCCAGCCCAGCAAATGTGTCCTAAGCAGACAATTAGAGATGTAGAGAGGAGCAATTTGAGATTTGCTACAGTTTTATTTATCATAGTGAATAATTAGATACAAATGGCAGACAGCCAGAAAGATCTTTCTAAAAATGTAATCATGATTGCATCACTTGTTAAAAATCCCTAAATGACTCTCACTGCCTCCAGATGAAGTCCAAATTCCTTTATGAGCCATGGAAGTCCTCCAAGACTTGCCCACTTTCCCGGCTGTCATTACCACCTCCTTAGCCTCCAGCCTCCTCTCCTCACTCAGTACCTCAGTGTCCAGTGTGGTGGCCCCCATGGACTAGCTGGCCTACACACAACCTCGATGCCTGACAGGCTGTTCTAACTAACACCCATGTACATCTTAGGGCATCACTTCATGTACCAGCTCTCCCAGGAAGCCATCCCTGAGCTTTAAGCCTCACAACACGGCAATCTAATCGCTAACTTCTCTGTCTGCCCTATGAGACCAACCCAAGGATGGGAGAGCCTCGAATTCAGGTCTCCTAACACAGAATTGGAGCTCTTCCTCAAATCACAGGCCAGAGCATCACCATCCGTCACTTAGTAGATCTGAAATGTTGGGAGATAATTCCTTAATCTACACCTTTGTTTCCTTGTTCCCAAAATTAAGCTAATAATAACACCTCTTCATGGGGTTACTGTGAGAATTAAATCAGAATTAATCCACATACAACACTGAGGACACAATCTGGCATAAAGTGCACAATATTAGTTGTTACTGCTGTTGTTGTGAGAAAAACAGCATGCCTAAAATATAACCTGATTCAATTTGGGCAAACACAAATGGAGAGGCTAAAATTGCAGTGGAGAAAATATACAAAGTGTTCTGAATCTGTTTCATTTCCATGTTTCTCATACATGCAAAACCGGAGGGAAGGCAGCATGACTAAGGGAACTCTGAATCCCATAAAAACCAGGAAGGATCAAAGGAAGAGTTTTTGAAACAATGATAAAAAAAAAAACCAATGATGAACCATATCAACTGTTGACACATTCTACAGCTGAAAGCTAAGGTTAAAACTGGCTTCGCTTTATAAGCTGTAATTTTTATTTCCCTAATTAAAAAGAAAAGCCTTTTTTGAACATCCACTCTCTATGTAAATTGAGAGCTCGGGTCATGGTAAACCACAGAGGCAGAAATATTTATCTTCTCCAGGTGGCTTTGGCAGACATTCCTCAAGGAATCCGAAATACAGCTATGTTCATCTTCTCACTCACTATCAACAGGCAAGCATCCCCAAACCACAAAGACAGGGGGAATAAAAGGATGAAGTGGAAGCTGAGATACATTGTGGTTTTGTTTGGAAATCAAGGGAATGACTAGAGTCAGAGTGGTGGGAGGAAACCATGAACTTCACACTAGACAGTGGGAACAGGGCAGAAACTGCCAGGCAGTGTGAATTATAAAGGAAAATTGCAGAGAGACCACAGAGGGAAGGAGAGGGATGGCGGGGAGAGGCAGCCGTTCAGGCCCAGGAACAGGTGCTGGGGAGGAAGAAGGGGTCCTACAGGAGGAGAGGGCGGGTCAGCTTTGCTCCGTGAATGTGAACAGGAAGAGCCACCACCAAAGTCAGGTGGGGCTGACAGCACATGCAGGCTTGAGGATGAACATGGGGTTGGACCCTGCTGCAGCTTACATGATATGGCTTTTCCAGTTGGGTAAAACTTAAGAAAGACCCTGGCTTCCTTGGTGGCTCAGTTGGTAAAGAACCTGCCTGCCAATGCAGGAGACATGAGTTCAATCCCTGGGTCAGGAAGATCCCCTGGAGAAGGAAATGGCTACCCACTCCAGTATTCTTGCCTGAGAAATCCCAAGGACAGAGGAGCCTGGCCCAAATAGTTGCATATGACTGAGCAACTAAGACCACCACCACCAAGAGGGACCCTAGAGATTATCTGGTACAATAGTTCCCAAATTTGGATGCACCACTGCCCCCGCTGGTCACCCAGGGTGTTTGCTAAAACATGCTGCTGACAAATCCATAGAGACAGAAGTAGAACAGAGATGACCACAGGCTGCAGGGGAAGGGACAGGGGATGGGGAGTCAGTGCTTCCTGGGTACAGAATTTGTGGTGGGGATGGATGGTGGTGAGGGTTGCACAACAGTGTCAATGTACTTAATACCAGTGGACTGAACACTTAAAAAGGGTTAAGATGCTCCATTTTAGGTTATGTCTATTTTACCACAATTGGACCCACTCCCAGAATGCCTGACTTGGTGAGGTCCAGAAATCTATATTTTAAATAGCACCACAGGTGCTTCTAAAGAAAGCAATCTGAGGACCACACTTTAAAAAGTGGTATTGTGGGGACTTCCCTGGTGGCCCAGTGGTTAAGACTCTGAGCTTTCAATACAGGTGGCACAGGTTCCATCCCTGGTCTGAGAACTAAGACCCCACATGTCGTGTGGCATGGCCAAAAACAGACCTTTCTCTTTTAGAGCTACACACTGAAATATTTATGAATGAAATGATATGCTCTCTGAGTGTGCTTCAAAAATGCCCCACTGGGGTGGAGGCAGCGGTGAAAAAGAAACAAGAGAGGCCCTGAGTTAACTGTTGCAGTTGAGTGACAGATACATGGGGGGTTATCACACTGTTCTCTCCTCTTTCATACAGGCTTGATATTTTCTATAACAACCAAAAAAAAAAAAAAAATTTAAAATCCAGGTGGAGGCCATTTCCAACAGAGAGGAGAACATGGTTAAAGCAAAGGAGGTGATTGGCAGCTCGTTGCAGGTAAGAAATAGCCAACAGCAGAGAGTGCTGGAGCACCCCATTCCAGTCTAAGCAGGAGGCAGGGGGTGTGCAATCAGAGATGAGGCTGGGAGCCAGGAAGGGTGATACCCCGTGATGACTTGTTGGCTGGTGAATGAGCGTAAGTCTTCGGGAAATGCTGAACATTGTAAGGAAAGATCAGACTTGTACCTTAGCCAGACTACTCTGGGTTAGAGGGTGGATTTGAGGAGATCGAGTGGGGAGCAAATCAGAAGGCTATTGTAGGTGTCCTGATATGTGATCTCAGGACCTGAACAAGGATGGCAGTGGGGATGAAGAGAAGGAGCTGCAACAGAGAAAGATTTTAGTAGATATGACTTCACAACTCAGTAGTTAATTACAGACAGGGGAAATATGAGCAAGAGGCAAAGAATGACAGCAGGCTTCTAGTCTAAGGAACTGACAGCAAAGCCTGGAACCATTCTTGCATGGTTGAGATTCAATCAATGAGTAACTTGTGTTCAAGCAACTTTCTCCAAGGGGAGTAATTCTACCATTAAATTATAGAAATACTGTTCCTGGGCCAAGCTCTGTCCTCATACATGTGAGTCCCTGAGCACTTTACATTTCATGAGAATCACAATTGCTCTTTATCTGGTCATCCAGCAAGGGTGTGGGTTTAGGAGCTAGGATGGGCTTGTTTTGAAGGGTGTTTAGAGCCTTGCAGGATCTTGGGCAATCAAATACCTTCCTGAGCACTGACATTTATTTCATAATTTTTAAAGTTACAGTTCATCCAAATCTTGCAGCCAAAAAAAGCATGTGAAAACATCACAGAAAAATAATATCTGAAAAGATCTGATTGCCTTGTGATTCATAGGGGATAAGCCAAAACTGCCCTTGAAATTGAGGGACTACTGAATATTGGCTCTCAGATCTCATCATCAATGATGAGCAACTTTTTAAGAATTGCCAGAAGTATTTTAAAGTTCGGTGACTTCTCCTGAAGTCAAGATTGCTAGCTGTAATGACTTAAAAATCACTAATTGATAAACACATCAATAAAATTAACATCCACATAGCCAATTTGTACATAGCCAGGCATTACAGAGTCTAAATTAATAAGATGGGATTCCTATTTTGCAGTGCAGTTGATGAGACAAGTTACACAAGATAGGGGATAATATAAATAAAAATTTAAGATATGAGCAGTGCTTTGGGAAATAAATACTGATATATAAATCATCACTTCAGCAAAGGATTATTTCATAGTTTCAGTCTATGATTTCTTAATCTGTTCATAGAAGTCAGTGTTTAAATATGGGTCTTTACTCCAGACAAAGCAAACAAATAATTTTTTGAGTCAACTTCTGTTTGAGATCTCTGAAAATTGAATTCTACATTACAAAATATTCTAACATTTCTGCCTGAAAAATCAGAGTATATGGAGCTATGGTAGTCAGGAATATTCATAAATATTCAGCCCATGGAGGACTACACTTTTCCCCTCCCTTGGAAATTAAGTGTGATCACTGACTATCTTTGGCCAATGAAATGTGAGTCTATGTGTCTCTGTCACTTCTGTTAGAAGCTTCAAGGGTCAGCGTGTAAGTCACACATTCCCTTCCTCGCTACTGTACTTATTATGCAAAACTTGTGCAAATAAAGCCTCCCTCAGTCTGGGTCTCTCAGATATTCACAGGCAGAGACCCCTGATGACCCAAACTGGCCAAGTAGCATGAGTTAAAAGTTATCTTTAGTTGTTTTAAGCTCAGAGTTTTTGAGGGGTTGCTTATTACTGAAGGAAAACCTAGCTTGTATTATATTGGAATTCTATTTAACTATTAATGGACAGAGCAAAGTCATTAACATAATGGTGTTGTCTGAAACTGGACACTTCACATTAACATCTAGATTTCTGGCACCTGTTGAAAAAAGCCCTGACATGTTTATACATGGTTGATCCTTGAGCACATCAACAAGCAGGTATACATTCTCTAGCTCATGACAGCCCTCGTGACTCACTATGACTATACCTGAGCAGTCTTCCTCCCTGAGGGGGGGTGTAGATATTTGAGTTTCAACTTCTATCCTAAACTGTCTAAGCATCACACACCTATTGTGCTAACTGTTGTCTACTAGAATCACATCTCATTTCCAGTTACAAACTTCAGTGATACTTGTAGCAACACAAAAAGTATAAATATCATCAATACAGCACAACAGTTAAGAAAAGAGATTTTGGAATTCAGTTTCCTAGGTTCAAATACCAGCTCTACCATTTTCTAGCTGTATCATCAGGGCAAATCACTTAGCCTCTTCAAATTCCAGTTTCCTTTTGAACAGAGTGAGGATTATAACTATCCCGGCTTCAGAGTGTCTGATGCGCTAACACAGCCAAGGGCTTAGACAGTGCCTGACCCTGAGTAAGCATCCAGTGTGTGTTGGATGCTATTCTTTTTACTAGAAACAGAGAGTGATTTCTTCATTTACCCAGTCGTCAAGGAATTCAATAAACCTGAAAGATATATTGGACTTGTTCTGCAGATCTGGTTCCAAACAGGTCCTGTTTCTGGTGAAAATCAGGGCCCCAAAGCAGAAGCAAATTTCACTGAGTCTTGTTGTCTCATGCTAGATGCTGTGCTCAGATTCATGGTAGGTTGTTCCTAGGAGCACGGTGACACAGTCATGTAAAAAAGCAAACTGTAAACACACTTGCAAAAATTATTTGTAGTCTCTGCCAAGTGAACATCAGGGCTCAGTTCACTGATCCCGAGGCAATCAGAGAGAATCACACAGTTTACTTTCTCCCATTCTGACAACTGTGGATGGCCACGGCCACACTGTACAGGAAAGGGAATTTATGTGAACACTATCCCGCAGAAGGAAAGATACTGAATTCAACTGAGAAGCATGTGAGTCACTTCTGAAGAAGTGCATACAATTCTTTTGACCTGAACAGCCTTGCCAGAAGAGCACTCAGCTTTCAGCAAGGTACCACCTGCCCCAAAAATCCGCTTGTCCAACAGACTAACAAAAACATGTTAGGAAGCATACATTATACCTTATTTTTTTTTTCTTTTGGATCCTAGTTCCCCAACCAAGGACCAAACCTGCGCCCCGCCCTCTGCATTGGAAGCATGGAGTCTTAATCCCTGAACCTCCAGGGAAGTCCCAGGAAGTACACATTCTAGAGGGACTAATTCAGCATTGAAAACCACCTTTATCCAGAGCACCTGCTCAGTCGCTCAGTCGTGTCCAACTCTTCGTGACCCCCATGGACTGTAGCCCATAAGGTTCCTCTGTCCATGGCATTTCACAGGCAAGAATACTGGAGTGGATTGCCATTTCCTACTCCAGGGGATCTTCCTGACCCAGGGATCGAACCCAGGTCTCCTGCACTGACAGGCGGATTTTTTACCACTGAGCCACCTGGGAAGCCTTCTCGTTATCCCAACTTAACCAATTATTATCTGCTCTGACCCCATCTTCCCCAGATAATCTGCCACACTGCCACTTGAATGACCTTCCCAGAGATAATTTCAACTGAGCTATTTCTTAAAAAATTCTTCACTGGCTCCTCTTACAACTTTGAGAATCAGTTCATGATTGATTTCCACCTACGTCTGCAGTCTCAACTCCTAGCATTGTCCCACAGGTATTTTTTCACCTCAACTCTACAGAACAAGTCAAAGATGCTTAAACACACCTACTGTCACATCTCTTTACAAACTCTATTCTTCTTCCTGGGATTCTCTTCCTCATTTTGGTTTATGTTAACTTTTACTCAAGTCTTCAAAGCCTCAGTGTCCAAACATTACCTGGATGGATTGCATTGCTCCTCTTTAGCCCAGACTAAATTGTTTTTAGTGAATCAACAATTCACTGTCAAAAACTTGGAAAACTAAAAAGCATAATTTCACTGACCAAAAATAGCTATTATTATTTTGTGGAAGAGCACAAAAGTTAACTGGTAGTTATAAAGGGAAATCACTGACAGCATATACAATAAAAGAATAAAGTCAAACTCCAACCTTTGGGAAGATTAGTCAACAGTAAACATCAAATAAGATGGTTTAAGAGTAGAAGAGAAAGGAAGAGCGATTGGTTAGGCCACCAAAGGAGATTGGTTAGTCTAGTTTTGGGGTAAAAAAGTGGGAGGGGGAAGAAAAGTGAAATGTGAGAAATTTGATAGAAGTACCAGGATAGGGGACATGTAAATAAATACACTCAGTGACCACAACATGAATTCAGGAAGGTGACACTGAGAATTGTCGTGTCATAAACAGAAATGAACAGAAATAGCAGTTTGAATAACTAGTGGGTCTGGGAAGAACAATACTAGTTCATTTGAGAAAGGGTGAGGACTGGTGGAATTCCCATGTTATATTGGAGGAATCTGTGGAATCTCCCAGAATGGGCATCAAACTTGAACCAGAAAATTCAAGATTGGAGGTTGAGACAGAAATAAAAGAGAGACCAAGAGATATGAACTACCTTTGCATTTGCAAGTAGATAAGACTCATTTATTCAACCAGTTTTTAACCGAGGACCTTTGATGGGGACAGACATTGTGGGAGTACTGGAGTATGGCAGTGAGTTGAAATGCACGAGTTAAAAAAGATAAAGAATGCCACAGTAGCTCAAAAGACAAGCTCCAACTATGTGTTTTGAGGGTAGAATTGACTCAACAATGGATTAGATGTGTAGATTGAAAGAGAAGAATCAAGAATTATTTTTAAAATGGTACAGATGAGCCTATCTGCAAAACAGAGACAGAGACATAGAGAACAAACATATGGACACCAAGTGGGGCAAAGGGGGTGGGGTGAATTGGGAAATTGATACTGACACATATGTACTACCATGTATAAAATAGATAACTAATGAGGACCTACTGTCTAGCACAGGAAACTCTACTCAATGCTATGTGTGATGTAAATGGGAAGGAAATCCAAAAAAGAGGGGATATATGTACATGTATGGCTGATTCACTTTGCTGTCCAGCAGAAACTAACACAACATTGTAAATCAACTATACTCCAATAAAAGTTTTTTTTTTTTTTTTTTAATGACTCCAAGGTTTTGTGGTGAGCAACTGGAGGTTGTTTTCTAGATGTAGGGATGCAGGAAAGAGAAGCTCATCTGATGAACAAGACCACAGTTCCTCTAAGCATATGAAGCCAGAGGTGCCTGGCAGGGTCTGACACTTAGTAGATGGTTTAGGGTCATTTGCTATTGTTATTGCTGTTTTTGTTATGAACATAATAGGGTAGATGGAATAGTAAGTATTCACTATGTTTATAATTTTTTCCAGTGATCAAAGGAATGGAGTAGAATTCGATCTTTTCCCTACAATCCCCACATTGTCTCAGCAACCTGTCATAGTCCCGAGTTCTCACCCCCATTACAAGCTGCAGGGGGTTATACCTCAGCCACATTGATCACAGCTCTGCAAAGTCCACTCTGAAAAGTTTACTGGAGTACATTCATACTAATTACCTAGTAAGTAAGTCATTGTTCCCACAGGCCTCAAATGATGAATTTAACAAGAGAATTCAGAGAACCTATCGATACCAATAAACCAGTGGTTCTCAAAGTGGGTCCCTGGGCTAGCATCAGCAGCATATCCTTGGAATTTGCTAGAAAGCAAATTTTGAGACCCTCTCCCAGAACTTTTGGGTCAGAAGCTCTGGAATTGGGGCCCACAACACTGCTTTTAACAAGTCCCTCAGGTGATTCTGATGTACTTTCAAGGTGAAGAACCACTGATCTAGAAAAATCCACTAGTCATACATTACAATCTTTTGACTTTATACGATATGGACATCATTGTAGGCTGAACACTGCTGAGCTTGGAAGTCCTCTGCATCCAGAGGGTAGTCCTGAGGCAGAGAAAAAGGGCCACAGGCACATTGCGAGGTGAATTGGGCCAGCACAAGGCTGAACAAGTTCCCCTGAGTCCCATGAGAGCAGACCCCCACTTGCCTCTCTCCAGAAGTCACTTCATTCCTTTGCCTTTTTTTTAACTTTGAAACAGAATCTTCAGTGTGGATTCTACTGTTACCTCTCTGATCATGGTATTTTAAATAAGTAAAACAATCTTCAGATAAGTAATACTCCTTAAAATACATTTTACATTAAAATTCTCAAAGACAATATTTCATCTGCATGAACGGAAGTACAGAAGAGAAAGGTTATCTTTACTGACAGTGGTCGCAGCACCGGCTGGAGCCAGGGGTCCAGGAAGCAGGTGTGGTTTACCTGGCAGATGCCACTGATACACATGTCCAAGGAGTCAGTGGTGCACCGAGTCCCATCCAGGACAAAGTTTTGTCCCCTTGCCTGACACCTGAGCGTGCAGTGGGTGGCAGGGTCACTGTACTGTGGAAGCCATTCATAATAACATCCCTGGTACTGAACATCATTGTAGGCTGAACACTGCTGGACTCGAAAGTCTTCCGCATCCAGAGGGCAGTCCTGAGGCAGAGAAAAAGGGCCATAGGCACATCGCAAGGTGAGCTGGGCCAGCACAAGGCTGAGCAAGTTTCCCCAAGTCCCATGAGAGCAGACCCCACCTGCTTCTCTCCGAAAGTCACTTCATTCCTTCGATTTTTTTTTTTCTAACTTCAAAACAGAATCTTCACTGTGGAATTCTATTGGTACCTCTCTGATCACGGAGGGGATCACCTCATTTATTTTGATTATTTTTCCACTCAGGTAGTTTTTTCCAGATAATTAAAGCTTACCCTATATAAATGCCAAGTTCTGCTCTATTTCAACCATACTGAATATTAATTTTCAAACACATTACACAACCTCCTTCTTTTTGAAACAAGGGGAAATTGGATGTTTTTTTGAGTTTTCCAGGTGACCTAAGGTCTTCATAGGAAATATTAATCATTATCCATGCTCTCAGGAGCCATTTCAATGTAAATGATTATTAGCCATTATTTTTGCTGGCCCCAAACCGCTGCACTGATGTGGGAACTTGTGTTTGTTTCACTGTTTTTGTCTAGTTCATCCCCTTTCCTCTCTGGCTCTCAGGCCTCCAGCCATCACTCTTTCTTTACTGGTACTCAGTGTCTGCCTAGCACTGGCTTTAGAACATAAAGAGATAACATAGCTTTTTCAAATCCTGTCTACAACAAAAGCAAATAAACACACCCAAGGAGTTCTCATACTAATAGTTAAAACTGTTTGTACAAGACTTGATAACTCAAAGATCTTCTTCTTTAATTACTAAACAATCTCATCAGATAGTTCCAAAGCAAGATACTGAATGACAAAAACATCACTTTACTCTTCAAAACTGAGCACAGACTTCCCAATTAATGGGAATGAATTCACTTCCTAATTAAAGGAAACAGATACAGAAAGGTAAAATTTTTTTTTATTGTAAAAGAAATAAATGTTCACTGTAAAAACTCTGGGAATAGTTTCTATTAAAAAAAAAGAATAAATAACAAAGATTCTTATACATATATCTTTGAACATATGTTTTATTTCCCAAGGACAAATTTCTGGAAATAAAATTTCTGAGAAAAAGGGTGTATTTCATGAGATTTTTCAACATATTGCCTCACTGCCCTCCAGGAAGGTCTTATTATTATCATCAGGCAACCTAAGTTCCCTTTTCACAGTACCTCTTCTCAGTTTGGATATAATTTTCTAAAATTTTTCCTAATCATAAGTGTTAAACAGAGTTTCAGTTTTTTTTTTTAATTTCAATGCTTTAATTTGCATTTCTTTCTTACTTAGGTTTAATATCTTTCCATGTAATTTGCTTTTTTGCATTAAAGTCTTCAAAATTTTCTTGTTTTCTGCCCTTCATTTGTTTATTGGAATGTTTGTGCTTTTATTATTTTAACATGTAAAGCTATTACATTTCATACATTTCATAGTGAAGTTATCAATTCTTTGTCATCTGTACTGGAAATATTTTCCCCATTTAATTTTTGGTTTTGGTGCCTTGTGAAGTCAAGAAGTATTACCTTTTTATGAAGTCAATTCCTTTTAAGCTTTCTTTACTAATGAGATATGCTTTTCCCACCCTGACCTGAAAATAGATAAATACTTAAATATATTTTTCTAGTTCTTTTATAATTTAGTGATTAAGTGTAACTCTTTATTCCATTTGGAATTTATTTTGATCTATGGGGTAAGGTAGAACTCAAACTTTATTTTTCTGCAAATAGTTATTAACAGATTACCAGCCAGAATTTTAAAATGTAAGTTCTTTTATTTATCCCCTTTTCCTACATAATTTTTGTATTTTACTGTGTTTATGCTTTGGGCCTTCATCAGTTCAGTTCAGTTCAGTTCAGTCGCTCAGTCATGTCCGACTCTTTGCGACCCCATTAATCGCAGCACGCCAGGCCTCCCTGTCCATCATCAACTCCCGGAGTTTACTCAAACTCATGTCCATCGAATCAGTGATGCCATCCAGCCATCTCATCCTCTGTCGGCCCCTTCTCCTCCTGCCCTCAATCCCTCCCAGCATCAGGTCTTTTCCAATGAGTCAACTCTTTGCATAAGGTGGCCAAAGTACTGGAGTTTTAGCTTCAGCATCAGTCCTCCCAATGAACACCCAGGACTGATCTCCTTTAGGATGGACTGGTTGGATCTCCTTGCAGTCCAAGGGACTCTCAAGAGTCTTCTCCAACACCATAGTTCAAAAGTATCCATTTTTCAGCACTCAGCTTTCTTCACAGTTCAACTCTCACATACATACATGACTACTGGAAAAACCATAGCCTTGACTAGATGGGCCTTTGTTGGCAAAATAATGTCTCTGCTTTTTAATATGCTGTCTAGGATGGTCATAACTTTCCTTCCAAGGAGTAAGCGTCTTTTAATTTCATGGCTGCAGTCACCATGATTGAGCCTTCATAAAGTACCTCAAATCCTTCTTGAATGTAGGTAGGGAATAAATAAAATATAATTAATAAACTTTCCCCTGGAATTAGTTGTATTATTTTATTGTGAATCAATCTAAAATCTTACATTGTGTTCACATTTTTCTTTGTTTTAGCAAGATTAACCCTTAACCAAGGTCACACCTATGGAAGAAAGAATCAAATTAAAAAGGATTAAAATTGGATGACATTTTTCTCTTGGAATAAGGGCTTTGTCTTCCATCTAGCCATAGAGAAGATTATCAGTAATAAAATTATATCACCTCCACTTTTCTCAACCATGGCCAATTTTCTCGATATCTGATTCTTTGAAATCCAAACCAGAGGGTGGAAGAGAGCAGGGTAAAAATAACTTCCCCTGCATCAGGCTCACTTACCATCCTAAGCATGCTCCAGGAAGTGCTAGCTGTCTGACTCTTGAATATCTTAAACTCCCCAAACCTATCAAGCTTTACAAAATCAGCTGTGTTTAATTAACAGAAAGCAACTAGGAAGGACCTTATATGCTGAGTACATCATGAGAAATGCCAGGCTGGATGAAGCACAAGTTGCAATCAAGATATTTGGGAGGAATATCAATAACCTCAGATATGCAGATGACACTACCCTTATGGCAGAAAGTGAAGAACAACTAAACAGCCTCTTGATGATACTGAAAGAGGACAGTGAAAAAGTTGGCTTAAAACTTAACATTCAGAAAACTAAGATCATGGCATCCGGTCCCATTACTTCATGGCAAACAGATGAGGAAACAATGGAAACAGTGACAGACTTTAATTTAGGGGGCTCCAAAATCACTGCAGATGGTGACTGTGGCCATGAAATTAAAAGACGTTTGCTCCTTGGAAGAAAAGCTATGACAAACCTATACAGCATATTAAAAAGCAGAGACATCACTTTGCCAACAAAGGTCCATCTAGTCAAAGCCATGGTTTTCCCAGTAGTCATGTATGCATGTGAGAGTTGGACCATAAAGAAGGCTGAGTGCTGAAGAACTGATGCTTTTGAGCTGTGGTGCTGGAGAAGACTCTTGAGAGTCCCTTGGACTGCAAGGAGATCCAACCAGTCAATCCTGAAGGAAATCAGTCTTAAATATTCATTGGAAGGACTGATGCTGAAGCTGAAACCTCAATACTTTGGCCACCTGATGCAAAGAACTGACTCAATGGGAAAGACCCTGATGCTGGGAAAGACTGAAGGTGGGAGGAGAAGGGGACAACAGAGGATGAGATGGTTGGATGGCATCACCGACTTGATGGACATGAGTTTGAGCAAGCTCTGGGAGTTGCTGATGGACAGGAAAGCCTGGTGTGCTGCAGTCCATGGGGTCGCAAAGAGTTGGACACGACTGAGAGACTGAACTGAACTGACAAAAAGAATAAGTGAAAACTAATAATGTGCCAAGAAGTATAAAGGAGGAAAATCTATCATTTAAAAATCCCATCATCAAGACCTTTACCTTTAATATTTTAGCATTTCCTCTTCCAGTGTTTCTGCCATGATTTATTTACAGATTTATTTATAGCCCATTCAACTTTGTATTCAGTTTAATCTAAAATTATAACCACATTCCCATTTTATTAATAATTCCTTGGAAAAAATTGCTTAATGACTTCACAATAATCCATTATAAATATATAATATGTCTTACAGTTTTAAATTTTCTTAAACTGTGGTAAAATATATATCACATAAAATTTACCATCCTAACCAATTTTAAGTATACTATGCAAGACTGTAAGTATGTTCACATTGTTGTAAGACACTGGGCTTCCCTGGTGGCTCAGATAGTAAAGAATCTGCCTGCAATGCAGGAGACCCAGGTTTGACCCCGGGGTGGGGAAGATCCCCTGGAGTAGGAAATGGCAACCCACTCCAGTATTTTTGCCTAGAGAATCCCATGGACAGAGGAGCCTGGCAGGCTACAGTCCATGGGATTGCAAAGAGTTGGGCATGACTGAGCAACTAATACACACACACATACACAGACATTACCTTTTGTGGGCATCTGTGCTGTCTCTTCATTTTCTCTACTTTTAAAATTTACATACAGTAAAATTTGGGGGGGGTGCTCAATTCCATGAGATTTAACAAACCCATACAGTTGTGTAAGCACTACCACAATCAACATGCGGAACAGATCCATCATCCCATAAATGCCTTCTGGTTGCCCCTTGTATCCAACTTCTCTCCACCATCAGCCCTTGGCAACCACTGACTTGTTTTCTGTGCCCATTAATTTTGCCTTCTCCTGTAAATGGAATCATACAGTACATAGTCTTTTGAGACTGACTCCTGTCACTTAAAATAATACATGTGAAATCCATTCATGTTGATGTGTGTACCCGTAGTTCATTCCTTAATTGCTGAACAGTATTCCACTGTGGGTATCACAGTTTATTTACCTATTCACCAGCTGGATGTTTGGGTTGTTTCCAGCTTTTAGCAATTATAAACACAAATGCCATAAACGTTCACATATGGGTTTTGTGTGAACACAACTTTTCATTTCTCTTGGGTAAATACTCAGAAGAGGGATTTCTGAGTCTCCTTACTTTACATAATAACTTTTTGCTAAACATCTTTATGCTTTTATTTTTGTTCAAATTTAGGATACATATCTAGATATGGATAATGAATATCAGTCTTTTCATCTTGCGACTTTTTCATGTATGCATTTTAAACTCTTGGTTGGCTAAGTATTATTTGATTGGTTGTTTCTTTAAGAAGGGTAAATGTCTCCCACATTACTGACCTTTGTACCTCACAGAGGAAAGGCAACGCGGCAAGATACATTACTTTTTTTTCATGATCCTTTCCCCTCAAAACTGTAGACATGCATCACTGACCTTTGACATTTAAATTTGCAGAAGAGAAGTCTTGAGTTCTATACTTTTTAACATGTATTTTATTTTTCTGCATGGAAACATATAGGGTTTTGCTTTGTTAGCACTTGAAGTAAAAACTGCAATCAGGGTGTACCTGTTAATAGTTGTTTGTTTCTTTTCATCTATTTTAACTAAAATGGTTGGCCTTTTTGACTGGATACTCGAGGTCTTTATTTTCAGCACTGCATATTATTCTCAGATTATAATTTTGATTACTGCTCTTGTTCCAAGAATATCTGTAACTCCTTAGAGTTCCTTTTCTCTGCTACTATTATTTATTAATCTATGATTATTTTTCTAATTTATATCTCATTCATTTGACCTTTTCTTATACTTCCAAGAAATTTCCTACAGATATCCCTCCACATGACTGCTTTTCTTCATGGCAGTCCACTCCAGTATTCTTGACTGGACAATCCCATGGACATAAGAGTCTGGCAGGCTACCGTCCATAGGGTTGCAAAGAGCTGGACACGACTGAAGCAGCTTAGCAACAGCAGTAGTGGTTATCTTGTATTTTATTATCTGATACATTTTTT
Source organism: Dama dama (assembly GCF_033118175.1). NCBI lineage: Eukaryota > Metazoa > Chordata > Mammalia > Artiodactyla > Cervidae > Dama > Dama dama. The sequence continues at coordinate 31,715,926 of NC_083693.1, read as the reverse complement.
TTTTTTTTTTTTGCCACACTGTGCAGCTTGAGGGATCTCAGTTCCCTGACCAGGGATTGAACCTGGGTCACAGCAGTGAACTTGAAAGCCTGGAATCCTAACCGTGAGGTCACTAGGGAACAACTTTGATACACTTTTTCTTTCTTTGTACTCCTTCATGAACTCACCCTTCTCCATCTCCATCTCAAACTATCCTCACCTTACTTTCTGTTCCAGTTGCAGTTTATATTCTAGTCTCTTCATAACTATTTTCTGGGAGGTGCAATCCCTAATGGGAGTTAGAAAATATAAGGGAAGAAAGACTTTTTGGAGTGAAGTGAACAGCACTGGCTGCCTCTAAAAGCATGACCTAAATGATAGTTACATTTCTTAACTGAAATACAGACTAGATATCCAATTAGTTTTCTCTTTTTATTTTTAAAATTTTTTGTATTTAATTTATATTTGAATATATATATTTATATAAATAAAACATATAAATATAAATATATATAATATAAATATATGTATAATATAGTATATAAAATATATACAAATATTTATATTAAAATTTTATACATGCATTCATTCCCTTACACATTATGAAGATGAATGTTATAAAACTAAACGCATGACATTAGAGTTACAGACCTCATACTGGTTGAGAATCACCAATTTAAGGTCCAAATAGCAGGATTCAACAATGATAAGATTTAGTTGTCCTTGAGGTACATGGAGGCAACAAATTGAACTAGTTCAAATTAAACTAGCAACAAGTTAAACTAGTGTGGCACTCCTGAGTATTAACGTCTGTTCCAATTTTTAAACAATGAATTAGGATATATTTTGAGTTATACAATCATTCATTTAATCAAAACTATTTGAGTATGTATTAGGCACAGGGCTGAGTGCTGGTGATACAGAAATGAATGCAAATTAGTTTTAAGATACAAAGATACAGCTCCAAATTGATGTGGCAAGTTTAATGATAAGCTTACATGGGACCTATAGAAACAAGCATCCAGGTATACAGTTCTCTTGACTGTTCACTGAGAACATCTTTCTGTATTATCACAATAGGCTGACCCAGGCTTAGTATTTTCTAACACTGTATAGCTCCATCTTTGTGACTCATCAAAGGTATAAATTAAAATTTATTAAACTCCCAGCCAGGCTACATTAAATTTTAAACATTCTAGAAGCACCAAACTGGGAGTCTGGCAGGGGAAATTTATGAGGGTGGAGAACTCTCTCTCTTGGTCCAAAGGATACAGCTCCATTCTCCTGGGAAACAACAGCCTTGCCAGTGGAAAAGGACATCTATTTACATGACTTATTTCACTGTGCTTATTATGTGTGGATAAAGGAAGAAAATAAATTACAGAAAAAGTGAAAGGGTAATCTGAAGTACTCTGCTTTTTTTTGGAAAGGCCCCAACTGCAGAAAGCAACTAACTGATTAGGGAAGTGATGACCAAAATCTTCTTGTATCATGCTGACTTATAACCCTAAAAAGCTTTTGATTCCAATTTCAAAAGGCAAGCAAATTACAAACACATGGTTTAAGACTGTATTTGAGTTACTCTAAATACGGAAACACAAAAACTGTGGAAACTTAAAAAGAATGATATATATTTTTTAAAGTGTGTTAGAACTTCAGAAATAATTTTTCAGATGCATTTTTAGTAATTGTTTCATTTTAATGATTTAAATGAAAAACAAAACTAATATTGAAAAATTTAACACTAAAAGGAAAACATATATTTGCTGACGGGCAGTTATGGTTATGTCTCATAACCACTGGTCAGGGTCTATACCCCAATGCCATCTGCTATATCCTAACTGTGAGGCACTAACTTGCATCTTGAGTGTTGGGCCTGAAAATCTAAACCTAAAATGTAAATATATCTTTACTAAAAGTCCCACTACAACTACAGCAAAGTGATATGAAAAAGAAGAGCATTTTATTTCATGAATTCTCAAAATATAAAGTACCATTTTGGACACATTCCTTCTCCAATGACTTTTTATGGTCAACCTATCATGTACTAGGATGTGGATATAAGGATACAGGAAGGTTATCTCTCAGTTCCCTTAATAAATCAGTAGTAAGGGAAGCATCTGGCAGACATTTTTCATGTCCTACTTCACTTTTTCCAACCTAACACACATTGAACCCACTGACTAGCCTCTATTGATGTGGCATGCTTTGCTTACAATTTAGCACAAAAATGAATGGCCACTTTATGAAGCATGCATGAAATGAAACACAAGTTATTTTAAAGCTAAGGACACTGAAGTTCTAATTCTCCAAACAGGAACCTGCCAGCTTATTGTGGAAATAATTATTTTGGCTCAAAGCAGCTGAGCTACAGAAATATGACTTACAAGTTTTTAATCTCATTCTAATTATTATTTGCAAGAGCTAATGATTATCAGTAGTATATGAAAATTCAAGAACATAATTTCATAATTATATATTTTCTATCTATTACAACATTCATAATACCCTGAAATTGAAGATTTTTGAAGCCATAAATTTTATAAATATATAAAAAACATGTTGATTCCACATGAGAATACACTAATAATTCTTCCCTAGAGTTTATAATTTATTGCATTCATTTGCTGATATATTGACTCAAATACTAGTGTCTTAAAAACTGAGAAGCATATGTTTTGCAGAAAAGAAATATATTAATCTTTTAAAATAGTAGTTAACTTAAACCTGTCTTTCCCATGGCTGGCACTTGACTAGAATACCAAACTGCAAATTTCTGCAAGCGAAAGAGACATCCTGGCTGGTCTATGGTCCACGGTGCAAAAGAACTAAGTGTGGATTTAAATGTAATCAAATTCTGAAATAACTTTATCCACAAAGAAATATATGAGCAAAATAGCCATGCTCATGCCCTCTCCTAAATCATGAATTTAAAGGAGCATACCAATAAAAAGAGAAGGCACTGAAAAGGTTTCTAAAGCTTTGGAATAGCTTTCTCCTTGGTTTTTATGTAACCCCCCCTCCGCATACCTCTTCCAAGAAAAGTTGACCACAAAAGCTCAATATTTATGAAGATTTAATAGGACTTCCCTGGTGGCTCAGATGGTAAAATATTTGCTTACAACACGGGAGACCTGGGTTCGATCCCTGGGTGAGGAAGATCCTCTGGAGAAGGAAATGGCAACCCACTCCAGTACTCTTGCCTGGAAAATCTCATGGATGAAGGAGCATGGGAGGCTACAGTCCATGGGGTTGCAAAGAGTCGGACACAACTAAGTGACTTACTTTCAATGAGTCTCTAAGGCTGTTCAATGCGGGAGACCCGGGTTCGATCCCTCGGTTGGGCCTGGAGAATTCCATGGACTATACAGTCCATGGGGTCGCAAAGAATTGGACACAACTAGGCAACTTTCACTTTCAAGGCTGTTCAAGGATAAGGAGATCTGATAAACTTTCCAGAGGAAGTAGATTTCCTTCCTAATAATCTCAGAGTACTTCCCAAGTTACAGTGAAACATCTCAATATGGAGTGGGTATGTAAGGCCTGGGGCTGCCTAAAAGATGGGGAGCAGGGATGAGAGAATTATTAATGATCTTGATGCCTTTCCTCTGAAATAATCTAATTTTTATGCAGAGGAAAAAACGTTACTGCCCCTGTTTCTTATCAGAATCATGGAAAGAGAGGGTGTATCACAGGCCTGACCTTGTATCAGGAGCTAAGCTGAGAACATAGATCGCCTCCACCACACACTTGTTTTCCTATAAATACCTCAGAACACACTACACTCTCATTTAATTTTTTTTTCTTATATTTGATATAGAATCTTCCCTATCTTCAAATATGTATTCAAATTAGATGAGCTCAGGGAGCAAGAAAAAATTTGGAGATTCTTGGGCCCAAAAGTAAATTTTAAAATATAGGCTAAGATATGGACAAAACAGACTAAATAATACTGCATAAATACTTTAAAAAGGGGGGGGGGACTACTTCAGGAATGGTGACTCTAAATACAATATTTAGGACAGACCTGTTTTGGGGTCCCTACAATTACTTTACTGTGAAATAGTTTAGATCCAAAAAAGCTCAGGAGGACAATGCAAACTCTTGTACACACCAGTAAGCTTCATCATTTCTTAAAAATTTTCTTCAGATTTAAGAAATGTGTCATTACAAACATGGTGGAAGCCCCCTGCCAAACCTCCTCAATCCTATTCCCCGGCCTCCTTCCCCTTGGTGAGAAGTAACAAAGTAAACAGTATCATAGTTTGCCTAACCTTTCACAGCTTGATTTTTTTGTCTCAATACTATGTTTCTGAAAATCCATGTTGATAGATGCAGTTCTAACCCATTCAATCTTATGACTCCAGAGTAATCCAATTTATAAATATAGCCTGATTCATCAATTCTTTTCATTTTTTTATTGATCAATTTTCTTAAAAGCCTATGAAGATTTATGTTGGTTCTGCAATGAGCAATCTTATACTGTCACCTACGGTACTACAATTCCAGGCTTCCTTGGTGGCTCAGAATACATTTGTAATGCAGGAGACATGGGTTCAATCTCTGTATCAGGAAGATCCCCAAAGGAAATGGCAACCCACTCCAGCATTCTAGACTGGGAAATCCATGGACAGAGGAGCTTGGTAGGCCACAGTCCATGAAGTTACAAAGAGTCGGACTCAACTGAGTGACTGAACAACTACAACCAAGGTTACACTTGCACTCATTTGCTGGGATACGTACTCTAGTGAGACTGCTCTGTTGTGGACATTGAGAGCTTCACTAGTACCAGATAATGACAAACTGTCATTTTAAGGTGGAATACCAATTTTCATTCCCTTTAGTAGTGCAAAAAACTTCTTGTTTTTACACATCAAGGCCAATATTTGGCATTTTTAAACTAAAAATTTCCCACTCTGAAGAATGTGAAATATCTTTGTATTTTTTGCATTTTTGTTAGTGAAGTTAATATTTTCATGTTTTAGACTATGCAGGTTTCTCTTCTGTGAATTTCCTGTTCATACCGTTTTCCCATTCTTCTATTAGTTCACTTTGCTTTTGTTTTATTGTATTTCAATATCTCATACACTAATTCCTTATTGGTTATATTTATTATTAAGATTTTCTCCCACTCTATGCTTTTCGTTTTTTTTGCTGACACCACAGGGCATGCATGCAGGATCCTAGTTCCCCCACGAGAGATCAAACCCCGACCCCTGCAGTTGAAGTGCAGTGTCTTAACCACTGGACCGTCAGACTAAGTCCCCATAGTATACATTTGTATGATACAAAGGTGTTTGCTTAACCTGCTTGAATTTATATTTTCCTTTGTAACTTATGCCCTTTGTATCTTAGTTAAGGACACGAACATCACCCAGAGATCATACAGATATTCTGTATATTCTTTTTCTAAATGCTTTAAGATTTACTTTTCATAAGTAGATTTTAATCCACCTGGAATTTATTCTTGAGTGGATTGACATTTTCTAATATTTTCCCTTTGGATATTAATAATCATATTTGAACCCCATGTATTAAATGTTCATCCTTTCTCCACCAATTTTTAAACTGCGGTATGGCTGACATTCAGTCACAAGGACCCCTCCAGTTGCCTTTTACAGTCGTATCTCCTTTCCACCCACCCCCACTTCTTCTTTAATATCAGGCCATTACTGATCTGTTCTACATGTCTATAATCTTTGCAATTCAAGGATATTACAGACAGTTCCGGCAGGGAGCCCGGTGAGAAGCGGATGGCGGCCTTCAACCCGGCGCCCTCCAGGTCCTGTGGCCTCCTGCCGGTGAATTAGGGGCCCCCGGGCCGGGACCTCCTGCGGGCGGGCGAACCGGGGGCCCCTGGGCTGGGACCCCCGGTGGGTAGGTGAACTGGGGGCGCACTCACTCGACAGCTTGGGCTGTCTTGCGGGGCCTCAGAGCTCTCACCACCGCCACCCAGTGGAAGCCGCAGCAAACCTCACCCTCACCTCTGCAGCCTAATGGCGGCGGCCGCTCAGCGCCCGGATGTCGCTGACCAGCCACTGGGTTCCTTCGCCCAAGGCTGCAGGGCTTAGGCCAAGCCTCCGCCAGGCCCTCGCGGGTGGGTGTGGACGCCTTGGACCCGCGCGGATCCGGTACCTGAGGCGACCGCTCACGCGTGGAGACTGACGGAGACCTTAAGGGCTGGGAAGGTGAGCGGAGCCGCGGTGGGCGACGGTTAGAAATCAACGGTTCGGCAGTTGGTGGTGGTTCTACCAAGACCCTGACGTCGAAAGATATTAATAGAAATGGTGGGATAACTTACCGCATGCAGCCAATAGGAACTGCCTGTCGCCCTTTGGGAAGACTTACTGTCCATTTATAGAAGGCCTGTGTCTATAATATGAAAAAGCTGCTCTCAACTTTTCACTCAACCTTGCAAAAGGAAACTCACACTGTATCTAGGCCTTCTAGATATGAAGAGGTTGCTGAAGTATGATAAAGTCAAGTTAGAAAATCATATATCTTGTAAATGCCCATTTGTGGTTTTTTTTTTTAACCACAGAAAAGACTTATCTTCTGGAAATAATTTTTCTAAATGGAGTTGTTTGACCACTGTAAAATAGTAAAAAAGTTAGATTAAAAGTCACACAGACTTGATGCAACAAAGATTGTCCTAGATGCATCAACCAAGGTAGGAATCCTAAAGGAAAAGACTGACAGATTTAACTACATTAAAATAGAAACACACATAGCATTTTCTATCTCACCTATAGATAAAGGGATAAGTATGTGAATATCCAGGCTTCCCGGGTGGCACTAGTAGTAAAGAATCTGCCTGCCAATGCAGGAGACGTAAGAGAGGCAGGTTCTATCCCTGGCTCAGGAACATCCCCTAGACAAGGAAATGGCTACGCACTCACTCTAATAGTCTTGCCTGGGAAATCCCATGGACAGAGCCTGGCAGGCTACAGTCCATGCAGTTGCAAAGAGTCAGACATGACTTAGTGACTAAACAACACCAACAAATGTGAATATCCACACGAAAATGCACTAGTAAAAGCACAAGCATATGGGCTGGAAGAAAACCCACCAAAGTGCCTCTAAGGATGGTGGGAACAGGACAAGGAGTGAAGGCTGTTAGGGAAACACACAGAAGGAATACCAACGGAACATTTTATTCTCCTCCTACCCCTCCCATAAAAAAATCTGACACAAACATGACAAAACATTCAATTTGATGAAGTCAGGTGGTGATGAAGTCAGAATGGATGTTAGTTTTCTCCGAATTTCTATGGATTTTGAAATTTCTTTTAAAAAATTTGGGGATAAAAGGCAATAATTAGAGAAGAATGTAAGCCTTACCAAATTTAATACAGGTAAGTGTGTCCATGCCTAGGAAGGGAATCAGAGGTTAATTAAATCAGAGGTAGTTACAGCCACTACCTCTAGGTGGAAGGATACTGAGCTATTTTACTTCTTTTGTATTTGTGTCTCTGCATTTTGTAAAGTTCTTTTGTAAAGCCAAAACTTTAATATTTTAATCAAAAACAGGCAAGCAAACAAAACCACAACCTGTTGACATACAGAAAATCTCAAGTCAGACAGGACTTCATAGGTGAGTTCTACGTTAGAGGCCAGGAGAGTTTATGCAGGAAACCCTGACATCTAATAAACTGAAGCAAGGGACTCCACTAGATATTACACAGATTTACTTAAGCCTTTAGGCCAAGTTAGCTCATCCAACCAAAAAAAACAAAAAACAAATTAAGAGCAGGACCTGTAGAAAGGACCTTCAAATGTGAAATGAAGAAATAATGACTCCTAATAAGGAGGAGGTTTTCCAATGATTTTCACCCACATCTCACCCATCAGCGGGTTTCTGGCTTCTTACCAAGTCATCTATTTATAGCACAGTAAGCAGCCCTACTAGAGGCAATATTTCAGCAAGAGTCAAGTGAAAGGAAAGTATAAATATCTGGCAACTGACCAAGTCTGTCATTGGGAATAAGGGCTAATTAAACCCATATTATTTACTGTTCTAATTAGACCACTGTTCAGTTCAATTTTCCACGCGAGATGTCACCAAACAGAACTGTGTCCTGTCTATAACATAATATAAAATGAAGTTTTAATTCATAAAAAATACAATAAGCAGTTTAATACATTCATCTGGGCTTTTAGGTTGGTGAATTCAAATCATTTTAGGTAAACATTTAAAATATACACAGCTGAAAATGATTTTTCATTTTGTCATGATATACTGATATGTTGAATGTAAAAAGTTGAAAAACATCATCATATATTTTTTTTTTTGGATGGGTGACATTTTATAGATGTTCAATTAACGTTTGATATGTTAATATATAAATTAAGATGTCATAACACAATGTCATTCAAACAATAAATGGTAATAAAAGTATCTGAAAATTTGCCCAACTGTCTTTCTCATTAAAATATCTTCAATACAAAAAATAATGTAGGGGGGCAGCTATGTCATAAGATATAAAATCTTGTGGTAACTCTACTTTGTGAAGGAACTCAGATACCTCAGAATGGAGTTGTCCTGTAGGAAATGAAAACAATGTCATTGTATTGCATCTACTCATCAAACAGATGAGCTCTTTCAGTTTTCCAAGGAATGATGCCAAGGATGTTCCCATTCTTCTCACCTTTGCTCTCTGCTCTATTCATCATATATTTTTAAATGAAAGTTGAAAGTTCATTGCAATATTGTTTTAATTTGTTTTTATTCCCACTCTTCCATCTATTCAGTTTGTAGTTAGAGTCAGGTTCCTTTCCATAACTTCTCCACCTTTACTTACCAAAGAAAAGTATTTTGATTCTAAAATAACTAAAATAGGCAAGTTGTATAGGCAGGTCTTTGATTTCTCTGATTGAATCAGTAAGATATTTTTTTTCCCCTAAGAAAACAGAGAGAAAATGACATCTCAAGAGGAGTCCTCAAGTTTTTCTCCTCTCCCTGGTCACGAAGATGTTAGATTTTGCTTTGAAATGGTACTGCTATTTCCTACCAGGCAATCTTCCTGCCATCTCATCAGTCTTCTTTTTCCAAAGAGTAGCAATGATATTCTCAATTTCCACTTTTCATCTCTTCCATGTGATGCCAACAGCATGATGATAATGATAATAACACAAACATTTAGAAAAACAAAATCTCTCTTGGACCTGAACAAACTGTCACAGAGTCTTTTCTGAACATTTATATTTGTGTGTTTTCTTCCTCATAGTGACAGAGAGCCTGCTTCCCTGAAACTTTTAGCCTTCTAGAGCAGTGGACGGTGAGTCTCCATCCTCTGCTACAGAAGAACTATTCTTGAGATTTCTCAAACTAGCTGGTACCTTCAAGAATGCAGACAAGGTCAAATGCTGAGAAGTGTTAAGCAGGCTAAAGTGTTGAGAGTCAGTTATGCCTAGCACTGAGGAAGTCACTGGTATTTTTGTGAACAGTTTCATTGTCATGATGAAACAAACAAAAATGAGAGCAGGCAGTCGGGGGGCCAGCAGGCAACTAAAGGAGAAGGGAGTGTAATGCAGCTTTGACAGCTGGGTTTTCTTTTTGTTTTTGTAATCCAAGTGACTGACTTAAGCTTTGCTGCCAAGGCACGCACTTTGAAGAGGCTGTCTTCAATAAACACACTGCCAGCCACACAACTAGATAAAAAAGCCTGGCTCCACCTCCCCCTGCTCCATCCCAGAATGAGGCACCTTACCGCAAGCAAGTAAATTTCTTGTGTTAATTATTTTTAAAAATGGAGGTTTATGTGGTGAAACTATTGAAAAGTCCTGGACTTGGGGATGAATTCAAAAGTCAAAGTGAAAGAAACAAACCTAATATGGAGTTAGATTTTATTGTTGTTGTACAGTTGCTCAGTCCTGTCCGACTCTTCGCGACCCCATGGACTGCAGCACGCCAGGATTCCCTGTCCATCACCACCTCCTGGAGCTTACTTAAACTCATGTCCATCGAGTCAGTGATGCCATCCAACCATCTCCTCTGTCATCCCCTTCTCCTCCTGCCCTCAATCTTTCCCAGAGTCAGGGTCTTTTCTAATGAGTCAGCTCTTCACATCAGGTGGCCATTATTGGCCCTTCAACTTCAGTATTAGACCTCCGATGAACACTCAGGATTGATTTCTGTGACGGTTTCGCACTGAATAATTCTCACAAAAACACAGGATAATGAGAGACAGTGCAGGGGGAGTTGCAGAAGAGCAACTCCCAAGAAAACGCTATATGTATGTGCGTTACTCACTCAGTCGTGTTGGACTGTTTGTGACCCCACGGACTATAGCCCGCCAGGCTCTCTGTACATGGGCTTCTGCAGGCAAGAATACTGGAGTGGGTTGCTGTTCCCTTCTCCAGGGGATCTTCTCGACTCAGGGATCAAACCTGAGTCTCCCTCATTGCAGGCAGATTCTTTACCATCTGAGTCAGCAGGGAAGTCCCAAATCCATGAAAGTGAAAGTCGCTCAGTCAATCTTTAACTAAGAGCAGTACAGCAAGACAGAGATCAGAACTCTGGGATTAAGGATCCTCCTGAAAGTCTGAAGGTAATAACATGAGAGTTGTAAAGAAAGGTCTTTGAAGATAAGGGAGTTTGTTCTCCATGCAGAACAGTATCTAGCTAATGCTGACATGTCAGCCAGAACTTCTGACTTAAGGGCAGGGGAAAGAGCAAGCAAGGACGAGAGAAAGAGTAAGATTAAATTCCAGGAGACATTTCTGAGAAAGCAGCAACACATGGTTCCCCTAGATTTCCTTTAAGATTGACTGGTTTGATCTCCTTGCAGTCCAAGGGACTCTCAAGAGTCTTCTCCAACACCACAGTTCAAAAGCATCAATTCTTTGGCATTCAGCCTTCTTTATGGTCCAACTCTCACATCCACACATGACTGCAGGAAAAACCATTGCTTTGACTACACTGACCTTTGTTGGCAAAGCAATGTCTCTGCTTTTTATTTATTTGTTTGTTTGTTTTTCATTTATTTTTATTAGTTGGAGGCTAATTACTTTATAATATTGTACTGGTTTTTGCCATACATTGACATGAATCAGCCATGGATTTACATGTGTTCCCCAAAAAATATGGAACGCTTCACGAATTTGCGTGTCATCCTTGCGCAGGGGCCATGCTAATCTTCTCTGTATCATTCCAATTTTAGCATATGTGCTGCCGAAGCGAGCACCGTCTCTGCTTTTTAATATGCTGTCTGGGTTTGTCATAGCTTTTCTTCCAAGGAATTAGATTTATTCTTTCCTATTACATGAACATGGACAAGTTTCTTACCATCTCTAAATTACTTTCTTGATGTGTGTGTGTGCTAAGTCACTTCAGTCGTGTCTGGCTCTGTGTGATTCTCTGGACTATAGCCCACAAGGCCCCTCTGTCCATGAGATTCTTCAGGCAAGAAAACTGGAGTGGGTTGCTATTTCCTTCTCCAGGGGATCTCCCTGACCCGGATCAAACCTGGGTCTCTTATGTCTCCTCCATTGGTAGGCAGGTTCTCTACCACTAGCACCACCTGGGAAGTCCACTTTCATGATAGTTACTTTTTTTTTTTTTTGACTGCACCTCATGTCATGTGGGATCTAGTTCCTTGACCAGGGATCAAACCTGCACCCCCTGTGCTGAAAGCCCGGAGTCTTAACCACTGGACCACTAGGGAAGTTCCCTCTAGATAGTTACTTTTAAATGGTGGTGGGGCAGGGGGAGATGGGGGGAGAATGTATAGATAAAAATCAAGCCAATGTGACAAAATGTTAGCAATTGGTGGAGATCTAGGTTATAAGTGTACAGTACTTACATGCTTTGTATTGTTCTATCAACATTTCTGTAGGTATGACTTTTTTCAAAACAGAAGAATAAAGCTGAGAATAATGGTAGTGGTAAAGAATGGTAAATAGTAAATAGTGGTAAAATAGAGCTAGTAGTAAAGGACCTGCCTGCCAATGCAGGAGACATAAGAGACACAGGTTCAATCCCTGGGTCGGGAAGATTCCCTGGAGGTAGGCATGGCAACCCACTCCAGTATTCTTGCCTGGAGAATCCCATGGACAGAGGGGCCTTGTGGGCTACAGTCCATAGTGTCTCAAAGAGTCACAGGCAACTGAAGTGAGTTAGCACACACACGAGGGAGGGGCATGGTTGATTGTTGCAAATGTCTTGGTGTAGGTGTCCTTTGTTCCCACAGCTATCCAGGTAGATCAGGTCACCTTATTCCTATAGATCTCCAACAGGACAAATGTTATTCTCTGCTCTGCAACTTTTTATTTTTATACAAAAGGAAAAGTGTTATACCCTTAAAGGTCAGAGCCTTTGGGCTCTGAGAATGGGCTATCCTGTGTATTTCAGGTTATGGCAACATTCTTAATGCATTCAATAGAACACAAAGGCTAAACTAAAAGAAACAGATCTAATACGAAATGAGATTTATTCTTCCCTGTTACATGGACATGGACAAGATTCTTACTGTCTCTAAGTTTCTTTCTTGATAGTTAAAAAAGAAGAAGCAGCTATGCCTTGCACCTTCCCTAATTATTTTGTGAACACCAGTCATGGTAACAGATATAAAGTGCTTTGCAAACAGCAGAGCCCTTCCTGGGCACAAAAGGTCACCCATGTGATTATTTGGGCAGCACCAAGTGGTCCTAGATCACCTGGCCAAGCCTCTTGCCTTTGGCTGTCTCAACTCCAGCCAATCTCTGCTGCCACAGCCACCTTAACATGCATATGCATGAGTAGCTTCCTGGCTTCTCTACTCAGAGCATCACTGCAGACACACAGACCTGGTCCTGAGAACTGGAGGGCAGAGCAACTCACACAGCAGACTCCTGCCTGCCTGCTTCTCAGAGCCCTGTCCACCCCTCCTGATTCCTGGCAGTCAGCCAGCTCCCATGAAACCACCGAAGGCATCCCAGCATTCTAGAAGCATCCAGAGAAACGCCAACCAGCACAACTTCTTTCAGGAGTCCCTGCTGCTCAGGTGAGCTGTCCTGCCCATCCACCGGGCAGTGAAGGCAGGTGTGTGAGCGGGGAAAGCCTGGGTCCCCCTTGCTTGCATCTCACCAGAGGACCAAGTCCCCATCCTTCTGGGTTCTCCTTCAGAATAAGCTCAGAAACTCCTTTTTCCAGGTCCTTGTCTATCAAGAGAGGCAACCTCAGCCATGTGCAAAGAGGATGGTGTCTCTATCTACTTCTGATCGGCATCCAAAATCTTACACCCCAACCTGCCTTTATTGCTGGCCAAACCTACAGACGTGCTTTATCTGTTTTCTCTTCTCTTTACTCCATCAGCAACATCAAGAGAGAGCAGCCGATACATCTGTCATAAATATGAGGTTTCTGTTGGAATATAGACTGGTTAGAAGTGGGGAAGTGTTACTCGAATTTGTTAAACATTTACAAAGGTACATTAAAACCTCTGTAAATTTAGAGAAAATGGAGAAAATTCTCCTTGGAGTAAGTAAAACAATCTGAATTAGAAAAAACAAAGGAATTATTTCCCCTTACCTTTAAGTGCTTCCTTGAACAAAATAGCCACAGCACGATACTCTTTATCCACTCCTGAAAAGTTGTATTAGGGTGCATGTGTCCTTTTGAATTAAGCTTTGAATTAAGCACCGGAAGCTCAGCTCAGGTGCTCTGTGTTGACCTAGATGGGTGGATGGGAGGTGGGGAGGGAGGAAGGTCCAAGGGGGAGGGGATATATGTATACTTAGAACTGATTCACTTCATTGTACAGCAGAAACTGTTACTGAATCCAGGCTAACTCAGTTCACCACAGGATAGGCCGATGAATCCGAGAGAGGAAGCGTTGAGGCAAGGAACAGATTTTAGCTGGGGAGCCAGCTGACGGAGAAGATGCCATGCTACCGCCTCAAAATGAGCATCTTGTCAGGGCCCTGGTTGCCAGGTTCTTTCATACATCAGAGATGGGGGGTGGGGGGAGGTGAGGAAACCGAATTAAAAGACTATTTAATCCTTGCAAATGTCCCCTGGAATGGGAAGCCTCAGGCAGGGGGATGTGTTTCACTTGCTTGCAGTCCTTCACAGGCGGGAGGGCAGCTCAGGTTATCTCCCTGAAGCAGGCCATTAGGTATATAACAAAAAAGGGTTAAAGTCACAGAAACAGATCCAACATAAATTCAAAATTAACCCTTCCTGGTTACAAAACTAACCCAACATTGTAAAGCAGTTGTATTCCAATAGATATATAATATGTAACATTACAGAAAAAAATTTGCATTAGAATTAGTGTATTCATTTTCACTGGGAATAAATGTTGCTACATGTTGGAAAGTTGTTCTCCTTAGACAGTAACTAATACCCTGAAATATTTGCCCATGGAAATTTGCTTAGCTAATTTCTTGTTCATAGAAATGGCTGCCTGTTTCCCATCATTATCTCAGATTTAAAATGAATCCAAGCAGGATTGCGCGGTGGGGTGGGGGGGGGTGGTCTCTAGATGAGATAATTTGGTTTTTATTTATTTTACATCCAGAGTTAGGGGGCAGAAGGACTCCTTTCTTTAAAATCAAGCTGATTGGGGCAGGAGCCAAGATGGCGGAGGAGTAGGACGGGGAGACCACTTTCTCTCCTACAGATTCATCAAAAGAATAACTGAACACAGAGCAAACTTCGCAAAACAACTTCTGATCGCTAGCTGAGGTCATCAGGTGCCCAGAAAAGCAGCCCATTGTCTTCGAAAGGAGGTAGGACAAAATATAAACGATAAAAAGTGAGACAAAAGAGCTAAGGACGGAGATCCGTCCCGGGAAGGGAGTCTTAGGCGGCATTGCTTGGGGTAGGATCCGGGCCTGAGTGCCCTGAGGACAATCGGAGGGAGCGTCTGTGAGTTGCCAACATGAACTGTGGGAGACCAAAGGAGAGAGAGTAAATTAACCGGCCCGAACACACTGCCGGCCGTTCGCAGAACAAAGAGACCGAGAGGGTCCAGAGAGGAGCTCGCAGGCTGCGGACCGGCCCAGCTCCGCCAGAGGCAGGAGGCAGGGGGGAGGGGAAGGTCGCAGCGAGACACAGGGCGCAGCACCCGACCGGCGCGGGCGGGGACTGGGGCTGGGGACGCGGAGGGCAGAAGGCGCGCGCACCCGACTGGCGCCAGCGGAAACTGAGACTGGGTCCGCGGAGGGGAGGGGGCGCGCCACACCTGGGGAGAGTTCGCCCACCGAGCCCCTGGCTGCCTGGACCGCTCTGACGGGGAAGGCACAGAGAGCAGGCGCAGCTTTTCCTTCCGCGCTTTTGTGGAACACCCGAGGGCTGGAACCTCGCGCAGCGCGGGGCGCGCTCCATATAGGACAGCCGGGAGCCTGAGCGGCGCAGAAGGAGAGGGCAGCGTCAGCCCCTCCCGGGAGCGCCAGCCCCGCCCCGCGGCGCCGGCCGTCACCACAGCGACAGCCCCTCCCGGCAGCGCAAGCCCCTCCCCGCGGAGCGACGGAACTGGCTACCTGAATGGGAGTCCACCTCCGCCCGCCTGTGTCAGGGCGGAAATGAGGCTCTGAAGAGACCGGCAAACAGAAGCCAAATAAACAAAGGGAACCGCTTCAGAAGGGACTGGTGCAACAGATTAAAATCCCTCTAGGAAACATTGACTACACCGGAGGAGCCTGTAGATATCGAGAAGCGTAAGCTGGAACGAGGAGCTATCTTAAACTGAGCCGAACCCACACTGACCGCAACAGCTCCAGAGAAACTCCTAGATATAATTTTACTTTTTTCTCTTTTTTTATTTTTTTTTCTTTTTTTTCTTTTTTCTTTTTTATTTTTTCTCTCTTATTTTCCTTTAAAATCCCCTATTACCCCCCCATTACTCCTTAACTTTCATTTCCATAGACTTTTACGATTTTTTAATTAGGGGGAAAAAATAAATTGGTTTTTTTTCTTTTTCTTTCTTTTTTTTTTCTCTTTTTTTTCTTTTTCTTTTTTTTTTCTTTCCTTTTTCTCTTCTATTTTCTATTTTTCTTTTTCTCTTTTTTCTTTTAAAGTCCTCTAGTACTCCTCTACTACTCCTTAATTTTCATTTTCAATACACTATAACCTTACAAAAAAAAAAAAAAAAGAAGAGAAGCCCTATTTTTAAACCGAAGATTATTCTCTCCCAATCTTGACTCTCTGTTTTCTACCTCAGAACACCTCTATTTCCTCCTTTCCCCTTCTCTTCCCAATCCAGTTCTGTGAATCTTTGTAGGTGAATGGGCTACGGAGAACATTCTGGGAACAGACAGCTGCGTAGATCTGTCTCTCTCCTCTTGAGTCCCCCTTTTTCTCCTCCTGTTCATCTCTATCTCCCTCCTCCCTCTCCTCTTCTTCATGTGACTCTGTGAACCTCTCTGGGTGTCCCTAACAGGGGAGAATCATTTAGCCATTAACCTAGAAGTTTTCTTATCAGGGCTGTATAGTTGGAGAAGTCCTGAGACTACAGGAAGAATAAAACTGAAATCCAGAGGCAGGAGACTTAAGCCCAAAACCTGAGAACACCAGAAAACTCCTGACTACAAGGAACTTTAAGTAATAAGTGACTGTCCAAAAGCCTCCATACCTACACTGAAACCAACCACCACACAAGAGCCAATAAGTTTTAGAGCAAGACATACCACGCAAATTCTCCAGCAACGCAGGAACATAGCCCTGAACATCAACATACAGGCTGCCCAAGGTCACACCTAACACATAGACCCATCTCAAAACTCATTACTGGGCACTCCATTGCTCTCCAAAGAGAAGAAATCAAGTTCCACGCACCAGAACACTGACGCAAGCTTCCCTAACCAGGAAATCTCAGCAAGCCAATCGTCTAACCCCACCCACTGGGTTAATCCTCCACAACAAAAAGGAACCACAGACCTCCAGAATACAGAAAGCCCACTCCAGATACAGCAATCTAAACAAGATGAAAAGG
Source organism: Dama dama (assembly GCF_033118175.1). Classification (NCBI taxonomy): domain Eukaryota; kingdom Metazoa; phylum Chordata; class Mammalia; order Artiodactyla; family Cervidae; genus Dama; species Dama dama. Next base: position 31,699,031 of record NC_083693.1, on the reverse strand, counting down.
CAAAGAAATACCCAACAGGTAAAGGAACATGAAAAATGCCCACCAAGTCAAACAAAAGAGGAGGAGATAGGGAATCTACCTGAAAAAGAATTTAGAATAATGATAATAAAAATGATCCAAAATCTTGAAAACAAAATGGAGTTACAGATAAATAGCCTGGAAACAAAGATTGAAAAGATTCAAGAACTGTTTAATAAAGACCTAGAAGAAATAAAAAAGAGTCAATTACAAATGAATAATGCAATGAATGAGATCAAAACACGTTGGAGGGAACCAAGAGTAGAATAACGGAGGCAGAAGATAGGATAAGTGAGGTAGAAGATAAAATGGTGGAAATAAATGAAGCAGAGAGGAAAAAAGAAAAAAGGATCAAAAGAAATGAGGACAACCTCAGGGACCTCTGGGACACTGTGAAACGCCCCAACATTCGAATCATAGGAGTTCCAGAAGAAGAAGACAAAAAGAAAGGCCATGAGAAAATACTCGAGGAGATAATAGCTGAAAACTTCCCTAAAATGGGGAAGGAAATAGCCACCCAAGTCCAAGAAACCCAGAGAGTCCCAAACAGGATAAACCCAAGGCGAAACACCCCAAGACACATATTAATCAAATTAACAAAGATCAAACACAAAGAACAAATATTAAAAGCAGCAAGGGAAAAACAACAAATAACACACAAAGGGATTCCCATAAGGATAACAGCTGATCTATCAATAGAAACCCTCCAGGCCAGAAGGGAATGGCAGGACGTACTGAAAGTAATGAAAGAGAATAACCTACAACCTAGATTACTGTATCCAGCAAGGATCTCATTCAGATATGAAGGAGAATTCAAAAGCTTTACAGATAAGCAAAAGCTGAGAGAATTCAGCACCACCAAACCAGCTCTTCAACAAATGCTAAAGGATCTTCTCTAGACAGGAAATGCAGAAAGGTTGTATAAACGTGAACCCAAAGCAACAAAGTAAATGGCAACGGGACCACACCTATCAATAATTACCCTAAATGTAAATGGGTTGAATGCCCCAACCAAAAGACAAAGATTGGCTGAATGGATACAAAAACAAGACCCCTATATATGCTGTCTACAAGAGACCCACCTCAAAACAAGAGACACATACAGACTAAAAGTGAAGGGCTGGAAAAAAATATTTCATGCAAACGGAGACCAAAAGAAAGCAGGAGTCGCAATACTCATATCAGATAAAATAGACTTTCAAATAAAGGAAGTGAAAAGAGACAAAGAAGGACACTACATAATGATCAAAGGATCAATCAAAAAAGAAGATATAACAATATGCACCCAACATAGGAGCACCGCAATATGTACGGCAAACGCTAACGAGTATGAAAGAGGAAATTAATAGTAACACAATAATAGTTGGAGACTTTAATACCCCACTCACAACTATGGATAGATCAACTAAACAGAAAATTAACAAGGAAACACAAACCTTAAATGACACAATGGACCAGCTAGACCTAATTGATATCTATAGGACATTTCACCCCAAAACAATCAACTTCACCTTTTTCTCAAGTGCACACTGAACATTCTCCAGAATAGATCACATCCTGGGCCATAAATCTGGTCTTGGAAAATTCAAAAAAATTGAAATCATTCCAGTCATCTTTTCTGACCACAGTGCAGTAAGATTAGATCTCAATTACAGGGAAAAAATTGTTAAAACTTCAAACATATGGAGGCTAAATAACACGCTTCTGAATAACCAACAAATCATAGAATAAATCAAAAAAGAAATCAAAATATGTATAGAAATGAATGAAAATGAAAACACAACAACCCAAAACCTATGGGACACTGTAAAAGCAGTGCTAAGGGGAAGGTTCATAGCATTACAGGCTTACATCAAGAAACAGGAAAAAAAACCAATTAAATAACCGAACTCTACACCTAAAGCAATTAGAGAAGGAAGAAATGAAGAACCCCAGAGTTAGCAGAAGGAAAGAAATCTTAAAAATCAGGGCAGAAATAAATGCAAAAGAAACTAAAGAGACCATAGCAAAAATCAACAAAGCTAAAAGCTGGTTTTTTGAAAAAATAAACAAAATTGACAAACCATTAGCAAGACTCATTAAGAAACAAAGAGAGAAAAACCAAATTAACAAAATTAGAAATGAAAATGGAGAGATCACAACAGACAACACTGAAATACAAAGGATCATAAGAGACTACTACCAGCAGCTCTATGCCAATAAAATGGACAACTTGGATGAAATGGACAAATTCTTAGAAAAGTATAACTTTCCAAAACTGAACCAGGAAGAAATAGAAGATCTTAACAGACCCATCACAAGCAAGGAAATCGAAACTGTCATCAAAAATCTTCCAGCAAACAAAAGCCCAGGACCAGATGGCTTCACAGCTGAATTCTACCAAAAATTTAGAGAAGAGCTAACACCTATCTTACTCAAACTCTTCCAGAAAATTGCAGATGAAGGTAAGCTTCCAAACTCATTCTATGAGGCCACCATCACCCTAATTCCAAAACCAGACAAAGATGCCACAAAAAAAGAAAACTACAGGCCAATATCACTGATGAACATAGATGCAAAAATCCTTAACAAAATTCTAGCAAACAGAATCCAACAACATATTTAAAAAATCATACACCATGACCAAGTGGGCTTTATCCCAGGAATGCAAGGATTCTTTAATATCCGCAAATCAATCAATGTAATACACCACATTAACAAATTGAAAGATAAAAACCATATGATTATCTCAATAGATGCAGAGAAAGCCTTTGACAAAATTCAACACTCATTTATGATTAAAACTCTCCAAAAAGCAGGAATAGAAGGAACATACCTCAACATAATAAAAGCTATATATGACAAACCCACAGCAAGCATCACCCTCAATGGTGAAAAGTTGAAGGCATTTCCCCTGAAATCAGGAACAAGACAAGGGTGCCCACTCTCACCACTACTATTCAACATAGTGTTGGAAGTTCTGGCCACAGCAATCAGAGCAGAAAAAGAAGTAAAAGGAATCCAGATAGGAAAAGAAGAAGTAAAACTCTCACTGTTTGCAGATGACATGATCCTCTACATAGAAAACCCTAAAGACTCTACCAGAAAATTACTAGAGCTAATCAATGAATATAGTAAAGTTGCAGGATATAAAATTAACACACAGAAATCCCTTGCATTCCTATATACTAACAATGAAAAAACAGAAAGAGAAATTAAGGAAACAATACCATTCACCATTGCAGCAAAAAGAATAAAATACTTAGGAGTATATCTACCTAAAGAAACAAAGGACCTATACATAGAAAACTATAAAACACTGATGAAAGAAATCAAAGAGGACACAAACAGATGGAGAAACATACCGTGTTCATGGATTGGAAGAATTAATATTGTCAAAATGGCTATTCTACCCAAAGCAGTCTATAGATTCAATGCAATCCCTATCAAGCTACCAACGGTATTTTTCACAGAACTAGACCAAAGAATTTCACAGTTTGTATGGAAATACAAAAAACCTCGAATAGCCAAAGTAATCTTGAGAAAGAAGAATGGAGCTGGAGGAATCAACCTGCCTGACTTCAGACTCTACTACAAAGCCACAGTCATCAAGACAGTATGGTACTGGCACAAAGACAGAAATATAGATCAATGGAACAGAATAGAAAGCCCAGAGATAAATCCACGAACCTATGGACACCTTATCTTTGACAAAGGAGGCAAGGATATACAATGGAAAAAAGACAACCTCTTTAACAAGTGGTGCTGGGAAAACTGGTCAACCACTTGTAAAAGAATGAAACTAGAACACTTTCTAACACCATACACAAAAATAAACTCAAAATGGATTAAAGATCTAAATGTAAGACCAGAAACTATAAAACTCCTAGAGGAGAACATAGGCAAAACACTCTCCGACATAAATCACAGCAAGATCCTCTATGAGCCACCTCCCAGAATATTGGAAATAAAAGCAAAACTAAACAAATGGGACCTAATGAAACTTAAAAGCTTTTGCACTACAAAGGAAACTATAAGTAAGGTGAAAAGACAGCCCTCAGATTGGGAGAAAATAATAGCAAATGAAGAAACAGACAAAGGATTAATCTCAAAAATATACAAGCAACTCCTGCAGCTCAATTCCAGACAAATAAATGACCCAATCAAAAAATGGGCCAAAGAACTAAACAGACATTTCTCCAAAGAAGACATACAGATGGCTAACAAACACATGAAAAGATGCTCAACATCACTCATTATTAGAGAAATGCAAATCAAAACCACAATGAGGTACCATTACACGCCAGTCAGGATGGCTGCTATCCAAAAGTCTACAAGCAATAAATGCTGGAGAGGGTGTGGAGAAAAGGGAACCCTCTTACACTGTTGGTGGGAATGCAAACTAGTACAGCCGCTATGGAAAACAGTGTGGAGATTTCTTAAAAAACTGGAAATAGAACTGCCATATGACCCAGCAATCCCACTTCTGGGCATACACACTGAGGAAACCAGATCTGAAAGAGACACGTGCACCCCAATGTTCATCGCAGCACTGTTTATAATAGCCAGGACATGGAAGCAACCTAGATGCCCATCAGCAGATGAATGGATAAGGAAGCTGTGGTACATATACACCATGGAATATTACTCAGCCATTAAAAAGAATTCATTTGAACCAGTCCTAATGAGATGGATGAAGCTGGAGCCCATTATACAGAGTGAAGTAAGCCAGAAAGATAAAGAACATTACAGCATACTGACACATGTATATGGAATTTAGAAAGGTGATAACGATACCCTATATGCAGAACAGAAAAAGAGACACAGAAATACAGAACAGACTTTTGAACTTTGTGGGAGAATGTGAGGGTGGGATATTTCAAAAGAACAGCATGTATGCTATCTATGGTGAAACAGATCACCAGCCCAGGTGGGATGCTCGAGACAAGTGCTCCGGCCTGGTGCACTGGGAAGACCCAGAGGAATCGGGTGGAGAGGGAGGTGGGAGGGGGGATCGGGATTGGGAATACATGTAAATCCATGGCTGATTCATATCAATGTATGACAAAACCCACTGGAAAAAAAAAATAAAAATAAAATTAAAAAAAAAAAAAAAGAAAATAAAAATTATATTTTTCTGTAGAGTAACATTTATAGATGAAAATACACAAATTGTACTGTATACCTTAATAAATTATCACAAAATGACATACCTTTGTAACCACATCCTAAGAAAAAAAATGGAACATTACAACACCATAAATGACCCATAACTAACTGTCAATAACATTTTGAAAATGATAGATTAGTATTATGTGTTTGGGGACTTTATATAAATGGAATCATCTAGAAGTGTCTGATTTCTTTGCTTGATATTATATTTTGGATATTATCTCCTGTGACACTTTTTGTTGCAACAAATCATTAATTTTCTTACAGTATAATGTTACATTGTATGACTATAGTACTGTTTATACTTCCATTTTATCCTTGGTGAATATCTAGTTTATTCCTAGTGTTTGGCTATTAAAATTGACTCTACCATGAAAAATAAAATAAAATAAAATAAAATAAAATCAAGCTGATTATTTCAGTTAGCCTGTAAAAGAAATTGTTTTGCCACCAAAGATGCTGCTCTTCAGGAATCCTACATAAGTACTCTCTTGGTTGCTTTTATGATGGCTGCTGATAGTATCTTTTACCCTTCGAAGACTTTGTCTTTCACTGACCCATCAAAGTAATACCCAGTGAATGTGTTCCAGTGCTTGCTAACACTGATGGATTCTCTCTCTGAGGCCGGATCCCTCCCCTCCCCTTCCACATACACCACCTTCATACAAATGACCCCTAGGCAGCAGGAGGATGAATTTACCCAGGGCACGATCTTGGCCTGAAGCAATTCTACTAATCCTGTTTCCTCCTTAATGCCCTGATCCATTTGCAACTTGGAGGACAGCTTTACTGTGAATGAAACAGGGGACAGCCGTAATCCAGAACAAATCTTCCAGAATGTATGGCGAGCACAGAGAAAAAGAGAGATCTGGGCATTCAGGGAGAGAAAGACTTATTATAGGAAGAAAGAAAGTGACTGGCTTTAGAGAGAAACCAGTGCCCTTCCTTTACAGCCAACCCTTCTTATACCCTATCGATGGGAAATTGTGCCCCGAAGGGAGGGGGCCTTAGTTTATCTTTAGCCCGAAGCTGGGGTCTTGTGTCACATAGTCTGAGGGAGTCTCACAGTCGGGTGGTCACATAGTCTTGAGAAACTGGCACCAGCAGGGAAAAATGGGGCATTGCCTTAAGGAAAAACAGGATGCCACCAGGGCAATGTGGCCACTGTGACGTCATCCCTTGTTTGTCAGGTCACCACAATGGGCCACTTTTAAATAATATGCTACGAGCCCCTTGTGGGCCCTAACACAGAACATACATGTTCCAGAAAGATCTCATGGCAAACATTCGCTGCCCACCCTGGACCATAGGGCAGAAGTTGAGGGTGCTGAGGTAATGGCCTCGACAGAGCCAATTGGCTATTGTAAGTGCGTGTGAGTGCTAAGTGCTTCAGTGCTGTCGGACTCTTTTGACCCCATGGACTATAACCCACCAGGCTCCTCTGTCCATGGAATTCTCCAGGCAAGAATACTGGAGTGGGTTGCCATGCTCTTCTCCAGGGAATCTTCCCGACCCAGGGATAGAACCCACATCTCTCATGTTTCCTGCATTGGCAGGTGTGTTCTTTACCACTCGTGCCACCTGGAAGCCCCATATAAGTGAGATCATATGGTATTTGTCTTTCCCTGTCTCACTGACTTCACTTAGTATGATCATCTCTAGGTCCATCCATGTTGCTGCAAGTGGCATTAAAGTGAAGTAAAAAAGTCACTCAGTCGTGTCCGACTCTTTGCAACCCCATGAACTATACAGCCTGTGAAATTCTCCAGGCCAGAATACTGGAGTGGGTAGCCTTGCCCTTCTCCGGGGATCTTCCCAACCCAGGGATCGAACCCAGATCTCCTGCATGGCAGGCGGATTCTTTACCAGCTGAGCCACAAGAGAAGCCAGTGGCATTAGGTCATTCTTTTTATGGCCGAGTAATATTCTGTTGAATATATGTACCACATCTTCTTCACCCATTCCTCTGTTCATGAACATTTAGATTGCATCCATGTTCTGGCTGTTGTAACTAGTGCTGCATTGAACACTGGGGTGCATGTATCTCTTCGAATTAGAGTTTTCTGTGACTTCTGAATGACACTAAGGAAAACAAAACAACATAATTGGTCACCTTTGGAGAATGATTATTTTGAACTTTGGTAAATAACAGAAAAGACTGAACCAATCCAGCCTCCATTTCCCACCTCCAGTCTGCTGAAGCATGGAGGACAGGGGACAATGTTCTCCGCTATAGGGACAGTCCTCAAAATCTCAGTCAAGGAAAATTCTCTCCGACAAACGATTCAGTGTCTTCAGTGAGTAAATTGCAAGGGTAAATAGAGAAATAGAAGCCGATGAATTGAATGTGATGTACTCAATATTGATGGCTGGGAGCTCAGTGGAAAATGGTTAAGGAGAGGTGAGGCCGTGATGACCGCACAATCCAGATGGTCAGAGCGCACATGGCAGGGTCTTGGTCTCCGAAAAGCACTGGGGACGCCTCAGGGGAGTCAGCTCAGTCTATCTTCTTACTTGACTGGGGTTGCCAGGCTGTTTAATATTCATGTATCATGGCTTCCCAGGTGGTGCTAGTGGTAAAGAACCTGCCTGCCGGTGCAGGAGACATGAGACATGAGTTCAGTCGCTGGGTTGGGAAGATCCTCTGGAGAAGGGCATGGCAACCCACTCCATCCCATGGACAGAGGAGCCTGGTGGTCTATGGTTCATGGGGTCGCAAAAGAGTCAGACACGACTGAAGTGACATGGCATATTTGGCTAAATTATTTGCCTTATGCTGTTGTTGTTTTGCTTGAGGGTTATTTTGACAATTAAAAAAAAAAAAGAATTTCAGGAAGTCTTGAGGGTGAGCAGCATCACCAGCAGCCAGCCTAGGACCAGCAGCCAGCCTGGTCCTAGGAGTGTAAACTTCTCCCCTTCCTGCGACAGTAGTTGCTGTCTCTCATATTTTCTTAGAACTTTTATTGTAAATTTACCCATAAATATACTTGTGTATTTGGTTCTGTGCTTTCTAAAGGGTGTATTGGAGTTTTTTTGGGTGTGTGTGATTTTTGTTCTGTTTTCTTGCCTGTATGGAACGGTGTTAGGTCAGGTCCTCTGAGAAGCAGACCTAAGGCAGGATTAAATATGTGTGGACCTTGTTGAGGTAGCAGCCTCAACAAGGAAGCTGGGGAGGGGGACTGTCAGATGGGAGGGAGAGGTGGGAGGAGGAGTCAGGTGCAGCCCAAGGAAAGCAGAGGCTGAGATGGTTGGATGGCATCACCAACTCAACGAACACAAGTCTGAGCAAACTCTGGGAGATAGAGAAGGATAAGGAAGCCTGGCAGTCCATAGGACTGTAAAGAGTTGGACACGACAGAGCGACTGAACAATAACAATAAGGAAGGCAGAGCTGCCTGGAGGTGCCCACGCAGGGCCTGTGGGCATATAGCAATATGGATGGACCTAGAGATTATCATACTAAGTGAAATAAGTCAGACAGAATTCAACAAATACCATATGATATCACTTATATGTGAAATCTTTAATGTGATACAAATGAACCTATCTACAATACAGAAATGGACTCACAGACACAGAGAACACAGTTGTGGTTGCCGAGGAGGGTGGGGGGGAAGGACTGCGAGTTTTGGGTTAGCAGATGTAAACTATGATATCTAGGATGAATAAACAACAAGGTCCTACAGAATAGCCCAGGGAACTATATTCAATATCCTGTGATAAATTGTAATGGAAAAGAATATGAAAAAATACATGTAGATCTTAAATCACTTTACTGTGCAGCAGAAAGTAATACAATATTGTAAATCAAGTATATTTCAATTATATATATAAGCAGAGACCTTCAACATGTTTGCCTACAGCCCGTACCATAGGGGTGGTGAACACTCTCCTGGCCCCACACCTCTGGGCCTTTTCTGAGGACCTGGACATTGGATTGAAAAAAAAAAAAGTTTTAAAGGGTCTTGGGTAAAGCCCTATAGGATGAAGAAAGGCCCAGAGCATATCCTTAGGGAAATACCAAGACACTATTTATTACACAAAAACAAGACACAGTTCATGTATTTAATTTTAATAGGGGAAGAGTCAGATAACGTTTATTGGGACAGGAAACATTATGTAGCCATTAAATAATACTTAAGAGTGGGTTTCTACTGCATTCTCTTTCTTCATGTTTCTCTTAAAATGCTTCTCAGGACCTCCGTGGCAGCCCAGTGGTTAAGACTCTGAGCTGTCAATGCAGGGGACACAAGTTCAATCCCTGGTCAGGGAAATAAGATCCCATATGCCACGTGGTGTGGCTGAAAGATTTTTTAAAAGTTTTTCCACTCCTTGTATATAGTAGGAAAAAAAAATCATTCATGGGAGTGAAGCCAGAATGGGTTGCTCTCCTGTTCAGCCCACTTCAAGCCCAGCAGTCAGGACCATCATTTCCAATTTCCCAGGACAGGAAGGCCATCCGTTCATTAAATATCGTGCTCAGGGCCTGACAGTGAATGGAAGGCTGAATTGAAACAAGGACCTCCTGTCTTCATCTTTAATAGGAGACTCTATCTCTTACACCACAGTGTGCTATAGGTTAATTCTGCAGACCTTCAACAATGTGACTTCTGTCCTGGGTGACCAACCTGGGTCCTTCCATTTGTATCCACAGACAAGAGAATGGTTTGCACCATCAAGCACTGGAAAAGCCAACAACAGCACTGTATTTAATGGGGAAAACTTTTCTTTTAATTTTGGCTGCACTAGGTCTTTGTTGCCGCACGTGGGCTTTCTCTAGATGTGGGGCATGGGCTTAGTTGCCCCTCTGCATGTGAGAGCTTATTAATAGTTCCCCGACCAGGAATCAAACCCTAGTCTCCTGCACTGGAAGGTGGATTCTTCTTTTTTTATATATAATTTCATTTAGTTATTTCTTTATAGCTGTCTTCATTTCTGCTCAGAGTTTTCTCTAGTTGTAGTGAGCAAGGGCTACTCTCTAGTAGTGTGAGGGCTTCTTATTGCAAGTGCTTTTCTTGTTTCGGAGCACAGGCTCTAGGACATGCGAGCTTCAGTAGTTGCAGTTCCCGGGCTTAGTTGCTCCACAGCATGTGAGATCTTCCCAGATCAGGGATCCAACCTGTGTCTCCTGCATTGTGCAGGTGGGTTCTTTACCACTGAGCCACCAGAGAAATCTGTAATAGGGAAAACTTGAAAAAAAAAAAAAAAATAGGATCATTCTCAGAGGCCAGCCAAGCCCTATCGGAGCCTGAGCCCCCAAAAAACAAATCAGTAATAATCAATCTTGTCATTAACACTTTACTATCTTGTTCATCTTGGATTTTTTTTTTTTTTTTGGCATTAATCTTTATTTTTTCAAGTCTTAAAATTGTATCTATTTTGATTCCTGCGTTTTTTGGCACCCTGTTAAATCTTGTGCCTGAGGCAAGGGTCATGGCTACCTCGCCCTGGGCCAGCCCTGTATAAAAAGTAAAGACATTTTCCTTAATATATGATATTTGGTTTTTTTTTTTTTTCTGACTTACTTCACTCTGTGTGTGTGTGCTCAGTCATTTCAGTTGTGTCCGATTCTGTGACCCTGTGGACTACAGCCTGCCAGGCTCCTCTGTCCATGGGATTTTGCAGGCAAGAATACTGGAGTAGGTTGCTATGCCTTCCTCCAGGGATCTTCCTGACCAGGGATCGAACCCACATCTTTCATGTCTCCTGCATTGAGAGGTGGGTTCTTTACCACTAGCACCACCTGGGAAGGCTGTATGAGAGTCCCGTGCTCTGTGGTGACCTAAATGGGAAGGAAATCCAAAAATGAGGGGGTATATGTTTACGTGTAGTTGATTCACTTTGCTGTGCAGCAGATACTAACAGCAATGTAAAGCAACTAGACTCCAATAAAAAATAATTTTTAAAAAGTAAAGGCATTTTCATTACAATTGGGAATAAGTCAGGGAATGCCCCAGTACCTCTGTCATGTAAATGCAAGCGCAGTGCAGCCAGACAGGATGCTGGAAAAAAGAATCAAATGATCAACTAAAAGTATTGAAATTTCAAAATGGGCTTTTCGGGCTTCCCTGGTGGCCCAGCAGTAAAGAATCTGCCTGCTAATGCAGCAGACTTGTGTTCGATCCCTGATCCAGGAAGATCCCACATGCCACGGAGCAACTAAGCCTTTGTGTTTCAGCTATTAAGCCTGTGCTCTAGAGCCTGGAAGCCAAAACAAATGAGCCCGCATGCCTCATTACTAAAGCCCATGCTGCCCAACAAGGGAAGTCACTGCAGTGAGAAGCCCATGCACCACAACTAGAGAGCAGCGCCTACTCATCCTGATTAGAGAAAAGCTCGAGCAGTAAGACGCAGCACAATCAAAAATAACAAACAAAATAAAAAGGCTTTTACAAGATCAGTAGGGATTTTTTTTATGTACCAACAACAGGTATATAAGATAGAGAAAATCTATTCCCATGGCTACAAAAACTAAAACATCTTAGAATAAGCTTCCTGTATCTACAGCTATGAAGAAACCCACAGTGCTGTTGACATTTAAGGCTTAAATAAACGGGGAGACATATCTTGAGTGAAAAGACCTGATGTCATGTGTATAAAATTCTATCACTGTTGGACAGTATCAAGTAGGGCGCGAGATGATTTTTCCGCAGACTTGCTGCAGTGGCTTGGCCACCTGGATTTCTTTGTTGAGGCAAGAGAAGGAAGGAGCCTCTATTTTTTAACTGTGGATAGAAGTGGGCTGTCCTTGGCCACATCTATTTGTTTCAAGGGACAATGTGCATGCCATCTGGGGGGCAGGAAATGTGTTCACTTCCCCAGCTTGTGAGCTGTGCCCCCCACCCCAGCTGCCAGGAATGCAAACTCCCCATGAGAGGGCCTGAACATCTCCCCTTGAAGTGGGCAGGTCTGGCCACTGTGTGTAACCTTGATTTGTTTTTTATTTTTACACAAATGCATTTATTTAATATAAATATATATTTTCATAAATGAGTATAATATTTTATAACCTGTGCATTTTACTTAACATATTGTATGTTCCATGAAATGGTTGTAATAATATTATTTTTAAGGACTGCAATACTCATCAAACTATTTTATCATAATGTACAAATTGCATATTATTGGACATTTAAGTAATACACGATTTGTACATTAACAAATAAATTTTCTTTATTTCAAACAATGTAGTGGTGAAATGGACATCCTTTTAAAGCTATACCTTTGTACATATGGGCTTCCCTGGTGGCTCAGCTGGTAAAGCATCTGCCTGCAATGTGGGAGACCTGGGTTCGATCCCTGGGTTCGGAAGATCCCCTGGAGGAGGGAACAGCTACCCACTCCAGTATTTTGGCCTGGAGAATTCCATGGACTGTATAGCCCATGGGGTCACAAAGAGTTGGACAAAGTGACTGAGCGACTTTCACTTTCACTTTGTACATATACACCATTGTTTATCTAGTGTACATTCCTAGATTTGGAATTGCCAGGCCAGAGGGCATATATCTTTTGAAAGATTTTTGATTGCCAGTTGCAAATTAGTTTCCAGAAAGGTTATGCTTTTTAAAAGTTAAAATTATTGCCACTTTTACTTTTCTCCTGTCATCTTTGTACTGGACTATGATTGCTCTGCGACGTCGTGTTAGCGCCTGCTGACAGCACAGTGAACATGGGGAGTCTGCTGTAAAATGATGCTCCGTGCTCTTGGCGCATTCTCGTGGTCACCGCGTTCCAGGAAACACTGGACACCTTGCCTCTCCCTGGGAGCAGGTCTCTGAAATGGGCCCGTCAGTTTCAGGTTTGGGGATGGGGTGACACAGAAGGATGCTCAGACCCTGCAGGGTCCATCTCAGCGACAGTTTTCCTGCTGTGGGACCGTATCTGGTGTGTGGACTGCTCTGGGGAACGCTTTGTATCTGCTGGCGCCTGGTGATGCTGCGGTGACGCGGCCACACGTGAGCCACTCAGGTTCCCTAGAGGACAGGAAGGAGGTTTCCACTGACCTCCCTTCCCCACTGTCTCCCCAAGGGGCTGAAAGAGAAATCCTGTGAGTCAACGTGCCTGTTGAGAATTGCCCAGGGACTCTGTATGTTTTGTGGGATAAAACATAGGGTTCTGGATGGCAGGGTTCAGGACCTCCCTGGTTTGGGCCCATGAGATCTTTGCAGTGCCCTGCGGTATCATGACCTGTACCCCTGAAATGGCAGCCACATCCCTTGCACCCTCCTGGGTGCCCCCTCCTCCTGGTGGCCATCCTCCCTCTGGTGTCCCCCCCCCCGTCCTGAGGCCCCGCCCCATCAAGCCTGTGAGGCTGGGGCTCATATCCAGTGTCTGTGTGGCATTCAGCCTGGACGGTTCCTGGCAAATCTGGTCAGTGGTTCTGTTTGGAGTGAGGAGGAAGCAGAAGCTTGTGTGTGCTGGGAGCTGGAGGCAGGTGGCAGGGAAATTGGAGATGGGCTTCAGGGGCAGCAGATTAGATTTGGAAGGGGTAAGGCACCTCCTCTTTGGTTTCATAATATCTTTGGAATGAAAGCCTCTCTTTTTCTTTTTGAGAACAAATAACCTGATTTTACAACCCGTTGTCTCAGTTACCTGGGCTCCTCAACCCAGGAACCATCTTCACAAAGTCATGAGTGTGATGGTCAGCAGGCACATGAAAAGATGCTCAGCATCACTTATTATGAGGGATATGCAACTCAGAACTACAGTGGGGTACCATCTCACACTAGCCAGAGAGGCCATTGTTAGACAGTCTACAAATAATAAATGCTGGAGATGGTGTGGTAAAAAGGGAACCCTCCTACACTGATGCTGGGAATGTCAACTGGTGCCGCCACTATGGAGAACAGTACAGAGATTCCTTAAAATACTACAGATAGAACTACTATATGATCCAGCAACCCCATTCCTGGGCATATATCCAAAAAAAGATACATGCACCCCATGTTCAGTGCAGCATTATTTACAATAGCCAAAACATAAAAACAACCTCAATGTCTATCCACAGATGAATGAATAAAGTTGATGCAGGACGTATATACTATGGAATATTACTCTGCCATAAAAAATGAAAGAATACCATTTGCAGCAATGGATGGACCTAGAGATGATCACATTAAGTTAAGTAAAGAGATCAAAAACAAATATCATATAGTATCATCATATCTAAAAAAGATATAAATGAACTTATTTACAAAACAGAAACAGATTCACAAACATAGAAAATAAACCATGGTTACCAAAGGGAAAGGCTGGGGAGAGGAATAAATAGGGAGTTTGGTATTAACAGATACACACTACTATATATAAATTAGACAGTCAACAAAGACCTGCAGTACAGCACAGGGAACTATTGAAAAAGGATCTGAAAAAGAATATGTGTGTGTACACACACACACACACACACACACACACACAGATGTACATAATGGAAGCACGTTGCTGCGCACCAGAAACTGACCCAGCAGTGTAAGTTAACTACATGCTGATCAAATCAAAGAGAGAATTCCTGAATGAGCAGGGAGTTGGGGGGAAGTAGCAGGTGTCCTGGGAAGTCCCCAGGGTCCCCTTTCCCTCCTCCAGCCCTGGTGCCCTCCTGTCTCTTTGCAGGGCATGTGCGGGTCCTGACACCAGAGTCAGCTGAGGAGGGGTGTCCTGTCATTTGAATAGACACGAGTTACTTCTCCTGGGCGTGCTCCTCGGGTTGGTTGTTTGGGGCCGGGTTCTGACTCTCCTGTCCCCCTTCCTGATCACAGTGGCTGCCTCCTGGTGATGACGGCCGCCTGAGCCTCACCATGGCCCACCTGAAGCGTCAGAGTGCTGCAAGCAGCCTGCTGGGCCACAGGGCAAGACAGGGCCTGGATCCCGAGAGCGAGGACCCGGAGCTGACCCTGGAGCAGTACATGCCCACCAGCCTGGAGCTGGTGGCCCTGTGGCCCGAGAGCCTGAGTCCGCTGAGCAGGGCGGCCTCGACCAGAGCCCCGACAGGGACTCCAGCTCTGACTACGTGAACAACACCTCGGAGGAGAAGGACTATGAAGCGGGGCTGCCCGAAGAAGAGGAGGGCATCACCTACTTACTACATCTGCTACTGCCCCGAGGAGACAGCTACCTGCAGGGCACTGACTGTGACGGGCAGGGCTACCTGGCCCGTGACGCGTGCCACCTGGAGATGGACGAGTGCCAGGAGGCGGTGGAGGAGTGGACAGAACCGGGGCCCCGGGAACTCCCTCAAGGCCTACCCGCCCACCCAGGCCGGCCGCGGCCCCAGCAGACACGAGGGCAGGCCCAAACAAAACGGCAGGTCCAAGTTGCTGAACCTCCCTCTCGAGGCCAAGCACCCTGCTGACGCCCAGAGGAGCTTCAAGACCAAGACCAGGACCTCGGAGGAGAGGCCCAAGTGGCTCCAAGAGGAGGCAGGATTCTGGCTGGCCCTGAGGAAGCAGAGTGAGGGGCTGAGAGCAAAGGCATCTGCGCAGCCTGCAGGTCAGAAAGAGAGCCAGCTCTTCACGCGTTCAGTTATGCGTGGGAAGTCCTGGCCACGCCTGTTCACCCGTCAGATGCAGCCATGCCTGTTCACCCGTCAGATGCCATAGTAAATGCCGAGGAAATCTTGTTGAGGCTGATTGGCAGCCAGGGCTCCCAGCAGACACCCAGCCCCCCAGCAGAGCTTGCGTCCTTCACCTGCTTGCTCTGGATCTGCTCATGTGGGGGTGGTCCCTGAGACTGTCGCCCCTCCCCGGGTAGTTTCGGTCAGTCATAGGGATCTGGTACTGCTGGCAAGTGCAAACAGCTGCAGCCAGTGGTTGGGACAGCCCAGCGGCGAGGGGCAGTGACCCAACTGCATTTCACAGGGGTGGTTGAATCTGGTGACACTTCTCTGAAAGACCTGGGGCCTTGGTATGATTGGCAATTAACTGTAAATAACCACTTTGCAAATAATTATTTGAAAGTTTGACAGTCTTGGAGAAGAATTGCATGCTAATGAGGCTAGTAGATTTAAGCTTAACTGTATTTTCTTTTACTTATAGCAAAGTAAGTGTGCATTCTAATAAACACTTTTGAAAAGTTGCCTTTCAAAAAAAATAACTTACATGTATATAGAAAGAAGATGTGTGTGAAGGAACTTCTATTTGACTAATTCTATGGAAAATGAGAATGAACTTCTTTCATATTTTTTTTAATTGGAGTATAGTTGCTTTACAATGTTGTGTTAGTTTCTGCATTTCCCTCTTCCTATGTCACTGTAAAGCCATTTCTAGACTTTATGTAATTTAATCCATAAATTGTTCAGTTGTATGTGTGTGTTTATTGCATTTTGTATATATTTATACAAAATCATAATGGCTCCTAAGACAAAATTAATGGTAATTCTTTAATATCATTAAATATCTAGTAGATATTCAAATTTGTTCTTCCATAGTTTTTATAGGGTCTTTCTTTGAATGAAAATCCCAATAATAGGCACATATTGCCTTTGCTTGTTATACCTCCTTTGAGCCTTTTTGTTGTCATTTAGTTGTTTGTGGGGAGGGGGTGGTGTAAGCACAGGTCTTTTTTTTTCATGATATTATTTATCTGGGAAACTCAGAATATCTCACAAATTATACTCATGGATTCCATATGACCTCAAGAAAATTAATCACTCTGTGCATCAGACTCTTCATCTTTAAAATGAGAATAATCAGACATAAATCCAATTAGTAATCATTTATTATCTCCCCATAAGATTAATGACATTATTTAAATATTTTTAAAAATAAAGTTTTAAAGGCATTTTGCTGTTATACAGAGCATACAAGTAAGCATGTTGAAGATGGGCTTGAGATCAGGTACACATATGAACAACATGAAGTGATACACAAAGATTTGATTGGGCCAGCTCAAGCTATCCAGTAGTCATGTACGGATGTGAGAATTGGACCATAAGGAAGGATGAGCACCGAATTTGAGCACTATGCTTTCAAAGTGTGGTGCTGGAGAAGACTCTTGAGAGTTCCTTGGACAGCAAGGAGATCAAACCAATCAATCCTAAAAGAAATCAATCCTGAATATTCATTGGAAAGACTGAGACTGAAGCTGAAGCTCCAATACTTTGTCCACCTGATGCAAAGAGCTGACTCATTGGAAAAGACCCTGATGCTAGGAAAGATTGAAGGCAGGAGGAGAAGGGGGAGACAGAGGATGTGATGGTTGGATGGCAACACTAACTCAATGGACATGAGTTTGAGCAAACTCCAGGAGATAGTGAAGGACAGAGAAGCCTGGCATGCTGCAGTCCAAGGGGTCACAAAGAGTTGGACACAATTGAGCGACTAAGCACAGAACAGCACAAACCCTCCCTCTTGCTCAATAACTCCCTGGAAATGCTCACAGTTCCCTAATCGGGGAACTAAGATCCCACATGCCACACTGCACAGCCAAAATAAAAGTACTATCCAGACAGTTTGGCAGATGGGAGGTTTGGAGATCAGAGAAGCACTTGTATTTGTTGAGTACCTTCTATAAACTGTGCTAAGAGTTTCTTATCTGTTACGTCATTTTGATCTCTTGGCCATTTATATGGCAGGCCTCATCTCCCTCTTATAAATGAGGAACCCAAAGCTCTTAGGAAAAATAATTTGTGAAGAATCATCAATAGTGTTGCCACAAGAACATGCTATGAAGTGGAACAGACATCATTTAGGCCCTAAGGAGAAATGTTTACTAATGGAGAAAATTCTTAAGCATGTGGTTCCTCACCTAGGAAAATTTAGCAACCTCCTTTTGGGTCTCTAGAAGTATTAAGCTTATTTTTGTGATGGTTAAAGAATGGTTCTGCCCAAAGGCAGAGGAGTTAGACACACGAGTTTGCAAAGTTTCTTCTAAGTCTTATGATACTATAATTTGGTGTTTTTATGATTTCAGATGTGTTCTTGTTTATTTCCTTTTCTCAAGGTGGATACTATAAATGCAGCTGTGATGGATTTGAAAGACAAGATTTGTATTCTAAGTGAAGAGGCCAAAATAGGAGCACATAGAAAACCAGTGATCTTTCTCCATCCTAGTGTCTGTGGTGGAGTCCTTGTGGAATTGGAGCAAGCCTGATGAATAATTCACAAGAAACTGATCACCCTGAAAAAGCCTTATCACAGTGTACTTCGACACTGAGTCCTTCACTGCTTCCATCACTTAGAAGTCAGAACTAAATTGTGGAAAGGGAGTTTTTAAATTATATGTGTCCATATACATATATATACACACACAAAATATTTGCTGATTACTTTGGATTTTTTCCTGATTTGGAGAAAACTTTGATGACTGAATACTTATGGAATATTATTAAAATCATATTCATAGAAACAAATTATTCCTGTTCTGAAATGAGGTGATTGAGTACAGTGAGTCTGCTGTGTGGAGGGGGGTGCAGGATGGAGCATAGAGGACACCTGACAGCTGCCTGGCCACATATCTGGGACAAGGGCTTCCTGAGGATGTTATGGAGAGTTTTTTTAGAGCAAACTATTTAAGGATAAGGAGTCTTTACCTCAGAAGTTTTGTTCTTCTGCAGCAGCGCATGTTCATGATTGCCTTATTTTGGGGGCTAGCGCTGGATTATGAACAGGAAGTTTTGTGGCAAACTTGGTGCCTAATCTAGTGGGTGCATAGATAGGTGATTTTTTTTTAAGTCGGTAGCCACAGAAAATTGGAAATATCAAAGGAACATTTCATTCAAAGATGGGCACAATAAAGGACAGAACCGGTAATGTCCTAATAGAAGCAGAAGAGATCAAGAAGAGATGGAAAGAATACACTGAAGAACTTTACACAAAAGATCTTAGTGATCTGGATAACCATGATAGTGTAGTCCTCACTCAGAGTCAGGCATCCTGGAATGTGACATCAAGTGGGCCTTAGGAAACAATGCTGCCAATAAATCTAGTGGAGGGAATGGAATTCCAGCAGAGTTATTTAAAGTCCTAAAGGATGATGCTATTAAAGTGCTGCACTCGATGTGTCGGCAAATTTGGAAAACCTAGCAGAGGCCACAGGACTGGCAAAGGTCAATCCTCATCCCAAACCTCAAGAAGGGCAGTACTAAGGAATGTTCAAACCACTGGACAATTGCACTCATCTCCCATGCTAGTAAGGTTATGCACAAAATCTTCCAAGCTAGGTTTCAGCAGTACATGAACCAAGAACTTCCAGATATTCAAGCTGGGTTTAAAAAAGCAGGGGAACCAGAAATCAAATTGCCAACATTCGCTGAAAGCAAGGGAATTCCAGAAAAACATCTACTTCTGTTTCATTGACTATACTAGAGCCTTTGTGTGGATCATAACAAACTGTGGAAAATTCTTAAAGAGATGAGAATACCGAGACGACCTTACCTGTCTCCTGAGAAACCTGTATGCGGGTCAAGAAGCAACAGTTAGAATACTATATGGAACAACTGATTGGTTCAGGATTGAGAATGGGGTACCACACGGCTGTCTGCTGTCACCCTGTTTATTTAACCTATATGCTGGCACATTGTGAAAAATGCCAGACTGGATGAGTTACAAGGTGGAATCAAGATTGCTGGGAGAAATATAAACAACCGCAGATATGCAGATGATACCACTCCAATGGCAGAAAGCAAAGAGGAACTAAAGAGCCTCTTGATGAGGGTGAAGGAAGAAAGTGAAAAAGCCAACTTAAAACTCAATATTAAAAAAAAAACTTGGGAGGGGGGATCGGGATGGGGAATATGTGTAAATCTATGGCTGATTCATATCAATGTATGACAAAACCCACTGAAATGTTGTGAAGTAATTAGCCTCCAACTAATTAAAAAAAAAATAAAAAAAAAATAAATCTATAAAAAAAAAACAACTTAAGATCACAGTGATTGCAGCCATGAAATGAAAAGATGTTTGCTCCTTGGAAGAAAAGCTATGACAAACCTAGACAGTATATTGGAAAGCAGAGACATTACTTTGCTGACAAAGTTCATATAGTCAAAGCTATGGTTTTTCCTGTAGTCACATATGGATATGATAGTTGGACCATAATGAAGGCTGAGCACCAAGAAATTGATGCTTTCAAACTGTGGTCCTGGAGAAGACTCTTGAGGGTCCCTTGGACTGTGAAGAGATCAAACCAGTCAATCCCAAGGAAATCAACACTGAATATTCATTGGAAGGACTGAAGCTGAAGCTGAACCTTCAATACTTTGGTCACCTGACACAAAGACCCAAGTCACTGGAAAAGACCCTGATGCTGGAAAATTAAAAGACAGGAAGAGAAGAGGATGACAGAGGAGGAGATGGTTGGATGGTATCACCAACTGAATGGACGTGAGTTTTAGCAAGCTCTGGGAGATGATGGACATGGAAGCCTGGTGTGCTACAGTCCATGGGGTCACAAACTCAGACACAACTGAGCAACTGAACAACAATAAAGATCATGGCATCCGGTCCTGTTACTTGGTGGCAAATAGAAGGGGAATAGGTGAAAGTGGCGACAGATTTCCTCATCCTGGGCTCTAAAATCACTCCAGATGGTGACTGCAGCCATGAAGTTAGAAGATTGCTTCTTGGCAGGAAAGCTATGAGAAACCTAGACAGTGTATTAAAAAGCAAAGATACCACTTTGCCGACAAAGGTCCATATACTATATGGATCTTTATAGTCCCAAAGGCTATATAGACCTATATAGTCCAAAGGCTATAGTTTTTTCAGTAGTCATGTATGGATGTGAGAGTTGAATGGTAAATAAGGCTTTCAAATTGTGATGCTGGAGGAGACTCTTGAGAGTCCGCTGGACAGCAAGGAGATCAAACCAGTCAGTCCTAAAGGAAGTCAACCCTGAATATTCACTGGAAGGACTGTTGCTGAAGCTGAAGCTCCATTACTTTGGTCACTTGATGTGAAGAGCTGACTCATGGAAAAGACCCTGATGCTGGGAAAAGGAGAAGGGGCCAGCAGTGGAAGAGATAGATAGCATCACCGACTCAGTGGAGATGAATCTGAGCAAACTCTGGGAGACAGTGAAGGACTGTCTGAAGGACAGAGAAGCCAGGTGTACTACAATTCATGGGGTTGCAAAGAGTTGAACACATCTTAGTGACTGAACAACATGGTACTCATAAGCAAAACTTTTAAGGTCGCTGTTGCTAGGAATGGCCACAAGGCTGCTGGATTTTCTAATGCCCAACTTTTCCAGGTTACCCTGGAAATGAAAGCTTTATGAGAGTTTTCATTCAGGGCTGTAATTTAATGTGGAATGTACCTAAACAAACATCTAAAAGCTTGTGTGTTCTTCCCTAGCTTTTTTTTTTTTAATTAATCTTTATTCTATATTGTAGTAACAGTGATATACAATGTGTTGTGGGTGGCAGGTGAACCGAATGTGTTTTCAGTTTTACATATATATATATATGTATTCATATTTGCATTTTTCTCCATGGAGTTCATTACAGTATGTTCACAGAAATCCTTTGTTATATCTAGATCTTTGATGATTACCTGTTCTACATGGAATGATTATATTTGCTTACTCTAATCTTCTATTTTACCCTTTTCCACTTGGTTTCTCCTTAATAATCAGAAGATTGTTTTCTAGGTCTCTGAGTCTTCGTGTTTCTCAGTGAATAAATTGGTGTGTGTTTATCAATTCCAGCTATAAATGATATGTAAAGATATGTATCTTCTTCTGATTTTCCTTCACGTTGTTTGATCATCCCTAGTTTTAGCAATGTTCCTGAAAAATCACATTATGTCATTTTCTTCTGGCAGAGTCATGTTCCATTGAGTACATAGGTCTCTTTTTCTTTATCCATTTATCTCCCCATAAACAATATGTTTATTTCCATTTTTTGGTATTGTAAAGTGTAGTCCAGTGCATGCTTGATTGCACATGCATTTCAAAATGTTTTCTTCTCAAATATTCCTTGAAGTGGTTCTGCAATATCTTATAGTAGCTTTATTTTTATTTCTTTAAGTGTGTTAGTCACTCAGTCGTGTCCTACTCTTTGTGACCCCGTAGATTGTAGCCCACCAGGCTCCTCTGTCCATGGGATCTTCCTGACCCAAGGATCGAATCCACTTTTCCTGCCTCTCCTGCATTGGCAGGATTCTTTACCACTAGAGCCACCTGGGAAGCTCTCTTTGTTTATGGACATAATGCAGCTCATCTTACTTAAACATCTACCCTGGAAACAAGTGCTGCCATCTGCCACTTCACCAGTTTTTTTGCAGTTTCAGGCTTTTCTCCCCTGTTTGCTCTCAGCAGGTGAGAGAAAGAGAACTGTTCTTGTTATTTCCTCTGATAGAGGGTAAGGAATGTCGCACCATCATTTCCTATTAAAAGAGCTGCCTGAGTGACTCCCGGGCACCAGGCTCTGCACTGAGCACTTGACACACATTCTCATTTGCTTCTCACAACATCATATGAGAAAAGTACTATTATAAGACCCATTTCACAGGCCAAGAAATGTTTTAAAAGGTTTTTAAATGTTTTAAAACATTTAAAATATTTTAAAAGGAAATTCATATTTTAAAAGGTCAGGAAGTGGTGGGAAGCCAAATTTAAACCCAGGTCTATCTCCCAAGCCATTAAGTTGGGAAAATATTTTACTGGGTCCCAAATTAACATGTCACCATTTTCAAACTTTACAGTAAGACCCAGAAAGATACTTGGCCAATCTGTAGTTATTGCAACATATGAGCATTTTCTATTTTTTTAAAAGTGTAATTTCTCCAGTATCTACCCAACAAATTGTGACAATTTATTTGAGTTACCAAATGTTCCTTCTTTTAGGCCCACATAAGTAGTACTTTCAATTTGCAAGAAAAAAACTTTACCTGGAAATAGACAACCTTATAGGATATTAAAGAGCCAGATCTTCAAATGCAGTATGTTTCAGACAAATCTTTTCCCTTCCAAGTCCTATCTGCTCCAAACCATCCCCTTTTTGCTTCCCTGTTCCAGTCATCGAGATTCAAAACCTGAAAAGTGTCCCTTGAACTAGACAATGCATCATTCCTAAGAGAGCATGGTGCTATAGTGTCCCAGCCCCAAAAGTTACACAGCTCATTACTCTTGCCTAATTTGTACACTTGAAAAATCCATTTTCCATCTTCTCCATTGGCAAAAGCTAAGACAACATTGAGGTTTTAAATTCAACTTCACTAAAACCTGAAAGAAATAAAACAGAAAATAGGAACCAGTATAAACATTTATAATGGGTTTTCTGCCATTTGGATCATAGCCCACCCCCACTTTTTTCTTTTTAATTATTTTAACCATTCTCAGTATCTCTTCGTGGCTTCCCAGGAGGTACAGCTCAGTTAAGTTCAGTCGCTCAGTCGTGTCCGACTCTTCGGGACCCCATGAATCGCAGCACGCCAGGCCTCCCTGTCCATCACAAACTCCCAGCGTGTACTCAGACTCATGCCCATTGAGTCGGTGATGCCATCCAGCCATCTCATCCTCTGTCGTCCCCTTCTCCTCCTGCCCCCAATCCCTCCCAGCATCAGGGTCTTTTCCAATGAGTCAACTCTTCGCATGAGGTGGCCAAAGTACTGGAGTTTCAGCTTCAGCATCAGTCCTTCCAATGAACACCCAGGACTGATCTCCTTTATGATGGACTGGTTGGATCTCCTTGCAGTCCAAAGGACTCTCAAGAGTCTTCTCCAACACCACAGTTCAAAAGCATTAATTGTTCGGCGCTCACCTTTCTTCACAGTCCAACTCTCACATCCATACATGACCACTGGAAAAACCATAGCCTTGACCAGACAGACCTTTGTTGGCAAAGTAATGTCTCTGCTTTTTAATATGCTATCTAGGTTGGTCATAACTTTCCTTCCAAGGAGTAAGCGTCTTTTAATTTCATGGCTGCAGTCACCACCTGCAGTGATTTTGGAGCCCCAAAAAATAAAGTCTGACACTGTTTCCACTGTCTCCCCATCTATTTCCCATGAGGTGATGGGACCAGATGCCAGGATCGTAGTTTTCTGAATGTTGAGCTTTAAGCCAACTTTTTCACTTTCCTCTTTCACTTTCATCCCAGGAGGTACACTGGTAAATAATCTGCCTGCCAATACAGCAGACGCAAGAGCCATGGGTTCGATTCCTCGGTGGGGAAGATCCCCCGGGAAGAGGAAATGGTGACCCACTCCATTCTTGCCAGGAAAACTGCGTGGACAAAGGAGCCTGGCGGGCTACAGTCCATGGGGTCTTGGAAGAGTGGTACCCGGCTTAACGACTGAGCATCCATGCCTTATTTCTTCAGCTCTTTCCAGGAAGAACGAGTCTTGATCCCGCCAGCCGGAAGGCGTCGCCCTCCTTCGCGAACTGAGGCCCACGGGGCCGCGCCCTCCTGCTGCGTGCGCAGGCGCAGAGGGCTCTTCCGGCGCCAGGCCGCTCTCCGTGCCGCCTCCTTGGCCGGGATGTCGCGCCTAGGCTACGGCCTGAGGCTGCTCGAAGCTGCGTCTGGTTCTCGGGCTGTCACCCGGCTCCCTTTGGGCGCCGACATGCCTAAGAAAGCTGGTGCGACGAACAAGGCCAGTGGCAATTCCCGTGGCCGCGGGAGGGTGGGCCGCAGGAATGCTGGTTGAGGAGCGCGGGAGAGAAGCGGGACCCGCGGGTGGGTAGAAGCTCCGCTAACCGCTTGTTGTCTCCGAGTCCCAGGCCTCCTCCCCGCCTCACTCGGCTGCGCCGCCCGCCAACCGCGGAGGTCGAGCACCCGGGCCGGCGTCGCGCGTGCCTCTCCCCGAGCGGTGGCTGCCGCCCCTCCGGCCTCGCTCCCTCACTCCCAGGCTCGCGCTTCGTGTTCCGGCAGCGCGGTGTGGCCTATGCTTACCTGGGAGGCTCTCGCCAGCGTTCAGTGCCCTTCCCTTCCTCGGCTGTCTTCGCACCCCTCCGTCGGGAACGCACCACTTCCCATTTCCCTTCCACCGTCTCTGCAAGGCCGAGTCCGGTTGGTTCCTAAGACTCGGTTCTAAATTTGCTTCCTGCTGGGAGCTTCCTCGGCGTCCCGAGGCCGAACTGCTTCCTCCTCCGCTGCGCGTTGATGCCCCGTGGGTGTGAGGTCGGCCTCCTAGCACAGCGTACCAGTCCGCAGTCCGGGCTCCTTGAGGCCAAGGGCCATGTGTCCTTGTTCATCTTTACGCATCCTTTGCCTCCACACCGTCCTGGTGCGCAGTTTATGTTTGTCGAGTGGAAAGTTCCTAATTCAGTTTATAGTAGTTCCTAGTATAGTAGTTCTTTAAATCAGCTTCTCGGGTGGCTCAGCGGCAACGAGTCCGCCTACCTGTGCAGGAGACATAGATCCGATCCCTGGGTCGGGAAGATCCCCTGGAGAAGGAAGTGGCAACACACTCCAGTATTCTTGCCTGGGAAATCCTATGAACAGAGGAGCCTGGCGGGCTACAGTCCATGGGGTCGCAAAGAGTCGGACTCGACTTAACGGCTAAATAACAATAAGTCCTTTAAATACCACTGTTGTTCCTTTTTTCTCCGGCGCCCCCTCCCCTCCCACATATACACTTCCAGCCGTGGTTGTTCAGAAACTTTTAACTTGTGCTGATTGAAATACAAAGATTAATAATGAACAGTCGCTGCCCCTGAGGAATGGGAAATGCAAAAGAACCGGCTCTAAGGTTTACCACGTCAGGAAAAAACCTCGGTGGGGTTGATGGGGAGGCTTTGTGGAAGAATTTATTTGAGCCATGAAAGATGTTGGAAGACCATTCTAGATGACCAAAAATCCCTGGACATGACTAATCAGCCTAATTTGCCTTGGTTAAGGGTGAAAAGGAATCCTGGAAGGATCAAATGCGTGGGAAAGTATTTTGTAAGCTGTGAAGCTGTAGTGTGGTTGTTCTTGTCGTTTTAGGGTAAAAGCCAGAGCAAGGAACCAGAGAGACCACTTCCTCCCTTAGGTCCTGTGACAGTTGATCCTAAAGGCGGTGTCAGCATAGCCATCCGTGCCAAACCTGGTTCCAAACAAAATGCTGTGACAGGTATACTTGGACCCTGGGCTAGGGATCTTGTACGAATCAGTTGTCCCCTGCTCCACCCTTCTTTTGCCTTAGTTTGCTGAAAATTTATCCTGTATGGTCAAATATGTTTTTCACATCTGCAGTTAGAGGCTCCTCCATTTTTAAATTCTGAATTCTAATGTAAAGGTGTAACCTAGTGCTTAAAAGTGAATACGTATACCATATTTAAAGCATACCAAGTTAGATGAAAAACCACTGAATACTGTCCTTTTTAATATTTTATTAACCTATATTGTGGTGATCAGTTCAAAATACAAATATTGAATCATTATTTTGTACACCTGTTCTATGTCAGTCATACCTCAATTTTTAAAAAGGTATTTTAGAAAGAACTTATACAGAAACGTATGTAACCTAGATGATTCTTAGTTTGTCCTCTTTCCGAAAGTGCAAACATTATCCAGAGAAAGAAAGGTGTTTCGGTTGATTTTTTAATGATCATTGGTCCAAGGAGGGATAGAACCTGATGATCAACACCTTTGTGAGCTTGTTTTCAGTCAAAGCTATACGAAATATTTCTGGGCCCAGTTCTTTCATCTGTCAGATGAAATAGTTGGCCTGTTAGAAGCTTTTAAGCTATTCCTTGGACCCCAAAAGTTGCCTACAGGATCTCTGGTGGGCATGGGGGAGGTCAACAGAAAGGACTCCTGAAGAACTGTTGACATTTGCTTTAAATGTTGGAATTTCAGGGGAAATTGGTGGAGGTGGGGGATTCTGAGTGGGGGAAAAAGTTTGAGAAGCACTAATCTGAGTATTATTGATGGTCTTTGTCACCCACTAAAGCTCTGTATTCCAGTTTTTAAAATATTTTGAAAACAAGACCTCAGAATTGGGGTGCTGGGCCTGGTTTGTGCTTATGGCCATGTTTATGTAGCTGTGTGTTGGCTGTACCCTCCTTGGCCGGCATTTTCTAAGTAGTCACTGTGGACGCTGTCTCCTTAGTGTTGGAATGCCATGTTTCATCAGATATAATTGGCCATCAACTGTAAGGTACACAAGTACTTTTTGTACCAGTAAGATAGACAAAATCCACATCAACTAAATGTTTTCTTTCCTATCTAAGATACACCTGGATTTCAAAGATACTAAAATGTGAAAAACTGAATTATAGAATCTGACAGGATAGGAGAAGGGTTGTTCTACCATCTTATTCCTGTGGATCCTGTGACCATGTTTACACAGGCGAGATGTATGGGTGTGGAAATGCCCAGGTAACCCCAGATGCAGGACCAGCTCAAGCTCATTTGCAAACTGCTTTGAATATGTACTCCTCTCAGAAATGACAGTGGAGGACTGCAGGCAGGTTGCTCTTTATGAAGGCTGTATTGATGAGGAAGTCTGAACCACTTGAGAATGCAGTGTTCATTGTCCCTGGATTTCAAAGCATGAATTCAAATTTATTTTTGAATCACAACATCACTTTATAGCCATGTGACCCTGAACACATTACTTCTTGGTTCCAGTTTCCTCATTTGTAAAATGGAGATGATAAACTATAGGAATAAGCAAGTTATTATTTGTAAAGCCCTTAAAATGTGTTTGTGTGCCCTTAAACTTGGTGTAAGTGCTATGTAGCTGTTAACTAAATAAATACATGTTAAAAACATCAGAGAGGCATTTCACTGAGGTGAACCTGACAGAGTGCTGCCACTTCCCTGATGAGGAAACTCTGAACAGCCCTGTACAGTCTGTGAGCTACCTCCTTCACACCTTCTCAGTGACTGCAGGGCTAAAGCCCAGCTCCCCTGTCTCCCTGCCAGGGGCTCTTCCTATCAGACCGGGCACAGTTTCCAGCTTCTAATTCCAGACTATTGCCCAGAGCTCTGTGGGCCCACCTTGGTCAGCAGGTGAAAACCCATTTTCTTTTCTGGGTTTCTATAATGGAAGTGGCATGTTTATGTTCCCTTAACTGTGATGAGCTTTGTCATTGTTCATTCAGCAGTTATTCACTGAATACCTACTATATGCCAGACAAATGCAGAAGCTTTTACTAAATATCCCCACTTCATGAAGAAAAGGAACTCTGTGAGAATCTGTTCTCATTCCAGACGTGACAACCGAGGCTGTGAGTGTAGCCATCGCAGCGCCTCCGACAGAGGGAGAGGCTAATGCAGAGCTGTGTCGCTATCTTTCCAAAGTCTTAGAACTCAGGAAGAGTGATGTGGTTTTGGATAAGGTAGGCCTCTCTTTCTCTCTCAACATCTTTGAGTACTACATCAGTCATTACTTTTAAAACACCAGTTTTTTTCTTTTCAAAATAATTGAAAAGCCAGTTGTTTTTAACTCTCGTATACATTTAATCACCAAAAATCTATAATTCTTCCTAGTCCCCTTCCTCCCAAATGCCTTAGTCCTTCTGAGTTCATGCCTGCACCTGCTCTGTCAGGTTAAATGCTTGTCTCTTCCCTCAACTCATCAGCTTAGTAGAAACATCTAAAATGGTTCCTGTTGTTTGTAATATCCATTAGTGAGTCAATCAAGCACATCTGGTCCAGCATGTCCTCGCTCACTGGGAGACGCTCATTAAAGAGATGGCTCATACGAAGTCATTAATACTTCTGCACTAGAAGAGTCTGCACTGGATCAAAATCACCTGGGAATGATTTTTAAATCGCAGGTTCCTGGGCATTACCCCAGAGTTACTCAAATAGAATCTGCAGGAGTAAGACCCACCTAAGCTTATGTTTCTTACAACTCTGCTTGTTTTGCAGTGCTATATTCCGTAGCTCCCATCCAGGATCCAGTGGGCACTGGGTCATTGATTAGGAGGCTGCCCCTAAGCATCCGTAGGATCAGGCCCATGCCCCTCCGCATCTCCTGCATAGCAGGTCGTCTCTGAGTTTCTGCTCTGCTGGCCGTGTGCTCTGACATCGGCCTAAACACCCTCCCCGCGCTTCTGCCTGTGCCGCTTCTGCCCCTCTAGATGAATACCTGCTCAGAATTTACTTTCTTTAAAGGAGGTTTCTAAACAAATCCTTCTTACAGTTGTCTTAATTGGTTGTGGGATCATAGCAGTTGGGTATGTGGTCACTTTTTGTTTGGTATTTTTCAGCAATGTGTAACAGTATAGAGAATAGCAGTTCTATATTTAGAATTATTTTTAATCAGTTTATATTAAATTGCAATATTTGTTTTGGTAATTTAAAAAATAATTTAAACAAAAGTATTACTTGAAAACAGAATATTGTACATCCAGATTCTATACTCAATTTGAAAATGCCTAATTTTTGTTACTGCAGAAATTGATGTATGAAGGTAAAACCTCTGGGGAATTGTTAAAAAAAAAAAGAAAAACAGTAC
This sequence comes from Dama dama, assembly GCF_033118175.1. NCBI lineage: Eukaryota > Metazoa > Chordata > Mammalia > Artiodactyla > Cervidae > Dama > Dama dama. The sequence continues at coordinate 31,669,533 of NC_083693.1, read as the reverse complement.
TGAACCGGAAACTGTCTGGATAGACCAGAAATGGCTAGGAGAAAGCAGTACTGAGCTACCAGGAATACTAGCCCACCTGTGACAGCCCCACAAGGACACGGTGGGGTATCCTCAGCAACTGAAGTCTGCTATCACTAATAGCAGTAGAAAGTTTAGTGTGTTGTCCTGACACCGATTTTTCTTTTTGGTCCAGGGTGGTAAATCTCGTGAAAAAGTGGTGAAGCTTTTGGCCTCCACACCTCCGGAAGAGATTTTGGAGAAATTGAAAAAGCAAGTTGAAAAGAAATAAAAGCAAGAAACGAAAAGTACGTCCTTGAGAAACTTTTTTTATTGCTAATGATGGAGAGACTGTTAAAATATACAGAATGTGTAAATATATTTAATAAGAACAGGACTCAAAAAAGAAGTATGAAGATTAAAAGTACTGGACATGGAACTTAGGTTCTCAAATCGCTGATCCCAAACAGCTCGGGACATGTTACTCTGTTTTCACAGAATTACAGAGTACAGAGCTGGAAAGGATATTTAGGATGACCTGATTCAGCCCCTTTCATTTTGTGATGAGCCCTCTGATTTCAGAAGTTGAGAGTATTGAGGATCACTTGGTGCAAGATGGCAACTAGAACTTAGATCCTTTGGCTTCTAGCTGAATGCAGTTTATCCTGGTTGTAAATTAAAATGGTAATATTTCCACAGCAATTACTGGAATTCTGGGGACTGCCTTCTAATCCAGTTTAAAAGTGACAGAGGAAACCTGTCACTACTTCATAGTGTCACCTTATATTTTAAAATGCTTATATGTAAATGGCTTTCCTGGTATCTCAGCTGGTAAAGAATACCTACAATGGTTGGGAAGATACCTGGAGAAGGGAACAGCTACCCACTCCAGTATTCTGGCCTAGAGAATTCCATGGATTGTGTAGTCCATGGGGTCACAAAGAGCCAAACACGATTGAGCGACTTTCACTTTTATGTAAACGCAACATTTTTTTGTCTTTTTAAACTTCTGTTGAGCATTTTGTTAAAAAGAAAGAACAGTCAAGACTGGCAGTTTAGAGAGTTCCCTGGCAGTCCAGTGGTTAGGACTTAGCACTTCCACCGCCATGGCCCACGCTCAATCCCTGGTCAGGAAACTCCGATCACATGAGCGGAACACTACCAAGCCAAAAAAGAAAAAAAGATTGTAATTTCATGTTAATTTTCCTCCTTGGATGGTAATCTCCTAAAATCTTCAAAAGAAGAAGATCTGGAAACTATTTTCAATACTTGTGAAAGCCTGTCCTGTCAGAAGTCATATCTATATTGAGGCTTCAAAAACTAATAGTAAATATCTTGTTTTTAAATGTCCAATACAAATTATAGTAATTATTTAAGGTAATCTAATTACTGCCTTTGCTGATGGAAGAGTTGATTTGCAGTTTTCTGCTTTGTCTAAGTACATGAGAAAAATCTGATAGACAAAAGTCTTTAAAAATATAAAATCCACTAAAAGGACCAATAATAAAAATGATGGATGGTAAGAGAACTGGGAGCCACTCATCCAGTACAACTTACTTTGTTGAGAGGAACCAAAGACAATCAGTGAGGTGGCTCATCCAAAATCAGAGTAAAGGGCAGAACACGGGTTGCACTCAGCTGCCTTCTCTTATGCCGTCTGCTCCCAAATGTGCTCTGCTTTAAGTGGTCTTGGCTTCAGAATCCTTTCTGTTTTTCAACACTATTCTGGTGTGTGCACTACAGGCATTTTTTTACCTGTGGTCTTTACATGAATCCCTGTTTGTTAGGATGCTTTCCCTGATAAGTAACAGAAACCTAACTCATCTGGCTTAAGCAATGGAGGGATTTATTAGCTCACATACCTGAAAAGTCTCAGAGGCAGGGTTTACTTAGGGGTTGGTTTGACTTAGCAGCAGCTCAGTGATAAAGGACTCACCTACTTTCTTCCTGACTCACTTCAGCAGTACCAGCTTTACCCTCAGGCCCACTTCCTTCTTGGAGGCAAAAAGGCAGCAATTTCGGGCTTCTCATCCACCTATCACCCCCTCCAGTAGGAAAAGGGGCCTCTCACAAGAGCTTTGGTATTTCTTTTCCAAAAGCTCTCCATCAGCTTCTCCTTGTATCTCAGCCCAGATCAGGTAACACGAAGTTTCTAAACCAGCCCCTATTGTCAGGGAATGCCAGGTTGTAACACAAGGTGCCTAAACCAGTGACTACTGAGGAGAGTTACTCTCACTGTTTTACACTAATCAAGGTCCATGCTAGAGCTGGAGATGGGCTCAGCCTAAATAGAAACAGAGGAGATAGCAGAGAGGGGGAGGTACTTGCATACAAATTAGGAAAAGTTACAGAAATAGGAGTCTGGATAGGAGTAACATCCACCATGATCATCTATTTAAATAGCCATATTTTAACATAGGAACGTTTTTGCCTGGTCACTTTTTTTTTGAGAAACACACAGTATCTTTTGAAAAAAGAACATCCAGTCATCAAAAGCAGTTGCCAGAGGTAGGAACTGGTTCAGGAGCTGTGTTTGGAGACATGATTTCCCTTTCTTCCTCACCAAACAAAGTTGCCTTTAGCAGTCTGTGCTCTCCTGACCTGCACAGGGCTGTTCCCCATTAATAACAATCACAGCTAAGGCCTGGGCACCTCAACCTGATGTGAAAGTGTAGTTAATGCAGCTTTCTTCAGCTGGGCCTTGTTTTTCCTCCAAGAACATTAAGACAGGCCCAGTGACCTAAGACAAGGATACAAAACCTGCAACCCCTATAACATCTATCAGATAACATGATTATAGCTCTGCCTTCCCCCCATTAAATTTAAGTGACTGCTGTGTTTCTTCTCCTGTCTCTTGTCCTGAGGGTCCAGCCTTTCAGGCAGCCCATGAACAAGCTCTGAAAGATACTTATCCAACTCTGGTGAATAATATCATGGTGGTCTAGCAATGCATCTGTAATCTATCATCCCCACTTTAATACATGATAATTACTCTCACAAGAATGATTTAATTAAGAATAGTAAATTAATAACTTGGGTGCCTGCTGCTTACCAGACACTGCTAGGTCCTTTGTCTACACTACACTGACCAAAATAGGGGCAGAAACAGGGAGCTTGAACTCCCGATTGCCATGAGTTCCTCCTCACTAGTTTGCCAGCTGGGGGATGGAGAGAACCAGAGCATGTGGGTGGCACCTTTAGAGTGCTTAAAATTCCAAACAGCTAAAGACTCACTAAAGAGCCTTGAGGAAAGTGAAAGAGGAGAGTGAAAAAGTTGGCTTAAAGTTCAACATTCAGAAAACAAAGATCATGGCATCCGGTCCCATCACTTCATGGCATAGATGGGGAAACAGTGGCTAACTTTTTTGGGGGGCTCCAAAATCACTGCAGATGGTGACTACAGCCATGAAATTAAAAGATGCTTACTCCTTGGAAGGAAAGTTATGACCAACCTAGACAGCATATTAAAAAGCAGAGACATTACTTTGTCAACAAAGGTCCATCTCGTCAAGGCTATGGTTTTTCCAGTGGTCATGTATGGATGTGAGAGTTGACTATAAAGAGGGCTGAGCACAGAAGAATTGATGCTTTTGAACTGTGGTGTTGGAGAAGACTCTTGAGAGTCCCTTGGACTGCAAGGAGATCCAACCAGTCCATCCTAAGGGAAATCGGTCCTGGGTGTTCATTGGAAGGACTGATGTTAAAGCTGAAACTCCAGTATTTTGGCAACCTGATGCGAAGAGCTGACTCATTTGAAAAAACCCTGATGTTGGGAAAGATTGAAGGCAGGAGGAGAAGGGGACGACAGAGGATGAGATGGCTGGATGGCATCACCAACTCAATGGACATGAGTTTGGGTAAACTCCAGGAGTTAGTGATGGACAGGGAGGCCTGGCGTGCTGCGGTTCATGGGGTCGCAAAGAGTTGGACACGACTGAGCAACTGAACTGACTCGCTTTAGGAGGCAGTACTTTTCTGGGCTTCAGGTGCCAGTATCCCCCTCTTACAGATTCTGGACATTCAGTTAGGTAGTCCCTTAACCATAAGGTAGAATAAAAATATTAGAACCCATCATGGGCCCTCACTTCAGACTTTCTTAATGCCTGTGACTAGAGACAAAGCTTATAAGGCTAGATTTTCAGTTTACATTCCAGGAGGTGGCGCCATAACGCAACAGCAGAAACCCACACACAGTTTAAAGAAGGGAATGGACTCTCAATTCCTTCTGAAATGAGTACTTTTAGGAATCCCTTTCTGTTGTGCCTGACTACCAATATCAGAATATCTGGTCCTTCTTGTCTGGTCTTCTCAGAGACATTCCTTAGACTTAGTCTCCTCACATTCTGGGTTTAGCACAGACCAGAGTGTGGCATTAACCAGGGCCAGCTGAGTACTCGAGAGTGTGGGTCAGCACTTTGGTGGAGCCAGCAAGGTCCCAAGTGCCTCCCTTAACTTTGCAGCTTTCAGATATCCCATCTAGTCACTGTCTTTGAAAACAGAATTGGGCTAGACAACTGACAAGGAATTAAAAGGATGCCAGTTTATTAACTGGAGTGAAGAACATACCTGCCAAATAGACTGTGTAGTGGGATTCTCTAGTGAGTACCTTCTGTCCCTCTGGGAAATCTCTTCAGAGCCTTAGAGATTGGAGATCTCTAAGATCTCTAATCTCTCTACCTGAGAGATTGGAGCACCATGGAGAATAAGGGAGCAAGTCAAGTCCACAGAACCCCAAGCCTTTAGTCCATTTCTACAACTGTGATGCCAGGACAGTTGCTGCTGGTCACATGTAGGTCCTGAGCACCTGAAATGTGGCTAATCAAATTAAAAAGCATCACAGAAAGAAAGGTCCTATTGAAAACAACACAACAGAGAAGAGGCTGAAAATACAACATGGAGTTAAGAGGGCAAGATAAAAGTGAGCAAAGAAAGGAAAATGACAGATCCAGAAGTCAGACACAGGAAAACCAACACATAGCAGGAGAAGAGAACCAAAGAAATGGAACAAAGATTTGAAGATGTAATCAAAATATTGGAGAAATAATATAATTTTACAGAATGAAGGTGTCCTAGGTGAAATACTGACAAGTGATCAGCAATGAAACACAACCCAGTAAAGTTCTCTGAAGGTATGAAAGCCTGTGGCCATCTAGATAAAAAGTTGAAGTCACAGGGAGGAAGACAGAAAACATACCTGCAAACTCACATGCTATTGATGGGAATGTAAACTTCTGCAGTTCTTTAGAAAATGTGGCATTTATTAAAATGAAATAATACAGGTTTTTTAACCCAACAGTTCTACTTTTGAGACCACCCCAACAGAACACACAAAAGCATCAAGAGGATATACGGACAAAGGCAACATGGCATTGTTAGAGGCAAAAAAGGAAACCGAAGTGTCTACCTATAGGAGAATGATCATATAATCAATGATATATCCATACCATACCATGTCATATTATTAAAATTAAGTCATTAATTTTTAATCTATGGCTACTTACCTGGAGTGATGGATGTTATAATCTGTTGTAGGAACAAAGAATAATACATGTGTGGGTTAATATATATATATAATCTCAGTTTAATAAAGGAAAAACACATACACCAAATTTATATAAATTTGTGGGCCTGGTGAAAGAGAAGCATTCACAACAGGGCAGAATCACTGGTTAGTTGCAGATTATTCATTTGTCTACTTTTACTTTTTACAGTATTATTTTGTATACACATAAAACATATTAGTGAAGGAAACTTTAAAATGAGAAACACACAAACACAAAAAAAGCTCTGAACTTTAGCAGTTAGAGCAGTTTTGTTTACCTCTTTCAGACAAAGAGGCTGGAGATCCTTTAGTGAGTTAAAAGCACTGGCAGTATAAATAAACCGTGAGATCATCATCACATCGTCCCCTGCAGGCATCTCAGGAGAAGTCACTGAGACCTGGAGAAAACCTAACTGTAATTAATACTTGGGGCTCTCCATGCCCCCTGGGGCCAGGAGTGAAAACAGCTGAATTAGCCCATGAGTGCACAGAGACACCGGAGATCTGTGAGCGGCACTTTTTGTACTCACGTTGGCCCAGAGGTACCCACTCTTACTTCTGGAGGCACAAACCTGATGCTGACTGGCACTGAGTCTGTGCCCCACCCATTGATGTTTACTTGGCACAAATGCTTTCACTTAACCCTTCAAGGGGGTGGTCAAATGACTTATTAGCAATTTTGATGAGGAAGAACTTGTCCTCATTAACCTCCTTCCATGCCATCCCATAAATTTAAAATCTGAGGGGTGTTATCCACAGCTCATCCCATTTTCCAGTCTGACAGCACTGATAATGAACTACTCAGATAAGCATGTGTCTCTGGCACATGCAGGCCTCAGCAGTGTTACCAGCTGCTGAGGTCACTTCCTCTTCAACCCTGGTATATTCTCAACAGCAGTCCAACTGACTGAGACCCATGCAGCCAGCATGGCCCTCCCCTGCCATCTCCACAGCTCATGGGATCTCTGCTACCATCCCTATTTTCCCCAAGAACTGGTCCCAGTAAAGGTCAGTCAGACTAGAAGACTACCTTACAGCTGTACGGTATAGTCTACCACTTGAATCTAGTTGCTGCTGCTGCTGCTGCTGCAAAGTCACTTCAGTCGTGTCTGACTCTGTGCAACCTCATAGACAGCAGCCCACCAGGCTCCCTCATCCCCGGAATTCTCCAGGCAAGAACAGGCCCCCAAATAATTTGATGTAGCAAAACCCAGGAAAATATATTTAGCTATTACAGCATGTCAAACTGAATAGGTCTTAATTCTTTAGTACTAATCTAAAAATTAGTATCATTAATTTCTACAGATGTCAAGAATATTTATTGCTGTTGGTTTTAATTCATTCTAAGTTCAAAACTGGAAAGTTTTAAAAGCATATCTAAGTTTATAAATCTAAACAGAGGAAATATTCTCTGAGTGACCTGTATAATTAGATTTTTCACACAAAATTAACCAAAGCCTAATGTATTTCAAAGTTTCCATTCATATATATTATTTATCAAATATAATATGTATTTGACATATATTTTCTTGGGCTCCAAAATCACTGCAGATGGTGAGTGCAGCCATGAAATTAAAAGATGCTTGCTTGCTGAAGCATTACCCTCAATGGTGAAAAATTGAAAGCATTTCCCCTAAAATCAGGAACAAGACAAGGGTGCCCACTCTCACCACTACTATTCAACATAGTTTTGGAAGTTTTGGCCACAGCAAGCAGAGCAGAAAAAGAAGTAAAAGGAATCCAGATAGGAAAAGAACAAGTGAAACTCTGTTTGCAGATGACATGATCCTCTACAGAGAAAACCCTAAAGACTCTACCAGAAAATTACTACAGTTAATCAGCAAATATTGTAAAGTTGCAGGATATAAAATTAACACACAGAAATCCCTTGCATTCCTATACACTAACAATGAGAAAACAGAAAGAGAAATTAAGGAAACAATACCATTCACCATTTGCAACAAAAAGAATAAAATACTTAGGAGTATATCTACTTAAAGAAACAAAAGACCTACATAGAAAACTATAAAACACTGATGAAAGAAATCAAAGAGGACACAAACAGATGGAGAAACATATTGTGTTCATGGATTGGAAGAATCAATATTGTCAAAATGGCTATACTACCCAAAGCAATCTATAGATTCAATGCAATCCCTATCAAGCTACCAATGGTATTTTTCACAGAACTAGAACAAATAATTTCACAATTTGTATGGAAATACAAAAAACCTCGAATAGCCAAAGTAATCTTGAGAAAAAAGAATGGAACTGGAGGAATCAACCTGCCTGACTTCAGACTATACTACAAAGCCATAGTCATCACGACAGTATGGTACTGGCACAAAGACAGAAATGTAGATCAATGGAACAGAATAGAAAGCCCAGAGATAAATCCACGAACCTATGGACACCTTATCTTTGACAAAGGAGGCAAGGATATACAATGGAAAAAAGACAACCTCTTTAACAAGTGGTGCTGGGAAAACTGGTCAACCACTTGTAAAAGAATGAAACTAGAACACTTTCTAACACCATACACAAAAATAAACTCAAAATGGATTAAAGATCTAAATGTAAGACCAGAAATTATAAAACTCCTAGAGGAGAACACAGGCAAAACACTCTCCGACACAAATCACAGCAGGATCCTCTATGACCCACCTCCCAGAATGCTGGAAATAAAAGCAAAACTAAACAAATGGGACCTAATGAAACTTAAAAGCTTTTGCACAACAAAGGAAACTAAAGCAAGGTGAAAAGACAGCCCTCAGATTGGGAGAAAATAGCAGCAAATGAAGCAACAGACAAAGGATTAATCTCAAAAATATATAAGCAACTCCTGCAGCTCAATTCCAGAAAAATAAATGACCCAATCAAAAAATGGGCCAAAGAACTAAACAGATATTTCTCCAAAGAAGACATACAGATGGCTAACAAACACATGAAAAGATGCTCAACATCACTCATTATCAGAGAAATGCAAATCAAAACCACAATGAGGTACCATCACACGCCAGTCAGGATGGCTGCTATCCAAAAGTCTACAAGCAATAAATGCTGGAGAGGGTGTGGAGAAAAGGGAACCCTCTTACACTGTTGGTGGAAATGCAAACTAGTACAGCCACTATGGAGAACAGTGTGGAGATTTCTTAAAAAACTGGAAATAAAACTGCCATATGACCCAGCGATACCACTTCTGGGCATACACACTGAGGAAACCAGATCTGAAAGAGACACATGCACCCCAATGTTCATCGCAGCACTCTTTATAATAGCCAGGACATGGAAGCAACCTAGATGCCCATCAGCAGATGAATGGATAAGGAAGCTGTGGTACATATACACCATGGAATATTACTCAGCCATTAAAAAGAATTCATTTGAATCAGTTCTAATGAGATGGATGAAACTGGAGCCCATTATACAGAGTGAAGTAAGCTAGAAAGATAAAGACCATTACAGTATACTAACACATATATATGGAATTTAGAAAGATGCTAATGATAATCCTATATGCAAAACAGAAAAAGAGACACAGATGTACAGAACAGACTTTTGGACTCTGTGGGAGAAGGCGAGGGTGGGATGTTTCGAGAGAACAGCATCGAAACATGTATATTATCTATGGTGAAACAGATCACCAGCCCAGGTTGGGTGCATGAGACAAGTGCTCAGGCCTGGTGCACTGGGAAGACCCAGAGGGAGCAGGTAGAGAGGGAGGTGGGAGGGGGGATCGGGATGGGGAATACATGTAAACCCATGGCTTATTCATGTCAATGTATGACAAAAACCACTCCAATATTGTAAAGTAATTAACCTCCAACTAATAAAAACAAATGAAAAAATAAATAAAAGATGCTTGCTTCCTGAGAGAAAAGCTATGACAAACCTAGAGAGCATATTAAAAAGCAGAGACATTACTTTGCAGACAAAGGTCCGTCTTGTTAAAGCTCTGGTTTTTCCAGTAGTCATGTATAGATGTGATAGTTGGACCATAAAGAAAGCGGAGTGCTGAAGAATTGATGCTTTTAAACTATTGTGCTGGGGAAGACTCTTGTTAGTCCCTTGGACTATAAGGGGATCAAACCAGTCAATCCTAAAGGAAATCAGTCCTGCATATTTATTGGAAGGACTGATGCTGAAGCCCCAATACTTTGGCCACCTGATGCAAAGAACTGACTCCTTAGAAAAGACCCTGATGCTGGGTAAGATTAAAGGCAGGAGGAGAAGGGGACAATAGAGGATGAGATGGTTGGATGGCTCACCAACCTGACAGACATGAGTTTGAGCAAGCTCCAGGAGTGGGTGATAGACAGGGAAGCCTGGTGTGCAGCAGTCCATGGGGTTACAAAGAATCAGACACGACTGAGCAACTGAACTGATATCAAATAAGCTTCTTTGGTTAAAACACAGGACAGTGAAAGAGAAAGCCCAAACAAACTTTTCAGTGAATTTATATATATATATATATATATGTGTGTGTGTGTGTGTGTGTATATATATATATACACACATATAAAATACGTCAATTTATCTAACATTACCAGAGTCAGTGCTTTCACACACAGCATTTCCAGATAACTGAAGTTCTCTAACAAGCCACCTCAAACTGGGAGTATTTATTTCCTAACCAGAACAAAAATTCCCTTTCACTACAAACGGTAGTGGCTAATTAAAAGAAGTCAAAGGGTCCAGAGCATAGATTTCCATACACAGCGAAATCTGTGTTTGGGTTGACTGAATCAAATGGAATACAAAGTCTAGGGAAATTTTTAAGGTGTTAAAAACTGTTTAGAAACAAAGTGTAGTGCTTCCAATAGAGTTCAAAATTAGTGATATCAGTAATCTTCAGGGTAAAAGATCATTTCCTTCCTTTTTGTGATTCTAAACTTAAAACTGACATTTCATTACCCTTAACTGTCATAAAGTTTTATATTTCCTTTAGGAGAATAAAATACAAAGGGAACATTACATCCTTGTCTGTTGAGCATCATGTTATGAGGACTGCAGCTTTGGAAACCAAAACTATGCTGGGATTCTTACTGGCTTTTTCCTATATGGTTTCAAGAACCTAAAAACTATTATTAGAGCAGTAACCCGAGATTATTATACTCTGTGCTATGCTTTATTGCTCAGTCGTCCCTGACTCTTTGCGATCCCATGGACTGTAGCCTGCCAGGCTTCTCCGTCCATGGGATTTCCTAGGCAAGAATACTGGAATGGGTTGCCATTTCCTCCTCCAAGGCAAATCCTTCTAGCACTCAAGAAAAAAAAAAATTTTTTTTTCTGTCTTAAATCTCTAGTAAGCTGATCTCAAAAGGATACTAACTTGATATGTTCCATAATCAACACTGTAAAGCCAGTGTCAATTTCCAAACAGCAAATGCCAATAATTTTGTTTCAACTTTGATATAAACTTTCTTCTTTTTGGCCACACCGTGGAATCTCAGTTCCCCAACCAGGGACTGCACCCAGGCCATTTACCTAGTCCTAACCACTGAACTGCCAGGGAATTCCTCTCTTCCTATTTGAAGCATTTGTTATTTTCTGAAGGATACAATGTTTTGTTCTTTTGCTAATCTGTGTAATAATACACCTAAGAAAACAATCACACATCTTTAGTTCTCAATCTGCCTACAATATTTAGGATTCCCTCCTAGTTTAGTATTGAACCCAGGAGACCAAGGTTCAATTCCTGGGTGGGAAGGAACCCCTGGAGAAGGAAATGGCGACATACTCCAGTATTCTTGCCTGGAGAATCCCATGAACAGAGAAGCCTGGTGGGCTGCAGTCATGGGGTTACAAGAGTTGGACACAACTTAGTGACTAAACCACTACCACATCGTTTATGTCAACACTATGCTTTACAGTTTATCATATCCTTCACTCTCACTGTTAAACAAAATATTTATGCACCAATTATATACAACTGAGGTTTTAATGGTCACAGGCTTTCATTTCCGTTCTCAAGCTCTTATATGTCTGGTCACTTGTTTTTATGATGACCCTGGGAGAGTGACAAGGGTATCACCTTGTTATCCCCATTTTTGCAGGTGAACAAATAAGCTCAAAGTTTAAGTGCTTACTTTTCTCAAGGTCAGATACCTTGTAAGACAAACTTGGAGCCAAGATTCCTTATGCTTAATCTATAAGCTATTATAAGAGACTACCTATTTGAGGTGAATTTCATTTGACACTTAATTTTTTCTTCTCCACTTTTCAATGATCCTTAAGTTGCTTTGATGTTCTTTTCAGTCTCTCCCACATGAAGCAGAAACCATGTCTTTTATTTCTTCCTGATTTTAAGTACACAGGGTGCAGTCTGATGTAACTGCTATTAAAAAAAAAAAAAAAAACCACCACCACATAAATTACCCATGCTGAATGCAGAAATAACCCATGTTAAAAGGAGGACACATCATATTTCCAAGTAGAGTTGACATTCAGGCCATATATGCCCTATTGTATCAGTGTGAAAATATTTAAGTACTGTTGGACAACACTTTTCTTCCGAGTTTTCTGAGAGGCATCCTCCCCGGTCCCTTAGATCCAGAGATCTAACTAGTGTCAATAGCTGGCACAGCAGAGGTGTGGGCTAACAGGTCAGTGGCTGTGCTTTATCAGTTGACAGGTATTTTTAATAACACATCTGCTTTGGGGGTTCCCTGGTGGCTTAGATGGTAAAGAATCTGCCTGCAATGTGGGAGACCTAGGTTTGATACCTGGGTCAGGAAGATTCCCTGGAGAAGGAAATGGCCACCCACTCCAGGATTCTTGCCTGGAGAATTCCATGGATGGAGGTGGCTGGCCGGATTGTGACCCATGGGGTCACAAAGAGTTGGACACAACTGAGTGACTAACACATTCACACTTCACTTTCATACCTGCTTTCAGAAAGGATCTTGGGATATAGGCAAGCCATTCTTAATCTCTAGGCTAAGTACTCTGTGGTATAAAGACATATCTTAGTATACCAGCACTGGCTTGTTTCCTATTGATGTAATTAAGAGGGGGAGGGGGAAAACCCTTATCTTGTTAACATTTTATTTACAGGTGAGTGTTAGTACTTGGTTTATCAAATCCTTTCTAATAAAAGTTACCTGAAAGGATGGCTTTGCAGGAAGCGGGTGTGGAGGAGAGTTAGATCCAGAGCATGTAGGAGAAGCAGTATCTGGAAATGTCAACTTCTAGAGCCTAGAGCAGAGTACTAAGAGAGAAGGCAGCAGAAGGCAGATTCAGGAAGTTGCCTTTTAATATCTTTGACCTATCATGAAACTTGTGCTCTTAATATTACTCTTAAACCAAATGAACTTTTTTCAAGAGATACGAGGACAGAGAAATAAAGCTCATCTCACCATATTAATGAATGGACTAAGTACCAAAATTTGAGGGAGAAAACTTACAAGTATTTTAGTTGAATAAAACCATTATAATGGCCATTAAAATGATGGGAAATATGGTGCTCATTCTGAAAGGAAGTTTCAGCATCACTGGATTTACAGAAGAGGAGGCAGCAAAAATGCACATCTGGAGGTGAAATAACATTGTAAACTCAACCTACATTAAATACCATAAAAGTAAACAGAGTCAAAAGACAGCATTATTTACATGTAACTGAGAAGAAAGGGAATATTACAGAGTTAAACTTTTCCATAACATGTAATGTTTATGTTAGCAAAAGCCTTAGTTTGTGTAAAATGACTGTGTGCCTTAATCCCACCCACCACTAGATTAAATAAGACAGTGAAACTGAGACTGATTCCTTCCTGATTTTACAGCTTTATTTGTGATATCCCTCTAAAAAAGAGACCAAAATGATTGTGAAGATGACTCATACCTATAGAGTAATTACAAAGTTCCACATTCACATAACGACAAAAGCCAAATGAAATATACTACAATTGTTTTACCTTTCAATTACTGTGTACAATACATCATAAGTAGGCATAGTGGTGCATTTGGGAGCTGATTGTACTCCCTGTGTAAAATTTTAGGAATGCGCACATACGAGTGTAGGTATACTTCCTTCTATCACAAATTAAAAGCAAGCATTTTCTATATAAAATTTTTATTTCTGTGTAAAACAAAGACAACTTCTGAAGGTCTAAAAAGGAAAATTATATACAACATTCAAAGCACTATTAAGTCATGAAACAAAGACGAATCTGAGGTAGAAGTCAAGCAATATAACCCACAACCTTTTTTAGGGGAGTATTTATTTCCAGCAATCATCATGCCTCTCCAGTAAGATCTAATTTTTAAAAAGTTCCAAGTTCCAAAAAATTAATAATCCATTTTCTATAATCAGATGTAAAACTATGACCAACAAAAGATACAACGTAAACTTTTGTCATGTTAACAAAGTAAATAATTTTACTAAAAGTTGCTGACACTTCTATCAGTAGTAGCCATAAGGAGGCCGTTGGTTGTAACCATAGTGTCCATATTGATGAGGGTAGTAAGGTTCTTGTCTGTGCTGTGGGTAATTGTTACCCCAGGATCGTCCATGCCATTGATTCGATCGATTGTCACTTGGCCACCCCCGTCTGCTATCCCTACCTCTAAACTGTCTGTTATCTTGCAACCTACAACAACAAAACAGAAAGATTTTTTATACTTCCCTTAAAAAAAAAAACACAAGAAATCTATCCTGGTGCATTCCATTTCTCAATCTAATACTCAGTAAACAAAAGAGTAAAAACCAGTTTTCTTTACAGAGTGTTACTGCACCAGGTATTCAAAACTTTCCTAAAATTCAGATCCAGTATTACACTGGATATACTTTGCAGAGAAGAGGTAAACAATAGCACCAAACTCAAAACAATAGGATGGTTCTGAAGCAAACTAAACCCATTCAATTGTTCAAAAGCATTATGGTAATATTCCTCTTATCTATTTTGAGGTATTAAATGGAAGTAATGTCTAAACTTCTTTCTAAATGGAAACCAAAACGATACGTTCTTTATGGAATTTAATGTAAACGTTTTATAGAAGACCCTAGATTTTTAAAGCATATTTGCAAAGAAAAATTAGTCCAGAGAAAGAATATTTTTTTTAAAAAAACCATTAAAATACACACATACACACAACTGCACAGCAAGGGGGAAAAAATATGGTGCTGACAAAATATTAAAACAAATATTTATCAGGCACTTAAGCAGTTACTAGGCACTCAGTATAGCACACTGAACAAAAACACTGATGCCTGCCCTCACGGGCCTTAAGGGCTAGATGATTCGAGCTGTCCTCTCCCAGATCAGCCATCTGCATTTACTCTTCTGAAGTAATACATACCGATTGCCTCTATTTCTGAGGCTGCCACCAGCTCTGCTATTCCATTCCTCAACAATTGGAGGAGACTCAGGAGGGCGTTTTAGGTATTCTTGGTATTCTTTGTCATCTTCTGTGAATCTACTGGCAAACATCTCTTCAAAATTTGGAACAGCTTCAGAAGTGTCAGTCATTCTGAGATTCTGTACAGGTTTTTAATATGTTTCTATTAGAATATTTTTTTTAAGTAACACCATCTTTACCAGATGGTGAGAAACTAGGAAGTAAACACTTTTAGGCAGAGTATGCATAAAGTCCTTGTGTACCTTTAAAACTAAGACAGGCTAGATTCAACTCAGTATTTCTTCATTACTGTAACAGAGGCACTGTTGCTAACTAGGAGCCTGGGATACAAAGATGAACAATGTATCATGAACCTTGCCCACAAAGAGCTCTCAGTCTAGTAGAATAGACAGATGTGGTATAAATATAAAGGGAGGAGAAGCAAATGTCAAGAAATGAAGCTGTGAAAGTGGGCAAGAGTCAAATAGTCAAATACCTTGTATTTGATGTAAACAACTCTGCTTCTTCTGAGGCAATGGGGTGGTTTAAGCAGGAGAGTCTCAAGAGCAAATTTACCATTTAGAAGGATCACTTTTCTATTAATAATACGGTAGAGAACAGATTAGTGAGTTTAAGGGCAGATTACTGCAGTAACATAGGCGACATGCTGAGGATTTAATCTAAGGCACGGGCTGTGAAAATAGTTTTAAAAGAATTCCAAGAGGAATCAGTCACTGAATAGACATTGTGAAGAGAGAGGGGATAAATGATAACGCCTAGGTTTCTGGCCAAATAATTGGTCAGGTAATGGTATCACAGGAACTAGAGAATGAAGGTGGGTGAAGATCCACATTGAGGTAAGTTAGTTATGGTACGTATATCCACATGAAGAGTCAGTTCACAGTTTAACTATCTAGGACGGAGAACTGGGTGGACAACGAATGCGATGGGAGACATCAATTTTGCTGGTGGATAATGCTGTGAGAAAGAATGAGACTCCTCAGGAAGGCTATGGAAAAAGAATATCAAAAAACAGAATCCTAGAGAACATCAGCATATAAAGAAGATAAAGAAGGGATAAGAGGAGAACCAAAAGAGATTATCATAGAAGGCAAGAGATTAAAGAGTGAAAGGTCATCAGTGTTTAATAGTAACTGGAAAGAACCAAGAAGAGAAAATTAATTCGATTTAGCCATTAGGAGCTGATTAGAGTAGCAGGGATTAAAGGAGGACTACAATTAATTAAGAAGTAATTTGAAGGTAAGGAAATAGAAATCTACACCGATTAGTCTACACTAAGCTTTCAAGAGGCCTGGCTGGAGACAGGAGAAAACACAAAGGGCAGCAGCTAAGGGGTTACTGGAAGATTATCTCTTTTTTTCCCCTGACTAAAACACCTGAGGGTTGGTAATAGGAAAATAAAAGAAGAGCCAACAAAGAAAGAAAAAGACTGAAAATACAGTAAAGACATGAAAATGGAAAGACAAATTTAAAAAGCTTTTAAACACACAGCTATTAAAGTCGAGGGTAATTACTATAGAATGGTATCATATATTCTTTCTTTTTTTCTCTAATACATTCTTATACTAGGTGTTCTGACACATGAAAAGAAGTACTATAAATATTATCTAATGGCTATGAAAACGGACATTTTTTTTCAGCTGAGTTTTCCAGGGCAATTATGGATTCACATTTGAAGCAGTATTTACCCAAATTTTCAGAGAGCCCCCTACCTTTGAAAAAAGATTTGACTTAGGCTGCAGAATGCCTAATCCTTGAGGAACCAGAGAAGAAAGAGTTCACTTCTTTTTATCTTCACCCAAGACCTGGAAGCCAGCCCTGGAAGTATTTTGGAGGTAGCCCCCCACGCCCTGGGGCTTCCCTGATAGCTCAACTGGTAAAGAGTCCACCTGCAATGCAGGATACCCCGGTTCAATTCCTGGGTCAGGAAGATCCCTTGAGAAGGAAAAGGCGACCCACTCTCAATATTATAGCCTGGAGAATTCCATGGACCGTCTTGTCCGTGGGGTTGCAAAGAGTCGGACAGGACTGAGCGACTTTCACTTTCACTTCACCCAATGCCCAGTCCTTCCTTGATGCAGTCCCATCCCCTACCTTTCCTAACCTAAGCCCTATCTTTCTGTTCTTTGCCTCAAGACTTGTTTTATTATGTGGGGCATATGTGACATCATGTAAAACTTTAAAAGCAAATCTCTCTTATCTGACATCCTAGAATTATTTTTCTTCTTGTATCAATTCAGTTTATAATAAAAAGCTTTTGTCAAAGAGATGTGATATTAGAAGACAGCTTTTTCATTAGTTTGTCTTTCCTCCAAATCCCTCAAAACTCATGCGAATATTTATAATACTACTGTTGTCCCAACAAAATTAAACAAAATTATTTGGATTAAAGAAACAGTATCTAGATGTTTTAACTTCTAGACATTAGAGTATGTCTTATTAAATACCAATGTGTCTGAGATTGGCAAACAGCTGTCAAATTCTCAAATCCAAGGTATAGTTTAAAATAGATTCAGCAGATTAAAACCCTGCCTCAATTTCTATAGGAATCACAGGAATCACCAGAAAGATGACCCAAACCTAACCAGAGGGGTGATAAAAACCATAAGGCAAGGCAAATGTGCTACTGTATTTTTATGTTTTCCCAGGATCCCCCTCCCATAAATAAGCAAATGTTTATCACCTTTATCATTATTGGTGAGGATGAAACTTAAATAGGATTTTCATTGATCCATGCTTTACTCACCTCAGGGGTTTGAAGCGGCTGTTCTGTTTAATGTTTAGATTGTGTAGATCTGTGGGAAGAAAAACAAAAAACTTGACTCCCTTGAAAGAAATTCTCAAAAGGTGTGTGCCGCGGGGACAGGAACCGTAAGGGTCTTGTTAATTAAGTGGTAGGATTAAAAGACTTCCGACACTAATCTGAAAGAGGGAATTGGAGCTGAAAGTGCTACCGAAGAGCTAGAAGACGCTACAAGACGTGTCCTCTGGGCCTTCAAAATCAATTCGAGCGTGAATAAAACTTGACAAAGTTCTTTTCTGTTAAAAAACCACCACCACAACAACAAAGTACAGATGTGTACTCGAGACGGCTAGTTTCTAGGCCCTAAATAAAACCACAGGGAACTTTCCCTGTGGGTCACTAACCTCGGAAAGGACTACCCAGAATGGGTAGTCATGCCCTGAGAGATGAACCCAGAGAATTAACCGACGAAGACACCGACTGAGAACCGCTGCGTTTCTCAGTTCTCTCTCGCAGCTTTGACTGTTGGGCTCCTTCTAAAGCACCTCGGCCCCAGGTGCGAAGGAAATTAGAGGCCGTGAGGGGGAAGCGGCTTCTGATTTCGCCAAAAAGTCTGGTCCCAAAACTGCAGAGCCCGAGGACACCTCGCCGGCCACTCAGTTCGGCCTGCCGGCCCGACTCCCTGTCCCCTGCAGCCCGAACGAACGACTCCTCCGCCCAGGACTGTGTCTATCCAGCTCAGGGCTCCGGATGCGCAGGGAAACATACCTCCGGTCCAGGGCGCTGGCACAGGACCTCCGTATACACGCCTCCACCTCTCCCAGGTAACAGAGCCACTTCGGCCAGAATTCGACCGCCTCCTGACTTCCGCTTCCGGCGCGCTGAGGCCGAGGCAGGCCTGTGAAGTCTCGCGGGATCTCCGGCTCTCTGTGTGTATTTTCCGCAGTTTTTTCGAAGATGATGCTGGCTCGCGCAGGGCTCTGCGAGAGTAGTTAGGTCGGACTGTAAGTGTTGATGCTTTCCGTGCGCTTCCAACCGGCCTGGTGACTGGCAGAAAGAGACGCAGCGCTGTATTTTGAGCCCCCTTAATTTGGAGCCGGCGACGGCTAGGGACGAAAGTTCTGGAACTTCTTAGCTGAGAAGGGCGGGAAAAGCTGCTTTTGGCCGCCGGCGCCGAGTCTGCGTGAGGAACTTGAGGCGAATGCCGGCCGCAGAGTAGGCCCGAGGGGATCCCTTCAGCGATGCTACAGCTTTCACTCCTGTTCCGGCGAACCTCAGTAGTAAGATTTCTCTAGTCCGTTTTGTACCTGTTTTTGCCGAAACACGGCCCCGCTCTGCTCCAGCTTAAGTCGTCAGTACCCAGCTCCCTTCAGGAGTTTTGTTCGTTTCTTCTGGAATGTTCGTAGGTGTATAAACGCTGACTGTTTCGCAGTGTATTTTGGCCTCCTTCGTCCCGAATTGCTTTCCATAGTGGCTCCCGCATTTCCTTAATACTCATGAGTTTCCAGCTTGGAAACATCAATGTTTCTATTTGATGCCATTTCTGTTTTCCCCGTTGATACTGACCAGCGTTCTTGGCCTTTCTCAATCAATAGAAATTGACTAGAGACAAGAAATTCAGGGGAGTCTCTGTAGAGGCTCATCTCTCTATCTTGGGATGTTGAAATTCTATCCTTTAATTAAAGCTGAATGAAATAGTAGCTCCATCTAGAAATAAGTTTTCCTTCTACTCAATGTTCATTATGCTCTGGGAACCATTCTTAATCTGTTCATTAAGTACTAGTTTCTCTGTTGGAACTAAAATTATTTTTGTACAAGTCTTTTTTCCCTACTAGACGATAATCATTCATTTCTGCATCCTGAGTGTGTAATGTAGTGTACTGTATAAAATAAGCACTCAGTGTTTGTGGAATGAATGATGAACTGTGAATGTTCCAATCTACTTTTTACAGACACTATCCTGGCTCAAGTATGAAAGAGTATGGATGGGGAGATAGGATAATCTTGGTGTTGGGTAATAAAGGTGAGAACAGAAAGACCAAGATTACAGTAACTGAGTGGTATAGTAGCCAAGTGGATGATGGGAGAAAAGGATCAGGAGGAATCAGAAAAGACTCCCAATTCTTAAGTCTTGGAAATTGTAACTGAGAAGGGATGTGCATAGCATGTGTTGGTTTTAAAACAAAAATGAGCTCAGAGCTCAAAAAAGATATGTAGAATTTGAGATAGTAGTGAAATATTCAGAAGAAAAATCTTAAGAGGGTTTTAGAAATACATGACTAAAGCTGTTGAAAGAGAGGCTGTATCTAAATAGGTAAATGTGTGAGTCATCCGTGAAGAAACAACAGTTGAAAACATCAGTGTTTATGATCTTTCCGAAGGAGAAAGGATTTATAGAGAAAAGCAGAAGGCCAAAATCCACAGGTCAGGAAATAACCCATATTTAGGAAGAGGGAATAGGAAATAATAAACTTGAAGGGGAAATTGGAATAAAGATGAGTAGCAGTGTAACAGTTGAAAAACTCAGGCAAATGCTTGCCTGGTTGGTATCAGCAGTCAGAGACGATATTTGGGAAATCAGTTTTTAAGTCCAGCTTTCTGATTTCCTTGTGACTTTATTAGTGTTATTTCTAGGTAATGAGAACTTACATAGAAAAGAGTATATTTCTTTTCTTTAAATTCCAAAACTGCACTTAGGAGCTCCTAGGCTTCAGAGAGTTTCTGTGAAAAGCGGGATGCCAGCCAATTTTCAAATGAAACTATTTATGCATATAATATTTTCTCATATTCTGATATCTTGTCAGTTACTATATTTCACTTTCTGGCATCACTGAGAAATAATCTGTTCCATGAAAGGGAATTTTCCAGATAACTGACAGCCTTTAAGCAACAAAACTTGTTCACTGGAACCACTTTTCTAGAAATGTACATTAAATATAATACTTAATTCTGTACCGTAACCAGAGTAAGGGGGCCATAATTTAATCTTTGCTTGGCAATTAAGGATAATTGTTACAGCATCAGCTGCTTGCCCAGTGGCTCAGTGGTAAAGAATCCACCTGCCAATGCAAGAGGTAAGAGTTCAATCCCTCAGTCATGGAAGGTCCTATGTAGAAAGAAATAGCAACCCACTTCAGTATCCTTGCCTAGAAAATCCCACTGGTCAGAGGAGCCTGACTGTAGTCCATGGGGTCACAGAGTCAGGCACAACTTAACAACTAAATAACAACAGTAATAACAATTATATTCTGCTGGGTAGTAATGTGTTTGGGGCCTGTTAATACATATGGAAAAAATTACCTTTTATTAGTTGACTTTGCTGTTTCTGTTATTACTGTTGTAGCTCAGTGTTTTATCTTCTCATAGCTTTATAGATTGACCTAGTTTGAAGCCTCACTTTGACCCAGAGATCTAGAGGCAAACACTCTAGCAGAAGTCCCAGGGGTAATCGTAGCAACAAAGAGTTTTCTGAGGCTGTGAGTGAATTTAAGACAATAATCATTTTTAAGATGATTAAACTGGGGCTGAAGAGGATGTATAATTTGTTCAAAGGAACAGCCAGTAAGTGGCAGAACAGGATTTGGATCAAGTCTGTGATACCTAAGGCTGCCTTGCTTTTTCCTCAGTGAAACACTATTTTCTCCTTTTCATTCTCTACTGTACAAGTCTTGAGCCACATTAAACAACTTTGCTGCTGCAACACAACCCGGACTCTTCCTCTCCACAGCTGATGTGGAGCTCCAGAAAGCAGGAACTCCTGCAACCTCCCCACCAAAAAGTGAACTCCACATGGTACCTGTTTCCTCACATTGCTTACCTTAAAAATATATATTTCTCTTGAAATTGTATTTCATAAGCAGAACCCAAGTCAAATGACTTGTTCCTGGCTTAAAGGAAGACTGGGCCAGTGAACTTCTAGTATCATCCTTGGAGAGAGAGTGCTCATCAGGTAGTAAATTGTCTGAACAGAAAGATATTCAAAAAATGCTGGGCAGCCCAGAAATGTGACATTTATCCACTTTAGCTTAATCACACTTTGCCTTGTATTATGGTTCATTTTATATATAAAATCACAATATTGAAGTGTTGAAAGGATTATCTGGTTGAATGCCTTTTTTCCTCTTAATAAACACCCCTAAGAGATTAAATGACTTCTCCAAGGTTGTAGAATTGATCAATGACAGAACTAGACCTATAATCTACAGGTATTCTTCATTAGTTTGACATCTTTTTGAGTGTTAGATGCCAGGTACTGTTCTAGGCCCTGAAAACATCAAGGAATAAGGATAAAAACCCTGCCCTCGTGGAGCTTCTATTTCTAGTGGGGGAGATAGACAAATAAAAAAATGAATATGTATGTACTATGGAGAGTAATTGAGCAGAGTAAGAGCACAGAACGTCATAACAGGGTGCTGCTTTGGTTAGCATGGTCAGGGAATGTGTGCATGATAGTTTTCATCTCAGCCCATTTCCTTATATGGTGGAATCCCTCTTTTCTCTCCTATTATGAATGTAAAAATTGAATACTTTGTTTATTTTTAACATCCATACCATTCACAAGGGAGTAAAAGAATATCTCTCTCATTTCTGGGACAAGGCAGATTTGCTGAGTTTGTAGTTTCATAGACTGTGCCCAGTGGCACAATTTAACTTCTGTTTCTATAGCTTGAGTTGGAATTACAGGCTCCTAAATGTTCTTTCGTCTTTATATTGTGTTATTCAAACCATTTCCCCCTTTCCACCCCACCCACTCTACTGTATCACAAACACACCAGAGCACAAGGGTTGAACTCAATAAATAAGTTCCTAAAAGAGAATTTAAAAATGATAATCTTCCACTCATTTTTTCTGACCTACAAAAAAATCTCATCATGTTTCTCTGCTCTGATTTTATCTTTTGCAAAATGGGAATAATAATCCTTGCTGATTGTCTGCTTTATAAGATATTGTAAGAATTAATCATTGCATATATAAAGCACTTTAGGCTCCAATGAAGAAAGATGCTATGTAAATTATAATGATAAAGTTATTATATGTTACATGAAGGTTTAATCTCCAAGAGGGAAACATTTCAAGTTATAGGAGGCCTTGGTTTAGATCCACATTTGTACTCCTGTGGCTTTAATTACATGGAATGGTTTTGATCAGAGATTACAGGATTTTAACCCAGTTCTCCACCTCAGGGTCAGCCTCCCACATCCAGAGTCCTTTGTCTAGGGGCCTTTATTCAGGACACTGCAGAAAGCAAGCCAGTGCCTGTTGCAAGTTTGTTTGCTATCTGAGTATTTCTATTTACCCTAGAAGCCAGTTGATATTGTTAAAGAAATCACAGAAGGAGAGATAAGCAATCTTGGGGAAGACAAACCTATGAATTGGTCCTAATAGGTTGGACTTAAGTCTTTTCCAGTTCTAAAGTGTGTGATTGTGATATGAAGGTGTTTTTTTTCTCCTTTTCCCTATTGTTATATGAGTTAAGGACACAAGCTATGTTTTCCAAGTAGACATAATTTGGAAAAGTTGCTTAGTGTTTGTCTATTTCTATTCCATTTGACAGGCCCCTCCACGGCTAAATGATGGATCTAATCTTCATTATCCTTCCTTTGTATTTTTGTTTCCTGTTTTCTCTGTGGGCTCCACTGGCTAGCTCTAGTCATCAGTGCTTGGTCCTGTCCACCTCTTCCTCAGATGTGTGTGTTACCCTTAGAAAGGACCTCGGAAGTGTGTGGAAAGGCCAAGAGGCTTGTCCACAGTTTACTCTTAGCCACTCCTTCCCCTGTAACACCATACTCTCCCTCCAGGTACTTTTCTAGAATGTTTTCCAGTGAAGTGATGCTCACAGTTCAAGTGTTCAATGCATTTTCCAAGCACTGGAAAGTGGCATGAGTAAGTCAGGATCTCTCTGAGGGTGAACTGCTGCTATCTTACCCATTAAAAAAAAATTTTTTTTAATATTTATTTATTTGGCTGTGCTGGGTCTTCATTGCGGCGCATGGGATCTTTAGTTGTGGCATACAGACTCTTTAATTGCAGCATATGGGATCTAGCTCCCTGACCAGGGATTGAACCCAGGCCCCCTGCATTGGGATTGTGGAGTCCTAGCCACAGGACCGCCAGGAAAGTCACTTACTTCAAGAGGGCAAATCTTCTAGGTCCCATTCCTGGCTTTTGGCAGGCTCACTGTCCTTGGTGACAGGTGGCATAATCTTCCATTTTGTGAAGCCAGCCTTGCCTGGTCATCTTTCAAAAGAAAGGTACAAAAAAGCCCCATTTTCAAACAGATATTCAGGCAATGCAAATATCTTCAAAACAAGTGAGTATATTGTAGGGAGTAGAAAGAGGACCAGGCAAGGAGTCAAGAAACTTGATTAAATCAAACTATTACTCTCTGTGGATTATCATGCAGATCACCACTTCTCTGGGCCTTGGTTTTCTCATTTTCTTATTTTGCAGATAATATTGAAGCTTCAATATCAATTCCCTTGATTTCCCAATCTCACAGGGAAAGACCTCTGCTGCAGGGTGACCTCTTTCTGCCCCCTTTCACCTTTTGTCTTCCAGTCTCTTGCTGCTGTGTCTTCACAGCAGTGAAGTGTCCCCTTAGCTCTGCTGAACATCACTCCTGTAGTTAACTCCTTCTCTTCTCTGTTTTCAACTCTCCTTCTGTAATGGCTCCTCCCACCCCCACCACACCGTGTAAACTTGCTCAAGTTTCTCCAGTCTCAAAACAAAACTGATACCCTGTCTCAGTCCTGTGTCCTCCTATAAAGATCTCGGATCTCCTTTCCCCCTCATGGGGAGCATCTTACAAAGAGTGCCCACAGCCTCAGCATTTTACCCTCCTCTCTTTTCTGTTCACTGCAGTCGGGTTTCTGCCCACAGACACGCCACTGAAACCACACTGGCAAAGTTCCCCAGACAAAGTTGACCTAGGGCCAAGTTCAGCCGCTGTTGGTTTAAAATCTTCAGTTTATTTAATATCTGGGAAGCATTTGACACTTTTATCTCCTCCCTCCCGTAAACCTTCTTCTCACTCTGTTTTCAGATTTCTCATGATTCTTCTGTGCCCTGGATTGCTGTTTCTTTCTCCTTGGCTGATGCCTCATTCCCCTGCCCATGGCCCTGACTCTGTTCTCCTGGTGTTGCCCTTGAATACTCAGGCTCTTCTATGACTTCAGCTTCCCACTCTGTGCTGATGACTCAACAATGGATATCCCCAGACATCCATCATATCTGAGCTCTAGACTTGAAAGTATTGCTGCATGCTAGAAACTTCTATCTGATGTCCAGCAGACATCTCTAGCATGTATCTTAATGTGAATTCATCTTTCTTCCTGAAACTGTTCATATGCCTTTATCTTTGTTTTCAGAGAATGATTCTTTCCAGTTACCCACATCAGAAACCTGGAAGTCACCCAGGACTCCTTCTTCTCTCCCATCCTACCCACCTAGGCCCTTCCCATGTCCTGTGGACTTCAGCTCCTGACCATCTCTTCTATTTATTCACTCTTCTTTTCTTCCATCATTCTCTTTGTTCTGACCCTCATCCCTTCTCATGCAGACCAGGTGATGGCCTCTAACTGGTTCCCATATACAGTCAGTGCGTTTATCACAATGCATTGTAATTTGTTTATGTGTACTTAAATGATAAGCTCCTTGAGAGGAAGTCTGTATCTTTCATGCCTTTAGCAATTAACATAGAGTCTGGCAGCCCATATATGAACATTATATGAATAATGTTCAATAAATGTTTATTGATCTTGCCCCTGCCTTCTCCACTGTATGTTAGACTAATCTTTTCCTACTTCCTCCCCTCTTAGTACACACTCTGCCTAGGTAAAGACCCAGCTCACCTCCTGAGCATAGCACGTGTTCCTCAGACACCCATTTGTCATGGTACCTGCATCACCTCATTGAGTCTGTTTTCAAGTCCATCTTCCCTGTGAGTATCAGGCTGGAGTCTCTGCCTTGCCAACACCTAGCCCTGGGACTGACACACACGAGGCAGTGAAGAAGCCTTGTGACGAAATGAGTGAAAGAGTTAGACTTGCTGAGCTTCAAGTTCTCCTCCAACTCCAAACCTATACAGTTTGATACAAAAACTGACGTAATCTCAAAGTTTTCTCCCAGCAGATGGTCAGAACAGTTGAAACACCAATTCAAACAGTTGGCAAATATAAAGGTAAACATTTAAGAAAGTGAGTCAGAATGAAGGTGAATCCTCCAAAAGGAGTGAGAACATTGGCACAACAGTGTCTCCATGTAGTCATAAGTACCCCCTTTGCATCTGATGGTGGGTTCCATATGTTCCTCTCAAGGCGTGTGACACATACGCCTTGAGAGCTTCTCAGGAGGGTGGGTGACAAGCTACTGATGACTAAACCCCCACTGGCTAGAAATGAGCTGAAAGCGTGTTATTTTTCTGGAACAAAAATTAGTTTTTTTTCTTCAGCATTTTAATTTGCTCATTTTTGTAAACTAAACACAAACTTTAGTCATTTATTTAATATTTGTTCTGTTCAGTTAAAACTCTAGGAAAAATCCCTAATCTAAAGACTCTTAAGATTTGCAACTTATTTTTCACTCCACAAGCATTTATTAGCACCCAATATATATTTCTAGGCTCAATGTTGGGGTAGTGAAAAGATTTTTTAAAATGTAAAATACAAATCTTAAGATCTAATTGAAGAATCAAGCAGAGGATAGTTAGGATGTAGATAGGAATAATGTAGAAGAGTGCATCGTAACCTGATGGAGTGCAGGAAAAGGTAATTCCAACTGGATATCCAAGTATGAGAGGCCTCAGAGTGGAGACACTATCAACTCAAAGGGAAATCAACCAGGAGAAATTTACTGAAGGTGGTGAATCTCCAATAAGCACATAAACACACAGAGTATATAGATTGCTGGCAGTAGCACCTGTGTGTAATTTGGATTTGAGGGGTAGAGAGGATGGAGACTGGCTATCCTTCTGTTGAATGCTCTTCGGAGAAAGACTCTGAGACTGCTCCATCTCCCTCTTCAGGCCACCTCGTACTACTCCTCTCTCCCAAGTTCCCTCAGGGGACCCCTGACCCACTGTCATATTTGGGGTATGAGTTGTGATCCTGGCTCACTTGGGAAAATGCACGTTTCCCTTCAGAATTTTGCATATTCCACTTAGACATTGTCAAGGACTGACTCCGTTTTCCCCAGGGCAAGCAGGAGTCGGCCCCCACCCACAGGTGGGTGTGCATCTCCACAGAAGTCGTCAGCATCTGCAGATGGGGACGGTGCTGACTTTAGATGCAGACCAACCTGAGTGACTTTAGCCAAGAGAGAGGTTCAGTTTCCTAATTTCTAAAATGCAATTATGATAATCATTTCCACCACCTACAATGTAAGAATGAACAAATGTCATTTTTTCATCAGTTTTCCAGACCAAAGGAGAACACTCTGACTTGGCTGGTTTGAATAGTAGGAAGAGGTTCTGATGCAAACATTTCACAATAGTCCTGTGAAAACAGCCCTGTCAAAATGTGGGCACCTCTACTGCTACTATTTATTGAGCGTTTACTACAAGCCAGCCAGCTGGGCAACACTTTTATGTTACCTCATTTCATCCTCACAATAACATACCAAGGTAGATATCTCTTTTTTTTTTAATTTTTATTACATATTTATTTTTTTGCTGTGTAGCTTGTGAGGTCTTAGTTCCCCTACCAGGAATTGAATCTGTGTTCCCTGCAGTGGAAGCACAGTGTCTTAACCAATGGCCCACCAGAGAAGTCCCTATCTTCTTCTTTTTTATTTTTAAAGCAAGGCTTAGAGATGACAGGTAATTTGTCCAAGGCTACACAAGCAAACAAGAAATGAGGTTTGACTTCAACTCTCCTATTTCCATAGAAGGGACACCAGAAGACCTGAAGAACAACATGTTTGAGCTGGAGTTTGTGGGTTTTTTTGTTTTTTTTTTTTGAGAAGTAGCTGTGTGACAGGCTCTGTGAGGAGAGAGTAGAATGCAGATGTTTTGTGGCATCAAAAGTTGCTAAAAGTCATGAATCGTTGCTAACAGTCATGAATCTCTTACAAAAAGTGATTCTTGTGGTATATCAGTTACGTGGAGGGGTGAGGGGAGAGGAAGAGAAATGAGAACAGCAGCTTTGAACCAGCTTGAATCTATGGCTAGCACTTCAGTGAAGACCTGGAGTACCTGGCCATGGAGCACAGAAGAGAAGATTTTGGCCTAGAAAATGTTAAGAGTAGGAGTGAATAATTAAAATCTCTGTGTCCAAATACCTAACTCTGGGTAATCTACCTGCTTGACATACCCCTGGGAAAGGTGACAGTCCTGACATGAATAATGGCTGTGCAGAAACAGCTGGTTCTCTGTTGCCCTTGTATCAGTCCTCCTCTTCTTCCGCAGAAAGAGGGAGTTTTCAGGCACTGGTTCATACCTGCACTGACAGAGTCAGAGTTTAACAGCAAGAGCCATCAGTTTTTGATTCCAGGAACGCTTTACAGTCTATTTGAATTTTAAAATAAATTCCAAACAGCAAGTTGTTGCATTTAAACTGTCAGGTGTAGGCTGGCTAGCCCCCCAGGCTCAGGATTCTCGGTGCCAGGATTACTGACATTTATTTAAAAATGGTGTCAAAGTGGAAAAAAAAAAAAATACCTTTAGTGTTATTTTAGTGGTTTTGCCTTCCCAACAGCCTTTACCCATCCTCTCCCCCTCTCTTTCTCTCTGTATGTGTATGTGTGTCTGTTTGTCTCTCTGTCTCCCACTTTCTCTCCTCCACCCCCCTCCCTTGTCCCTCCTGTCTCTGACCACCACTTCTTCCCTCACCTAGTTCAGAATTCTTAAGAGAGGAAGGACAGGAGTCCCCAGCATTGGAAACAGAAACCATGCCCTGCTGCCCTTTAGTAAGCTGGCACAGCAGGAGGAAGCACTTGAGCTCCCTCTCCCTCCCAGAATGATTTTAATTACCTGCACCTGCAGTGTGATCCTGAGCCCAGGCCTCAGCCGAAAAATCCAGAAATTAGATTGCTTGTTACCAAGGCTTGGGTCTGTTAACCAAGCTTATTTAAACGAACCACCATACTGGTTTCTTGTTAGATCAGATACCAGCTTGTTAATTCACAATGAGAAATACACCTTCCTTTCCATCAGTGACTCAGGGTGCCCCTTCCCCAGTGTCTCAGTATCTGGGCACCACTTGGGGCCATGAACTCTGGCCTTGCACCTCTGCATCCTGGAACACAGTTGGTGCTCCATAAATATTTGCCAGACTGAATTGAATTTTGCCAGGGATAAGATGTATGTATCTTCAGCCATTTTTAGTCAAACAGAACCTAGAGATATTTTTACCCCACATATTAGTTTAGTCGAATGCTATTTCTGAGCCACAAAGATCCTTGCAAACACTGCAAGGCAAGATTTATGAAGTAGCCATTTAAAAAAAAAAAAAATTTTTTTTTTCCACACAGCTGACTTCATCATAAAGAACATTCATCTCAGGGGATTTACCTAGCAAGATATCATTCTACTTCATTTTGTGTTTCCTCTTTTCCTTTACATCCAAAATGAATGCAATAAAGGATCCCACTGTGCCCCAGGTAATAATAGCACAGGCAACTATAGACTGTCCACCGTGTCCCTGAAATAGATTCTCGGGTAGAAAGAACAACAGTGCTGTCATTTAGTGAGTGCTACGGGAAGCAAGGGTCGGAGCCGAAGACACAAAAAGACTTATGAGTCAGTGGAGTCCAATTTAGTCTTGATGGAAGCACAAGGCACATTATTAGATCCATTTCAGGGAAAATTATATTGTTGGAAAGAAGAGTCCTGTCCATTTGTCAAGCCCTGTCACTAAGGTCCCTGGGGATAGGGATCTCTTCTCAGAGCCCCAAACAGGCTTTCCCTTTTCTTGGTTCTACAGACCCCATGAACTGTAGCCCACCAGGCTCCTCTGTCCGTGGAATTCTCTAGGCAAGAATACTGGAGTGAGTTGCCATTTCCTTTTCCAGGGGATTTTCCCGACTGAGGGATTGAACCCGGGTCTCCTGCATTACAGGCAGATTATATACCATCTGAGCCAGCAGGGAAGCCCCTAATTTATTAATAAATACTCCTAAAGGTTTCCATACCCATGTGACAGCTCTGTCCTCCCCTTTCCTCCAGCAGGTAGAGTTTCTGATCTGAAGTTTAGGAGGTTTTGCTCAAAACTCTTGGCTGCCATGACACTACTCTCTCTGAGGTCAGTGTGTCCAGGACTCAGCCCTTGACCTCTTCTCATTCTCCATGCATGCGCTTCGTGTGAACTGTATTTATTCCTGTGGCTTCCACTGCCACTTGTATTGCTAGTACTCTTGACTCTTAGTTACGGTGTATGGTTCTGACTGTGTTTAGACATCAGTATATTCTGTGCCCAAATCCTCTTCCATCCCTCATTGGATATCTCATATCCCTTTTCATCAGGCTGCCTGTTCAGTTCAGTTCAACATTTACTGCATATGTTTGGCAGAGGTCTTCTGTAGTTGTCGAGGATACTGAGGTTCCATTCTATTTAAGTGAATATTCCTCTAATTAATTTGCAGGGTTCTTTATTTTAACTATCCAGTCATTGTAGTAATCCCTGAAGTCTTAACTATCACCTACTGTTCTCTTTCTCTCCCTGCATCCTCCCTAAGGTTATTCGTTAGTACAGTTTCAGTTTCATAGAGATAATTTTCAAATATCCATATCTGATTCTAGCTATCTTACCTGTCTCATTTAATGTATGCACTTAGATGTCCCTTTGTGTCCTTAAAATAAACATCTGCTGTGGCTTTGGTCTCTGAATCTCTAAAATGCAGAAGTGAATGGGGAGATAATTTAGTAAGTTGCAATGTGTCAATGCAGTACAGCTTTTCGCCTCTATTTAAAATGCTTACAAACAACTATGGATAATTACTGCTTCTCTATTCACTTTCTTAACTCCCTCAAGGAGAATCCCTTTGTTTTCTAATCAGGAAAGGGAGTGAGATGATCAGTTTTGTCTCGCAGGGGAAGGTGGAAGAGAGACAGCAGTTTGCTGTCATCTTGCAGCCACACCTAGTGAATACCCAAAGATTTCTCAGAACCCTTCAGTTTCTTTCTCTCCTCTCATTCCAAGTGCATGGCTGTGACGATAGCTGCCTTGATGTTGAACCTTTAATTTGCCTTTCTCCCCTTCTCCAAACAGTACTTTTAAGACTGTGAGCTGCCTGAGAAAAGAACCATTCACTTCTGTAACCCCAAATAGTAGAAGAGCATACAGTTGTAGAAAGAAGGAGGAATGTCTTTCTGTTCTGTTATAGGATGAAAAAAAAGGCTGACTGCAAATCAGCAAGTGTAGAGTACTCCATTTAGGTAAAGACAGGGGAAAAGGAACTTTCACTCTTTGAAAGGGTGTATGAGAACCGGAATGCCTCCGAAAAGGGGACTGTGCACTGGAGGAAGAATGGTGGCAGAAAAACTTTTCACTATAAACCCTTTTGTACCTTTTGAAATCTAACCCTGTTGAATTTTTTCATGATAAAAAATAAGTAAAATTTAATTTTTTAAAAATATGTTGAATGTATTTGAAGTATCCAGAATAGGCAGACATGCAGAGAGAAAGCAGATTAATGGCAGCCAGGGGCTAGGAGGAAGAGGGAATGGGGAGGGATGGCTTAGTTGGGTCTGGGCTTTCCTTTCAGAATAATAAAATTACTCTGCAACTGAATAGTGGTCATAGTTACACAACATTGTGAATGTACAAAATGCATTGTACACTTTAAAGTGGTTAAAGTGGTGAATTTTGTTACAGAAATTTTACCATAATTTTATATATGTGCTAAGTTGCTTAAGTCGCTTCAGCCCATATCTGTGTGTGTGTGTATATATATTAATGAGTGAATGAATGAATAAAGTGCCAATTTATATTAGATATCAATGAGATATCTGTGTGATCAGATATCTCTGCTTTGTGAAGTTTTCAGTGGAAAATTCCAAATGTAGAACATTCCAAAAAGTAGAACAGAGACATGGACCCCACTTACCTACCACTCAGCTTCAACAGTTAGCAATTCATGGCAAATCTGACTCCGTTTATATCTGAACACTTGTCCTCTATACCTACTGGATTATTTTGAAACAAATTGTACATATTTCAGTATGTATCTCATAAAAGCTATTGACTCTTTATTGAAAAAAAAGCTTACAGTGCATTATCAACCTAAAAAAATTAAGTTATTCCCTAATGTCATCGAAGAGCTGTGTTCATGTTTCCTAGATTGCCTCACAAACGACCCCCTTAGGGCTGACTTGTTGCTCTGTGGTTTTAAAGTAACCAATCTCCTTTTCCCAGGACTGACTGGGTCAGTTCATTCTTAGCCATAATGAGATCTGGAGGAATTTAAAGTTTCTTATCTGAACATCTTGAAGTTGGACAAGATGCTATTAAAGTTATGTTTCTACTCAAACATTTTCTAAAGAGTTTCTGATGAGCTCTTTTGCCTGCTGGGGCCCACAGTACTGTATGGCAGTACATGTCAGTGATGAAATGCCAATGTAATGATTGAAATCCTAATTTGAGAGGCCCCAGTTGGGCACTGGAACTCACCAGCAAGAACCTCTTTATTCCCCCTCTTGATTAGTAACTTAACCATTCCTGAAAGTGCAAGTGAAAGTTGCTCAGTTGTGTCCGACACTGTGACCACATGGACTGTACAGACCATGGAATTCTCCAGGCCAGAATACTGGAGTGGGTAGTCGTTCCCTTCTCCAGGGAATCTTCCCAAACCAGGACTCGAACCCAAGGTCTCCTGCATTGCAGGTGGATTCTTTACCAGCTAAGCCACAGTTCAGTTCAGTGACTCAGTCGTGTCCAACTCTGCAACCCCATGGGCTGCAGCACGCTAGGCTTCCCTGTCCATCACTAACTGCAGGAGCTTGCTCAAACACATGTCCATCAAGTTGGTAATGCCAACCAACCAACTCATCCTCTGTCCTTCTCCTCATCCCTTCTCCTCATGCCTTCAGTCTTTCCCAGCATCAGGGTCTTTTCTAATGAGTTGGCTCTTTGCATCAGGTGGCCAAAGTATTGGAGCTTCAGCTTCAGCAATAGTCCCTCCAATGAATATTCAGGACTGATTTCCTTTAGGATGAACTGGTTTGATCTCCTTGCAGTCCAAGGGACTCTTAAAAGTCTTCTCCAACACCACACTTCAAAACCATCAATTCTTCGGCACTCAACTTTCTTTATGGTCCAGCTCTCACATCCATACATGACTGTTTTAAAAATCATAGCTTTGACTAGATGGACCTTTGTTGGTAAAGTAATAACGTCTTTGCTTTCTAATATGCTGTCTAGGTTGGTCATCGCTTTTCTTCTAAGGAACAAGCGTCTTTTAATTTTATGGCTACAGTCACTGTCTGCAGTGATTTTAGAGCCGAAGAAGATAAAGTCTGTCACTGTTTCCATTGTCTCCCTATCTAGTTTGCCCTGAAGTCTGGGACCGGATGCCATGATCTTCATTTTTTGAATGTTGAGTTTTAAGCCCACTTTTTCACTCTCCTCTTTCACTTTCATCAGGAGGCTTCTCAGTTCCTCCTCACTTTCTGCCATAAGGATGGTGTCATCTGTATATCTGAGGTTATTGATATTTCTCCCAGCAGTCTTGATTCCACTTGTGCTTCATCCAGCCCAGCATTTCACATGATGTACTCTGTTGCTGCTGCTGCTGCTGCGGCTAAGTCACTTCAGTCGTGTCTGACTCTGTGCGACCCCATAGACGGCAGCCCACCAGGCTCCCCCATCCATGGGATTTTCCAGGCAAGAGTACTTACTGGAGCGGGTTGCCATTGCCTTCTCCCGATGTACTCTGCATATAAGTTAAATAAGCAGGGTGACAATATACAGCCTTGACGTACTCCTTTCCCAATTTGGAACCAGTCCATTGTTCCGTGTCCAATTTTAACTGTTGCTTATTGACCTGTATACAGCTTTCTCAGGAGGCAGGTAAGGTAGTCTGGTATTCTCATCTCTTTAAGAATTTTCCACAGTTTGTTGTGATGCACACAGTCAAAGTCTTTAGCATAGTCAATAAAGCAAAAGTAGATGTTTTTCTAGAACTCTCTTGCTTTCTATGATCCAGCGGATGTTGGCAATTTGATCTCTGGTTCCTCTGCCTTTTCTAAATCCAGCTTGAACATTTGGAAATTCTAAGTTCACATACTGTTGACGCTTTACTTGGAGAATTTTGAGCATTACTTTTGCTAGTGTGGGAGATAAGTGCAGTTTTACGGTAGTTTGAACATTCTCTGACACTGCCTTTCTTTGGGATTAGAATGAAAACTGACCTTTTCCAGTCCTGTGGCCACTGCTGAGTTTGCCAAATTTGCTGGCATATTGAGTGCAGCACTTTCACAGTATCATCTTTTAGGATTTGAAATAGCTCAGCCGGAATTCCATCACCTCCCCTACCTATGTTCGTTGTGATGCTTCCTAAGGCCCACTTGACTTTGGACTCCAGGATGTCTGGCTCTAGGTGAGTGATCACACCATCGTGGTTATCTGGGTCATGAAAATCTTTTTTGTATAGTTATTCTGGATATTCTTGCCACCACCTCTTCTTAATATCTTCTGCTTCTGTTAAGTCCATACCATTTCTGTCCTTTATTGTGCCCATCTTTGCATGAAATGTTCCCTTGGTATCTCTAATTTTCTTGAAGAGATCTCTAGTCTTTCCCATTCTATTGTTTTGCCCTATTTCTTTTCATTGAGCACTGAGGAAGGCTTTCTTATCTCTCCTTGCTATTCTTCCTGCATTCAGATGGGTGTATCTTTTCTTTTCTCCTTTGCCTTTCACTTCCCTCCTTTTCTCACCTATTTGTAAGGCCTCCTCAGACAACCATTTTGCCTCTTTGCATTTCTTTTTTGGGGGGATGGTCTTGATCTCTGTCTGCTGTACAATGTCACAAACCTCTGTCCATAAATCCTCAGGCACTCTATCAGATCTAATCCCTTGAATCTATTTGTCACTTCCAGTGTATAATCATAAGGGATTTGATTTAGGTCATACCCAAGTGGTCTAGTGGTTTTCCCTACTTTCTTCAATTTAAGTCTGAATTTGGCAATAAGGAATTCATGATCTGAGCCAGTCAGCTCCCAGTCTTGTTTTGCTGACTGTATAGAGCTTCTCCATTTTTGGCTGCAAAGAATATAATCAATCTGATTTAGATATTGACCATCTGGTGATGTCCACGTGTAGAGTCATCTCTTGTGTTGTTAGAAGAGGGTGTTTGTTGTGACCAGTGCATTCTCTTGCAAAACTCAGCCTTTCTCCTGCTTCATTTTGTACTCCGAAGCCAAATTTGCCTGTAACTTGAGGTATCTCTTGACTTCCTACTTTTGCACTCGTCCTTTATGATGAAAAGGACATCTTTTTTTGGTGTTAGTCCTAGAAGGTCTTGTAGGTCATCATAGAACCGTTAAACTTCAGCTTCTTTGGCATTAGCTTTCACTGGGGCATAGACTTGGATTACTATTATATTGAATGGTTTGCCTTGGAAACGAACAGAGATCATTCTGTCACTTTTGATATTGCACCTAAGTACTACATTCTGGACTCTTCTGTTGACTATGAGGGCTACTCCATTTCTTCTAAGGGATTCTTGCCCACAGTAGTAGATATAATGGTCATATGAATTAAATTTGCCCATTCTAGTCCAAATTTTAGTTCACTGATTCCTAAAATGTCAATGTTCACTTTTACCATCTTCTGTTTGAGCACTTCCAATTTACCTTGATTCATGGACCTAACATTCCAGGTTCCTATGCAATCTTGTTCTTTGCAGCATCACACTTTACTTCCATCACCGGTCACATCCACAACTGGGTGTTGTTTTCATTTTGGTTCAGCCTCTTCATTCTTTCTGGACCTATTTCTCCACTCTTCTCCAGTAGCATATTGGGCACCTACTGATCTGGGGAGTCCATTTTTCAGTGTCATATCTCTGCCTTTTCATACTGTTCATGAGGTTCTCAAGGCAAGAATACTGAAGTGGTTTGCCATTCCCTTCCCCAGTGGACCACATTTTGTCAGAACTTTCCACCATGATCTGATATCATGGGCTTCCCTGATAGCTCAGTTGGTAAAGAATCCTCCTGCAATGCCGGAGACCCTGGTTTGATTCCTGGGTCAGGAAGGTTCACTGGAGAAGGGCTAGGCTACCCACTCAAATGTTCTTGGGCTTCCCTTGTAGTTCAGCTGGTGAAGAATCTGCCTGCTAAGGAATATGCAGGAGACCTGGGTTTGATCCCTGGGTGGGAAGATCCCCTGAAGAAGGGAAAGGCTGAGCCACCAGGGAAGCCCAAGAATACTGGAGTGGGCAGCCTGTCCCTTCTCCAGCAGATTGTCCCAACCCAGGGATTGAACCAGGGCCTCCTGCACTGCAGGCAGATTCTTTACCAACTGAGCTACCAGCGAAGCCCGTTCCTATCTTTATTTAATAGGATTCTGCATGACCCTCCTCCTCGCTCTGGAGACTCCTTTAGTTTTCCACATTGTCCAAACTAGTATCAGAGGGTCAAGTGGTGATGGGGTACCTACCCTAGGGGATCACAGGTTACAGCCAGCACTGTCTTAAAGGAAACTGAGGTTTGACTCTTTTCTTTCTCCTCTTCCACTCTCTTCTCTTTTTATAATGTATTTATAACGCATTGATTAACCCACAGAAGTACATATTTCTTTGTATGTAACCTGTTTGAAGGTTTGTTTGATTTTTTAAATAATTTTTATGGGTGTATAGTCTGTTTACAACGTTGTGTTAGTTTCAGGTGTACAGCAAGGTGAATCATTTACACACATACATACGGCCACCCTTTTAAAGGTTCTTCTCCATGTTGGTCATCACAGGTCACTGAGCAGAGTTCCCTGAGCTACACAGTAGATCCTCATTAATTATCTGTTTTGTATATAGTAACATGTATATGTCAGCCCCAATCTCCCAGTTTATCCCTCCCCTTCCTTTCCGCCTGGTAACCATAAGTTTGTTTTCTACAGTTGCGATTCTGTGTCTGTCTTGTAGACAAGTGATTTGATTTTTTAATTTTCCTTTCCCCTACATTTCAGTGGACCCTCCTCTTCATCCCGGGCATCACCCCAACCTGTTCCTCTATGTTGCTTCCCAAATGAGGCATAATATATTAAGATATTTTAGCATAATAGCTCTCTTCAGTTTATTCCCATCTTTTCATTTGCCTCCTCAATTCTCTCGTACTCCTAATACCACATGTGCTGTACCCTTTAAAGTGACCACCAGTTTATTGTTGTTGATTCGCTCAGTCATGTCCGACTCTTTTGTGACCCGGTGGACTATAGCCCACAAGTCTCCTCTGTCCATGGGATTTCCCAAGCAAGAATACTGGAACATGTTGCCATTTCTTACTCCAAGGCACCTCAGGTTAATAAGTGGAGGGGTCCAGATTCAATCCAGTCACCTGCCACCTAACTGCTGTGGTCTTCTGCTGAACTCCAAGATGAGATTTTTGTGGTTTCATGGAACGGTACCTCAGAGGGAGGAGAGATTCACCTGAGATGAAGCAAAGTAGCAGCTGCTTATTTCTTACAGGTCAAGTTGTATCCTTTATTTTATTATTTTTTCTTAATTTTTTTTCTTTTTTCTAATTTTTTTATTGACGTATAGTTGATTTACAGTATTGTGTTTCAAGTATACAGCACAGTGATTCAGTTATATATATACGTATACTTATTTTTCAGATTATTTTTCCTAATAGGTTATTACAAAATATTGAGTAGAGTTCCCTGTGCTGTACAGTAGGTTCTTGTTGGTTACCTATTTTATGTATAACAGTGTGTGTATGTAAGTCCCAAACTCCTAATTTATTCCTCTCCACCCCTTTTCCCCTTCGGTAACCATAAGTTTGTTTTCTGTGTATTCTGACATTATCCTTTATTTTAACATTTCCCCAAAATGTGTCGTTTGGCAAACTACTTAAAGTTTCATTGTTAAGTTCCTTTAATTTAGGAAGTACAGTGCACTGTATTCACTTAGAGTTTCCTGAGATTACACTGACATATTAAAAGTTCTTTATTAAAAAAAAAAAAAAAGCCAGGGATATCTCTGGTGGTCCAGTGGCTAAGATTCTGCACTCCCAATGCAGGGGGCCTGGGTTTGATCCCTGGCCAGGGAACTAGATCCTACATGCCATGACTAAGACCCAGTGCAGCCAAATAAATATTTTAAGAAGCACCAGTAAAGAAACCTATTTCAGTTTGTTTAGCCCAGTATTTCCCAAACCTATGGATTATGGAACCTTTCTCTGATGCTTAACACCTGTTGATATTCCATGGAAACACTGCTATATGTAACTTTCTGGAGGGATGATAACAAGGGGCTGTCTCAGAAACTGTGCTTTCATTAAAGTTTTTATCAAAACCTGCTCTGGCTCGTTTTTGTTGTTGTTCAGTCTCTTAAGTCATGTCCAACTCTTTGTGACCCCATGAACTGGGGTCGGCATGCCAGACTTCCCTGTCCTTCACTATCTCCCAGAGTTTGCTCAAACTCCTGTCCATTCAGTTGGTAATACCATCCAACCATCTCATCTTCTGTCACTCCCTTCTCCTCTTGTCCTCAATCTTTCCCAGCCTCGGGGTCTTTTTCCAGTGAGTTAGCTCTTTGCATCAGGTGGCCGAAGTATTGGAGTTTCAGCTTCAGCATCAATCCTTCCAGTGAGTATTCAGGGTTGATTTCCTTTAGGATTGACTTATTTGATCTCCTTGCTGTCCATGAGACTCTCAAGAGTCTTCTTCAGCACCACAATTCGAAAGCATCTTTGGCACTCAGCCTTCTTTATAGTCCAACTCGTACATCCATACATGACTACTGGAAAAACCATAGCTTTGACTATATCAACCTTTGTAATGATTCCTTGTGCCGTGGGGTAGTTGTTGGGGTGGGAGGTCATATTATGTAGGCAGGGGCCCACTGGAGCCACTCGAATGTGAATGAGCCTCCCAGGCTTGTATCACAAGGGCCTCAAGGTGAAATTTCAGCTCACACAGTGTAGTTAGTATCCAATGTCTCCCTCTGTAAATCCTGACCTTGGATTTGGTAGATATAAACTTCCCAACTTATTTCCATACAATGACCCAGCTGACTCTAAAGATAGGCTATGATGTCACCAGCTATCTATAGTCACTCCCTGATTAATACCTGGCCAATGACTACCTGACTTTCTGTTCTAAACTGGGACTGCACCTCACTATTATCCCTCAGCTGTGGGGAGACAAGCCAGGGCACAGGGCCAGAGCTGCCGAAATGTGGGGTCATCCGAGGCCTTCAGCATAGAGTAGAAGTGAGAGGTAGCATGTGGGCCTTGCGTACAGAAGGCCTATGGGAGTCCTGGGGCCCACTGGACTTGCAAACGTTTGGAAAAGTAGTCTGAGTAGTTTCTAGAAACAGGAAATCAGTCTGGCTGAAAGCCTTCACCTACACAGTCGCAGGCAGGAGTTTCCTCCTCCCCCCACCACAACCCTTGCTGATAGAACTTTCTTTCCAAATTTGCCTTTCATAGGAATTACTCCAGGCACTAAACATGCAGCTTTCCACACTCTACCCCCGACATACTAAATTGGTCCATTTAATAAATACCCTGAGTGATCTATATGATGAATTTGTGAAACACTGCCCTAGTTATTCCAGGCTCAGTCCATTCCTCCAAGTACTTTGTTTCCTGTTGAGGAGGAACAGAAGCTGCCACCCCAAAGTATTACACTTTGGCATGTGGATTATTTTGAGCTGAGGACAATCAGGACCCAAGACTCACAAAGAGGTTTTTACTTTCCCTTACCTGACTAAAGGAATTTAAATAGAGGGCATGTACCAGGAAAACAAACCTAGACAACATATTAAAAAGCAGAGACCTCACTTTGTTGAGAAATATCCATGTAGTCAAAGCTATAGTTTTTCCAGTAGTGTGTACATATATGAGACTTGAACCATAAAGAAGGCTGAGCACTGAAAAATTGATGCTTTCAAATTGTAGTGCTGGAGAAGACTCTTGAGAGCCCCTTGGACAGCAAGGAGATCAAACCAGTCAACCCTAAAGGAAATCAACCCTGAATATTCATTGGAAGGACTATTGCTGAAGCTGAAGCTCCAATACTTTGGCCACCTGATCCAAAGACCCAACTCATTAGAAAAGACCCTGATGCTGGAAAAGATTGAAGGCAGGAGGAGAAGGGGGAGACAGAGGATGAGATGGTTGGATGGCAACACCAACTCAATGGACATGAGTTTGAGCAAGCTCCAGGAGACGGTGAAGGACAGGGAAGCCTGGCATGCTGCAGTCCATGGGGTCACAAAGAGTCGGACATGACTGAATGACTGAACAACACAAACATTAGACCAGCCAAAGAACCTAGAGGGGACGAAGGGAAAAGCTTTCTGTCCCTATACTGTCAGTTCATTGTTTTGCCTGTCTTGGGATCCCACAAGGGCCTTGTGTTCTCTCAGAAGAGATGGCGAGGACCTACCCTCCTCATCCTCATCTTCAGTGGCTTTGGACTTCTAGCCTTTCTGACAGGCCTGTGGCTTGGCCTCCAGCTAGAATAAGTTTATGTTTTCTCCCTTTTCTTGGGTTATTGTTCCCCCACTTGTTTTAATAAGAATCATTTTAGAAGAGATGGTTGGGTGGACTATTGGTTCTGTTTTGGTGCCTTTTATATTAAACTTGTTCTTTTATATTATCTCTGATTAGCCAAGAGATTTTTGGAACACATACTATGTACAGAACTAGGAATAAAAAATGAATTAAAAATGTCTCTACTTTCTGGGACATGTTTGGATTTGGGATAAAGAAAAAAATGCTGGAAATGGATGGTGGTGATGGTTGCACAGCAGTGTGAATGTACGTAATTCCACTGAACTGTACACTTAAAAATTATGAAAATGCTACAATGAGGCATCCCCTCATACCAGTCAGAATGGCCATCGCCTAAAAGTCTCCAAATAACAAATGCTGGAGAGGGTGTGGAGGAAAAGGAACCCTCTTGTACTGCTGGTGGGAATGTAAATGGGTATAGCTACTATGGAAAACAGTATGGACATTTCTTAAAAAACTAAAAATAGAGTTGCCATGTGACCCAGCAGTCCCACTTCTGGGCATATATCTGGAGAAGATGAAAACTCTAATATGAAAAGATACAGACACTCAATGTTCATAGCAGCACTATTTGTAATAGCCAAAACATGGAAACTAAATGCCCATAAACAGATGAATGGATAAAGAGGATGTAGTATATATGTGTATATATGTGTGTATGTATATGTATGTATATGTGTGTGTATATACATACACACACACACACACACACAATGGAATATTACTCAGCCATAAAAGGGTTAAATAATGCCATTTGTAGCAGAATGGATGAATCTAGAGATTATCATACTAAGAGAAAGACAAATATTACATGATATCACTTATATGTGGAATATAAAAAATTGTACAGATAAACTTATTTACAAAACAGACTCACAAGCATAGAAAACAAACTTACGGTTACCAAAGGGGAAGATTGGGGCTATATTAGGAGCATGGGATTAACATATACATTACCATATGTAATATGTAATATGGAGAAGGAAATGGCAACCCACTCCAGTATTCTTGCCTGGAAAATCCCATGGACTAAGGATCCTGGTAGGCTACAGTCCATGGGATTGCCAAGAGTCGGACACAACTGAGCAACTTCACTTTACCATATGTAAAATAGATAAGTAACAAGGATTTACTATATAGCACAGGGTATACTGAATATACTATATATTCAGTATATTGTAATAACCTATAATGGAAAAGAATATATGTTCATATACATATATAAACATGTATCACTGAATCACTTTGCTGTCCTGAAATAAACAGAATATTGTAAATCAACTATACTTCAATAAAAATTATGAAAATGGTAAATTTTATGTTGTGTATATTTTACCATAATTGGGAAAAAAAATCTTGTTCAGACAACAATACACCCTAAAAACAAATGAGGGAGACATTTACGAAGTAATCAGCCACTAAATGTGAAGGAGCATGTGATTTAAAGGGATACTGGCCTGAAGGAGACCAAACACTGAAACAGCTTTTGTGCTAGTTTTGATGGAGGTAAAGAATTGGTAGATTGGAGACTTACAACAATGAAAGACGTGGCGTGTGCAAAGAGAACAATAGATCAGATCTAGTATAGAGCAAGTGTCTAAAGGGAAGGGTCTGTCAAAGAGGCAGCACTTACACTACTGACTACGCTGGGCATGGGAAGTGTCCTCTGGGAGGATGAGGTGATGAGAAATCACAGAGAAAGCAGTGAAAGAAATCTCAGGTGGCTGGTGACTGTACTTTGAGTGAGTTAATTTATTTGGATTGCGAAGTGTTAGTTGCGCACACAGGATATTTGATCTTCACTGCAGTATGCGAGATCCTTAGTTGCAGCATGTGGGATCTAGTTCACTGACCAGGGGTCAAACCCGGACCCCCCGCATTGAGAGCATAGAGTTTTAGCCACTGAACCACTAGGGAAGTCCCAAGACATATTGTCTTGATTCCGAGTGATTTTCTGCTAAGTATTCTGGTAGTATTACTGTGAAGTTACCAAAAGGAAACTCCTGGAGAGCACTGAGGGGTGAGATGTTAGATGGTTAGAAATGGCCAGAAAGAAGTGTACTCAGTTCTGGACCCACTACCCGATCACGCATCTCTGCCATGTGCAGGAGCCGGGAAGGGGCTGGAGGTGGGCTTCCGAGCAGAACCCAACTCTTAGCGGGGAGCCCAGCACAGTCAAGGGATTTGTGGAACAGACAGAGCCACAAACCCGCTGGACAGCTGTTACGAAACAGGTGGCTTTCAGGAAAGGTGTAGTTTATGAGGAGGACCCCAGATTTGTAGGGGGACCTCACTTAGAACAAGTGGCAGATGAGCTGAGCTTGATGGGAGGTGGAGATGCTAGGAACCTGGGCCTTGGTGGCCTCCAGATGGGGCTGGGAAGAGTGGGAGAGGGGCTGTGTCTGATAAGCTCCGCATGCCAGCCGAGCCATCTGGGGCAGGGCTGATGCATAGTAGGCGTTCAGTAAATATTTGCTACATGGAAATGAATTGAAAACCCACTTATTTCTGTGCCATATTATTTGCTTTTTGTGTGTTTGTTTTTGTTTTGTGCTTAGTTTTCTAGTGAAAAGTTACTACATTTTTGTAAAGAGAAGATACTTGATTCAGCTAAATCAGGCTAAAAGTGGGTGGATCCACATCTAGAACAGAATGGCCTCCTGGGCACTGCTAATGGCCACTGTTTCATCCTCACAGGCTCCCTTTCCTCCCCATGCCTTCCTGTACCTAACCTGTGCTCCTAGGACAGGCTCTTAGCCTGTGTTCAGATATTGTCTTTCTAATGGCTCCCAAGCTTCCTTTCTCAGCTCCATGCCTGCCATGTCTAACTACCTATTGGACATCTCTTATTTATTCCTCAGTATTTGCATCTCAGCATGTCCAAAGCTGCATTCATTGGGCTTCCCTGGAAGCCCAGTGGTTAAGTCTCCACGCCTCCACTGTAGGGGGCACAGGTTTGATCCCTTGTTGGGAAAGTTCCACATGCCACATGATGCAGCCAGAAAACAAAACTGTACTCATCAGCTCTCCGCTCTGACCCACTGCTGCGCTCCCCTCCAGAAGTCCACGTATCCTTGAGATGTGTCTTTCTGTGAACAGTATCTCAAGTTGGACACCTCAGTGCCACACATGACTCCACCATCTTCTTAACTCATCCTCAGTCTTGTGTCTACCCCAGACGTGACTCTGGAATCTCACCTCACCTCTCCAAGCCTGCTACATCCCATCTATTCCAGGTACAAACAGGTTCTACAGCCGCTGCCAGTCAGAGGCAATTCATCCACGCAACTCCCACCCCTCTCTGCTCTAGCAGGCTTTAGAATTCTTCCTGCCCTGTGCTCAGAGGAGGTACAGCTCCTCTTTGGCCCAACAAATTTTTTGGATTTTTGGTTCTCCTCTGGAGTCCTAAGTCTCAAGAAAGCCTAGCCAGTGAGTGTGTTCCTTTTTGTTCCTAAAAGTTCCCAAGCTCCTGGGGCTCCGAGTCTCACATCCACTTCTGTTGGGCACCAGGAGGCTTACAGCAATGGCTGGCAACCCTGGCTGTACATTGGAACTGCCTGGGGAGGGTTACTGAAGCCTGGGCACCAACCAAACCAATTAAATCATTCTCTCTGGAGGTGGGACCTCAGCACTGCATTTTGTCACGGTGATTTTAACCCTCAGCCAAGGTTTCGAACGACTGATTTAAAGCATCTGTTTCCACTTTTTCTGTC
The DNA here is from genome assembly GCF_033118175.1 of Dama dama. NCBI lineage: Eukaryota > Metazoa > Chordata > Mammalia > Artiodactyla > Cervidae > Dama > Dama dama. The sequence goes on along the minus strand of NC_083693.1, from coordinate 31,625,511 downwards.
CTGGGGTCTCAGAATTATGCCCATTCTCCAGCTCTCCAGCCTGGCCCTTTCAAATTCTTCTCCAGGAACTTGGAGTGACTCTTCTACGTCCTTTATTATTGTTCATCCAACAATTCACCCATCTCCTCTGTACCCGGCACTGGGAAACAAATACAACTATATACTCAGAGTGGGCATCTCTTATTTGGGGGCACCATCCTGTATCCATTGACTTTGATTTTCCCAACTCTTGCTTTTCCTTGGAGCATCTGCTCTGGTCCTACTCCCAGTTCACGCCCTCCCGTGAGAAGCTCACCCCAGGGCTGCATGTGACCCAGACTAAGGCAGTAAGGGCATTTCATCCTTCTGGCCACAGCGACTGGCTCAGGGATGGGCCCACACCCCAAGGCAGGCCAGTCAGGCACAGTGCAGCTCAATCCTGGGACTTTGGTTTGAACTGGTTGGGAATTTTCTCATTTCCTGCTGCACATAAATGTGCAACTAGAGCCAAGAAGAGAGCTTATCTGAGGATGAGCCCAGACAGAGCAAGGAAGACCCAGGGAGGGACCTTGCCCTTGAAGGTCACCGTCCAGTGGTGGAGACTCACTTGTTGACAAGTCCCAAAGGAGCAGCGAGGGGGAAGTCAGGGAGGTGGAGCAGCAGGACTTGAATGTCCCTGGAGCTGGTAGTGGCTGAGCTGCTCAACGGTCATTCCCATTTTGTAAACTTTAATGTCTATTTTATATCAGAGTGTAGTTGATTTACAATCTTGTGTTGGCTTCAGGTGTACAGGAAGGTGGTTTAGTTGTACACATGTATCCATCCCAGGATTCCCCCGTAGCTCAGCCAGTAAAGAATCTGCCTGCAACGTGGGAGACCCGGGTTCGATCCCTGGGTGGGAAAAATCCCCCTGAAAAGGAAATGGCAACCCACTCCAGTATCCTTGCCTGGAGAATCACATGGACAGAGGAGCCTGGAAGGCTACAGTCCATGGGATCGCAAGAGTCGGACACTGACTTAGCAACTAAACCAGCACCACCACCATACGTCTATCCATTCTTTTTAAGATTCTTTTTCCATATAGGTTGTTGCAGAGTATTGAGTAGAGTTCCCTGTGCTATATACACAGTAGGTCCTTGTTGGATATATCTTATATACAGCAGAGTGTATTTTTTCGTTAATTTTTTTTGGAGTAAATTTGCTTTACAGCGTTGTGTTATTTTCTGCTCTACAGCAAAGTGAATCAGCCATGTGTATACATTTATCCCCTGTTTCTGGGATTTCCTCCCCATTTAGCTCACCAAAGAGGATTGAGTGGAGTTCCCTGTGCTGGACAGTAGGTTCTCATTAGCTATCTTATTTTATACCTAGTAGTGTGTATATGTCAGTCCCAATCCCCCCATTCATCTCCCCATCCAGTCATTTTCTGGTTTTGCCTCCTGTAGTTAAATTCTTCGTGGAGGCAGCCAGTGAGGTCCAGCCTCTCCTGGAGGCTGGATTGTTGGATGATTGATCTCTCTGCCCAAGAGCTTAGCTTCCCAGGTCCCTGCATTGCAGGAGATCCCTGGTCTTCCTGCCTCATTCAGGCTCCCATCCCTTACTGGAGGCTAATAGAGACCCTTCCTCTCCTTTTCTGGCCTTGGCTGAAACCTTGCCTAGATTCTCCTAACAGACTTCTTGCTTCCAGTCTCTGCCTCTCTGGACCATGCTCCCTACTTCTACCAGAGAATGTAAGATGCTAATCTGATCACACCAGCCTCCTATTTCAAAAACTCTGATGTGCTCCCTGTGGCTGTCAGAATCAGGTCCAAACTCTTTAACATTCCCCTGAGGTCTTTCACAAGGTAGTACCAACTCACCTCTCCTGCCTGGCCACTTCCTTCTTGTTGTTACTGTTTAGTCGTTAAGTTGTGTCTGACTCTTTGTGACCCTGTGGACCCAAGCCCACCAGGCTCTTCTGTCCATGGGATTTCCCAGGCAAGTATACTGGAGTGGATTGCCATTTCCTTCTCTGGGGCATCTTCCAGACAAAAGGACTAACCCACCTCTCCTATTGGCAGGCGGATTCTTTACCACTGAGCCATCTGGGAAGTCACTTCTTACCACACTCTATTGAGCTAAACACGGGGACATTCCCTTTATGAGTCATACTCTTTAATGTCCCTGTGACTTAGCAAGTGCTGGTCTATTTACAGGTATTGACCTTCTCTCCCATACAGCCCTTAAGATCCAGTTTGGGTGTCCCCTTTCGAAGCCTTCCCCAGATAAAGCCAGTATCTCATGGGAATTTATTCATATCTTGGTTACACTATATTTTACTTATTAGATTGTTTGAGAATATAGATTGTCAGATTGTCTGATCTATGTCAGAATAGTTGCTAAGGTTAAATGAATGAATGAATGCTGTCAGAATCCTCAGAGGCATCTAGAACAGATAGACTTCCCCAGATAGGAAGAGGAGAGAACAAGTAGCAATTGGAAACCATTCAGAGTTCGTCTCTCCAAGAGCAGGTCCTTGGCTAGATCAGAAGCAGGTGCTGGAGCTGGCATCTTAAAGAGATGGGCCATAGTCTTCTCTGACCCTCAGGTGCCCTGCAGGGACATCCTGAAGCTATGAAGAACTTTGTTACACAGGTTGGCAACATGTTACTGGGCAGGAAATACATGAGCTGTTTCTATACAGTTTCAGAATCCTCAAACCAACTCTACTAAACTTTAAATTACCAACTCTATAAATACCGTTATAACAGTATTAATTCAGTCACAATAAAGAATGAAAAGTTTGCCCTGGTCCCACCACAATAACCAGTAATAATAATAATACTTGAAATGTATTCAGAATGTACTGTACATTCAATGGGCATGAATTTGAACAAACTCTGGGAAATAGTGGAGGACAGAGGAGCCTGGCATGCTGCCGTCCATGGGGTTGTAAAGAGTCGGACATGACGTAGTGACTGAGCAGCAATAACAAATGCCGCGGAACTCAGCTAAGCACTTTACATGTTTTCTCATTTCATCTTCCTCACAGTCCAGTGAGGTATCCCCATTTTACAGGTGAGAGAACTGAGGCTCAGAGAGGTTAAAAAGCTTGCAGAGCATCACAGAGATAGTCAGTGGCAGGGCTGAGACACAGGCCAAGTCTGTCTGACTCCAGTGTTTGTGCTTTTACCCTGTGTTCCTTCTGCTGTCCCAACAAAGCAAACTTTTCGTTTTTTATACTTCCAAGCCTTGTCCATGCAGACTAGTAGCTTTTACCTAATTATAGCTGCAGCTCAATGAATACAATAACATGGATGATTTTCTGAATTTAACTTTATATCATAATACACACCCATAATACACACCCATCACCAAGTCCTGTCAAGTCTCCCTCCAAAATATAGCTCTGATCTATAATCCACTTCCCTTCCTCTCAACTCTTGTCTTCTGTCTGGGTTTCTCTGCTAGAGCCTCTTAACTGGTCTCCCTACTTTCACTCTTGTCTCCTTCTTATCTCTTCTCCTCCCAGTAGCCAGAGTGAGCTTCAAAAAATGTAAACCAGACCATTCTCCAAGCTGTCAGTGTGGTTGGATAAATCCCCTTAACCCTGCATCAGGGCCCTGGGGACCGCTCCCAGCTCATCACCTGCCTTGCTAAACTCTGTGCACTCTAACCACACTGACCCTGCAGTTCCTCAGAACTTCCCAGCCTTCTCCACCTCTGTGCTACTCTGTCTAGGACCTCTTCCCTCCACCATATCCTGCCCTTTGTTCTTCAGGCCTTTTTTTTTTTTTTTTGATGTGGACCATCTTTTTAAGTCTTTCTTGGATTTGTTACAGTATTGCTTCTGTGTTTTATGTTTTGTTTTTTTGGCCGAGAGGCATGTTGGATCTTAGCTCCCCAACCAGGGATCAGAAACCATACTCCCTGCTCTGGAAGGCTAAGTCTTAACCACTGGACCCCCAGGTAAATTCCCAGGCCTCTTCTTAAATGCCTCTTCAAAGAGGCCATTCCTGACAATCCCTCTCAACCTACATTAGGACCATTTTATTCACACAGGTAACAGTTTATATGTTTCTGATTTTTTAATATTTCTACCCACTCTTACAGTTCCATGACATTATAGAAGCATTTTGTCCCTTTTGCTGAGCACTTTATCCCTAAAACTCAGCACAGTACCAGGCACATAGGAGATGATTAATATTTCTTGAAAGAATATTTTTCTATGTTACTATCTAGAAATATAGTACAAATTATACCACAGATATCTTAATTGCTGCAAAATATACCTGATTGTTACCTGTTTAATTAATGACTTTAGTAAGATACTTGTTTCATATGTAGTGGAGAGAAGGTTAGAAGACAAAAAAGTTGAAGTCCCTGGACTAGCATACCAGAAATCTGAACACACTAATAATATACATATACACTGTGAGCCTAATTTTGCTGTTGAAAGAAGAAACATACATGGATTACAGGTTTTGAAATCAATTTAGTGGGTTGTGAACAGCATTGCTTTTAAAAATACAACAGAATGGAAAATGTCTTAATGCTTTGCAGGTGAGAATTGCTTTGTGTAACTTTCACTTATATATATAATTTTTGTTTCCATTTTGTCTAGGTATAACTGTAGATAAAGTAGAAGTATGTACCCAGCCACAGTGTAAAATCTGTTTCTTACTGTAGGTTGCAATTTTTTTAAAAAAATGGAAAAGCAAGATTTTGATTCATTGCTTTTGGAGCTATGCAGACAATTTGAAGTCCTAGACATTCCCTGGTGAGGTTCTTGTTCAGTGTTCCACACATTCACCTTTCTGAGACAACCAGTGATTGGACTACTTGGAGGATTCTAGTATACAGGAAACTCCCAAGGCTACTTTCTTTTATTTGGGACCAATTTTAGATTTACAGAAAGGTTGCAAAGACAGTACAGGGAGTTCCTATCTATCCCCACCCAGTTTTCCCCCATTGAAAAAAAAATTTTTTTTTTAATTTGGCTGCACTGCACAGCATGTGGGATCTTAGTTTCCCAACCAGAGATCAAACCCACAACATGGAATGTGTGGCATAAGGAAGAAACCAACACTGGTACATTACTATTAACTAAATTCCAGATTTTACTTAGATTTCAAAATTTTTTCTTCTTTATCTTCCAGGATCTAAATACAGTATTTAGTAAATCATCGTGTCATCACCTTGGGGCTTACCTGGTAGCCAAGACAGTAAAGAATCTGCCTGCAATGCAGGAGACCAGGGTTCGATCCCTGGGTCAGGAAAACTGGAAGATCCCCTAGAGAAGGGACTGGCAACCCACTCCAGTATTCCTGCCTGGGAAATCCCATGGACAGAGGAGCCTGGCGGGCTATGACCCCCATGGGGTTGCAGAGTCGGACACAACTGAGTGACTAACACTCAGCAGCCAAATAATAACTCATATCACCTTAGTTTCCTCTGGTCTATGACAGTTTCTCAGTCTTTTCTTGCTTATCATAACCTTGACAGTTTGACAGAGTACTGATCAGGAATTTTGTAGAATGTCCCTCAATGTGGATTTGTCTGGTGTGTTTATCATGATTGTGTTGTTCAGTTGCTAAGTCGTGTCCTATTCTTTCGAGACCCCTGCAGCCTGCCAGGCTCCTCCATCCATGAGATTTCCCAGACAAAAATACTGGAGTGAGTTGCCATTCCCTTCTCCAAGGGATCTTCCTGACCCAGTGATTGAACCTGAATCTCTTGCCTTGGCGGGTGGACTCTTTCCCACTGAGCCACCAGGAAGTGCCCCTTTCACGACTAGGTTATGGGCTTAGGGAAAAATAACGTACAGGTGAGGTCTGCTTCTCTTCCATCGCATCAGAGGGTATGTGATTCCAGCATGGCTTACAACTGGTGATGGTATCCTGGATCACCTGGCCAAGGTAGTGTCTATCCGGTTTCTCCACTGTAAAGTTCCTGTTTTTCCCTTCCCATTCTCTCTTCTTTGGAAACAAAGTACTAAGATGCTAAGACCAGCTTACTGTCCAGGAGGTGGAGGAGGGGAGAGCACCTGCACATGTTGTTTGAGATTCTTCTGTAGAGAAGGTTTGTTTCTTCCCACTTATGTAATAATTTACATCAGTATGGATTTGTATTTGTTATATTTTGTGTTATAATCCTATACAGTGTTATTTATCATATTGCCCAAATTGTTCCAGCTTTGGCCATTGGAAGCTCTTTCAGTTAGCTCCTGTATCCCTTCAGCAGACGCCCAGCCCTTGTGTTGTTGTTGTTTTTTAGTATCTCCTTACTTTGTGGTATTACAAGATACTCTGTGCTGGTTTGCACTTTTCCTGCCTTAGACTACTATCAGCCATTTCTCCAGAAGCTAGCTTTTGGGAGACAAGAAGCCAGTGGTGTGGACCACAAACCTCTTAGGCACAGGGGGTGCACAGTGCTCTTCTGCCCAGGATGCCTGGGAGAATTCATTTGCAGTACAGAGGAAGGGCACACGTGGAGCTGCTGTTTTCCTTAATTTCGCAGGTTCATGTAGCTCTCTGGTGAGCCATCCACAGTTATCCAGTTTGCCCCTGTTGGAGCCCAGGGTGTCCTTCCCGTGCCACCTATCAGGTTCCGGAGCCTCTGCTGCCTGCAGAGAATGGCAGGAATTCCAGGTCCCTGAGGTTGTTCTGGTCAAGACATGGCCTCCCAGACTTGTGGGACATCTCTGCCCTGCTCATTTCCAACTCTGGGTCTGTTCAAACACTAGTTTTTATTTTCCCAATGCTATCAAGTTTGGCTTCTGCCCCATCTCCTCTCTCTTGTGCACATTCAGTAAGTGTCCTTTCTTTCCTTAGGAAAAAGAGCCCATGGGATGGACAGTGATTCAGACTTCACCTTCCAGTGAGGGGTGTGCAGGTTTGGTCCTTGGTGGGGGAGCTAAGATCCCAGGTGCCTCCTAGCCAAAGAAACAAAACATAAAACAGAAGCAATATTGTAACAAATTCAATAAAGACTTTACAAATGGTCCACATTTTTAAAAACAAAAACAAAAAAAGAAAAAGGAGCCCACCAGGCAAGGGTTCCCTCTACCTCTCTCATCTTCCCCTCTAGACCCTCCACCCCTCTCCAAGGCCAGCACCTCTGCCTGGCCTGGACCCCATCCTCTCCTGCTTTCCCCAGGATTACCCCTTCCTTTTCACATCTTCAGTCTTGTCCCACATCACTGACTTCTCTTGGTCAACCTAAAAGGATCCTGAAGTCTTTTGGCCAAAAAAGACTCTCCTTGGCCTCACCTCAATGTCCAGTCAGCATGGAGTCTCTCCCTTTGACTATGGGACTTTTTTTTTTTTAATATTCATTTATTTATTTGGCTGCACCAGGTCTTTGTTGTGAATTCTTGAGGCATATGGGATCTAATTCCATGATCAGGGATGGAACCTGGGCCCCATGCATAGGGAACTCAGAGTCTTAGTCACTGGACCTCCAGGCAAGCCTCAACTGTGAGACTCTTGAACAGGAACGACTTCACCCATCATTTCCCTTGGCAATTGGGGCCATGAAGACCATGTTGATGGGCGATATTTCACAGAAAAAGGGTTACTGTGTTGGCTTCAATAGAGGGAGGAGGCACTAATAGGGAAATTAAGTGGCCTCTTTCTAGGGAAAACTCCAAGATGAAGTACTGCTGGCAAGAACTGGAAGCTTAGATAAGGCTCTGGGCATCTGGGAAAGCTCCTGAGAGGCAGCACCCAACCTGGGCCTGGAGTTGGGGGTGAAGGAGAGGAGTGGCGGTTACCCCCTACCCCCAGGGACAGCAGCCTGAAACTGGGGGAAAGGAGGGACATCCATTTCCCACTCTTGTCTGATCCACCCTTTCCTGTAGGGAAGCTTTGGTCACAGTCACTTTAATCCCAGCATATTTAACCTTACCGGGCTTATACCTCCCGCACCGCCCTGCTTTTTGCTGACTGTGTGAAGCAGCCCAGGTGATTCAGCAGCCCCACCTGTGTGGCTTCAGTACCTCTTCCCAAGGTAACTTGGGTGTTGCCCTTTCCACCAGTGGAGCCAAAGGAAACTCCCTCTCAGGGTTGGGGACACTGCTTGGTCCAAGTGCACCGTGAGTCTATTCTCCGATCCTCCTACTCCAGCTGAGCCGGGTTCTTCTAGTCCTCTTTCCTGACTCCTCCTTTTGATACTGCTGGGAACCTCCACCCCCCCACCCCCACCCCCACCCCAACCAGCTTCACCTGGCCTTTGGAATTCAGCTGGTGATGAGTTTCCTCCAGGATCAAATGCTTATCCAGTCCTGGCTCTGTGTGTTGTGTGCTAAGTTGCTTCAGTTGTGTCTGACTATGGACTGTAGCCCACCAGGCTCCTCTGTCCATAGGATTCTCCAAGCAAGAATACTGGCGTGGGTTGCCATGCCCACCTCCAGGGGATCTTCCTGACCCAGGGATCGAACCTGGGTCTCTTATGTCTCCTGCATTGGTAGCGGGTTCTTTACTACTAGCGCCACCTGGGAACAGACTTACTTGTGCTTACAGACAACCTGGCCAATTCTGTTTATCTGTGGCCTAGCCTATTTGCTCATTCATTCATTCAACAAATGTTTGACAGAGGACTTTCAGGCACTGTTCTAGGCACTGGAGATGCAGTGATGAGCAAAATTTATAACAGCTTCATAGAGTGTGCAGATGTGCCTGAGAGATGGTTAAATTATTAATTTCACAGACATTACATACAGTGAGTGCAATGAAGAAAAAGTACAGGGGTTCAGAGTCTTGTCTGGGGCATCAGATAAAGATTCCACAAGGAAGGGACAGTTTAACTGAGATCTGAAAATGCGTAGGAATTGACGAGGCAAAGGGGTTGGGGTGTCAGAGACAAGAGAGGAAAGTATCTCCCCAGACTGAGAACAGCAGGTGCTGAAGGGAGGATGGCCAGTTGGCTGCTGCACAGGAAGCAAGGGGAGAGAATGCATGGAGAGTCTGGAGAGGGAGATGGAGGCACCATGAGGCCGGCCCTTGTGAGCATGTTCAATATCTTGTGTTCATCCTAAGGATGGTGGGAAGGAGATAGGATCAGGTCTGTAATTGAGACAATTACTCATAGCGGGTCACCAGCCCCAGGAGGAGACCTTGAGGGTTCCCAGGTAAAGCTGTGGTCCCAGGAAACATGCGGGTAGGCTTGGGGTGGTGGCCCTGCTTCATATGCTTGTCCCTAGACTTTTGTTTACTGTCCTGAGTAAAGAAATACTGCCCAGGCTCAGGTGGGCAGCATGTTCTCAGGAGAAAATGATCCTGTGAAGGGCCCAGAGTGGAGATGAAGATTAGTTTAGTCCCCTGCCGGCCTTTAGTAGGGGATCGGGACGTGATGCGTAGAAAGAGGACCTGACGCATAGAAAGAGGACTTGATGCGTAGAAAGAGGACTCAGCGATCGCTCTTCTTGAAGCTCCACCCTTACCCTCCCAATTTCCTTTGCTCTATGCCAAGTTGATTAAGCCTCCTGAAAAGCGATTATGTTCTAGTCGGGAGACCCCAACCCATCTTTGCCCATAGAACACCTGCGGCGGGTGTAGGATCCGGAATTTCATGGTGGGGGTACCCTGAGCCAACACCCTGGAGTGGACCTGCAAGATGAAAGGGGGCTTCAGGGCGGCACACGGCCGTGCCCATCGCAGATTCTGAAGATTTTGGGCTCAAAGCTGAACGTATGTCCTTGGGCAAGTCACTTCCTCTTCTGGGGGCTCGTTCCTGCAACTGCAAACGAAGGGTCGCCCAAGTCCCCTCAGTCCCACAGGCTGAATGCTTGCTCTGGCACTGCGCCAAGCCCCGCGGTGGGCACGGGGCGGGGGAGTGCCAGTGCCGGGTCTCCAAGGGAAAGGCGGGGGGAGGCGGGTGGCGACCGCAGGGCGGCGCCCGGGGACGCCGCACGCCCCGCTGCGCCCCCCACCCCTTGGCCGGGCGCCGAGTCCCGGGGGCCACAAGGTTACGTAAGGAGCCGGGCGGGGGGGGAGCGGGGCGGGGCGGGCGCCGCCCGAGCGCGACCGCCCAGCCCCCGGCGGCCCAGCCCCCGCCCTCCCGCCCGCCCGCGCCTGTTGGCGGCGGCGGCGGCGGCGGTAGTGGCAGCCGCGCAGCCCCACGGAATGGAGCGGCGCCGGGGCTGAGCCGGGCGCGCAGGGGCCGCCGCATGTGCCGCGCGGGGAGCGGCTGCAGAGTCGGCGGAGAGCGAACGCAAGAGGCCCCGTCGGAGCGGCCACCGGAGCAGCGCCGGAGATGGGGTGAGTGAGCCCGCGCCGCGCGCGCCCCGCGCGGCACCCCGAGGGGCTGCGGTGCCCCGACTCGCGTCCCTAGGCTCTAAGTCCCCCTGAGCGAACCGGCCTCTACGCCCAGCGCCGGGAGCCTGAGCCAGCGCGCAACCGGCTCCGGAGAGCCTGGGGCCGCCCGACCCCGCGCTCTCCGCTCCGGAGCGCGGACACCGGGCAGGGGCACCCCGGCCTGGACTTTCAGCGCAGCGCGCGTGGCCTTCGCCCTCTAAGGCAGCCCGGGCGCGGGGGCACCGGGCGGGGGCAAGCACACTGGCCGGCCTCCCTGCTTCGGCCATTCTGCCGCGGTCCCTTTGCTCCAGGCGCGATCAACTCCAGGGCCTGTGTTTGGGAGTCTAAGAAGCAGTTTGTCTCCACGGTTGGATTTATTACATACAAAATGGAAATCGAAGTTTTCCTGGAAAGGGAACTCACCAGATAATAATAACCCCCCGCATAGGAATAGTGGACTTTATGCTTTGAGGTGACTGAGGATGTGTAGGTAAGGCTTCAGTCTTTGAAACAACTGAGTGGATGCTCAGGAGAGAAGTTGAAGCACTCTGTCGAAGTGACTAATGCATCCGAGTATATAAAGTAATTTAAAAAGCAGGATTGATTTCTCCTTGGCGTCTCTCTGAGCAGTAGGCGCTGTGAGTCAGGGAGCTGCTGCGCTAATAACACAATTAACTCCGTGCATCTGCTCACCCAATGTGAGCACATATTAATGATGTGCTGTGCAGGTTCTGGGAGTGGTTATTATTCCCATTTTACAGATAAGGTAGCAGAGGCCTGAAGTGGTTGGGTGACTTCTCCCAGGTTGAGCAGGCAGCTGATGAGTGTTTGTAGAATGACCCCTGAGCGCAGGGGCAGAGCCACCAGCGCAGCCTGACAGTGGCCGTGGGGTGGGTTGGTGGTGGGTACCTGAAGGGGAGTTCCTGAATCTCTGTGTCCCCTGCTGCTGAGCTGAGCGCCCTTCACACATTCCCCAAGACCCAAAGACTTCTGCGGGGTGGTAGGTCTAGAGCGCTTGCTTTTCTGGGCAGGATTGGTGAGCAGTGGAAAGGGGAAGGGTCCTCCTGGTGGTCTGACAGGGCTCCCATGGTGGCTTTGTTGTGCCTTAGTCCTTACCAGTTTGTGGAGTCATTTTACCCAGTGAATTTTTATCTCTGGGGTCTGTCTGTAAAGTGTTTGGAGGAACCAGAGAGAGGCTGAAATGAATTTTGAGAAGGGAAGTGTGAGAACTCCAGACCGACGTGAGCAGGTCAGGGGGGACAGAGAGGAGCCTGGAGATTTGCTGAAGACACTGGTGCTGATCCAGATTTCACACGGACAAAGCTGTGAATGGTTTCTACCAGAGGCACCCTGGCCAGGAAGCTGTTTTCCTGTAACATTTCCAGTGACCTCTTGGTTGGCTATGAAACGCTGCTCTTTGTGCAGTGGGAACCTTTGAGGTTCTCAGATTTCATACTTTTTAAAAAAAATGTATAGAAAGAAGGAGTTGGCAAATGTAGGTCTCAAGATGGAAGATAAAAGGAACCTGGTGATTTTAACTCTTTCTGTACACCACCCCCCGCAACTCCCAGCCAACACAAAACCAACCCAACACACTGGCAGGATCAAAAATAAATATTGAAGCTCCATGGTTGAGATCAAATGATTCTGTGGAAATGAAAATGTTTACTCATAAAAGCTTAAAGAAAATGTCAGAAAATAATTTTTGTTTGTAGAGAAGCAGGGAGGAGTAGCTTGGGGATTTTATTTAAACACTGAATATGTCTTTCATGTAATTTTAACATCATCTGATAAATGTCTGTTACTCACTTCTCATAGGTAAGGGGTGGTTGGTAACTCCTACCTACTTCTGCCATTTTTAATATATCCACCTCTTCTATAATTTATGTGAACATACAAACCATGGCTGTAAATTGAGATGGAGCTAAGGGCTGGGTAAGCTGTTCACACAGAGGAGGGAGCCATTTTCACCGAAAATAGAACCAATGTCATCCTTTCCGAGAGTTGAGTAGGATGGAGGGAGATGAACTAAGAAAGGGCAGCCAGTAGAAGAGCTTGCTGTGATCCTACAGCTTTGTCACAGTGCTACTGTGTAGACATGACCAAAATTTAAAAGGAAAAAAAAAAAAAAATCAAGCCTGAGTTTCTCTCTCCCCCACTTAAGATGCTTTTCCTCATTCAGAAGTTCACTGCTATTTCCCGCTTCTCTTCTGAGAAGTGTTGTGCGTTGTATGTCTGGTTTCTCCAGTAAAGTTGTGTTTTCACTCCCCAAGGAAGTTGTTTCCTACTTGCTTCCTTCCTCAGGTCTCCCTCTTCTCCCCCTACACACATCTTGCCTCCCTTTTCATTGACAAAAGACAGCCACAGTCCAAGGAGGTGCCTCACCACCACCCCCACGCCTACAGTCCTGTGTGTGGCCACCCCCATGTTTTCCTTCCTACCTGTTGTCCTGCCAGAGGCTCGCCCCTCCTGGAGGACCAGCCATCACATCCCCTTTCACCTTGTCAGGGAACATTTCTTGTTTTCTCCCCTCCATCTGTCTCTAGGGTCTTTCCCATCAGTGTACAAACATGCTTTGGTTCAGTGCTGTCCCGTGGAACTTTCCACACTGATGGTAACATTCTTATCTGCGTGGTCTAGTAAGGTGGCCACCAGCTACCTGTTCCTGTGGGGCACTTGAAATGTGGCTAGGGTGACTGAGACCTAATTTTTTTAAGTTTGAATAGCCACAAGTGGCTAGTGGAGCCGCCATGTTAGACAGCACAGCTTTAGCGTCTCTCATTTTATTGGGTTGACCAGAAAGTTCATTTGGGTTTTTCTATACCATCTCATGGAAAAACCTGAATGAAATTCTTGGCCAACCCGATACATCCCTGTCCTCCTTCTGTTCCACTTCTTTGCTCCCCTTTACCCGAGAACATCTCAAAAGAGAAGCCCGAAACCACCATCTCTATTCGTTTCCTCTGCCTGTCATTTGTCAGCCCTTCACAGCCTACAGTCTGGCTTCTGTCCCCACCTCGTCCCCAGAACTGCTGGGTCACTGATGACCTGCATGTTGTCAGACCTCTGTCCATGTCTTCCTCCCCTCCTCAGCAGTGCTGCTCCCCTGTGGCCACTCCCTCCCCCTCGCCTCCATACTCTCCTGGGTTTCCTCTTCTCTTCCCTATGGCTCCTCTTCAGTCTGCCTGCTGGTTGCTCCTCTGTCTGACCTCAGAGTGATGGGGTTACTTAGGGACTGGTCCTGGTTCCTTTTTGCTGTCAACACTCTCTTCCTTAGTAATGTTATCCCATCCCTCCATGGCTTTAAGTACTATCTATATGCTGGCAACTCCCATATTTATATTTCTTTCTTTTTTTTTAATGTTTAGTTTATTTATTTGGTTGTGCCGGGTCTTAGTTACAGCTCTTGTGATCCTCCATCTTCGCTGCAGCATGTAGGATTTTTAGTTGCGGCACTAGATCAGGGATCTAGTTTCCTGACTAGGGGTTGAACCCAGGCCCCTTGCATTGGGAGCTCAGAGTCTTAACCACTGGACCACCAGGAAAGTGCAGTCCAGGCCACTGTATTTTTAACACAGTACTTTCCCAGGGCTTCCTGCTCTTGTTCATGCACAGAGTTCCCCAAACCTCTCCTTCCCTCTGTCTCCTCCATCCCCAGTCCTTGGCCCCACCATCCACTCACTTGTAAGAGTCATCCTTGATTCTTCTCTTTCTCACCCCCAATATACAGGCTGTCAGTGGGTCCCCGGGGTTCTGCTCCTGGGATATTATCTGGGGGTGCATTCACCTCTCCCTAGAATCACAGCTCCTACCCTACTCCTGGCCATTTGCCTCCATCCTGGACTAACTTCCTAATAGGCACCCCCAGCATCCACTCTGGGGTGTCTCTGGTCCACTCTCCACACAGGAGCCCAAGTGATGGGTCACACCACTTTTCAATCAGGTCACACCACTCTTTGCCTTAAATCCCTGCCAGCCGACAAGGGGTTGTCCTGTGCCCCGTCCTCCCAGCCCCTCTGGCCTCCCTCCCTGCCTTCTGCTGACCTTGGCCTCCTTTATTTTCTTGCCCTGCTTGGGAGGTCTTGGAATTCGTTCTTCCCTCCACCTGGAATGCTTTTGCCCTGGCTCTGCAAAAACCTTCCTCCTTCTCATCCTTGGCATTTGGACATAGAGATCACCTGCTTGCTGAGATGGCCACACTTTGTTCCCACCATTGTTCACCACACCTGCCGTTGTTTGGATTCTTTTGTGCTTGTTTATCATCTGCCTTCCCCAATAGCATCCCGAGAGGATAAAGTATTACGTTCTTCACCAGTGAATCCCAACACCTAGCACCATGTCTTGCACCTAATAGGCTTCCAATAAATTTTTTGATTGAGTCAATGCTTGAAGTGGTGGGCAGCCTTGCCTGGACGCCAGCCTGGAAGTCGTGATCATTTCTGGATTACTTTTTATATAGCATTTTAATTGAGAGTTTCAAGGGCCAAGAGAGAAGGAAATCACATTTGGAGGCAGTTTTCTTTTAATGCTGAAGCATGCTGTTTAGCTTTTATTGTGACTTGGGTTAATTTTCAGGCTGTCGGCTGTCACCCGAGCATTGGGGTTGTAAATTGTCTTTCTACCCGCCTGCAGAAGGCTAAGAGAAAAGCCAGCTTGTGTGCTGTTGTGACTTTGGGATGCTTTTGTCAGTGTTTACAAACAACATCTACTGTATTTCTGTTTGGCTTCAGTTTACACTCATTTGTTTTCTTCAGCCAAGATTATGTTGCACTTGGTTATCTAACACCGGGGGCCTTCGCTTGGTAATCTATACTGGTTTGCTTTCTTCTGATGATCATTCCTTCTCCTTTAATTTTCCACTCCTCCTGAATCACACCTAATTTCATAGTTCTTGCAAGTTAGAGACTTTTGCGGGGGGAGGTTCGTGTTGGCTAAAATAAATAACAGGCTCTTGAATATATTGAGGAAACTTGTCTTCTTTTGGTTCTGTTATGGGTTTCGTGTGTGTGTGTGTGTGTGTGTGTGTGGTTCTGTTATGGGTTTCATGTGTGTGTGTGTGTGTGGTTCTGTTATGGGTTTCGTGTGTGTGTGTGTGCGCGTGTGCGTGTGTGTGTTGGCCACAGACCATGGCTTGCAGGATCTTACTTCCCTGACCAGGGATTGAACCCCAGCCCATGGCAATGCAAGTGCAGAATCCTAACCAGTAGACCACCAGGGAATTCCTCTGTTGTGGGTTTTTTTGTTTTTGTTTTAATTTTTTAAATATATCTTTGGCTAGTAACTGTTGCTGCTCTAGGGCTTTCTCTAGTTGTGGTCAGCAGGGGCTACTCTCTAGTTGCCGGGCACGGACTTTGCATTATAGTGGCTTCTCTGACTGTGAAGCATAGGCTCCATGGTGCACAGGCTTCAGTAGTTGGGGTGCACAGGCTTAGCTGCCTCACGGCATTTGGGATCTTCCCAGACCAGGGATCAAACCTGTGTTGTCTGCTTTAGCAGGCAGATTCTTAACCACTGGACCACCAGGAATGCCTTGTGGGTTTTTTAAACTTGACTTACTGAGGTCTCAAGCTCGTCATTTGTTAGGCAACTGGAGAATCTGTTGAGGATCCAGGATGAGCAGACCTACCAGTTAGTTCCTGCCCTTGTGGAGTTTGTATTTTAGAAGGAAAACATAAGCCACATACACAAGTGCCAACTATATGTGTGAGTTTAAACAAAATGCTGTAATACATAGGGTGTCAGAGGAACTATCAGGGGAACATAAGAAAGATTCCCCAGTGCACTCGGCAGAAATGCTTAGGGAGACCCTTAACATGTGGGATCATCCTCATTGTTCAGACAGTCCTCAGTGTCACCCTTAGTGTCAGAGTTGGAAAAGTACACAGTGCTTGGCATGGGGTAGATAACAAGTAGATATGTGCTAAATGAATGAATGACTCATTTTGGGTTGACTTTCACTTTGGGAAAATGCCATCATGCTTATTGGAAACAGTCCTGAAACTCCTGACTTGGATTCAGGATCGACTTAAGGGCACTTTTGCTGCTTGTGCACAGTTCCCTGAAGGAGGACCCAGAACAGAAAGGGGGTTTGTTTTTTGTCTGATGGGCTCAGTGGTTTGTGTAAATTATTGGGTTTCCTTTCTGCAGTGGCTTCTGGGGAGCTTAGGAGACAGATGTGTGGTGACCTTATCACATTGATGAGATCTCATTGTTTACTTCTATTCCTCGATCAGTTTTTTGACCCTGTCCTTGTTTTGCCTTCACTCTTTCACTACTTAAAAAACAAAAATGGAAATAGCTTTGCTTTTTTCTAATTATAAAAGTATTATATGTTCATACTAAAAAATAACAGTGTAAAGAAGGAAGTGAAAATTACTTGTCATCCCACCTCACAAGGATAACCTCCATTAGCAATCAGATGTCCGTCTTTGCAGACTCTTTTTCCATGTATACATGTCTCAGTGTCTAGATAGACGTTTACATAGAGCAAGCAATATAAAAAAATTGGATATTTTTATCAAAATTGAATCATGTCACACGTCTCTTTTGTAACCTGTTTTTCAACTTAAAATACCTTGAATGGACATCTTTCCTTGCCAATTACTATAAATATACACCATCATTCAACTCCAAACCTATTTCTGATTTATCATTTTGCTGAATTTTATACATCTCTGCAAACCTGCTGAAATCCTTTCTAGAGCAAGGCAGGGTATAAATTAAAAAATAAAAGTCACATTTTGATAATCTTTTAAATGAATTACTGAAGGAAAGAAATGGTAGAGGAGACCAAGTAATTTGTGGAGACTGTGTGATTTTGGATGAGTCACCACTCCTTAGTGAATCCTGGTAAGAACACTGAGGATCCCTCGTGGTTGCTAAGGGTGGCTGGTGGACGGGGACCCAGCTGCTCAAACTATCTCTGCTTGTTTGGAAATATTAGGGCAGAGTAATTCTGCTGTAAGACCTAGAAGAGAAGGCTGCCTACAAGCCAAAAGCACCCATGCCCACCCCTTAGACGTCTTCCTCTGCAAAGCCCTGTGTCTTCTGGGCATCAGGCCCCTCCTGCAGAGAGGCTTCCCTTGGCGAGGGGATTGACAGGAACACACACAGTCAGGGAGGTCGGTACAGTCCCTGCTTCAGTTGTCAGGCAATTAAAAAAAAAAATCTGAAAATGAAAAAAAAAAAAAAATCTGGATAATCCTGTGACAGATTACCTCTGCCAGCATTGGCACCTAAAACCTTTGGGAAAAGACTTCTTTTGGTATATGGAGTGGGGATGGGAGCTCCTTTTCCCTTTGAAAAGAAAAACTCCCTGCACCTTTGTCAAAAGTGAACAGCACCCCCAAACAGAGTTACAATAGAGAAAAAGCATTCTTCAGAATATTAGAACTCTCAGGTGTGCTGGGTCCCGACCTTATGGCTCTTGAGAGTTAGACTTTTTTTTTTTTCCTAACATGAAAATAAATTAAGCACAAAGGAGCCTCGAGAGGAGCTGGGGCCAAGAGCTGCTGATTTGCATAGGCTTGGATCCTTGGGTCCCCGAACCCCACATGTTCTCTGCCTGCACTTCTAGGTATTGCGCACTCGGCCTGCCCCCCCACCCCCAGTCGTATTTATAGGCTTGGAGGTGCGTGTTGGCAGCCGGAGCCGGTTTCCTAGCGGGGTGTGCGTTGTGTGTGGGAAGAGTGTCAGGTTGGGAACCTCTGCTGAATGTACGATGAAGCCTCCCTCCAGTAGTTCTGCCGCCGGGGGCTGTTAGTCATATGGTATCATTCTGGTAGAATTTATTTAAATTATATTTCAAATTAGCTTGTTAGAATAAAAATACGCATGTGGGGAACACATTTAGACATTTGTCAACGACTGGAGATTTTTTTTTTTTTTAATTTTTTATTCACAAGCCTGGTTGATAGTCGTTTTCTCCTTCTGAGGAATTGGGGACCATGGTATCCCCCACCCTGTTCAGAAAAGCTTAGGATAAAGCATTGCCACCAGCCGAAGCAGTTAGCTTAAGAGCCGTGCATTAAGAGACCCTGGTAGTTGTTGCTGTTTAGTGGCTAAGTCATATCTGACTGTTTTGCAACCACATGGACTGTAGTCCACCAGACTCCTCTGTCCATGGGATTCTCCAGGCAAGAATACTGGAGTGGGTTGCAATGTCCTCCATCAGGGGATCTTCCCGACCCAAGGCTCCAACCAAGTCTCCCGCACTGGCAGGCAGATTCTTCACCACAGAGCCACCTGGGAAGCCTAACAGACTTCCTAAAGGGTTCTAAATACGCAGGTACCTCCCAGCCAAGTGGAGGCTGCATCCCAGCTGCCGGCAGGGCTCTGACCAGTCCTCTTCAGTTGCCTTGTCCTGGGAGGTCTTGGTCCAGCTCTCGGGTGATGCGCAGGACCATCCAACCAGCCTTTGTCCTCCTTCCTCCCCTTATGTACTGGGGGATGTCTTGTCTGTGGGTTACAGGGTAGGGGTTGTCCACAGGGATCTAATTAGTGAGGTATATTGCAGTCCCTGCTACCCTGGCATTGGATCCCTTTTGGGATTTTTAATTGGGAAAGCTTTTAATTGGAGTTGTCCAGATAAATGGAGAACAGGAGGGTTGCTTTGGTGTCTGTTGTCCTGGGGGAGAGGGGTGATGGAGAAGGTCCTCCTGGGGACAAGGAACAGAGCCTGTGCGGGGACGAGGAACAGAGCCTGTGCTGGGACGCTCTGAAGGGCAGGAGAAGGAGCTCCTGGTAGACGTGGCTGATTTCAGCTCAGTTGGTCTGAGGACGAGCTCTCTAACCCGTCCAGGCAGACAGAAACTAGAACTGGCTATCTCAGCAAGATGAGTCTGTTGTCATGAAAGTCCACCTGTCTGGGAACTGGGGAGGATGCTGAGTACAGATCCCAACCTTCCTGGCTGGCTGTGTGAGCTTGGACAAGTCATTTTATCTCTTTAGCTTCACCATCTACATCTATCAAACGACTGAGAAACTGATGAGAAAAATGTGTACATAACATTTAACACACTGTTTTGACACATAAATGGCTTCCCAGATGGCATTCTTCCTAGTGGTAAAGAATTCATTTGCCAATGCAGGAGATACAAGAGATGAGGATTTGATTCCTGGGTTGAGAAGATCCCCTGGAGAAGGAAATGGCAACCCACTCCAATATTCTTACCTGGGAAATCCCATGGACAGAGAAGCCTGGTGGGCTACTGTCCATGGGGTTGCAAAGAGTCAGACACGACTGAGCATACATATATACTTCACTGACATAAATATTTCATCAGTGGTGGGCAAGTTCCCTAAGATCATCATGATCATTTCTGCCTTGGGTGGAAGGTCTACAGGTGGCTCCCGATGTACCTTTCTGGGGTACATGATTAGACACGGTCCATTCTTGGGTGCTCCTCAAGTCCTCAGCTGCTCTCTCCCAGTCCTGAGTATTGTCAGAATTGGTTCCCTGTCATCATGTGACCCAGAGGATATGCAGTTTGCCTTCTGAAGCTTCTGCTCATATCACTAAGCCTCTCAGTTCATGTTGGTAGAGAAATGTTACTAGCTAGTAGAGAAGAAAGGTCAGGAAGCTGACCCACCTATCTTCACAAGAAAACCAGTCTGTCAGCCAGTTCCTTTCATGGGAAGGTGCAAGAGTGAACCAAAAACAAAAATCAAAAATCAGTGTCTCCCCATTGTGGGCGTCAGACTAGTGATTTGTGCTGCAAGTTAGGGAACCCTTTGTTGTATATTCATTCACTTATTCATTCAACAATTCATGGCCATCTACCTATGTACTGTGAACAATCACAGTGATGGTCCCATGATGCTTTCAGCCTGGTAGGGGAGCTAGACATCAAACAAACATGGACTAACATGGGAGATATCGATATGGGACCAGGGCCTATGTGGACTAGAGAGTAATTGGTTTCAGGGTCTCATACCTCTGATTCCCACCCACTTATATGGATCTGAACCCCTCTCTGATCACCCTTCATCTGTTCATCAGCTCTGATAACTTTCTTTTTAATAGTTATTTATTTATTTTCAATGTTTTTGGCTGCACCACAGGGCATGTGGGACCTTAGTTCCCCAGCCAGGGATTGAACCCGTGTCCCCTGCATTGAAAGCACAGAGTCTAAACCAGTGGACCACCAGGAAGTCCCTCCTGTAGCTTTCTTGGCCATCCCCTTAGCTCTTGAGCACCTTCTCTGGGCCAGGTGACAGGATGACAAAGCCTGTTGGGATTGGGTTCCTGCCCTCCCAAAGGAGAGGGATGGTGGGTAGCTAATTAGGACAATGAAATAGCCTTTTATTGAAATATGACTTAGGATAAAATTCCTAACTCTTTGAGAAGTTGCAGAAGGCTTCTTGAAGAAGGTGACTTTGGAACTGAGTCTTGAAGGATAAGAAGGAGTTTCTGAGGCAAACAGAACTGCAGGGCAAAGGGAAGCATTGAGATGGAGAGAGGGGCCCACAGGAGCCAGTGGAGTGTTCAGGTCAAGAGCAGAGACCTTGAACTCAGGCCTGGGCTGGCCATTTGCTGGCTGTATGGCTTGGAGCAAGATACTGACCTTTGTGAGCTTCACATTATGTGTGAAATGGGACTGATGATATTACCACCATCAGAGTGTGGTTGTGAGGATTAAGTGAAGCACACCCTGTGACGTGCGTTAGCTTAATAGTGGGCAGGGAGGTGAGAAAGAATGTGCAGTGCATGGTGGGCGTGGAGAAGGGGGTCAGGAAGGTACAGACATGAAGGAAAGGCCTTTGTGCTACGTGTTTGGGACTTTATCCCATAGATGGCAGGGGGAGCCAGCCATGGGTGAGGCTGGAGGTGGGAGGAGCAGTTCGTCTTGGTACCTAAGAATGAGGCCTGAGTCCCAGGCAGTGGCAGGCAGTGGGCTCAGAGAGGATGAGGTAACGGGTTAGAAGGCAGAAACATGCTATATCCTATGGAATTTTGACTTCAGTCTATAGGTAATGAGGGAGCACTCAGTTTTGAAGAGAAGAACATTACTTGTGTTAGGAAAAGTATCCCAGAGATGATAATGAAGGGTAGCACAGAAAGTTGAGAGAGCAGAGGAAAGATACCTCATAGGAACTAGCCACAATCCAGGCAAGAAGTGTTGAGAGCGCAGAGCATATATGGCACAGGTTTATATAATGTAGACCATGCCCTGTTCTGTACTGGATCTGTGGCAGCTTCTAGGAATATATATAATACAATAAAGCATAAAAATATATGTAAGGCACCTTGCCAGCGATGAGAGAGTGAAAGCTTGAATGTCTTTCCTGTAGAGTTGCCACATCAGGACACAAATTAAACTATTACTTAATGAGAACTCGGTGGGTTTGAGTTAGTATGCAGAGTGTGTCTATACAATATCTCGTTTAATTCTCACAACAACCCTCACTTTCATAGTTGGAGAAACTGGGCTTGAGAGGTTCAGTAATCTGTTCAAGCTCGCAGCCAGGAAACCAAGCTCATGCCCATTTGAGAGCAGAATTCATGTTCTTTCAAGATGCACCTTCTGGAGGCAAAAGGCTCCCCGAGAGTCACGTGGGAGGTGGACCCACAGCTCTTGATTGTTGTAATGAGAGGAAGGGAGAGGCGGAGCTGCCAGCAATTCAGGTGTTTCTAGACTGTTTGAGTGGATGGTGGTGCCATTGACTGAGATTAAGAACACAAGAGGAGATGCAGTTTAGGGGAGAGAGTTGATGAGAGTTTAGTCTGGGTGAATACGGTGAATTTCCACTTGTAGTGGGTCATGTGGAGTGGCGTCTATCAATAGAAATTCAACTCTAGCACTCAGCAATTAGGGTACAATCAGAGGTACAGATTTGAGAGCCATCACCTCTGAGATGGACTTGATCATCCAAGGAGAGAGTGGATCAAGAAGATGAATATGGGAGGCTTCCCTGGCCATCCAGTGGTTAAAACTCTGCGCTTCCAGTGTAGGGGGTATGGGAAACTAAGATCCCACATGCTGCACAGCACATCCAAAAAATAAAAATAAATAAAATAACAATAAGAATAATAAAATATTTTTTTAGAAAAATAAAAAGATGAAGATGGAACTCTGGGAAAGGACACGAGTTGAAGAGAAGGAAAAGAAGCCAGTGGGTGAGACTTAGAGGTGATGATATTGGAGGCAGGCTGGAGGAGAGAGGTGTTGTGAAAGCCAGGGGAGAGGCGGCCGAAAGGGAGGTGTACTCAACATGGGTGAAGGCCTTGGGAAGCTGGGTGGGGACCCAACGTGCATGCTGTTAAATCCTGCCGTGCGGGTGGGAGAGTTAGGGCACTGATGGATTTTAAGAGCAGCTTCAGCCAAGTGTGAAGGCACAAATCCATCTGCAGTGGTTTAAGGAGTGAGTGTACGGCAGGGGAATAAAGAAGTCAGGCTGAGCTTGAGGATGAGTCAGGGTAGAAGGAAGGCTGATTTTCATTTCATCAGTTGAGCATGTTGGAAGGCTGAGGGGGAAACAGGAATGGAGATTGAAGATATTTGAGAAAGATGGCAGGCAGTGTGGTTGGCACAAGGAAGTGGATGGCAGGGAGGAACTAGAACAAGAGCTTTATCCTGGGAGGATCACCCTTAGAGACCAGGCAAGGTGCAGGTATGGTGGCATTTTGAGGCTGAGGTGGAAAAGGGAATGAGGGAGCTGGGTTGCCTGGCTTTTCCTTCTCTGTGTGAGCTAAGGAATTGATCTGAGAACCAGGGGGTAGATTAGGAAGAGAAGAAATGGTTTGATACAGCTGACTGTGGGCATTGGGCTAGAGAGTTAGCTGGGGCAAATACAGATTTGTGAGCAGCCTTGCAGTGCCCATTGAAGACTGAGGAATGTGTTGGTAAATGTGCTAGTTGCCAACATGTGAGGTGACCTGGGGGCAGGAGCAGAGGCAAGCAGCCCCAGACCCAGAGGGTGGGCAGTCAGAGATGGCCAGCCCAGTTGGGCTCCAAGTGCTTTACCTTCCACAGTCCTGGGGGATGCTGTGTGGAGGAGGAGAGAGCCTACTTCATCTGTATCAGTCACCTGTCTGCCCTTGCTTCTCTGAATAGCCAGCCATTGTTCTGTTGTTAATAATCTTCCAGACCTTTTCTAAAAAATGCATTAAAATTTTTGCCAGCATGACCTCTTTGAGTAATGAGATCTGTAAGTTTATTAACCTCTGTGAGAAGTAGATTTTCTTGCTCCATGGGAGCAGATAATCTCTTGGAGGGAATGAACATTAATGTGGTGACCCAGAGGGTCAGCTCAACACCTGAGAGCACAGGCTTTTCTGTGGGGATGGCTCATCTTCTGCCCTCGCCCCCATCAGCTGACGTGGCACGTGCCCCATGGAAGATGGGCTGGGTGCTTCTGCATAGCCCTCTCCTTGGTCCCGCTCTGAGTCTTGCAGTGGCCCGAAGTTGAGACAGTCAGGGAAACCAACATAGCAAAACCTCATTTCTTTCCTTCCTTCCTTCCATGTTTTGCTCTGCTGGGTGTTCCTTGTGGTGTGTGGGCTTCTCTAGTTGTGGCGCTCAGTCTCAGCTGCCCTGCAGCATGTGGGATCCTGGTTTCCCAACCAGATATCAAACCTGCATCCCCTGCATTGGAAAGCAGATTCTTAACCCTGAACCACCAGGGAAGTCCCCTTGTTTCTTTTGATGAGTCTAGTTCTCTAAGTATGAGGAGGAGAAGGCTGGGCATGAGAGCATTGAGTTGTATGCAGACAAGAATATCTAGACAGTAGGTCTGTTCACAGAGGCCCAGGAACCCATTGGAGTTGGGAAGGGCTTTAGGACATGTGCTATGTGGCCATGTTGAAACACATCCTCTGTTGTTCCAGTGGCAGCCTTCAAATCTGCACATGTATTGGATAGTTGGCGTAAGCTACTTTCAGGGCATTCAGCGAAGTAGCAGTGATCCATGACTTCATCCTCATTAGTT
This sequence comes from Dama dama, assembly GCF_033118175.1. Lineage (NCBI taxonomy): Eukaryota > Metazoa > Chordata > Mammalia > Artiodactyla > Cervidae > Dama > Dama dama. Next base: position 31,601,329 of record NC_083693.1, on the reverse strand, counting down.
TGGTGTTTCAAGTCTGTTCTATCCTAGTCTGACCTACCTGCCTTCTGTGTACCTGAAGGGTTGGCCTGTGCCTCTCTATACTGTTTATCACATAAAACAGTTGATTATAATACAGTGTTATATCAACAGAATGTCATAATCTGCTTCTTCCCACCCTTGCTAACTAGACCAGCACAGTCCCATAGAAATACGAAGCCACATATGTAATTTTACATGTTCTAGTGTCCAGTAAAAAAAGCAAAAGAAACAAGTGAAATGAATTTTAATGTGTTTTATTTATTTATTTATTGGAGTATAATTGCTTCAAAATGTTGTGTTAGTTACTGCTCTACAACAAAGTGAATCAGGTATATGTATACGTGTATCCCCTCCCTCCTGGACTTCCTCCCACCCCATCTTACCCATCTAGGTCACCACAGAGTACTGAGCTGAGCTCCCTGTGCTATATAACAGGTCCCCATACTGTTTTACACATGGTGGTGTGAATATGTTGTTGTTTAGTCACTAAGTTGTGTCTGACTCTTTTGTGACCCCATGGACTGCAGCCCCCCAGGTTGCTCTGTCCATGGGATTTTTCCAGGCAAGAATACTGGAGGAGGTTGCCATTTCCTTTTCCAGGGGATCTTTGTGATCCAGGGATTAAACCTGTGTCTCCTGTTTCTCCTGCATTGGCAGGTGGATTCTTTACCACTGAGCCACCTGGGAAGCCCCAGTAGTGTATATCTTGTCAATCCCAATCTCCCAGTTCGTCCCACTCTCCCCTCCCCCACCCTCCGTGTCCACATGTCCATTCTCTACATCTGCATCTCTATTCCTGCCCTGCAAATAGGTTGATCCGTATCACTTTTCTAGGTTCCACCTATATTCATTAATATACTACATTTGTTAATTCTAACATATTTTAACTAAATATATAAAAAATTATTATTTTTAACATTTAACAATTTAAGTCAGACATGGCCCCTCTTATTTCCATGGAATTCTCATTCTAGTGAGGGAGACAGATTCCACCTGTCTCTGCCCACTCCCAGCCCTCTCTTCCCCCCACAAGCATCCGCAAATAAAATAGCTGCAAGTTGTGCTCAGTGCCATGAGGGAAGGAAGCAGGGGCTGAGCCCAGCTTTGGGCCGTATGCTTATGGGCTGCCTCCGAAGAGGTGACATTTAAGCTGCTGTATCACGTGAAGAGCAGGAGCAGATCGTTCTAGGTGGAGGGAGGGGCGGGGGTAAAGACCCAGTGTGGGAAGGGGCTGCCCAGAATGTTTCAGAAACTGAAATCAGACCTGCGGGACTGGCTGGCAGCGAGGGAGGGAGGGGCGCCCAGGCTGGGGCTGGAGGGTAGATAGGCATGAGGGCAGACCAGATCTCAGAGGCTGTGGCATGGACGATGGTTTATATTTGAAATGCTGTGAGAGTAGATAAGACTGAAGGGTTAAGAAAAAAAAACAGACTGAAGGGTTAGGACAGACCTGTGGGTGGTTAAGATTCTGTACTTCCAGTGCAGTGGATGTGGGTTTGATCCCTGGTCAGGGAACCAAGATCCCACATGCCAAGGGATGCTGCCAAAAACAAACAAACAAAGACAGAAGGGTGTTAATAGGCCTGTGACACAGCCCTTCCTACCTGTTAAGAAGACTTCTCTGGTGCTCTATGCAAAATGGATGAAAGGGGATAAGACCTGAAGCGAGGAGAAGTGACAGGGTTCCTGTGTTCTAGTTCAAAGAGGAGAAGGTCACAGAGGGAAGAAGAGAAGTGAGCAGACTCTGCAGATGGTTTGGGGGCAGATTTGTTAGAGCTTGGTTATAAGGTAGGAATAACAAGGAGGGAGGGAATGAGGAGGACCCCTTTGATTTGGGGTTTAGGCAAGTGGTGGCCACTTGATGCGAAGAGCTGACTCTTTGGAAAAGACCCTGATGCTGGGAAAGATTGAGGGCAGGAGAAGGGGACAACAGAGGATGAAATGGTTGGATGGCATCACCGACTCAATGGACATGAATTTGAGCAAGCTTTGGGAGTTGGTGATGGACAGGGAAGCCTGGTGTGCTGCAGTCCATGGGGTTGCAAAGAGTTGGATGCAACTAAGTGACTGAACAACAACAAGGTGTAGGGAAGCCTGGAGGAGCAGAAGGTGAGGGGTAGAGTGGGAGACTCAGTGTCAAATGGCCACATCATGTTAAGCTTGAGGGGGTGTGTGGAGCTGGGCAGAAGACAGGGAGTTAATGTAGCTTGGGTTCAGCAGAGATCAGACTGGAAGAGACTGGGTGACCTCATGATGGATTGAGAGGGAAGGCAGAGGAGGAGAGGGCTCAGAACTGTCTGTTTTCGAGGGGGCGGTAGAGCAGAAGGAGCCAGCAAGAAAGATAGAGGAGGAGAGCCCAGGGAGGGAGGAAGGACTGAAGCTGTGTCTCAGTCGGGGGTTGGGTGTCAGTGTTGAGTGTTGCACAGGTGACCTAGAACTGAGTGGCATGGTGGCTGCTGGTAGCCCTGACTTGAATCCAGACAGCAGCGAGTCAGGTGGGGCCAGGCACCAGATGGACTGGAAGGTGAATGGGAGGCTGGGATGGGGGTTGTGTGGGGGATGTGTGGACCACTTTTTCAAGAAGTTGATTGGAACTTCCCTACTGGTCCAGTGGCTTAGACTCCATACTCCCAATGCACGGGACCCACGTTTGATCACTGGTCAGGGAACTAGATCCCACATGCCACAACTAAGAATTTTCCTGTCTGTGTTAGTCACTCAGTCATGTCCGACTCTCTGCAACCCCACGCACCATAGCTCACCAGGCTCCTCTGTCCATGGGATTCTCCAGGCAAGAATACTGCAGTGGGTTCCTCCTCCAGGTCTTCCCGACCCAGGGATTGAACTCAGGTCTCCCACATGGCAGGCAGACTGTACATCTGAGCCACCAGGGAAGCCCCTAAGAGTTTGCATGCTGCAACTAAAAGATTCTACATGCCGCAGCTAAGACCCAGTGCAGCCAAACGAATGAACGAATGAATGGAGTTGACGGTTGAGTGAATGAAGTACTGAGACAGTCACATGAGAGGCTGTGGGTAAAGGGAGAAGGTATTTAAGATAGGAGAACTCCAGCATGTGTGGATGCTGGTGGGAATGCTGCCCAAGAAAAGCAGGGTGATCCAGGAGCCCAGGCCTTACAGTGACAGGAGTGGGTTCAGGACATCAGGGAAAGATTGTCCCTTGGAGCAGAGAGAGGGAAGGAGGGAAGGAGGCCACAGTGGGAACAGATGGAGGCAGGTCTGGGTGTGGTGGAAGGTGCTTGAGTTCTAGTCCAGGGCTCTTGTTTCTCTCCAGGGTGTATGAGGCAGGCTCATTAACTCAGAGAAAAGATGGAGGACCAGGGATGGGAATCTGAGGAGAAGAAAACAGAGTGGAATTGTCTGGGACGAGGTGGCCAGCCTCCCAGAGAAGCCTAGGCTTTGTGGGCCATTGTAGAGCAACAGTTTGAGGTCAGAGAACATGCATTTAAAATGAAACACGGTCCACCCAGTTTTGTCCACCCGGTTGCTTGGGTGTGGGTGCGGAGAAGGCAGATGGCAGAGTGCATCAGGTTGGGAGGCAAGGAATTCCCACAAGGTGGGGAACAGTGGTGGTCTGTGGGCAGGGCATGGGCCATTCAGGGAAGAAAGTGAACTCACTGAGGGGCATGGGGAAGAAGGTGCTGGATGGTAGGAGCTGAGTCCAGGCCGAGGGGTTTGTCCTGTGGATGGGGGTGATGACAGGAGGTGGACGGAGGATGAGGTAGGCTCGGAGCTGAAGCCCCATCAGTGGCAGGAAGCACTTGGAGGCTGGCACTAGGTGTGGCAGGGGGCAGGTGACTGGAATGGCCTCACCTCCAAGGGCACAGAGAGAGCCACATTCTGGGGGCCATGAGGACACCAACCACCCGTCTCCCCTTGTGTTCTGCTTTTGTGGCGGGTGAGAGGAGCGGACCGGCTGTGTGTGGTGGGGCAACGCTGTCCTTACAGACTAGCTTTGTGTCAGTTACAGTGTGAAGGTGAAGTGGGTAGTCTGGCTGGACAGCTGGTCCTGCAGGTTTCAAGGACTTCAGGAGATTTGAGAGTGTAGGGAGGAGGGAAAGACTGGCTCCAGTTTATCAGGGAGGACCAAGAGCCTGGATGATGCTGGATGACTGGGAGGGTGTAGTCCAGTGGCTGTCCACCAGGTAGAGAGATGAGAAGTGAGACGGATCTTTCCGAGCATGTGAAAGACTTGGGGATTTGAGTAGGTGGTGAGTTCCCTGTGAGTCAGCCCCAGTGATGCGGTCATCTCGAAGGCTGGCTAAAACTTTGAAGCTCTTAGCCGAAGTATGAAATAGGTGGAGGCGAGGGGTCTGCCGCACGTGACATCTAGAATGTTGTGTTTAGTTCTGGACGCTGAAGTTCACCTGATTTAGGAAGGAGAGCAGAGCTGGAGGGGTTCTGCCACATGTTTCATGAGGGTGACACAGAGAAAGGTTTCTTTTTCTTTATCTGTTTCTTAGTTGCAGCACATGGGATCTTTGTTGCAACATGCAGGATCCAGTGACCTGACCAGGGATCAGACCCAGGCCCCCTGTGTTGGGAGTGTGGAGTCTTAACCACTGCCTACCAGGGCAGTTCCCTGAAGGAAGGTTTCTTAAAATGAAGTTTCTAGGGCCTTCCTTGGTGGTCCAGTGGATAGGAATCTGCCTGCCAAAGCAGGGGATATGGGTTTGATGCCCGGTCAGGGAAGATTCCACAGGGCAACTAAACCCATAAGCTGCAACTAGTGAAGCCTGCCTGCATGCCTAGAGGGTGTTCTCTGAAACAAGAGAACCCACCACAATGGGAAACCCCACGTACTGCAGCTAGAGAGCAGCCCCTACTTGCTGCAAGTAGAGAAAGCTTGTGCACTGCAATAAGGACCTAGCACACCCAGAAATAAGTAAATACACAATTTTTAAAAATGAAGTCCCTGTATGCAATTCAGAGGTCTGTGAACACCCCTCCCCACAAACTGTATGGAGCACTGTATATGTATATGTTTTTTTCTAGGGAAGATGGCTGTAGTTTTTGATCAGATTTTCAAAGTAGTCCTTGACCTTGAAGAGATGAGGATTGCCTGTTAAAAGGGTTTGGGCATGTTCAGCTGAGAGACGAGAGAACTTGGGCCAAGAGGCAGGGACAGGAGAGAATGGCTTTCACGTAGAGGACCACTGCCGTTTGGAGGAGGTGGTTTGCTCCTGTGGACACGTCTGGGGGAACTGGGATCAGAGGGAGGGAGGCGCAGGCAGAGGGTTTGGCTCTGTGGGTGGCTGAGGGGACCTGAGCGCACCTGGGTGTACACAGGTAGGGTGTACACAGGGCAGGGACAGAAAGAGGTGGCCTGTGATGGCTGTGAAACCATTGTCCATACCTTCTTGTTCTGAGAAGCAAAAAGCTCTGGGCTCTGCCAGGCTTTCCTATAGGGTGAGGACGTGGTGTCATGGGCTGAGCTTCACTGGGAGATGTGAAGCCCCTGCAGTGGCTCAGGGCTGCAGCCCATTGAATGCTGAGGCCCCCGGAAGCCTGCCAGCCCGCCTTTCCTCAGACAGTGTCCCCTCAGGGTGTGGGCCCCTCGCCCATCCTGGGGCCTCAGTGGGCCCCTCTGTGTGGTGTGGTGGGTGTTCCCTGGGTACAGACTTGAGGGGTGCCTAGCTCTTGCCCACATCTCAGCCAGGGCTGTGAGCCCACCTTCGTGGGCCCTCAGGCGCCCACCTTGGTGGCCGGTGGCATCTCTTCCAGGATGTGGAGTTGGGTGAGACGAGCACCTGGGGTGGAGCAGTGTGCTTGCTCAGGGGCCCCATCCCTCCCCACAGCCAGCGTGCTTCCCAGAGGTTCCTGGCCTCCCACCTGACTTTGGCACCCACAGCATTTGATCTGCTAAATCTGAAAGCGACTCCCCTGGGACAAAACTGATGATTAATCAAGTTTGACTTTTGTCAGAGCTTCCTCTCCCTCTCTCTTTTCTTTTCCTTCTCTCGGTTTTCTTTTCTTTTTTAAAGCAGGCATGTTTCACCAAGGATGGAAAATTCTGGAAAATTGGAATCCCACCACCTGATTGAAAGCCGTATCACTTGCTTCAAGGAAGGGAGCTTTAAAAAGTCACTCCTTGGCTTTGCCCATGAATTTTAAATATTCTGAAAGCTTTGCTCACAAAGGCCACAATGCCTCATCCCTTGAATAATTAAGTAGAGCACACTGGGGATGGCAGGACGGCATAGGCCCAGGCACACCATTCCTCTGGGAGCCTCCTTCTCAAGTGGGGAGCTCAGGTGGTAGCCCAAGGAGGTCCTCCTCACAGAGAGATGGATGCAGCTGCAAACAGCCGCAGTGGCTGAGGTTGGCACAACCCTGGCAGTGTCACGGAAGCGGATGAAGGTGTCACATGATATGGTGCATGTTTTTTCCCCTGAGATACCGCCATCCAGCAGCTGTTTACAGAGCAGCCCTGTGAAGTCTTAGTTGGTCTTTCTCGTCCCTTCACTGCTGCGTGACTGCCCACATAAGGTGTCCATGGTCTTGGGCCATATCCCTGATCTCCCAGCCACTGTAGTATTGGCATTGGTTTCTCTGTGTACTTGGTGGAAATTTCTGGAGACTCTGTGAGGGCAAGAGAAGGCTATTTTATCTTCTGGCAGGTGACCCTCCCATCAGGAGCCATGGTGGCATCTCGGAACCGGCTGATTGTTTCCTGGCTGTCTTCCTGTTCCATGATTACACAGGCTGTTTATCTGTGAGGCCACAGAATGGTGTGCTGGACAGCCAGAGGTCATGCCAGATGGTCACTGTGGTGTCTTCCTTGAATTCTGTGGAAGATTAAGTTTTGCTGGGAGGAAAGGAAGGAATATTTGTTGATTGTCTATAGGTATTATTTCATTTAAGCTTCATGTTTTATGGGTAAGGAAATGATTTCAGAGAAGTTAAGTTACTTGGCTAATGTCACACAGCCAGCACATTGAGTGGGCTGGTAGTTATGTATGTTGTCTGACTCTGAGACTTGTACAGTTCAGGAGAAAAGGAAAACACTCTTTGTTTCAAAAGTTACAGCATACTAACACATATATATGGAATTTAGAAAGATGGTAACGATAACCCTATATGCAAAACAGAAAAAGAGACACAGAAATACAGAACAGACTTTTGAACTCTGTGGGAGAAGGTGAGGGTGGGATGTTTTGAAAGAACAGCATGTATATTATCTATGGTGAAACAGATCACCAGCCCAGGTGGGATGCATGAGACAAGTGCTCCGGCCTGGTGCACTGGGAAGACCCAGAGGAATCGGGTGGAGAGGGAGGTGGGAGGGGGGATCGGGATGGGGAATACGTGTAAATCCATGGCTGATTCATATCAATGTATGACAAAACCCACTGAAATGTTGTGAAGTAATTAGCCTCCAACTAATAAAAAAAAAAAAATGTAAAAAAAAAAAAAAAGTACATCTTGAGGTCTAAAAGAAAAGATGTGTTTAAGGAAGCTCTGTTAGCACACCTTCCAAACAGCAGGGGTTAAAAGCAGGTATCTTTAGTCTGGTATGAGCACACAGCCATTCACACAGCTGAGTTTTCTTTTCTTTTCTTTTTTTTAAACATTTATTTATTTATAGCTGCAGTGGGTCTTCACTGCTGTGTGTGGGCTCTTCTCTAGTTGAGGCAAGTGGGGGGCTACTCTCTGGTTGTGGTCTGCAGGCTTCTTATTGCGGTGGCTTCTCTTCTTGTGGAGCACAGGGTCTAGGCGCTCGGGCTCAGTAGTTGTTAACGGGCTTAGTTGCTTCGCCACATGTAGGATCTCCCTGGACCAGGAATCAAACCTGTGTCCCTGTATTGGTGGATTCTTAACCACTGGGCCACCAGGAAAGTCCTTCTCTCTTTCTTTCTTTCTTTCATTCTTTTTTAAATCCAAAATGTGTTTATTGTGATGGTTTCGCATTCATCTGGATTCAGGGTGCTTATCATGCTGCTTCTATCTGAAAGAGCATCCGTCTGCAAGCCTGGCTTTTCCTCTTGTAGGCTGGCAGAGGACAGTAGAGCAGCCAACACACAAAGCTAAGTTTGTGCCTGGCTAGAGATGGGGAGCCTGGTGGGCTGCCGTCTATGGGGTTGCCCAGAGTCGGACACGACTGAAGCGACTTAGTAGCAGCAGCAGCAGAGATGGTTGTAGTATCCTGGGCATTTCACATCCGTGAGATGGGAACTGGGGCTCCACACCAGGCACTTCTTCTTGTGTGTCCTCTTCTCCTCTTCTGGAGAGGGATGGAGGGGATCGTTTGTGAGAGGCATGTTCTGGTGGGGAAGTCGTCACCACCAGAACACAGACAAGTTTTCTACAGATTTCCTTCACCCTGAATCTACTGAGCCATTCCTTGTTCTTCCTCTTCTCATCCTTCTCTCTTCCAGTTTCTCTCGGCCCTTTTCCTCAGATCTAATTAGAGGTTCTCAGAATGACTTAATTCTTCACCCTTGTTGAGTTGTATGTTGCAATCGACATCTATTAAGACGTTGTTCAGATCACGTAATAGGAGTCCAAGTCCCCAATAAGTAAACCTGTTAGGCTAGGTCTGTATCTGATGACTTACTTCGATATTAATCTTGACACAGGGCAGGGTGGTAAGATCACCAAAGCCCACACTGTTCTCACCTGCTGTTTGGCTGTGAATCAGGATCTTTCTCATACTTGCCAGAGGTTCAAGTTTTAGTTGATTGCCTGCATTGCTTATCTCAGAGACGCACAATAACTTTTGTCTCCCCAAGTGTTGTGGCTGATTTGTTGCAACTGAGGTTCTCCTGACTGGAATAAAAGGACTCACCTGTCAGGAACCTGAGAAGCAAGGTACTTGAGTGATGTGATTTTCAGGACTGGTTTCCCCGGCAGCACTTTATCTCTGTAGAAGAGGGGGATTTTCAAGCTCCTCCATCTTGGGTGAGAGGTCAGACTAAGTCTGAAGTAGTGAAATTTGGTTCTCTTTGTGCCTCTTACAAAAAGTGTTTGGTTTATTTATGTGTCTTTTTTCCTGGAGCAAATCTCTTACCCATGAACGGTGAAACTAACCTAGTGAGCTGTGAGTACAGCTTGAAAAGGAAGTCACAAACTGAACTTATAATCTGACACCCAGATAGGACACTTCTCTGGTAGTCCAGAGACTTAAGACTCTGCGCTCCCAATGCATGGGGCCCGGATTTGATCCCTGGTCATGGAACTAGATCCCATATGCTGCAACTAAGAGTCTGCATGCCACAACTAAGAGTTTGCATGCTGCAACTAAAATATCCTGCATGCCGCAGGTAAGATGCAGGGCAGCCAAAATAAATAAAAATACTTAAAAAAAAAAACCCAGTTAGGATCTTGTTAAGTGTTTTTTCCTGAGAGGAAGTTCATGATTGAAGGTCCTCTCCATCATGCTTTTAGGATGAATTTTTTCAGGTAGCCACTGAAACTATTCTTGATGACAGGTAAAATTAGTTCCCCTCCTTCTATCCATGGGATCAAATATTTGCACAGTGGCGTCAGAAAGTGCTGTATGCGCTCAGATCTCCATGTCTGAGGGCTTCTTGTGCTTCGTGCTTGGGCTTATCAGAATCAACAGCTTTATTTAGGTCACATGTATTCAGGTGCCAGTCAGTGGGGACAGAGCCAGATCCAGGCAGTCCGGGAGGAGGTGACCCTTGCAAGCATTCAATTTAGCCCAGCAGTGCATTTCTTAAATCTGAACTTTGGTCCTCCATTCCCTCAATTAAGTAATATTTACTGAGTTCTTCCAGGGGTGACTAAGATGGATCTTGGCCTCTGTCCTTGTAAAGCTTACAGTATAGCAGACGAAATGGATATTGAATAATTACACAAATGATTAAAATTCATTCAATAAGTTTGTTGAGTTTCTGGTGTACCAGGTGCTACTTATGGTGCTACAGGCAGGAACCAGAAAGACAAAAGTCTCTGTCTTACTGGCTCTTACATTCGAATGAGATGCACGATAAATCAAATGAAAACAAGTAAATTATATAGTATATTAGAGGTGATAAATACTGTGAGCAATAGAGCAGGTAAAGATGATTGAGTAGTAACTGGGTGGGGTGGGTGAGTGGGTGCCAGTTGCAGAGAGTGGGTTGCATGAAATGAAGATTATAGATGCGTTTGGAGTTAGCAATAACTGTCAGGTCTTGACAAGGAGTTAGAGGGGCTGAAGGCAGTGCAAGCAACTGGCAGGCCAGTTGGAGGGATCATATGTATGTGTGTGTGTATTGAAGTGACTGAGAATCAGGACAGGAGTCATGTAAGAGAGAGGACCTATGATCCAGAAGCTAAAATGTGTGTGTGTGTGTGTGTGTGTGTGTGTGTGTGTGTGTATTGAAGTGACTGAGAATCAGGACGGGAGTCATGTAGGAGAGATGGCCTGTTATCCAGGAGCTAAAATCATCAGGAAATGAGGGGGAGTGACATGGAGGTTGGTGCTTGACAGCAGCAGTGAGGGGTAGAGGATGACAGGGCCTGATGACAAGAGATTGAAGACTGGGGAGTTGGAGGGAAGAGGGAAGAGAATCACCTGGAGTAGGCAGCAAGGAGCTTGGTGATCAGCTGTGAAAAATGCCTGCAGGAGAGGTTCAGGGTCCCCTGAGGATGGATTAAAGGGGTGTCTGGCCAGGAAGAGAGAGGCTCAGCAAGGCTCCTGTGATAATGTGATTTATAATAAGAAGTAGATAATTGGTCTTCATCCTGTTCCTGGCACAGAGCTCCTGAAACCCTTGGAATTTCCTGTGAAGAGAGCTCTAAAAGTGTCTTGTTAGGTTGAGGAGGTGACTTTTAGAAAGCACCTAAGTATGGGGACCCAACTATGTGATTGTTGTCATTCAGTTGCTCAGTCATGTCTGACTCTTTGCAACCCCACTGACTGCAGCACCCCAGGCTTCCCTGTCCTTCACCAACTCCCGGAGTCTGCTCAAACTCATGTCCATTGAGTCAGTGATGCCATCCAACCATCTCATCCTCCGTTGTTCTCTTTTCCTCCTGCCCTCAGTCTTTCCCAGCATCAGGGTCTTTTTCAATGAGTTGGCTATTCACATCAGGTGGTCAAAGTATTGGAGCTTCAGCTGCAGCATCAGTCCTTCCAGTGAATGTTCAGGGTTGAGTTCCTTTAGGATGGACTGGTTTCATCTCCTTGCTGTCCAGAGGACTCTCAAGAGTCTTCTCTAGCACCACAGTTCAAAAGCACCAATTCTTCAGTGCTCAGCCCTCTTTATGGTCCAACTCTCATATCCATACATGACTACTGGAAAAATCATAGCTTTGACTATAGGGACCTTTGTTAGAAAAGTAATGTCTCTGCTTTTTAATACGGTGTCTAGTTTTGTCATAGCTTTTCTTCCAAGGAACAATACATACATACATAAATATTTTTTAAAAAGAGAGTTGTATAAGGATGAATGTATTTGCCCAGAGGCCCGTCAAGGTCCTCAAGAAGGCTTCTGCCTTAACATGGTGGCCTGGGGAGGAGGGTCAGGGAACACAGGTGCAGGACCCCACTGGGCACGCACTCGGGAAGGGATCCAGAGATGCGTGTTGGGCCTAGGTGTTCCAGGTGACTCCCAGCTTATAGCTGTATGTGCCCTTGAGTGAGTTACTTCATCTTTTCCTTCTGTTTTCCTCTGTTAAAATGAAGACACAGACACTGACTGTCAAGGTTGTTGGGAAAATGAGGTGAGCTGTGTTTGTCAATGCCCAGAACAGTGCCAGACAACCACAGATGATCAATACACGCCAGAACCTCTGGGAAATACCTTTTCCAAGGTACTGCTGATAACTGCTGGTGGTGTGGATCTCAGCATTGCTGTAGGACACGGAAAGGCATCTCCTATTTAAAAGCCAAATCCTTTAGAAGAGGAACATGAATTGCACAGAAGATATGAATGTGTTTGTGTGCTGTGCTAAGTCATTTCAGTCATGTCCGACTCTTTGCAACCCCATGGACTGTAGACTGCCAGGCTCCTCTGTCCATGGGATTTCCCAGGCAACAATACTGAAGTGGGTTGCCATGCCCTCCTCCAGGAGATCTTCCTGACCCAGGGATCGAACCCGTGTCTCTTATGTCTCCTGCATTGGCAGACGGGTTCTTTACCACCTGGGACGCCCATGAGTATGCATGGAAGCCTGCAAATCTGAGGATGGAATCTTGAAGTGGATAAAAATGGAGCAGAGAGAGGTCTACACACAGGACATCTGGGCCTCCAGAGGGGACGGGCAGTGTGTCCTTGGCACATGGGAAGTAGTACGGCTATTCCGAGCCAGACTCTGGGCACACGTAGGCCCCAACTGTCTAGACACCTGCTGGCTGCCTGTTTCTGCTAGAAGTCAAGTATCAGACCTTTTCCAAGAGGGGGAAGAAACTGTAGAAGATCCGGTCTGATAAATAGCGCCCATCTGATTCATCAGCAGCAGAGCACAGAGCGATAGGAAAACACGTCGTTCTTCTAATAGTCACTTCTTTCTGTCTACTGAAGACCCACCAACGCTCTGTATATTCCCTTCCAAACCTGAAGAAGTATAAATGGAACTTGACTGTTTGCTCTGACGCTTTTGTTCTCTGTCTCTGTGTACCTTCTCTCTCAGCTCTTTCTGGTTTCTTGTTTGTTTTTTGGCTTGTAGGATCTTAGTCCCCTGGCCAGGGATAGAACCTGGGCTATGGCAGTGAAAATGCTAAGTCCTAACCACTGGACTGTCAGGGAAGTCCCTCATCCCTTCATTAACACATTATTGACCAGAGATATATTAATGTTTCTTTTGTTACCCAAACATTATTGACCAGAGACATATTAATATGTTTTTAGAGAGTGATACAATTAACGTCACTGTGTGAACTTGTTAGAGCTTAAAATTGATCAAGGGTTCATCATACATCTCATGATTGTCATTATCATTCACATTTTGTTCCATCAGGTTTTTGTTCCAACCTCATATAGGTAAAAATGCGAGTTTATTAGCGTCAAGTTTTCAAAAATGACACATCATGAAATTTTGGGTGAAGAAAATTTTTCAGTGAATTTTATGCAGATATTTTCTCTGATTGTCCAAGTGATGTATATTCTAGTGTCTCAGAAGATGATAGTTCTTCAGAATATAATTATTCAGATGATGTGAATATTAGACCAACAAAAAGACAAAAATTACCTTAGCGATTGATTCTGATATGGACAGTGAACATGAAACAGTGCTGGAGAAGGCTCCTTTGCCTCTATAATTGAAGACAACATTTCACAAAAATTAGACCTTACAGGTGTCTCAGGTATAACTATTGAATATAACAGCCTACAAAGTGTTGGTGAAATAACAGAATTAATTTTTTGGCTGGCCAAAATAAAACTCACCAGCCATAGGCCTTAGTTTCCCCTGGTCAGTAATGAGTTAAGGCATGTCTTCTGGGTGCCAGGCTCTGGCTGTGACACAGAACATCAGACGTGGTCCTGGCCCTTGCACTTAGCCCAGTAGAGCTGTGCTTTCTGGCCAGGCAGGGTGCCCTGGGAAAGGTCATCTGCACGGCACCTGGGATAAAGGACGGAGTTGCTGGTGGGAGCCACAGGCTGGGCCTTCTGCTGACCTGGTGCAGCCTGGAGCTGAGAGGGTCAATACCTCGCTGCATACCTCTGTGTGTGTGTGTGTGTGTATGTGTGCTGGGAGGAAGACAGTCCCTAGCAGTTCTCCTGTGGGGAGGGGGTGTCACTGCTGTCCGCAGAGGTCTGCTTCTCTGCCCTGTGGAATTTCATAGGGTTCTGCTTGCCAGCCAGCGGCCGGACGCCACTGGCCCTCTGTGACATGGGTTCACTGAAAACTTGGGCCACGACTTCAGGTACTTCCTCTACCAGGGTCTGCGGGGGTTCTGGAAATAACCTGATTCCTGGTCAAGGGGGCTCGCAGTCCAAAGTGGGGGGTACAGCACACCTGCAGCTACCAGAGACATAGCAGAACCACGTGAGGGCCACAAGGGAGACACAGAAAGCTGGGCTCCAGGGAGCGAATCTGGGCTGGTGATGGGCCCAGGTGCCTCTGATGGAAGAGGTGCCCCGTTTGCACTTTGCTTTGAAAGGTGGTAGGGTTCTGACCAGTGGGGGTGGCCTAAGTGGTAGAGGGATGGCCATGAATAAGAGGCATTCCAGGGAGAAGGCACAGGGAGGGACAAGCAGAAGCTTCTGTTTCGTTAATCCTGTAGGCTGGTGCAGGGATTGATGGGGAGGAGGAGACAGAGGCCAGCTGAGGTTTTGGGTTTGGGCTCCAGTGGGGCACGGCGCACTGCCTTCACAGCCCCTGTGTGAAGAGCCAGGCAGGGCGGCCACCTGTGGTCAGTCTGAATGGAGTGCAGCTGACTCCGTGTAGTACAAGAGAATCCAGCACGAAAAGGCTTTCTTGACTCACGTATTGCTCGTTTGAGGTCCTCGGGTCTCACTTTGAACATGGCCTCAGCTCCTCCTGGTCCAGCAGACACCTAGGGCTGGGGGGGTCTGTGGAGCTGCGGGCACAAACTATTTCTGTGCTCCTTCAAATGCCCGTGTTTATTTTTAAACTTGAGCCTTTGTAAAGCAGAGATGTATCATGCCAGCTCTGCTTTTGAGTAAAAAAGGTCCCCTTGGGCTGATGGAACCTGCAAAAGATGATCCCCATCTAAAGCTGTCCCTTCTCTTCATTTCGTGTCCCAGCATATGTATGCAGGCCTTACAGGGAAGGCCCTGGAAGTAATTTGCTTAAAAAAAAAAAAAAAATCCTGGAAAGAGGAAACCCGCATGCAGGTCGCCAGTCCTATAACTCGCGCTGGCAGATCTGTGTCAGGCGCAGTGGTGTTCCGACAAGGAGGGTCTGTGTGTGTTGGAGGTGGGCAGGAGGTGACAAGCTGCAACGCCAGCCTGACCCCTGCCATCACCACCCCCACTTACCACCCATAAGAGCCTGCGGACAAGGGGCTTAGAAGAGACCGTCTGTTATCTTTTAAGCATATGCAAGTTATAACTGAAAAATTAATGAGATTAACATAGAGTTCAAGATGGAGGACTCAGCACAGTGCTTCTTTCTACCTTTCCTCCCCAGAACCCATTAAAATGATAATAAAGAGATTATTAAAAGTATAATCCTATGACAGCAAAGTGAATGGAAGGGAATTATCAGCAGCTGAGAGACTGGAACAAATTTCTGGATGATAGAAGGCAGGTAGAGGCATGGCCATGTCAGAAATGTTGTAGAGACATCCAGAGCCCAGTGGGCCCAAGAAGAGGGGCCGATCTGCCCCGCAGAACCCCAGAGAGCCTCCTGACCAAGCCTGAGTCCATCCCAGAGCAGAAACGAGACGTGGTGTTGAAAGCTGGGATGTTTTTCTTTTTTTTTCTTCTTTTGATTTTTTTTTTTTTCATATAGACCATTTTTAATGTCTTTATTGAATTTGTTACAGTATTGCTTTAAAAAAATTTTTTTTTAATGTTTTGGGTTTTTTTGGCCTCAAGGTATTTGGAAACTCAGTTCCTCAACCAAGGATCGAACCTGCACCTCCTGCATTGGAAGCACAGAGTCTTAATCACTGGACCACCAGGGAAGTCCTAAAAGCTAGAACTTTAATGGACGGTCTCAGGAGAAGATGAGGACAGGTGGACTTGGTTGGCAGAGGCAAGGCTGGGATGTGGGTATTGGCATTCTATCAATGGAATAAAGCCTTGCACCTGGAGGGGTGGGATGGGTAGGGTTGGGATGGAGGCTCCAGAGAGAGGGGACAGACATATGTGTAACTTATGGCTGGTTCGCATTGTTGTATGGCAGAAACCAACACAACACTGTAAAGCAGTTATCCTCCAATTAAAAAAAAAAAAAGAATAAAGCCTTCCTTGGTCCCGCGTGGATCTGGGGTCAATGGATGGCATTTGAAGCCCTGGTGCCTGCTTGGTTAGGTCAGCTAGGGAGGGAACGTGGAGTGCTCTCACACCAAGGAGCCAGGAAGAGGAAGAGCCAGCAAAATAAACGTCTAATCAGACAACGTGGGCACAGGACAATAGATAGTAAAGCCGGGCCTCCAAGGCTCTGAGGGAGAATAATTTTTTAACCATTGAAAAAAAATTTTGTATACAATGTGGTAGACTGAAAACTGTCTCCCGAAGATGTCAGGCCCTAATCACTGGAACCTGTAGTGTTATCTGATAAAAGGGTCTCTGGAGGGAATTAAGGGAAGGATCTTGAGATGAGGAGCTCAGTGTGTGGATTATCCCTGTGAGCCTGATGCAATCACATGCGTCTGTATGAGGGAGAGGCCGAAAGAGATTTTACTGGACCCAGAAGAGAGATGGGGACGTGAGCTCAGCAGAGGGAGATCTGAAGGTGGAGGGACAGGTCATGGAGCAGCCTGAGCAGCTAGAGGAGGCCAGGTGGTCGGATTCTCCCCTGGGGCCTGTGGAGAGAGCTTCCTCACACCTTGGCTTTAGCAGTGAAACTGATTTTGGACTTCCGATCTCTAAGCTGGGAGATGATAAGATCCTTTAGTTTTTAAGAAATATTTATTTATTTATTTGGCTGCACTGGGTCTTAGTTGTGGCATGCAGGATCTTCAATCTTTAGTTGCAGCATGCAAACTCTTAGTTGCAGCAATCTAGTGGAATCTAGTGCCCTGACCAGGGATCGAACCCCCAGACCCCTGCATTGGGAGCACGCAGTCCCAGCCACTGGACCCCCAGAGAAGTTCCAAAATCCTGTAGTTTTTTCTTTTTAATATTTATTTATTTTATTTATTTTTGGTGGTGTTTGGTCTTTGTTGCTGCGTGCAGGCTTTCTCTAGTTGCGGCAAGTGGGGGCTACTCTTTGTTGCAGGGTACGGGCTTCTCATTGCGGTGGCTTCCCTTGTTGTGGAGCACAGGCTCTAGGGCAAGTGGGCTTCAGTAGTTGTGGCACACAGGTTTAGTTGCTCCTCAGCATGTGGAATCTTCCTGAACCAGGGATCAAACCCGTGTCCCCTGTATTGACAGGCGGATTCTTATCTATTGTGCCACTAGCGAAGTCCCAAGACCCCGTACTTTTAAGCCACCCAGTTAGTTGTCGTTTGCAACCCCAGGAAGCAAATGCACTGAGCCAGCCTCATCCAGTGTCAGGGGAGAGTGAAGTCAGTTATGGGTATACAAGGACTTAAGATCTATTCACACTCATTCTGATGGTCTGTGCCAGCCATACAAGGGTGAAGCCTAGTAAGGAGGCAACTGGGGGCAGAAGGAGAATGGGTGGCTTCCGGGAGTCTGAAGAAAAGAACTTCCAGACAGACGGCTGTGAGTGGGCCTCAGAAGCACCCAGTCCAAATTAGAACTGGAAGCCTTTGGCTCCAAGAATAATATCTCCAGGACAGAGACTGGAATGGATTCCAGGAAACGTTCAGAGAGAACAAGAAGCTGGAAGACACGAGGGTTATAGGAAGGTGGGCTGTTTCTTTTCTCAATAGGAAAAAGAAGGCAGTAGAAAAACTCCACAAAAAATAAAAAACAATTGCGAGCATGTTGTGATCCAAATGTGAAGCACACTGAGATACCACCTGCCTTGAACAGTGGGGAGCATGCTGGCAAGGAAAAGCTTCTCTTTAAAAAATAAATTTACTTATTTATTTGGCTGTACCCAGCCTTAGCTTTAGGATCTTTAGCTGCAGCATGTGAACTCTTAGTTGGGGCTTCCTCGGTAGCTCTGCAGCAAAGAATCTGCCTGCAATGCAGGAGCCACAGGAGACACAGGTTTGTTCCCTGGGTCAGGCAGATCCCCTGGAGGAGGAAATGGCAACCCACTCCAGTATTCTTGCCTGAAGAATCCCAAGGACAAAGGAGCCCAGCAGGCTACAGTCCATAGGGTCACAAAGAGTCGGACACGACTGAAGCAACTTAGCATGAATGAACGAACGAACATATGCGCAAACTCTTAGTTGTGGCAGGCAGGATCTTAGTTCCCCAACCAGGGATCGAACCCAAGCCTCGTGCATTGGGAGCACACAGTCTTAGTCCCTGGACCACCAGGGAAGTCCCAAGAAGGTGCTCTTTGACCTGGATGCTGGGAACTTTTCCCTCTGAGGAGTGCTTGACTCCTGACTTTGAACTGTACAGAAGGAAATAGAATCCCAGTGCATTTCTTGGCTCTGAAGGGAGCAGTATTTATATAGTCACAGTCACGCTCTCTTTTTAAACGGTGATGTAGTGCTCTATTGTGCTCATATGTTGACTGTACTCTTCCTGGTGCTGGACATTCCATTTAATTCCTGCTTGCCTCTGACTATTTTTTTGGTAACTAATGCTGGAGCCTGTGGTCAGTTTGACCCGTGAAGCCTCTTTGTGGGAAGATTGAAGAACTGAATTGTCAAGTAATGTGTAGTTACATACAATGGGGAGAGGTATCCCGGGTATAAGGGTGACTGCGAGATTCCGGAGGGAGGTGGTTATTGGACTCATCGAGACTGTCCCCATGACTGGGCCTTGGTCCTCCTGGATCCTGTCCTGGCGAGCAGCCTGGTGCTGCTTCTGAACAGCGGCCCGTGGGCAGAAGCCGGGGCAGGTACATGGCCTTACAGGTTTGGTGCCTGTGGGAGAAACCTGAGCTTGTTTATATGCCAACAGAAAGGCTCCAGAAACAAAGAGAGCTATTGTTATCAGCAAGGTCAGAATTGCCCAATCTTCTTGATGTCATGCACACAAAGAAAATATTTGTACAGCTCACTGATAAGTGCATAAGACTGTTCACGGTCAGAAGTGACCCATCCAGGCCCTCCAGGCACCCCAGGCTCTGCTCTGACCCCAAGGGTTGAGGAGATCTCCTTGTCAACAAGCCACTTCCTCCTAACCCAGTGACATCTGTACAAATGAGAAGGAAGGCACTTCTTTTTCAAGACAGCTTCCGGACACCAGCTCTGCAAGGCAATAGACAGAGTCAGTGTGCCGGCCTTTTATGAGCACGGTGATGAACAGATGCCCTCTGGGTTCTGTGCTGTGTGGACCTGTGGCTCAGCATACCTGTGGCCCTATTGAGGACACTGCTAGGAAGAAGGCTAAGGGCCTGAACTGCTGGGGGACGGATGGAGGCCGGAGATGTTCTTGCCATCTGCTGGCATGAGACTCCTGGGGTTCTGCTGTTCTGACAGATCTGAAGGTGGGAGCACCTGAAATAGGGCTGCAGGGAGGTCAGATGTGGGCGCCAAGCCCAGGAGAGATGCCCGGGGGAGCATCTGGGGGCAGACATCTGGGCGTCATCATACAGCAGTAGCCCTTGAAGATGTGGATGTGAGTGTGTGTGAGAGCTCCACAGAGAACTCAGAAACAAGCAAGTAAGGACCTGTGGTCCATCCCACGCTTCTGCTAAGATAGGGCCTGATATTCAAGTAAAACATAGAAATGAGCCTCCCGTAGGAGGGGAGTCGCGCACTGTGATATCCTGTTCCGTGGCTCATGGGCAACGACCCAACCTGGTCAGGGATCCCGGGCAGTGACCTCTGAGCCCTCAGCTCTGCACCCTCGGGTGCTGGCGTTCTCCACCAGTGCTCACTCACTGTCACTGCCGGGGTGTGCTATCCGGGACAGTGTTTCATTCATCTGTCTGTCTGTCCCTAGGGCCACAGTTAGATTTTTAAAAATAATTTTATGTGATTTATTTATTTTTTTTTTTATTATTATTTTTGCTGCCCTAGGTCTTTGGTGCTGGTCTTGGGCTTTCTCTAATTGCAATAGGTGGGGACTACTCTTTGTTGCCATTTGTGGGCATCTCATTGCAGTGGCTTTTCTTGTTTCAGAGCACAAGCTCTAGGCATGCAGGCTCAGTAGTTGCAGCGTGCAGTGTTAGTTGCCCTACGGCATATGGGATCTTAGTTCCCTGACCAGGGATTGAACCCATGTCCCATGCATTACAAAGCAGATTCTTAACTACTGAGCAACCAGGGAAGTCCCCCGAGCATTAGATTTTTGAAGGACTTTTAAGAGTGCAGATAGAGGTCTGGACTTGGGTGCTTGGGTGATGAAGGGCTCCAGCAACCCTGCCTGCTCTCTTCCCCGGGTGGCCTTGGGAATCCACTGACCAGGTGTTCTCCACAACCCCGACTCTGAGCAGCTCTGAGGAGTGTGGAGTCCAGTCCTGTAGAGCTCTGGCCTCGGCAGTTGTCCCAGGAACACTCCCCGGAACTGAAGGAGGCCTGCTTTGGGGCCCCCACATCTGAGCTCTTGGACAGGATGAGCTGGTTATAGTTTTGCTGTTGACATTATGGGAAATACTAGAAAGGAACTTTTGCTTTGTTGGGCACATCTCATGTGATTTCCACATTGCATCAAAGCCAAATAATTTAGTTTAGCAAATATTTTGGACTTACATTGTGCATCCAAACCAGTTTCATGGTGAGTGCAGCCTTGAAATTAAAAGATGCTTGCTTCTTGGAAGGAAAGCTCTGACAAACCTAGACAGCATATTAAAAAGCAGAGACATCACTTTGCCAACAAAGGTCCATGTAGTCAAAGCTATGGTTTTTTTCCATTACTCATGTACGATGTGAGAGTTGGACCGTAAAGGAGGCTGAGCACCAAAGAAATAGTGCTTTCGAACTGTGGTGCTGGAGAAGACTCTTAAGAGTCCATTGGACAGCAAGGAGATCAAACTAGTCAATCCTAAAGGAAATCAACCCTGAATATTCACTGAAACAACTGATGCTGAAGCTCCAATACTTTGGCCACCTGATGCGAAGAGCTGACTCACTGGAAAAGACCCTGATACTGGGAAATATTGAAAGGAGAAGAGGGAGGCAGAGGATGAGATGGTTAGATAGCATCAACGACTCAATGGACATGAATCTGAACAAACTCTGTGAGATAGTGAAGGACAGAGAAGCCTGTAGTGCTACAGTCCATGGGGTCACAAAGAGTTGGATATGACTTAGCAAACTGAACAACAACCACAATTGTGCACATAGGAGAGAGATGCATTACTTGTGCATGTCAGAGTGAACTCACTGTGGCTTAAGAACAATGGATTTATTATTATTTACTTCTCTTAAGACACACAGTGTTTCAGCCTCATAATAATATACTAAACATGTCACTTCTCCCTTACTTGGTGCTGGGATTTGTTGCTGTCCCCACGGGGACATGTCCTCCCTGCTTGTGTCTTTGGTGTCACGTGCAGTGTCCTTGGGTGCAAAGAACTGTCCAGCAATTCCCACCCAGGGGCCTGGGAGGGTAGGAACCATGCCCCAGCTATTTCATTATTTCCCCAAGATAAAGGGCAGTTGTTCTGCTTTAGGCTCCTTGGGCAGGTAACTAATGTACTTTCCTTTTTGGCTGGAATCCTAACAATTCTTGAGAGCACCTTTGTGAAATCCTGATGATTAGAAAGCTCTTTGGTTTCAATTTTTCACCATTGAGGGTGATGCTTGCTGTGGGTTTGTCATATATAGCTTTTATTATGTTGAGGTATGTTCCTTCTATTCCTGCTTTTTGGAGAGTTTTAATCATAAATGAGTGTTGAATTTTGTCAAAGGCTTTCTCTGCATCTATTGAGATAATCATATGGTTTTTATCTTTCAATTTGTTAATGTGGTGTATTACATTGATTGATTTGCGGATATTAAAGAATCCTTGCATTCGTGGGATAAAGCCCACTTGGTCATGGTGTATGATTTTTTTAATATGTTGTTGGATTCTGTTTGCTAGAATTTTGTTAAGGATTTTTGCATCTATGTTCATCAGTGATATTGGCCTGTAGTTTTCTTTTTTTGTGGCATCTTTGTCTGGTTTTGGAATTAGGGTGATGGTGGCCTCATAGAATGAGTTTGGAAGCTTACCTTCATCTGCAATTTTCTGGAAGAGTTTGAGTAAGATAGGTGTTAGCTCTTCTCTAAATTTTTGGTAGAATTCAGCTGTGAAGCCATCTGGTCCTGGGCTTTTGTTTGCTGGAAGATTTCTGATTACAGTTTCGATTTCCTTGCTTGTGATGGGTCTGTTAAGATCTTCTATTTCTTCCTGGTTCAGTTTTGGAAAGTTATACTTTTCTAAGAATTTGTCCATTTCATCCAAGTTGCCCATTTTATTGGCATAGAGCTGCTGGTAGTAGTCTCTTATGATCCTTTGTATTTCAGTGTTGTCTGTTGTGATCTCTCCATTTTCATTTCTAATTTTGTTAATTTGGTTCTTCTCTCTTTGTTTCTTAATGAGTCTTGCTAATGGTTTGTCAATTTTGTTTATTTTTTCAAAAAACCAGCTTTTAGCTTTGTTGATTTTTGCTATGGTCTCTTTAGTTTCTTTAGCATTTATTTCTGCCCTGATTTTTAAGATTTCTTTCCGTCTGCTAACCCTGGGGTTCTTCATTTCTTCCTTCTCTAATTGCTTTATGTCTAAGAGTTAGGTTATTTATTTGGTTTTTTTCTTGTTTCTTGATGTAAGCCTGTAATGCTATGAACCTTCCCCTTAGCACTGCTTTTACAGTGTCCCATAGGTTTTGGGTTGTTGTGTTTTCATTTTCATTCATTTCTATACATATTTTGATTTCTTTTTTGATTTCTTCTATGATTTGTTGGTTATTCAGAAGCATGTTATTTAGCCTCCATATGTTTGAAGTTTTAACAATTTTTTTCCTGTAATTGAGATCTAATCTTACTGCACTGTGGTCAGAAAAGATGACTGGAATGATTTCAATTATTTTGAATTTTCCAAGACCAGATTTATGGCCCAGGATGTGATCTATTCTGGAGAAGTTTCCATGTGCACTTGAGAAAAAGGTGAAGTTGATTGTTTTGAAAGCATTTCCCCTGAAATCAGGAACAAGACAAGGGTGCCCACTCTCACCACTACTATTCAACATAGTGTTGGAAGTTTTGGCCACAGCAATCAGAGCAGAAAAAGAAGTAAAAGGAATCCAGATAGGAAAAGAACAAGTGAAACTCTCACTGTTTGCAGATGACATGATCCTCTACATAGAAAACCCTAAAGACTCTACCAGAAAATTACTAGAGCTAATCAATATAGTAAAGTTGCAGGATATAAAATTAACACACAGAAATCCCTTGCATTCCTATATACTAACAATGAAAAAAGAGAAAGAGAAATTAAGGAAACAATACCATTCACCATTGCAGCAAAAAGAATAAAATACTTAGGAGTATATCTACCTAAAGAAACAAAAGACCTATACATAGAAAACTATAAAACACTGATGAAAGAAATCAAAGAGGACACAAACAGATGGAGAAACATACCGTGTTCATGGATTGGAAGAATCAATATTGTCAAAATGGCTATTCTACCCAAAGCAGTCTATAGATTCAATGCAATCCCTATCAAGCTACCAACGGTATTTTTCACAGAACTAGACCAAAGAATTTCACAATTTGTATGGAAATACAAAAAACCTCGAATAGCCAAAGTAATCTTGAGAAAGAAGAATGGAACTGGAGGAATCAACCTGCCTGACTTCAGACTCTACTACAAAGCCACAGTCATCAAGACAGTATGGTACTGGCACAAAGACAGAAATGTAGATCAATGGAACAGAATAGAAAGCCCAGAGATAAATCCACGAACCTATGGACACCTTATCTTTGACAAAGGAGGCAAGGATATACAATGGAAAAAAGACAACCTCTTTAACAAGTGGTGCTGGGAAAACTGGTCAACCACTTGTAAAAGAATGAAACTAGAACACTTTCTAACACCATACACAAAAATAAACTCAAAATGGATTAAAGATCTAAATGTAAGACCAGAAACTATAAAACTCCTAGAGGAGAACATAGGCAAAACACTCTCCGACATAAATCACAGCAAGATCCTCTATGACCCACCTCCCAGAATATTGGAAATAAAAGCAAAACTAAACAAATGGGACCTAATGAAACTTAAAAGCTTTTGCACTACAAAGGAAACTAAGTAAGGTGAAAAGACAGCCCTCAGATTGGGAGAAAATAATAACAAATGAAGAAACAGACAAAGGATTCATCTCAAAAATATACAAGCAACTCCTGCAGCTCAATTCCAGACAAATAAATGACCCAATCAAAAAATGGGCCAAAGAACTAAACAGACATTTCTCCAAAGAAGACATACAGATGGCTAACAAACACATGAAAAGATGCTCAACATCACTCATTATTAGAGAAATGCAAATCAAAACCACAATGAGGTACCATTACACGCCAGTCAGGATGGCTGCTATCCAAAAGTCTACAAGCAATAAATGCTGGAGAGGGTGTGGAGAAAAGGGAACCCTCTTACACTGTTGGTGGGAATGCAAACTAGTACAGCCGCTATGGAAAACAGTGTGGAGATTTCTTAAAAAACTGGAAATAGAACTGCCATATGACCCAGCAATCCCACTTCTGGGCATACACACTGAGGAAACCAGATCTGAAAGAGACACGTGCACCCCAATGTTCATCGCAGCACTGTTTATAATAGCCAGGACATGGAAGCAACCTAGATGCCCATCAGCAGATGAATGGATAAGGAAGCTGTGGTAGATATACACCATGGAATATTACTCAGCCATTAAAAAGAATTCATTTGAACCAGTCCTAATGAGATGGATGAAGCTGGAGCCCCTTATACAGAGTGAAGTAAGCCAGAAAGATAAAGAACATTACAGCATACTAACACATATATATGGAATTTAGAAAGGTGGTAACGATAACCCTATATGCAAAACAGAAAAAGAGACACAGAAATACAGAACAGACTTTTGAACTCTGTGGGAGAAGGCGAGGGTGGGATGTTTTGAAAGAACAGCATGTATATTATCTATGGTGAAACAGATCACCAGCCCAGGTGGGATGCATGAGACAAGTGCTCCAGCCTGGTGCACTGGGAGGACCCGGGGGAATCGGGTGGAGAGGGAGGTGGGAGCGGGGATCGGGATGGGGAATACGTGTAAATCCATGGCTGATTCATATCAATGTATGACAAAACCCACTGAAATGTTGTGAAGTGATTGGCCTCCAACTAACAAAAAAAAATAAAAAATAAAAAAAAAAAGAAAGCTCTTTGGCAGTTATATGTGACTTCAGTCCATAAAGAAGTGAGAAAACAAATTACTCTTTCATGAATATTGCCTGGAAGGTTAAAATCTTTCCATAAATGGGGTCCACAGGGACGATATGAATAAGTGACACTTCTTGGTTCACTAGGGTGGGTGGATTAACTGTGAGTTAGAAACAAGCCCAAACAACCACTAAACCCAAGGGTTCTGACTCTTTCTGGGGCAGCTGGTGGTTTGGAAATACCCAGCCAAGCTCAGAGGGCCCCTTGGGATCTCTGTCATTTCTGTTCCCTTGTGATCTAAACTTTTTAAGGAAAAACAGTTTATTGAGGTATACTCTTTTTTTTTTTTTTTTTTTCCAGTGGGTTTTGTCATACATTGATATGAATCAGCCATGGATTTACATGTATTCCCAATCCCGATCCCCCCTCCCACCTCCCTCTCCACCCGATTCCTCTGGGTCTTCCCAGTGCACCAGGCCGGAGCACTTGTCTCGTGCATCCCACCTGGGCTGGTGATCTGTTTCACCACAGATAGTATACATGCTGTTCTTTTGAAATATCCCACCCTCACATTCTCCCACAAAGTTCAAAAGTCTGTTCTGTATTTCTGTGTCTCTTTTTCTGTTCTGCATATAGGGTTATCGTTACCACCTTTCTAAATTCCATATACATGTGTCAGTATGCTGTAATGTTCTTTATCTTTCTGGCTTACTTCACTCTGTATAATGGGCTCCAGCTTCATCCATCTCATTAGGACTGGTTCAAATGAATTCTTTTTAATGGCTGAGTAATATTCCATGGTGTATATGTACCACAGCTTCCTTATCCATTCATCGGCTTAAAAGCTTTTGCACTACAAAGGAAACTATAAGTAAGGTGAAAAGACAGCCCTCAGATTGGGAGAAAATAATAGCAAATGAAGAAACAGACAAAGGATTAATCTCAAAAATATACAAGCAACTCCTGCAGCTCAATTCCAGACAAATAAATGACCCAATCAAAAAATGGGCCAAAGAACTAAACAGACATTTCTCCAAAGAAGACATACAGATGGCTAACAAACACATGAAAAGATGCTCAACATCACTCATTATTAGAGAAATGCAAATCAAAACCACAATGAGGTACCATTACACGCCAGTCAGGATGGCTGCTATCCAAAAGTCTACAAGCAATAAATGCTGGAGAGGGTGTGGAGAAAAGGGAACCCTCTTACACTGTTGGTGGGAATGCAAACTAGTACAGCCGCTATGGAAAACAGTGTGGAGATTTCTTAAAAAACTGGAAATAGAACTGCCATATGACCCAGCAATCCCACTTCTGGGCATACACACTGAGGAAACCAGATCTGAAAGAGACACGTGCACCCCAATGTTCATCGCAGCACTGTTTATAATAGCCAGGACATGGAAGCAACCTAGATGCCCATCAGCAGATGAATGGATAAGGAAGCTGTGGTAGATATACACCATGGAATATTACTCAGCCATTAAAAAGAATTCATTTGAACCAGTCCTAATGAGATGGATGAAGCTGGAGCCCCTTATACAGAGTGAAGTAAGCCAGAAAGATAAAGAACATTACAGCATACTAACACATATATATGGAATTTAGAAAGGTGGTAACGATAACCCTATATGCAAAACAGAAAAAGAGACACAGAAATACAGAACAGACTTTTGAACTCTGTGGGAGAAGGCGAGGGTGGGATGTTTTGAAAGAACAGCATGTATATTATCTATGGTGAAACAGATCACCAGCCCAGGTGGGATGCATGAGACAAGTGCTCCAGCCTGGTGCACTGGGAGGACCCGGGGGAATCGGGTGGAGAGGGAGGTGGGAGCGGGGATCGGGATGGGGAATACGTGTAAATCCATGGCTGATTCATATCAATGTATGACAAAACCCACTGAAATGTTGTGAAGTGATTGGCCTCCAACTAACAAAAAAAAATAAAAAATAAAAAAAAAAAGAAAGCTCTTTGGCAGTTATATGTGACTTCAGTCCATAAAGAAGTGAGAAAACAAATTACTCTTTCATGAATATTGCCTGGAAGGTTAAAATCTTTCCATAAATGGGGTCCACAGGGACGATATGAATAAGTGACACTTCTTGGTTCACTAGGGTGGGTGGATTAACTGTGAGTTAGAAACAAGCCCAAACAACCACTAAACCCAAGGGTTCTGACTCTTTCTGGGGCAGCTGGTGGTTTGGAAATACCCAGCCAAGCTCAGAGGGCCCCTTGGGATCTCTGTCATTTCTGTTCCCTTGTGATCTAAACTTTTTAAGGAAAAACAGTTTATTGAGGTATACTCTTTTTTTTTTTTTTTTTTAATTATTTTTTTTTTCCAGTGGGTTTTGTCATACATTGATATGAATCAGCCATGGATTTACATGTATTCCCAATCCCGATCCCCCCTCCCACCTCCCTCTCCACCCGATTCCTCTGGGTCTTCCCAGTGCACCAGGCCGGAGCACTTGTCTCGTGCATCCCACCTGGGCTGGTGATCTGTTTCACCACAGATAGTATACATGCTGTTCTTTTGAAATATCCCACCCTCACATTCTCCCACAAAGTTCAAAAGTCTGTTCTGTATTTCTGTGTCTCTTTTTCTGTTCTGCATATAGGGTTATCGTTACCACCTTTCTAAATTCCATATACATGTGTCAGTATGCTGTAATGTTCTTTATCTTTCTGGCTTACTTCACTCTGTATAAGGGGCTCCAGCTTCATCCATCTCATTAGGACTGGTTCAAATGAATTCTTTTTAATGGCTGAGTAATATTCCATGGTGTATATGTACCACAGCTTCCTTATCCATTCATCGGCTTAAAAGCTTTTGCACTACAAAGGAAACTATAAGTAAGGTGAAAAGACAGCCCTCAGATTGGGAGAAAATAATAGCAAATGAAGAAACAGACAAAGGATTAATCTCAAAAATATATAAGCAACTCCTGCAGCTCAATTCCAGACAAATAAATGACCCAATCAAAAAATGGGCCAAAGAACTAAACAGACATTTCTCCAAAGAAGACATACAGATGGCTAACAAACACATGAAAAGATGCTCAACATCACTCATTATTAGAGAAATGCAAATCAAAACCACAATGAGGTACCATTACACGCCAGTCAGGATGGCTGCTATCCAAAAGTCTACAAGCAATAAATGCTGGAGAGGGTGTGGAGAAAAGGGAACCCTCTTACACTGTTGGTGGGAATGCAAACTAGTACAGCCGCTATGGAAAACAGTGTGGAGATTTCTTAAAAAACTGGAAATAGAACTGCCATATGACCCAGCAATCCCACTTCTGGGCATACACACTGAGGAAACCAGATCTGAAAGAGACACGTGCACCCCAATGTTCATCGCAGCACTGTTTATAATAGCCAGGACATGGAAGCAACCTAGATGCCCATCAGCAGATGAATGGATGAGGTATACTCTTGAGTGCTCAATTGCGTCCAACTCTTTGCAACCCCATGGACTGTAGTCCTCCAGGCTCCTCTGTCCATGGGGTTTCCCAGGCAAGAATAGTGGAGTGGGTTGCCATTTCCTCCTCCAGGCGATCTTCCTGACGCAGGGATGGAACCTGCGTCTCCTGCATTGGCAGGCAGATTCTTTACCACTGAGCCACCTGAGATAGCATACCAAAGCCTGTACATAATTGATGTACGCAACTTAAGTGAGTTTGGAGATAAGAACACCCTGTGAAACCATCACCACAGCCTATGCCGTAAAGACACCCATTCCTTCAAAAGCTTCCTCATGGCCTTCTTGCTTATTATTTGTGTATTTGTGATAAGAACACTTAACAGAAGATCTACTCTTTTTGCAAAATCCTAAGTATACAATATAGTATTAATTGCCAGTACCATGCTGGTCAGAGTTTTTTTTTTTTTTTTTTTTTGGCTGACCACCAGGGAAGTCCCTGTCTGAAGTTCTAAGATCACCTATCCCTCTTCCTCTGTCAACCATGGTGTTTGGGGTCCTGTCACACCTGTCTTATTTGGTCTGGGCAGTTCTACACTTGACCTCTAGGTTGGAAAGCAAGTGACTGGCCTCTCTTGCCCAGACACGATTTCAGGTTGTAGCAAGGCTCACTGTCTTTATCTCGCATGTATTCAGTAACCCTAGTGTCTCTCTTGTCGGAGACAACCCTGGCGCTGTGGTCACCATTCCATGGTCTTTCATGGTCACTCAGGTAGGTCCAGAGCACCCTGGATTCTGAGGCAGAGGCCATGGGGGTCTTGTTCCTGGGGTGTTCCTATGGAACTGCAGAGTACATGTTTGCTAACTTAATATATATACTAGTATATGCATTTATAAGAATGAGATCATAGAATGATGCTTTCCTGTAATCTCTTTAATACTGTATATTCTTATTAACATCTATAGTGTTAGTATTGGCTGGCTTTGGTCGGAATTCTGGAACATCTGAGTTCTTTTTGTTTTGTTTTCTCCTAATAAAGAGGTTTTGAGTGACACCAGGGCCCTTCAGGGTCTAGCTAGCTCTGTTCAGAAGGATAGAGGACACAGACTGGACTTGGCAACACCTGTTGGCCTCCTTATTCAGTAGCTTCTGGATGTAAGTCATTGAACTATAATTTAATGAAGTTGAGAGTATATCACAATGGGTAAAGAAAGAAAAAAACACCTTTCCATCTTACTAAATACTACAGTTTTTAAAGGATGAATGGTATGTCTTGATGGGTCTATTATACTTGATTTAAACAATCCCTCACTTTGGAACATTTAGATTATTTACAAGGGGTATGTGTGTGTGTAATAAACAGCTCTTCAGTGACTGTCCATTTGCCTGTATGCTTTGCACATCCTCATTTATTGCCCTTGAATAGATTACTAGAAGTGCAGTTGCTGGCTTTAAGAGAATACAGTCATGTTTTTTATTTTTTGGCTGGACCACGCGGCATGTGAGATCTTAGTTCCCTGACCAGGATTCAAACCTGTGCTGCCTACAGTGGAAGCACAGAGTCTTAATCCCTGGACCACTAGAAGTCCCAGGAGAATGAAGTTGCAAGGCTTTTGATTCACAATAATAAATTGCCTCCCAGAGCATTCTCTCAAGTCACACCCCATTAGTAGTGTAGAAGAGACAGATGCGTTCCACTCTAGCAGGCTGGATATTTTTTTAACCTTTTTTGTTATTGTGGTAAAATGTACACAACGTATGATGTACCATCTTTATCACTTTTAAGTGTGCACTTCACTGGCGTTGGGTGCTTTCACATTGTGTGCAGCCATCACCGCGTCCATCTCCGCAACTTTTTCAGCAGAAAAGTGGGGTTTTTTTTTTTGTTTGTTTTTTAGTCTGTGCAATTTGATACTGGAAAGCTTTTCACTGTTTTATCTCACAGTTCTTTTTCTACTGAGAAGGTGCAGCTTGTGGTCAAGTGCTGTGGACATTGGGTGTCTCTGCACTGCAGTCCTCCGCATAGTCAGAGCTGCTTGAGGCTCCGGATAGCTCCCTCCATGAAGCTCTGCGCCCCCAGCCTTGGTACTGGCCGGCTTCACTGCCCCCTTTTGCCCAACTTGCCCACCTCTGCTCCACCTGCCTTTTCAGTGCCCACCATTTGCAGTTTTCTCTCCCATGCCTTTGAGCTGTTCTTCAAGGTTGCCCTTTCCTGCCTCATCCACCTTAGGCCCTCTCCATCAATACTCCCTAGGAGCTGTTCCCAGTGAATTTAAGGTTCTTGCCTCGTCCCAAAATAATTAGGAGACAAAGTGATAGTAAGAATTGGATTTATTTAGAGACACATTCCACAGGCAGAGTATGGGCCATCTCAGAAGGCAAGAGGCCCTGAAATGTGATGCAGTTAGTTTTTATGGGCTGGATCATTTCATAGGCTAATGTGTGGGAGGATTATTCCAGTTATTTTGGGGAAGGGGTGAGGATTTCTAGGGATTGGGCCAGTGCCCACGTTTTGGTCTTTGATGGCTGACCTCAGAACTGTCATGGAGCTGGTGGGCGTATCACCTAGCTTATGCTGGTGTGTTATTGTGAGCGTGATGAGGCTCAGGGTCCACCGAAAGTTGACTCTTCTGCCATCTTGGATCCAGTTGGTTCTCACCAGTCTTTGTCATGTCCTGTGGCCAGGTCATTCTTTTAAAGATTGTGCCCTGCCCTGTTCCCTCCCATTTCAGCAGCACACTCTGCTACTGTTGTTGGAAAATATATAGAATGTAAGTTTAGCACTTGAACTGCTTCTAAGTGTTTTCACGATTCATCAGCATGTAGACCATTCACCGTGTTGTGTACCTGTCACTGCCGCCCGTCTCCAGAACTTTTTCATTCACCCAAACAGAGGCTCTGAACTCATTAAGCAGTAACACTCATTCTCTCCTGCCCTCAACCCCTGGAATCACCATTCTACTCTCAGTCTCTGCCTTTGACTGTTTGATTCCTATATGTGGAATCATACAGTATTTATCCTTTTGTGTCTGGCTTATTTCACAGCATCATAATTTTCAGTTTTCATCTGTATTGTAGTATATGTCAAAATTCCATTCCTTTTAATATCTGAATAGTACATTTCATTATATGTGTGTAACACATTCTGTTTATCCATTCACCTGTTGGTGGACATTTGAGTTGTTTCTGTCTTTTGGCCACTGTGCATAATGCTGCTATGAAGATTAATGGATAAGTATTTATTTGAGCCTTGAATTTCAGTTCTTTTGGGGTATATACCTAAAAATTGAATAGCCAGATCATACAGTAATTGTGTTTAACTTTTTGAGTAACTGCCAAACTGCTACACACAATCCCAGCACAGTTTTTGAATAACTGACCAAAAGAGGTGGCACGAGAGGCTCTGCAGGCTGAGGGATTCTGCTGTACACGGAGCCTGGACCTAGGAGTCCAGAGAAAAGGGTTCAAGGAGAGTGTGATGAGAACAATTTCCTAAGGCGTGCAGAGCTTGGCTGTGTGATCGCCATCCGACTGTGGTGTTAATAGTTTACTCTTCTAAGCAGTGGCTTCTGCAGCTTTAAGGTAGGTACCCAGAGAGAGGGCTGCTATTCGGGTGAAACCACAGAAGCAAGAACATTGACCGAGACAAGGCAGGCAGGAAGGTGGGGTTCCTTGGGCTGTCGGTACCAGATCAGGCTCTCCATCTCTACCAGCAGGTACCACTGGCCAGGAGAGGCCAGGGGGCTTCCAGCTTCATGCGAGAAATGTTGGAAGGATCTAGTGCTCTCTTCTTGTAACTCAAGCCTCTATGAGATGGTCACGGTGGCCTGGAAGCAGAGTAAGAACTGTGGACATGCTCCTGAGGCACCAGGCACTTCTGTGACCACCTCTCCCCCAGCCACAAGGGTGCTGAGCTTCAGCTCTGCCCAGGCCACTCCACACATGTGGAGCACGGCAGAGCCCCGTAGAGCATCTTCCTAGTCTTTGAAATATGGCCCACCCACCAAATCTGCAGGTTTGCTTGTATCTCTCAAGGTTACCTTCTGTTAAAAAACCATTTGCTTTGGTATTTACTGAACTCCTTTCTTGCCCCTTTCTAAAACCCCATTTTCTGTGTTTTCAGTATTTCTGAAAACATTAAAAAAAAATCCTCCTGTTAATAAAAGACCCTGAGAAGGACTTCCCTGGTGGTCCAAGTGGTTAAGACTCTGTGCTTCCACTGCAGGGGGCGTGGGTTCAGTCCCTCGTTGGAGAACTAAGATCCTGCAGGCTGCATGGTGTGATCAATCAATCAATCTATCAACTGATCGATAGAAAGAAAGAAAGAAAAGAGTCGGTAAAATAGGCAGCCTAGCATGAGGTGGGTTCCTCCCTTGGGACAGCAGTGACCCAGGAAAGACAATGGAGGCCCAGAGTGGGCACGCATTCTGTCTGCCTGGGGAGTAGGTCACCTTCAGTCAGGTGCACCACTGTTCCCCTGGAGATATGCCAAGTATCCATTACTCTCCATTGCATGCCCACTGAGAGGGCTGTAATAAAAACGACAGTAACAGATACTGGCAAGGATGCGGCACATTGGAACACTCATCCAGCACTGGTGAGGGGACAGAATGGTGCAGCCTCTTTGGAAATAAGCCTGGCAGTTCCTGAAAAAGTTACACATAGAGTCACCATATGACCATATGACTATTCCACGCCTAGGTATAAACCCCAAGAGCCAAGAAAACATGTCCACATAAATCTAGCACACAGAGAGTCAGAGCAGCATTATTTATAACAGCCAAAAGATGGATACAGTACAAATGTCCATCAGCTGATGAATGGAGAGACAGAATGTAGTATATCCATACAGTGGACTAATAGCTCAGCCATAGAAAGGAATGAAGTGCTGATACATGCTACATCATGGATAAACCTTGAAGACCTTGTGCTCAGTGAAAAAAGCCAGACACACAGAAAGCCACATATTGTGATTCTATGTATATGAAATATCTAGAACAGGCAAATCCATAGAGATGGAAGGTAGATCAGGGTTGCCTGGGGCTAAAGGAGGGAAGAATGGGAGTGATTGCTAATGAGCATGGGGTTTAGGGGTGATGAAAATGCTCTGAAATTAAATAGTGGTGATGGTTGTACAATTCTCTGAATAACTACAAAGCACAGAACTGTATACTTAAAAAAAAAAATAATTAATTTATTTGGCTGCACCCGGTCTTAGCTGCATCATGCAGGATCTCGTTCCCTGACCAGGGACTGAACCCAGATCCCCTTCATTGGGAACACAGAGTCTTAACCAGGGAAGTCCCTGAACTGTACAGGATGAGTTTTATGTCATCTGATTTTACAGCTCAATAAAAATAATTTGAAAATATCCATAAAATTAAAATTTTGCCAGTTCTGTATTTGTGTGTGTGTATGTGTGTGTGTGGCAAATCTGGCAGCTCTATCCTTGCCACCTACTTTTTGTAGATAACGTTTTATTGTAGTACACACATGAAATATCTACTAGTCTGAGAGACAGGCTGATAGTGTAATGAATACAACACACATGCTCTTTTGAGATATGTCTGCACCTTTGGTTTTGTATTTTACACTTTTGCAGTTGACTTGGCAAGTTACCAACCTGTTCACACTGTGTGAGTCTAATTTTAAACAAGAGGTTCCTAGGAAAACAAAAAGAACTTTCCCCCCTGAACCCAAATTCAGAGTGGTAAGGTGTATATTTAACCAGGGTTGGCTTCCCAGATGGTGCTAGCAGTAAAGAACGTGCCTGCCAGTGCAGGAGATGTAAGAGACTTGGGTTCGACCCCTGGGTTAGGAAGAACACCTGGAGAAGGAAATGGCAACCCACTCCACTGTTCTTGCCTGGAGAATCCCATGGACAGAGGAGTCTGGCGGGCTACAGGCCATGGAGTCACACAGTCGGACATGACTAAAGTGGCTTAGCACACACGCATGTCTTCTAGAGCTGGCACCAGGATCCCTGTTGCTGCTGCCTGGGGAACCCAAAAGAAAAAAAAGAACTGCAAAACCAGTTTGCCATAGTACTCTTTGCCAGGAGAGGAAAAACCAAGTCCCAGGAGGAAATGAACCCTGAACGTTCATTGGAAGGACTGATGCTGAAGCTCCAATACTTTGGCCACCTGATGCAAAGAGCCAACACTGGAAAAGACCCAGATGCTGGGAAAGAACAAGGGCAGGAGGAGAAGGGGGTGACAGAGGATGAGATGGTTAGATGGCATCACGGAATCCGATGGACATGACTCTGAGCAAACTCCCGGAGGTGGTGAAGGACACGGGAGCCTGGTGTGCTGCAGTCAAGGGGGTCACAAAGAGTGAGACACAACTATTGACTACACAACAAAAACAAAGGCTTAGAAACAAATTTTTTAAGCTATGAAAAAATTTTTGTTAATTATGAAAGTGCACAGGTAATCTTTTTGAAGATTCTTTTCTGTTTAATTTGCCGATAATAAGAGGGAGAGAGCGCTAGTTCTCTTTGGTGGTGTGGAGCTGTTAAAGGTGGAGAACAGGATTATCTTCCCCACAGTGATGTCTCAAGCCTGTAATTAACGTATCACAATATTCCTTTAACAGGCTGCTATTACTAACAAAAAAGTGCTTTGCAGACATTATCACATTGAATCTGAGAGCAGACTGGGCTTCTGTTAAGGTCAAGGGAAGTGACTTGACCAAGGTCATACAGGTGATCAGGTCCTTCTTGGGTGCATGTGCTGTTCCTGAACCGATTTTCCCCTTAGTCTTTTTTTATTTTTTTAATTTTTTTTTTTCATTTATTTTTACGATTTTCCCCTTATTCTTAATGAAGAGAAGCAGCCCTCCTCCTCTCCAGCTGTGTCTCTGACAGGTAGACAGAGCCATGAAAGGAGCTAGAATTAAAACCAAACCCATAAAAAGGAATGGATTTGAGTCAGTTGTAGTGAGGTGGGTGAACCTAGATCCTATTATACAGAGTGAAGTAAGTCAGAAAGAGAAAAGCACGTATCATATATTATACATACAGAATCTAGAATCTAGAAAGATAGTACTGATGAGCTTATTTGCAGGGCAGGAATAGAGACACAGGCGTAGAGCATGGTCTTGTGGACACAGAGAGGGAAGGTGAGGGTGGGACAAATTGAAAGAGTAGTGTTGATATACATACACTATCATGTGTAAAATAGATAGCTAGTGGGAAATTGATGTATAACTCAGGGAGCTCAGCCCAGTGCTCTGTGAGGACCTAGAGGTGTGGGATGGGGGGTGAGTGGGAGGACGGCCCAAGTGGGAGGGGTCATATGTATACATAGAGCTGATTCACATAGTCGTACGGGAGAAACCAATTGTACAACAATTATATCCAATTAAAAACATACAGTAAAAAAAAAAAACAAAAAACAAACCCTGTTATGTTCTTGACACAAAATGGGCACTGTCAAGTCATTTCAGTATATATTTCAGATGCCCATCGCTCTGTTTTCGTTTCCTGATAAAGGTTGGACTGTTATGTTCAGGATGATGTGGAACCAAGTGGATTTTTGCAAAGCTCAGTCAGCCTGCAGGACCCTG
Source organism: Dama dama (assembly GCF_033118175.1). Lineage (NCBI taxonomy): Eukaryota > Metazoa > Chordata > Mammalia > Artiodactyla > Cervidae > Dama > Dama dama. The sequence goes on along the minus strand of NC_083693.1, from coordinate 31,565,325 downwards.
CTCCAGTGCTCTTCCCTGCCCCACTGCTGTTTTCCTGCCCTGGTCCTTCATCTCTGAGGATGGCTCCTCTTCCTGCCCCTGTCCTGGGTGCCTCTCAGCTGGGTGGTCCATTTTCTCCTCTCTCCCTGGGGACTCTCCCTGCGTGGTTTAATTTACCTGTGATAATTTTTTTTAAATTTATTTATATATTTGGCTGCTCCAGGTCTTTAGTTGTGACACATGCAGGATCTTCAGTCTTCCTTGTAGCATGCAGGATCTTTAGTTGTGGCATGTGGGATCTAGTTCCCCGACCAGGGATCAAACCCAGGGCCCCCTGCATTAGGAGCATGGAGTCTTAGCCACTGGACCACCAGGGACATCCCCCACCCCTGATTTTTATTCAGCTGTTGCAGTGGGTTTCCCAGTCTAGTCTCCTAACCTTGCAGTCACTCAAAGTAGGGGTCCCAGTTGCCTTCTAACATCTCTTCTAGAGGGTTCATAAACGAGGTCCTCTGTTCAGTACTCATATTTCCTCTCAACTGCCCAAGCCAGAAAATGTGGGTCTTTTTTCTCTCTTATCCTTTTCCACACTTGATCTTACTAACAAACAAACAAAAACAGCTTTACTGAGCTGTAATTTATACACCATACAATTTACTTATATAAAATATACAATTCATTGTTTTTTACCCTATATTCAGAGCTTGTACAATCATCAACACCATCTTACTCTAGAACATTTTTCCCCCTCCAAGAAACCCAAAACTTAGTATTATCAGTCACTCCCCATTCTCCCCATTTTATGTTTACTATAGATGAATACAAAAGCCCTCAACACTTAAAATTGAGAACATTATTTGTCCAGTCCTGTAAGAAAATATTATCTGCTTAGTATTAGGAATGATGTTGACAAGTCATGTCTTCAAAACAGACATGGCATGAAGCCTTCTGTATTTTGTTTTCATCTAGTGTAACAGGAAAACCTCCATGCACAGACACGTTACAGCACAAGAAACAACGCCGACTGCTTCTTGGGCAGTGTTTTGCACTCTCTTGAATTAGCCGTCCCAGGAATCATTAATCATTATGGCTTGGCAGCTCGCCACCTGGCTTTTTAGAAATCATCCCTTGGATGTTTTCTGATTCCTGGCCTTTGGGGTTCACAGCATGTGAATCATAAAACTCTGCTTTGAGGTTTAAAACTCCCATCTTTCACCATAGATTCCAGGGGAGTGAGTTCTTTAGTGTAACTGTTCAATATGCCGCATATATAATACATCACAAATATATGTTGAAATCCTGAAAATAAGATGCCTTTCACAGATGAAATATCATGCATAGAAGGTGCCTGTTGGTGCAGCGGCTGCTTTATAAGTGCAGCTCACACACGTGTGTGAGGCTCAAAAGACAGGCGTTGGTGATTTCTCTGAAGCCTTGGGTGGAGAACACAATCTCTAAACGATGATATCCCATAATTGTGAGAACAACTATCCAAGTGCATTTAACATTTTTCCTACATATATATTTCTTGGAATGTATTTGGAAGAGAAAATAGCTTTGACATAAATTGGCCATGGAGCACAGTTGGAGATGGTGGCCCCTAAGAGAAAAACCGATTTCCTTAGTGGGTCATTCAGTGTTCCCCTGGCTTCAGCCCACCCTCAGGGCCTCGTCTCTTGCCTCCCCTTCCTGTACCCCTGAGTGGCACTTGCCAGTCTCTGAGCACACCTGTCACATCTGCAGAGTCATGTCCCCCTCACATGCTAAACCCCGATGATTTCCTGGGTTCTGGGCTGGGTTAGAGGCAGGGTTTGGAGGAGGGAGAGGGGTTTCTATGCAGGAGTAGAAGGATGCCATTTGAACACAAGATGGGATCATAGTGTTTATGGTTTTTTTGTTTTAAGTATTTATTTGTTTGACTTTGCCGGGTCTTAGTTGTGGCATATGGGGTCTAGTTCCCCAACCAGGGATCGGACTGGGCCCCCTGCATTGGGAGGGCAGAGTCTTTTGTGTGTGTGCGTGTATGAGTGTGTGACTCTAAGGTCTTTATTTATTGTGCAATGTGTTGTGATAGTTGACATTTTAAATAAAAAATATCTTGAGAATTGGGTCTTTCTTTAAAAAAACTGGAGGATAATTACAATGTTGTGTTAGTTTCTGCTGTATAGCACCGTGGATCAGCCATATATACACATATGTCCCCTTCTTCTTAGACCTCCCTCCCACCCCTACCCCTTCCTGCCCCTTTAGATCGTCAGAGAGCGCTGAGCTTTACAGCAGCTTCCCACCAGCTACCTGTCTTACACACGGTAGCGTATATATGTCAGTGCTGCTCTCTCAGCTCATCTCACCCTATCCTTTCCCCACTGTGTCCACAAGACCGTCCTCTGAGTCTGCGTCTCTATTCCTAGGGAGGGTAGAGTCTTAACTCCTGGAATACTGGGGAAGTCCTGGTATTGCAGTATTGTTGGTGAGTTTTGTTTTATTTTCTCCCCTGATCCTGTCCTTGGTCTCATCCTCCCATCACATGTTTACTTATCCAGCATCCTTCAGAGAAGCTCCCCACTGCCCCATGCAGATATTCGCCTTCCATCATAGATTTGCTTTTCTGAGATTCTGCCTCTCCCCCTCCCAATGATTGGGATCCTCTCCCACTGCTCTGGATCCACCACCCCTTTCGGATGGTGCAGAGCCTTTCCCAGAGCCCAGGGTAGTGGACCTGTGGGCCCTCCCTGGCAGCCCTCAGCCTGCGAACCAGCCCCAGAACTCTGTCAGACCCACATCACAGGAGACCCACAGGAGGACGTGGGCTGAGAGCTCCTGAGAAACTGTCAAACCCTCTACCGTAAAGCCAGTGTCATCATGGAAGCCTGTCAGCGTTCATCAGGATGCTTGCCTCATTCTGTTCCCTGATGTAAATGTGACCCGAAAAGGGGATCCCCAGTCAGTGGAGTAGGAAGTTTTGTGACAAATGTGACTTATGTGATAGCTCTCATTTATCAGGTTTGTTAATCTGGGCAGTTGGGGGGCAGGTGGAAATCCCTTTAACAGAATGGGTCTGCTGTGACCCATTTGAAGGGGCTCAGACCAGGCAAGGAGACAGATTCTGGCTAAGGCCGGTCCAGGTGCAAGTTTTCTCCAGGGAGGGGCTGCTCTGTTGTTCTCGGAGGGTTTAGGGAATGATTTCCATGTCCCCACTGATGGGTAGTACTGCCTGCATTGTATACTTAATTCCCTGGACTTCGGTTTCTAGATTCTGTTCTGTTCCATTAGTCTGTCTGTTTATTTGCTTATACCTCTTATTTCATTTGCTGGAACTGTATAGTAATATATTTCAATATCTGGCTAAATTATGGCTAAACCTCCTCGTTGCTCTTCATCTTCAGAATTTTCTTGGCTATCCTCTCATATTAAGTCTTCCACATGAATAACTCTGTCTAGTTCTAAAAATAATTCTGTTGATACTGGCATTTTTAAGATGTATATATAATTTAGGGGTAATTGACATCTTCATATTGACTTTTCCCTTGTAAGAACAGGATGTCTTACTTATTAAGGTTTTTTTTTGTTTGTTTGCCTGAGAAGTTATCTTTGTTTTTTCAGAACAGATCTGGCTTACTTCTAAAATAGATTCCTAGAAATTGGATCTTTTTGACTGCTACTGTAAATGAAATCTTTTATTTATTTTTATTTTTTGGCCATACCATTCAGCATGTGGGATCCTGGTTCCCTGACCAGGGATGGAACCTGCACTCCCTGCATTGGAAGGTGAATCTTAACTACTGGACCACCAGGGAAGTCCTAAATGGGATCTTTTAAAATCAATTATATTGTCTATCTGGAAAGGCTATTGATTTTATTTTTCTTTGGTAATTTTATACTTAGTCACCTCACTGGATTTTATTATTCATAGTCACTTTTTCAGTTGAATTTTTTGGGTATTCCAGATGTGTGATCCTGTTATCTGCAAATAATGATAACTTTATTATGGGGATTTTGTATGAAAGTAGAATTACAAGATAGTCGTCAGTTTGGTAGGTTCTTTTTATGAAAGAATGTACTAGAACCTTTGGTCCATTATTTCCTTTTTCCACCAGATCTTTTTCCTCGGCTTGGGGACTTGACCCTGCCGGCAAGAGCCTGTTGGCCTAGACGTAGATCAAGGCTGGAGAGCTTGGTGAGACATGCTTCTGTTCCCACATGCCAGGTGCTCAGTCCAGGACCTGTATCCTCAGAGCACAAGTTAGATGTCTCATGACATTGTCATGGGGACTTCCCTGGTTATCCAGTGGTTAAGAATCTGCCTGCCAAGGAAGGGGAAACAGATTCAGATCACTGGTCCCATAAGATCCCACATGCTGGTGAACAACTAAAGCCCGTGCACCACAACTACCGAGCCCCAACAAGAAAAGTCACCACAGTGAGAAGCCTACGCACTGTCGCAAAGAGTAGCCCCTGCTCGCCCCAGCTCGAGAAAGCCAGCACAGCAGTGAAGACCCAGCACAACCAAAAATAAATAAATATTTTTTTAAGTTAAAAAAATTTTTTTTTTTAAATATGCTATCGTAGGACTCAAAGTACTAGTGGAAGGCCAGTCAAGGGGGAGGATGTTTTAGCCCCAGTGAAGGGCACGTGCATGGTCCTGTGAAAATGCAGGTGCTTTGGTTTGGAGGTGCTAGCAGAAAAGCACAGAGCCTGTCTGGTGAGGGGGCATGGCCAGGTGCTCAGCACCCGTGGATCACTCTGATGCATCTGGAGCTGGTCCTGTGGGGCACAGAGCCAGGGAGGGTCCTCGAAGCTGGGTGGACAGTGCCACACCCATCGAGGTTTGGGCTGAACACTTCTCTTGGAGCTATGTGAATGATGTGCACAAGGATCTAAGACCCAAGGGAGATAAACTAATGAGGGCATCCCAGGGGACTTTGGAACATATTTAAAGGGCTGTAAGATAATGACTGAATGGTTTGTTTTCATTCACATCAGACAGAAGTGAGAATAATAAGAATCATGAGGTTTTACAAGTTCATATCAGGAAAAGCCTAGTGAGCACTGCAAGTGAAAGATTATAATAAAATATCATTTTACTTTTTTTTTCTGCACAAAGTAGTCATGCCAATTCTTTGCAGAATCATTTCGCATGGAGCCAGAAATCGTTCATTGCAGGAGTGGCCTTTCTGCCGAGCAGTTTTCATATTCCAAACATACATATGTTTCGCAGTGTCTAATTATTCTTGGGGACAATTACTGTCAGGTTCCCAAATGTGTTCAATGAGCAGCAATTGGTGTTTATTCAGCTCTAAAAAGACTGTGCAAGGGAACAGTAGGTTATATTGTCTGCCTAAAGGAACGGTTTGCCATCCGGAAACATCTGCTTTCTATTTAAAGCACTGAAGAAGGAATGGGAGTATATTTCAAATATACTCCCTAAGCATCAAACACCAAAGAAAGGAGAATAAAATTGGGTATGAAGGTAGTTTCTGTTCTGTGATAGACACTCTTCGGCATTTCCCTGCTGGGAAGGAAAGGTGGCCTTCTGGCATGGACAGTTGTGTTTCCTTTGAGTTTTTCTATTTATACTGATTTGCACACTTACAGGAACTGACTTCTGTGTCCTAGTTCCAGCTCTTACTTTCTCCGGTAGGGCACGGTGCTCTTTCAGAGTTGGGGTCTGCTTTTCTGGATTTTGTGGTGAGGTTTGTACTCTGATTTTGCCCATGAAGATGTAAAGGTTTGCTGTCCATGTTGCCTGAAATCATCCTGCAACTCTCAATTTCATTTTTTTTTCTTTTAAGTATTTATTTGACTTTATTGGGTCTTAGTTGTGGCCTGTGGGATCTAGTTCAGTGACCAGGGATAAAACCCAGGTTGCCTGCAGTAGGAACACAGAGTCTTAGCCACTGGACCTCCAGGGAAGTCCCTACCTTCACTTTTCTATGTAGAGAATGTTACCCATTCACAGCTCTGTCCAAAGGGATGAATGAGAACATATATGTTGTATATGTATACCAGCTAAATATTAACTGACTTTTCTTTCCATCCTGTCTTTTTCTTCTTTTTCTTTAAATACCATTAGATTTTTTCTTATACTTAAAAAAAAATATAACTTTTATTTATTTATTTGTCTGTGCCGGGTCTTAGTTGAGGCATGTGGGATCTAGCTCCCTGACCAGGGATAGAACCTGTGTCCCCTGCATTGGCAGCAGAGTCTTAGCCACTGGACCACCAGGGAAGTCCCTAAATACCATTAGTTTTTTTAATTTTAGAAAAATAAAACAGAACTCCCCCAGCAGCCAAGGACTTGGTTATTCATGTAGAAATCTCAGTACTGTGGGTAGTTTCCTGGGCTCAAAGCTGTGCCACACTGGCCCTGTCTAGCCCAGGTCCACCGGGCCCGAGATCACAGGTCTTTGAAGAGCCGTGGCAACTCCTGTGGAGCCCACCCTGAGAATAGGGTCAGTGGGTCTCCCTGCAGCTCCCTTCCTGGGTCACCGTGCTCCCTCTGCACCGGCACAGAGCTTCCCCGGCAGAGGCCTGACCGTGGAGACCAGGGCTGCAGCCACCGAGGGTGTGGCCAGCTGAGCCCACCCACCATGCTCTCCCAACATCCCTGCATCTCTGGTTGGTTGTTGTTGTTCAGTCACTCTCAGAAGGTCACAGCTTGACCACCAGAGGCTGCCCTCTGTCCTGACCAGAGCACCTCTGCCTCTCCATGCCCTTCCCCCATCCTTTGCAACCAAAGATCCTATTCTTGGCCCCTCTGTTGTCCTCTTCAAGCTGTGGGAGGGTGTTTCAGAGTTGTTTTTGTCATTATGGAGGAGAGGTGCTGGCTGTAGTGGCCACTTCTACCATTGTTTCTAGATCATCTGATAATGCCTACTGCGAGCTTCCTAAGGATAAAAATCACCTGGAGCTCTTGTTAAAAAATAGAGCTGGGACTTCCCTGGTTATCCAGTGGTTAAGAATCTGCCTTCCAATGCAGGGAACGTGGGTTCAATCCCTCGTCCTGGAAGATGCCACATGCCATGGGGCAACTAAGCCCGTGCTCCGCCACAACCACTGATCCCTGACTCTAGAGACCGTGCTCCACAACAAGAGAAACCACCACAACAAGAAGCCCATGCATGGAAACTGGAGAGTAGTCCCTGCTCGCTGCAACTTGAGAAAGCCCATGTGCAGCAACAAAGACCCACAACCAAAAATTAATTAATTTCAAAGATAGAACTATGAAGGCCCCTTCCCTGCACAGCCAGGTTCCTATGGGGCTAAGTTGGGGCCCAGGAACTTGTATTTTTACTGAGTGCCACAGCTAATTCCTATCAGAGATTTAGGAAACACTAGTCTGAGGGTGCTAAACCCAGACCCAATCCATCTTCCCTAGTGTGGAGGACACAAGGGAAAGCCTGACCCCCTCCCCTGGGAGGGCTCCTGCCTGACGGTGGGTCCCTACCCAGCTTGTTAGTGCTCTGTGTAGAGGAAGCAGAGATGTTAGCTTAATTCTCTTTTTTAAATTGAGGTATAATTGACATGTAACATTGTTAGTTTCAGTAGACAACAATGATTTGGTATTTGTATACCTTGTGTAATTCGATCCTTTTAAAAAGATTTTCTGTATTCCTGCCCTTTCAGTGGCTCCCTCCTCTTAAACATACAGAAGGACTCCAGGTGAGCAAGTGTTTTCCTTTCTGGTGTTGTACTTGGACGGTTAGCAAAACATGGCACCGAGTATACAGATGCAAGGCTTTCCCATGTGGATTGATTAGGCAGGCTGGTATTCACGGGCACACACATGCTCCCCAACGGCTGGTCCCCCCTCAACGACAGATGCAGAACACTACAGTGAGAATATTCCTTTGCTTCCACAGCTGTCATCCTGTGGACAGAAGCTGTCAGTTTGGGACTGAGTGGGTGGGTGAACCTGGTCACCGTGGCAGGAAGACAGGCGTCCTTATGATCCACACCCCGGAGGCTCTTAACCTGCTCCTGGGACCTACAGGGGAAGGTTTCGGGGGGCTAGGAGTGCTGAGCGCTGTCCCTTCTGGAAAGCTGAACTCTAGAAACAGCTGCATTGAAGTCGCAGGAAGAGTGTGCCCTTGGCTTTTATTCATTCAGAGAAATAGTCATGAGGAAGTTTCTGCATTATCTACAGTCACAGTTGATGGCTAATGCTGGTATTCATGGTGTTACTCAGTATCTCTTGCGTGGGGTGCAAATGCCTAGTAAATTGCTTTTCTAGGATACAGTTTCTCTCTTAAGAAATGGTTTCCTTTCCAATAATGAGCCTTGTTTAGTCAGGATGGCTTCAGAGACGACTTTACCTACAACCACTCCTTTCAGTGACCAGAGCACTTAAAATTCACTTTTTCCTTTTGATTTTATCTTCACTTTCCACTTGGGTGTCCCATTCTTTTACGTCATCTCTTTGAATTGTGAGGATTGAAAAAATTAATTTTTCTAATTTTGATTTAATTTTTTGTCTCTCATAAGTGCTTACTAAATCGATAGCATTTTATGAATGAGAGGATTATTTTTACTTCCTGGTGTGGTGCTTCCCCCCACCCCCATCTTGTCTTATTTGGAAAGGATTTTCCAGCCAGTTAACCTGAATTACCTTTCTTCAAAAATAATTATATTTTAAGAAATTATATTTTTTAATGAGTCTGTGATTTATTTTGTGCTACTTTGTGAAGCAGACACCTTAAAATATGAAATGCAGTGAAATCCATTATAATTTTTATTCATCTGCCTTATTAATGCTATTGTCAAGATCTAATTAATTCCTCACTTAATAGAAACATAGACACTGTGCTAATTTGGTTAATAATCACATTAAGAGTTTACAGGCGTGTGAGTGAAAAAGCAACAATGCAGAGACAAGAATAGCAAAAGAGATTTGATGAATACTGCATAAAACCCAAAGATTTGTAAGTTGGAAACATAAAACTTTAAGGCTCAGTCAATTATGAATGAATGCATTGTTCATAAAATGCTGCAAATATGAGAAGTATTTAGTAGAAATAAGTTGTTGTTGCTTAGTTGCTAAGTCGTGTCCCCATAACTGTAGGGGACACAATTACATGGACTGTAGCCCACCAGGCTCCTCTGTCCATGGGATTTTCCAGGCAAGAATACTGGAGTGGGCTGCCATCTGCCGCTCCAGGGGATCTTCCCAACCCAGGGATTGAACCCGCATCTCTTGCTTGGCAGATGGATTCTTTACCACTGAGCCACCTGGGAAGCCCATAGAAATATAGTATGAAGTCACAAATGGTTTGTAAAATCTTAAAACTGTTGCAGAATCCCTACCTGCCAATACATTTGTTGCAAAGCCCTAAAAACTGCTAAGAGGATATCAGAAAAAGAGCAGGACCCTTGACCGGGATCCGAAAACACTGCACCTGGAGTTGCCTTTTAAGCAAATTGCCCATTAAGCCAATTGCCCCTCAGCCTCAGGGTGTTGGGTTTCAGTAACCTCTCCTCAGGTGTCTGTTTTTTTCCTCGTCTCTTCCCTTTTCTTGTTTTCATTGTTCTCATGCATATGCATCTTTCCCCATAAATGATTAAAATCTTAGGTGGCTTAGAAATCATAAATTATACATGAAGCCATGTTCCTTCCACTCATGGGCCCGTCTCTCCTCTTGCAGAGAACAGCCCATCTTCACCACCCGAGCACATGTCTTCCAGATCGACCCCAGCACCAAGAAGAACTGGGTGCCTGCAAGCAAGCAAGCTGTCACCGTCTCCTATTTCTACGATGTCACAAGAAACAGCTATCGGATCATCAGTGTGGATGGAGCCAAGGTACCATTTCACCGGCTCATTTGAACCTTCCCTTGAACCTTCCCAGTCACTTATTTTTCATCAAAAGCAATATGATACATTTTTAAGGTTCACTTACTGTATGTGCTGCAAACATATCCAACTCTTTGTGACCCCAGTGGGCTGTAGCCGCCAGGCTCCTCTGCCTGTGAAATTCTCCAGGCAAGAATACTGGAGTGGGTAGCCTTTCCCTTCTCCAGTAATATATCTTACAGACAGATTGTACCTTCTTTTTCCCCCTGTGCTGTACAGAAGGTTCTGTATTTTATACATAGTAATATATGTGTGTCAATCTCAGTCTCCCAATTCATGCCACCCCGCCTCTCCCATCTTGGTGTCCATACATTTCTCTACCTGTGTCTCTATTTGTGCCCTGCAGATAAGTTCATCTGTACCATTTTTCTAGATTCCACATATATGCATTAATATATGATATTTGTTTTTCTCTTTCTGACTTACTTAATTCTGTATGACATTTAAAAGAATAGATTTCCTTGTTAGCACATTGTCTTCGTAAGTAGCATTTTAATGCCATTTTGATAATTCTACCAAGGACCTATAATGTCCTTAATCTCTCCCATTATGGTTAGATACTGAAGTAGCTTTCAGTTTTTTCACTATTATAGATGATGAGCATCTTCATGAAATAGATAACCCTGTTTGTTCATCGTGCTTATTGCTTTTTTAAATAAATAAATAACTTGGCTGCTCCGGGTCTTAGTTTCTGCATGTGAACTCTTCATTGCAGCCATGGGATCTAGTTCCCTGACCAGGGATCAAACCCGGGCCCCCTGTATTGGGAGCATTGAGTCTTAGCCACTGGACCACCACGGAAGTCCCATGCCTATTGCTTTCTCAGTATAATTCCTTAGAAGAGATTCCTGGAAGTAATGTTATAGGTCAAGATATTAACACTTTATGGCTCTTGATATGATTATTGCCAAGTGGCTTTCCAAAGAGTTCTGTCCTCCAGCATGTATGAGAATGCCAGTTTATTGCATCCTTGCCAGCCTTAGGTATTAGATCCTATTTGGTTTTGGTGTTATTAGCCATGGGAGTTGAATTTTATTAAGTGGTTTTGGAGTATTTCTTGAAATATTTTTTTCCTGGTGTTTTCATTATTCTGCTCTCTTCCTCAATATTTTAAAAGATATATATTTATTTATTTATTTCACTGTACCAGGTCTTAGTTGTGGCATTTAGGTTCTAGTTCCCTGACCAGTGATTGAGCCCAAGCCTCTTATGTTGGGAGCTCAGAGTCTTAGCCAATGGGCCCCCAGGGAAATCCCTTCCTCAGTATTTTGCCATATTATTATGGGAGCAGAATAAAGAAGGGTTATCAATAGACATATCATCAAGTTTACAAAAGAAAAAAGCTAGACTTGATGCTTCATAATTTCTTCTGTGTCTTTAATCTGTGTTCATCCTGATGGACATTTTCACATGGATTATCTGCTGTCACCAGAAATTCAGTGTATCTGAAGCTGAATACCCTTATTTGTCCTCTAAACCACCTCTCCATTTTCATTTCCCAGTCATTTGTTGCCAGAAAATATTTTTAAAAAGAAGCAAATGGAAAAGCACAGAGTCAGTTCCCTTTTAGTTGATCGAATGAAAGTTGGTCTCACATTTATGCCTTGTTCTAGATTTCAAGGCTATAACTCTTGTCCTGGTACAGTCTTGCTCAGACTGTTGCAGTAGCCTTCTGACTGGCCTCCTCCTGCCTACAGTGTGTCTGGTCAGTGCTCCTAGGCAGTTGGAAGCAGGGAAGTTTTGGGTGTGGGCTGGTTGGCAGAATGGGGCCTGGCTGTGGGCTTCTCCCTCCATGACCCCCACGACCACGGAGCAGGAGGCACAAGAAGCCTCCATTGAGGGCCCCCCAGCAATGGTGTGAGAGTTCGTGGTGCCCCGGATCTTTTGATGAGGCTCCCATCTTCAAGCAAATTCTGCCTTCAGCTTAAGTTCTCTAAAGGCCTCCTTTGTACTGTCAGCATTGCTGAGGTTGCAGATAAAGGAGCTTGGCCTCGCAATCCTCTCTCTTCCTTCAGGTTGCCACAGCCCTTACTCCTATTTTACGGCTAAAGTCAAAGACAGGCCGTGACTGGCTGAGTTCACGCTGCTGTTGAGGTTTGACAGGCTGCTGCCTGTGCCCAGGTCCTCAGATACCAGCTCCCAGCTCTCTGAGTTAGGGCACACTTCCCCCTGCAAGCTGGGTGATCAGGTGTGGCAGGGATCCGGTGAGCACTCAGGGAGTGTGCAAGTGCCTGGCGCGTAGTAGGTAGGCACCTTGTGTCTGATGATTGAGGATCTGGAAGGTGCTTTTATTATTTTTTTTCCCTCTGGGAAACATGGTGATAATGCTGTTGTGTTACCACTTTCCTTCTCTGTGCTTTTGGACTGGAATCCCATAGACTCTTGCCAGGATGTTCTGCTCAGGGTGGTGAGTCAAGCTGTCTTGCTTTCTTTTATCTGTAGATCCTGTCAGTTCATCCTCCCTCCCTTGAGATGGGTTTGCACTTTTGTCAGCTGAGTTATCCAAGGATAGAGTGGGCTTAAATACAGATCAAATGACTTTCCTAGAGAAAGTGTTTTAGTCCTATTAGCTGGGCTCTGAGTAATGTGTCAGTGTGTCAGCCACTGCGGCGCACAGCTCTGCAGCTCCTGAAGCTGTGACAGTGGTGGGGTCGGAGCCAGAGGAGCCAGCTTCAGGCAATCGGATGGGTGGAGGGCCCCCACTACAGAACAGAGCTAGTTCAGGCTCAGTGTGGGGCCTCCATCAAGTTAGGAGTCACTTAAAAAGTGGGAAAGGGGGCACTTCCCTCATGGTCCAGTGGGTAGGATGCTGCACTCAACACTCCTGAGTTTGATCCCTGGTCATGGAACTAACGGAGATCCCCTCTTCACGTGCCCCAGTGAAGATCGAAGATCCCGAGTGCCACAGCTAAGACACAGTGCAGCCAAAAAGAAAGTGAGAATGGGGAACTCAGGCTGTGGGGTGCCCCTGGAATCCAGCACTGGAGCCCAAGGATCTCCAGCCACCCCTCCTATGATGCCTGACCATCTGGAGTTCCAGGGGCTCACCTAGAGCTTCTGCCTAAGCAGCAGGGCACATGCACTGTGACTGGGCCTAGTTCTGCAAAAGGGAGTGTCCTGTGATGGAGCAGAAGGCCCGGGTAGTGGGAGGGGCCGGCCTTAGTTGTTCAGGGACTGTGAATGGCACTTGGGGCTGAGGGTAGGGAACGAATGTCCTGAGAACTGGAGCACAGGATACCAGCCAGGGATCCCCAGGCCTCCTCAGCCTGGCCGGACTTTTCCTGGAGCTGCTAGGCCAGTTCTAGGTCAGCTCTTGTACCTCCAGCTGCTCCACACATCAGGTGAGACATGGAGAAGGACCCAGCATGGCGATGGCCACCACCCAGTCTTCTGCACCTTCCTCCTCCCCACCCGTGGCTGAATTCCTTAGCTCCACAGCCCCAGCCTCCACCCTGCCCCAGTGATCCAGATGGATCTCCTTTCTTCCCGGGGACTGGAGCCAGGCACAGTATGCTGACCTGAGCCAGGGTCGTGCCACTCTCGTCCACTGCCCCTCTGCAGCCCACTCCTGCTTCCGGCTCCCCATCTCTGTGTCCCACCACGTCGGGACAACTCTGCTTTGTTTTAGGCCTTTGCTTCCAAGTGTCATCTGAACTGAGATGACAGATGGTCAGGTGCTTGGAGCCTCAGGGGCTGTGTCTTGGCCCACGGGCTGCAGCTCTGACCTTGGGCCTCCTGTCCTGCCTCTCTCTCCTGGCCTGGCCATATCAGGTCTTGTGCTTGATGCTGCTGGGCCAGCTGTCCCTCCGCTGCTGCGGGCTGGAGGGGAAGCCTGCTCCGCCCCTCCCAGATGAAGGAGTACATATGCTTCAGGGACAGGCTGCCGGTGTGGACAGGACTCGGAGGCTGTGGTGAGCAAAGGCCACAGCCGCGGAGCCTACCATGGGCAGCCCGCAGAGCAGGGCTCCCCATGAAGGGAGGAGGTGCAGCAGCAGCTGTCACGGCTGTTGTTCGCAGCGGGTACAGTGGCCCCTCTGCCCTGTCCCAACACTCGCTGTGCTATCCTTGGGGAAGGCTGCCAGGAGACCCTCTCCTTCCCCTGAGAGCCGTGGGTGCTGCTCATCATAGGAGAAACCTGTGGTCAGGCCTGTATCTCCTCCTTCCTGAAACACTATGGTGCTTGCTTCTTCCAGGGAGAGTGTTTCACACCTCAGTCACAGCTGCCCCTCAAGGCATATGTGGGTGGGAATACATAGCTCCAGCGTTGCCTGGGGGCTCTGTGGATCCATTTCTGGGGAGGGAGGGCTGCCAGAAGACTGTGCTCTTGGAGGAGCAGGCCTAGCTTACCTGTGGGGTCCCAGCACCAAGCTAGAGTGGGCGATGCCATAGACGTGGGTGGGGGATGGGGTCAGGCCTGCTGGAGGTGTGCCACGTCCACAGGAGGACAAGAGGAGGGTCACCACCAAGACAGAGCCAGGGCGGAAACCTCAGCACGTCACCCCAGGTCGGCCCTGTGTGTGGACAGATGGGAGCCATGTGAGGCTACCTCCCACCTCCCAGCTTCCCAGAGCCCTGATACGAGCCATCATATCACCCACAGCCACAACCAACAGCTGTGTGAGTGATGGCAAGTTTCTGCGCAAAACCGCCAACTCCATTATAGAGGAACTCCGTTCCCAGAGCATTTGTTAATTGAGCCATCGCAGCGCTTGATTTCATTGTGCTGTTGGCACTCTTTGCAGACAGCGTTAATCATTGCCATCCTTATGAGAAATTGCCTGCACCCGTAGACAGGATCTGCCTGGAGCAGGTGTTTCTCCCAGGGGCTCTGGATGGCTCTCCTGCCCTTGGTTCTCAGTTATTTATAGGATCACAGAAGCCTGTATCGGAAGAGACAATAGAGGTCATCCAGTCTAGAAATATTTAGCAGCACCTGCTGTGTTCTGCCTGATCGTCAAGGTTCAGAAGATACAAGCCCTGAAACCCTGACTTGTTTGGTGTTTTCTTCTAGGAATGGAAACTGGTTTCAAGAACACAGTCAGGGTCCCCTTCACCACTCATTATTATGATTGTTGTTGTTGTTCAGTCACTAAGTCATGTCTGACTCTTTGCAACCCCATGGACCACAGCATGCCAGGCTCCCCTGTCTTTCACTATCTCCCAGAGTTTGCTCAAGCTCATGTCCATTGAGTCAATGGTGCCATCCAACCATCTCATCCTCTGTCACCCCCTTTTCCTCTTGCCCTCAATCTTTCCCAGCATCAGGGTCTTTTCCAATGAGTTGGCTCTTCACATCAGGTGACCAAAGTGTATTGGAGCCTCCGCTTCAGCATCAGTCCTTCCAATGACTATTCAGAGTTGATTTCCTATAGGATTGACTTGTTTGATCTCCTTGCAGTCCAAGGGACTCTCAAGAGTCCTCTCCAGCACCACAGTTTAAAAACATCAATTCTTGGGTGCTCAGCCTTCTTTATGGTCCAACTCTCACATTATAGTTTCCTCTTTTGAATCAATGCAGACCACTTTCTATTAAGGGAGCAAACATAGGAAAGGTTCTCAACACATAGTAGGATTTCAGTGAATGTTGGTTTCTTTTTTTCCCTGACTGTGGTTTAAAATAAAAAAGAATAAAAGCATCTATTGACAGGATTTCCCTGGTGGTCCAGTGGTTAAGACTCTATGCTTCTAATGTAGGGTGCACGGTTTTGATCCCTGGTCAGGGAACTAAGATCCCACATGCCATGCACCATGGCCAAAATTTTTTTTTTTTAATGTTTTTTAAAATAGTCTATTAATACCTTTTCTGGAAGCAGGCACCAGGTCTTTTAATTGTTATAAGTCACTCCCAGCCTCTTGTGGAAAATTTCTAAGTCCTTCCAGCTTCTCGCTCCTTGGATTGAGGAAAACTTGCCTTGAAAAGGAATCCAGGGGACCTGCCTCACATTTTGTGACAAGCAGCCTCCTCTGAAATCTGGAGCCAGACAGGAGACTGGAGGCACTTAGCTTTTTGCTTCTTCCAAGTACCTCTTAATGGCATGTGTTCTGTGCATTTTCTGAAAAGTTGATTTCAGGGCTCTGCAGGAATTGAGTCTTTACCAAGGAGTCTCTTTTTTTCCTCCATGAAAGTTTCAGAGAGAATTCACAGAAAAAGAAAGGAGTAGGCATAGGGGTCCGGAGTCCACATGAAAGGTTGTGCTTTAATCTTTTTTTTTTTCTTTTTTGGCCACACTGCAAGGCACATGGAATCTTGTTCCCCTGACCAGGGATTGAACCCTGATTGCCTGCAGTGAAAGTGCAGAGCCTTAGCCACTGGACCACCAGGGAAGTCCCAAGGCCAGGACTCTTGACTCCTTCCCTTTTGTACCTTTGGCCAGCAGGATCCCAGGTACACGGTGAATATTCAGTGAGTGCTTGTTGCATGAGTGAGAGCACCGTGTTCTGGATCATCTTTTCACCTTCGCATTCATCCTCTGCTCTTCTTCACTCTGCTCTGGTCCCCGGGGGGCTGCCCTGTTGATGACATTGGAGGGCTTGCGGGGCCACTGGCTTCTGGTTGGCTCTGGTGGGTGGCGGGAAATCAGAATGGCAGAGTTGAGGGCATTTGTCCTGTGGGCTTCCTCTCCTGGGGGTGCTCACCATGTGCTGGTGGGGCCCTCAGCAGAAGGTCACCTCTCTTGTTAACACAGCCTGTGCTCCGTGACTATCTCCTTCCACATCCCACAGCCTCTTCACTCCCTCATCCTTTATTTTTTTAATTAATTTATTTTTAATTTTGGGAGTGCACTGCGAGGCATGTGGGATATTGGTTCCCTGACCAGGGATGGAACCCATGCCCCCTACAGTGGAAGCATGGTCTTCACCACCAGACCACCAGGAAATTCCCACACCTTCTCATCCTTTAAAGCCAAGGGGCAGTGGCAACAGCTAGCCCCAGGTCCCTGCACTGTCCTTACAATCTCCATGCACCCAGCTCACACCTGCCTAATTAATCTGTCAATCAACTCTCCACCAATTATCCCAATTGGAGTGTACCTGTACTTTCCTGTGGGAAAGCAGCAAGCCACGACTGCTTGTGAAGATTTTAAATGGTTTGAGGTAGGCCCCGGGGCTCCAGGCACTTAGAAAGGTTAGCAGCTGGGTTCTTCAGAGGATATGTGACACGGCTAGCCATTAAGGACATTCGGATGCACAACAACTTTGGGATAATAAATAGCAGCTCTGGAAACTATTCTCTCCTTAAGAAAGACTCTCTCCCACTGATAACTTGTGAAATCTTATTTTAGGCCAACTGCCTGTTTTTAAGTCTCTAAAATTGCCCCTTATCATGGTGGTGTGTGTATGACTCAGTGTGGGATGAGCCAGAAGAGGAAGAACTCAGAACCACATGTAACAATGGGGGAGGTAGGCTTTACATACGAGCTTTGCCAACAGAGGGTGTTTTTAAGGACTCCCTTGGGTGTCTAATTTGATGTTTCAGCGTCGACTCTTTGGGCTATTTCGCTGCAGGTGATCATCAACAGCACAATCACGCCCAACATGACTTTCACCAAAACGTCACAGAAGTTCGGGCAGTGGGCGGACAGCAGAGCCAACACGGTGTTTGGTTTGGGGTTTTCCTCGGAGCAGCAGCTGACAAAGGTAATCAGGTGGTCCTCCCTGCAGCACCATGAGTGCCGCTGTCCAATGCGCTCTTCTTAACTTGATGCCTGTCAAGGGATCTGGCACTGCCACTGATGAGCAGGTTCCTCTGGGGCCTTCAGCCTCTCCCCTTGTGGCACTGCAGGGCTGCCAGACCAGGTCCAGACCAGGTGTTAGAAATCACCAGGTTCCTTAAAAATGGAGATGTATTTGGAGAGGGAAAACATCTCTAAAAATGCTGCATCCCAGCCTCAGGACTAGCCTTGCCTGGTGTCCACAACCCCCCACCACCCCAGCTCCCTGCATCCAGGGTGTGTCTGACAGCCAGCAATGTCAGTGACTCTATGGTTGGAGCCCACAGAGAAAGGGAGCAAGGTGATGCTCAGTAAGAGTTTTGAAAGGTTTCTGCTCCCAATTTCCAACATGCATGCAGGTGGCGGGGGTGTTTCCTACAGCACCAAGCAGTTCTCAGACCCCCATGGGGTGTCCTGCAGTGCACCTTAATTCCGACACTTTACCTGGAAGTAGTGCCTGCTCCCACAGGTTTAGGACTCAGTCCTACAAGAACCCCCCCACTTCAGACTCCCAACTGTCACCTGTGTTTCTGACTGACCAGCAATAGGTCAGGGCTTCCAGTGACCCCCTCCTAAGGTTTAATTAATTTGCTAGAGCTGCTTATAGGGATTCCCTCATAGCTCAGTCAGTAAAGAATCTGCCTGCAGTGTGGGAGACTCAGGTTCAGTTCCTGGGTGCGTAAAATCCCCTGGAGAAGGAAATGGTAACCCACTCCCATATTCTTGGCTGGAGAATCCAATGGACAGAGGAGCCTGGCGGGCTACAGTCCATCGGTCACAAGAGTCAGACGCGGCTTAGCGACTAAACCAGCACCAGCACCAGAGCTGCTTACAGAACTCAGAGAAGCGTTTTGCTTACCAGGTTACCAGTTTATAAAAGGGTGTATGTTAGGAAAAGCTGGTTGAAAGAGATGTTCAGGGCAAGGTGCGGGGGAAGGACAGAGCTTCCACACCATCTCTGAAATGTACCACTCTCCCCATGTCTCTCCGTGTTGACCCACGCGGAAGCTCTCCAAACCCCATCCTTTTGGAGTTTTATGGAAGCTTTATTAGCTAGTCGTGATTGATTACATCATCCACCTTTGGTGGTTGGTTCAGCCTCCAACCCTCTCCCCTCCCCAGAAGGACTAAAAGTCCCCCCCACCCCCACCTCCATTCATGATTGGTTCCCCTGGCAAACAGCCCCCATCCTTAGGTCCTTTCCAGAAGTCACCTCATTGACATAAACCCGGTTTTGATGGAAAGGGGCTTGTTCTAAATCACAAGACACCCATTTCACCCCTATGGCTCTGAACTCAGAACTGACGACAAGAGACCAAATATTATGACAAAAGATGCTCTCACTGCCCAGGAGCTATGAGTCAGGAACCGTGGAGGAAGACCAATATGTGTATTTCTTATATGTCACAATGTCACAAGTTCTTAACCTAAAGTCCCCACAACCCTTCAAATGTCACCCAATGTTCTGTGTGTGTGTTGCTGTTTTTCCTAGGGAAAGGGTTCATAGCTTTGCTTTGATGGTCCAAGGGGCCTGGGGCACTGACTATGGATGGTTAGAAAGGTGTTGAGGAGCCAAGCAGGCTGACCACAGACAGAACACTGAGGACTGAGGGAACAAACTGACCACCTCTAAGGGGCCTCCCCTAGCCGATTGAAGGGCCAGCAGCTTGTTTTAGAATAGGTTTTCCTGTAGGATGGTGGAGAGCCCTGTGTAGGTGTTGAGAATGTACTGGTTAAAAGCAAGACTGCCTAGGGACTCCCTAGTGGTCCAATCGTTAGGACTCCCCGCTTCCACTTCAAGGGACACGGGTTCTATCCCTGACCAGGGAACCAAGAGCCCACATGCTGCAATATGGCCAAAAAACAACAAAACAAAACAAAAAGCAAGACTGCTTAGTTTGTGTGACACAAGAATTTACTGGAAGAATATCAGAGAATCCAAGAGAGAGTTGAAAATCTGAGAAGGGCTGGAGCCAGGCTGGCTTTGGGCAGCTCGACTCCAGAACTTGTTTCTCACCCATTGCCTTGACCATCTGACTGGCTGCTGGGCAGGTGTTCATGGAGCTCCAGCTGTGCCAACACCAAGCTGGGCCCCGAGGATGCAGAGCGGGGGTCCTGTCCCCAAGCGCCTTAGAGTCCTAGATGCCTGGGGAACTGACAAGCTTTTAGTGCAGACTGGGCTGCTTGGGTTCCCCGTGCACACTGAGCGTGACTTTCATAGAGCGGGACTGAGATGAGTCAGGACGCCACCGTGAAGGGACTTGCTAAATGCCATTCATTTGTCCAGTGTGTGTGCGTGCGTGCGTGCGTGCGTGTGTGTGTGTGTGTGTGTGTGTGTGAACACCACACATACACACATGTACATTCTAAGGAGGCCTCCAAACCCAGCACCTACACCCAGCCACAAACGAGTCCCCTGACGAAGGGCACACCACAGACTGTGTTCCTCTGCGTCCCAGCTACTGAGGACGCTGCTCCTAGAAACCCAAACCCCAGATGGCCTGGTAGCACTCTGCACAGTCTCTTATTCCAGCCCCTCATAGAAGCATTCTCTCCTGGGTACTAAAGTCTCCAGATCTCCAGGGCTCAGCATCATGGGGCAGGAAGCAGAAACCCAAAGGGTAGCTCGTGGGGCGTAAACATGGGAGGTGTTGTCTCCATCTCTGGTTCTTCAGTCTCTGGACCATGGCCCTGGGGAGATGCATCCCATCCCATGGGCCTGCATGATGCCATGTTCTAGCAGACAGCACGGCAGAGTTCTGGAAGGCCTGCTGCTTCTACTGATAGGGCTCGTGGGAGGATCAAGAATTCTGTGGTGTGTAGACCTTGCTTCATTTCATTTGCAGAGAAGCTGTTTGGTTGTTTGGAGGTGGTGCTGTGTGGCACAGAAGGCATTAAGTCAGTATAAGGGTGGCGGGGCCAGGAGGCCTGATGGTTCACAGTCCATGTCTGTTTTCTGAGGGTAAATCACTATGTGCTCTGGAGGAAGGGCCTGGTGCAGTCAGCTTTTCCCAGGGAGCTTCCTGGTCACTTCGAAGTGTGATGCAGAATCCGGGCCTCAGGGTGGGTCACTGTTGTTGGCAGTTGACACTCGGCAAGGCCAGAAGTCAGAGTGGCCAAGGGGAGGAGGAGATGTTGTCAAGGCCACAGTTCTCTCCCTGGCACCAAGGCCAGTGTGTCCATAACCTTCTGAGTAAGTGCCTGGGGAAGAGAATGACTGGGTATCCATAGAGCAGCTTTCCTGTCCCTAGTTCTCAGGATTCTCTTTGCTGAAGGGCGGGGGCTTCAGAAAAGCATGGTCTCAGTCTGTTCCATCTGTTGTCACAAAACACTATAGATGGGTATTTAAACAGCAGCCTCTCACAGTCTTAGAGGCTGGAGTCTGAGATCAGGCTGGCAGCATGGTCAGGGTGAGGTGAAGGCCCTCTTCTGGGTTGCAGACTTTCAGCTTCTCACTGGAAGGAGGTCAAGACCGCTCTCTGAGGTCTCTTTTATAAGGGCACTCTTCCCATTCATGGAGACTCCATCCTGTGCCCCAGTCACCTCTCAAAGGCCCCGCCTCCTAATCATCACACTGGCAATTAGGATTTCCACCTATGATTTTGAGGGAGAACACCGACTTTCAGTCCATTCATTGTAGGCATTCATGAGCTTCTGGCTCCACTCGGACCCACTGTTGTAGCCATTTCCCAAATCTCTTTGTCACTAACCCTTCAGCTTGGTTTCTTCCCAATCCCTCCCATGCAACTTGGCCCTCACCTGTGTCCCCAGGGCTCAGTGTAGATCCCAACTCCAGGCCACCTCTGCTGTGCACACCAGGCAAAGAGATGTTCAGATCGTGCCACAGGGAGCATTTCCCTTTCCCTCCATCCTCCACACAGCAGAAGGAACACAAGCAAAATCCTGACACTGTGTGAGGGAAGCTGCAAACGGTCCACTGTTGACAGGGCACCCAGGTTTGGGGGGTGGGCAAGGCTGACTAGAGGCCAGCTTTTGAAAGGGCCTTCTGTGCCATGCCAGAGTCTCTGGACTTTATCTCATGGTCTGTGAAAGACTTTAAGCCAAGAAAGAAAATGATCAGATTTGCACTTTAGGTAGATTTTTTTTTTCTGACTTCAAGACAGATTAGCTTGTTTTCATCCAGATCAGAGATGAGGAGGGCTTGCATAAGAGCTGGAGAGATTTAAGAAATATTGAAGAGCTAAAGTGGCAGAACTTGGTGAGAGGATGTGGGAGGCAGAGTCTGTGGGGTGGTGATGGATGGACGACGTGATGCCATTTTCTGAAATGAGGCAGAGGAACAGGTGCTGTGAGGATCTGAGAAAATTTCTATAAAGTGGAAGCAAGTCTGATGGTGATTTGTTGAAAGAATCATTAACCAGAACGTCTGTCGGAAGTGGCTGGTAGGGATTGCATGCCTTTTCCCTCTGAAAAAGTGCCTGGTGGAGAAAAGTGGGGTGGCGGAACAACACCTGCCCTGCCGAGTGTCTCCTGTCCGGGCTGAGAGGGCTGGAAACCTCACACTGCTGGGGAGGGTCAGATGGGGTGGCTTCTGTCAGAGACAGAGTCCTGTCTGGGCCCTCCTCTTTGGCTCACCAGCCCCTGATCCCACCCAGAGCTGGAGTTTTCCACAGAAGCTTTGAGGGTTACCCTCAGCTGCCTAGAATAACTTCTTCAATCTTCGGAGGACTCAGAGTAGCCAGGAAGGACAAAGGGGGAACGTTTCAAAGAAAAGAATTGAACGAAGGGAGAATTCAGAAGAAAAATGAGAAGAAGTGGTTCAAGTTCCATTCTTTGTGCCTCTGAGAACTAAAGAGACCTTGGTCTGTGCCTGCATCCAGGCGTGGCCACTTCTAATTTTCCCCAGATGGAAGAAAACGTCCTGTCATTGAAGAGGAGTGCCCTGTCACCCTGAGTCACCCGGTCTCCTCCAGCGGTGTTGGAGTCCCGCTCTGTGACTGTGACCTGCCATTGTCACAAAGACTTGTCAAACAAGCCCTGAGATGCCTCCTTTGTTCAGAATGTTGCAAATCAACTTCTCCCCTTTCTCATTGAAGGGAACAATTAACCACACACTGATAAATTACCATGAAGTGAGGCTGGCAGTCTGGACAAGTGGCAATTAGCGCGCACAGAGGAACTTGGGCCCAACGGGTTCCCGAGGCATGTTGCTGAGGGGACAGCTGTGGCTGAATATTCCCAACTTCACGGAGCAACCACCCACAGGCCTGAAAGGGGAATTGATAATCAAACACTCTAACTAGCCTGGAAAAAGGAACTACACTGTGGATGTTAGCATTTAAGAACACTTCATACATACTTCTCTTTTTACTCCTCCAGAAGGAAAATAGATACCTTGATCTTCATGGCTCCCGTTATAAGGACCACTTCACACCAAAATCCAGAAAGTATTACAGGGACACTTTCCACTCTCTGTACAGGCTTTCCAAAATAACAGGAGCTGCGTACTCCCAAGGGTGAGCTGGAACGCTGTTCACCCACTGGAAAGGGTGTGATGCCTCAGCCCGCTGGAGAGCGTTGAAAAGGGACTTGCCTGTTCTGACAACTAGAAAGCCTTCTGAAGAGATCAGAGGAAGGAGAACCAACTGTAAGAATGAGCCAGTCATCCAAGTTTAGATGGTTCCTGGCATCTGACCTTGACACTTTTGGCTCCGTCTCGTCCTGCCACGAAGGGGAGTAATCAGGTTGGAGTTGCTTGTGCTGTGATTGATCCATTATTCTTTGTTGAAAGAATAATTAACCAGAACTTCTGTCTGAAGTGACTAGTGGGGATTGCATGCCTTTTCCCTGTGAAGAAGCGCCTGGTGGGAGAAGGCGGGCGCTGGGAGCGATACCTCCCCTGCCAAGTGTCTCATATCCAGAGTGATAGGCTGGAAACCTCAACGTACTGGGGAGGGTCGCTTCTAATTTTTTCCCAGGCAGGAGAAAGCATCCTGTCATTAAAGAGGAGTGCCCGTCTCCCTGGGTCACCCGGTCTCCTCCAGCAAGGGTTCTTACGGGAAGCCCAGGATGGTTTGAGGGTTACTGTCAACTGCCTGGAGCACATTCTGCCACAAAGGGCAGTGATCCAGGATGGAGTTGCTAGCACTCTGTAGTTGGTCCAGCTAAACCCTGACCCCCTAAGTGGCGTTTGCCTTTCAGTTTCGCTAATTCAAATTTGCATTCTTGACGCTTACTTCATTAACTCAGTGTCCTTGTAAGAACGTTTCCTGATCTCCTACCTTTCTGATTTAAAAGGCTCACTTTTCTTTCAGTGGAGGATATTGACCATTCTTTTGATAGGTTTTAGTTAGAATGTTTGGTGGCTACAAGTAAAGAACTAATCACGGTGCTTATTCTTTTCATACGGAAAAGAAGTCCTGAGGCAAGCGGTTGCCAGCGCCAGTACAGTGCTCCATGATTTGGGTGCAGGACTCTGTGTGTTTTGTTTCTTTGCTTATCCTTTTTCCTTATGATGACAAAATGGCTTCTCAAACTCTGTCCGTCACATCTGCATTTATGGCAAGAGGGAGGGGGCAGGAGGATGGTACCACAACAGCGTCCCTGTAAACTCCTGTGGCAGATTTCTTTTGGGATTCCAATGTCAGTCTTGGGTCCCTGGACCACCCTCCCATACCCACTTTCAGGGAGAAAAAAGAGGCAGGGAAATGAGTTATGATCAGCTTAGATCTGTTCTTATTCTCTACCATCTAGGAAATTTCTGTTCTAGACAAATCAAGATTCTCTTAAGCTAAAGGAAAAGAAGAAATGGATTTTGAATAAGCAAATAGGTGATGTCTGCTGCCATAGGGTCTTCAATGGCCAAGCCCCCCCCCCAAAAAAAACAAAAATGAAATAAAACAATAATCTTTCACTTTCTATCATAATATGATGATTTTGATTATAAAATTACTGCCACACATTTAAAAACCACAGAAAATGATCCTAATGAGTCAAGACATGAGAATTTGACATCTATTTAGAAATCTTTATAGTTTGAATATCCTTTGATCCATGGGTTTTATTTATAGGAATCTATTCTAAGGAAATAATTGTAACTGCGTACAGAGAATTAGCTACAAGAATTTTCTTCATGGCATCATTTATAATACACCAGCCTAAATGTCCAGCTATAGAAATTAGTTAAATAAACTCCAGTATACCCTTCAGGGTATTATTGTACAGCAATTCAGATAATGTAATAAAAGATAATTGCATAGAAATATTGTCATATTAATATCAAAAGTAGCGATAAAAGCAGATGTGTTGGGTTGGCCAAAAAGTTCATTTGGATTTTCTGTAAGATGTTATGGAAAAACACAGACGAACCTTTTGGCCAGCCGCATACAATGTCATTCTGTTTTTTAAATATGTGTGTAGTGGAGGCATATGTACAGATAGAAAAAAGTAAAAAAAAAATTAACGTGGGTAGTGCTTATCTCTGGATGATGCCACTCTATGTTTTTAAAAAATATTTTTCCTAAACTATACTTACTAAATGTACAAGCATATGTGCTTTTTCATAATAAGTGGGGAAATATTAGAAAGCTTAAGACTTGGAGAGAGGAGCTTTTTCACCAAAGGACAGTGAGACTACCTGTGTCCCAACAGTTGGAGGCTCTGAGTGGAAACCTTCTTCCATCCTTCTCCCAGGGCTCCCTGAATTGCTTCCAGTGTTTCATGACGATAGATAATGCTAGGATTAACATCTTTGTATAGAAGACCTTTCTTTTTTTCATTCTCTCAATTATTTTTGTAAGATCGTTTCCCAAAAGTGATACCACTAAGTCGGTGGGTATAAATGTTTTTTCTCACTTGTGATCAGTAGTTCCAAACTGCTTCTCCAAGGGGCTGTACAGTCACAACGTTGCCAGGAATACCTTGCCAGCACAGGGTATTATAATTGTATTTAGCGTTAGCTAATTTAGCAGGCCAAGAATGGTGCCCCATTATTTTGCTTTTGCATTTCCAACAAGGCTAAACAATCTTTTCTTTAAGTTGCATACTTATTATGTTTTTCTATTTGTGAGTTTTGCCGTTTATCTATTGGGATTTTCATATTTTCCTTTTCAATTTGTACAAACTCTTTCTATACTAAAGATAATGACCCTTTTTCTGTTGTACTAGTCTAGCGATAGATACTTTCCCCAGGCTGTAGTTTCCCTTCTGCATTACTTTCTTTCTTTTTATATACAAAAGCTTTAAATTGTTAGTCAGTCAAGTCTGTCACTTTGTGATTTTTCTTTTATTTCTTCCAGGTTTAGAAAATTACCCTCACACCCCTCAAGCAGAAGTTTGATGAATGTTCAACTCTGTTTGCATCCAGATTTTAAAAATACAAAACAACTTACCCCTTTAACTCATCATTAATTTATCATGCTACTGGTTTGTGTAAGGATTTAAATCCATTTCCCATCAGTTTACCAAAATTATTGCAATTATATTTTGAATAATTTTCCTCATTAATTTATGATTCCTCCTTTGTCATAGCTAATCTTTATATAAATTGTAGGGCCCATCCTGCCACTGTTTTTATTTTTTTATTTTTTTTTCCATTTATTTTTATTAGTTGGAGGCTAATTACTTTACAATATTGTAGTGGTTTTTGCCACTGTTTTTTAAATGATTATTCAGGGACTTCCCTGGTGGTCCAGTGGTTAAGACTCTGCTCTCCCAATGTAAGGGGCACAGGCGCGATCCCTGGCCGGGGAGCTAAGATCCTACATGCCACATGGCACAACTTAAAAAATATAATAAAAATAAATAAGTGATTATTTATTTACCTAAAATTTATCTGATAGGGCTTATCCTACTTCATGACATTTTGAGCTTATTTTCTGATAAAAATTCTTTTGATTATCACCCATTTGAATATAAAGTCCTCTACAGACCCAGAATTCCTTTGAAGACAGGAACTAAGTCCTTCTTAAGTATTTCAGTGTACCTAGAGATAGCTAGTTAATATTTTTGAATGAATGAATTCACCCTTTTGTGGAGCTCTGTTAATAAAAATCTGTGGCTTTTTTTCCCCTCATGGCATGTGGGATCTTAGTTCCCCAATCAGGAATCAAATTCATGTCCCCTATGTTGGAAGCACAGAGTCTTAACCACTGGACCACCAGGGAAGTCCTAAGTTCGTGGTTTTAAGTCAAATCAAGGCCATGAGAAGCTGTGCTTGCCTTTGTTGAATGCCCATTGCAAAGCCCCATCTCTCATCCTCCAGGGATCCATGGAGATTGCATTATTATTACCCATTTTTCACAGATGAAGAAAGCAAAGTACAGAGTGGTTCATTTGCCTGCATTTGAAAGAAGGATAAGGGTTAGAGCTGGGCATCTTAGCTAAGGTAGCAGTTAAGTAGGTAAATCACAGAGCACTGGAATGTCCATCACTGGCGTCAAGTGGCCTGTATTCAGTCCCATTGTGACCTTGGCTAGTTATGAAACCTATCTGTGCTGCATTTGTATATTGACAGTAGTAAGAGGACCTCAGAGTGGCTGTGAGTGCATAATACGACTGTGCATCCTGACTGCGAGAATACATGTACTGTTTTGCCCTTTTTGAGATGTTCTAGGCTGTTACTGTTCACAGGCATCCCTTGGAGATACTGTGGATTTGGTTCCAGACCACTGCAATGAAGCAGATACTGCGTTAAAGCAAGTCACAAATTTTTTAGCTTCGCAGTGCACATAACAGTTTTATTTGCACTGTACTGTACTTCATTAAGTGTGCACTAGGATTATGTCCAAAATAATAATTTATATACCTTAAATACGTAGCGGCTTCCCTCACAGCTCAGTTGGTAAAGAGTATTCGTATTCCTGCAATGCAGGAGACCCGGGTTCGATCTCTGAGTCACGAAGATTCCCTGGAGGGGGAAATGGCAACCACTCCAGTATTCTTCCTGGGAGATCCCATAGACAGAGAAGCCTGGCAGGCTACAGTTCATGGGGTCGCAAGAATCGGACATGACTTAGGGACTAAACCACCACCATACCTTAAATAAAAGTACTATATGGCTAGAAACTGCCAACTGTCATCTGAGCTTTCAGTGAATGTAGTAACAACAAAGATCAGTTATCACAGATCACCATGAAAGTTTGACATACTGTGGGAGTTACCAAAATGTGACGCAGAGACACAAAGTGAGTAAATGCTGTTGGGAAAATGGTGCTGATAGACTTGTTCAGTGCAGGGTTGCTGCCAGCTTCAATTTGTAAGAAACACGGTGTCCGTGAAACACGATAAAGCGAGGTGTGCCAGTGTAGTAGCGCTGTCACCTCAAGGTGACATCCGTTTGAGATGTTCTAGGCTGTTACTGTTCATAGACATTCCTCGGAGATACTGTGGATTTGGTTCCAGACCACTGCAATGAAGCAGATATTACGTTAAAGCAAGTCACAAATTTTTTTAGCAATGATAGAGCTGTTGCCCAGGCCACTCACTCCATTAGCATCTGATTTTCTGATCCTCAGGCCTTGTCTTTGCCTTAAAGGTTCGCATGACCTGCCTTGGAATTAAAGCTTTTATAATGTTCTTTTAAAGAGGAAGTGAGTACATTTCTATTTTAAGTACAGTTCTCTTTGCAAATGGAAAATCCAATTGATAAATGTTTAACAACTGTTGTGCAAGTCTCTGGCATTCGTGTAGGCACACGAAAGTAACTGGATGTGTAGATGATCATGTAGAAATCAAATCTAGGCTCAAGTTCATGTTTATTATTTACTAGCCATGTGACCATGGGCAAATATTAACCTCTCTAAGACTCTATTTTCTTATGAGGAAACTATGAATAAGAATTCCTGTCCAATAGAGGGTAACAAACAGGAGAATGTGTATTGAAAGTCATTAAATTTCTGGGACTTCCCTGGAAGTTCAGTGGTTAAGATTCTGTATTTCTAATGCAGGGGGTATAGGTTAAATCTCTGGTTGGGGAACCAAGATCCCGCATCCTGCAAGGCATGGCCAAAAAATAAATAAAACTTAATAAAAGAAGCCATTAGACTCCTTACCTTGTAAATGTGGCCCTGCTGAGGGTCTAGGGGAAGAGGGTGATAGTTATGCCCACCCAAGGCAAAACTGTGGGACACCTGGAGGGGCCAGCATGATGGGTGTCAAGGGACCGAGAGAGGACTGAGTCTCCAGGAGTTGAGCTGAGGGTCATCGCGATGGTCAGGGTCAGGCTGGAAGAGACAGAATGGAGGCCCCAAGCTCCATCCAGAGGCCGCTTGTTTTATCAAAACCTGACAGGGCTTTATTTACTGATTTGTTTGTCACTCTCTCCTGCTACCCAAGTCTGGTGCTCTCTCTGATGCTTACAGTGTTCATACCCCAGCACCCAGCTTAGGCCACAGCCCCATATTTGTTTGCTGAAGTCCTTTTGCTCAGACCATGTTTGTCGACTGAGTAAACATGACCCTGGTGATGACATTTCTAATCTAGTGTATAAGCAACTTCAAATAAGACCCCAAGAGAAAGAGACCCTGAAAGGTGCAAGAAGGGTCTGTAAAAAAAATAATGCCTTTGGTTTGGGAGCCTGGTGAAGTATTCCCATGCCTGTGGGTACCTCCAGTACCATGGTACCTCCCCAGGTCCTTAGGTTCGGCCATACTTTGACATGTTTTGGGTTTTTTTTCCCAAGACGGTGGAAATGTGCAAATCTAAAACCCAGAGCTCATTCATTCTCTTAACAAACTTACTTACACCTGCTTTCCACCTGGTCTCTTGGGAAGGTGCAAAGGGGAAAAGCATGGGCCCTGCCATCTAGGAACTCATGACTTGATACTTTTACTTACGGGGCCCCTAAAAGAAAGGGGGATGCTTCGTCCATCCCCTCTGGACCTCAGACCTTTTAAGCAACAGGTGATGTGGTTTTTCTCTGGTAGCTCTGGGTTGGTTAAATGAAGCCCTGTGTCGGTGGCTTTATTTACAGGCCTGCAGGAGCAACGCCAGCCAGCGTTGCACTGCTGACCTTTTCTGCTTCCGCCAGGTGCTTGGTTTACCAACAGCTGTCATCCGGCAGGGTTTCCCAAAGCAGACTGCTGTTGTTGACCTTGTGAGACACTCAGGGGGCAGTCTATGCTCAGAAATCGAGTTCTTGGTGAAAGACATAGCATTGTCGGTGGCATTGGAACTGGCTGGCTTTTTCTTGCTACTCAGCAACCGCGTTGGGCTCTCTTGCTGTGTGACGTCAGCATTAGCTATCACAGGCAGTTCTCTGTTCAGTGTATTTGCTAATTAAAATCAGTTGCTTTGTCAGTGACAATAAAGCAGTGACTGACTGATATGATTGCTCTGGGATTTTAATAATTTTTTAATTTTAAGAAAATATTAAAACATTCCTTTAAGCAGAGAGCATAGTAGAATGAACACCCACAGATGCATTACATAAATTTAACAGTGAACACTTTGCCACATTTCTTCATCTGTTTTCAGGCTTTACTGGTAGCTCAGCTGGTAAAGCATCCGCCTGCAATGCAAGAGACCCCAGTTCAATTCCTGTGTCAGGAAGATCCCCTGGAGAAGGGATAGGCTACCCACTCAAGTATTCTTGGGTTCCCCTTGTGGCTCAGCTGGTAAAGAATCTGCCTGCAATGTGGGATACCTGGGTTTGGAACATCCCCTGGAGAAGAGAAATATTCTGGCCTAGAGAATTCCATGGACTATATAGTCCATGGAGTCACAAAGAGTCAGACACGACTGAGTGACTTTCACTTTCACCTGTTTTTATTTGTTGTTGAAGTACTTTAAATTACAGACATAAAGACATTTCATGCCTAAATACTTCAGAGTGTATGTGTGTGCTCAGTCGCTTGGTTGTGTCCAACCCTTTACGATCCCATGGACTATAGCCTGCCAGGCCCCTCTGTCCATGGGATTTCCCAGGCAAGAATACTGGAGTGGATTGCTGTTTCCTTCTCCAAGGGATCTTCCCAACCCAGGGATCGAACCCACATCTCCCACATTGACAGGCAGATTCTTTACCACTGTGCCACTTGGGAAGCCCAAATCCTTCATTATTATCTCTAAATAATGACATCTTCCAATAACCACAACATCAGCAGCACTTCTAACAAAACTAATAAAACAGTAAATCCTTGGTGTCATCTTATCCAGTCCATGTTCACATATCCCTTGTTGTTGCCCAGAAATCTTATAATTGGTCTGTTTAAAAGAGGACTCAGACTTCCCTGGTGGCCCAGTGGCTAAAGGCTCTGAGCTACCAATGAAGGGGGCCTGAGTTTAATCCCTGGTGAGGGACCTAGATCCCACATGCTACTGCTAAGACCTGGCGCAGCCAAATAAATAAACTTTTTTTTTTTAAAGAGGACTTAGTCCTAGGCTAACATGTTACATTTTGCATCTTAGGCTTTTAAAATCTAGACCGTTCCTTCCCCCGAGCTTTTTGGATGTTTTTGTTATTCATGCCATTGACTTGGATGAGTTCTTGTATCTTTCACGAGAGATTATGAAGTTTTGGGGGGAATTCCTTTTGTGCTATAGCTAAATTTCTTTTGTTGCATTTGTACTAGGTACTCTTAACCAGAGGTGTGTGTTTTTAATATTTCACCATCAAATCTTGCTTCAGTATCTTAAAAACTCATTTAGATCTGACTGTGGCTTTTTTGTTGTTTTTTGTTGTTGTTGTTCAGGAAAAAGCATTTCTTATATTCACTTCTTTTAAATCTCAAATAAAATCTCTCTCCTGGATTTATACACAATTTATTGACTTCAAATGAATGCAAAATAATAAAGGTGGGTTCTGAATATCAGCCATGTATAAGGTTAAGGATACCTCTAATAATTCTTCT
Organism: Dama dama; assembly: GCF_033118175.1. Lineage (NCBI taxonomy): Eukaryota > Metazoa > Chordata > Mammalia > Artiodactyla > Cervidae > Dama > Dama dama. The sequence continues at coordinate 31,533,974 of NC_083693.1, read as the reverse complement.
TGATGTTCAGTTTGCAGAGAAATTCCAGGAAGTGAAAGAAGCTGCCAGACTAGCCAGAGACAAATCCCAGGAGAAAATTGAGACTTCGAGCAATCATTCCCAAGTAAGTAATTTGCCCGTAAAATAAATGAGTGTGATCAGTGATTGGGACTTTGTTCCTTGTCACTTTTGACAGGAAAGAGCAAATTTTCACGTAGGGCATTTTGAAGGCTTTTCAACTATTAGCCTGTTCACAGTGAGAAAGATGTGAAATGTTTTTATGAGACTTGAATTTTTCAAGATGTGGTGATACATTTTGGATGGAAAACATTTGATGAGATAAGAGTTAATACATGTCCCTCATCTGGAATTCTCTCTGGTCACTGTTTAAATACCAATGCCAAGAGGACGTGTTTTCTTTCTGTGTTGGGAAGGGAGGTCTCCATGAAGCATGCTCATGGACCAATGCAGCTACCTGTGCCCGTGACAGAGAAAACTTGGTCAATGCCAGAGACTCCCCGTCTGTTTCCCTATTATAACAAAGTCGGGTGGGAGGTGGTATTTCAACAGCTCTAGTTTAGTCAACGAAAATGTGGCTTTGCCAGGAACTGAGTCATCTGTCTACTGACAAGTGTGATCACTGACTAAGAGGGACCTATCTTAACCTGAAATAAAACTATCTGCCTTCCTGATGTCTAGGGTGGGGTATGCAGTATTAGGCAGAAGCCTTGACCTTGAGACAGAGTTATGTGTAGAGAGACAGGGCAAGAGAGACATGAGGAGCAAGCATCTGGGGTTAGGAATAAACATGATGTAAGTGAAAGCCAGGAGTCTACCGGCCTGGGGGAGAAGAGTGCCTTGGGAGGACCAGGGATGCACTTGGAGGGACCGTAAAGGACCCAGACTTCTTCATTAGTGGATCCCTTCTTACCTAATTTTGTACTATTGGATAGTGATAAGACACTTGAGGTGTTTTATGGCCACTGATCAGGAATTGACACGATGGTTGCATGTGGGTGGTGAGGAAGTCAGGGAGCAGCCGAGGGCAGGAAGACTGGCGAGGAGGCTGTGGGATGGAGAATGGCCATGCCGGGATGGCCATAGATGGATTCTGGGGCAGAGATGAGAACCTGCCTCCTGGAAGAGAACCTGGAGGCACAGGCCTCCTGAGTGGTCAAGATCAACACCCTAGGCTTGGTCATCAGCCATAGCCAAACCTGGATCATATAAAAGATGTCCCTGTGGATTTATGGAAATGAATGTGTGTTAGACTCCCAGTGGACAGGAACTTTCCTGAATCTTTATAAATAATCTGTAATATCATCTAAATGATACTGTTGATTTAGCATACTAATGTCTGTACTGAGTAATATCTGAGGCACTCTAAAATTGGGCACTTGAAGTGGTCCATAGTCTGAGGAGTTTCTTTTTTTTTTTTAGAATGCTAAATTTTATTTCATTAGATAGAGGAAAATCTATCTTTTAATTAATTTTTTATTGGAATATAATTGATTTACAATGTTGTGTTACTTTCTGCTGTATAGCAAAGTGATTTAGTTGTGTATACATACACACACACACACACACACAGTTAGATTCTTTACAGAGAACTGAATAGAATTCCCTGTGCTATTCAGTAGGTTCTTGTGAAAGTCGCTTAATCATGTCTGACTCATTGCGACCTCATGGACTATACAATCCATGGAATTCTCCAGGCCAGAATACTGGAGTAGGTAGCCTTTCCCTTCTGCAGGGGATCTTTCAAACCCAGGGATTGAACCCAGATCTCCCATACTGCAGGCGGATTCTTTACCAGCTGAGCCACAAGGGCAGCCCAAGAATACTGGAGTGGGTAACCTATCCCTTCGCCAGGGGATCTTACTGACCCAGGAATCGAACTGGGGTCTCCTGCATTATGTTCTTACTAGCTATTTATTCTATATATACTAGTGTCTATATGTCAGTCCCAATCTCCTAATTTATACCCCCACCCACCCCTTTTCCCCCTGGTAACCACAAGTGTGTTTTCCACCTCTGTGACTCAACTTCTGTTGTGCAAATAGGTTCATTTGCACTATTACCTTAGATTCTACATATAAGCGATAACTTATGGTACACAGTTTCTAATATACCATCTTTTTCTAAATGTCATGTTATAGTGATACCTTTCATATCTGAATTTCTTTATATAAGGTTTTTGCTTTAATGTTTATTTTCATCCCTAAAGTATTTTAAACCTAAAAAAGTCAAGTGTACAGAGAAGATGTTATTATATAGATATATATTAATTAGATATAAATGGCTTTTCTAAGCTTTAGTTTTTACTTACCCTTGCTGATGTTTTCCCAGATATGGAGATCATTGTCCATTTTTCTTTTTATTATAAATCACACAGTTGCTTGGTTTTTTGAATTTCTTAGAGAATGAGCACTTTGGCCAAGTTTTCTAAATACTTGAAGATTTTAAACAACCTAACTACAAAAACTTTTAATGTGTTTTTTCTGAATGTAAAAGCAATACATATTTATTGCAGAAATTTAAAATATGCCATACTATAAAGGAGGGAATAAAAATTACCTATATTCTTACCAAAGACATTTTGTTAATGTTTTAAACTGTTGCTTACTAATTTAGTTTTCCAGTATATTTTTGTATTATTCTTTTTCATCTTTGTTTTAAACTTATGTTTGTTATAATCATTTCCTTGTGTTTTCAAATATCACTTTTCAAAACTATTTTAATGTCTAGATTGTATTCCAGTGTTTGCTTATATCAGAACTTATTCCACCAAACTCCTGTAATTTGGGACATCTATGTTATTTCTAATTTTTCATTAATATAAATAACACTGTGATAAGCCATTCTTGGGTACTTTTTGTGCATTTGATGGTTTCTGCAGGATAAATTTTTTTTAACTTTTCATTTTATATTGGAATGTCAGTTCAGTTCAGTTCAGTTCCGTCCCTCAGTTGTCTCTGACTCTTTGCCACCCCATGGACTACAGCACACCAGACTTCCCTGTCCATCACCAACTCCCGGAGCCCATTCAAACTCAGGTCCATCACATCAGTGAAGCCATCCAACCACCTCATCCTCTGTTGTCCCCTTCTCCCACCTTCAGTCTTTCCCAGTGCCAGGGTCTTTTCCAGTGAGTTGGCTCTTTGCATCAGGTGGCCAGAGTATTGGAGCTTCAGCTTCAGCGTCAGTATAGTTGACAACAATGCTGTGTTAGTTTCAGGTCTACAATGAAGTGATTCAGTTATACATATACTGCAGGATAAATTCTTGAAATGGAACTATTGAACTAAGGGTAGGAGGTTTTGTGAGCTTTTGACACATACTGCAAACATCCCTGCAGAAATGTACAATTCTGACTCCCACCAGGAGTGAGTGAGAGCAGTTTTTCCTCCCACACCCTCACCCACAGAGCTTTGTTGATTTGACAGAAGAAAAATATATTTTATTGTTTTTTTTTTCATTTTGCATTTCTTTACTAGTAAGATTAAATTTTTTTGTTTATTGAGTCTGTATAATGTCAATTGCATATCATTTCCCTTTTTTATGTTCATTTCCAAGAACTTTATTTTTTAGCATGGATAGTTTTGAACCTATACAATACTAGGCAAAATTATGTAACTGAACCCCATGGGCCCATAGGTCAGTTTTAACAATTAGGAATTTATGACCAATCATTGTGGCTCAGCTGGTAAATAATCCACCTGCAGTGCAAGAGACCCGGGTTTGATCCCTGGGTTAGGAAGATCCCCTGGAGAAGGGAAAGGCTACCCATTCCAGTATTATGGCCTGGAGAATTCCATGGACTGTATAGTCCATGGGGTCACAAAGAGTTGGACATGACTGAGCAACTTTCACTTCACTTCACATTTCATCTACACCCATCCTCTCCCTCCACCTTTGTTTTAAAGCCAATCCCAGACACAATTTCATCCAAAAATATTTCAGAGTGTAGCTCTAAGAGCTGAGAACTCTAAGAGTTTATTTTAAATATAAGTATTGGCATTTTGTTTTTCATATCCACTTCAAATATTTCCCCCACATTGTTGTTTACATTCTGATATAGTTTTTGGCATTTTTTTGTGATGCAGAAATTTAGCCAGAAATTCATTCCCTTCATGATTCCTCCCTTTGCCTTTATGCTTCTTGGGAGACTAAATAAGGTCTTTCTAAGACCTTATCCGAGACCAGATGAGATTGACCTCCATGTGGTATGTCTTATTACAGAAAGCATTACAGAATATTCATAACAATGCTAATAGTAATGGAGACAGCAGACACCCATATCTGATTCCTGGTAGTTTTTTTTTTTTAATGATCTTTCTGTAGCCTTAGGATAAAAAGTTATCTCAGCTTCTTCTTGTCATTTGGTCGCTAAGTAGTGTCCGACTCCTTTGTGACCCCATGAACATAGACCGCCAGGCTTCTCTGTCCATGGGATTTCCCAGGCAAGAATACTGGAGTGGGTTGCCATTCCTTCTCCAAACTCAGTCACTGTTTCTTATTATAACCACCCCCACCCCCACTGCCTTTTTAATCTGTGGCTTCTATCCTGTGTTATTTAAGGAGACCAGGTATCCTGACTTGTAGGTTTATCTGTAAAGTTTGATTTAAAAAGTTTCTGCCTAAAAAAAAAATTAAAAAAAATAAAAAGTTTCTGCCTAACGGCCCTAGATGCTGTCTTGTGAATAAAACACACAGACTTTCTGGACTCCATGTGGACTCTTCCAGGGCCAGTCTTGTTATTAGTCTTTGTGTTGTGCGTTCTGGTTGGAGACGTTGGGTCTCCCACACTCATAAACACACAGCTCCTGCTGCTGTCAGGACAAGTGATAAGGTGCGAAGGTAACCCCATCTTCCACTCAGGCATCCAGTGTCAATGGGACAGACGATGAGAAGGCCTCTTGTGCGGGTCCTGCCGACACACACCTCAAGTCCGAGAATGACAAGCTGAAGATCGCTCTGACCCAGAGGTGAGCATGTGCAAATCCAGGCGCTATCGTCTCCAGAGTCGGCACTCCCCTGCAGCCTCTCCCACTGGGCAGGGCTTCAGGAACTTGGGGGAGGAGACTGGCTTCTGTTCAGAATAGCTGGTCTTGTCTGCCGGCCAGAGGAAGACCAGCTGCCTTCGTGGCTGTTCCCTGTCCACATCAGCATGTATGTGTGTGTGTGTGAAAGAGAAATGTGACCCTATGCTTTTTTTTTCCTTCAGCTGTACTGCATAGCATGTGGGATCTTAGTTCCCCAAGCAGGGATTGAACCTGGGCCTCTGCATTGCAAGTGTGGAGTTCTAACCACTGGACTGCCAGGGGGGTCCCTGTGCTTATGTTTCACTTTGTTTTGTTTTTTGAGAAGCCAAATTTATCATTTATTTGTATATGATAGACTGTCTTGAACATCCAAGAGAAACATATAGAAACCTTAAGAGACTATCTTTAAAATAATATAAAGTCTCACAAAAATCAGTAACTTTTCTATATGCAAACATCACATAGACTATATATTTGAAGAAGAGATTTCCTTTATAATGCCTATATGCTAAGTCTCTTCAGTCGTGTCCAACACTGTGACGTCATGGACTGTAGTCCGCCAGGCTGCTCTGTCTCTAGGGTTCTCCTGGCAAAAATACTGAGGTGGGTTGCCATTTCCTCCTCCAGGGGATCTTCCCTGACCCAGGGATCAAACCCAAATCTCTTACGTTTCCTGCATTGGCAGAGGGGTTGTTTACCACTAGAGCTACCTGGGAAGCCCTTCCTTTATAGTATGAATTATTAAGTATAATATGAACCATAAAATACATAGGAATAAACTTATAAAATGTACAGGATCTTTGTGAAGAAAACTCAAATAATTTTGAGGACCATACATGAATAATTTGACAAATAGAAAAAAAAAGTCTGTTGGAAAGGAGTAGGAAGCCTTAATATTTTAAAAAAGTATCAATTTCCCTTAAATTAAATATAAAGTTAATGCAGTCCCCATAATGATATCAGCAAGATTTTAATTTTTAATGACTACAGTAGCCATGCTTGTGTTTTTGTATCTCGAGAATGTGGCCCATTTCCCAAAGCCAGGCTGGACCTCATCGTGTGGGCTGGCTCCATGAGCACCCTCAGGGTCACTGTCTTTGGAGTCATTCTGTTCACTTGGCAGGGAACTCTGCCAGCTCGCCCAGCCCCTCTGTGGCTGCGTTCTTCAGAGCTGCCCTGTGTACGAGCTCTGTCATATTAATCCCTCCGTTCTACACAGATAAGGAAACCGAGGCCCAAGTGGTACAGACAGTCCTTTCCCAAGGTCACACGGCTGGTAGATTCTCCGCCGTCCCACAGTGCCTGTCTATACTGAAGGCAGGAACCTTCAGGAATCCTCCCGGGGCAGCCAGTCATGCTCCACAGCTGGAGCCGATGGATTAGCACCCGCTTCTGCCACCCAGCGGCCTGACCGGTGCTTGGAACTCAGTTCCCATGATCTGACCTAGGAATTTCAGAAGGAATGTGAGATCCAAAGATCCAGCACCTGCTTTGGACTGTGGGTTTTATCAGGTGCTTCAGAGGACAAAACTGTGCCCAGTCTCTCTTAACCATCAGGCAATCATGAGGACTGTTTTTGGTTGTTTAAGTCACAGTGGACTGCCTGGTTGAAAACGTTTCACCCCTAAAAATAAATTTTTTTTTAAAATTCCAGTTTAATGGACAAGTGAATTACAGGAATGAGTGTGAAGTCATTTCCCTAAGTCAGGTCAAATTCTCACTCGTCAACTCTGAAATTAATCACATGATAGTATCTGCTGTGTTTTCAGTCTGTGGTGTTTGAAACCAAAAGTACGTATTTTCCAGTCACATTCCTAGGACCTTGAGGTGCATGAAAGATAATGCAGATTATTAAAATACAGTTGTATTTACTTAAAAAAATTTTTTTAAAGAAGACTTTAGATAGAGAACTTTCCTTAGCCAAGCAGTATAGATTAGAATCCAGGAACTTTTTTTTTCTTAGTGGGTAAGTCTGATGCATTGGGTTTTTTAAAAATTGATTTTTATTGGCATATTCGAGAAGATCACCTGGAGGAGGGCATGGCAACCCACTCCAGTATTCTTGCCTGGAGAACTCCCATAGACAGAGGAGCCTGGTGGGTTACAGTCCATAGGGTTACAAAGGGTAAGACACAGCTGAGCGACTAAGCACATAATTGCTTTACAATGTTGTGGTAATTTCTACTGTACAGCAAAGTGAATCAGTTCTACCCTTCCTTTTTAGATTTCCTTCCCATTTAGGTCACAGTAGCTATACAGAAGGTTCTCATTAGTTATCTGTTTTATACATAGTAGTGTGTATATGTCCCAATCTCCCCATCCCGCTCCCAACCTCCTCACTTGGTGTCCATATGTTTGCTCTCTGCATCGGTGACTTTGTTTCTACTCTGCAAATAAGTTCACCTCTACCATCTTTCTAGATTCCATGAATAAGTGATATTATGAGATACTTGTTTTTCCTCTTTCTGACTTATTTCACTCTGTGTGACAGACTCTAGGTCCCTCCACATTCCTGCAAATGGCACTATTTTGCTCCTTTTTATGACTGAGTAGTATTCCATTGCATCTATGTATCATGTCGTTTTTATCCATCCCTCCATTGGTAGACATTTAGGTCACTTCCATGTCCTGGCAGTGAACATTGGGCTCCAGAGCAAGGAAACAAAGGGAAGTGTTGAATGGGAACAGCAGCTTGAGGGGAACCTAACTGCAGTTTGTTTTTGAAAACTTCCCTCATCACAGAGGATCAGAGATTATCATGTGGTTTGGTGGTAACATGGAGGCATCCCTCAGACCTGAGGTGACATGGGGTTGGCCAGGACTCCCTCACACACACTGTGGTTGGAACCCCACAGGGGATTCCCAGCCCTGTCTGCTCTGTCCTCTAGTCCTCAGCTGGATCCAGGCTGTCTGTTTAAACCTGGGGTCATTGGGCTCCAGAGAGTGGGGCGTCAGGAGCTTGTTGGAAAGATCCACAGCTTTCATGAGAGTCTCAGGGGGCCTGGGCTCCACCCCAGCACTTCAGAACCTTTATCCCTGAGACTCATTTCGGGAAGGAGCTAGACATGGGGCAAGAGGGACCCCTCCTGTGGCCAGGAGTCAGTAGGAAGCAGGCAGGGGGGTCTCTACCACAGTGTGTGGCTTCATTCATAGTTTTTTTTTAATTGAACTAGAGTTGATTTACAATGTTGTGTTAATTTCTGCCATATAACAAAGTGACTCAGTTATACATGTATGTATATAGTTCTTTTTAATATTCTTTTCTATTGTGGTTTATCCCAGGATGTTGAATATAGTTCAAGGGTTCCCTTCTCTCCAGAGTTCCCTGTGCTATATAGGTGGACCTTGTTGTCTATCCATTCTGTATGTAATAGTTTGCATCTTACTAACCCCACACTCTCCGTTCATCTCTCCCCCAGCCCCCTCCGCCCCTGGCAATCACAAGTCTGCTATCTACATCTGTGAGTCTGTTTCTGTTTTGGAGATAGGTTCATTTGTGTCATAGTTTAGATTCCATATATAAGTGATGTCATATGATATTTGTCTTTCTTTTTCTGACTTACTTCACTTAGCATGAGAATCTCTAGTTGCATCCATATTGCAGCCAGTGGCATTATTTCGTTCTTTTTTATGGGTCAGTTCATTCTTAGTTTCATCTCTTCCTTCTCTGAGAATTCTGTCCTTTCTGAAGTGATGCCTTGAGAAAAATCACCCAGCAGGGCAAATTAGTGCCCCTTTAGTGGGGCAGATATGTTCCCACTAAAGAGAAGCGCCAGGCCTGCAGGACCCGTGGTCCTTGTGGCCAGGCCACGGAGGGAGAGGATGTGGCCTTGAGGGCTGGGCTGAGGGGGTGGCTGGCAGTTGAGTGGATGGCACCCAGCACCCTGGTCACCGCCTGGCCCCTGCCCCACAGTGCCGCCAACGTGAAGAAGTGGGAGATTGAGCTGCAGACCCTGAGAGAAAGCAACGCGCGGCTGACCTCGGCGCTGCAGGAGTCAGCGGCCAGCGTGGAGCAGTGGAAGCGCCAGTTCTCACTGTGCCGAGACGAGAACGACCGGCTCCGGAACAAGGTGGGCTCAGCTGAGACCCCAACCCACAGGGAGTGGGAGGCCGGCATGGGACGGGGCAGCCGGAACCTTCCTTCCACTCCTTCCCCCCATCCCTCCACCTCCCACCTGCTTTCATAAGGGGAGTGTAGCCACGCACAGAAGTCACTTAATCCTTCTATTGAACCAAGTCTCATAGTTTGCCAAAGGGAAGAGGAATCAATGGGAGACAGCAGCTTTGTCTCTCAAAGAGCACTCTCCCATGTGCACTGCAGGTTGGCCTTTCGTGGGCAGCCTCCTTTTGGTATTTTCTGTTGGTTCAGTGACCTTCCAGAGGGTGAGAGAAGAAAACAGACTGGGGAAATGGTGAGGTGTGATTGCTCAGAAACCCTGCTCTGTGCAGACCACTGTTTCTGAAAACATGAATTAGGAAGCGAGAACAGGAAGTGTGAGATGGGGACGGGGTGCCCACTGCCCTCATGTGCCCTCCACCCTCCTACCTTGACATCCGAGCATCTTGACTTTTTTTCAGGATTTACCCGTGCCCTTCTCTGTAATCAGTCCCTCACACTCTGATGTTGGGCTGAATTGATGTGGAGGTTTGGGGGCCCCCAGTTGAGGTCCCGGGGTTGCCATGCTGTTTTGCTAGTCAACACTTTCCCCACAGTTGGTGACCATGGTCTGCTTTGCAGATTTCAGGGTCTGCACCACATTGAGATGGGGGCTGGCCCCCCTCACCCCCGTTTGTAACCCCCCACACTGTTCTGGGCGGATCCCCTGGAGACTGCTTGCCTTCCATGTCTCACTTAGTACAGATGGCACGTGAAACTGCCTCATGTCCTTTTTTCACGAAGTGCTGACGGTGAGGGGCGCAAGCCAAGTGCTGACTCTGCACCTTCCCTCCTGGGCTGGGCTCATCTGCCTGCCAGAGGGATCGATCGCCCTCTTTTCCCAAGCCAAGAGCTGAGTTTTCTTGCTTCACATCTGAGTGTAAGAACCAAAGGGCCATGTTGGGGGGTGGGGGGGATGGTATGTGGAGGAAGTGCCTGCTATGTAACTTGCTCGCTGCATGGGAAGCCCTGGGAACTTGACTTCCAGGGTGGGATGTGGATGTTGGGGGACCTCCGACAGCCCCCAAGGCTGGGGGTGCAGATCCTGAGGGTTGCTGCAGTCATCTCTGAGAATGGTCCTCAAGGTGACCACCCAGTGCCCTTCACCCCGAGGACTGCCACCGTACACTAGCAGGGACGTCATTGACCTGGCTCTTTTGTGTTACTTGGTTCCACTCCTGCCGTCCACTCTGGCCTCTGGGAATTGCCCAGCATCAGACAGCAATGCCAAGGTTGTCAGGCCTGTACATCCCTTCCAGGGGGTCAAGCTGGAGAAGGAGAGAAAGAGGCACTCTGAGGATGTGCCAGGTCAGCCAGCAACTGTCCTCTGTCCAGGAAGAGGCCCACAGGCCAGGACCCTTCTGCATGCATCAGTGGGGAAAGGTCATCTTGATTTAAAAGTGTTGGAAATGTCATTGAGTCCCACAGAGCTGCTCAATTCTCTACCCTGCTGGCTTCAGCTCTGGAGATGCAACAGAATCATTCAGGGCACGATTAAAATAATGTGAACATCATTCTGAGGAGAAGCAGACAGATTCATGGGACATCTGGCCCCTACTTGTGATAGATCCTTAAAAGCAAATCTAGAACTACTGTCCTGTGGCTACAAGAGAAAACCAGAATCCTGGAGCATCCTGAAGCCAGGTTGTGTGACTTCCATGGCTTCACTGGTATTAAGTGAGGCGCCCTGTGCCAGTATGAGCAAACAGCCTGGGGCAGCCCCATAGAGTTCATTTGTAGCCACAAGGAAACATTTGTAAGTGGGTTAATTTAGGGTTTATTTTAAAAGAGCTGTGGCAATCTCTTGTTTAATGATTAAAGTTAACCCCATGGACTGCAGCCTGCCAGGCTTCTCTGTCCTTGGAATTCTCCAGGCAAGATTACTGGAGTTGGTAGCCATTCCCTTCTCTGGAGGATCTTCCCAACCCAGAGATCAAACCCAGGTCTCCTGCATTGCAGGCGGATTCTCTACCGTCTGAGCCACCAGAGAAGCCCAAAGTAAACTGGCACCCCTGCTTTAACATGTGATATTTATTATTAAAGATTGACGAGCTGGAAGAGCAGTGCAGCGAGATCAACAGAGAGAAGGAGAAGAATACCCAGTTGAAGAGAAGGATTGAGGAGCTAGAATCAGAACTCCGAGAAAAGGAGACGGTGAGTGGCAGAGCTCTGAGCCGTGCTGCTCATGTCCCCTGGGCCTCGGCGGGTGGTCACCCAGGGACACGGCACGTGGCCATGGGACGTGTGACCAGCCCTGGCAGCTGCCCGGACAGCAGCACAGAGACAGCCAGGAGCCACACCAAGGCACAAAGAGCCCAGAGCAAAGGCCTGACCATTACCCTGTGCAGTACCCTCCTTGTGTCTATTACATATAGTCAGGCTCTCAGATCCCAGAGGAGTTGGACATTTTCAAACGCTCTTGAAAACTTTCATAGATGGTCCCTCATCAGAAGTTGAGTTCTGCTGTCAAATTAACACAGCAAGAACCCCCAGTCACACCGTCATTTATCTCCTTGGGGACAGGACAGCTAAGTACAGTGACTCCCTCCTGTCCGAACGAGTCCCATTCCGAGAGCCTGTTCAAAAATCCAGTTTGTTCCTAAGTCCATCAAAGTTAGCCTTGGTACCCAACTAACACAATTGGCTACGTAGTACTGTGCTGTAATAGGTTTATCATACTTGTCACACAAATAATACATAAGAGGCAAACCCAAAAAATAAAACATCTTTAATCTTGCAGTTTAGTACCTTGAAAAGTACAGTAGTGTCAGCTACCTCACCACTGCTTTTACACTTGCTTCTGGACATCCTGGGCTTGAAATAAAGATACTGTACTGCTGTCCTCCGCGCAGTCCTGTGTAGTAAAGTACACAAAGGCTCAACCATGCGTAGAGGATGCTTGCATGTGACAGTTTACACCAGGCATGTGAACTAATTTGTGCAACTGGACATGTGAATGCACGTTCTCATCTTTGTAAGTTTGTAGCTCGAAGGTTCGTATGGAGAGGACTCACTGTCCACAGAGGCTGGAGACTGTGGGCAAGTTACCAGTCCTCTCTCAGCCTCAGTTTCCCTAAAAAACAGGAATCATACTTCTCTTTTCATGGTGGCATGCAGGCTTCATGCTTTAATTCACGGGACATACTCAGCCTTTAGAATTACCTGATGTGTTTTAGGTATAACATCATCACCATTATTTACACGGACAGCACAGGTTCCAAAAGCCACTTCCATGACTGTACGTACACATTTAGGGATTTTCAAGAATACATTTTATCTGACATGCTCTCACATTCTTCTTCAAACTTCTGTCTCCTGTAGGAGTTGACAGACCTCCGAAAACAAAGTGAAATCATACCTCAGCTCATGTCAGAGTGTGAATACGTCTCTGAGAAGTTAGAGGTAAGAGCAGGGAGCACATGCACTTTGACTCGGGTGCGAAGGCATCCGTCATGTTACCTGTTTCTCTGAGGCCACTCCCATTCTCGCCTCGCTTGGTGAAGAAGAGTGACTTTGGATTCCTAAACAGCCAGCGTAACTGCTTGCTGGATGCCTGCTCTGCCCCCAGGGGAAGACTCAGCCGGTCTGCCTTTTGTTTTTCCACTTACACAAAGGTTTCGTGTGCGAAACTGTAGTGCAGGTGGCTGTTTCCTGCAGGCAGAAGTCCCTGCAGACCCACAGAAGGGCCAGGAGGGAGCAGGGGACAGAGGGAGGGCTAAGGGAGAGCCTCAGACCAGGGACTGTTCCACTGCCCCAGCCAGTGACCTTGGATATAACCTTGGGCAGGCACGCCCCTTCCTGGCCTCAATTTCTGATCCACAGAAGGAGTGTTTTCAGGTCCTCTCTCACCTCCGAGGGTCTCCTCACTTCTAGAGCACTTTGTTCAGGTACACAGCCTCAGTATTAGTAACTGATATTTAGAAGGCCTCATTTTATCCCCACAAGATGGAAGCTCTTGTTTGCTATGAAGAATGCTCACGTAAGGACTCACAGCAGTCCCGCCATTGGAAGCTTGAAAGTCTCCATAGCAACACCACAGGACAGACGGTGCACAGACCCACCATCCCTGCGTCTGGCACGGCCAGTCCTCCCTCACGGACAGCCAGCAGCTGGCCTGGGGCCAAGGAGGCCTCGCCTTCTCAGTGGAGACAAGTCACTCTCCCATGCATGCTGTTTCTCCCCCAGAATGGACCCCAAAGGGGGCCCTGCTGACAACCCTGGGCCTGGGGCTGAAAACCCCATGGGCTGGGATGTCAGATTTCCTCTGCCAGGCACTTTATAAAAGCATCGCTTGGCACCGGGCTGCTTTGGGCAGAACTCCGAGTTCTGCATTCTCTGTGGGCATCTTTTTAAGATGAGATCTCTGCTGGCAAACAGCAGGAAGGAGGGGCACACACCTGATGTCCAGGGTTGAGGGGGGCACTTGACACCTCCAGAGAGGCAGGCCCACCCGCGGGGACTGACTGAGTGACTAGCTCAGGTCTCAGTGGGCTCCTCCTGCTTTGTTCCAGACCCTTCTTCCTGTCTCCTCTTTTTTTTAAAAAAAAATTATGTGTTTGTTTTTGGCTGCGCTGGGTCTTCATTATTGTGCTGGGGCTTTCTCTAGCTGTCGCGAGCAGGGGCTACACTTTGTTGTGGTGCGTGGGCCCCTCACTGCAGTGGCTTCTCTTGCTGGGGAGCATGGGGGCTTCACTAGTTGCAGCTCCCGGGCTCTAGAGCAAAGGCTCAGTTGCTCCAAGGCCTGTGGGATCTTCCCAGACCTGGGATCGAACCTGCGTCTCCTGCATTGGCAGGACTCTCCTCCACTGTATCAGCAGTCCGTCCTCTCTCCTTCCGCTGCAGGCGGCAGAGAGAGACAATCAGAACCTGGAGGACAAAGTGCGGTCCCTGAAGACGGACATCGAGGAGAGCAAGTACCGACAGCGCCACCTGAAGGTGGAGCTGAAGAGCTTCTTGGAGGTGCTGGACGGCAAGATTGACGACCTCCACGACTTCCGCCGGGGCCTCTCCAAGCTGGGTGCCGACAACTAGGTCCTGCGTGAGTCCCCAGGGTGTGTGTGACCCGCAGTAGTGCTAGGACGTCCTCCCGTTCGCGTGGCTTCTGTCAATGCAGGCGCGGTCTGTCGTGTTTCCAAACCAGGGGTGCCGTCCACCCGCTCCTCTCCAGAATAGAAATCCCCCCTCGCTTCTTCTCTGGCCTCGCGAGGTCGTGGATGACTGGACGATTCTGACTCAGGAATCCAGAACTAGGTCTACCTTAAACGTTTACGCAGTTAGGGCAGGGATGTTTGTATCTTCTTTAAGGGCTGTTGCAACCATATGAACTGGAAAAAAAAATAGTATTTTCTAATCCAAATAGGAATAGCCTTTCCACCTCCATTTTTTTGTTTTGTTTTGTTTTGTTTTTTTGAGTAGAGTTCGGAGTATTCGAGTGTCCACCAGGCTCCAGTGCATGGGGTGTGGCCATAGTAACTTCCCTCTCAGCATATATAGAGATGCTTTCAAACAATGACTTAGTAGATACTTGTCCTGAGAGGAGACAAGTATCTCGTGGGGGTGTTTCCTGGCTGGGGCATCACCTACATCCACTCAGCCCACTTCCACCGGCCCTCCAGTTTATAAGGTTGCAACAACGTTCCTTTTCTTGGTTTTAATTTCTGAACAGGATACTGTGCTGTGGGGACAGCACACAGTGAGGGTGCCTAGCACAAAGTAGGTGCTTAATAAATATTTGTTCAATTAAACGTATACACAGAATTTAGTGTTTTAATCAATGCCCACCCCCCTCCTGCCAAAGCCCCTGTTGGAAAGTCTCCCGTCCTGGTGCACTGGGTCACTCTTTATCAGCCATGAATGTGACTTTGTGAGCAGACTTGTGGATTGGCTCAGCTGGCCCTGGGGCCGGGAAGGTGGCGGTGCAAGCAGCAGGAAGTGGTCTGAGCCCCAACCCCCAACCCCACAGGAGCCCATCCTGGTTCTCTGTCGGGGTAGGGGTGGGGGGCACCTCTAACAATGCAACCACTCTTCCTCTCCAAGCGTGGGGATTCCAGGACTGCCGACTGTCCCTGGTAGAGCGGCTGCCCAGGGCTTGGGGTTTAGGATAGGATCCTCTGTTGGGTTTAGATAATTGAAAAAGAAATCACATAGGATCACACAGGCCCATGAGGGAGAGTGGGCTCGAAGTGACCAAGCCTTGGCCTTAGAGGAGTTCTGCCAAAGTCTGCTTCCTGCGTCCATCTGTTCCTGGGAAGGAAGGGACCAGAGCCGTAAGCCTCTCCTCTCTCACTGAGTTTCTTAGTGGAGCAAGTAAGTGGGCGTCTCATTTGCCCTGTGCATGACACAGTTGTCTGAATTTCCCTGGCTATAGGCATTTCTAAATGCCTTTGATGGAGGGGGAGGCTTTGGTGCCTCCATACCTGCTTTGAGAACCACTGTGAGAACTTTTCCCTCTAGAAAGGTTTTCTCACATGTTAGAATTTATCCCTGCTGAATGTAGATAAGCAGTACAGTAGCCTGAGGAGGTGGGCAGGGGACACAAGGATGTGACTGCCCACGTCCTACTGTTCTTCGTGTCACTGAGACATCTCCCAGAGCAAGGAGGTCTGGTTTGGGATGGGGAAAGATGGGAGGCTGGTGGTCTGGAGCACTGGGCCATGCCGGGGAGACCTACAAGCAGAGTGGGCGGCTTTGGTGAGGTCCACTGGGCTGGAGGCAGCCCTCCTGATGGGCGGTGGGGCTGCTGGCCACCCCCCTCCCTGGTGCTCCGGACAGCTCTCAGGGTGACCTGGAGAGCTAGACTGGTCCTGGATCAGCCCCGTGGCCCAGCATTGGGCTAAAGGGTATTCTTCTCAGGTCAGGCGAGTCCACCTGTCAGAAAGTGGGGTGAGTTTGCTGTCCAGGAGCAGCGGACACCAGGATTCTGAAACCTCAGCTTGGGTCATCTGACACCCACCACCCCTGTCTGTGAGGCGGTTTATTCATCTAGAAGGAGCCGTCCTGACTACCCTGAATATAATCAGGGGACGAATTCATTAGAGGACAGAATTGTCTGAGCCACCAGCATGTTCCAGAGCAGCAGGGCCCTGAGCATGGTGGGCTGCTTTTATCCCTGTGTGGTTGAGACCCCTGACCCCTGTTTGCCGACAGCTAAAGAGCTGGGTGAGTGCTGGCAGGTCTAGGTGAGGAGCTGCGAGCCCCCATGGGGTGGGCCCAGCTGGCTCTACACCATGCAGCCCAGGAGGGGCACCCCTCACGGGGAGGCTGACATGGGCTCAGCAGGGGCAGAAACCGTGGACTCTGAGTTCCTTCTGCTTTTCTCTGAAAATCTTAATGGTTCTTCATTTGCTTTCTTTAAAAGGAAAAAACAGGCCCAGGACAACCTCGGCAGTCTGTCGAGAGCCTGGCCCTATCCAACAGCCTCTGGATGTCATGATAATGACCCACCGAATTTGTTGCAGTTCCCTGTGAGCCAGTTAAACGGGCCCTTGTTTATTAGGAAGTCCAGCTCCCCTCTCGGCACTCGTACCCTTCGGTTGTCTCGATCTTAAGCCAAACGCAGGCAGGACATAAATGCCACCCCCACCCCTACCCCTGCAGGCACTTCGGCCATGTTGTGCTGCTGGAGGATTTATAGCCAGGATTGCATGTTTGTTCTGAGTGGTGTCTCCTGATTTCACATTTCCAAGACTGGCTGCCTAAATCCTGATGCGCTTTCTTTTTTTCTTTCTGCATCTGTAAAACCCGGGACTAAAACAAGCGAAGTAAAATTTAGAAGCCTTCAGCCATAATGATCCTTAAAAATAATTTTCGTTTCAAGTAAAGACCCACTGGGTATGTGGTCCAGTGGAGGGTGAGGAGGGGAGGTGAAATCTTCCTAGTGCCCAGGGAAAAGAAAACCACCCGAGTGAGAGACCAGGACAGCGTGATCAGGCCTGGAAAGAGGGTGAGTGTCTACCCGAGACCCGGAACTTGGGTGCTCCCTCTGTTCCACACTCCCTTGTAGACTGTTACTCTGGATCATGGTTGGGTGAGAGAACAGGGCACAGATCTTTCCCCATTTTGCAGAGGAAGCAGAGACAAGCGACTCCCCCAGGGTCAACCAGCTAGTGAGTGAGCAACGGCTTGGGTGGCATCTGGGTCTCCTGGAGACCCTGGTCCTGTGTCTTCCTACACATGTCCACAGCAAGTGATGACTTACAAATGAGCAAATCAGAATTACATTTGTGTTCATTACAGTAGTGAGTCCCCTTTTGAATGATTCTGTCTTTGCAGGGATCTTTTTAAGAGATCATTGTTTAAAATGATGTGGGTGCTCTGAGAGGCAAGAGTGATGAGATGCAAACGCTTTGAGTCTTTCATCAATGGCTTTCATGGAGACGGAGCTCTTTGTTCAAAACAAGCAGGAGGCCCCAAGATGTTTACAGAGCAGCAAACAGAATGCTGGTTCGGGGATGGGAGCGGTTGGGGGAATGGCCATCACTGCCCACCCCCTTCCCAGACTGGAGCCAGCACCAGGGAGGGAGCAGGTGGGCCAGTGGTTAGAACAGGTTGAGTGGGACCTGACCAGCCCCCGGGAGGACTGTCTACTGTCCGGGCTGTTGGTCTCCATCCTGCAGGCTCCTTGTGGACTTCTCTAGGCTTGGCAGCCCACAGGCACAGCCTGGAGGGTGGTTGGCTGATGCCTGACCAGTGGGTACTGCATCTGACATAAAACATCGAGCAAAGGGGGGGATATAGTTAATGTGCTGTCCAGAGGTGTCACTATTGCCCATTGTGAAAAGACTCCTTTTCTGTAGGAAAGACTGCTTTTCCAAAGAAATCAGGGGCCACTCTCAGTGAAAGCCAGAGCCAACCACAGACCATGCCAGGGACCTTGTTGTGGGACATCTGGTGTGGCCAGGTGCACCTTTAGAAGGCAGGCAGGCAGGCAGCCAAGGTGGAACTTAGCAGAGGCACTCGATGGAGGCTGCCCTCTTAAGTCAGAGGGTGCCCTTTAAGACAGAGCCAGCCACCGCGCTCTCCTCACCACTGAAAGTGGCTATTTTGGTCATTTGTCTTTGTAAAAGCTATGATGATTCTTTTATCCACTTGAAACGTCACTGGGTGTTAAAGCACTGACGAGGTAAACTAGCAGCCTGCAAATCAATGTCCGTGTAGATTTTTAAATGATGTGCATGGTTGAAAAGGACCCTGATTTCTGATTGCATGATTTTCTCCAAAAGAAATATATATTCTGGGGATGGTGAGTGTGACGGACGGCATGGAGAGGGGGATCCTGTATAGAAACGTGTGTTGTGTTACGTCTCTTTTGCATACATCTATCTCAAGAATATGGGTTTCCCAGTTTGTTTTTAAACACCAGCCAGGAAGAAGGTGATTATGGTAAGAATCTGGCAGCTGAGTGAAATGGTCTAGTAAACTTTGGAGAGTGTCTGTGTGTGGGGGCCGGGGCGGGGGGGTGAATGTGTTGGGGTAGGAAGCAGCAGGGAGATGAAGGAGAAACAAGGAAGGGTTCTCAATTATAAAATATATGTGTAGCTAAGAGGAGTCTTCAGTAATCCTGGTGGTGATGTTATATATTCTGATATCCATCTTTGAGAAGAAGAGCTTGTGAGTCTTTTGTTTTGAGCGGAATTGTACAGTGTCCTACTCTCTTTGACGAATGCAGAGCCTTGTGAAGAGGGGCGCCCCCCCCCACCCCCAGGCCACACAGATCCCTGATGCACCTGGCAGGAGCCCAGAGAAACCACGATGGGGTCCAGACTATGAGATGCTTGACAGGTCTGATGATACCCAGCTATGGGGAGTGTGTTACTGTTCTTACCCTGTGTTCCACTTTCAACGTCCTGACTTTAAATAAACTGTTAGAGCAGTGTCTTATGGTGTGACAGACAATTAGGCATTTCTTGCATCACATATAAGAATTTAATGATAAGTGTGAGGTAGTTAAATGGACTCTCCCAAAAATACTGGGTTTTTTTTTCATGACTTTTTGGTACATAAATAATATATACTTTTTTTTTTTTTTTTAAGAAGAAACTACAAATGAGTGAAAAGAAAAAAATCACCTGTTGTTATACCATCTGATTATAACCACTGTTAACATTTTGGCATATATCTTTTCAGACATTTTTGTATGCATCTATATAAGTTTTATTACTTTTTTCATGAGATGCAACCATGTTATACATATTGTACTGTTTTAACTTGCTTTTTTCCTTTTAACACTATATTGTGACTATATTTCTATGTCAGTAAATGTGTAGCAGCATCATATTTACCATCTGTGTAGGTTGTACTTTTGGTACTTAGGTTGTTCCCAATTTTATATGGTTGTGCTCAAGGATATGATGAAATCCTTTCTTCTAACATCTTCATGAACTTCTCAGAATATTTACTTAGGATAACTTTCTAAAATTGAACTTGCTGGCTCAAAGTATGAAGGGTGGTACAAGCACACCCTGTCTTCTCCCCCACTCCTGGGCACACAGGAGACACCACTTCCTAGCCCCTAGAGTCATTCAGGTCTTGTTCCTAATTATGGCCAATGAAGTATGAGCATCAGTGACATGTGACACGTCCAGGCTCAGACTCTGAGATGCCCCTGGGCAGATCTGCAGACTCCCTGTTGCCTTGGTGATGTCCGAGGGCTGGAGCTTCTATCAGCCTGGGTCCCTGAGTGACTGTGTGGATAGCTCCCCTTCTCCCACTTTGACATGGCCCCACCTGCGTGAACCTACAGTGTGAATAAAGAATAAATGTTAAGTCTTAACACTACTGGCATGTCAGGGTTCTTTTGTTACTGCAGCACACATAATGTATCCTGACTAAGAATACAATATGCACATGTTGGGGACTTTTAATATGGGGCTTCCCTGGTAGCTCAGCTGGTAAATATTTATCTCGCCTCAAATTGCCTTCCAGAAAGACGATACCAAATTATACTCCTGCCAGCAGTGTGTGAGAATGTCTGACTCCCTCTTTTGCACTGGTGTTGCTGTGGGGACCACGGGGCTAGTTTTGATATGCATTTTTTTAATTGAAAATGTGACTCTCCCTAGCTGAAATATTCATTAGATTATATTCTTTTTTCGTTTACCTATTCATCTTCTCTGGCCAGTTCTCTCACAAGGTGTTTAACTGTCTCATTGATTTCTAAGTTGTTTCCCCAGCCACCCTCACTGCCCCCTGATTAGCTGACTCACTGATTTCTAAGAAGTTGTTTCTCCCCTAAAAATTTTTTTTTTAAGTTCCATGTATGACTTGGACTAAAAAAAATGTTTTTTTTTAGTCAACTTTATCTTTTCCTTCATGACTGCTGCCTTTGCTGGCCTACTTTTAAAGATCTTTGCATTTCTGATTTCAAGTTTGTATGAATTTTCACCAGTCTTTTATTTGTGTACTTTTATTGTTTTGTTTAAGCAATTAAATCTGTGATCCATTTGGAATTTATTTTCCAAATTCCAATAAATTTGGAATTTATTTTCCAAATTACCCCAACATCACTTATGGGGAAATCTTTCCTTTCTCTACTGATACAAGATCCCATTTTTCACTGTGTACACAATCCTTAAATATCATAAACATCCTTCTGAACTTTCTGTTGTGGTCCATTGTGTACATTTTGGCACTGGTACCACATAGTTTGATCATCTCAAATTTAAATGTCCCCGTTTAAATAAATGTCTTCAAAAATGCCCTAGTACTTTTGTATGTTGATATTTCCAAAAGAACATCAGGATCATTTTGTAATGTTTATAGAAGAACTGAAAATTGAATTGTGTAAAACTTATAGGTTACTACAGAGAGAATTGGGCTTCCCTGGTGGCTCAGACAGTGAAGAATCCGCCCACACTGTCGGAGACCTGTGTTCAATCCCTGGGTTGGGAAGATCCCCAGAGGAGGGCATAGCAACTCACTCCAGTATTCTTCCCTGGAGAATCTCCATGGACAGCCTTAATAGGCTGTAGTCTATGGAGTTCCAAAGAGTCAGACACGACTGAGCGACTTAGAACAACACATAGCGAGAATTAACATTTTCATAATATTTAACCTTTCATTTCAGTAAATTTATAAAGTATTGTGTTCCTCTGTGTATTTTTTCTGGTATAGATCATTTTTTTGTAGTTGTGGTTACTATGGTAAATGAGCTCTTTGTCCATTATATTTTCCACTTGCTAATTGTTCACATAAAGGTACACCACTGATTAAATCAATTAAATCCATTGATTTTTTTAAATTTAAAATATTACATAAAAGCTATGTAAATGTAAAGATTATGAAAAAACATAATATGGAAACTGAAAGTCCCCCATAATTAAAAATCCCTCTGCCCCAAGATAAAACAGTCAACAGGGATCTGCTGCTGCTACTGCTGCTGCTGCTAAATCGCTTCAGTCGTGTCCGACTCTGTGCGACCCCATAGACAGCAGCCCACCAGGCTCCGCCGTCACTGAGATTCTCCAGGCAAGAACATTGGAGTGGGTTGCCATTTCCTTCTCCAATGCATGAAAGTGAAAGTGAAGTCGCTCAGTCGTGTCCGACTCTTCGCGACCCCATGGACTGCAGCCTACCAGGCTCCTCCATCCATGGGATTTTCCAGGTAAGAGTACTGGAGTGGGTTGCCATTGCCTTCTCCGCAACAGGGATCCCTGGTCCTCAAATCTTTTTTTCCTGAAATGTGTTTTATCATTTTGACCACATGATAGACCCTTCTGCTACTTGCATTTTTCCCTTGGCAATAGATCGTGGACATTTTCCTGTCTGTACATATCAATCTACCTCATTTTTCTTAACTCTTCATAGAGAGTCCTGTGGTTGTTTGTTTATCTAATGTGATAATTGGTAATTTATTTTGTAGCTAGCCAGTTACCGAATTTCCTTTTAGTTGTTCTGTTGTTATTGTTAATTCTCTTGCCTTTTTCATGTAGATAATAGTTCTGAGTAGTGATGGTAACTTTACCTCCATATTTTTAATAATCTTATTTCACTACCTTATCACATTGACCAGCACTTTTGGAATAATGGTAAATAACACCTATATAAATTGTGCCGATATTGTACATTCTTCTTTATATATATTTTTTACTTGGCAAGAATACCTCCATTGTTTCTCTAGAAGTACAGATTTGACTCTTAGTATGAGATATTCTTAACGGGTAAATTTGTATAGTGTTAAGCCCTTCTCTTTCTAAGTTTGCTGAAAGTTTTATCCATAATGGATGTTGGCATTTTATTAGATGCCTTTTTTCCCCCACATCTTTCAAGATGATCAAATGGTTTTTCTTTATCATGACTTAATATGAATCAGTTTAATAGATTTGCTAATGTCAGACTGTCTCTGCATTTCTAGAAAAATCTAATGTTGTCATGGTATATTATTCTTTCATGTACATCTCCTCTTGGTGTTAACAGTGGTTATTTATGATGGGTTGGTTTATGGTAGACTTTTATTTTTTGTTGTTATCTATCTTTTCTGATTTTTCTACATGGCTCTGCTATGACTTGTATAATAAAAATAGGAGCTTTAAAATAAGGAAAACGCTCTGGATTTGGTTTCCTCTTGTTATTTTGAAATTTTTCAAATGTTAAAGTGGATACTTGTATAATTCTTTTTTCCCACTGCCTTTGTCAGGTATTGATGTTGATTTTGTGTTAACTTCTTTAAAAAAGGACTTGGGAAGCTCTATCTCTTTTTTCTATGCCCTGGAGCAGTTTAAATAATATTGAGAATTTTTTGCTCCTTGAAGTCTTTATAACATATATAAATCTGTCCAAGTCTAGTGCCTTTTTAGGAAATAGTTCTTTGACATTTTATTCAATGTTATTCCACATTCGTTAGTCTCTTTAAACTTTCTTCCTATTCTGTAAGTTTTTGGCAACTTAAACTTCCTAAATAATGATTCTGTTCAGACTTTCAAGTTTGCTGGGTTGGCACTATTGTATTTTCTTTTCTCGTTCATAATGTTCTATGCCTGTGCTTTTTATTTTAGGGCTTAAATCTTAATTTACTGTTTTACCATTTTATGATGTTTTGGTTACTTTTTGTTTTTATTAATTTCTTCCTGTATCTTATGATGTTTTTTCACCTTCTCAAGTTGAATGCCATTTTAACTTTTTCCTGTTTAATAGTAGATATAGTTACTAGCATTCATAAGGCTATATGACTTTTCTTCTGAATGTTTCTTTATCTGTAACCCTTACATTTTTAGGTATGGTGTTCTAAGTTCTAATAATTTGCAATTTCAGATTTGACTTTATATTTTACTTAAGAGTTATTTGAAATTATACTTTTAAATTTCCAGATAGTTTGATACTCTTTGTTGTTGTTTTTAACACTTGTTATAAATTTCTACTTTTACTGCCTTGTTGTCAAAGAGGGTGTGGCCTGTACAATTTCTGCATTCAGGAGTTTATTGATATTTTCTTGGGACCTAATAAATTGTTTATTTTAATAAATATTCCCAGGAAACTGGAAAGGAAGGTATATTCTCAGAAGGGAACAAAATTCAATCTATATGTATTGATTTGACCTTATTAATTTTAATGTTACGGACTTTTAATTTTTGCTTACCTGATTCATTAAAGACTAAGGAAAGTATGTTAGTCTCCCACTACTGTTGTATTTCTATTTCTCTTGTGTTTCTAACAGTTTTTGCTTCATGTGTTTCAGTACAATGTTATTTGACATCTTTTTATACTTAAAGGGAAAAGGTATTTTCCTTCAAAGACTTGTATACTTTTGTGGATTTTACCTGATTTTGTTGTAATAGTTGTTTATGTAGAAATACATAGTTCAGTAAAATGTCTGTGTCTGTTTTTAAGCCAACAAAAATCTTTGAGAAGCCCTCTGTGTCTTAAGATACTTTGGAAATTCTGGCTCTTCCCAAGGGTAGGTGGATATTCTCCAGGGTGACTTCCTGTGCTCAAGCAAGGAAGACAGTGTGCGTTGAGGCATTTAAGCCTTTGCAAAAGGGGAGTTGCCATCAATTCCAGCTCCTGCTTCAAGGCAGCCCCACACTTGGTATGCTCGGAGATCACCTGCCCGCCAGCTGGTTATCTTGTGCCTTCATGAAGTCAATACTGAAGCTTTCCTTTTTTTTTTTTTTTAACAATTTTTTTTGATGTGGACCACTTTTCAAGTCTTTATTGAGTTTCTTCACTGGTGGCTCAGATGACAAAGCGTCTGCCTATACTGCGGGAGACCTGGGTTCGATCCCTGGGTTGGGAAGATACCCTGGAGAAGGAAATAGCAACCCACTCCAGTACTCTTGCCTGAAAAATCCCATGGATGGAGGAGCCTGGAGGGCTACAGTCCATGGGGTCACAAAGAGTCGGACACAACTGAGTGACTTCACTTTTTTTGGCCAGGAGGCATGTGGCATCTTAGTTCAACCAGGGATCAAACCCACACCCCTTGCATTGGAAGGTGAAGTTTTAACCACTAGACCACCAGGGAAGTCCCCCAAGGCTTTTCTTAACCCAAGAGGCACTTTTCTGCTGCAGTGCTGTCCTTCTGAGCAGAAAGCAGCAGAGAGTGTTATGCTTGTGTTCCTGGCTATTGCATGAAAAGCTAATCTTAGAGACTCATTCTACTGGGAAAGATTTTTCCAGAGCTGTTCAAGCAGATTATCCACACGGCAGAGTCTGTGCCCGGCAGAGAACCAACTTTTCCCAAATACATGGAGGAGGTGTGAATCTCAGTTCACAGCTCAGGAGTAAAAGAAATACCACATTCTCTATCATCCCTTCATTCAAGAAAATTTCTCTTTGAGGCCTTGATCTACCAGCCTCATGCAATTTGATCTCAGTCACTCCTGGGAACCCCTTTTCTCCAGAGGTGAGTTTTCAGAGGCTGAGGGCTTATGTAGTCCCAGGATGGTGGTGGGGAGCCTATGTCTGCTGAGAGGTCCCCTGTTCCCGCCCCTGCCCTCTCATTCCACCGCCTCTGTTTCACAATTCCCCAGCTGTCCCTGTCCTGCAGAAATCCCCATGAGGCTGTCCTGGCCTCTGACCCCAGATCCTCTACGCACCATCCCGTTTGACAGCAAAGGTTGAGTGGATGGTGATTTGACTTTCATGTGTGCATGCTAAGTTGCTTCAGTAGTGTCCGCCAGGCTCCTGTCCATAGGATTCTCCAGGCAAGAGTACTGGAGTGGGGTGCCATGCCCTCCTCCAGGGAATCTTCCTGACCCAGAGATTGAACCTGTGTCTCCTGCAGCTCTTGCATTGCAGGTGGATTCTTTACTGCTGAGGCACCTGGGAAGCCCTGATTTAAAGGCTGCTAGCTGGATCAGCTGATGTGTGTTTGCAAGAGCAAGCACACTACTGAGTGGAAGTGATTCTGTGGCCACCCATGTCCACTTGCTTTCCAGACCCTCCCAGCTCACTCGTGAGTGGCCTCAAGTGCTACGTGAACCACCTCCCAGAGGGGCCTCCTTACACCAGTCAGGCCCTGTGTCTGGGGCATCAAACACCAAATGCCCCTTCTCTGGGACGTTTGGGAAAATTGACCTCAATTTTGCAATAATCTTCCCATGAATGAAGTTTTCCTTTCCAATTCTTTTTTAAAAAAATATTTATTTATTTAATTCACTTATGGCTGCACTGGGTCTTTGTTGCTGTGCTCAGGCAAGTGGGGGCTACTCTCTAGTTGCAGCGCCCGGGCTTCTCACTGAGGTGGCTTCTCTTGTTGTGGCTCTCGGGCTCTAGGTGCCTGAGCGTCAGTAGCTGTGGCACATGGGCTTAGTTGCCTTGTGACTGTGGGATCTTTTTTTGATTTCAGCATGTGAACCCTTAGTTGTGGCATGTGGGATCTTACTTAGTTCCTTGACCTGGGATCGAACCCTCGTACCCTGCATTGAAAGGTGGATCCTTAACCACTGGACCACCTGGGAAGTCCTCATATGAGTTCTTAAAAGCAGAGCACCTTGCCTGGCTGTGGTCAGAAAGAGATGGTAATGAAAGAAGAATCAGAAAGATGCCGTGTTGCTGGCTTTGAAGATCAATGAAGGGGCCACAAATCGAGAACTGTAGGCCACCTCCAGAAACTGAAAGAGCTTCTAGCTTCTCCCCTAGAGCTTCAGAAAAGAAATTCAGCCTTGCTGACACCAGGATACTAGCCCAAGGAGACCCACACTGGACTTCAGACCCATGGAATGGTAAGTAAATCTATGCTGTTTTAAGGTTGATAATATATTTTCTGTAGTTAGTTCTGGCAGCAATAGATATACTCTTGATAGATATAATATTGTTATAAATATATAAACCAATATACTCTTCCCATACTAATAGATAAAATAGTAATCTTATTATAAATATATAAACCAACACACTCTTCTTCCCATGAGTTTACATATCTGAGAGTTGAGAAACTCTGCTATGTAAATTCAGTCAACTACATGGCTTCACATGATGGATGGTCATTAATCAAAAACCTCTTGATTCTGGCTCCTGCTACTACTACCTGCTTGATTCCCCAGTTCAGATGCAGGAGAGGGAATGAAAGAACACATGAATAAATCACTCTGATTGGCCCAACTCATGGTCTTTCACTCTGGACCATCCACAGGATGCTTCCAGTTAGGGATTGGCTGTCCTAGAATCAGCTTTGGCCAGAGGGCCCATCGTGGGATATGAAACCTGGCCAGAGCAGGCTGCTCTTGTGGCTGGACTATGGACTGGGGAGGCATTGTGACTGGGGTCCTGGACAGGGTGCAGTGATCCTACAGGGGCCAGGGAAGACTTCAGAGAGGAGGATGCTGTGGAGTTGAGACTGAAAGGTGGGTGTGGATTTTCCAGGACCGGGTAGCAGAGGCCTGGGACATCCCAGGCACTGAGGCTCAAGAGAGCAGAGCCGTGTGGGAGCTGGTGGCAACCTTCTTGGTGTTGCTGGGGTAAAATGTGTGGTCGGGGAAGGGGCGGTGGGGGGAGACAGCCAGGTCCTGAGGGCTTGGCACACCGCACCAAGGGGCAGCCTTTACCCGTGTGGGTAGGAGAGCAGAGAAGGACATCTCACAGGGAGCAGTGGAGACTGACCGATAGCACTCTGGAGGGTGGACTAGGGAGGTTTGAAGCCAGACAGTAGGAGACAATACTTGTCCCCCACTGTGACTCTGGATCCTCTGAGACCAATGTGTGTGTTCAGTTGCCAAGTCGTGTCTTGACTTTGCAACCCCATGGACTGTGGCATGCCAGGCCTCCCTGTCCCTCACCATCTCCTGGAGTTTGCCCAAGTTCA
Source organism: Dama dama (assembly GCF_033118175.1). NCBI lineage: Eukaryota > Metazoa > Chordata > Mammalia > Artiodactyla > Cervidae > Dama > Dama dama. The sequence goes on along the minus strand of NC_083693.1, from coordinate 31,506,556 downwards.
TGTCCATTGAATTGGTGATGCCATCCAGCCATCTCATCCTCTGCCACCCCCTTCTCCTCCTGCCCTCAATCTTTCCCAGCATCAGGGTCTTTGCCAATGAGTCGGCTCTTTGCCTCAGGTGGCTAAAGTACTGGAGCTTCAGCTTCAGCATCAGTCTTTTCAATGAGTATTCAGGGTTGAGGCCAGAGTCTGGACTTAATTCCCAGCTTGGCTGGAAGAAGCGGGGAAAAGGGAGAGAAATGAAGGAGAGAAGGTTCCAGAGAAGTTTTGATGCACTAAAGATGGTTGAGTGAGGAATTTTCTTTGGAGAACTCTCTGAGAAGGATTTTTTTTAAAGCTTCTCATTTTTGGCAGCCCTTAGAAAGCAAATTCTGAGAATTATCCAAGTCTGAATAAGCTCACTCGTGTCTCAAAATACTGAAATTACAATAATTAAAAATACTGAATTGCAAAATAAGCACTAGCAAAGTCCAACAGAGCTCTGATTTGGCCATTTTTAAAAATACCAAATTCTTTCTAGAGAAGAGTTTTGTGCTGAGGTTGGCCTGTCGCTGGTGGTGAAGGAGGCCAGGGACACAGCCACTGGGCCAGCTTCTGAGGTTTTCAACAGAGGCCCAGCGAGTATCCAGCAAGATGCTATACAGGAGTGTGGCCCCATGCAACACACACTCCTAAACCTTGCCGGGAACCTACAGGAAGGAAAGGGAACCTGTGCCGTGTCAGGGGACCAGGGCCTGGGCCCAGGGAGAGGAGTGAGGCAGCTTCATGCCCGGGAGCTGGATCTGGGTCTGTATCACTCAAGGTCAGGGAAGGTAGTGCCCCTGTCAGTGGCTGCGCACGGAGGTCCAGGCTGCAGCTGCTGAAGAAACACCCAAGCCTCTCCCAGCTGTGCCACCTGAGGCCCGTCAGTCAGTGAAGAAGCTGTAAGTAGCAACGGTTTGGGTCTGTAAGAACTTCTCTGTGAAACCGAGGGTCAATTCATCTTGTTCTGTGGAAACCCAGGGTTGCCATGGCGAGAGTGATGCGATGAGGTTAGTGAAGATACTCTGGACAAGTTGAGAAATGAGTGGACTGCCTTGTATTGGTCTCTTTCCCCTTTCCTATTTTTATTTGGCTTCATTGGGTCTTAGTTGCAGCATGCAGGATCTTTAGTTACAGCATGCAAACTCTTAGTTGTGGCATGTGGGATCTAGTTCCCTGACCAGGGATAGAATCCCGGGTCACCTGCATTGGGAGCAGTGAGTCTTAGCCACTAGACCATCAGGGAAATCCCACTCCTTTCCTAATTTTAACACAAAGCAAGAAGGAGAAAAGATTCCAGCTTGAGTGCCTGAGGAGAATGACACTATTCCCCAGCCTTAGTATTTGCTTAAAAAAACATTCAATGTTTTTAATAAGATTTCAGCTAAACCCAGCCAAGGTAGGAACGGCTGTGTTAAGATATTCAATTTCATTTCTTCATGAGTGACACAGAGGCATTATAAATAGTTTTTATTATGAGTTTATATTGTGCTTGATACATGAAATACATTTCATTTAAAATATTTAAAATAAGTCTTGCTTATAAGCAATTTACTCTGATTATTGTTAAAATAATGTCCACATTCAAACCTTTCAACCCCAGCAAACCACTGCACACACTTGGTCAGCAGTGCTTTTCTACAGTAGCAGCGTAAACTTTTTTCAGAATAAGGGAATGATTCTAGGTTATCTGTGGTGAACAGTGATTACCGTTTCTTATGCCACCAGTACTCACCGTGGGTTCTCAGATGTGCCATAGGCACTATGTCTCCTTCCTTCCCTGACTTGAAGAGCCACAGCAATAAATAAAGCTGCAGCATCACACACCATGCCCTAGCTGATCTTCCGGGGTGTGCAGCCTGTCTACCAGTACCCCATCACATGCTTTATCAGAACAGGCCTTGGGCCCTTGGAGAGGAGCCTAATGATCCCACTCACAGGGGCCCTGCTCATCGCCTTCCTCCTCCTCCTCCTCCGAGTCAGCAGACACCCTCTTGATTCTCTGCAGCGCTGCCTTGATGCTCTTCTCCAAGTCGCTGGTGGGTGTACTGCTGGGGCTCGGGCCAGGGGCAGGGTGGACCTTCTTCAGTTTGACCCCCTGCCTTATGGCAGCCAGAATGTGCTCGTTGACTGAGGCTCGGGGAGGGGGCAAAGCGGGCGCCTGCACCTTCTGGGGAGGGGTCCTGCCGTGCCTTAGGGAGGCCAGCACCTCGTCCATCGACCCTGAAATTGAGTAAACAGAGCAAGGAATCATATTCTTTCTCCCCAAAGTGCCAAGATGATTTTGTACTTGTTAAAGGTGTCAAGTCATCCATCAGTTAAGCCATGATTTAAACAGATGGTCATCATCCCATTAGACAAATGCTCTGAGCATCTGCTAGGATATCAGCTATCTGCTAGTATCGGCTCCCTGTTTAAATCCAGGATAGTCTCATCGCTAATATTTTACCTTAACCACTGATTTTCCACTACTTCTTCAAATCCATAGCAACTCCCAGGCATAGCTGAAAGTCACCATACCTCCTGGTTAGCATGGCTGTTTGTGAAGACACAGGTGTTATCACCTTTTCAGGCGACTCTGAAGATAGTTATGATCAGCTGGGGTGTTTTAGTCCAACCCAGTGTGCATCGATAGCTCTGACATTCTATCTCCTCCGTTTCCTTTCCCACTTAAAAATCTCTTGACTGTACCCTGCCGTAATTCTCCAACTTCAGTCTTGGATATTAGTCAGTGATTACTTGTTCTGTGACACTGAAGTGAGCAGGTTTCCACACACAATGAGGCTTAAAGGAAAACCTGAATCAGTGAACCCAGAGCGGGTGGCTCTGGCACGTCTCTGTATATAGCGTGCTTTAATTCCACCTACATTATCCTGAGGTAACTTAATGTGCTCTCTACTTTGGAGGGTGTGAAATGCTGTCAAAACACAAATTAGATCAGAGTTTCAAAGCCTTGGTGAGGAGAAGCTATTTTTCACTCTTGGCACCTTGAGCCCCCTGTGGTGGGTAAAATCTTTTACCACCTGCTGGAAGGGTGTGACTATGGCCACTAATTTAGGAATCTTCAGTGTGAGACTTCAAAGTGAATAGTCATTTCTAGTTCAGAACTGAAAAGCTATGCCATGGCTAACAAAACACCTTGGATCTTAACCTATAACTTGTTATTCCACTTCCCTTCTAGGAGTAATAAGATAGACTTGTACCATCGAGGGCACTTTATGGTGTTAACTCACACTTTCTTATTCTTTCAGTGCAGTGAGGCAGTGTGTGTGTTACGAGTCAGGTCAGGAAACAATGTGTGCACACGTGCTCAGCAGGTAAGTCATATCTGACTCTGCAACTCTATGGACTACAGCCCGCAGTCCATAGGATTTCCCAGGCAAGAATACTGGAGTGGGCTGCCATTTCCTCCTCCAGGGGATCTTCCTGACCCAAGGATTGAATCCGGGTCTCCCGCACTGCAGACGGATTCTTTACCACTGAGCCACCATGGACTCCCAGGTCCGGAAGAAGGCTCCCCCACAAAGACCTGCCATGTCCTATTTCTTGTCCGGGCCCGTGAGCTCTCATTTTCATTTACCACAGTGTTGCAGCAAAGCCCATGGAAATGGGCCATCTGGACTCCACTTAGTAGTGTGGACATTTTCATTTGTACCTGGTTCTAGGTACAGTGAAACCTTAAATTCAGAATGACCAGAATACACATTAACCAGAACCAGTTAGAACTGTTATATAATTCCCATCATCTATCATAGTCCCCTTGTATTTGACCACTTCATTTTAGAAAGATTTCCCACAGTAAGGTTTCTCTGACCACCACTCAGACTACAAGAACAGCCCTCCGTAGTCTAAAATGCCTCCAAGATAATTCCAAACCAGTATTCTGCTTAAGATGTAACAATTTAATTCCATAAAGGACTCAGAGATGCAACAGTGAGCTTAATTCAAAGCGACACTGAAACATATGGCAGAAATCAAACACTGATGTCTTAAGAACCTGAGATAGGGACTTCCCTAGTGGTCCAGTGGCTATGACTCTTGAGCTCCCAATGCAGGGGGCCCAGGTTCAAACCCTGGTCAGGGAACTAGATCCCACATGGTACAACTAAGAGTTTGTATGCTACAACTAAAAAGATGCCACGTACTGCAACTCAGTCCTGGCTCGGCCAAATAAATTTAAAAAAAGAGAACCTGAGATAGGTTGATTCTTGAACAGCCTCAGAGATCCCAAGTCATGTGACCATTAATTGTATAGAGATCTTTCTTCGATTTAGGCTCAGATTTAGGCTCTAATTTTGCAATAAAAGAGTGACAAGGTAACACATACTAGAATATTTTAAGATTGTAGAGCGTTATGAAAAAGATTTTGATTTGAAGATGATGACTGCTAAAGCTGGAACCCTTTAACCACTTAACAACCCCCAGTGAGTGGGGACAGTTGGGAAGATTACCTGGGCCACTAAAACTGTCTGTGGGACCACGTGGGCTCTCAGTGGGTGATTCACACACTAGTGGAAGTGGCTGATCATCTTTCACTGAAGTCTCAAAGCGTAAATTCCGATGATGTGCAGGTTGAGAAGAAAAGGGCTGAGCAGGAAGGGGCAGCGGTGGTGGAGGGGGAGGAGGCGGCGGGGGAGGCGGAGGGGGTGGTGACGGCAGCAGTGACAGTTCTTCACCTGACGTGGAATGTGTTTGGTCACCAGCTGAAACAAAAGTCAGGACAGGGCTATCTCCAGCACAGTCTTCACGCTCAGGGGTTTTCACAGTACTGACTTCAGACAAGGGAGCGCTTCTGGTTTTCCTAGAGGATGGACGGAGCACAGCTGTCATCTGAGAAGTCGGCAGGGGTGTCTGCTTGGGTAGTCCATTCCGCAGGTCTGAAGTCACAGGTTGTGAGCGAGAGCTCTTTAGGACAGGCTGGCCTGGACATCTCTGAAAATGAAAAACCACTCTGACAAACTGGCTATGATCACAAACCATCAAAATGCTAAAGTTTTCTATAAAGGAAACCCAAAGAGTTTCTTTGTGTGGATCATTCTAATTCACGAAGCAGCTGCTTCTCACTTTGCACAGGCACCCTTACTACTGAATCTATATATTGAGGAACAAGCGTTTATATACTTTCATATAATACTTTTCTCTGTAATAAAGATATGGAAGGATACATACAGGTAAAAACACTCACCATATTTTTAGTCTGATAGATCAGAAAACAATTACAAACAAAAGAAAGTTGAAAAAATTATGGTGAGTTTAAAGTATCAGGCAGCCATGAAAAATCATAAATAGTACAAAGTCTGTGTAACATCTTTTAAAAAAAATGCAGATGATATGGTGTGCAGTGTATAACCATGTGAAAAAACAGATCTATGAAAAATACCAGCAGTGTGGACCTCCAAGTGACAGTTAAAACAGGTATTACAGATGTTTCTCTAATGTTTAGACTTAGAGTAAATTTTATAATTTAAAAATATTAATTAAAGAAGTTGTAGTTTCACAGGTATAGTTTGCTAAAGAAAAATCTCACGTTACAAAGAACTAATCTTGAGGGGTGTACACCTCCATGGACCAAAAAAACTGCAACTTTTGCCGATTTAAGGTCAACTCGTTCCAGTTTGTTGATGGATTCTTTCACCTTCATACCATGTAAATGTGAAAATCAGGGCTCTGACTAGTTCAGGGTCGTGGAGCTGGACTTGGATCCCTTGAATCCCCTCCTGCACAGTGACTCTGCTGTGCTAATCAGTACCCTCTGGAATATGGATGAGCTTTGAAAACATTATGCTGAGAGACCACTCACCATAAAGGACCACTTATATGAAATGTCTACCGTAGGCAAATCCATAGAGACAGAAAGCAGATTAATAGTTGCCCAGACCCAGGGAGGTAGCAGGGAATGATGGCTACTGGATATGAGATTTCTTTGGGGAACAGTAAAGATGTTCCAGACTGATTGTAGTGATGGTTGCACAACTCTGTGAATATAGTAAACCTTTAAATGGAAGAACTGTATAGTGTGCACCTACATGAATAAAGCTGCTTTAAAAAAAGATAATGAGAACGAATGTAAATGCCTAGCACAGTGCCTGCTATACAGCGGGGTCAGAGTTAGAAAGTATATCAGGGACTTCCCTGGTGGTCCTGTGGTTAAGAATCCACCTTCCAATGCAGGGAACGTGGATTTGATCCCTCGTCTAGGAACTAAGATCCCACATGCCTAGGGCAACTAAGCCCACACATGGCAACTAGAGAAGTCGACTCACCACAGCAAAGACACAGTGCAGTCAGAAAAAAAGAAAGAAGACAAGATGAAGCTGTAAAATATGGTGTATTCACTCTGGTGGCCCCTGTTTTTCTTGTCGGTATTGCACCATGCATCTTCAGTACCTCATCCCAGAGTTCTGTCTGGGAGTGGGTTGTTTTTCCTTTGGGGTCATTATGAGGATATACGACAAGAACAGGTTTACGCTTTATAGTCAACAAGTTTAATGTTACTTTAAGTAACATTATTATATATATCTATTTACTTTTTAAAAAATGTATTCACTTTTGAAGAAAAAATTTTATTGGAGTATAGTTGCTTTACAATGCTGTGTTAGTTTCTGCTACACTGCAAAGTGAATTGGCTTTACGTATACATACATCCCCTCTTTTTGGATTTCCTTCCCATTTTGGTTCCCACAGAGCACTCAGAAGAGTTCATTGTGCTATACGGTACTTTCTCACGAGTTTTCTATTTTATATATAGTATCAATAGTGTATGTATGTCAGTCCCGATCTCCCAGTTCTTCCCACACCCCCTTGGTATCCACGTTTGTTCTCTCTGTCTCTTAAACCTGTTCACTTTTAACAGGTCACTTAACTATACTTATGTCACAGTGTTTCCTCGGCCAAATTTTAAAAGCCTTCTTTATTATAAATGAGGAAAAAGCCAGCTAGAGCTGAGGGCCATTTAACTATTTTTGGTTTTCCCTGCCAGTTAACAGCAGGGTGAGTGGCAAGGTCAAAAACATCTTGATATTTCTAATACTTTTGTTTTTTATTTATAGACTATAAATCATGGCATTTGGGGAACATTTTAGGTCCCAAATCATCTGTCCCTAATGCTTTGTATTTTTCTCCTAGGGCGGGTGATCTTCATTATTTTTCCAGAAGACATAGGAGAAGCGAGGATTTATAGAACTCACCTCTTTAAATGCTCTTAATCGTTGGAGGGTTTTTTGGCGTTCTTGGTTTATCCATTCTCTTTTCTTTTGCTCCTCCTCTTTTTTCTTGTCTCTTTTCTATATTTAGACAAACACATATCTGTAAGCTTCCCAAAAGTCTTGAGAGACTGTAACCTGACATTCTTGCCACCTCCCCACCCACTGCCATGTCTGTACCCCCGTCTCCACCCCAGCTTCAGGGCCACAATGCACCATGCCCTCAGGATCCAGCTGACCAGGCAGTGGGGCTCCACTCTGCACAAGCTGAAGCCCATGGGTCACATAATGCAAACATAAAACATTTTTCTTCGACCACTCACCCTCTGAACACTGTGATGCTGATGAAAATATTTTATTCTTTCTTCAGCCTGTTGTAATCTGAGTCGATGATTTTCTTTGCATTGATCCTAGGGGAATAATGTAATTTCACTGATCTGTTTTTTTAACCTGGTTATAAATTGAAAACTGAATGGCTTTTACTATTACCATGGGGTAGCATAAAAGGTTAAAAGAAAAAAGCACTGCATTTGGGTTGCAGCATAAGGCATTTATTAATAGGAGTTACGGTATGATTCAGTACGTCTGCCTCCTCCTCAGTCACGTGACATGGGCCGATTGGCTGCTTACAGAAATCCCTTGTTCCTGGTCAGAAGATCATGGCTGGGATGCATGTACTTTGAGAGATGAAAAAGCAAGTCCTCCAACCAAGTAGAAATGAGATATACAGGCAGCCCCACATCCTTAAGTGGGAAGAGTCCTAAGGATCTGTTTCAGCACAATTGTTATAAACACATTTCCCCCTAATGTTCTAAATATTTCCAAGCATACCTATATAACACATCCAGTCTACTTTCCAAATATACCTATATAACACATCCAAACTACAATATCTGAAAAATTATATTAAAAACTATATCATATAGGAATTCCCTGGTGGTCCAGTGGTTAAGATTCTGCTTGCCAACACAAGGGACACAAGTTCAATCCCTGGTCCGGGAAGATCCCACATGCCACAGGGCCACTAAGCCGAACACCACAGCTACTGTGCCTGTGCTCTAGAGTCTATGCTCCACAACAAGAGAAGCCACCACAGTGAGAAGCCCCCATTCCCCACAACTAGGGAAACCCCGCTCAGCAATGAAGACTCAGTGCAACCAAAAAACAGGTAAATAACTTTAAAAAAAAACTATATCTCAAAATAAATAAATAAAACTGTATCTCAAGTATGCTTACCCTCTCTTAGTATGTTACCTTTTTATGTAATCACAGTTTTTAAAAATTAAGAAAAAAATCACTCACCAATTAATTATAAGGACTGAAATAAGCCAAATATTGTCTGACTGACATTTTATAATCAATTTAAAATAAAATTAATTTTATCATTTATTGTAGCTTCTTAGAAGTTTCTACCTATTGTGATTTTTAAAAATGCCTATGCAAGAATATACAATGGAGAAAAGACAATCTCTTTAACAAGTGGTGCTGGGAAAACTGGTCAACCACTTGTAAAAGGATGAAACTAGAACACTTTCTGACACCATACACAAAAATAAACTCAAAATGGATTAAAGATCTAAATGTAAGACCAGAAACTATAAAACTCCTAGAGGAAAACATAGGCAAAACACTCTCCAACGTAAACCACAGCAGGATCCTCTATGACGCACCTCCCAGAATATTGGAAATTAAAGCAAAAATAAACAAATGAGACCTAATTAAAAGCTTCTGCACAACAAAGGAAACTATAAGCAAGGTGAAAAGACAGCCTTCAGAATAGGAGAAAGTAATAGCAAATGAAGCAACAAAGAATTAATCTCAAAAATATACAAGCAACTCCTGCAGCTCAATTCCAGAAAAATAAAAGATCCATTCAAAAAGTGGGCCAAAGAACTAAACAAACATTTCTCCAAAGAAGACATAGAGATGGCTAACCAACACATGAAAAGATGCTCAAGATCACTCATTATCAGAGAAATGCAAATCAAAACAACGAGGTACCATTACATGCCAGTCAGAATGGCTGCTATCCAAAAGTCTACAAGCAATAAATGCTGGAGAGGGTGTGGAGAAAAGGGAACCCTCTTACACTGTTGGTGGGAATGCAAACTAGTACAGCCACTATGGAGAACAGCATGGAGATTCCTTAAAAAACTGGAAATAGAACTGCCATATGACCCAGCAATCCCGCTGCTGAGCATACACACAGAGGAAACCAAAATTGAAAGAGACACGTGTACCCCAATGTTCATCGCAGCACTGTTTATAATTGCCAGGACATGGAAGCAACCTAGATGCCCATCAGCAGATGAATGGATAAGGAAGCTGTGGTACATATACACCATGGAATATTACTCAGCCATTAAAAAGAATTCATTTGAACCAGTCCTAATGAGATGGATGAAGCTGGAGCCCATTATACAGAGTGAAGTAAGCCAGAAAGATAAAGAACATTACAGCATACTAACACATATATATGGAATTTAGAAAGATGGTAACGATAACCCTATATGCAAAACAGAAAAAGAGACACAGAAATACAGAACAGACTTTTGAACTCTGTGGGAGAATGTGAGGGTGGGATATTTCAAAAGAACAGCATGTATACTATCTATGGTGAAACAGATCACCAGCCCAGGTGGGATGCATGAGACAAGTGCTCCGGCCTGGTGCACTGGGAAGACCCAGAGGAATCGGGTGGAGAGGGAGGAGGGAGGGAGGATCGGGCTTGGGAATACATGTAAATCCATGGCTGATTCATATCAATGTATGACAAAACCCACTGGGAAAAAAAAAAAATAAAAAAATAAAAAAAAAGACAGAAAGAAAAACACCAATACAGTATTCTAACGCATATATATGGAATTTAGAAAGATGGTAACGATAACCCTGTAGGCGAGACAGCAAGAGAGACACAGATGTATAGAACAGTCTTTTGGACTCTGTGGGAGACAGTGAGGGCAGGATGCTATGGAAGAATGGCGCTGAAACATGAAAATTATCATATGTGAAACGGATCGCCAGTCCAGGTTCGATGCATGATACAGGATGCTCGGGGCTGGTGCACTGGGATGACCCAGAGGGATGGGGTGGGGAGGGAGGTGGGAGGGGGATTCAGGATGGGGAACACATGTACACCCATGGCGGATTCAAGTCAATGTATGGCAAAGCCAATACAATCTTGTAAAGTAAAATTAATTAATTAATTTTTAAAAAAAGAATAGAAAGAAATCTATTATTTGAAGTTTCTTTCATGATGAAAAAAAAAAAAAAGAATACTGGAGTGGGCAGCCTATCCCTTCTCCAGCAGATCTTCCCCATTCAGGAATTGAACTGGAGTCTCCTGCATTGCAGGCAGATTCTTTACCAACTGAGCTATAGTGTATATTGTCAATCCCAATCTCCCAACTCATCTTCCCCTTCCCTCCCTCTGTGTCTGCACATCCATTTTCTATGTCTGCGTATCTATAAAAATGAATAAATAAAATAAGCTGTGTGTTAAAAAATAAATAAAAATGCCTATGTATGTCATAGACATTAAATCAACAGTTGTTGAAAGACTTAATTAAAATCCAAAGATGGTTAAATCCAAAAGGAAAAAAGAATCTTTTTAAGAAAAAAAAAAACAAAACTGTAGTGTATTTTAATTGTAGCCACTGATATCTACATAAACACACATAAAATGAATCATTTATAAAAGCCTTATTTTTGAACCTATCTTTTGTAAAAGAAGAAATCCCCTGAAGCCGTAAGACAAGAAGGCCGCCCGGCGCTCCCACCTTTCTGTTCCTGAGACGGGCTCTCCTGGCACAGATGCTGCCCCGCTTTGACTCCAGCTGCTGGCACTGCCGGCTGAGCACCCCCACCTCCAGCTGCTTCCCTTCCTGTAGCCCCATTACACCATCCATGACCGTAAGTTCCTCTGGACTTTCACATGGGTCGTAGTAGATCACTTCATCCTGTTTATCTAGAAGCATATTAATGATTTTTAAAAACATGTTTTATTAAAAATAATGCACACTTTTTTCTTTTGGCTGCACTGGGTATTCATCGCTGCACAGGCTTTTTCTAGTTGCAGAGAGTGGGGGCTACTCTCTAGTTGCAGTGCATGGGCTTCTCATTGCAGCGGTTTCTCTTGTTGCAGAGCACAGGTTCTAGGGCACTCGGGCTCAGCAGTTGTGGTGCACAGATTTAGTTGCTCCATGGCATCTTCTCACATCAGGGATCGAACCCGTGTCTCCTGCATTGGCAGGTGGATTTTTTACCACTGAGCCACCAGAGAAGCCCATGAATACTTTTTTTAATGTAAGGATAGTTAAAGGTTCTTACCATTAACAGGTTTATATATGTGTCTGTGTACACACACACACACACACACACACACACACACACACGCAACTTACATAGTTACATGTATCAATAAAGATAATTCTTAGAGAAACTTTTCCATGTGATAGAAATACAATTTTAATGGCAACACAGTATTCTCGAATTTAAGTACTCTCTGTTCTTAGAATGTCCCAATGTTCCATTATTATCATTTCCACTGTGATGAACATCTTTGAATATAAATCTTTGTATACATTTTTTATTACTTCCTTAGCAGATGAATATTTAAGGCTCCTGATCACTGTCGTCAAATCACCCTCCTCGAGAAAGGCAACATATGTTCTACCAGCAGTATGTCATTAAGGTGCCTTAGTGATATTTAATCTTAATTACATATTGATTTTTAAAAAATACATGCTGATTGTAACAAACTCAAGTCCTAAAGAAGTACATAAAAATAGAAAGTAAAATTTTCCTCTTTCCTCACCAACTCTTTGTCCTTTTATTTCCAGAGGAAAATATGAATAGTTTGGCATGCATCCATCCAGATTAACCTTTTTCTAATAGAGCTTCTTCCTAAATATGTAAAGTGCTTATAACGTGAAGCTAAAGTTTTTTGAATACCTAGGATTCAATTAAATGTTCAGGATCTATATGAAGAAAATAACTAAACTTGGAGGAACTTTAGGGAAAAAAACAGACTTGAGTAAATGGAGAGACATACCATGTTCTTGGATGGGAAGATTCAAAATTGAAAAGACGATAATTCTTCCCAAATTAATCTCTAATGTTAACTGCAATTCCAATAAAAATTCCGAGTTTTTTGGGTTTTTTGTTTTGAGCTTGTCAAAATGATTCTAAAGTTCATCTGGAAGAATAAAGGAGTGAGAAGGAGTAAGAAAATTTTTGGAAAAGTAGATTAATGAGGGAAGGACTTGCTTTACATAATAATAGGAATAGCATGGTACCAGCTATGAGGAGCCACTCACAAATCAGTGAAAGAAAATAACAGTTCATAAATAGATCAAAACAAGTATGATAATCCTGGATATGGGACAGGTGACAAGTCAAAGCAACAGGGGAAATGTTTTTAAAACCAGTGAGTGGGACTGCTAGGAATTTGGAGGGGAAAGTAGATTGCTACCCCACATCAAAATAAACTTCATCTGGATTAAAGAGCCAAATGTTTTTAAAAGCAAAATCATAAAAATACTAAAAACACAAGTAAATACCGGTGTAATTTTGGGATAAAGGAATTACAACACCAAAGCAGAAAGACTGAGAGAGGTGACATCATAAAGATTAAATATTCCGAAAAAGCAAATGACAAAGCAATGACTTGCAACATATGACAGATAATAACATCTCTAATACAAAAAGGGAACATTCCAAAGAAAAATGGGCAAAGACCATGAATAGGCAGTAAATAAAAACAAATGACCAGTAAACATACAAAATTGTGTTCAGCATCACTTGTAAATGAAATAAATGAAAATTAAAAGATGCCATTTTCTTTCCCATCACATAGGCAAAGAATTTAAATGAATAAGTACAGGGAAACATTTTCATCATCAGCTGATAGGAGCATCATTAACTAGAATGAAATTTAGAAATTAGAAAATAATAGTGGTATGGAAAAATGTATATCAAATGATTGTTATAGTGTTGTTTTAACAATTAGGTGTCAAAATGTAAAACGTACATTGTCCTTGACCTGATTCCGTCTTTAGAAATTTATTCCACGGAAATAATCTGTCCTATACACAAAGACATATGTAAATGAAGGTTCTTCACTACATTGTTCACAACAGTGAAAAGCAGGATATCCTAGTATATCTATTTAATGGAATACTATGCAGCCATTAAAATTTTTGATGGTTTTATAACTTTTTGAAACGGAAAGATGACTATTATATATTAAATGAAAAAGAGGTTACTGAACAGAATATACAGTTTTGGTTTAAGAAAATGATAGATATTTCTAAACATTAGCATACAAAAAAGCTACAAAACTACAGAGTCTACAAAGTATCTCTAGATAATGGAACTGGAGTAATAATATTTTCCCTTTGTTTTGCTGTGTGTTTACCAATGAACATATTATTTCAGTAACAAAAATACTGAAGGGAAACTTTATTAGAAAATTTCAATATACAATATACAAGAAATAATTGATATTTCCTTGAATGTGTAATTTAAACATACCAAGATATACACTGAAATATAAATTTTACCTTTTATAAGTCTTTTAATGGAGTCCAACTGTGTAACAAGCAGTATTTCTTCATATTTTAATATCTCAAATTTAACCTCGTATAATTCTAATTGAACTTCATAATATTGTAATTCTAAGTCATCTACAATGTTTATTTTTTTTTCTTGTTCTGGAAGATCTTCCATCTTGTTTTCATGAAAAAGATAAGAGCAAGTTAAAATAATTAGGACATTAAAAGCAAACTTTACAAGCATCTGAGTTATTTTCTATTCCATGAAAGTGTTAGTTGCTCAACTGTGTTCAACAATTTGGGATCCCATGGACTGTAGCCTGTGAGGCTCCTTGTCCCTGGGATTCTCCAGACAAGAATACTGGAGTGGGTTGCCATTCCCTCCCCGCTCAATATCAAATATGAAAAAAGCAAAGAGAGAAGAGACACTTTCCCATTTCACTTAATGGGATAAAAATGCCTTCTTCAGCGTTAATCACAAATACTTTACCTCATCTCTGAAACATATGAAAATATTTAGGTTTTGAGAAAATAAATGGCAATGAAGTATTCACAGATGTTTCTGCCTTAAAGTCATAATGTTATAGGAAATGAAATTGACTATGCTCCTAAGACAAAGCACCTCTTTGATTATTCTAAAATTGTGCTGAAAACATGGCTTGACTGATTTTCAAGTATATTAGCTACTTTGGTTCTGAGGTCAATGTGATCATCAAGTGACTGCAACAGTATAATATTTAAAAAACATCTTAACTGAAACTTCACGGCCAAACTCCCAGTCTCTAAATTCTGAAAAGACCCTGATGCTGGGAAAGATTGAGGGCAGGAAGAGGAGTGGGTGACAGAGGATGAGACGGTTGGTTGGCATCACCAACTTCAATGGACATGAGTTTAAGCAAACTCCAGGAGATGATGAAGGATAGGGAAGCCTGGTGTGCTGCAGTCCATGGGGTTGCAAAGAGTTGGAACGACTTAGTGACTGAGCAACAACAACAGAAGATGGTACTGGGGACTTCCCTTGTGGTCCAGTGGCAAAGACGCTCTGCTTCCAATGCAGAGAGCCTGCATTCGATCCCTGCTCAGGGAACTAGATCCCACATGCCACAGCTAAGAGTTCCCATGTTGCAAATAAAGATCCTACATGCCGTAAGGAAAATCCGTGATCCCGTGAGCCACAACTAAGACCCAGTACAACCCAATAAATAAATAAAATGGTGAAACTTACAAAAAAATTTTTAAATAAAAAAAATTTTTTTAAGATAAAAAAGATGGTGTTGGAACAAGTGAGCAAGGATGCTACATAAAATAAAAGTATATTTGTAAAACAAAGCTTCAGTTATGTTTGTTTCACCTTGTCCCGAATTTCAGCTCTTCTGTGATTTAAACACAGCTCTTTGGCTCTCATGAATTGTAGAGTCTCCCGGGCTAACATCAGCTTGAGTTTTTCCAACCTGGGAGTTGCTGTGGCCCAGGCAGCCTGGCCAAATCTCTTCTCATCCTGAGCCATCTGTTTCTTCATTCCTGTTGGATTGTAATTAATAAAATAAAACAAGTACAACTCATAATAAAAAAGAAACTTTTTAAAAAAGGAAAAATTCATCCTGAACAAATTCTATTTATTGCCTTCCGTGTTACCTGCAAAACATCCCTTTTAAAAGAAAACTTGTATTTTAGTGACTTTTTATTGTCACAAAAATAATACATGGTTATTTAGTATAAAATTTTAGATAACTTCATTTAAAAAAAGAAAATCATGAATCTCACTTACAGCAATTGCTTCTTACATCTTGGTGCAAGTATTTCTAGACTGTTTCTGTGTCTAACTAGACAAACAGGAAGATACAGTTTGACGAAAACAAACCACCAACCCCCCTCCCCCCACCCAGGATATCATTCTGCTTTATATCTTGTTTATTTCACTTACTGTATCACAGAATTCTTGCTATTCATAAAAATTGTTATAGAGAATCATGCTTAATAGCTACATGGTATTCCACTTTATGAACGTACTATAATTCCACAAACTGATAGATAATAAGTTGTTGCTATTTGTGGCTACTATCAACAATGACTGAAGATTAGACAAAAGTACCTCACCCAGGGACTTCCCTACCAGTCCAGTGGTTAAGACTCTGCACTTCCACCTCAGGGGGCGCCCATTCAATCCCTGGTCAGGGAACTAAGAGCCCACATGCCATGTGATGTGGCGAAAAAAAAAACAATAAACAAAAAGTACTTCACCCAGCCTACAGGACCACATGGTCTCGTCCCTGCCTGTCTTGCCAGCATTCTCACACCACATTCTCTGTACAGGCAGACCACAGAGGTAGTTCAGGTTCAGTTCCAAACCAACACAGTAAAGTGAATACCACAATAAAGCAAGTCAGATTTTCTTGTTTTCCACTGCATACAAAAGTTATGTACTATGGTCTATTAAGTGTGCAGGAGCTTTATGTCTTTAAATAAATGTACATACCTTAATTTAAAAATACTTTATTACTAAAAAGTGCTATCCATAATCTGAGCTTTGAGTTGTAACCTTTTTGGCATAGTAACATCAAATATCATTCATCATAGATCACCATAACAAAATGTCAAAGTTTGAAATATTGGGAAAATTACCAAAATGTGACTGACAGAGACACAAAGTGGGGCAAATGCTGTTGGAAAAACACTACTTGCTATTCTTAAAATTTATTTATTTTTATCTTTTGACTGCACCACATGGCATGTGAGTCTTAGTTCCCCAACCAGGAATCGAACCTGCACACCCCCCCTGCATTGGCAGCACAGAATCTTAACCATTGGAGCACCAGGGAGGTCTCAGCACTTGCTATTTTATAATAGACTTGCTCAATGTGGGGCTGTCACAAACCTTCAATCTGTAAAAATCATACTATCTGTGAAGTACGGTAAGGTATAGAGCCATGAAATGAGCAATGAGATGAGGTGTGTCTCTGCTGTGCTCCAGCCCATGGCTTCCTCATACTTGTCAAGCTCCCTCATACCAGAGGGCCTTCGTAAATGCTACTCCTGCCTGGAACAGCCTCCCATCAATTTTCTGTTCTCCACTTCCATTTACCCTTCAGATAGGAGGGCAAATACCACTTCTGAGAGGCACTATGAGACTCGTTTTTCTCTCCTAGGCTCTCAGCGCCCCATGTTTCTCTTCCTCATATGGCTTCTTGCCGCCACTGCCATTTTCCATATGCCTGAATGAATATATAATTAAGATTTCTCTTCCCTCATCTGACTTTACAGTGTCTATGCTTATCCTTATAGTGAATCCCCAGTACCTAGAAAATACAGAATCTGGTGCTTAAGAGGCACTCAAGTGTTTTCTGAGTACAATGAAAATTACATGTATCTTAGTATAGCATTTTAAAATTATTACCTGCTAATGCTTCTACCGTTTTTTCAAAGTAATTCACTGTAATATCTTGAATAGAGACTATAGCTTCTTCAGCCTGTCTGGTCCATTCTTGGGCTTCCTTCTGCAGGGCAACTATCCTTTTAGGACCCAGATCATCCTCATCCAAGGACTTCTACAGAAAGAAGGGAAAGTTGTATCACTAATCGAGAAGAGTCATGTAGAATCATTAGAAAATCGAAAGGAAACTGGTCATGTGGATTATTTAAACTACTTTTATTACTACTACTTAGTCAATTAAATTTCATTCATTCATCAATTCCTTACTGAGTATAAGTAAGGCTCTAAGTGCAGCATCCTCTGGAAGACAAAGGGATATTCTGGAGCATAAAGGAAAAAATACCCTACTTTACTTTGTACTACTCGAATAACTTTTTCTAGAAGGGAATACTGTCAAGCTGTGTTTCTCTGTTAATAATAACACATATTGTTTGCAGACCTTCCCTGGTGGTCCAGTGGCTCACCTGCCAATCCCAGGGACACTGGTTTTATCCCTGGTCTGAGAAGATCCCACATGCTGTGGGGCAACTAAGCCTGTGCATCACAACTACCTAGCCCATGCTCTGGAGCCCACAAGCCACAAGGGAAGGCCACACGCCACAACTGGAGAGTAGCCCCCTGCTCACCTCAACTAGAGAAAGTCCGTGCGTGGCCCGGCACAGCCAAAAATAAATAAATACATTTTTTAAATGTCTTCATCTTTAAATCAATTTAAAAAATAAATTCGATGTACCTACAATATTATTGAAACACAGGGTGAACCCAAAGTGGAAACACAGATTGAATCATAAATGCAACTAAAGAAACAGTATGTCATAAACAGTAAATCTGATAAAGTAAAAACATAAAACGTACCAAAATAGCAAGCTTACATGAAGCTGCAAATTCTCGCATGTCCCTGAATGGCTGCAGTAAATACTGGAAGAACATGGTTGTCGCAGTAACTAATTCCTGGTACACTTCATCTTCCTCTCGATACACATTCATTAATGCTACCATGGTGTTGGCTTTTTCATGCCCTTGAAGCAACTAGAAGGCAAAATGTAAATAAAGTTCAAGTATGGACAGTATGAGATCACACCAAACCAACAGAGTTAAAGAAACCTGAATGTTCGAGACATTAACACATCAATTTAAAATACTGATTAAACATGAAAATGCTATTGTCCTCCAACCAAAATGCCCAGTAAGAATGGTTAAATAACTCATGGTACATCCATAGTAGAAATATTATTACTGTAATCATTCATTCAGCACTGTGCTTTTGCCCAGTTCAGTAATCTGGGCACTTTTATAATAATAAATGGGAGATAGAGGAGGATGTAGAGTCGAAAATTTATGTCCTAAGTATGTAGTACATATACTAAGGACTCAGAGAAAAGGACCTGAAAGAGGATATTTTTCCATCACTTTTTTGACCATAAAGGTATTCTGAGAATGCATTCCTTTTTTAAAACTGCTAGGGACTTCCCTGGTGGTCCAGTGGTTAAGACTGCGTTTCCACTGCAGGCAGCATAGGTTCCATCTCTGGTCAGGGAACTAAGACCCTACATGCCATGTGATGCGATCAAAACAAACAAACAAACTCAAGGACACAGAGATGATTCCAAGTACTCCTCCAGCATGTTGACTCTCTCAATTCCCCCAGGTTAGTATTCCCACCAATTCCCCAGCAGAGTAGACTCATTCACAGCATCACAAATGGGGCTCTAGCCTCTGAAGAATGCTTCTGAGGCAGGGCAAGAAATAAATTGAGCCCTTATAATCTAGAAAAACTCATTTGGTAAGAAACTACCGCCCAGGAGAAGAGAAATAAAATCAAGTAATAATATAAACTCCCCACCCCCACCCCTAGGTCAGTACATCCTTAAATTCTTCTATGTCCTTCCCTCCAGTTAAGGATAAAGTGATCTATGTTCAGTAGTCATTTTATCCAGGTGATAACAGTAGGATTACCCGCCCTGCCCCCCCAAAAAGCAAAAGTTTCCCTCAAGAAAATGAAAACACGTGAAAAAGTAAACTTAAGACAACTTAAGACTTCAAAACATTCCGTTTCACTTTCTATATTCTAGCAATGTTAGTAATTGGTCTAATTCTAGAATCAATTGCTTTCCTGTTGAAATATGAGCTGAGTACTAAAATTATTACATGCACTTCCATGGATGCAGTGTATTTAAGCCCTCACCCACCCACATGTTCCAGGTAAACAGGTGAACTATACCAGTGTCAACAGCTAACTTAACAGTATGAACTATACTAGTGCCATAATACCTCTGAATGAACTCAAACTTGGACAAAGTGTATATACTTTTACAATAGTAACATATGCTAGTTTAGGGGAAAACCACGTCTCTCTGAGAAACCAGGTGTCTGAAAAATAAAAGTGATTCAATGGTAAAGCTGAAGATCAAAGGTTAACTAGCCTGAAACTGCCCTGTGGTTTCTTCATATTATCAAGTGGAATAAAGCTATAAGAAGTGGGTGTATAAAAAGCTCATTCTAATTTAGCTTGAGAGAATATAATTAAGATTTTGGAATGTGGCTAAATTTTTCTTACACCTCCCCTTCTTCAAATGAATGCAGAGAAAAATCATTCTGATTAAGAACGACCTAAAGTGAGAAAGGGCTTTCCTGGTGGTGCGGTGGTAAAGAATCCGTCTGCAATGCAGGAGACGCGGGTTCGATCCCTGGGTGGGGAAGAACCCCTGGAAGAAGGAAATAACAAGCCACTCCAGTATTCTTGCCTGGGAAATGCCACGGACAGAGGAGCCTGGTGGGCTACAGTAAATGGGGTCAGACACGACTTAGCAACTAAAACAACAAATAGAAGGGGCAAGCGAGAGGCATGTCGGGGTGTAGCATAGAGAACTCAGTCTTGACTTAAGGACAGTCAATTCGTTGTGGATATATGAGCCATGTTTTCCTCTTAAACCCTTTTTTAAATCCCCTTCAGTTCTGTAAACTTAGCGCTCAAAAAATGAATCGTTCAATCGCTCTAACAACCTCTTTCAAGCTTAAAACTGCTTTCCTATTGCTGCTGTTCCAAACTGATGAATACAGCTCATATTCTATCGGCTTTCCACTGGACCAAGTCTGTTTTGTTTTGTTGGCCCGACTGCGCACACGGGGTCTTGGAAGCCAGTGCCCCCTCGCAGTGCAAAACGGGGAGTCCTTTCCTTGGACCACCAAGGAAATCGCCTCACCAAGTCTTTCTTACCTCAAAAGCCTGGGTCCCAGAAGCCCCTTCATCCTCTAACACATCTTGTCTCCTTTATGGGTCTTCCCCTCATACGCGGAACCTGCCTTTGGTTACATTCAGTCCTCGTTATCACTTCCTACACTCATGGGATGTTTCTAGTTCCTCTTTCAGTATTCTCTGGCATTTCCGGTCATAACAGCCTGCTCCGCCAACATCTCCAGGGGAAAGGTTTAAGAGCCTACTTTGGCTCTGAACTGCGAATAAACTCTAACTCAGTCCTCTCGCCAGGCCCCGTGCGGGTTCCGCGGGAAGTCCCCTCGCTGCTGCCCGACAGGTGAGGCACCTGCGAGGCTGCGCGCCCCTTCCGCGCATCACGCAGATAACGAGAAGCCCCCACTCTCGCGCTCGTCCCTCCCCAGGCAAAGGAGCACGGAAAGGACCTGCGTGGGCCCGGCGGGCGCGTACCTGGCGCAGCCGCGCGCTCGCCTCGTCGCGCCGTGCGCGCAGGGCTCGCTCCCGGAATTCTCGCGTGCTCTCGCAGTCGGCCGCGCAGCCCTGGCCGGGGAAGAGCGCGTCGCGAACCGCCGCGCCGCCGCAGCCGTCGGCCGCCTGGCCGAGGTAGCGTTCCAGCTGCCCGCACAGCTCCTGCAGCGCCGCCTCGCTCGGGCCCGCGGGCGCCGGCCACACCAGCGTCCACAGGCCGAGCCCCAGGCCCCAGGCCCCGGCGCCGCCCGCGTCTAGCTCCGGCGGCAACCGCGGGAAGCAGCGCTCGAGCGGCGGCCACAGCGCCGCCAGTTGCCGATGCGCGCCGCGGAGCCCGGCGGCCGAGAGCAGGCCCGCCCAACTGGGCGGGGGCGCGGCGACCTCGGACGCGAGTTCGGGCCCCTGCTGGCTCCCTTTGCGCCGCCGCCGCCGCTGCGCCGTGCGGTCGTGACAAGTCACGGCGAACTTGCCCTCCACATCATTCCAGGCCACCAGGAAGCGCAGCTGGTGCCGCTCGGGCTCGGCGAAGAGGTCCTCACGGATCGGCACCCAGCCCTCCAAGCTGTCGGGCTGCTCGTCCCCCATGGCCGCCGGCGGTCAGCGCCCGGAGGGCTCGGCTCGCCGGAGCCTGGTCTCGCACCAGCAGCCGCTGGACAGTCCGGACCGCGTCATTTTTCGCTGAACTGGAATCGGCGTCAGCACCCCCACCACCGCCACCCTCGGCACTTTTGATTGGCTGTCTGCTGCCTGGGAGGCTTCCAACAACGCTTCCGCGATTGGTTGGATGATAGATGGGAGGGTTCGCGACAACCAATGAAATGGTCAGGAGGTCGCCGCTCGTAATCAATCAATGTCGCAACCTCGTCCGGATCCTGGGATTACCACTCTTGCCTCACCTTTTCCACCTATATACACATTGGCAAGGAAAAAATATTTGTTAAACGAACTAATTGTTGTCTTAGCCTCCTACACTAAACTGTGAGCCTCTTGAGAACGGAAACCCGGTTGACTGGGTCTTCTATCATCAGGGCCCTAGTGAATGCATCGTTCCTGAGCTCAAGAACGTTGAGGTAAAACATTGAACTTAGTAGTTACTTGTTGAGGGCATAATGCCAGACACTAGGTAGAAGCCACAAGTTTGTTGGTATCAATTCAGCAAGCTTTTATGGAATGTATAATGTTTGGGGAGGCTGGGCACGAAGGGGGCATGCCCCCCAAAAAGAAAAAAGATATCTCCATTTTCAAAGCCTTCTGGCTCCCAACCAACGTGTTTAAATACAATCCATGTTCTAACTTGTCATTTTAGAGATAAGGAAACTGAGATCCAGAAAAGAAACTTTTCTTAAGATACCCAGACACTCCGGCAATTCAGATACTTCAGACCACCTGGCTACTGAAGACCTGTTTAAGGAGATGGGGTGATGTACTTTCAGGTGGGGATGGAGTGTGGGTTGGAGCTGAACCTGTTCATACAACAAGGAATAAGGCAGCACTGGTCTCTACCTAGGAAATGTACAGTGTAGACAGAAATACAGTACATGTCAGCTCCCATCCTGAGAGAGCTGCTAGGGTGGTAGTGGTGTTGGAGGACAGAGAGGGAGGAACAAGAAGCTCAGGGAGCAGGGAAGAAGCCCTTCATCTAAACAAGGTTTGTGAAAGTTTGATTCAGGAACCAGTGAAGGGATTGTTGAAGTTTTTGACCTAGGAAAACCTGGAATCAGATTTCCGACAATGATCCCTCCCCCCAGCAAAGAAAAACAGGGCCAGGCTGAAACTATGGTTAGGGCATCTGCCAGCCTGAAGACAATCCCAAGGCAGATGATCTAGCCCCAAGGCAACTAGGAGACTCTAGGAAAGTAGCTTGAAGGTAAAATTGCCTCTATCTGAAAGTCCTTCCCTTTAATACCAAAGAAAGTTGGGGCCCTGGGTCTCGGATTCCTAACAGCTGCTCTGGTTGTCATTTGGAGAATTTTGAACATTACTTTGGCCCCCTGATTAGAAGAGCTGACTCATTTCCCCCTGATGCTGGGAAAGATTGAAGGCAGGAGAAGGGGACAACAGAGGATGAGATAATTGAATGGTATCATCAATTCAATGGACATGAGTTTGAGTAAGCTCTGGGAGTGGTGATGGACAGGGAACCATGGTATGCTGCAGTCTATGGGGTCGCAAAGAGTTGGACATGACTGAGTGACTGAACTGAACTGAACTAGTCTGTTTTAATATCTTTTTGTATATTCTTTTTAAAAATAATTAATTTACTTGTTGGCAGTGCTGAGTCTTAATTGCTGAGCGGGCTTTTTCTCTAGTTGCAGTGAGCAGGGGCTACTCTCTAGTTGCGGCACCCGGTTTTTCACTGTGGTGGCTTCTCTGGTGGCAGAGGACTGGCTCTAGGGCATGCAGCCTCCAGTAGTTGCATCACATGGGCTCAGTAGTTGCAGCTTTCAGGCTCTGGAGCACAGACTCAATAGTTTCGGTGCATGGGTTTAGTGGCTCTGTGGCAAGTGTGATCTTCCCGGATCAAGGACCAAACCTATGTCTCCTGTATTGGCACATGAATTCTTGACCACTGAGCCACCAGGGAAGCCCCTGTATATTCTTTATAGAATGTCTTTTAACTGTATTTTTTATATTATTTTATCATTTCTATTAGTCTTTCTAATTATTTGCTTTTTCAAAATGAAATTAGCAGGCTTTCTATAATTTTTATTTCATGTGAGGGGAATAAGTGTATATATTCTTAGAAAAAATATGGATAAGTATACATCAAACCTAATAATTGTTGTTACCAGGATGTATGACTGGTTTACATTCACTTTATGGTTTGATTCTTTTGTAGTATTTGCTTTTTTCTAAGTCAAACACCATATACTATTTAAAACAGGAAATAAAGACTTTTTAAACATAGCACATGGGAAATATAATTATTATAAAATGGACACATCAGAGATAAAAAGATGAAAGTAATATAACTCAGAAGACATAAACCTTGCTTTCACTTTGTGTGTGTGTATATATACTTATTCAGTTCAGTCACTCAGTCATGTCCACCTCTTTGCAAACCCATGGACTGCAGCACACCAGGCTTCCCTGTCCATCACCAAATCCCGGAGTCTGTCATCGAGTCAGTAATGCCGTCCAACCATCTCATCTTCTGTTGTCCCCTTCTCCTCCTGCCTTCAATCTTTCCCAGCATCAGGGTCTTTTCCAATAAGTCAGTTCTTTGCATCAGGTGGTTTTATACTATAATAATATTTTGCATACTCTTTTTTAATTAATTTTTTTAATTGAAGGATAATTGCTTTACAGAATTTTGTGGTTTTCTGTCATACATCAACAAGAATCAGCCGTATGTCCCTAATATTTTGCATAGTCTTTCTACTTTCTACTCTTTGTACAAATATATTGTGGGCATTTCCCACATTTAAAAAATAGGTATCTACAGCATTATTTTAATACTTGCCAATACTCAGTTGACATTATTGTGATTTATTTAAATGATTCTATTTTGGTAGAAATAGATTAACTTCCACTTTCTGCCAATGGAGATAATGCTGTGATGAACCTTCTTGTACATGCATCTTTGCATAATTTATTTTTTCAAGTTTTTTGCTTTTGATGTTTTATTTGCTTCCAATATTTTTGCCATATAGATACTTGGCAGTAACAATGTTTTTTAAAATAAAATTTTGATTAAGGTTTCAAAAAGCAATAGATGTCAAATTCTAAGATCAAATCACCACGTGCAGACTTATAAATGAAATGGTCCAGAACCCTGCACCAATGGGAAAAAATAAAAAGGGATCAGAGTGAAGAAGAGAGGGTGTCTGGGAGGGAGACTAGTGGAGCAATTTTTCTGGAGAGAGCTGTGGTTGGACTGGCGGGGGAAGGGTCAGTATTGGAAATCCTACCCTCTACCCCTAAGCCCCGTGAGGAGTTTGCTGTATTTCCTGCAGGTGGGCCAACGGTGGCCGGAGGAGAGAAGACTGGCTGCTCTGGTGGCTGAGCTGGTGGAGTGGCTGCATTGGAAGAGTCTGCATCCCAGAGTTTGCCAGGACCAAGGATGGAGCCTGCATCCCAAGATCCAGATGTGGGCCAGCTGGACCACCGAGCCAGCAAGGAGGTCCCTGGATCCTGCCTGAGAGAACCAGCTGCATGGGTGAGTAGACCTCATTTGAGGAATCTTAGAGGTGGCCCCCCAGAGCCTGGAGGAGGAGTGCAAGGGACCCCCTGAAATAGAGGGGTTCTCAGCCTAGCAGTGGGAACTCCAGCCAAAAGCATCATGAGGAACCCCAGAGATGTAGGAAAGCTCAGAGAGATCTGAGTGTCTGCCCCAGAGAAGAAGAAGCTAGCACCCACCCTCTGTGGCATTAGCTCAGATAAGCACCTCCTGCCCCTGGCAAACAAACCAGCAGCTTTGGGAGGCGGTGCAGGGAGAAAAGGCAGATTTCTAGCTGCAGAGGCCTCAGCTGGGGAGCAGAGGAGATTTTGATGCTGGCCAAACTAATTTTGTGCATTGTTCTAGGTGTTAAGTCACCTTAGTCATGTCCTACTCTTTGCAACCTTGTGGACTGTAGCCCACCAGGCTTCTCCGTCCATGGGATTTTCCAGGCAAGAATACTTCAGGGGGTTGCCATTCCTTCCTCTAGGGGATCTTCCCAACCCAGGGACTGAACTCACGACTCTTACATCTCCTGCATCTGCATTGGCAGGCAGGTGCTTTACCACTAGTGCCACCTGAAAAGTCCAAACTAAGTTTGACATTTTAATTAACATTTTGGACTGTACCTTCCATTACTGAATGGAGACTATGCCTTCAAATGACCCTAGGACTGTGTGTTACCTAAGAGGGAGCAGGAAGTCCTCGGTGTGCTGGATTTTTATCCTGAGAGGAGAATATATGAGTAAATGTTCAAGGAATTGTGGGAGGAAAAAATTAAGTTGTGTTTGATTACCTTCGGAGTTGTGCTTATTGAAAAGGCTCTGGGTAAAGCCCCTCAGGCCAGGTGGATGCCTGGGGGCTCCCAGAAGTCCTCCTCCTCTTTGTGGCCTGCAGTCAGCCTCCTGCCCTTGCTCTGACAGCCCTCCACCCTCTATACATGACTAGACATCTTAATCCCCTCCATGGAGGCACCAGACTACAGTCCCCACGGTAATGGAAGTAATTCAGGGGACAGCATGTAACTTCTGCTGGTGACACTTGAGCGGTCAGCAGTGGGCAGGTCTATATTTGGGCTTTCACTCATGGCAGGCCTGTTGCTATTTGCAGCCGGAGCCAGCTCATGTTACCATCACCTTTACCACTTGTAGAACTGTGGCTAAAACGGGCAGGAGCGGCCTGCTGGGC
This sequence comes from Dama dama, assembly GCF_033118175.1. Classification (NCBI taxonomy): domain Eukaryota; kingdom Metazoa; phylum Chordata; class Mammalia; order Artiodactyla; family Cervidae; genus Dama; species Dama dama. The sequence goes on along the minus strand of NC_083693.1, from coordinate 31,480,320 downwards.
ACGCAGAGGTCACCAGGAGGGAAAGCCTGCTGAACACGAACGCAGTTTCTAGCAGTTACCCACAGCCTCCAAGATAAAAGAAGACTTTATGGATCCTTAAATTAGCAGGCAAGTTTTTGTGTAGTCATTCTTCTAATGCAAAATGTTTACTAGAAACCCAGTAACTTAGCGCCACAGTGTCTTCCTTTAGGTGGGAAGAGATGTCATCTTAAATTGCAGATGTGTGTACATTGCAGTAAACAATGTGAACGTTTCCTGTGCCTTCTTACAGCAAGGATTCAAGCATGTGGCCTCAGTACAGGGCGTGAAAGCCTCAGAAACAGATAGAGAGAAGCTAGTGGTTCTTGCAATGTGTACTTAGGGTATTTTTAGTGCAGGGGTCCATTTGTCAGAACAGTTTGGAACCTTGAATGTTGATACTATTTGGCTATGGTATCAGGTTGATAAATACCTTTTATTTTAATCTGCATGTGTATGCTGCCAAACCATAATTTTAAGCTTTGATTCAAATACTGAAAAACAGCATCATAATCACTTTTTACTTGTTATGCATCCCCCTCCTCCCTTATAAAGTTTTCAGGTGTAGGCTGTGCAGATTTGAACCATCTTGCAAAACTGTACCACTGGGCACTTCCCTGATGGTCCAATGGTTAAGCCTCGGTGCTCCCAATGCAGGGAGGGGTACAGGGGACACAGGTTGAATCCCTGCTTGGGGAACTAAGATCCCACCTACCACACTGCCAGAATAAATTAAAAAAAAAAAAAAAAGAAACCACTGTACAGCTAACACTTTAAAGCGGGTTTCTTTAGCCTTGACTCAGAAATTGCCAGGAGATACACGGGTGAGCTTCTCAAATTGTACACAAAACTATATCTGTGGCCTTATCAACTACTCCTGGGGTAAGAATTCACAGCTTTCAGTGGATTCTCAGGGATATCCATGACCCATAAAAAGTTAAAAGACTTGTTTTTATCAGGAATTTTTCTATTTAAAGTGTAGGAACACACCTATGTAAGACTTAGGCAAAAGTCTCTTTTTTTAACTGCAGATCAATTGCATAGACTGGAAGCTACCCAACTAATGTATTTTTTTTTAACATTTATTTAATTTATTTATTTGTTTGGCTGTGCCAGGTCTTAGCTGTGGCATGTGGGATCTAGTACCCCAACAAGAGATCTAACCTGGGCCCCCTGCATTGGGAGTTCAGAGTCTTAGCCACTAGACCACCATGGAAATCCCTAATATATTTTTTATAAATTATGATTTATTGCTGTATTTCTCTGAGCCTTGGTTTTACACTTATCAAATAACAATTTAGTGTTACTATTCCTCTCTCCCCCAGTTCTGAATATTTTGTTAGGAAATGGAAAGAGTCTAGATATTAACGGGAAAAGTGAATGTAACTGTGGGGTGTGTCACAATATTTCTCCTGTTGCTGCCAAGCTCCCAAACTAGTTTGTGTTTGTTCATTCAAAGGATGAAAGTTGGTGTGGAAGAACTCCTTCTTATTCTTTTTTTTTTTTAAATCATTGCTGTATTTCCCATCTAGTACTTTTATTTATTTATTTGGTTCTTTTAAAAAAGTTTTTAATTGGAGGATAATTGCTTTGTATATATATGTCCCTTTTCTCCTGAGCCTCCCTCCCACCCATCCCCATCCCACCCCGCTAGGTCCTCACAGAGCCCCAAGCTGAGCTCCTTATGTTATACAGCAGCTTCCCATTAGCTATCTATTTTACACACAGTAATGTATATATGTCAATGCTAATCTCCAGATTTCATCCCATGCTCTTCTTCCCCCCATGTTCACAAGTCCATTCTCTATGTCTTCATCTCTATTCCTGCCCTGCAAATAATTTCATCAGTACCATTTTTCTAGACTCCATATATATGTGTTACTATATGGTATTTGTCTTTCTCTTTCTGACCTACTTCACTCTGTATAAGAGACTCTAGGTTCATCCACCTCAGTTCAGCTGACTGAAATTCTTTCCCTTTCGTGGCTGCCTAATTTTCCATTGTGTGTGTGTGTATTTCTTTACACATTCCTCCATTGATGGACATGTCTTAACTGTTGTGAATAAAGCTACAATGAACCTGAGGGCAGGTATCTCTTCAAGATTATGACTTCATTTCCTTCAGATCCATACACGGAAATGGGATTGCTGGATTGTATGATAGTTTTATTTTTAATTTTTTGAGGAGCCTCCATACTGTTTTTCATAGTGTTTTTCATGTTTTTCATAGTTTTTCATAGTTTTCTACACTCAGACCAACAGTGGACAAGAATTCCCTGTTTTCCACATCCTTATCCACACTTCAGTTCACTCACTCAGTGGTGTCCGACCCATGGACTGCAGCGTGCCAGGCTTCCCTGTCCATCACCAACTCCCAAAGCTCACTCAAACTACTGTCCATCGAGTCGGTGATGCCGTCCAACCATCTCATCCTCTGTTGTCCCCTTCTCCTCCCGCCTTCAATCTTTCCCAGCATCAGGGTCTTTTCCAGTGAGTCAGTTCTTCGCATCAGGTGGCCAAAGTATTGGAGCTTCAGCTTCAGTCCTTCCAATGAATATTCAGGACTGATTTCCTTAGGATTGACTGGTTTGATCTCCTTGCATTCCAAGGAACTCTCTAGAGTCTTCTCCAGCACCATAGCTCAAAAGCATCAATCTTTGGTGCTCAACTTTCTTTATGGTCCAACTCTCACATCCATACATGACTACTGGAAAAACCATAGCTTTGACTAGATGGACCTTTGTTGGCAAAGTAATGTCTCTGCTTTCTAATATGCTGTCTAGATTGGTCATGGCTTTTCTTCCAAGAAGCAAGCACCTTTTAATTTCATGGCTGCAGTCACCATCTGCAGTGATTCTGGAGCCCCAAAAAGTAAAGTCTGTCACTGTTTCCATTGTTTCCCAATCTATTTGCCATGAAATGATGGGACCAGATGCCATGATCTTAGTTTTCTGAATGTTGAGCTTTAAGCCAACTTTTTCACTCCCCTCTTTCACTTTCATCAAGAGGCTCTTTAGTTCTTTGCTTTCTGCCATAAGGGTGGTGTCATCTGCATATCTGAGGTTATTGATATTTCTCCTGGCAATCTTGATTCCAGCTTGTGCTTCATGCAGCCCAGCATTTCACATGATATACTCTGCATATAAGTTAAATAAGCAGGGTGACAATACACAGCCTTGACATACTCCTTTCCTGATTTGGAATCAGTCTGTTGTTCCATGTCTGTTTCTAACTGTTGCTTCTTGACCTGCATCCAGATTTCTCAGGAGGCAGGTAAGATGGTCTGGTATTCCCATCTCTTTTAGAATTTTCCACAGTTTGTTGTGATCCACACAGTCAAAGGCTTTGGCATAGTCACTAAAGCAGAAGTAGATGTTTTTCTGGAACTCTTCTTTTTCGATGATCCAGCAGACATTGGCAATTTGATCTCTGGTTCCTCTGCCTTTTCTAAATCCAGCTCGAACATCTGGAAGTTCTTGGTTCACGTACTGTTGGAGCCTCATTTGGAGAACTTTTAGCTTTACTTTGCTAGAGTGTGAGATGAGTGCAGTTGTGTGGTAGTTTGAACATTCTTTGGCATTGCTTTTCTTTGGGATTGAAATGAAAACTGATCTTTTCCAGTCCTGTGGCCACTGTGCTTTTTTCAAATTTGTTGGCATATTGAGTACAGCACTTTCACAGCATCATCTTTTAGGATTTGAAATAGCTCAACTGGAATTCCATCACCTCCACTAGCTTTGTTCATAGTGATGCTTCCTGTGGCCCACTTGACTTCACGTTACAGGATGTCTGGCTCTAGAGTGATCATACCATCATGGTTATCTGGGTCATGAAGATCTTTTTTTGTGTAGTTCTTCTGTGTATTCTTACCATCTCTTCTTAATAGCTTCTGCTTCTCTTAGGTCCATACCGTTTCTGTACTTTATTGTGCCCATCTTTGCATGAAATGTTCCCTTGGTATCTCTAATTTTCTTGAAGAGATCTCTAGTCTTTCCCATTCTATTGTTTTCCTCTATTTCTTTGCATTGATCACTGAGGAAGGCTTTCTTATCTCTCCTTGCTATTCTTTGGAACTCTGCATTCAGATGGGTATATCTTTCCTTTTCTCCTTTGCCTTTAGCTTCTTGTCTTTTCCCAGCTATTTGGAAGGCCTCCTCAGACAACCATTTTGCCTTTTTGCATTTCTTTTTCTTGGGGATGGTCTTGATCACTGCCTCACTTATCTCTTGTCTTTTTATAATAGCCATGCTAAGATGTAAGGTGAAAGTCTGTTTAAGTCCTCTGCCCAATTTTAAATCAAATTATTGGAGTGGGGGTTTGCTGTTGGGTTGTATGAGTTCCTTCTATGTTTTGGAAATTAACTCCTTATCATATGCCAAGTCGCTTCAGTTGTGTCCCACTCTGTGCAACCCCATAGACAGCAGCCCACCAGGCTCCCCCGTCCCTGGGATTCTCCAGGCAAGAACACTGGAGTGGGTTGCCATTTCTTTCTCCAATGCATGAAAGTGAAAAATGAAAGTGAAGTCGCTCAGTCGTGTCCGACTCTTTGCGACCCCATGGACTGCAGCCTACCAGGCTCCTCCATCCATGGGATTTTCCAGGCAAGAGTACTGGAGTGGGTTGCCATTGCCTTATCATATAGATAGTTTCCAAATATTTTCTCCCATTCCATAGGTTGCCTTTTCATTGTACTGATTGTTTCTTTTGCTGTGCAGTAGCTTTTTAGTTTGATGTAGTCCCAGTTTTTATTTTTGCTTTTGTTGCTTGTGCTCTTGGTATATGTGGAAATTTCCCCCCATGTGTTCTTCTAGGACTTCTGTGGTTTTAGTTCTTACATTTAAGTCGTTAATCCATTTTGAGTTTATTTTGATGAGTGGCATAGGATAGGGGTCAAGTTTCATTCTTTTACATGTGATTATCCAGTTTCCCCTTCACTGCTTATTGAAAAGTCTGTCCCTTCACACAATAGAGTAACTCTGCTTAGTTACACAGACACACAGGAGAGTGGAGGCAGTACCTAGAGCCCCTTCGGACAGCAGACTCTGATTGCTTTGCTGACCAAATAATGAATGTGGGGACCTAGGATGGATCATAATCCAGGGAGAAGGCAAAGTGGTGCTTTCATGGTTGTATGACCCCATCGGCCTTGTTGTTTAGTCACTAAGTCATGTTCAACTGTTTGCAACCCCATGGACTATAGGCTCCTCTGTCCATGGGATTTCCCAGGCAAGAATACTGGAGTCGGTTGCCATTCCCTTCTCCAGGAGATCTTCCTGACCCAGGGATCGAATCTGCAGATTCCTACACTGGCAGGCACATTCTTTACCACTAGGGCCACCTGGGAAGCCTGATGATTAAAAATTGTATTGATAAATTTAATCCAGAAGGAAAAAATATTATTTTATTTTTTATTATTACTTTTTCGGAGCCATGCCATGTGGGATCTTAGTTGCCTGACCAGGGATCAAACCTGCACCCCCTGCAGTGGAAGCACAGAGCCCTAACCACTAATGCCAAGAAAGTCCTGATTGCCACTTAAATATCACATTTTCTGATGGCCTAATTGTGAAATCCAGGGGCACTGCCATGCGCTCGCTTGACTGCTATGTGTCGTTTGCTCCTACTCACCCTTCCTTCACCCCTGGCTCAGCTGTGATCACCTCAGGCCACCGCCTGCTGGAATCTTTGCTGACTCCCTCCCTCGGCTGCTCCTCACGTGTTGGCAGTCCCCAGGCTTCCATCTGGTTCTTCTGCTCACTGTCCATGTGCTCCGGGTGATCTTGGCCATGCTCACAGCTTCCATGTCCTGTGGTCTGAAAATGACTCCAAACCCTTGTCTCTGGGCCTCAGGTCTCCCCAGGCGCAGGCAGAGCCCAAAGGAGGAGCCGCCTTCCTGAACAGTCCCCGTCACCTCAGACTTGACACCCTCACATGTTGTTCAGTCACTAAGTCATGTCCAACTCTTTGTACCCCCATGGACTGCAGCACTCCAGGTTCCCCTGTCCTTCACTATCTCTCCAAGCTTGCTCAAACGCATGTCCATCTAGCTGGTGATGCCATCCAACCATCTCTTCCTCTGTCGCCCCCTTCTCCTCCTGCTCTCAGTCTTTCCCATCATCAGGGTCTTTTCCAATGAGTTGGCTCTTTGCATCAGGTGGCCAAAGTTTTCACCTCTCATTTTTGTCTTCTTTCTAGTTTTATGTGTGGTAGGACATTGACCCTGTCTCTCAAGCCACACGCCTGCAACCATCTCTGTAGACCACACTAGGAGACACCTGGAGGCCCAGTTAGCTCAGCAACTGTCCAGAGAACCCACATTCTTCAGCCTCTCCACTCTCTGGCCTTAGTGTCTATGAGGTCCTGAACTGATCCTTGGGGTCCCAGTCCCCTCCCTGGATATTCCTGCTATTGGCCTTCAGGTTCATCCTCGTTTCTCAGTCTCTGCCTGCAGAGCCCAAGGATCACTTAGCTCTTCTACCCATATCCTTGGGGGAAAGAATTGTCCGTACAGCCAAGGCTGCTCAGAGAATACACTTTGCCCAGTTGGCCCAGACTTCCATCCTCACTCCCGAGACAGCCCGCCAGGCTTCTCCTGCCACCTGCCCCCACGCACTCTGAGTGCTGTCTTGTGAGCCAGGGGGAAAGGCTAAGGGCAGTGAGGAGGATAGGGGAGGACTGGCCCCCCCAAAAAATAAAATAATATTTTTTCCTTTTGGATTAAATTTATCAATACAGTTTTTAATCACAGGGCTTCCCAGGTGACGCTAGTGGTAAAGGGTCTGCCTAACAGTGCAGGACACGTAAGAGATGGGGTTTGATCCCTGGGAAGATCCCCTGGAGAAGGAAATGGCACCCCAGTGCAGTATTCTTGCCTGGGAAATCCCATGGACAGAGGAGCCTGGAGGGCTATAGTTCATGGGGTCACAAACAGTTGGACACAACTGAGCACCTGAGCACATTCACACAAGCAGTATGACATAATGCATTGCACATTTTGGCAAATAATTATTGAACAAAAGAAAAAAGTAAAATGGAAATGCATTTATTAATAAAGTGGATGGGACTTTTTTTAAAAGTTAATTTGTGCATCCATGGCTGAAGATGACATATTCTAGAATGCAACAGAAATTAGTGCCAGTTGTCTTTCTGTTTTTCACTTTGTAGTTGTAAGTACCAAGCGAACTTGTTCACCTACAGAAGCAGATGGAAAATGACGCTGTTTGCTACAGCAGTGCCACTCAGTTCTCTGAACTCTCCCCGAAGTGTATGCCAAAAATTACATAGTAATATATCATGGAAAATCATTTTAGACCATGCATGAGATGACACTTGATTAGCTCTTCCTTCAATTTTGTTGAAAGCAAAGAATTGGAAACCACTCAACTTGCAAAAAATTTTCTTATCCATTCAATAAATGTCATTCACTCTTTCGACACTAATACCAATACTTCAAATTGTCCTTTCATTTAGCCCACTGGGGTGTTTTTAATTCCAAAGCAATGAAATCTCACAGTGGAATGTAATATTCAGGATGAGTGAGAGTTATAGCTCTACGTTTCTAATAAAAAGATGAAGGGCTATTGTGAAAAGATAACCTGCAGGAAGCCTTGACTACTGGCTCATTGCCAGGCTGAGCAGCTCTGGGAAAGATTAAATATTATGTTGGACATCTGGAAACTGGTACTCTTAAAACTATCCATGTCCATGTCCCCCTTGGAAAGTCTTAGTGTACAAATGCTGTAGTCTGCAGATCAACAGTTTAACTGCTACCCTTTGGTGCTCAGTAGCTTTATTGCATCCAACTCTTAGAAACCCCATGGACTGTAGCCCACCAAGCTGCTCTGTCCATGGGATTCTCCAGTCAAGAATACCGGAGTGAGTTGCCATTTCCTTCTCTAGGAATCTTCCTGACCCAGGAATCAAGCCCACATCTCCTGTGTCTCCTGCATTGGCAGGCAGATTCTGTACTACTGAGCCACCTGGGAAGCACAACTGCAACCCTTTAGAGAAGCCCAAATGTGAAAGAAAAAAAAAAAATAGAGGAGGGAGAGAAGTTTAACAAGAGCGAAAAAGCTTATTTCAGGCTGGAACAGTGTAGTAGTTGTCTATTGCTGCATGATAATTTTTTGCCAAAATTTAGTAGCTTCAAAGAGTAAACAAATGTTCATTGTCTTGCATGGTTCCTGAGGGCCAGGAATCTGAAAGCAGCTCATCTGCAAGATTCTAGCTGAGGGTCTTTCATGAGGCCTGGTGACCACTCTCTGTCATTCCTCCCACAGCAGTTCCCAACCTTTTTTGGCACCAGGGGTGGTTTCATGGAAGACAATTTTCCCATGAACTGGGAGTGGGGGATGGTTTCAGGATGATTCAAGGGCATAGTATTTATTGTGCACTTTATTTCTTTTATTATTACATCAGCCCCACCTCAGATCATCAGGCGTTAGATCCTGGAATGCAATGCACTTTATGCCTGTGCAGTGCTTCCGACTCCTCTTTGCTCACCTGCCTGCCAACCTGGCTCACTTCTGCCATCATGCTATGATAAAAAAAATCGACAGTAACAAATGTTGACAGGGATATGGAGAAATCAGAGCCCTCATACAATGCTGGTAGAGATGTAAAATAATACAGCCACTTTGGAAAACCGTCTGGTATTCCTGCAAAAGTTAAACAGGGAGTTACTATTTGATCCAGAAATCCCACTCCTTGGCATCTACCCAAGGGAGATGAAACATATATGCACACAAAAACTTGTACATGTTTTAGTAGCATTATTTAGTATGGCCGAAAGGTGGAATCAACCCAAATGAAATGGGAAGTGGTGTGAATCAACGGATGACTAGGTAAACAAAATATGATATATCCATACAGTATAATATTATTCAGCTCTAATAAGAAATGAAGTGTTGACATATACAACAACCTGGATGAACCTTGAAAACTACATTAAGAAAGAGGCTCGTCACCGAAGACCACGTACCATACAATACAATTCCATCTATATGAAATGTCCAAATAGGAGAACCTGTAGAGATAGGAAATAAATTTGTGGTTGCTTAGGGCTAGTGGAAATGAGGGGGTGTGAGTCATGATAGCTAATGAGTGCAGAGTTTCTTAATATTTATTTTATTTATTTTGCTGTGCCAAGTCTTAGTTGTAGCACACGAGATCACTGATCTTCATTGTAGTGTGTAAACCCTTAGTTGCAGCATGTGGGATCTAGTTTCCTGACCAGGGATCAAACCTGGGCCTGCTGCGTTGGGAGCTCAGAGTCTTAGCCACTGGACCACCAGGGATGTCCCCAGAGTTTCTTTTTGAGTTGATTAAAATGGTCTAAAATTGACTGTGGAGATCATTGCTCGTTTTTGTGACTATGCTAAAAACCACTGAAGTATAGCCTTTAGGCAGGTGGGTTGTTTAGTCACTAAGTCATGTCCAACTCTTGTGACCCCATGGACTGTAGCCTGCCAGGCTCCTCTGTTCATGGAAACTATGTATCAATTAAAGCAAGGGGCTTCACTGGTGACTCAGATGGTGAAGAATCTGCCTGCAATGCAGGACACTCAGGTTCATTCCCCTGGAGGAAGATCCCCTGGAGAAGGAAATGGCGACCCACTCCACTATTTTTGCCTTGAGAATCCCATGGACAGAGGAGCCTGATGGGCTATAGTCTGTGGGGTTACAAAGAGTTGGACACGACTGAGCAACGAACACTAAAGTATTACCAAAAAGTAATGTAATGGCAATTCTGTGCCAAGAAGCAAGCAGGGACTTTATAGTCCAACAGACTCTGTTAACAAGGCCTTCCAAGAAGCAGGCACCAAATTAGAAGTTAGATACACACTGTTTTATTAGGGGACTATAATCTAGAGGACTGGAAAAATATAAATAAAACATAGGGGATTATGTTTTATTAGGGGACTATAATTATAAACTATAATCTCACACTGTTTTATTGTTGAGATTATAAAGGGGGAAAAATAGGAAAGGCTGGGGTCAGATATGGATAGAAGGAAGGAAGGCTTGGAGAAGCGTCCTAGCCTACCACACACTCTAGGAGAGGTCTGGCATGGCTGTCAAGGAGTCCTGCAGCCAAGATTTGCCACCAGGGTAGTTTTGTATCAATCAGAAATGGGTCTGCCTTGGTGTCCCTGCCTTTGTCATCGGATGGGAGATGCCAACAGGAAGTGTGTCCTCCATGCACATGTGACAGTGACTTTCAGAGTGTATTTGAAACCCCTGGTTATGGCCCCTATAATTGGATGTCTGCAAGGCTCAGTTTCATGGCCACTATCACACTCAGATTCAAATCCCAATTCAACAACTTACCAGCCATGTGACCTTCCTTGCACAAGGTACCCTCTGGGAGTTGATTGTTTCCCAGTCTGTAAAATGGGGATAATAGTAGTGGCTACCGCACAAAAAAATTCTTAGCACAGGGCCTTCCCTGGTGGTCCAGTGGTTCAGACTTTGCACTTCCACTGCAGCGAGCACAGGTTCGATCCCTAGTCTGTGAGCTAAGATCTCACATGCCCTGTGGCTAAAAAAACTAATTAACTGCCTAGCACAGGAGAAAATACACAGTAAGTGCTCAACGTGCAGTAGCTACTACTAATACTGTATTTGCTGCTGTTATTATTATTTATTTCTAGATTTTATGCACCTCCATTAAAATAGTAGGCCTCATAGTCTATATATAGTGAGTACTCTGTTTATTTTACTTAGTATTGTATTATAAGTCTTTCCCCAAGGTATCCTTTGCTCTCCCTAACATTTTAAAGGCTACATTATATTTTACAGGGTGTGCATATTCTGGTTTTTTTATGATTCTCCTAATTATTAGGGCTTTACAGTTTTTATTTTTTGGCTATTATAAAAAAAAATTTGTGGTGGACATCTTTATATAGAAATAATGTTTTCTGCTATATTTGAGATTTTTTTCTTTAGGGTCCTAGAAAAGGTCTATTAGGTTAGAAAGTGTGAACTGTTTTTTATCTTTGGCCACACAGCATGTGGGATCTTAGTTCCTCCACCAAGGATCAAACCTGCACCACCTGCACTAAAAGCATAGAATCTTAACCACCGGACCACCAGGGAAGTCCCTGAGTGGTGTGAACATCTCTAAGGCTCTTGATCCATGTTGCCACATTCACTCTCCAGAAACGTGGGACTGTGTACATTCTAACCAACAACATGTAAGAGTATTCACTTCATGGACCCTTCCCTAGTCTTGGGGTTTGAAAGCCAAAACATCGTCTACATGTTTATTCTCTGTTATGCATACATGAGTTTATGTGCTCAGTCATGTCTGACACTTTGCAGCCCACCAGGCTCCTCTGTCCATGGGATTTTTCCAGGCAAGAATACAGGAGTGGGTTGCCATTTCCTCCTCCAGGGGATATTCCCGACCCAGGGATCAAACTCAAGTCTCCTATATCTGCTGTGTCTCCTGCATTGTAGGTGGATTGTTTACCCACTGAAATCATTGGGGAAGCCCCTGTTACTCATAAGGATGAACTATTTTCCAAATGGTTTTGTATAGGTAACAGTATATGCAAAGGAAATTATTTTGTGAATATTCCTTACTACTGAGATTTTTCTTTTCAATTAATTTACATAATTTATTTAATAATAATTGCCCGAAACACTTCCTATTATTTTGCCTTTTGGGATTTTTTAGGTTTTTAAATGTATAGAGATCATTTGTTAATCAAATCAATTTATGGTTTGTTTGTTTTTTTCATAATTTCTCCTGTCTCTCTCTTTTTTTTTTCTCCTGTCTCTTTTAAGCTTTAGAAGCCCATAGTCTTGTAGAAAGCAAACCTTTCTTTACAGATTATTTAAAGTGAAACTGCAACTGAGCTGCTCAGCTAGTTTTTTTTTAAATTATTTAATTATTTACTTATTTTTGGCTATGCTGTTTCTTCATTGCTGTGCAGGCTTTCTCTAGTTGCAGCAAGTAGGGGCTACTCTCTAGTTGTGATGCACTGGCTTCTTGGATCATGGGCTCTAGCGCACACGGGCTTCAGTAGTTGCGGTCACGGGCTTCTCACTGCGTGGCGTCTCGGGTCATGGGCTCTAGCGCACGCGGGCTTCAGTAGTTGCGGTCACGGGCTTCTCACTGCGTGGCATCTCGGGTCATGGGCTCTAGCGCACGCCGGCTTCAGTAGTTGCGGTCACTGGCTTCTCACTGCGTGGCGTCTCGGGTCATGGGCTCTAGCGCACGCGGGCTTCAGTAGTTGTGGTCATGGGCTCACACACGGGCTCGAATTTTGCTGTGTAGCATGTGGGATCTTTCAGGATCAGGTATTGAACCCGTGTCTCCTGCATTGGCATTCTACCACTGAGCCACCCAGGGAAGCCCCCAATTTATATTTTTGTTCATAATTTCTCCTGTCTCTTTTAAGCTTTGTTGTCATTGTATAGTTGCTCAGTCGTGTCTGACTCTTTGCAACCCCATGGACTGTAGCGCGCCAGGCTTCCCTGTCCTTCATTACTCCCCAGAGTTTGCTCAAACTCATGTCCATTGAGTCAGTGATGCCATCCAACCATCTCATTCTCTGTCGCCGCCTTCTCCTCCTGCCCTCAATCTTTCCCAGCATCAGGGTCTTTTCCAATGAGTCAGCTCTTGGCATCAGGTGGCCAAAGTATCGCAGCTTCAGGAAGTCCATCCTCCTGCAGAAAGCAAACCTTTCCTAACAGATTGTTTAAACTGAAACTACAACTGAGATGCTCAGATGAGATTTTTTTTTTTTTAATGTGAATGAGTTGAGCCCAGTGAAATAACCATCTGCTGCAACGTCCTTCTCAGAAATGGGGTTTTGTGTTCTAGGACCCAGGAGATCCACTAAGGACTGTCCAGGAAGAGTCCTCCTTGTACAGAGGAGCTGCCTGGAGCTGTGATGGAGGAGGGAGCTGGGGAGGCACCAGGGCTGGGCAGGTCTGCTGCTTCTAAGGATTTCCGCTTCTATCACATGGATCTGTATGACTCTGAAGACAGACTGCAGATCTTCCCAGAAGAGAGTACTCGGATGAGAAGAGAAGGTGTCCAAGCTGAAATGACCCATGAGCCCATGAGAGGGGGTGTGAAAGGGAAGGCTCAGAGAGACCTTGGAGAGGAAGTGGATGAACTTGTCCATCTCTATGGGCTTGAAGATGATCACGAATTAGGGGATGAGTTTATTGAGGAAAACACACCCAGAATAGAGGTTTCAGAATATCCTTCTTATATGATGATGGGGAGTGAGCAGAGAGACTGGAGACTTACTGGTGAGGCAGCTCAGGGTGAGGACCTGGGCTTCATGGGGTGGGGCTCAGTAGGCCAGTGCCAGGACTTGCGGGAAGCCTATAGGTACAGCCACGGCCGTGCCAGCGAGGAGTATGAGTGCTACGTCATCCCAGAGGAAGAGGACGAGGAAGAAGTGGCTGACGTCTTCTGTGTCACTTGCAAAACTCCCATAAGAGCATCAGAGAAGGATCAGGATGAACACAAGCAGCATGAGGTGACCCCACTCAGTAAAGCCCTGGAGAGCGCCAAGGTAAGTAGGTCTGCTTAGGTCTTCTTTCTGTTGAGATTGTATTTGTATCTCAAGTATGTAGGTGGGGGATGAATCTAAAGTGCCTTCTACGAAAAAGAAAAAAAAAACACAGTGTTAATGCCTTCTTGGGATCCTCTATTTGACAGGATGAAATTCACAAAAATATGTACAAGTTGGAAAAGCAAATTATTGAGATGGAAAACTTTGCAAGTCACTTAGAAGAGGTTTTCATCACGGTGGAGGTAAGAGCACGCTCAGTGCCTCCATCAGATGCATGCAGCCGTGAGTGGTTGAGTCAGCAGCTGTGTCTGGTGTGAATTAGGGAACCTGTTTCTTGGAATGTATGGTGTTGATGCAGCTCCTGTCCCCTCAGCCCTCTGTCTGCCTTCCTGTAGCACAGGGGCATAAACCTGTGGAACCAATTACCTGGCAGCATTCCTTACTGAACTGTTAGCTCTCATGGGCTGGGTCTTCAGTATCTTCATGTCTCCACTCACACTGTAAGTTAGGACTGTTTCACGGGCCAGCCAAACAGGCATTGCAAGACACCCATCGTTTCACTGATGTCTTCTTTTCCTTAGATGGTACCTGTTTCTTACACGGCCAATAAGTTTCTGTGCCTGTCCCCAAACATGTCACAGTTCCCTGGGTGTGCCTAGTGGTGTATCATCTACTGCTCCACACCAACACACAACCTAGCCATCCGGATGAGGTAGCCCAGAATGGGACCAGAGGACTTCCTATGTCCCCTCCCTTCATGTGGGTGCTCTACCTCTGTTAATGCAGCCTCAGATTGCATCAATGGGAGCATCTTGTGTGAATGAACTAAGCCCTGGGTTCCTTTCCCATGAAGCTAGACTTCCCTCCTCACCCCCAGTCTTAAAAGGGAGGAGAGCTGTTGCACTAATTTCCTATGGAAGACACAGAGAAGGGACCAGCCCTTCCACGTCTAAGCCTTGGGTGGGTGGTGATAGGAGGGTAAGTGTACGGCAGCCATGGAAAAAGCGCCTACACTCCGTGCTGCCCGCTGCTCTCAGGTCACAGTGTCTCCCCACTCTGTGAGGACTCTGACCTCTTCCTTTACACGCAGCACTGGTGGGGGTCACCTGCCGCTTCTCCCTCTCTTCCAGCATTCTGAGCAAGTCTTACATACACAGTCAATACTCAGTAAATACTCCCTGAATGATTGATAAGAGTAAATACTCCCTGAACCTGCAGAGCTGTCCTGGGTTTCCAGTCTAAGGGGGACCAGGAGTTGATAAAATTTAATTAATATTTCCCATTCATTGCATTCTAGGATTAAATACTGGCACAGCCCTCTCACTGTCTTCCTGCTTTTTCTGATCTATTAGGCAGCACCACCTGGGTTATTCCCCTCCCCCTGCATCTTTTTCTTGGTTGTTATGAGGATCTATGTGATCCTGATGTTTGTATAATTCAGCCATCAAGGAGTGGAGGTGAGTATCATGAGATGTTGAGAGCTCAAGAGGGAAAGCAAGTTAGGTACGACTCTTCCAGGGCAGACGTCTTCATGTTAAGGTCCAGAGTTCCAGTGGCAGACTCATTACGGTAATGATAATCATGATAATCTTCTGGGGCGGTTGTCATGGTGATGGGCAGTGGCTACACCAGAGGTGGGTGGGGTATGGGGAAGAGGATTGTAAATTGCCACCAGCAAAGAAAGCAATACTCCTTGTTAAGATTATCCCTGGGGTTCTAGCTGGAGACTCCTGGTCCTAATTCCACCTTTGTCCACCTCAGCATCCTGACAAGAGACAATAAGATTAACAGGGAGGGACCAAAACATCTCTGAGTAGATACATTTTCATGCCCCAAATGACTCTGTAGTCAACATACATGCACTGAAATGACAGCTGAGATCAACTATATCTTACAGGAGAATTTTGGAAGACAAGAACAAAACTTTGAGTCTCATTACAACGAGATCTTGGAAACACTTTCTCAAAAATATGAAGAAAAAATACAAGCTCTAGGGGAGAAAAAGAAAGAGAAGCTGGAAGCCTTGTATGGACAGCTGGTCAACTGTGGAGAAAATCTTGACACCTGCAAAGAGCTGATGGAAACAATAGAGGAGATGTGTCATGAAGAGAAGGTTGATTTCATAAAGGTCAGTAATGAAGTGAAATGAAATAATGAACTGAAATGACAGTCATGGCCAGAGTAGGTTAGATTGTCCCCTCTCTGCCTGGAGGGGTTGGAACCGACGTTCATGGTCAGCATCCATCTGATTCCACTGGATGTGTAACCATGACAACACATCCCCCATCTCGCTGCACAGCTTCACCGTGGGTAGCCAAGCAGGCTTGTACACAGCTGACCCTCCCCTCCACCACTGCTCAGCTAAACACCAGAGTCTGTCTTCCTCTGTCCTGGTTACCCAGAGATAGGTGCTCTCACCGTGGAGTGCGGCAAAAACAGGACTCTGGGACTTTTCTGTCCATCTCAGATGATCTCTTAGAGGTCAGGGGAGAAAGATGTCCAGGCTAGAAAGGTACCTCCTGTTTCTCAGTTACAAGTGCCACCGTTAGACATCTTAGTTCATAAGTTCAGACATGCAAAAAAAGTCCTTAAAATCCTCCTCAATCTGACTCCAAGTCCCCATGCAGCCAGACTGGGAATTTCAATCCCAGACAGAGCTGGGGTCTCCTTTCTTTAGGGTCCCACAGGAATATGGGGCAGATGTGGGATCCAGGATGTGAGGGAGGGGCCCCTAGCCTCCAGAGCTTCCTAGTTGCCAAATATGCCCTTTCCATTGGCCATGCCCATAGTGGTCCTCCAAGCCCCACAGCCCCTCCCTCCTGCCATGCCTGGGGTGAGGGCGGGGTGTGTGATGGAAGCTGAACAGCAGGTTGGCAGCCACCGTCAGAGCCCTCAACACTCAGACCTTTTGAACCAATTTGTCCACAGTATCACTGTAGCTCACAGACATAATCTAGAATGTGGAGAAAGTGAGTATGTGAGTATGTCTTCTCTGTTATTTATAGTAGTGAGAAATTAGAAACAACCAAAATGTACAACAATAGAGTAAATGATGGAGTTCCCATTCAATGAACTAAGATACAGTCTTTCAAATTGATGATCCCCAAAACCATTTGTCACCTGGAAACATGCTCACGTCATGTTAACGGGAAGAAACTGCATAGGCGTCGTAAGAGTCATTTTTGTTTAGGGTGTGGACGTGGCTGATTTTTCTCTTCTACTAACTTCCAAGTTTTAAGATACATTTATATGATTATATAGTTTGAAAAAGAAATTTATTTCCAAAATCAGTTTAATATTTTTTTCTCTTTCTCCTCCTTTTTAGGATGCTGTGGCTATGGCTGACAGGTAATACTTTTGTTCTGACATGTATTTTCTTTTTCTGTTCCTTTTACCTCTAGATACCTGACTAGGTATCAGTTCCCCTTGGTTATATGCTCCCAGGTTCAGCTTTTGTGTCTGCCCCTAAGAGTAATTAGCACTGGCTTTGGAATGACAGTGTGGGACCACAAGGACCCTCTGGTACTAAATCTTAGAATCTCAGAGCTGGAAGGGAGCATATGGTGAGACTCAGCCTTCAAGCCAGGGTGGGGTTTCCCCGAGCCCCTCCTTTCACCAGGAGTAACAGAGATCCAGAGAGTGGGACTTCCCTGGTGGTCCAGTGATTAAGACCCCACGTTTCCACTGCAGGGGATGTGGGTCGAGCCCTGTTAGGGGAACTATGATCCCACATGCCACGTGGTCAAAAAGCAAAAAAGTCAGAGTGTCCCCAGCGTCCCCCAGCTAAGCCAGGACCCAGACTGTGTGCTGCAGAAAGTATGCACATTATAGAGTCAGACAGGAATTTAAATCCTGATACCCCCATGACCTTGAACAAGTCCAACCAGTCTAGGACTCACCTTCCTTACTGACAAACAGGGATAACTTTGTGGGAATAAAATCAGACAATGTCTGTAAAGCAACACAAACAGTGAAGTTTAATAATGTCAGGGTTAAGAGCATAAGCTTTGGCAAAAGATAGACATGGTTTCAAATTCTGCCTCTGCTCCTTACAAACCCTGTGACAGCTGGGAGCAGGTGCAGAAGACCCAGAGCCCCAGTTCATGCTCATCGACTTGAGGGTACTTGACCGTGTGGAGAGGTTGCGTGTCTCTGGGTCCTGGGGTGGTGTGGAGGTGGGAGCTCCCAGGTCAGCATCTAAGGATCTTCCAGAAGGTGTGGATCTGGGGCTTTTTGGCCCACATCCCCCAGACCCCCACCCTCTGACATGACCCTACTCCGTCTCTCCTCAAAGGTGTAAACCAGCCACACCTATCCCCTCCAGTGACTTCATAGGTCAGTCACTGAAGCATAGGCCAGAAGGCCGCCCGCAGCATTTTAAAATAAGGAAATAAGAGTTCAGCTGGGGACTTCCCTGGCAGGTCCAATGGTTAAGACTCCACATTTCCAATGCAGGGGGTACAGCTTCATTCAATTCCTGGTTGGGGAACTAAGATCCCACATGCCACCTGGTGCGACCAAAAATAAAATGATTATTTTAAAAAAATAGTTCAGTAAAGAGGCCCTCATTGCTGCTCACTAGTGACCCTGGGGAAGAGTATCCCTCCATTCTTGTTAGTGTGTCTTTTTATACCGATAGACTCGGAAAATTCCTGCAAACAAAAACAGACGTGGAGATCTCAGCGCAGCCTGACTTTGAAGACCAGACCTTGGATTTCTCTGATGTGGAGAAGCTGATGGGCTCCATTAACACCATCCCAGGTGCGTGTCTCACCTGGGTGCATACTTGACACCAATTTCCCTGAGCTTTGGGTTAAAAACTTTGATGGCTAAAAAAAATCGTAAAAATCTAGAAACAGGCATTTTCCCCCACCAGCTGCATGAGCTTCCTGTTTTTGTCTTTATGGTTTGTAAGGGTGAAAACAGAGGTTGGCCTTCCTGGGGTAAATACCCCGCTCCCTCTCCTGGGGGCCAGCATCCGGCCCCCATCAGCCTATCTTACTCCAAACAAGTGTCCCAAAGTTTATTTCCTTGAATGTTGTATTTATGTCCCTCTCAAGTGGTTGTTTTTAGCATAGGATTAAGAGACGGATTTTGGAATCCTATGGAGCTGGCAAGAATCCCAGCCCTGCTACTTCTTACCTGTGTGATCCTAGACAACTTACCTAACCTCTCTGAGCCTTGGTTTCCTTGGTAAAATGGACATAACAATGACTCATGAGGACATGGTGAGAAATAAATAAGTAATGTATGTATAGCATGTCACATGGTGCCAGGTAGCTCTTAAAAATCTTATTGTGAGAACTCATTTTTTAAGACTGATACTAGAATTTAATATCATCTTTCCTTTCTCATCCAGCAACACCCAGCAATGTTATGAAAAATGTTTTATATTATCATTTTAGGTTTTCCTTCTTCAAAAGACTTTTTTACAGTCTTTTAAAAAATTAATTTTTGGCTGCGCTGGGTCTTCATTGCTGCATGCAGGCTTTCTGTAGTGGCAGCAAGCAGGGGCTATTCTCCAGTTGCAGTGCACAGGCTTCTTGTTGCAGTGGCTTCTTTTGTGGAGCACAGATTCATGGGCTCTAGAGCATGGGCTTAGTAGTTGTGGCACATGGGCCTAGGTGCCCTACAGCGTGTGGAATCTTCCAGGACCACGGATCAAACCCATGTCCCCTAAACTGACAAGCAGATTCACAACCATTGAACCACCAGGGAAGTCCTAGGTTTTTGCTTTACACAAGTGTTTTTTTTTTTTTAATGAAATCATCCTGTTTTATAATCTGTTTTTTTTTCCCTAGTGAAACATTTGTGATGAATATTATTTTGTACTGATAAATTTTTCTATGACATCATTTTAATGGCTCTATACCTTAATCTGTGGACTTAATTCTCACTGATAAATTCTTCTGCGACATCATTTTAATGGCTGTATACCTTAATCCTCAACTGTTGGTGCCAGGATGCTTCTAGGTTTTCCATCCTTATAAACCATACTGCAGTGAACATCCTTAATTGGAGTCTTGGAGGCCATTCTTAGACTCCCCAAATTGAGGAGAGATTTCGCTGAGCTGTGAAGTCCTTTAGATGGTCTCAGGACGGTATTGCCCAAATAATCAGACCCAGTCATTTGGAAGGAAAGGCACTATTGCCTAAGTCAGTGCTTGAGACACGTAGTGGTGGTTTCTCCTCACCCTCCTGTGTCTGGGTCCCAGGCAGATCATCAGCCCCCAGCCTGTATCCAGGGCCATCCCTCTTCTTACTGCCTCCCCGGAGGGGACTCTTCTTTGCAGGGTATAACAGGGTATCTGCTGTGCATCCTGAGCTACATCATGTGAGGATACAGGTTCTTTCTCTTCTTCTCACTTTTGTCATGTGAGGGGCCTTCCACCCCCTAACCAGCAAGGAAAAGCTGAGTACATTCCATGAAGTCCTACCTGGTCTGAACAATTTCAGCATTTGAAAATAAGGATGTTCTTGAAAGCCCCGGATGGAAGGAGATGCTGCCATGGGTGAAGAATTAGGGAAGACAGACAAGGCATGCTTCTTGGATGTGTGTGGGGGTGAGGTAGGAAGAATTATTAACCCACAGAGAAGAAAAGTATTAACTCAGTGGATGGACTCGAAATAAGTTGGTTCTGGGGACTTCCCTTGTGAGCCCCTGGTTAAGCATCCGCCTTCCAGGGCTTCTCTGGTTGCTCAGCGGTCAAGAACCCGCCTGCCAATGCAAGAAGCACAGGTTCGATCCTTGGGTCAAGAAGATCCCACATGCCACAGAGCAACCAAGCCCATGCCCCACAACTACTGAGCCTGTGCTCCAGAGCCCAGAATACATAACTACGGAGCCTATGTGCTGCAACTGCTGAAGCCAGTGTGCCCTAGAGCCTGTGCGCCACAATAAGAGGAGCCACTGCAATGAGAATAGCCCAAGCACTCGCCACAGCTAGGGAAAAGCCTGTGACGCAACAAAGACCAACACAGCCATAAATAAATAAATAAATAATTTAAAACTCCACCTCCAATGCAGAGGACACAAGTTTGATTCTGAACTATGGAGCCCATGTGCTCTGGAGCCTGCACGCCACAACTAGAGAAGCCCCCGTGCCAAAACGAAGACAGTGCAGTCCAAAAAAAAAAAAAGTTGGTTCTGAAAAAGCACAGTGTTTCCAAACCTAATCATCTCTCATCGTAATGAAATCATAATGAAGGAGCCAGTTGTTGCAGGCTCTTTCCCTCCTCTGTTCACTGTAGGACTGAGGGCGATGGTGCTGTGGTCCTGGCCATCCTGCCCCTTTGGGTGGTGTGGTGGAGTCCAAGGACCCATCGCTCCCTCGGGCAGGACTTGCAAACACCCCAGCCTGAGCCGCTGTCAGCAACCCCGCCTCCCCCAGCTCGTGTGGGTTGGTCAGAGCAAGATGGACACAACCGGTTCTTATTGAGGCTCCTGGTTTGGGGGTCTGGCCTCCCCCCCTGGCCACCCGGGCTGCCTGTCCCATCTCTGAAGCCCATGGCATGCTTTGAGGGATGAATTGTCCTGTAAAAGCGGCTGTTCCCATCTGGTGCCTCTAACTGACGGCTCCTCACTTGTCTTTGTTTTCCTCCCTTTTCCTCTTCTAGCTCCTTCTGCTCCAGTGATAAACCCACAGGCCCCTAACTCAGCCACGGGTTCCTCAGTCCGAGTGTGCTGGAGCTTGTACTCCGATGACACCGTGGAGAGCTATCAGCTGTCCTACCGGCCAGTGCAGGATGGCTCGCCTGGGAAGGAGCAAACAGGTGCGGTCTGCCAGGAGCAGAAACAAGCTCCAGCATGGGCCCTGGGGAGGTGGCGATGGGGTGAATCTGCACACCTAGCTCCTTGCAGGATGTTGTGCAGGCAGGTGAGCATGGCAGGAAGGGCTGGGAAGGCAAGTTGGGGCCGGGCTGGGGAGACTCATAGGGCTCAGATACGTGGAGTGTATCCACAGCCATCAGATCGGGGTTGTCCTGGGGATGATGGGTCTCTAGCTGCACCATGTGCAGGACGCATGGGGACACCCCTCCTCGAGGAGGCCCAGCAGGACTGGCTGGGTTCTAGCAGGTCCTGGCATGCGAGGGTGGCTGGGCTTTCCTTGAGGTCCCCCTGTGTTGGGAGAACCTGAGGGGGAGGTTAGTGTGCAGACCCCCAAGGGGCTGAGGAGGGCTCTGCAGCCTGGAAGGGCTGCTGCTAATCTGACCCACATTCCTAGGTGGAAAGGCCCTGGCCTCCACTGCATGCAGCCCTCAGCCCATCCTCTTCCCAGGGCAGTGGAGCTGGCTGGCTCAGGGTTAGGGCTGAGGGAGATGCCCCCTCTTTGTAGATAAGCCAGTCTCCTGTTGAGAAGGGGGCCAGACAGCAAAGGAGCTCCAGCTGAGCATCTGAAGGATCAGGGCCTGGCCAGGCCTGTTCTGTGTGCATGGGGTCAGAGCAAGACTGTGGGAAAGGGATTCAGAGACCTCCATCTTATGGATGACCTAGAGAGAGATGAGCAGACACGTGGGGACACCGTAAGTTATGGCAGAACCGGAATGAGAATTGAGTCCACAGGCACCCTGCCTGGAGCTCTTCCCCTTGTACCAATTCATGCAGATAGAGGGTTTCCGAATGCCAAAGGTGAGGATGATTTGTCTGCCCAGGGGTTAGGAAGGAACGGGAGTCCTTGAGAAAGGAACTTTAGTCCATGATGAGGGAGAGAATAAAGACTAAAGAGGGCATGGGAGGGGAGATTGAGGACCAGAAAGTCAGATCTAATTCATAGCAGTTTTTGCCACAAATCAGCCCTGTTGGCACCCTCTGCAGAAAATGCCATTGTTACGGGGCTTTGTCCTGGTGATTGATAAAGATCTTTTTTTTTTTAATATCCTGATCACATATTTTTAAAGTCTTTATTGAGTTAATTATTTCTGTTTCATGTTTTGGTTTTTTGGCCTTGAGGCATGTGGAATTGAACCTGCACCCCCTGCATTGGAAGGTGAAGTCTTAACAACCAGACTGCTGGGGACATCCTAGTAAAGATCTTTTCAATGAGCACTTTGTTATAAAGGAACTGATATCAGAGAGTGGATTAATGACCTGTCACTGCCTTAAGAGTCTGGGCATGTTTAGAGGTGTATCAGTTAGCTTTTTCTGTGTAACAACACCCCCCGACACACACATATACCCAACATATAAGCTAAAAATGACAAATTTTATGTTCATTCATTTGTTTCGAGGGGCAGGATAGTAGTAGGGAATTAAGAGGTACAAACTACTATGTGTAAAATAAATAAACTACAAGGCAATATTGTACAGTACAGGGAATATATACAATATTTTATGATAACTCTAACTGGAATATGATCTATAGAAATATTGAATCACTGTGTTGTATACCTGAAACTAATATTGTAAATCAATGATACTTCAACTTTTAAAATTACATTTATTATTTATTATAATTCTATGAATTGGATAGTTTTATTATAAACTATATCCAATTCTATGAATTAGATAGAATTTATTATAATTCTATGAACTAGATAGTTCTAGTCTGGACCAGCTTGGGTGGGTCTGGACAGGCTAGGATGGCCTTGCTGTTATGCCTAGGGCATCCGCTGCAATGCTGGGGGCCTCTGTTCACATCATGATCACATTCTTCAGGAGGCTGGTCCAGGTCGTTCCATGGAAGTGAAGGCATTCCTGGCAGGAAGAGGACAAGGCGTCCGTGCTCCAGCACTGCCCAAACCTCTCTTGCACCATGTTTGAAGTGGTCCCGTTGGCCAAAGAAAGTCACGTGGTTAAGCCCAGCTTCAATGGATAATGGGAAAGACCAGTCCTCTCAATGGAAGGGTCAGCAGAGTCTCATTGCAGAGGGGCATGCATACACAGCCGACGGGGATTGGTAGCCAGTTCTGAATCTACCTCAGGGAAAATAGATTATAGTGCAATGAACTTGGAGCCAGTTGACCTATTTTGGGGTTGAATTCCATTTATTTATTTATGTCTGTGCTAGGTCTTTGTTGCTGTGCACAGGCTTTCTCTAGTTGCAGCAAGTGGGGGCTGCCCTCTAGTTGTGGTATGCAGGCTTCTCATTGTGGTGGCTTCTCTTGTTGTGGCTCAAGGGCTCTAGAGCACAGGCTCAGTAGTTGTGGCACATGAGCCGAGTTGCCCCGCAGCACATGGAATCCTCCCAGACCAGGGATCAAATTGGTGTCCCCTGCACTTGCAGATAGATTCCTAACCACTGGACTACCAGGGAAGTTCTAGGCTTTAAATCCTATCATTTTTTCCCCCAGAGTTTACAATGACTGTCAAAGAAACATACTGCTCAGTGACAAACCTGTTGCCAAACACGCAGTATGAATTTTGGGTCACAGCTCAGAACAGGGCCGGCCTCAGCCCCACCAGTGAGCGTGCAGTGTACATGACAGGTAAGGGGCCACTCGTAGGACCTTCACTGAAGGGGACCCAGAAGTCTCGGCTTTCTTGATGGGGGCAGGGCTTTGATGTCACTTGGAAGGACGGGAAGAGCCTGGCACTTCTTTCCTTTTATTTAGTACACCAAATCTGTATGCCTGATATGACAGGGACATTTTTTTCACAGTTGGTCTCAAAAGAAGATAAAGCACTGCCCTTGGACCCAGTATCACAGACACACATGCAGCCATCCTCCACTCCAGAAATATCTGCAAGTGATTCCCTGGTGCTCCTTTGGGCTGTTAGAATGCTGCACATTGGATGGCTTATAAACAACAGAGATTTATTCCTGTGGTTCTGGAGACTGGGAAGTCCAAGATCAAGGTGCCAGCAGGTTCAGTGTCTAGGGAGGACACTTCCTGGTTCGGAGTGGCCTTTTTTGCGGTGTCCTCCTATGACGGAACTGGGCAAGAGCGTTCGTTGGGTTTCCTTGTATAATAAACCCCTTAAACCCTCAGGACCGAGGCACTTCTGGGAGACTCCAGGTATCATCACATTGGAGAGTAGGTTCCAACATAGAAATTTGGAGGGGGACATGATTGTCTAGGCTGAAACACCGAGTTTGCCTTTTATTGCACTCTTGTAGGAAGAGAGGGTTTGTGATGTGTGCTGTGTTCTGGAGCATGAGGCTGGATGTGAACAGGAGGGTTGTTCCTCTCTCCATTTCCCCTGCATTTAGCGCCTTGTCCCCCCATTATAAAAAGCAAAGAGATAAGGAGCTGCGAGGAGGCTGCACTCATCTCCTGGGAGTCTGGAAACCTGAACCCTGTGGACTCATACACGGTGGAGCTGACCCAGGCAGAGACGCCGGGGGCCTCGGGTGTAACTGAGTGAGTCACAAGGGGCGTTGGCTAGGCACAAGAGGCCTCAACACAGTGACACAGCTTAGGAAACATGTGGCATCTGGAGAGAAAGTTAAACACAGGAACCTTGATTTTAGATTGCTTAGTTTCATGAGAAGTAACTGAAACGTTGTGATTGAAGATAAATGATAGATGAGTGAAGAAGTGGATAAGTGGTAAACCTCAGGTTTGCTTTCTTAGCCCAACCAGGGTTTCCCATTATTCATTCAACAAATATTGAGTGTACAGACGGTGCCTGGGCACTGGTGACCCAGAGAGACAAATTCCGCACCCTGACAGAGCTGACAGTCTTAAGTTGGGAGAAATAGACAAAAACCAAGAAAATAAATGCTTAAGACAGACAGTAACATGAAGGGAAAAGAAATGCAATGAAATAGGGAATGCAGTGGAGGTGGAGTCTTACTTTGGAGAGAGTAGACATTTGAACTGAGACCAGATGGATGGGAAGGGAGGAGGCCTGAGAAGAGTGGATGCAGGCAAGGCCTGAAGGGCCGGAGTGAGCTTCCTGCACTGGAGGAGCCAAGAAACCCACCTGGCTGGAACTTGAGGAGGAGAAAGAACCAAGAGAAGCAGAAATGAAAGAGAATTGAATTCAATGTACAAAGAACATCATGTCCCTGGTGGTCAGATGTCTGGAGGCTCATGTTCCCCTCTGGTTGGCAGAGATCTGGAGGATTTCGCAGCTAGAAGAGGGCTGGACTCAGGAACCACAAGGGCCTGCAGATCCTACAAGTCTACAGCTGTGTACAGTGGAGGAATTATGGCTAGGCCTCTGGATTATGACCAGGCAGTCCAGAAGCTTATGAAAGTCAGCCAAGTGCAGGGGCTGCCCTACTGTGCACCAACCCAACTTTAGAGAAATGGAGAAGGAGGGGTTGGTGTCAACTGTTAGGGAGACAGATTCTTCTACACTAAATTCAGGGCTTGGGACCTGGCCATCTGTCCGCCCCGACCCCCAGACTGTTTGTCCCAGGTAGAATTCATGTGTCCACAACCACATCAGGGCTTGCTAACCTGGGTTATCTACTTCTAGGGATCCTCAGGAGCAGGGAAGGGAGTTCAGTGGTCTGACCCCCGCCCCAAATGGTTTGGATTTCCTTTGCAACTTGTGCTGATACTTTAAACCCTTTACACTGGGGGTCATCAGAAGGCTGGTCAGGGACGGAGGTAACCTGGGCAGTGCTTACTCTCCTAGTATAGATGGAATCATGGTATCCCTGAAGAAGACAAAATTCCTTCACTGCTCTGGCCCCTTTTTGCCTGTCCAGCTTATCCCCACCAGCTCACCCTCCCTCACCAACATGGGTCATATTTATTAATAGTTCCTTGTACTTTCAATGCTTCTTCCTGCCACAGGGCCTTTGCATGTGCTTCTTCTATGAAAGAGACTCCTCTATTCTCTTTCTTATCCATTTACCTCCCAGTCATTCTTTAGAGTTCGGCTCAAAAGCACCTCTCAGCTAGTGTACCTTCCATAATACACCATCAACTTGTCATGTTACCATCTTACATTTCTTCCAGTGATGGCTTGAGAAATGCCTTTCTTCTAGACTGGAAACTCTATGAGGGCAGCAGCTACATTCAGTTTCCCCCAGGGCCCCTCTGTATCAGCTCTAGTCAGATCATTTGTTCATAAACACAGACTGAGAGCCTGCTGTGAGCCCAGCGCTGTGCTCAGCTTGTGGCACTTGGCCCCTGCCCTCAGAGAGGCTGTGGCCCTGCCAGATAGGCTGACACACACTGGATTCAACTGCATGCGCGGCCCACTGATGCAGCGTTAGACACAGGCTGAGTGCAGTGCTGGGTGCCTGGGACACGGGGTGGGGAGCTTGGAGGGGTGAGAGCCGCAGACAGAAAGGGTACAAGAAAATGAGAAAAGGGGGTCCGATTGGGAGGGAGCACTGAGAGCCTCACTCCTGCCTGTGCCGCTGCTGGGGGTCAGCGGGGAGCGGCTGTGCGTGGGTCTGTCTGCCCCAGCCCCTCAGTGATGTCAGCATGCCTCCTCACCCAGGTCCGTTGTGGGCATCCCGACCTGCGAGTGCCTGGTGCAGCTGCAGCCCCGACAGAACTACACCATCTATGTGAGAGCCCTCAATGTGGGCGGCCCCAGCGCAAGGAGTGAGCCCGCTACCGTCCACACCACAGGTCTGTGCCCCCACCACAGACTCATTGGACCCAGAGTTACCTCTTCGTGGCAGACCCAGTGCTGCTGTGACTTCATTGGAAAAATCGACGAATGTTTACTAATACGAACACATGGCGAATCAGTCTAGGAAGGGACTCGGGGGTGATCAAAGCCCTGGGGGCCCATTTTACAGAAGGGGGCCACTTTATTTTTTCTGGCCGCACCACCCATCATGTGGGCGCTTGGTTCCCCATCCAGACAGGGAACCCGCACGCCCTGCATTGGAAGCCAGGGACTGCCAGGGAAATCCCCATTCTGTAACATTTTTTTTTTTTTTACGTGCTCTGTTTTAACCATAATTCAGAGATGGTTGTACGATCTCCTCCCTTCTCTCTGCTGCCCTCATTGAAAGTTGGATTTTGCTAACCTTTGTCAAAGTGATCACTAATAATTCCCTCAATTCCTATTCCCCTTGGCAAGCAGGTTAGAAATTCCTGCTCACCTGCAGGTATTTACAACCTCCCAGTGAAGAGCACAGCCACTGGGATCAGATGGGCTTGGGGTTTGGGTTTGTTGTTGTTGTTTTTTTATTCCTTATATTTATTTTTATTTTGTTTTTTGAAGTGTTTATTTATTTGACCACACTGGGTCTCAGTTGTGACACATGCGGTCTATTTCCCTGGCCAGGGATGGAACCCAGGCCTCCTGCATTGGGAACATGGAGTCTTAGCCACCAGGGACGTCTCTGGGGTTCCAATTTGAGTTCTGTCATCTACACCTGATGATAGGACCACCCTGCCCCTCTGTTTCCTCTTCTACAAAACGGAAATACTAACACCTGGATACTTGTAAGATGTGAATGAGATAAGACTCAACAAACCGCTTAGCTCAGTACTAGACACCCAGTAACGCCCGACCCATGTAAACTGCCATCATGATTAGCACGAGGGGCATCACCAGGCAAGGTCCAGGCTCACCAGTGTCAGACAGGGAGCTAATGCCGGCCACACGTGGTAAGGCCCCAGCCTGTGTGGAGTGCAACGTGGAGAAAGCAGTGGAGTGATTGGCTCGGGGGGGATCTCTGTGTGCCTCCTCCCCTCGCAGGCAGCTACTTCCCCCTGAATGAGCACACCTGCCATCCCTGGCTGACTGTATCCGAAGATGGGCTCACGGTTGTGCGAAGCGAGAGGAGAGGCCCCACCAGGGAGCCAATCCCCAGCAACACCCAGTTTACCAGGTACTGTATCAGCCCCTCACCTGAACAGTTCATGAACCCCCCTCATACGTGCTGTTATCCGGGTACAGTGGATTATGACTGATGCAGCCTTGAAAGGGGCTTCAGGCTCTGACTCCCAGAAGTGAGGGGGGGGTGGGAGGCTGGGGAGGGGTAGTAGGGGTCTGATCAATGTCAGAAGGGGAGACGTGGCCTCTTAGTGGGGTCCTGGGCTCCCAGAGCAGTGGGAGAACAAGGACCCAGCCCCTCAGTGCGGAGCCCAGAGCTCTCTCTCCCACTGGGCAATACTTTCTAACAAAACTCCTGGTGAAAAACCGAAGCTGGTGGAAGGAGTGATGATCATGCAGGTGCAAGACCTGAGGGAGGGGTGTCCATCAAAGATGCGCCCTGTCGGTCTGGATTGATGCTATTTTCAGAACTTAGTACTTAAGGTCGAAATGATGTATTAATACCTTGCATGCAGTGCTAAATTGCTTTAGTCATGTCCAACTCTTTGCGACCCTATGGACTGTAGCCCACCAGGCTCCTCTGTCCATGGTTCTTTACCACTGGTGCCACCTGGGAAGCCCCCATTTATACCTTACTTCTTTCCAAATACTTAAAGAAGACTTAAAATAGGGGCCAAGGAACTTCCCTGGCAGTCCAGTAGTTAAGACTGTGCCTTCCAGTGCAGGGAATGTGGATTTGATCCCTTGTGGGGAAGCTAAGATACCACATGCCTCACTGCCCCCCCCCCAAAAAAAAGGCAATATTGTAACAAATTCAATAAAGACTTTAAAAATGATCCACATAAAAAATATATATAAAAAAGGGGGGGGGGCAAATGTACCCTACTGAAATAGAAAAATCACAGCAGTGGATGTAAAAAAAAGAACATGGCTTAACTTCAAGGGCTAATTTCTGTTTTTAGGATTAAATATTAAACACAGTTCTCAGCTTCTTGGTAATCAAGATAGAAAGAATTCTTGGTGGGCTGGTCTCAAAGTCAGGAGGATCTTCTAAGGAAGAAAGGATTTAGGGGGCCAGAGGGGCTACCAGTGAACAACTGCATCTAGCCTCCCTGCCTGCCTCCTGGACTGTCTCGTAACTGTCTCTTCCTCTGACGCTGGCTCCCTGCTGACCTTCTTACTGCATGTGTGTTATGCACCTGCTATCTGTTCCCTGGTGGCTCAGATGGTAAAGACCACAGGAGACCCTGGTTCGCTTCCTGGATCGGAAAGACCCCTTGGAGAAGGGAATGGCTACCCACTCCAATGTTCTTTCCTGGAGAATCCCATGGACAAAGGAGCCTGGTGGGTTACAGTCCAGGGGGTCACATAGAGTCGGACATGACTGAGTGACTAACACACGTCTGTGCCAGCTTGTGACAGCAGATCAGCACAGAGTACACAACTTTATCCTCCTTGCCTTCAGCCATTCAACACTGGGTTGGCGGGGAGAGAGGAATAAGTAACAATAAAGTTCTTACCTGCGTTAATAAACAATATGAAACTGATCAAATCTTAAAGTTCTTATTGACTTTTTTCCAATAATTCTTGAGTTGGGCAGCCCCTAATCCAGCAGGTAGAAAGGAGGTCCAGAGAGCTGTACAGAATGAAAGACTTTTTCAGGTGGAAGGGATCTCAGGAACAAGGAAATTATACTTCCAGGCAAAAAAAGAAAGCAGGTTGGTTAAATGTCCACCGACAGAGGAATGGATAAAGATGTGGTACATATATACAATAGAATATTACTGAGCCCCTAGAAATAATGGAATAATGCCATTTGCAACAACATGGATGGATCTAGAGATTGTCTTACTGAGTGAAGTAAGTCAGAGGAGGAGAAATATCATATGACATCCCTTTTATGTGGAATCTAAAAAGAAATGACACGAACAAACTTACAAAACAGACTCACAGACTTAGAGAACGAACTTACGGTTGTCAGGGAGTAAGGATGTGGGGAAGGGAAAGTCAGGGGGTTTGGAATGAATATGTACATACTTCTATATTTAAGATGGATGGCCAACAAGAACCTACTGTTCACGCAGCAACCTGGATGGGAAGGGGGTTTGGGGGAGAATGGATACAGGTATGTGTGTGGCTGAGTCCCATCACTGCTCACCTGGCTATCACAACATTGTTTGTTAACTGGCTATACCCCAATACAAAATTTAAAAAAAAATTTTTAAAAGCAGGTTAACTGTGGTAAGGTTACTTTCCTTTAGGAAAGGTCAGGGGTCTCTCAGGCACATTACCTAACTAATGTTCTTATTGACTGGTTTAAAACTCCGTTTAGGGGAAGGTAAAGCTGTAACTAAGCTGCTGCTGACGGGTGACATGGGGCCTGGCACAGAGCCTGTTTGGGCCTGTGGTCTTGCTCATTTGTTTTTAATATTTATTTATTTAGCTGCACTGAGCTGTAGTTGCAGCATGTGGGCTCTTAGTTCCAGGGCAGGAATCGAACCTGGGCTCCCTGCGTTGTGAGCACAGTCTTAACCACTGGACCACAAGGAAAGTCCTCAGTCTCTTTCTTTTTTAAGGAACAAGTGAACCAAACCTTTTTGTTACTGTAAAAAGCCCCGTTGCTGAAAAAGCACACAGGGTGGGCATGTCTCCTCCTCACCTGTGACCAGCAGTGCACTAACCTTCTTCTGCTCTTCAGCATCGGGCAGCTGAGCTTTGAGAGCACAGGTTGTGCCGCCTTGCAAATGGGGTGCCTGACCACCTGCCTCCACCCTTCCTGACCACTCACTGACCGACCCCAGCAGCTGGTGTCACTCACCTGCACAGCCAGGCGTGGGTCACCCCAAATGACACATACTTCTACTTTCTAAAACCAGGTGTGCTGCAGTCATGGGAAACCTGATTCCAGTCCGAGGGCGCCATTACTGGGAGGTGGAGGTGGACGACTGTTCGGACTACACAGTGGGTGTGGCCTTTGAAGATGTCCCCAGACAGGAGGACCTGGGGGCAAACCGCCTCTCATGGTGCATGAGGCACGCATTTGCATCATCAAGGTAAGGCGAAATCTGGGTACCCGAGATCAAAACGTGCTTTGCTAAGAATAGAGCGAGAGGTTTTCACTGTAATAAGTAAGGCCCACGCTATGTTTTCTATAATACACTAAGATGTTTCAGGACTCATTTCCTGCCCCTTTCCCTAGTCTAGCTAGAAAGAGAAAGCAGCTCTGGGTACTTCTGATAAAATAGCTAAAATTTATGGAGCACTTATCCTGTGTTAAGCACTGCTCAACAATCTTACACATACGGTCTCATTTACTTCTCACAGTTGTGTCATCCCATTTACTTATTTTGGCTGTGCTGGGTCTGCGTTGCTTCTCGGGCTCTTCTCTAGTTGCGCCGAGCAGGGGCTGCTCTCCCGTTGCAGTGTGTGGGCTTCCCATCGTGTTGGCTCCTCTTGTTGCGGCGCGCAGGCTCTAGAGCCTGTGGGCTCAGTAGTTGTGGTTCCCGGGCTCTAGAGCACAGGCTTAATAGTCGTAGCACTCGGGTTTAGTTACTCTATGGCATGTGGGACTTTCCCAGACCAGAGAGGGAAACTGCATTTCCTACATTGGCAGGTGGATTCTTTACACAGAGCCACTGCCAACATGGATTCAGGGCTTGGATTCAAACCCAGGCAGTCTGGCTCCAAAGACAGCATTCTTTACCACTAAGTGGTTGGTTTTACGTTTATGTTCAACCTCAGTGTTACTAAATGAAGTTTGACTTGAAGCTCCAAATCCAGCTTTTTTGGTAGATGTGGGCAGAAGCTTAATGGTTATGATTAATTATGGTTTGCTTCTGCTGCTAAAAGCATTCTGTCCTCTAATGGAGGAAAATCCACAAAGCCCAGGCCAATAGACACTTCAGACTTAGAAGGCCATGAGTGCAACCTCCCTCCATCTCAAAAATTGCAAAAAATTTTATCACCCCACTTTCCCAGCATTGTTTGTACTATGGGACCTCTGACCCTCAGCTTGCTGAAACCTATTTATGTTTCACACAGTGTAGCCTCGATCATGGTTAGTTAAATGTTGCCATGCCCAAGCAAAGGTGAGAAGAGCAACCTTCCTCCTGTAAGGTATTAGGACTAAAATGCACTCTAAAATGCACTCTGCTAGACCTCAGACCCAGTTTAGAGAATGCAAGAAACACTGTGCACTGAGCCACACACTGTTTTTGAATATTCTGCCTGAAGTAAGACTAAAAATCAGTCTCCTCTCTTAGTTAAGATCAAGAGGCATAAAGGAAGCGTGGGCATCTGTGTGGAGTGGGAGAGGTAAGGCTAAAAGAAGGGTAGAAACGCAGAGTAGGACAGGAAGGGCAAAAGCTGAGCGCTTGAGCAGGTTTGTAGTCCCACCTTGGAAAGATGTCGGGGTGTGTGCGTGTGTGTGTTCACAATGGAGGACTTGCACTTATTGACTCATAGTCTTAGACTCTATAGGTGGTGGGAGAGAAGTAGAGAGTGACTGCTGTTGAGAAAAAATGTGAACTGGGATGGAAACGGGCTGGTTTGCTCCAGCATGTTCTTAAGTGTTCACCCCAACTGTGTGGACCCACATGCTGGCCCACAGAGCTCTTGACATGTCCATAGTGGGGCAGCGTTAGGCAACTCCCTTGGCTTTGGCTTCAGCCATTTCCAAAGCACACAGGAGAGGCAGCCTCGCTTCATGGTGAAACCCTCCCCCAGCAGGAGAGGGTGCCAGTGCATACAGTTCTGAGTGGTGATGGCCCCCAGATGCCCCACTTGGTTTGAAAGTTAAGAATGGGATGCCTCACAGTAATGTGCAGATTATACATAAAGGCCCCGTTTACTGCATGAAAGATCATGAAACTCCCTGTTTCAAATGTCTTTTATTTCGGGGGATTTACACATCTGAACCTTGAAATCCACATTTTAAACATATGATTTCTATACAAATTTTGATGCAGTATGAGTTTATGATACTGTGTGTTAAGTTTTCTAGGTTAAGTGGCTGCTCAAAAACAAAGTTTTGAAATGTAAGCTTCTTAGGACAAAGAGATGTATAGTTTTAGAAATGGCCTGTTACTTTGATAGTCATTTAATGAAGGAAAATAATAATCATAGGAGTATTTGAAAATTGAAATGTTCTGAAGCTTCTCCACAGAGTTTCTGAAGCTTTGCTATATCAACATTTAATCTTCAGGCATAAGTATGAATTTCTACACAACAAGACGACTCCAGACATAAGAATAACGGTTCCCCCAAAGAAGATTGGTATTCTGTTAGACTATGAAAATGCAAAGTTATCATTTTTCAATGTGGACATTTCTCAGCATCTGTATACATTCAGCTGTCAGCTTCACCAGTTTGTTCATCCTTGTTTTTCCCTGGAAAAGCCTGGCTGCCTGAAGATACACAACGGTATTTCAATGCCAGAGCACGTCACTTTCTATTAGCCCACTTTGCTTGTCTCTCTTCTGTACCTACCCCTCTCCCAGCCACTCACACCTCAGCTGCCTGAACTTGGCGTTCAAGCACCGTGCACCGTGTCACTTCTGGCTCATGTTATCTGGCAGACTGGTGTGCTGGCATTCATTTCACCTGATTGGATCCTATGCACTGCCACCTGTGTGAGGCTAGGTTACTCAGTTCTAGTCCTGGCTCTAAAATGAAGGCTCAAACTAAACTCAAAGGTCTTTAAGGTTGTCAAACTGCATTGGTCTATTTGTGTATAAGAAAAGTATCTGAGTCCCCAAGGCCTGTGGAGCTTGGGGGAGGAGGGAAGATTCATGTTAGTGGCTCTGGCTGCCCCAGCACTTGTGACATCTCATTTGTTGGCCAAGAACTGGCTTGAGAAGAGGCCATCTGCAAGGAGAACCAAGGAAGCCGTATGCTCTTCTCAGCGGCATTCTCATTTTCCCAGTGGTCAGTGGCAGTCTGGGTGGTGAGGTTTCTCCCATCAAGTACTTTCTAAAAACCTGTTCCTCTCCATGTATTTATGTTCTCTAATTTTGAAGTGACTTTTATAATGCCTGATTCCACAAAGGCAAGACAGTGTCTGTCTTGTTCAGCACTCAGTCCCCGAGGGCTGACACGTGCACAGAGTATCTGTTGAATAAAGAGCTGCTTTTTCATCCACCCACTGCTCTTCAGCCTATCACTGCTCTACACATGAGGGATGGCAGGGCTCGTTCAAGCTGTGGCAAAAGACCTACGACCAGGAGATGGGAGGGGAGGCAGTGTGACAGAAAAGGGGCACCTGGGGCTTGGTGGCCAGGTCAGTAAAGATGCAATATCACATGCTTCTTGGTGTCACACACAAATACTAAACGTGTTGCTTTCACTGCATGTTGGGGACATGGTGTTGGGCCGGGGGGCCCTCCTAGGTCTGGTCAACATAGACACCAGTAGTTGCAACTGATTCTAGGAACTGACCTATAAGGTAAAGAGAACCATATCTGAAATTGGAAGGCCCGAGTTTGATTGCTATTATAGCCACTTTGCTTTAGACCCTAGAAAAGTCACACTTATCTCCCTGAACTTCTCCCTTTGAACAGAGAAAAATAACTTATGTGTGTGCATGCATGCCAAGTCACTTCACTCATGTCTGACTCTATGCAACCCCATGGGCTGTAGCCCGCCAGGCTCCTCTGTCCATGGGATTCTCCAGGCAAGAACACTGCAGTGGGTTGCCATTTCCTTCTCCAGGGGATCTTCCCCACCAGGGATCAAACCCTCATGTCTCCCTCATTGGCAGGCGGGTTCTCTACCACTAGCACCACCTGGGGAGCCCCTTGTCCTACAGGAGAGGAGATTTAATGACAAACATGAGAATGCAGAACCATGTATGACAGAGAGCAATGCACAACAGTCTTTTAGGAGCAAACATCCGCCCGCCAAGTGCAGAGCTGAGTGCTATGGGGAGAGGTAGTCTTCAGCCACTGGCTTTGGGGCCTCCTGCCTCGTTGCTCTCTTGCATTCTGTGAGCTCCATGCCCAGCCCTCTCGGCTGCATTTCTGGTTTGGTTGTTGAGTTCAAGTTTCCAGGTGCCAGTTCTCAGAGACAATTTAGTATTATGTCCTGTGGGTGCTTCTTTAAACATATATGCCTGGATCCCATCACTTAGGGTTTTGTGTTAACTGAAAAATCTTTCATGCTTCCCAGTGCATGCTGAGTCTGACACAAGGAACCCCTGTTATCTCCTATCTCAAAACCCTGCCTATTCGTATAAATAAGAACTCAGATTCTTAAACTCACAACTCAACCTGACAATCTTAAACCTCCTTACACACACACACATATCTCTGCCCTACCCTGAAATAAGGAAGTAGCAGAGATGGCTCAAGTTGCAATTAAAATGTGTGTGTGTGTGTGTGTGTGTGTGCGCGCGCACGCGCACGCGTGTATGTATTCAAAAATGCTCTCAGCTACTAAAAAAACTGAGTAGGAAGTTGGACCTCACAGATCAAATAAGTTTGAACACACGGTTCTAACAGGCTTTATTTCACATATAACATAAAATGGATAAAAACTAGGCACGTATAAGGTTTTAATAAGATTTTAATCAAGAAAAAATGGTCTACAATTAGCTTTGACATTTAAAATCCACTTAATTTAAACAAGGCAGATGACCAACTTCAAGCATCACAATTACTCAGCATAAAGAACCTTTAACATGTTTCTCATCTTCTACAAGGAAAAAAAAAAGTCTAGAAAAGAACCAAAACAAAACGTTTGTTTTTTTGTAAAATATTCTAATTCCTTAAAATGCCAAGAACTATCTACTGAAACTACATTTCAACAAGGGGCAGGATTTACCTCAAGGCCATGTTCACCTGCAACCTGCTGATAAATCTGTTAAAAAACAAAACAGAAAAAGATTAAAAAAAAAAAAAAAAAATCAGACCACTGTAGCCACAATCCTTCATAATGGGCAATTAAGACAAAAGGTATCAAAATCTGTTCTTTTCTTAGCTTTACTTATATCACCATATAACTCTTTGAGCAAGTAATTAACATAAGCTTTGGCCTCCCCACCTTAACAAAGGGGAAAGGGAATATGTAAAACCACCATAGAATCCTGGTGTAGACTAACAGGGGTTCGGAGATTTAGAACACTCAGAACCTATGGCACCCTTATTAGATGAGATTGCAAAGTTGGTTAGAGACTTGGGATATAAACTGACACTGGTTTCTAGTAAAACTGAATCGCCTTTTCTTTGGAGAAGTATTATGTTTAATAACTGACTTCCTGTTGATTCAAACAACAGTTTGCAAGCACTTGTACACGTCCAATAAAATATTTCTGAAGCTTGTGCTTGGTCATCAGTCTGCTCTTTCCATCTTCCAGCACGTGTGAAAACCTCACATGGCTCACACACTGACAGCTGCCCCCAGCACGATTCACCATGATGCAGCATTCTGTAAACAACACCATGCTGGTCTCCATCCAAGGAGGTGTAGCCATCTGGAGGCTTCCTGGACGCTCTGAAGCCTGCACTACAGGAAAGGTCCTCTCCTCCGCTTTCCTAACCAACTTCTCCAATGTCCAATTGCTTTCCTATCAATTAAGAGTAAGAGTCTCATGGATTCGCTAAGTCTTTCTTCACCCTCACTCATCTCTGTATTTCCTACTCCTATTTTCTACAGGAAGATGATACAAACTGTTATTGCTGTTGGTAGATAAGTAGGTCTTGAATTCATTTTGCACACAAGACCTGTTCTATCTACCTTTTCATTTAGGAGGCTAAAAGCAGAGTCAGCTTGACTTCAAGGACTCTTATTTTGTTAGTCTCCAGAAGAACATGACAAGTCCAGCTTTTAGAACACTGTCTTCTAGCATATCAAGATACTGAGGGAATGGTCATTTATTACTTTTATAACTTAAAGCTTTAAGAAATTTGAACTCTTACATATGGTTCCTTATGGTTACATATGGTTCCTTCACAGCAACCAATGGTTAATGAACCTAAATGCAAGATAACACTTTGTGATTTGGAAAAAGTCCACCCAGTCAGCATCTTTTCTGTCAATTAGGAAGTCTCCTGCAAGGAGCATTAACCATGAGTGAGGCACAACTATGCCCCAAGTCAGTAAAATGCTCCCAAATATTTCAGAAATGCTACTGAACAGTTCATGTCTTACTACTTCAGAGCTTCTGAACAGTTCATGTCTTACTACTACAGAGCTTCTTTTCTGCAATTCCCCAATCCCAGAAAAAAACATTAAGCCCAACTTACTAATTGATTGCCTTTTCTTCATTTTCCCCAGTTTGACAGATTCAGGTTTTTCTGCTCTATTTCCACCTCACTCAAATCCTGGTGGAATTAAACTGTCATTTATGTGAGCTATGCAAATTCAATTTAACAGCTTGCAACTGATTAAAACAACATGCAGTCACCCAGACAGAGCCAACAAAAATGTTTTTGTAGTATGAACTTGGATTCTAATCTTGCTGTCTCCCCTGTGCTCATTCCTAAGCTTAAATGTGGGGATCTCTCTTTGAAAGCACCTTAAATGTCCTTATATTCAAAAAGACTGGAAAAAAAAAAAAGACTGAACTGGAGACAAGAATATAATCCACTCACTGGGAAAGAATCCAACAAATTGAGGTTTCCTAGCTATGCATTTAAACAAAGCGCAGGAACTTAGTTTTTACAAATGGACTTACTGAGTACATACATTACTTCTTGGTAAAACCATCCTATTATTCTGCCACTCAGAAAGATTTACTACCCTCTGACTTCCTTTCATATCCCAAATACCCATCCAGTTACGGGGGGGGGGGGGATAGCAGCGAGAGAAGGAAAACAAGAGAAGCAAGAGAAGCATGATCCAAAAATAAGGCTAATGCTCCGGGAAAAACACCTGGCAGTGTCTTCTGTACAATTTAGAATTCAGCCACAGATTCCTGGAAATCTGGAATGACCCTCCCCGATCCTTGTCCACCTGTATAAAAGTCGCTTCTTAGAAGTACTGACTAATTTTTCCTCTCTCAGGCTGAGTTAAGTGCCACACACTCACCTCCTTCAGAATACTTAAGTGGCTATACTGCCACTATGACCTATGTCTACTCCACTTGACTATAAGTCAATCAAAGCCAAGAACTGTGCCTTCATAATTTCTGAATGATCGAATCATGAAAACAACGGTGTTCTGCTTTCAAAGTGCTCATATACCTGAAAAAAAAAAAAAAAAAGAGACATCAAATTGTCTTCCAAAATTACAAGTCTCTTTATTAGAAAGTGGGTTTCAAATTCCGTGTACAGGCAGGAGCAGGGAGAAGGATTCTCAACCTTTCTTCTGTCCCAGTATACCTTGGATGGATTCATAATGCACCTAAATGTACAACACGTCCCTCTTCATTCCCGCTCACTTCTTCTCCCAAAGACTTGTTTAGCAATCCAAAGAGACAGCACGGTGTGGAGGAAAGAATTCTGGGTTGGAAATGAAACCTCACTTCTAGTTTGTCTCACTAACAACCTGTGTTACTTTCAGTCGGTCTCCTCTCTGAGACTGTGCTTCAATTTAAGATGAAAGGAGGGGGTATGACATAGACGATCCTGTTCCACCTCTAATACCAAACGATGACGCTGCTGGCCAATTCGGGAAGCTTAAAAATGACCATCTGTGAGAGTACTTTTTCAAATTAATGCAACAGGCGCTGCATTCCAGGCAGGAATCATCGACTCAGAAAGGCAGGGTTCGTATAGACTTTTACGTTACGTAACTTACGCAACACAGATCTTGCCCCCGTGAAATTACACCTACTTGAGTTTTTTCTTAAACTTCATTCTGGGTGTGGATTTCTCCCTTCCGTATCTATCCTCACGACTTTTCCGTGAGCTATCAAGCTCGTTTTCCAGACGAGGTCGAAAGAGCTGAGGACAATGAGTTAGTAACGAGGACAATGAGTTAGTAACGAGACCTCGGTCGCTAGTGGCCTGACCCGGCGACAGATACACCGACCCCTCACC
Organism: Dama dama; assembly: GCF_033118175.1. Taxonomy (NCBI): domain Eukaryota; kingdom Metazoa; phylum Chordata; class Mammalia; order Artiodactyla; family Cervidae; genus Dama; species Dama dama. The sequence continues at coordinate 31,441,147 of NC_083693.1, read as the reverse complement.
TCTAACTCCGGTTCCCTGCCGCATCCCTGAAGCCCGATGCTACAGACAGCCTGCCTACAAGGTCGCTGCAGTCATCCGCCCCGCCGAATGGCCAGAGAGCAGCCTTACCTTACGCAACACAAGGAGCCTGCTTTCCGGTATCCGATGTCGGTGGCAACTCCCTTCTCCTTCCTGCAGAAAAGAGCTCCTTCCGGTTTCCGGGGCGCCAGGAGGAAGTCCTGCCCCACGCGGCAGCGTAAGGCGGTGCGTCGCGTCGAGGCGCCGTGCGGAGGCGCCGAGAATTAAGCTTGTGACACTGTAGGAGGTGTGCTCTCCCCTGGGCAGTACAGACCGGAGGAACGCTGGACAGTGGGTTGTTGTTGCTGGGTCCACGGCCGTGGGGAGAGGCCTGGGAGCCATTCAGCGGCGCCTGGGAAAGCGACTTGGAGACGCCATCTTCTAAGAAAATAACCCCCTTCTCCCACAGGGGTCCTCCGTGAAATCGAGGCCCCCGTACCGCGTCAGTTGCTTGTGTTTCTCGCTTTGCTCCACCTGCCCCATGCTGTATTTAGTTTCTCACTGTGTTTCGGTTTTCTCTGTGGTCACATATCTTGCTTCAGTAATGCTGAGCGTTGGCTGTGCATCTTGCAGCAGTTAGTTCATAAATGCCTGGTAATTCTTGGCTAGTAGGACTGCTGAAGCTCAACTCATTCCTTTACCAGCGACGGGATTGAGCGCCTACGTAGTACTGGAGTGGTCTGTGGGTATGGCACTCTTGGGGCCGGAACGTAAAGTAGAAGTTAAAGTTACTGTTGTCTTGGTTTACTAGGGCTGCCATAAAGAAGTAACACATATTGGGTGGCTTAAAGCAACATATTCCTTTTCTCACAGTTCTGGAGGCTGGAACCCCGAAAGACTAAAAGTGTCAACAAGATCATGTTTCCTCTGAGACCCTGGGTAAACCCCCTCCCCACTTGCCTCTTGGTAGTTTCTGGTTCAGTTCAGTTCAGTCGCTCAGTCGTGTCCGACTCTTTGCCACCCCATGGACTGCAGCACGCCAGGCCTCCCTGTCCATCACCAACTCCTGGAGCTTACTCAAACTCATGTCCATTGAGTCGGTGGTGATGCCATGCAACCATCTCCTCCTCTATCGTCCCCTTCCACATTCAATCTTTCCCAGCATCAGGGTCTTTTCCAGTGAGTCAGTTCTTTGCATCGGGTGGCCACAGTATTGGAGTTTCAGCATCAGTCCTTCCAATGAATATTCAGGACTGATTTCCTTTAGGATTGACCGGTTGGATCTCCTTGTAGTCCAAGGGACTCTCAAGAGTCTTCTCCAACACCACAGTTGAAAAGCATCAATTCTTCGAGGCTCAGCTTTCTGTATGGTCCAACTATCATGTCCATACATGACTACTGGAAGAACCATAGCTTTGACTAGACGGACCTTTGTTAGCAAAGTAATGTCTCTGCTTTTTAATATACCATCTAGGTTGGTCATACCTTTTCATCCAAGGAGCAAGCGTCTTTTAATTTCATGGCTGCAGTCTCCATCTGCTTTTATTTTGGAGCCCAAGAAAATAAAGTCTGCCACTGTTTCCATTGTTTCCCCAAGTATTTGCCATGAAGTGATGGGACCAGATGTCATGATCTTAGTTTTCTGAATGTTGAGTTTTAAGCCAGCTTTTTCACTCTCCTCTTTCACTTTCATCAAGAGGCTTATTAGTTCTTCTTCGCTTCCTTCCATAAGGGTGATGTCATCTGCATGTCTGAGGTTGTTGATATTTCTCCCAGCAATCTTGATTCCAGCTTGTGCTTCATGCAGCCGGGCATTTCACATGATGTACTCTGCATGTAAGTTAAATAAGGGTGACAGTTAACAGCCTTGTCGTATTCCTTTCCCAATTTGGAACCAGTCCATTGTTGCATGTACGGTTCTAACCTTTGCTTCTTGACCTGCATACAGTTTTCTCAGGAGGCAGGTAAGGTGGTCTGGTATTCCCATCTCTTGAAGAATGTTCCACAGTTTGTTGTGATCCACACAGTCAAAGACTTTGGTGTAGTCAATAAAGCAGAAGTAGATGTTTTTTTTTTTTGGAATTCTCTTGCTTTATCTATGATCCAGCAGATGTTGGCAATTTGATCTCTGGTTCCTTTACCTTTTCTAAATCCAGCTTGAACATGTGGAAGTTCATGGTTCATGTACTGTTGAAGCATAGGTCGGAGCATTTTGAGTGTTACTTTGCTGGCATGTGAGATGAGTGCAATCGTGCAGTAGTTTGAACATTCTTTGGCATGACCTTTCTTTGGGATTGGAATGAAAACTGACCGTCAGTCCTGTGGCTACTGCTGCATTTTCAAAGTTTGCTGCCATATTGAGTGCAGCACTTTAGCCACAACATCTTTTAGGATTTGAAATAGCTCAGCTGGAATTCCATCACCTCTGCTAGTTTTGTTCATACTGATGCTTCCTAAGGCCCACTTGACTTCACATTCCAGGATGTCTGGCTCTAGGTGAGTGATTACACCATCACTCGGGGTCATGAAGATCTTTTTTGTATGGTTCTTCTGTGTATTCTTGCCACCTCTTCTTAATATTTTCTGCTTCTGTTAGGTCCATACCATTGCTGTCCTTTATTGTGCCCATCTTTGTGTGAAATATTGCCTTGGTATCTCTAGTTTTCTTGAAGAGATCTCTAGTCTTTCCCATTCTTTGTTTTCCTCTATTTCTTTGCAGTGATCCCTGAGGAAGACTTTTTTATCTCTCCTTGCTATTCTTTGGAACTCTGTATTCAGATGGATTTATCTTTCATTTTTTCCTTCGCCTTTTGCTTCTCTTCTTTTCTCAGCTATTTGTGAGGCCTCCTCAGACAACCATTTGCCTTTTTGCATTTCTTTTTCATGGGAATGGTTTTGATCACTGCCTCCTGTATAATATCACAAACCTCCACCCATAGTTCTTCAGGCATTCTATCAGATCTAATCCTTTGAATCTATTTGTTACTTCCATTGTATAATCGTAAGGCATTTGATTTAGGTCATACCTGAATGGTCTAGTGGTTTTCACTACTTTCTTCAGTTTAAGTCTGAATTTTGCAATAAGGAGTTCACGATCAGAGCCACAGTCAGTTCCTGGTCTTGTTTTTGCTGACTGTATAGAGTTTCTCCATCTTTGGCTGCAAAGAATATAATCAATCTGATTTCGATATTGACCATTTAGTGATGTCCATTTGTAGACTCAACTCTTGTGTTGTTGGAAGAGGGTGTTTGCCATGACCAATGCATTCTCTTGGCAAAACTCTGTTAGCCTTTGCCCTACTTGATTTTGTACTCCAAGGCCAAAGTTGCCTGTTACTCCAGGTATCTCTTGACTTCCTGCTTTTGCATTCCAGTCCCCTATGATGAAAAGGACATCTTTTTTGGTGTTAGTTCTAGAAGGTCTTGTAGGTCTTTATAGAACTGTTCAACTTCAACTTCTTTGGCATTAGCAGTTGGGGCATAGACTTGGATTACTGTGATACTGAATGGTTTACCTTGGAAACGAACAGAGATTATTCTGTCGTTATTGAGATTGAACCCAAGTAATGCATTTTGAACTCCTTTGTTGACTGTGAAGGCTACTCCATTTCTTCTAAGGGATTGTTGCCCACAGTAGTAGATATAATGGTCACCTGAATGAAATTCGTCCATTCCAGTCTATTTTAGTTCACTGATTCCTTAATGTCGGTGTTCACCCTTGCCATCTCCTGTCTGAGCACTTCCAGTTTACCTTGATTCATGGACCTAACATTCCAGGTTCCTATGCAATATTGTTCTTTACAGCTTCAGACTTCCATCACCAGTCACATGCACAACAGGGCATTGTTTCTGCTTTGGCTCCATCTCTTCATTCTTTCTGGATCTATTTCTCCACTCTTCTCCAGTAGCAAATTGGGCACCTACCAGCCTGGGGAGTTCATCTTTCAGTGTCATATCTTCTGTCTTTTCATACTGTTCATGGGGTTCTCAAGGCAAGAATACTGAAGTGGTTTGCCATTCCCTTCTCCAGTTTCTGGTGCTGTCCAACAGTCCTTGATGTTCTATGCTTGTAGCTACTCCTTACTCCAGTCTCTTAACTCTGTTCTCCTTATGTTTCTTCTCTTAAAAGATGGGATGGAGGGTCCAGCCTCCTCCAGTATGACCTGAGTTTAACTGATTACATCTGCAATGGCACTGATTCCAGGTAAAGTCACATTCGAAGGTCCAGGAAGGACATGAGTGGGAGAGGATTTGACACTATCCAACCCAGAATAGCTGTCAAAGAGCCTAAGAAGTAGGCAAGCCAAATACTGACAACAGCTGTAGTACAAGTGAACTCAAACATATTTTAGTTGGATCTGAGAAGTTTTCATGGACACTGGGGCTTCCCAGGTGGCGCTGATGGTCAAGAACGCACCTGCCAGTGCAGGAGATGTAAGAGACACAGGGTTTCATTCCTGGGTCGGGAAGATCACCTGGAGGAGGACATGACAACCCACTCCAGTATTCTTGCCTGGAAAACCTCATGGACAAAGGAGCCTGGCGGACCACAGTTCATAGGGTCACAAAGAGTCAGACATGAACAAAATGACTTAGTGCGCACACACAGACCCCCCCCCACACACACACACGGTGAGGGGTGGGTAGAATTTGGAGGTGTCATTCGTAGACCATCACAGCATGCTTGGCAAACAGACAGCACTGACAAGCACTGGTTGAAATGTAAAAAGAAGTTAGGTTAAAGCAGGAGGGATCTTGAATGCAGGCTGAAGAGTTTGGAGTCTGCTCTGTATGTTAAAAGAATAAATTGAAATGTTTCAGGATGTGGGGGTTGTGCTTTGAAGATTAATTAGTAACTTGAGCCAAACTTCTGTTGTGTTCCTTACTCCAATTTAATGAGTATTAATCCCATCCTCTAATACCCTGTGCTTTTTCTTCCTGGTGTCCCTGCTCATGCTGTCCTTTATTTCTGGCATGTTGCTTTTAGGCCATGTGATTTTCACTTGTTGACATCTATATATATTTTGTCATGGAAATTGTGCTGTGATATGAGGTGGGGAGGAGAGTTGTTCCACTTACTATTTGTTTAAATCGAAGTATAGTTGATTTACAGTGTCATGTTTCAGGTTACAGAAAAGTGACTCATATAGATTCTCTTTCAGATTCTTCTCCATTATAGGTTATTACAAGACACTGAATATAGTTCCCTGTACTTCAGTTCCCCATGTGTTCCCTTGCTGCTTACCTATTTTATATGTGGTAATGTGTATGTATTAATCCCATATTCCTAATTTATTCCCCTCTTCCCCTTTGATAACCATAAGTTTGCTTTACATGTCTGTGTCTATTTTTATTTTGTAAATAAAAAATGCTTTCTATGTGTCTATTTTTGTTTTGTAAATAAAAAATGTATCAATTTTTTAGATTCCACATATAAAGGATATCATATGCTATTTGCCTTTCTCTGTCTGACTGACTTCACTTAATCTCTAGGTCTATCCATGTTGCTGCAAATGGCGTTATTTTATTCTTTTTATGGCTGAGTAATATTCCATTGCATATATGGAATATTATCTTCTTTCTCCATCGTCTGCCAACGGGCATTTAAGTTGCTTCTGTGTCTTGACTATTATAAACCGTGCTGCTGTGAACATTGGGGTACAGGTATCTTTTAGAATTAGAGCTTTTGTCTTTTCTGAGTGTATATCCAGGAGTAGAATTTTTGGATCATATGGTAACTCTAAGGATTTTTTAAGGAACCTCCAGACTGTTCTCCATAGTGGTTACATCAAATTTACATTCCCACCAACAGTATAGGAGGGTTCCCTTTTCTCCATACCCTCTCCAGCATACTTTTTGTTGATGGCCATTCTGATCTTTGTGAGGTGATATTTCATTGTAGTTCATCCTTATTTTATATTGTTAGTATCCCCCTGATGGCACAAGCAAGCAAACAACAACAAAAAACACTTGAGACCAAACTCACATAGATACAGTCTTCTAAAGTAAAATATTTGCAAATTAATCCCATACTCCATTTGGAACAAGAAAGCATTTATGCAGTGATTTAATATTAGAAAAATCTGTTGCTACAAATCATTTATATAGTTTAGAGGTTTTAAAAAACTATATGATCACCTCAACTGATAAAATGTTTTCTGAAATAATTCAGTATCTACTTACAACACTTTCAGCAAAATGGGAATGGATAAATTGCAAGTTGATAAAATGCACCATAAATCTATAGTAAACATTGTGCATACTGATGAAACATTAGAGACATTGAAGTCAGGAAAAAATAGATAGCCTCTTTCACTGCTAGTGTTTAACATGGTGTTAGATTTTGTAGCTAATGCAGCAAAACAAGAAAAAGGCAAGATTGGGAAAGGAAGAAGCAAAAATATTATTTTCAGATGATGTGATTTTCTTTCTAAAAAATGCAGGAGAATTAAATGACAAACTATTAGAACTAATTAAATGGTTCAGCAAAGTGGCTAACTTAATATATAAAAACTTAAAATTGTGTTATATGTCAGTAATAAAATAGAAAAAAAGAATCCATCAGAATACAGTGAACAAAAGATGTACAATAATATGAATATTATTGAAAGACATGAAAGGTTTAATTAAATGAAGATTTTCATGTTCCAGGATTGGAAAAATTCAGTGTTTTAAAGATAAAATTTTATGACAAAAGTTTTTGATACTGTGCTTATTAAAATACTGATAGGCTGTCCAAATAACTTTATTTGGCCAAAGTATATTATTTTTTATATACTCCTATGTGCAATTTATTGATATTTTATTTAGAATATATTTCTTATTAGTGAGATTGGCATGTAGGATTTTTTGGTACTATATTAAGCACATGTTGGTATTTTAAATTATATGAGATACCTTAAAATAGGGAGCATTTCTCATTTCTTTATGGTCTGAAATAATTGAAGTAACTTTAGAATTATCTGCTCTTTTAAGACTAAATAGAGAGCTTGATTGTGAAACTATATTGTGTGAAGCATTATTATATGTGAATTTTAAATAAAGTGTCTGCTCTCTTCTGTGATAACTGAATTACTCATCTTTCCTACTTTTACTTTGCTTGGAAGTCATCCATTTCCAAAAGGATTTTTAAATTAGTTGTCATTATGTTAGACGTAGAATTCTCTTATGATTTTAAAAATCTGTTCTACATATGTGGTTGTTTCCTTTCTCATTCCTAAACTTACATATTTTTTTCTTTTTTTCTAAATCAGGCTCACAAGGGATTTATTTTCTTGAACTTTTCAAGGAATTGGATTTGGAGTTTGTTTTTCTAGTATTTTTCTGTTTTTGTTTTTGTGATAGTTCTTCTTCCTACTCTTATTTCTTGTTCTTTTCTAACTTCTAAATATGAATCTATTTTCATTTGTTTACTTATTTTTGGCTATGTCAGGCCTTAGTTGTAGCACAAGCTTAGTTGCCCTGAGGCGTGTGGGATCTTAGTTCCCCCACTAAGGATCAAACCCCCATCCCTTGCATGGGAAGGAGGGTTCTCTTTTTATATTCATTTACTTACTTTTGGCTGTGCTGTCTTCAGAGCTGTTCCCGAGCTGCTTTGTGTAGTTGCAGTGCACCAGCTTCTCATTGCAGCGGCTTCTCTTGTGGAGCCCGGGCTGGAGGTCACAGTAGATTGGCCTCCTAGGCTGTGGAGCACAGGCTCAGTAGTGACCCACGGGCTTAGTTGCTCCACAGCATGTGGAATCTTCCCAAACCAGGGATTGACTGTGTGTCTCCTGCATTGGCAGATGGATCCTTTATACCACTGAGCCACCAGCGAAGCCCCAGAAGACAGATTCTTAACCACTGAACTTACCAGGGGAGTCCCTAAACACCAACCTAAGATTCTTTATTTTTTTAAAGTGCCTTCACTTTTAGTCTTTTGTTTTTAATGAAGACATCTTAAAGGCATGAATGTACCTCTGAATACCTCAGTCTAGGTTACAGCCCTCTTTCTTTTCCATTCTAGTTGGTTTTCTCCAGTGTAATAACTTTATTTGACTGCGCCTGGTCTTAGTTGTGGCACGCAGTATCTTTAGTTGTGGTGTATGGGATCTAGCTCCCTGACCAAGGATTGAACCCAGGCTCCCTGCATGGGGGTGTGAAGTCTTAGCCACTGGACCACTAGGGAAATCTTGTGATGACCTTAATCATCTCTATTTTGATAAGCCTCAAATTAACTCTTTAGTCTTGGCAGTTTTCCCCTGAACTCTGTACTCCCACATCCAGACATTAACCTCCCTTCTCCAATTGATATTTAATGCACAGCTCAAGCTTCACATGTGTAAAATTAAACTCGTGATTTCTGCCACCCTCAAACTGTTCTTCCTATAGCATTCCTCACCTTATGATACCAGCATTCACCCAGTCACTTGGTCAGAAACTTTGAAGTCATCTTTGATGCCTTTCTTTCAAACACATTCTACATTAAACCCATCAGCAAATGAATTCTACTTTAAAATACATATACTGAATCTGATCACTTCTTGTCCCCAGTGTAAATACTAACCTGGTCCTAGCCTCCAGCGTCTTTGCCTGGATTGCTGGCTGAGCACCCTAACTGGACTCTCTGTTTATGCCCTTGTCACTCTCTACTGCACAGAAACCAGAGTAATCCTACTGAATCACCAGTCACTCCCCTGTGCAAAACTGCCCAATGATTTTCATCATACTTTAAAATAAAATCCTGTATCCTTACCATGGGCTGCAAGGCCCTAAGAGATCTCTGCCCCAGACTGCCTCTCCAACCCATCTTCTACCACTGTCCCCCTTTCTCTCACCACTTCTGACTTCCTTATTTCTCAAATATACCAACTGTATTCCTACCTCTGTGCCTTTGTACTTGCAACTGTCTCTGCCTGGAACCACCGTTCCCCTAAAATGTATGTATGACTTGCCCCCTTACTTCATTCTGGGGTAGGGTTACCAAATACAATACAGGATCTCAGTTAAATTTGAGTTTCAGATAAACAATGAATAATTATTTAGAATGTATGTCTTAAATATTTGTTATCTGAAATTCAAATCGAAATGGCTGTCCTGTATTTTTATTTGCTAAACTGCCCTTTTTTAGAGCTTTTATTGCTTTAGTTCATGGAAGGGACTACGCTTTCCTGGCTCCTGCCTCAGTTTCGGCTTCCCCACTGTTATAAGGCCTTATGGGCCTTCCCCCATAAGGAGGCAGACACCCCCTCCCCACCGTGTACTCCACCTGCCTTCTCTTTTTAGAAAAACTCTAGTCACCTAGGCCTTCCCCAAGTTCAAAAACAAAAAAAATCAGAGAAGTGAGAAAATGCAGAAACAGAAACAAAAGAAAACATTTCAGCAAGACAAAATAATAATAGTCTAGCCATTAAACAAAGTCAAGGACCTTTAGTTCCTTGTCAAGGTCTGTAGATAATATTCTGAGCCAAATCCTTTGAGCTGTTTTGCAAACACTGAAACCCCCACCAGGTGGGAGTAGTTAACTGACTACTGACCCCGAGCACATAGACCCCAGACCAGAAGATTGGTAATGTTTACTCCCAATGAGCTCACCATCCACCAATCAGAAGAATGTCCGAACTGATCATGCATCCTGCAACCCCTCTCCCAACCCTGTCTTCAAAAATGGTTCCCTGAACGCCATTAGGGAATTTGGGTCTTTTGAACATCAGCTACATGGACAGACTGCTTGGTTCTCTGTGATAAATGCTGCATTTTTCCTTCATCACAACCTGGTGTGATAGATTGGCTTTACTAAGCATGCAGGCACGCATATCCAAGTTTGGTTTGGTAAAATATACAATTGTATATATACACACACATACATACATGTTTTATATATTTATTTATATTTATATAAAATAGAAGCAGGCAGGTTATTTGTGTGTGTGTGTGTGTGTGTGTGTGTGTGTGTGTGTGTGTGTGTGTGTGTATTAGAAGCAATCAGGATACAGAGGGAGAGAGAAAACCTGCTTTATATATACATATTTAAAGCCTGCTTTCAGGCTCAAATATATGTCTACTTTTTCTTTTAAGTTTTTTTGTCTAGCATCTTGGACTTCCCACATGGCTCAGTGGTAAATAATCTGCCTGCTAATGCAGGAAACTCCGGTTTGATCCTTGGGTCGGAAAGATCCTTTGGAGAAGGAAATGGCAACCCATTCTGGTAGTCTTGCCCGGTAGTCTTGCCTGGGAAATACCATGGATAGAGGAGCCTGGCGGGCTACAGTTCATGGGGTTGCAAAAGAGTCAGCCATGACTGAACACTGAAAACAAACAATCTTTTGGTATGTTTGAAACGGGAGATTTCATTTCCACATGAGTTCATTGTGCCATCTTGTCCCATAGTTGACATCTCCACACTGCCACTCATTCCATCTGTATTTCTATGTCTAAAGTATATCCTTCAAAGTTCATTGAACTTCAGTGTGTTTCTTTTATCTCCATCTCCTGCATATCCTTGTTAAGATTACATATACTGACTAATGACACTGAGGTCAAAATGTGCAGCCAGCCCCTCACACCATGTTTATGATTTCAAAGTTTACTTGACAGAAACAGTTTAGCATATAGCTGGAAGTTTATTCTAATGAGTCACAAGGCGATTTGTGTGGAGTCGTGGATTTGACTTTCCATTGGTAAAGATTATATTCCTTCTTTATATATTTCAGGTATCCTGGGAAAGGACTTTGTAGTGATGAAATGAAATCCATGTTTTATGGCCAGATGAGAGTAATTTAAATATAAAACTTTTCTTTGCCCACTTTGGCATTCTCTCTTCCCTTTAGTATTTGTTGTGCATCTACATTAACCAGACCTCCTAAGGAGAGAGTATTCCTTCTTAATCTTGTAAAGGGTCACTGGCCCATGACCCACTGCTTGCTTTATTGTACATCTGGACTGTGTAAACTGTAAATGATATATCACTTGATGTATAACTCTTTGTCTCAAAAACTTATATAATTGTATTTTCTTATATAATTGAGTTTTCTGAAAAAAAAAAAAAGTCTCTTCAGGCTGGCTGGAATAAAATTTTCCATTTCTTTCTTGGTTTGACTACTGATTTTTTTTTTTTTTCCATTGACAGTAGGTTCCTAAAACCCAGGTCCACTATCTCTTTGCTTTCCCTTTTTCCCTGCCAGAGATCACGCCAGCCTCTTCAACCCTACTTTTAGGCTGCCCACCTACTTCTCAGTTATCAGGAGTGGATGGAGATCAGAGGCCCTACGAGGGCTTTTGCAGTGGACAGGAAAAAGAGGTCTCTTCCTTGAAATGAGGAAGCCCTAGGGTGAGGACAGAGAAGGCAATGGCCCTCCGCTCCAGTATCCTTGCCTGGAGAATCCCATCAACGGAGGAGCCTGGTAGGCTGCAGTCCATGGGGTCGCGAAGAGTCGGACACAACCGAGCGACTTCACTACTTTTCACTTTCACGCATTGGAGAAGGAAATGGCAACCCACTCCAGTGTTCTTGCCTGGAGAATCCCAGGGACGGGGGAGCCTGGTGGGCTGCCGTCTGTGGGGTCGCACAGAGTCGGACACGACTGAAGCGACTTAGCAGCATCAGCAGCAGGCTGAGCACAATAAGGCCTGAGAACAGGAAACAAATTATTTCCATCCACGTTAGCCCTGGTCGCCCTCTCAACAACAGCCAATTGGAAGACAGAGTTTCCAGAACTGGAAGAGCCAATCAGATCGCAGCCAGGCGGCCCTTGTCCTCTTAGGGGTTTACCTCAATTTCCTGCTGAAGAAGCTCCAGATCAGTACCAACGATCCTTATCTTGCTCCCTGGGCTTTTTTCTTTACATGCCTGTCTCCTTCTCTTTAAGCGGTAAGTTTTGAGCACCTCATACACCGCCCTTTCTTCCTCCGCCGAAACTCATAGAATTTCAGAGTCGTGAAAGAAACCTTAGCATCAAGGTCAAAGGTCTTGTTTTACAGATGGTCAGAAAAGCAGAGTGTTATCTCTACTGTCTTACCTGCGTGAGCTTTGCAGAAACTCCCATCATTCGGTATCTGTAAATTTTCATCAGTTTTTGGGTCTCAGTGTAAGCTTCATCTGAGAGCAAGGGCGACATCTTGATGGGAAGAGATGATGATAACAGGTCTCCTGTGTGACGAATACAGGAGAAAACACCGGGATGCTCCGTGTGTAATGGGTTTTCAATCAGTTCAGGACATCTTTGTAAATATCTTTGTAAGGGCATCAGGGAGACAAGAGAAAGGAGACCCATTTTAAGAGCAGGTGCTGCCAGTACTCTGGAAGAGCATTCTTGGGTGAATCATTAAATGATGTCCTGTGTGCCAGTGATGTTAAGAGTTAGGGAAGTAGGATTCTTGGCAAGTGCCTGCACCTCCCGCACCTCACCTGGGCAATAATAATGGTGCAACAAACATAGGAGTATGTGTATCTTTTCTAATTAGTGTTTTCTTTTTCTTCAGGTAAATACCTGGAAGTGGAATTGCTAGATCATATGGTAGTTCTATTTTTAGTTTTCTTTGAGGAACCTCCATACTGTTCTCCATAGTGCCTGCACCAGTTTACATTCCCAACAAGAGTGCGTGAGGGTTCCATTTTCTCCACATCCTCCCCAGCACTTGTATCTTGTCTTTTGGATAGCAGGCGTGAAGTGGTATCTCTTTGTGGTCTTGATTTGAATTTCCCTGATGATTAGTAATGTCAAGCATCTTTTCATGTATCTGTTGGCCATCTGTATGTCATCTTTGGAAAAATGTCTATTCAGGTCCTCTGCCCATTTTTTAAACGTGTTATTTTTCTTTTGATGTGAGCTATATGAGTTCTTTGTAATTAACCCCCTACGAGATATATTATTTGCAAATATCTTCTCCCATTCCATTGATTTGATTTTAGCACTAGCTTTAACTTTCAGGAGTTTTTGTTCTTTGTTACTCTTTCATAGCATCTGTTATTATTTTAAGTGTGCAGTTTTCTCACTCTGTGTGTGTGTGCACACATATGGATGCATGTTCTCTCCTGTTCCCTGAAGTAACTGTTTCCTTTAGGGTCTGTTGTTTCAATCTTTATGTTGAAAGCTTCTTCAACTGTCTGGGAGAATCTTGACTGTGTATATTTAAGAATGAGGTGGATATGAGCTCTCTGTACTGGGTGAGACTTGTCCCTGGGCCAAGATGATGGGACAGGAATGCTGATATTCTGAATGGAAGGATGCAGGATATTTTCTGTGGAGCCAGCGAATTTATTTAGTGAATAACATTTCAGTGTTTAATGTGTATAAACATCTTGGGAAGTTCTACATGTTGTTCCTCCTGTCACACCCTCACTCTTGAAGTAGGTACCTGACTGTAAGGCATGCTGGTAGGAGGGAGGGATCACTGTTTTCATATGTGGATTCTTGGCCCTGTGTTGCCCTCCTGACTCAGTGGTTCCTGATACTTCCTGTCTGCATCCTTCTAGTGTTGTGTAGGGTTAATTGGCTTCTTCCTTGGCTATGTCTCTCACCCTCTACAGTTCCTTCTACTTTTCCTTATCAAGTATCATTCCCCCATCACCTTTCTATGTCCTGGATTTTTTTTTTTTTTCTAATTTCTCACTGATGGTTCTTATCCCATTCTTCTGTTTAGATCTTTATGGCTCTTTTTATTTCTTAGGTGTTATTTTAACAAGATCTTAAGAGAGTGAGATGATAAATCAATGTTTTTAGTCTCCCAAATATAACCAGACAATTCTATATCGCTGCTTTATAATTCTTACCATTAAAAACAACTAAAAGACCATCATGAATTAACGGGTTTATTCATGCAAGAAATACTAGGCATTCATTAAAAATGATGTGACTGCATTTTGGCATCAATAACTAGGCAAGATGAGTATGGGAAAAAGGCAAGTTACAAAGCACTGAGTTATAGAAATATAAATTAGATACATACATGTGACTAAGGGGAGAGGGAAGCCCAGTTATAACAATGGTTAAATCTGAGAGGTAATAGCCAAAGTTATTTATTTTTTTAATTTCTTTAGACATCTCTGTATCTTCTGAACTTTAGAACAATTCAGTTCAGTTCAGTTAGTTTCTAGTCTAGATCCCAACTCTTTGGGATCCCATGGACTGCAGCACACCAGGCTTCCCTGTCCATCACCAACTCCCAGAGCTTGCTCAAACTCATGTCCATTGAGTCGGTGATGCCATCCAACCATCTCATCCTCTGTCATCTCCTTCTCCTCCTGCCTTCAATCTTTCCCAGCATCAGAGTCTTTTCCAGTGAGTCAGTTCTTTGAATCAGTTGGCCAGAGTATTGGAGCTTCAGTTTCAGCATCAGTCCTTCCAATGAACATTCAGGACTGATTTCCTTTAGGATTGACTGTTTTGATCTCCTTGCAGTCCGAGGGACTCTCAAGAGTCTTCTCTAACACCACAGTTCAAAAACATCTATTCTTTGGCGCTCAGCCTTCTTTATGATCCAACTCTCACATGCATACATGGCAACTGGAAAAACCATAGCATGTTTTTAATAACCAGAATATATGTAAGTCTATTTTTGAAATAATGACTATCTGGGTACATACAGTTTTGTGTACATTTTGACTTCCTTAAGCTAGGTACCCATATTTAAGTTATTTGTCCAGGAGAACACATTCCTTGAAGTTTTTAATCCATCTTTTCAAATTTCCTTTCCAGAGAGGATGCAAGTACATATTTGCAGCAGTATTTGACAGTGCTGCTTTCCCAGACCCATACCAGAGCCAAGGAATGATGGGTCCTTGGTACAAACTGGTATTTGTACATTTTCCAGAGTTTTCCTTTGCTTTTAGCTCTTTTTATGTCACCATGTTTTTTTTTTTTTTTTTTTTTTTTGGTCTGTCTGATCTATTTTCTTTTTTAAAAATAATTTTATTTATTTATTTATTTTTGGCTGTGCTGGGTCTTCATTGTGCGTGGGACTTTTCTCTAGTTGCTGCAAGCAAGGGCTACTCTTTAGTGCAGTGTGCGGGGTTCCCATTGCCTTGGTTTCTCATGCTGCGGAGCATGGGTTCTAGGTGTGGGGCTTCAGTAGTTGCAGCACGCGGGCTGGATAGTTGCAGTTCCCGGGCTCTGGCACAGGCTCAGTAGTTGTGCTGCACAGGCTTAGTTGCTCCACAGCACGTGGAATCTTCCCAGACCAGGGATCAAACCCATGTCTCCTGTATTGACAGGCGAATTCTTTGCCACTGAGCCACCATGGAAGCCCTGGTCTACTTTCTTATGAGTAGTTATCAAAAGAACCACATTAATATTTGGAGCCCTTCTCTACTGAGTCCATAAAAATGTAACAACTAAAACAAATTCCTGAACTCAGTTCATTAGATTTCAAAATGTTTTCCCCCTGGTTGAGGCAGTATAGGGAGGGAACTAGGAATTTGGGACTTGAAGTCAGATTGCCTGAGCTCTAATTCCAGCTCTACAACAACTTAACCATCTGTTAAGGTGGTCAATGAACTAAACTCATTCCCTCATCTGTCTAATAAGGACTGTGTGAAACTATCCATACAAGCATGTGGCACAGTGCTGGTACATAACAAACACTTGTTGTGTTGTTTAGTTGCTAAGTGGTGTCTGACTCTTTGCAACCCCGTGGACTATATAGCCCGCCAGGCTCCTCTGTCCATGGGATTCTCCAGGCAAGAATACTGGAGTGGGTTGCCATTTCCTTCTCCAGAGGATCTTCTCAACCCAGGGATCGAACCTGTGTCTCCTGCATTGGCAGGCAGATTCTTTACCACTGAACCACAAGGGAAGCTCTTAAGTTATGTTTATTATTGTTATCATTGTGACCTTATAATGCTATGGCCTGAATGTATTCCCCTGCCAAATTTATATATGAAGCCATAATCCCCCAATGTGATAGTATTTGGAGGTGGGACCATTGGGAAATAATAAAGTTTAGAGGAGATCTTGAAAGTGGGGCCCTTGTGGTGGGATTAGTGCCCTTATAAGAAGAGAAACCAAAAAAAAGAAGAGAAACCAAAGAGTTCTCCCCCCACCCCGTTAGTGTGAGGAAATAGCAATGACAAGAAGACAGTCATCTGAAAGCCAGGACAAGAGCCCTCAGCAGGCCTCCACTGTGCTGATACCCTGATCTCAGACTTCTTGCCATAAGTACTGAAAGAAAAACTGTCAGGCTAGAATTCTTTTTTTTTTTTAGTTCGACCACTTTATTGCTACCAATCCATCTCCCTCTCTCGTGCACACATGCTCAGTCATGTAACCCCATGGACTGCAGCCCGCCAGGCTCCTCTGTCCATAGACTTTTCCAGGCAAGAATACTGGAGTGGGTGGCCATTTCCTTCTCCAAAGCTAGAATTCTTTACCAATTCTATAGCTTCTTTCAAAAACAAAAAATGAAATACAGACTTTTTTAGGCCTATTAAAGCTAAAAGAATTCATCAGCAGCAGACCGTCCCTGCAAGAAATATTAAAAGAAGCCATTCAGGCAGAGGGAAAATAGCACCAGATGGAAACCTAGATCTACTCAAAGAAATGAAACACCTCTGCAATGATAACTACATGGATGGGTATGTTTTCTCAAGCAGAACAACCTGTTCTTAGGAAGAGCTAGTCTGTTCTTGTGACACCACAGAACTGAAACAGAGTTAAGATACTATATTTTTCCAATTTCTGCTTGGGATTAGACATGGGTTGTTTCCTCCTGTAGTATAACTTCCTTGACTGAGAGAAAACATTTGGAAAGTCATCTCTGTGACTTTAGCCAAAAGTTTGTTAGTGATTATCCATACCTTCACTAACTTGGAGTGTACAAAGCAGTAGGAGGCAAATTGTTTTCTTAATTTGCCTTCAGTGTTTCACCTCGTTTGTTTCTATGGTTATGAAATGAACAAATTCGCTCTTCACTTTGAGATACAAAATTTAGAACACTAGTTCACCAAAAGTTTTAAAAATAAGGTGAACTTGTGATTTGTGAATTGTATAAGTATCAGAATTAAAAGCAAAATTTTTTGCTTAAACTACCACTTAGAAGCAAATAGACTGTATACATGTACTATGGATTCCTTTATTGATCCCATAATTGTCTTTTTCAAGATTTTCATAGGATTCTCCATTTCAGCCTCACATATGGCTTTACTGCTTACTTTCCAAACTTCAGAGTGATCATTTCTCATCTATATGTGTCTTCATTGTATGTTTGAAACATTGAATGTTTCATTTAGGATTACATACAGATAAAAACTCATTATCTTTTGAGGAGATCACATTATGACAATGATCCGTGATAAAACAGTATTTTAGAGGAAGGATGGTTCTCTTTTGTTATAGCCTGTTTATTGGTTGGGCAACCAACCATTTAGCATTACACTGGAGGAGGAACCAGCCGCGGGGCAGGGAGAGTGACATAAACCAGGGCAAGGGATAGATAGGTGCTCTGTGCTTTTCCTAGGCTGTGGGAGGGCTCAGTTGGTGAAACACCACCTTCTTATCCAGATGCTATGAGAGAAGCCCCACCTGGCCACTGGGGAAGTTAGGAATGATTATAAAAGACAAGAACAACGTTGTTGGTGATCTTCCTGATTTGAAGATCTCTAAATGTATTCTCACAGGATGACCTTGAATAAAGGTGAGAGAAGGAGCGTTATGTGTACTAAAACAGAAGTGAAACCTCATAAAGACGTCTGTTCTGTTCTCTCAGTAGCCTATCAGCCAAGCAAACCAGTTCCTCTTTTACTCGTGGGGTGAACTGTGAGAACATCGGTAGTCTGGTCTTGATTGTGCCTTTTGAACCTTGAAAAAGACCCCTTAAAATCATTCTCTCTAAAATGCTTACCTGTCCTTGCATTGAGAGCATCGAATCAATTAATGATACAGCATTTTGAAAGAGTATGAAGTGAACATGAGTAAAGAACTAGGGTGGAAGAAACCTTAACTTGTTTCATTCGGGAAGGGAGATTTAATCAGGACAACCCAATTAAGAGGATTCTCATGTATCTTTACCTCAATCTGTCTTTTATGTCCCCATCTTTTTATTCTGCCTGCCGCTGCCTCAGTTCACAGTCATCTCTTAATTATTCTTGTGTTCTCACCCAGCCACCCCAAAAACCTACTTCTCTATTATCCTTCAAACTGGCCACTAGTTATTCTCTAAAACTTATCTCCACTCAGATTCTATCCGTGATATTTAAGGTCTCTTGCAATGTACTTTTCAGGGTTGTTTTAAACATTAACTTTGTAATGTCTGACACATAGAATTCCGTATATCTGGCGTAGTGAAATAATAACAACAACAACAGTAGCTATAGGCTAAAAATTCATTTAAATTCATTTCCTAGACTGAGGACCATCAGTTTCAGTATCTAAAAGAGAATACCTGCACAAAAACCATTCTTATAAATCCAGAGAAATCATGCTTTTGAAGGCAGCCTAGTGGATGGGGCAGAAGCCGAGACACATGTGACACGTGTGATACAGTCCCAGACTGTAACCTCCAAGAGAGGTGGGACCACATGTTTTATTTGTTTTGCCTTCTACTTTTTCTTCTCCTACTATATTAGTGAGGAGGTTCCCTTATGTCTTCAGCAGATAAAGAATCCCCCTGCAATGCATGAGACACGGGTAGCATCCCTGGGTTGGGAGGATCCCCTGGAGGAGGGCATGGCAACCCATTCCAGTATTCTTCCCTGGAGAATCCCATGGACAGAGGAGCCTGGCAGGCTATGGTCCATGGGGTTGCAGAAGAGTCACACATGACTGAGCGCGTGCACACACACACACACACACACTGTACTAGTGAAGGAAAACCAGACCTTGTCACCTCAAAATATGCCACTGTGGTATGTGGATGATGTTGAATTAAAGGCAAGAGGAAACAGCAGGTATGAGAAGAACACTCTGACCCTCCTTTTCTTTCTGAAAGCTGGAGCTAAAACTCCCACATGAAAAGTACTTTCCCTGTACCAGGAGGAAGGAAGACATTCTTGCCACCAGAGGTGGGGAATCTGGGGTGGAGAAAACTTTGTTAAACCAACCCTTATCTTCCTAGTTACTTCTTGAACAGGAAGAATTCACTTTTCCCCCTGTGTGAGTCTCCTTTACTCTCGCACTAGTACCACATTCACAAAACTCCGACACCAGACTGTGTGGAGTTTTGCCCACACCAAGCAGTTGTGTGAAACCAGCTGCATGTCCTACAATTTGACTCAATTCTGACGCTGTCTAATGAGACAGCATCAGATCCCGCAGGTTAAGGGCTCAGCCCCACAAGACTGTCCCCCATGTCAGCTGTCAATCTCAAATACCAGGTCCCCAGGTTTCCTACAATTTCTGTCTGGCTTGCCTATAAATTGGCGCTTCCTATGTCCTCCCCTGACTCCAACTTGGATTCAATTAATTTTTATAATGGTTCATAAAACTCAGGAAAACAGTTTACTTACTGTTGTAAAAAAAATTAATAAACAGAAACTTTTACTAAGCAGAGTTGGGAAACCAGAAGGGGGAGCTCTTATGTCCTGTAAAGGTTGTCGTTCAGTTGCTAAGTTGTGTCCGACTCTTTGCGACCCCACGGCCTGCAGCACACCCGACTGGTCCTGTAATGGTATCTAAGCCTAATAGAAAGAAAGCAGGCTCTTCTTTCCTGGAAAGCAGTCAGCCAATGAAAAACCCTGGACTCTGCTTGCTCTAGCCCTCTGAACTTCCTTTTCTTCCCAATAAAAGCATTCTCTTTCCCTTGCCTGTTGGGGACAGGCATGTGGCTCTACCAGGGTTGCAGACCTTGGATTGCAGTTCTCTGCTGATCCCAAATAAACCCATCTTTGCCTGAGAAATACCTGGCAGTCTATTTGTTTCAAGTCATCACTGTGTATCAGTTTGTTAGGAAAGGATATGATGAAGGATACAGGTGAACATCCAGATGAAAGAGATGCAGGGCAAGGTATATGGGATAGGGCTGGGAGCTTCCATGCCCTCTCTGGACACCACTCTCTGAACACCTCCATGTGTTCACCAACTTATAAGCTTTGTGAACTCGATACTTCTGGAATTTTTAGGGAGGCTGCATCATGGGTCAGTAGGTATGATGTATCATTAACTCCATTTCTAGTCCTCCTCCCCTCTTTGAAGAATAGGAGGTGAGGCTAAAAATTTCAAGCTTTCCCTTTAGGGCCCTCCCCCATCTATCCAGCAGGGGATAGCTAAACCTCATGCAAAAAGCCACAGAACTTCTTGGCTCAAGACATCATTGGATAAATTTCAGAATGGAGTATCTGGAAATTGAGGGGGGAGTATCCCAGAAAGAAGGTATCTACAGAGAGGGGAATCCCCTAAATCTGCATATAAAATCCCTACTAATCCTTGGATAACTCTTTACTGCAACCCACTGGGTGAGACTCCAAGGAACCCAGTGGAAAGCAACAGCTGAAGGGGAGATATTTCAGCTGCTGTCAACTGCAAGGGAGATGGGATTTGTAGTTTGATTTCAACAACCTTAAAGGGGCTTGGTGAATCCCTTTGGATCGCCCACTGAAATCCCATAGGGGCTATTCCTTATGAGACTATGGGCTAGGACTAAGGAATACACCCTAATAAAAATGGTGAAACTTAGACTTGCCATAATAGAGGGTTAAACCAGAACTCCACAAGCTTGAAATCAAGTCCAAGCTATTAATTTGACAGCTTGCTAATATAAAAATCAATATTCTTCAGGGCAAGAGAAAAGAATACAGAATCTGTACAATGTATCATCTCCAGTGTCCATTATACACATTTTAAAAATCCTAGACATGCAAAAAAAAAAAGGAAAACATAAAATCATTAGAAAAACTAGACAATGACAGTATATACCCACACCACCCAAATGTGGGGGGCAGAAAAACCTTTAAGCATTTATTTTAAATATCTACAAAAAACTTTAAGCAAAAAACAGTAATAATGAATAAATAGAGAATCTTAGAGAAAGGAAAATTATATTTAAAATAATATTCTAAAACTGAAAAGAAAACAAATGAGTTTATTAACAGTAAGTCAAGGTTGTCAGAAGAAAGAGTCAGTGAAATTAAAGAAATACCAAGAGACATCTCAGTCAAAAGATTGAGAATAAAGATTGAAAAAAAAAATGACATATCAAACAGCATCAAGGTGATGATATTAATTGGAGTTTAAAATGAGAGGAGAGGGAAAACAAGGCAGAAAAATGTCAAGAAATAATGGCAAAAAATCCCTGAATTTGGTAAAAACAAAAATGTATGTATTCAAAAATCTCAAAAAAAAAAAAATAAATAAAATAAAATAAAAAATCTCAAGGCACTACAATGAGTTATATATAAAGACAACCATTCCTAGGTACAGTCGCAGCCATGCTCCTGAAAACAAATATGAAATCTGAATAGCAAAGATAAATAGTACATGACGTGCTGGAGTTATCTTTAATAACTTAATAATAGTTGTCTTTCACTTCTCACCGGAAACTATCAAGGTCAGAAGACAGTGGGGGCAAATCTTCAAACTGCTGAAAGCAAAAATTAATACAGAATTCAATATCCAATAGTATCAAGGAAGATGAAATACAGTTACTCTCAGATAAAATAATTCATCTAGGAGAATTCATCACCAGCAGATGTGCACCACAAGAAATGCTGAAGGAAATTCTTCAGGCTAAAGGGAAATGATATCAGGGAAAATCTTAGACTTTCAAGAATGAATGAAGAGGATCAGAAATGGTAAATATCTGGGTAAATATGAAAGACTTTTCTTCCTGCTTTCTTTAAAATACAGGACAGTTTAAAGCAAAAATTATGACATTATCTTGTGGAGATTATAATGTGTGTAGATGTGATGCGTATAACAAATAGAGGATTGTAGTAAATGGACCTGTTTGGTTACAATGCTTCTATATTTTATGTAAAGTCATACAATATCATCACTAAGTAGACTGTGGAAATTTAAATAGTTACACTATAATACTGGAGAAACTACTAAAAATTAATATATACAGAGAGGTACAGCTGTCAATACATAAAATTAAATTCTTTTAAAAAAAAAGTTGAATATGCCCAAAGAAGTGAGGATAGGGAAAGGAAAGGAACAACTATCAGAAGGGAAAAAAACAAATACTATATCAAAATCCAACCATATCAATTATTACATTAAATATCTATGGAACAAATGGTTCAGTTTTAAAGGCAGAGATTGCCAAAATGAATAAAAAAGTGAGACTTAACTATATTCTGTCTAGGAGAGATATACTTTTTTTTTTTTTTTTTTGAGATGTACTTTAAAAAAGATACAGATAGATTAAAAGTGAATGATAAAAGATACAACTACAAATAGTGAGCATAATATCAGAGAAAGTGAAAGTCACTCAGTCGTGTCTGACTCTGCTGTATAGTCCATGGACTTCTCCAGGCCAGAATACTGGAGTGAGGAGTGAGTAGATCCCTTCTCCAGCGGATCTTCCCGACCCAGGAATTGAACCGGGGTCTCCTGTATTGCAGGCGGATTCTTTACCAACTGAGCTACTAGGGAAGCCCCTTCAGATAGAATAGACCTCAAAGCAAAATTTATTAGCAGAGAAAGGAGCAACATGCGTAAGTGATCTTGTGTGTTAGTCCCTCAGTCATGTCTGACTCTTTGCCACCCCATGGACTGTAGCTTGCCAGGCTCCTCCATCCATGGAATTCTCCAGGTAAGAATACTGGAGTGGGTTGCCATTTCCTCCTTCAGGGGATTTCCTGACCCAGCGATTGACCCTGGGTCTCCCATATTGCAGGCAGACTCTTTACAGTTGGAGCCACGAGAGAAGCCCATGCGTGACCATGAAGGGTCAATTCATCAGAAAGACATAACAATAGTCAAGTAATAATGGAATTTTAACATCCACTAGGCAAAACTGGACAGAATTGAAGGGAGAAATGGACAGTCTCACAATCATAGTTGAAAGTTTTATTATCCCTCAATTAATTTAAAATCTACACAAGAAGTCAGTAAAAACACAGACTATCTGAGCAACATTGTCAATCACCTTGACCTAGCTAATATTTACCATACCCTGAATGTATAATGAACATTTTCAAGTGCATGTAGTATATTCACCAATGTAGACCATATGTTAGTCAATAAAACCAAGTATCAACAAATTAAAAGGAACTGAAATCTGTATGGAGTTTGTTCTCAGGGCATTTGGGTACCCTGGAGGCCAGTAAGGGAAGAAAGGTAGGTCTAGAGAGCAGGTACAAATGGCAGTCCCAGCAGAAGCGGGTGCGGGGTGGGGGCTGAACACCAGGAGGAGGGGAGAGAGGTGCCTGAGGGCACCAGTTACCCACTCCCGGCTCCAGCCTTTCAGTTTCTGGCTGCTGCCTGTTCCCAGAGCTGCCAGGAGCGGGGAGGGCTGCCATCAGATTGGTGCAGGCGGTGATGCTCAGAACAGGGCCCCAGGGCTTCCTACTTGGCTCCCTTATCTGTTTCAGAGCGGACAGCTAGCCTTCCCTTCTCTGGCCACAGAAGGAGAGCACCTAGCAAGGAACAGACGTGACTGCTGCAAGGTGAGCTGCTCGAGCTGGGGGCTAGGATTCAGGTGGGATCACTGGGCCAAGAGGGAGGGGATGACCAAAGGCTTTTAAGGGAAGGAAGGGGCAGCCCCAGGGTGTGCTGGGGGCTTAAAGGAAGGGCCTGCTCTGCCCAGTGGGGAGCCTCTGACTGGAGATGACTGGCTGAGAGCAATGACCCCAGAAACTTGCTTCCCACAGAGGGACCTTTGTCCAGGGCTAGACCAAAGGGGGACAGGAGAGGCTAGAAATTCAGGCCAGACCACAGCCACACCACCAAGGGCTACCACAAGCCCTGTGCCCAGTGGTAGGACCCCACTGAGAGGTCCTTCAGGGATCTCTGGGGGAAGGGCAGGGCCCAGGGCCCCAAGGACACTACCTGTCACCCCCACACCCAGCTGCAGGGCCACTCTCACAACTGGTCCTCTGAAACTCTCCATCAGGGTGAGGGGAGAAAGAGCTCAGGTCCCCAGCAAGAAGCCCCAGTGTGGTGGGCAGCATTGCAAGGCCAGGTGCCCAGAGAGTGGGACAGTCTGTCCCTGGGGCTCTTGCTCTTTACTCCTTTTCTTACAAAGAGAGTGGTGGCTTGGCTCAATGAAAGCCGAGGGGAAGGTCAGGAAGAACACAGGGGGTCAGTAATTCCTGGTGATGGGGTCTGGGGAAGGGGGTGCTTGTCTGCCAGCAGTGTGAGAGAGGCAGTCCTGTACAGTGTTTAAGGTCTTGGGCAATGGAACCAGACCCACCTGGGCTTGAATCCTCATTCCTCCACTTACTAGTTTGGAACCCTGGCAACCTCTCCAAGCGTTTCCCTTTCTGTTAAATTAGAAAGATAACAACAGTACCCATTTCATGACATTACTGTTAGGGCTAAATGGCGTTTTAGCACAGAAACATTATCTCAAAGTTTCTGGCAATAAACGTTATCATTACGGATGAAGCCCCATGTGTGGACCTAGATCCCCTACCTGAAGGGGCAGCTCCTCATCTGGACCCTGACTCAAGTCCAGGGGCCCAGCTGGTGGTGGCCAAAGCACCTCATCACCCAGGTCACCACTGGGGAACTTTTCAGAGGAGGAGTCAGGGGTAGGGCCTGCTCTCCAGAGCCTTTCCAACTGGGCGACTTCCTGAGCGCTCTGGGGCAGGGGTCACAGGGAGGTAGCCCGACTCTGAGGGCCCATTGTTTTTCTCCACTGAGCTGAGACAGACGCTTTCTCCCCACCCCTCCTCCCTTGATGCCCAACTCTGCTTGCTCAGATGAAGACTGAAGATAAACAAACTGCTGCCGGACTGGCCTTGTCTTGCTCACAAAGAGCTCTCAGTGCCTCACAATGGTCCTTTGATGCGCAGTCTTCCAGGCTTATTATCCCCAGTTCACAGATGAGGAAGTTGAGGCCCAGAGGGAGGGAATGGCTTATCTGATGTCCTATACCGAGAAGTGGCACTGCCCAGACTCAGCCTCCTAGTCCTGTATCCAGTACTACAACAGACTCACGGGCACAACAAATGCACAGCCATGCATCAACACACACATAGACAGCTCCCCATGTAAACGGCGCAACCTGAGTGGGGAGAGGTGAGAGGGGCGGTGGTTTGGACCTTCACTCCTTAGGAGCCAGGGGGTGACAGCTGTTTTTGTTTTTTTTTCCCCCTCCCTAGATGAGCTTCACATCCCAGGTGACTGGAGCAGAAGTCCTCAGCTTGTCTGTCTTACCTTTTCTCCAGGTCGGATTCCTGCTGCCCTAGCAGGGACCAGGACAGTCCACTCTCACCCACAGCTATGATCTCTGCTTGGCCTGATGGGTATGGGGGGAGTGGGAAGCAAGAGAGGCTGCTGGTGGATTGCAGGAGAATGTGACCAAAGAGTTGTTCACATGACTGGGTCCTCCCTGTGGTCTCCTGAGGTCAAGAGAGCTGGGAGAGAGGAGCCCAAGGTCACCAGTCGTCCCAAGTTTTCCTGGGTTCCTGGGATGCTGGGTTTTCGATTTTAGAACCTGCAAGGTCCCACACAAACTGCGATGAGTTGGTCCCCTGAGTCTTTTCACAGTTCCCAGTTCGGGAAAATGAGATTCGCTCTGTAATACACAGAGGAGAGGGAGACTATGGAGTGGGGCCAGGGGCGAAGGGGAGGGTCCGGGACAGGAGAGGCAGGCCCTGCTTTCACCTCCTTTTCCAGGCTCTCTCTGAGACCAAAGCCCAGGCTCAATTTCAGCAGGCTATCCTCCCAAGTCCCCAAAGCCCTTTGTTCCCAGTAAAGATAGGAGAAACCTGCTCTGAAGGTACTGCTCCCTTCCACATAGAGAAAAAGAAGGTACCAGGTGACTGATGTTTAGGTCGAAGGGCACAAGAAGCAGACCTACATTAAGCTGTGTGCACTCCAGCAACACATAACATGTGAACCTGTTTTTTTTTTTTTTTTAATTGGAATATAATTGCTTTACAATGTGTTAGCTTCTGCTGTACAGTGAAGTGAATCAGCTATAAATATACATATATCCCCTCCCTCTTGACTTCACTGCCCCCTAGGCCCTCCCCACCCCACCCTTCTAAGTCATCACAGAGCACTGAGCTGATCTTCCTGTTTTATAGCAGGTTTCCACTAGCTTTCTGTCTTACACATGATAGTGTAGCCAGGACGTGGAAACCACCTAAATGTCCGACAGATGAATGTGAACCTGTGTTTTGTCTTTTTTTTTTTTTTTTTTTTTTTAATCCTGAAAATACAGATACTGTGCCCACCTTGTGGGACTGTATTAAGCATCAGATGAGTAGCTGCTTAGTAGATGTTGATGGCTGAGGCTGTGGAGGGGACTTTCTCTCCTAGACTTGGGAGGAGATGCCTGTCTTGGGTCCAGATCTCACCTGGGTTTCTGTTTCTGTTTCTTTAGGACTTCAGTTCATCTCAGGTAGGCAAGCTCCTTGTGTTGCCTCCAGGGAGTGGAAATATAGGAGATGAGTGGGAAAGGGGATCTTGATGAGGGGATGGGCATTGGCGTGAGGTGGGGGGGTGGGGGTAGGAGGGGGAGGATAGGGCAAGGCTGGAATTTGAGATGAGATGAAAACAGTTCAGGAGTTCTCAATGGCTGGAAGTTGAAGGCTGGCTCAGGGCAGAACTCACTCACGATGCCCAGGCCTCTGAAGTTCCTCAGCACAGGGAGGCAGGTGTGGGGTAGGCAAGACCTTCACCCAGGGCTTAGCCTCAAGCCAGGTCTGCCTGAGCCCTGGGTGGCCCATCTGACACAATGAACAGTAGAAGGAACCAACTTCTCTTTCATCCTGGCCTTCAGTCTCCCTGTGGTCTGGTCCATTTTTCCTCCCAGGCCATGACAGGGGCAGTCAGCACCATTAAGTTTTTCATCTCTGAGGCTTTCCTGGGTCAGCACTTCGAGGCTGTGGAGTTGGAGGGCAGTGAACCTGAGCCAGGAGACCTCTTCCTATTCAGGCTGATGTCCCCCACTGGACGCTGGTGCGGGGCCCACGTTGGTGTGTATTGCGGCCACGGAGAGATCATCCACTTTGAGGGTGAGAGGACAGGCCTTGGGCTTGGAACAGAGGTTGCCCATCAAGCCCGCTCCACCAGTGGGTGGGCCTCACAGGGACGAAGGCTGCCACCCCCCAGCTCATGGTGCATGTCTCCGAAAGAAGTCGCTTGGGCATCCAGGGCATGGGGCTCTGGGCCGCACGATCCTGGGAGATGGGGGTGTGGGCGGGAGCTTGGGGCTGGAGTCACAGGACCGAACCCAGCTCTGATCGCATTTGACCCGTGATCCTTGCAGGCAAGAACCCTCGTGGCCAAAGGCCGAACCTGTTTCTCGGCTCCTGCGAAGGTGTTGTATCCAAACAAGGGCAGCGCCCGATGCAGCGCTCCCGCTTGCTTTGGCGGGTGCTACGTAGACGCAGTGGCATTGACCGCATAGCGCTGGAGCGCCGAGTGCGCGAAGCCATGGACGCCGACCCGCCTCCCTATCACCCCACATGCAGCAACTGCGTGCACTTTGCTCTGCAACTGCTGGGTCCAGAGCCCAACCTGGACCCCTACAAGTAGTCCGGAGTCCCATGATTTCGGTGAGCACGGCCCAGCTACCCACATAGGACCCCAAGTCTAGAGCCGGTTAACAACTGTGGCTAAACTATGAGCTTCTGAAAAGTTTAGGCCCTCTCTCCCCACCGAGGCTGCGTTACTCAAAATGGAGATCTACTTTACTCTGGCATAACCAAAGCCCCCACAAGCAAACTAGGCCTGCTAATTCATCAAGGTTCTACTCCTCAGAAACTCTTTTGGGCCCACTCCAGAAAGATCCCATCTCACAGATGACAGGCACATCTATTTACTTCAGCCTCCTTCAGCCAGGTGCTACGGTGGTTCTGGTCAACCCCCATTCCCATTCTTCAGCCAGGTGCTGCGGTAGTCCTGGTCAACCCCCATTCCCATTTTCCAATGGAACCTACCTAAGAAGCCAAGCCCTACCCTTCCGGCCCGCCATTTCCACCGAGACCCTCCAATTCTGGTTCTGGAGACACCGGTATCCTATAGATCAAGACTCAGTCCTATGGCCCCTTCCACATTACGAATCCAGCCCTCACCTCCCGAAAAGTGAAATGCAGTGAAATGCAGTCAGTCCTGTCGGACTCTTTCTCAGTTCTGTCGTACTCTTTGTGACCCCATGGACTGTAGCCCACCAGGCTCCTCTGTCCATGGGAGTCTCCAGGCAAGAATACTGGAGTAGGTTGCCATTCCCTTCTCCAGGGGATGTTCCTGACCCAAGATCGAAGCCAGGTCTCTGCATTGCAGGCAGATTCTTTACCGTCAGAGCCACCACGGAAGCCCAGGCAAAAGACCAACCCCCCACCCTCACCCCGCCCACTCAACTTGATGTCCTAACTCTACTGGAACCCACCCCCTTCCCCCGGCCCAATCACTACTTTCTCTCTAGATCCAGGCTGCCTTCTCTGGAGGTACCTTGGACCTTGGGGGAGGAGCTGGAGGCCTCATAGGATCCGAAAGTCCTGGCAGTGACACCATACCCAAACCCAACCTCCTCCCTTCCCCTTCTTTCCTAGGTTTCCGTGGATGTGGACTTGACCGTGGACTAGCCGTGACCTCAGGCACTCCTGGTGGGCAAGGGGCTTCAGAAATGATCATTAAACTATCTTCCGAAGCCAAATTCGAGGTTCACCATTCCCTCTATTCAGTCCCCATCTCTACATCTTCATCCTCGGCGCTCTTGGACCAAAGTTCCTTAAATTCCATCATCTCTAGGAAGCTGTCGTGCACAGCTTTCTTTTACCCGCCCCTCTCCCAAGACCCAGCCTTTCTTTCCACAGCGTGGGTGAGAATCCGCGAAGTATCTGGCATGAGTGAACCTCCAAGAGACCGTCCCACCGAGACGAGGTGGTCAGGAGTGAGTAATGGCGTTCTGCATCTCCAGACGGCTGTCTCAACATCAGGCCAGCAACTCCACCCCAACCCCGCACGCCACCTCCCCACCCCCAGACCTGGAGGTGCAGGATCACTTTCAGAGGCTGGAACCTTCCGCACTTGGGGGGTGGAGGGATTTCCGAGGCATTGGGGCGGGGCCAGGCTTTGCTGCACCGCCCCTCCTGCTGCCTCCGCGGACACGCCCTCCGCTCCGCCGGAGCCTGTGCCTTTAAGATCTACCACGCGCTCGGCCCTGATTGATAAATCCGCGCGCTGCTGCCTCCGCCGCCGCAGATTGCGGCCTCTGCGGAGCCCCGGCAGCGCAGCAGACCTCGCCTGCACTGCCTGCGCGCTCCTCCTCGGTCCCTGCCGCATCCCGGCGGCGCCGCGTCCTCCCCAGCGAAGCCCTCTGCCCTGCTGCCCTATGTCGGCCGCCCCAGCCTACAACGAAGACAAAGGCGGCTCTGCCGGCTCCGGGGAGCCCGAGTATGGCCACGACCCGGCGAGCGGCGGCATTTTCTCCTCCGACTACAAGCGGTGAGGGAGCCGGGCGAGAGGGAGACTGGGCCCGGCCCGGCCTGGGAACATGCGCTGCGGTACCATGGACAGCGCCCAGGCCCGTCCGCGGCGGCCCGGGTGGCGCGGACCGGAATCCTGCACGGCCCCCTCCTGCCGTGGACACAGACCCTCGCGACCCCTGTCCCCGCTTCGCCCCCCGCCCCGCGAGGGGCCGGCCTGGGACCTGTGAGGGTGGGGGCGGAGGCTGGTGGGGGATGGGCCGGCCAGCTCCGTTTCTGAGAGACCAATCCTCCCGCCCCAGGTGTTTCTCCTGTTTGTGGGCTTGGATTACAGGGTCTCCGCCTTTTTTCGCTTGTGGCGAATTGACTCCGGAAGAACGCGGGGGAGGGGTCAGATCTGCGAGCTTGAGCCTGGAGGCCTGTCCAGGAAGACCCGTCCCGGAATAGATAGACTCAGGAGCTCCTAGGCCTGGCCGCTCCTACAAATCCGTTTCCCCCCATTCTGGTCCCCCTCTCCTCATCCCCGTCTCGCGTCTGGAGCTCCCACTCCTGCTGCCCACGTTGCCCCTATGATTCAACCCTTTCTTAACTTCCTACCTTTCCCTTCCACCTTTGGCTCAGTCCATCGTTCATTTGTTTATTTGTAAATTCTGAGACAAGCGTTGTTAAGGGCCTGCTGTTTCGAGTCTCGTCCTAGTCAGTGTGGATGCCGCCGTGAACAGTCTGAGTCCTCAAGCCCCTCTAGAGGTGGGCACAGGGAAGAGGCTGTGAGTGACTGTGCAGTGTGGTGGGGCTCTCAGAGGGGTGAGAGGAGCTGGTCCCTGGACCTGGAGAGAAGGGAGTGGGGGAGAGCCAAGGATGTTTCAGGCAGAACAAAGAGGTTTAGGCAAGGTGTGGAGGTGAAGGAGAGCCAGATCACAGGTTTTGTAGGTGCTAATACAGTGTGGCCAGAATCTCTGTCCAAGCCACTGGAATGGCCAGAACTGAAGGTAGAGAGATGCCAAGGTGGAGGGAGAGGGGCACAGGACCACTGAAGCTTTCTAAGCAGGCAATAGCAGATTTGCATTTTAGAAGGGTCCCAGGTGGAATTGTGAAGAAGAGATCGGAGGTGTGCTGGATTCAGCAGAAGACAGGTGAAGGGGTGTTAAAGTTGGAGGGGTGGGTGTGTTGGTGGCCTAGACTATGGGTGATGCCCAGGACTTGGGAGGCTCTTGAGATGGTAGAAGCCACAGACTTGATGATTACCTGGGGGGAAGGTAATAGGGGCTGGGAGAAGATGAGGATAATCTCAGGTTATTAGTTCTTGTATTAGATACGTGGTGGTACCAGACAGGGTAATTGGAAATAAAGATATTACAAGCAAATTTGTGGAGGTTAATGTTGAGCCTGGCTTTTGAGATGCTGAGATTGTAAACTCTGAGGTACAGTCTAGTAGGTAGCTGGATATTAGAATTTGGATTCCAAGAGATTATTAGTACACACACACACACACACACACACACACACACACACACACACACACATGTGCGTGTCCATCCATCAAAGCCACAGAAGAAAGTGAAGATAGCCAGATAACCTAGGGAGCATTTATAAAATGAATTCAAACAAAGCACAAGTAAGAACCCTGAAGACATGGAATAAGAGTGACCAGAGAGCAGGGGGAAAGTGTTTCAAAATAACTGAGAAAAAGTAAACTAAAGGCAGGAGGAAAAATAAAATGTTGTTTCAAGAAGGAAGCCATCAGCAGTGTCAATGCCCTCTGAGGTCAATTCAAACAAGGAAAAAAATCATGCCCACTGGTTTGACAAAGAGCAGGTCTGCCTCTTCCTGCTCCACTCCCCACCTCCACCCCTGAGAGACTAGTTCTGGCAAATTCAAAAGAGGAGGAGCTAGGTTAATTTTCTCCATCTTTCTTTGAGGAACAATTTTAAACATACAGAAAAGTTGAGTGAATAATACAATGAATATATGTATACCCTCCACCTAGATCCAATTCAGTCGTTGTTGCCATTCTGTGGTATTTGCTGATCTAACCATCTATCTATAAATATTTTTGGCTGACCCCTTTAAGTTGTAGACATCATGGCCATGGCCACTGAACCCTAAATTCTAATCAGCATCTGAAGCCAGATTAAAAGTGAATAGGAGAGTGAAGAGGAGGTAAATGAATAAAACACAGTGAATGAGAATTTCGCTTTGGAGAAGTATGACTGTAGGGACTTCCCTGGTAGTCCAGTGACTAAGAATCTACCTTGCAATGCAGGGGATTCGGGTTCAATCCCTGCTCTGGGAACTGAGATTCCACTTACTGCAAGGCAACTAAGCCTATGAATCACAACTAGAGAGCCTGTGCACTGCAACTAAGATCAGCAAAATGAATGAACAAAAATTTTTTTTAATGAAGGGGAAAGGGAAACAGTTGCCAGAGGAGAACATTGGTTCAAGAATGTCTGTTTATTTTTATTGTTATTTTTGTTTGTCTGTTATTAGTCTGGGAGAGCCCAGAGCAAGTTTAACTGCCTTTGGGAAGAAGCCAGTAGTGTGGGAGAGGCTGGAAGGAATTGAAGGAGACATAGATCCCTGACTGATGGGAGGGGAGGCTTCCAGACCTGGGTAGGAGAACTGGCCTGGCCTCAAGGAGGACCAGCTCTGCCCAGAGGGAAGAGGAGAGGAAAGACTAGATGGAGATGTTTGGGAGCTGTGGGGATTTTGATCTAAAGCCTTTATTTTCTGTGAGAGGCAAATAGTGAAGTTGCAAGGGCAAGGATGGTGGGAATCTGAGGAGCATCCAAATACAACAAATAAAGTCAACCACTCCTGGCAGGGTAGGGGTCTCAAGGACAAGAGGGCCAAGGATGTAAGTGAAGAGCAGTTGGAGGCGTGCACTTGAGGGGCTCCAGCTAGGCATGGAGGAAGTAGAGGTAAGAGAACGCCAATAGGAAGGGAAAAAATCAAGGACCTGGCCATGGAAAGACAGGCGAGGATCAAGACGGTGGGGGTCAGAGTGGAAAGGGGGTGAACACGACTGTTGAGGAGGAGGGGTTTTGAGGGGGCAGAGGTTCAGTTGTGGCCTGAGCGGGAAGTGAGAGATGCCTCACCTGTGTCTGGATCCGCTCCCCTGCCTGCTGGTCCCCTGCCTGCAGACCATGCCTTGGCTCTGTCCCCAGTCCCTGCCCTCCTCCACCACGTGAGTTCTTGTCTCTGAGCAGCGAAGAAGAAACCAGAGCCTCCCTCCTGCCAGTGTCCAGTTTCTGAGTTTTGGGGCGGGCCCTCTGGTGACAGGAACAGGCACCCCTAGCTCCCCAGTCAGCTCAGTCTCATTTCGAAGCAGGATCTGGTGCCCTGATGCAGCGATTCCTGCAGCTCCCGGGGGCAGCAGTGAGGCCGGGGGGCAGAGAGGCCGATCAGGAGGCTGCCAGCCCTGTGCTGGCCCCCGAAGGCGGGCCCCCACCCTGGTACCAGGCCCTGCAGCCGGAGGAGCTTCGGCGGCTGCAAGCCCCAGAAGAAGACACGACCCCAGAAGAGTCCCTAGAAGGACCTTGCCCGGAGCCTGGCCAAGGCCAGAGCCAGAGCCAGCCACTACGGTACAGAGGAGCTCTCAGGGACCCTCCCCCAGACAGATAGGAAGGCCAGGGATGGGAAGCTGCCTCTTCCAGCAGGAACCATTTAAGTTCCACCTCTTTAGCAGGAGGACTGGACCAGCATTTAGTGTCCAAGAGGGAGGGGGCGTGGGGGGTGTTACGGGGGACTGAGAGTTTAAGGGGGGAGATGAGCCTAATTCCTAACTCCCTGGTAGCTCTGAGGAGAGAAGGATAGTAAAATATTTGAGGATGGAGTAAAACACCTGACCTTTTCCTCCCCCCAGGCCCTGGCTAGGTGAGGGTTCCGGATGAGGTTTGGAGATAGGATAAGAACAGGGTAAAGAGTTTGACCACTCTCTCCCATCTAGTGGGTTGGAACTTGGGTGGTGAGGGGAGGGAGGAAGGTGTATATCACATGAAGTGAGTATATCTGGCCTCAAATGCCAGGTTTTACCTTCCTCCCACCCCTCCTGCTGGCTCCAGTCACCCACAGAATCCCTCAGGTCAGGCCAGGGCTCGGGTCACAGTGAGAGCCTTGTAAAGGGATCTGACTCCAGATGATGAATGTTTCATGGCCTTGGAGCGTTGCTGTGTATCCCTCCCTTCCTCTCCATCTTGGGAACATCGGCTGGTGGGAGCGAAAGTGAGGGACCCAGGGTGGCCACACCTCAGGTGGGGGCTGCCCTCTGCTAGTGGGCAGCTGACAGTCTTGCCTGTGCTGGGTCCCCACAGTCCCTCTCTTCCCTTGATTCCCCTCTCCTAGGGTCCCGGACCCTCCCAGGAGCCTAGAAGGTGGGTACTAGGCTGGGAGAGCAGGATCAGTGTGGGTGCCCAGCACCACCCTGGGTGTGGGCACTTGACATGGGCTTGTGGCATCTGTAGGGGCGGTGAGGACACCTGGGTGTGAGGAAACCTACTGCAGAGAATTCCTGAAGTTAAAGGGCCCTGGAGTCAGCTCCAGCTGGTGCCTGTCTGACCCCTAAGGAGGTCAGAGGGTCTGTGAGGCTGGATATATTTGCTCTTAGAAGCCTAAATTTATCATCAGGAATCACACATAGGAGTTCACAGGCCATTTTGGCAAATGGGATTGGAGTGACTCAGTTTTGTCTAAAAGCTATATGTGTGCGTGATGTGGGTGGTGTGTGTGTGTCTGTGGAGGGTCATGTGTGGGTGTGCATGTCTAGGTCAGGGTGTGGGGAGGTATAGAGAGCCTGTGGTGGGTGTGTGTCTGTGGGTGTCTGTAGGCATTTGCAGGTGAGGCATGTGGGTCCACAGGTGTGTGGGTGTATGTGCTGAGTGTTTTTGTGGGAAGTGTATGTGTGGTATATGTGTCTTTGTACATTTCTGTGAGGATTATGGGTGTGTCTGCAGGGGTTTTGTTGAGTGTGTGTGGGTTTATGTAAGAACTGTATATATCTGAGGGCTATTAGTGTGTCTTTGGGGGTATGAGTATGTCTCTGGGGTGTAGGTGTGTCTGTGGGGACAGATGTGAGAGTATATCGGTGGTACCAGTGTTTGATGGGGTGTTGGGGTTATGTAGGGATCTGTGGGGGTGAGTTGACTGTGGAGGTATGTATGGAGGGTCCTGGGAGCACGTGATGTGCATTTGTGTGTTGGGGAAGGTGGTAGTCAGCTCTGTCATTCTCCCCAC
This sequence comes from Dama dama, assembly GCF_033118175.1. Lineage (NCBI taxonomy): Eukaryota > Metazoa > Chordata > Mammalia > Artiodactyla > Cervidae > Dama > Dama dama. The sequence continues at coordinate 31,406,463 of NC_083693.1, read as the reverse complement.
ACCCTCTGTGCTGCCCAGGCCCAGCTGAATGGTCTGTACCTCTGTCTACAGCCATCTGTCCTAAGTTCAGCATGCCTAGGACTTGACCACCTAATTTGTGTTTGGGAGAGGGACAAGGTGGTTGTCTTCTGACCCTCACTTGGCCATAGGCAGTAGAAAATGTCCTCTGGTTTGAGGGGACATCTTCCTGAACGGAAGATATTCGTCCTTTTTTTTTTTTTTAATTGAAGTATAGTTGATTTAAAATGTTGTATTAGTTTCTGCTGAATAGCAAAATGATTTAGAGATACATACACACACAAACACACATACATATATTTTATCATATTTTTTCATTTTATTTTCCATTATGGTTCATTACAGGATATTGAATCTAGTTCCCTGTGCTATACAGTAGGACCTTGTTGTTTATCTATTTATATATGGTAGTTTGTATCTGCTAATCCCAAACTCCTAATTTATCCCCCCTCCACCCCCTTTCCCCATTGGTAACCGCAAATTTGTTTTCTATGTCTGTGAGTCTGTTTCTGTTTCATAGATAAGTTCATTTGTGTCATATTTTAAATTCCACATACAAATGATATCACATGGTATTTCTCTGACTTACTTCACTTAATATGATAACCTCCAGGTTGATCCATGTTACTGCAAATGGCATTGTTTCGTTCTTTTTTTTTTTTAATGGCTGAGTGGTATTCCTGACTGGAGGGGTTCTAGATCAATATCAACATCTTCTCCAACCCTCATCTGACGGCTAGCAAGTCCTCTGTGTTCTGGAAGTCATCATCTTTCTACTTTGCTTCCCATCAAAAATGTCTTCACAAGAGGCACTTTTAAAATCCTGGGAACATTGGTTTCTTAGCACTCCTCCTGTCTTTTCTGATTTTATCTGTTAAGCACTTGCACATTTCTACAAAATGCAGCCCTGTGACTAGGTGTCTGTTACGTCAGGTTCTTTCCTTCCTCTCAGCATTTATCACTTACTCATGTCTCAGTATCACCAACAGTCACACTTGCCTCTTTATGACTGTTAGCATGCTCTTCCCTCTCCTAAAATGGCTACGTCTATTTCCTGATTTTCTATTGCTTCTAGGTGTTTAACTTCTATGACTAACTTTGCACACACTGCTTTTTAATTCCTGCCATTGGTAATACCTCTCCTGGCAGGGTTCTCATGCCTGGGTCAAAGCTGTGGGTTATCTGAGTATCATCTGGGAGGTCAGAGAATATACAGGTCTCCATTCACAGCTGCTCAGCACATTTTGGAATTGCCTGGACAATGTGAGAGCATCTGTGGTCCCATAGCTCTGTTAGCTGTGTAGAGACACATGTTTCCATGAGGTGATTTCACGTTTCTCTGCTTACTTCTCTGACCACCAGCCACTGGACCTGAGTATGGCTGGGCAGGTTGTTCACTGCTCAAGGGCACATGGCCAAGGAATACCAGACCATGCTCCGCTCACTGACTGGGTAGCAGCAGCTCAGGGCTGGGTCTACCTCGATGGGCAAGGGGATGACAGATGGGCAGCCCTGACAATGAATCCTGAATATAGACCCTAAGCTTATATCAGTACTTTATTTAAACTTGTATTCACCAAATCCCAAATATTTTCCTTTCTGTTGCTATTGTGGGCTGAATTGTGTTCTCATATGTTGAAGTCCTAACCCCCAGTACCTCAGAATGTGACTGTGTTTGGAGACAGAGTCTTTTAAGAGGTGATTAAGTGAAAGGATGTCATTAGGGCGGGTCCTAATCCAATACAATTCACTTGTTATAAGAAGAGGAAACACAAAGGGAAGACCATGTAAAGATATGGGAAGACAGTCATCTGCAAGTCAAGAAGACAGGCCTCAGATGAAACCAGCCCTGCTGCTGAGATCAAGACACCTTGATCTCAGATTCTAGCCTCCGGAATTGCAAGAAAATCCGTTGAGGTGGTTAAGCCACCCAGTCACTCTGTGGTACTGTTACAGCAGCTCTCGTGAACAAATACAGGTTTGCCTTGTTTTTTTTCTTAAATTTAGTTTATATACAAGGGATGAAAAAAAAAAAAAACCTAGCCATCTTATTACTGATAATTTTATGACCTTGAAAATTAAAATTTCCCCCTCTTCCATACATTAAAATAATTTTTTAAAATGATTCATTTACTTTTGTCTGTGCTGGGGACTTTGTTGCAGCACGCAGGCTTTCTCTGGTTGCAGCGAATGGGGGCTGTTTTTCATTGTCATGTGCAGGCTTCTCATTGTGGCTTCACCTGTGGAGCATAGGCTGTAGACTCGCAGGCTTCAGTAGTTGCAGCTCATGGGCTCTAGAGTGCAGGCTCAGTAGTTCTGGCACATGAGCTTAGCTGCTCTGAGGCATGTGGGATCTTCCTAGACTAGGGATCGAACCCATCCTTTGCACTGCAAAGTGGATTCTTAACCACTGGATCACCAGGGAAACCCAACATAATTTAACTGTTAAACAAATGTGGAATTTATTTTTGTGTGAAATACATGTACAAGTTAAATTCTTTGCTACATAGCAGTTGTCCCAACAGCATTTAAGGGGAGGCAAAAGTTTCTTTCTCCGATTGGTGTTAATTGTTCCTAATGTATCAACTTAGATCCATTTGTGAAATTTTTAATCTGGCACCACACAGCTTTTATCATGGTCATTTGTTTTATGTTTCAAATTCTGGTCAGGTAAATTGTCTGTCATTGTTCCGTTTTTCTCGTTTCCATCCTCCTTTGCCACAAAATTCTCTGGAGTTCTTACCTCTTGATTTTTGTTTCTGGATGAATTTTGCAGTCACTTCAGGAAGTCTGACAAAAGGTCTCCCTTGAAATTTCAATGGCCATTGCATGACGTTTAGATACTGGCTTGGAGACTAACATTATTCCCCTCCACCAAGTGCAAGGGGTTATTTATTTACATTGTCATTTACCCGGGACTTCCCTGGCAGTCCAGTAGTTAAGGCTTAGCCTGCCAATGCAGGGAGTATGGGTTTGATCCCTGATTGGGGAGCTAAGATTTTACTTGCCTCTCAGTCGAAAACCAAACCTTAAGAGAGAAGCAATATTGCAGATGTTCCTTGGCTTGCAGGTGAGCCACTCCAGTTCTCTGTATTCACAGTATTCTTCCTGCATCTCTCTCTTCACAGGGCCATCTTCTTAAAGCATGCCAGACATACTGAGTTAGAGACCCATCCTCCTCCAGTATTACCTCATCGTTAATTACAGCTGAAACAATTCTGTTTTCCAAATAAGATTACATTCTGGGTACATTCTTTTTTGAGGGGATCACAGCTCAGCCCCATAACATTGACTGACCCACATGCTTCTCCCCACCCCAAGTCCCCTGATCTGTATTTTACTACCTTCCCTTCCGGTCGAGTCCTGCCTTCCCTACCCAGGTTCCTTCTTTCTGTCTGAATCCTACTGACTGATAGCCCCGTCCCCACCGTTGTGCCCTCAGCTGACCTTTCGTGTCCTCACCAGGCATGATGACCTGAAGGCGATGCTGGACACCAACAAGGATTCCCTCAAGCTGGAGGCCATGAAGAGAATTGTGGCGGTGAGGGGGTCAGAGGGGATCCCTTGGGGGAGGAGCTTGAGGATCCAGGAGCCCTCCTTGGCTGCTTGTGAACCTTCCCCCAATGAGTGCTGGCATCTCCCTTCTCGTTCTCCCCCTACCCTGACCCCACCACCCAGATGATTGCCCGGGGAAAGAACGCCTCAGACCTGTTCCCTGCCGTGGTGAAGAACGTGGCCTGTAAGAACATAGAGGTGAGTGCTACCAGGGAGGGGTCTCCCATGTCCACCTCCAGGAGTAAACTGGAGCTAGCTGGGGATGAGAAAGGGGACAGCCCAGTCCCTGGAGGTCCAATCCGCTCAGAATGTCCCTGGTCTAGGAAAAAACACCTCCCAGATGTCCCTGAACCAGATGTGGATTAGCATGACGGGGTCTGGGTGCTTTCCCTGTGGACCGCAGCCACCCGGGGTGAGGACATCTCTCAGGGCAGGGGCACCAGTCCCTGTGGAGAAACCCCCTCTTCTCCAGGTGAAGAAGCTCGTCTACGTGTACCTGGTGCGCTACGCTGAGGAGCAGCAAGACTTAGCCCTGCTGTCTATCTCCACCTTCCAGCGTGGCCTGAAGGTCAGAGGTCTCCATTTGCCTCCCTGGGGTCTGGGCCTTGATGGGGCTGTATTGGAGGTGTGGACTTATTCACAATCTAAAAGTTGAGAGTTAGGTTTCATTAGGTGGGAGTTTTTAGGACTTCAAGCCTAGGAGACAGCATCTAAGTAATCCTGACAGAACTGCTCCAAGGAGGCGAGGGGAGGAGTCAGGTTATATAGAAGTTTTGCAACAAAGGGCAGGTGGTCTAACATCAAAAGACAGTTGTTAATGAAAGAAAATCAGATAACCCAGGTTAAGGAGTTTGGTGCTTTTCTGTGTATGGGAAGATGCAAGAGTCTGGGCTCACTGAAATCATTCCTTTGATATGCACCCCAGCTATCTGGGGTCAGTATCCTGTGTTTCCATATCCTGAGTTTTTCCAGGCCTCACATGGGAAGTGGCTGCAGTCTGATGGCTGCTAGATGGCAGGTGTTCTTTCCTCCTGAGTTCCCTTCAGGGATCACCAGCTCACTGTCCATGGTGGCTGCAATTGCTGATGACTGTGGCATCCTTTGTTTACTGATAGGGCAGGAAATAAATTCCATTTGTCAGAGGAGTGGACCCAAGGAGAGGTCTGAGTGCAGGGGTCGGGGGGGTCAGGCTCTGGAGGGCCTTTCCTACCTGCCTAAAGTCAGGAGAGTCAGAGGAGCCTGTGCTAATGGCTGCCTCAACTATGACTCACTTGAGCCCCTGACACTGGCCTTCACCCTACTGATGTTAAGGGATTCAGGCCCACAGCCAGGCAGAAGTCAGCCTTCTTAAGACAGAGGAATGTGTGGGGAGCCCGCTGACCTGCATTCCTCACCTCTGGGTGTCAGAGCCTTGGCACTGGCAGGCTCACCTGGTTTGAGTATCTGCTAGGAACAATGGCTTTGGAACCTTTTCACCTGAAACTGGGTGAGGAGGACAAAAGGGTTTATTGGAAACAAGTGAGCTCCATGGAGAGGAAAACCACAAAGCTCACCAAGCTGGAGAGCGGCCTCAGACGTGGAGACTGGGTTTGACAGGCTGCAGAGAGAACATAAAGACAAGACCATTCCATTTTCAGTAAGGTTAGTACAGCCAGTGATTCCTTCAAAGTAGGAACAAGTTGATTATTCTGTTTAGCACCAGAAGAAATAATTGACTTATCTTAGATGCCCCAGTGTATGTAAAAAATCCACCTTTAAAGAGCTGGATCGGGACTTACCTGGTGGTCCAGTGGTTAAGATTCTGCCTTCCCAATGCAGGGGACATGGGTTGGATCCCTGTACTGAAAACTACGATCCTGCATGCCCTATGGCATGGCCTCAAATTAAAAAAAAAAATATATATATATATATATATATATTTATTTAAAGACCTGGATCACTTTTGTGGCAATAAAATGCCCTTTGAGGCAGGTAGAAACTGAATCACTTAAGAAAAGGGACAGTGGGAAGATTCGAGTCCTTTTGAATGCAGTGGAGGCTGACCCCTCACAAACACACACACACATACATATTTATTTATTTATTTATTTTCACACATACATATTTAAACTGAATATTCTCATCCTTTGTATGTTAAATGCAAGCATGATAATCTCCACTGAGTGCTTTTGTGGTTAGGATAAGATATCTCCAGGGTAAAGAAGTCAGCATCACTGTCTTTCTATTTTTTGTCCAATCAGACTCTCCAGCTCTGATTACAGCCATTAACTCCTCTAGTCTTTCCGCATGTTTAGTTCTGATTCCTGTGAGAGGGACATTGAAAGGTCTGGCTCATCTTTTCCTGTTCAGCTGATTCCGTAGGTTAGCTGAGCAGACTGAGTTGACTGCCCAAACTGGGGGCTTACCCCTGGTTCAGTCTGCTCTGGCCAGCCGGAGGTGATGGCAAAGTCTGCTCCTCTGAGGTGGGGCAGAAAGCCTGGGCACTTGCATCTACCATTCTTTCATTCAGCAAATACTTGGGTATCTCTGTGCCTCACTGTGTTAGGGGTTTTTGTTGTTTAAATTTTTTGGCCACACCGTAAGGCATGCGGGATCTTAGTTCCCCCATCAAGGATAGAACACTTGCCCCCAGCAGTGGAAACAAGGAGTCTTGACTACTGGACTACCAGGGAAGTCCTTGTGCTAGGTTATTTTTTAGCAAGTCAAAACTATATGATCTCTCTCTCTTTCAGATTGGTTTAATCGGGATTAAAATCATTTTATAAGAACCGTTCTGAACATTTTGCACAAATTTTTACATTGACCTGAAGTTTCCACATTCTACCCTTTTTAGAAAACCAGAGCTCATTTAGTTCAACTCAATACAGCAAACTTTTGTATCCAGCCAGGTGATAGTAGTTTAGGCTATGCAGACCATCTAGTCTCAACCATGCAGCGACTCAACTTTGCCCTTGTATTTTAATAGTATGAAAGCAGCGATGAATGAGTGTGCATGACTGGGTTTGAATTCATATTTTAAAAAATATTTGACTGTGCCAGGTCTTAGTGGCAGCATATGGGATCTAGTTCCCTGACCAGGGGTTGAACCCAGGCCTCTTGCATTGGGAGCTCAGAGTCTTAGCCACTGGACTACCAGGGGAGTCCCTGAATACATTTTTATTTATTAAAAAAGGCAGAAGACACATTTGGCTTGTGGACTATAGTATGCCAACCTTTGCTCTAGAACATCTCTGACAGGTCATCTCCAGTGGTACAGACCTACTCCATCATAAGGCAGTTCCATCTTAAGACAACTACCACTGTTTTTCATTTTTGTTTTTATTGAAATATAGACAATTCACAATGTTAAATTAGTTTCAGGTGTATAATTGATTCAACATTTTTGTGGCTAATACTCCATTTAAATGTATTTCAAAATATTAGCCATATCCCCTGTGCTGTACAATATATTCTTTTAGCTTTTTATTTTATACATAGTATTAATACTTTGTACCTTTTAATTCCTTACCCCATCTTGCTTCTCCTCACCACCACCACCCCCACTCATAACAACTAGCTTGTTCTCTATGAGGCGTTTCTGTTCCGTCATACTCATTCATTTGTTTAATGAAAACATACCCAGAATATATACCCAAGAGTGATATTGCTGGATCATATGAAAGTTCTGTTTTAGCTTTTTGAGGAACCTCCACACTGTTCTCCACAGTGGCTGTGCTAATTTACATTCCCACCAACAGTGTACAAGGGTTCCCTTTTTGCCACATCCTTACCAACACTTGTTATTTGTTGTCTCTAATGACAGCCATTCTGATAGATGTGAAGTGATTATAACTTTTTAGAAACCATTATACTGTGTTGAAATGTCTATCACCTTAATTTTTAAAAATTTATATCAGATCCACCAAAGGCATAAAGAATATTATTCATATGTGTGCATTTATTCTCTTACTGCTTATTTATGTGTTCCTAAATAATATATAATACTGTATTATAAACACCATCTTATATGTGTTCCTCTAAAATTCACTTTCTTTTTGTTATTATTATTGTTTAGGGGGCTCTTCTGCACAGTAGTACCAACCTTTTCTGTCAGCCCAGACTGAGACTCTGTTTGCTTTGCAGCCGGCTAATGTGGTTGCCTCAATTCTGACAAACCTCCAATTGGCAAGCAGATAATCCAGGTGTCCCTATGTCTTGTCTTTATGAAGTTGGTTCCTTGGATCCCCTGTGAGACCCTTCTGTATTTCATTGTTTAGGTTTAGCACAAGATCCAAGCCAGGGTGGATCTGAATCTTAATATTGTCCTCCTGGTTTTATGTCTTCCTCTAAGATGTTGATAAGCTATTCCAACCAGGGCAACAGACTAAATCCCATGTATCATGTTTCCAGGTTGACACTGATCTGCTAGTAAATCTTCCCCAAGTATTGCATTTTACCAAACTGTGGATCCACCTAATTGCAGTCAGCTGGTATTTTTCCATCTTGTTAGGAAGGATCTCAACTGCAAAAAAAACTTAACACCTTCTATGTGCAAAGGGCTGTGGTTATCTAGAGATAAAATAGACATGAATTCTGCTCTTAAAATGCTTACGTAGTAAATGAAACAAAAGGCCTACATCAAAAATGGCAGTCTAGGAAATGCTATGAGAGACTCCCACAGTGCTTTGCTGAAATCAAGATATATAGTATTAATATATGCCAGCCTAATTACCCTACTAAAAAGGAAAGGGGTTTTCTGGGGGGTAACTTCCTGTTGAATCCATAATCATTTCCAAATGTTAAAAAAAAAAAAGGAAAATAGGTTTTAGCAGTGGATATGATTTGACTTGACTAAGAAAATACAGACTCCTGCTTTTAAAATAAGTGCTTTGAAGAACTTCCCTGGGGGTCCAGTGTTTAAGACTCCAGACTTCTAATGCAGGGTGTCTGAGTTCCGTCCCAATTGGGGGAGATCCCGCATGTAGCAACTAAGATCCAGTGCAACCAAATAAAAAAATAAAGTAAAATCATGACTTCATAAGATATTTTAAAAATAAAGCGCTTTGAAACCTCCTTTTAAAAAATTAATTCTGGAATTTTAGCAAGGATTACCATCATTTTCACCTGTAATTCTGTGGCTCTCCTCTTTCTCCATTTTAGAAACTCATGGTAGCCCCTACTCTTTACTGTTTCAGGACCTCTTCCTTTGCCCACTGTCCTTCAAGATGAACAGTAATTTACATCTGCTGCTGCTCTCATAATCTCATGATTACAGTATACTGTGTCTAAGGCTCTTCTCAGGTGTCTTGTTGTTCAGTTGCTCAGTCGTGTCCAATTCTTTGCTACCCCATAGACTGTAGCATGCCAGGCATCCCTGTCCTTCACCATCTCCCAGAGCTTGCTCAAACTTATGTCCATTGAGTCGGTGATGCCATCCAACCATCTCGTCCTCTGTTATCCCCTTCTCTTTCTGCCCTCAATCTTTCCCAGCATCAGGGTCTTTTCCTGTGAGTTGGCTCTTCTCATCAGGTGGCCAAAGTATTGGAGCTTCAGCTTCAGCATCAGTCCTTCCAATGAATATTCAGGATTGATTTACTTTAGGATTGACTGGTTTGATCTCCTTGCAGTGCAAGGGACTCTCAAGGGTCTTCTCCAACACCACAGTTCAAAAGCATCTATTCTCTGGCACTCAGGCTTCTTTATGGTCCAACTCTCACATCCATACATGGCAACTGGAAAAACCATAGCTTTGACTATATGGGCCTTTGTCGGTAAAGTAATGTCTCTGCTTTTTAATATACTGTCTAGGTTTGTCATAGCTTTGTCATGAGTTTGTCAAATTTATGTCTAAGTTGTCATAGCTTTTCTTCCAAGGAGCAAGCGTCTTTTAATTTCATGGCTGCAGTCACCATCTGCAATGATTTTGGAACCCAAGAAAATGAAGTCTCTCACTATTTCCATTGTTTCCCCATCTGTTTGCCATGAAGTGATGGGATTGGATGCCATGATCTTGGTTTTTTGAATGTTGAGTTTTAAGCCAGTTTTTTCACTCTCCTCTTTAGTTCCTCTCTGCATTCTGCCATAAGGGTGGTGGCTGTCTCTGAGGTTATTGATATTTCTCTTGGTAACTCTTGATTCCAGCTTGTGCTTCATGGAGTCCAGCATTTTGCATGATGTATTCTGTATACCAGTTAAATAAGCAGGGTGACAATACATAGCCTTGATGTACTCCTTTCAGGTGTCTATAGGATGCAATAGGTGCAAAGAGGAGGGGCTTACACACCTATTCTCTTTCAAATACGCAGAGGAAGGGGAAGAAGAGCAGCTTTTGAGAGTTTGCTGGGAGAGAAGACTGAAAGGGTGAACTTTAAAAAGAATATTTATTTGTCTGTGCTGGGTCTTAGTTGCAGCATGCAGGATCTAGTTCTCCAACCAGGGATCAAACCTGGGCCCCCTGCACTAAGAGCAGAGTCTTCGCCTCTGGACCACCAGGGACGTCCCTGAAAGGATGAACTCTTGGGAAGGGAGAGCAGGTTGCATTTGGGCAGTCTCCTCCACCATAAACACAGACAGCCTCCCGGTCTGCACACACTCCTGAGAAACAAGGTGCTTCAAGAATCTTAGGCATTCGGAAAGTGTCGCTCTCCCTGAAAGTGAAGCAGCCCCATGCCACATCCCTCCAGATACCAGATTTCTGCTGCAGGGCCCCCCAGGCACCCAGCACCAGTACCTCATCATCTAGGCTCAAGACAGGAGACAGGGAAACAAGAGTGGATGGCAACCAGGGACAGTGAGTTCCCCTCCCATCAGGGCGCCCGCTGCCCTCCCATGGCTCTGCCTCTGCCACCTCTGCCCTAGGACCCCAACCAGCTGATTCGCGCCAGTGCCCTCCGTGTCCTGTCTAGCATCCGTGTGCCCATCATCGTGCCCATCATGATGCTGGCCATCAAGGAAGCTGCCTCAGATATGTCTCCCTATGTGCGGAAAACAGCTGCCCATGCCATCCCTAAGCTCTACAGGTATGCCCCAAGCCACTGCCCATCCCTGGCCTCTCCCAGTCTTGAAGGCCGCTTTTGTTGTTTGTTGTTTTTAAGTCTTTAGGTGGTTTAAGGCAGTTTGGGGAACAGACAGAGAAGGACATTGGGAGCAGTGGCTCACACCTCTTGATGAATAGGGTTGGGGGGAGGGAGGGGAGCCCAGCCAGTATTGGGAAGGCTGGAGAGGAGGGAGGGGCAAACAACAGTTTCTCCCTCAGTTTGGATTCTGACCAGAAGGACCAGCTGATAGAGGTCATCGAGAAGCTTCTGGCTGACAAGACCACGGTGTGTATATGGATGCACAGAGGTGGGTGATGGAAAGGTGCCAGGCCGAGCCCCTTCCGTCCTTCTGTTAATGCACTCCTGCCTATGTGGATTCCCCAGCTGGTGGCAGGCAGCGTGGTGATGGCCTTCGAGGAGGTGTGCCCTGAGCGCATCGACCTGATCCACAAGAACTACCGGAAGCTCTGTAACCTGCTCATCGACGTGGAGGAGTGGGGCCAGGTGGTCATCATCAGCATGCTCACCCGCTATGCCCGAACGCAGTTCCTCAGTCCCACGCAGAACGTGAGTGGCCCGGGCCCCCAGGCGCGACTGCGACCCGCGCCCTAGCAGAATGGGTAGGAGGGCCTCCAGGAGGAGGTGTCCCCTGCCCCACCCGCCTGTTCCGCACCCCTCCCCAGGAATCTCTGCTGGAGGAGAACCCTGAGAAAGCCTTCTATGGCTCCGAGGAGGATGAGGCCAAGGGCCCGGGGTCTGAGGAGGCAGCCTCCACGGCACTGCCCGCCCGGAAGCCCTATGTCATGGACCCCGACCACCGGCTGCTGCTGCGCAACACGAAGCCGCTCCTGCAGAGCCGCAGCGCCGCCGTGGTCATGGCCGTGGCGCAGCTTTACTTCCACCTGGCGCCCAAGGCAGAGGTGGGCGTTATCGCCAAGGCCCTTGTGCGCCTGCTGAGGAGCCACAGGTGCGTGCCCGCCCCGCCCACACCCCAACCACGCCCCGCCCACACCAACCACGCCCCGCCCACACCAACCACGCCACGCCCACGGCCCAGCCACGCCTGGAGGGGGGCCGCCTCTCCCCTTCCACCTACCTAGAGTGCGGTGCCCTCCATCCCAGCCCACCGGCCCCTCCTCACTGACTCCAGTCCCGCCCTCCTCCCACCTTCCCCGACACCCGCCCTCTCCTCCCTCCTCTCGGGCCCACCTCCCTTCCCCGCCCGCGCCTCCTGCCCTGGCCCTGGCCTAGGGACCGGGTTCCTCTGCTGCTCATCTCCGCAGTGAAGTGCAGTACGTGGTGCTCCAGAACGTGGCCACCATGTCCATCAAGCGCCGGGTGAGCACGTGACCCAGGCCTGCCTTCGCGGTCCGACAGGTGGCTCTGCCGGGCAGGGGCGCTGGGGAAGGCAGGATGGGATGATGCCTTGGCGGTGTGGAGCATGGGAGGGGGAGACCCTAAATGCAGGTGGAGGTGCAAGACCCAGATCCCCGGGGCGGAAGCCCTGATGAAGGAAGATAGGGTAGGAGCTGAGGGGGCAGGAAGAACTGATAGTGGAGACAGTGCAGGGGCGGGAAGGACGCTGGGCCCTGGGATGGAGGAGGGTGTGCAGGGAGGGGGCTCTCTGGAGGAGAAGCAGGGCTGTGGTGGAGCTCCCTGGGACCACCTCTCTTGTGCCAGGGTATGTTTGAGCCGTACCTGAAGAGCTTCTACATCAGGTCCACCGACCCCACCCAAATCAAGATCCTGAAGGTGAGTGACGGACAGTCATGCCTGTGGCCTTAATGAAGGGTTAAGGAAAGCACAGATGGACTTCCCTGGTGGTCCAGTGGTTAAGAATCTGCCTTGCAATGCAGGGGACGCAGGTTTGAACCCTGGTCAGGAAACTAAGATCCCACATGCCACAGGGCAACTAAGCCTGCCATGCCACAACTAAGACCTGATGCACCCAAATGAATAAATATTAAAAACAAATGAAAGCACAAGAGGCCCACTGGCACCCCCTGCCCCTTTTCTGCCTCCCTGCAGCTGGAAGTGTTGACTAACCTCGCCAATGAGACCAACATTCCTACTGTCCTCCGGGAATTCCAGGTACTGGCCAGGGATCAGCTTGTAGCCAGAGAGGTCCATGAGAGTTGCCCCGTGGCTCCTTATGCTCAGTGAGAATCATCTTGGTGGGTTAAATCTTCTCTTTAGAACCCAAAGTGGAGAAATTGTTATTTCACTTCCCTTCCCAATCCCTTCTGCTGGCTTTGGGTCAGGGAGTCTCCGGGTAATGGATGAGGGTGTCATTCCTTTCCCCAGAGTTTAGTCTCTGGCATGATCAGGTAACAGCTTTCCGGAAGGTCACCCTCAAGTCTGCAGAGTCACTGCAGAGTCAAGTCTGAGGGATCACCACATTCTGGGGCTCATTCTGTTGTGGCCTCCCACAGACCTACATTCGCAGCATGGACAAGGACTTTGTGGCAGCCACCATCCAGGCCATTGGGCGCTGCGCAACTAACATAGGCCGAGTCCGAGACACCTGCCTCAACGGCCTGGTGCAGCTGCTGTCCAACCGTGATGGTCAGTGTTTGTCTGTCTGCATGTCCAGCTTTGATGATTAGTGGGTGCTGCCTGCATGTCTGACTGATGGCCAGCATGTCCTGTCTGGCCAGCGACAGTTCGTGTTCATCAGTCCATTGGCCTCAGTTTGTATCCTCATACCTGTGCCTCTCTGAGGGCCACTGGGGAAGTACAGGAGGTTGAGGAGCGGAGCCAAGGGCCTGGGGGCATTGCAGGTGTGTCTGCCCATTGTGTGTGGCCATGTGACTGTCCTGGGCTCGTTTCCTGTTCCACAGAGCTTGTGGTCGCAGAGTCAGTGGTGGTTATCAAGAAGCTACTGCAAATGCAGCCAGCCCAGCATGGAGAGATCATCAAACACTTGGCGAAGCTCACAGACAACATCCAGGTAAGGGGGTGACCCCACTGGCTTCCCCAACCCAGGATCCTCCCCGTGATTTTAAGACCCTATAATTAGGTACTTCCCTGGTGGTCCAGTGGTTAAGAATCCAGCTTGCAAGGCAGGGGACCCGGGTTTGATCCCTGGTTGGGGAACTAAGGTCCCACATGCCAAGGGGCAACTAAATCTGTTCACCACAACTAACGAGCCTGTGCCCTGCAACAAAGGATCCTGCATGATGCAAATGAAGATCCCACATGCCACAACCAAAGACCCAATGCAGCCAAATAAATGAATTATTTTAAAAAAAGATCCTCAAAAAAAATAAAAAATAAAAAAAGATCCTCTAATTAAACTGGCTTTAATAAAAATCAAAAAGAAATAAGAAGAAAATCAGGGGCTTCCCTAGTGGCTCAGACAGTAAAGAATCCACCTGCAATGCAGGTGACCCAGGTTCAATCCCTGGGTGGAGAAGATCCCCTGGAGAAGAGAATGGCTATCCACTCCAGTATTCTTGCCTGGAGAATTCTATGAACAGAGGATCCTGGCAGGCTATAGACCATGGGGTCTCAAAGAGTTTGGACATGACTGAGTGATTAACACTTTCACTTTTTTAATAAAAAAATCAACTTCCATTTCTACTGGCTTGGAAGGTCTTTGGGTGGGAGAAGGGGAAAGATGAGACGATGTGACCCTGGTTTGCCTTCCCTTTGGGGACCCCTTGCTGAGCCCCAGCCTGGTCCACAATCATGTTTTCTCTAAAGCTCTGGCTCAGGGTGGCTGGTTGATATGCGAGTGTTTTTGTGTTGCGCTGCCAAGTTGACACATTCAGACAAGTCATTCCTGAAGATTCAGGTAGGATAACATGGCCAGAAATCATCAAGGGTACAGTGGATCCAGAAAGCCAGTCTTTTATACCAAACTGTGACTGAACTTCCAAGGCTCTGTGCATGCTCTCAAAACCCTGGAGAAGAGGGGAGATGCTGCCTGAGAAATGCCCACCTAGTATTTTCTCTCCCACCACCTCCCACTCCCATTTCTAGAGAAGCGAGCACAGATGGGAGGAGTGCTGGCTCCCTGGCAGGCCACATGCCCACCTGCATTCCCACACCCTCCGCAGTCCTGACTCCGCTCCCACCCACACAGGTGCCCATGGCCCGAGCCAGCATCCTGTGGCTCATTGGCGAGTACTGTGAGCACGTCCCCAGGATCGCGCCTGACGTCCTGAGAAAGATGGCCAAATCCTTCACTGCCGAGGAGGACATTGTCAAGCTGCAGGTCATCAACCTGGCAGCCAAGCTCTACCTGACCAACTCAAAGCAGGTACTGGTTGAGAGATGCCCCTCAAAGCCCTCTGGGCCCCGGAAACGGCCCAGGTAGTGCTCTGTGGGTCCTCACCACGTAGCATGAACTTGAGTACCTCTTTCTTTTTGTCAGTTTTTTCATTGTGTATTTTCATTAATGTTTATTGGAGTATAGTTGATATGCAGTGTCGTGTTCGTTTCTGCTATACAGTGCAGTGATTCAGTTATACATATAGCAGCACCTCTTTCTGGAGACTTCAGGACAGGTGGCTGGTCTGCCCATGTAACCCAGTGTTCCCCAGAGTCCACGACTACTCTGGAGGCCCAAGGGCCTAGTAGAGATGGTGGCCATGTTGAAGAGACTCTTCTGTGGGGCTGTGACTTCCAGTCTGCCAGTGGGAGTGTCCCTACTTGCTGCCTTCGGGATGCTGGGGCCAGAGGGAGGGACCTGCAGTGACAGGACTTGATGGGAGACCACATGTCCCAGGAGATGTGGTCTGTCCTCCTCCCAAAGGTTGGTGATGCGTCACCAGTCTATGCCAGCAATAAGGGGGCACAAGCCTGGGTGGTATTGGTGCTCATTGTCATTCCCATGGTGAAATATTATGAGAGGCACCGTAGCCAAGAACACTGCTCAGCTAAGCTGGAATATCAGGATATTAACAGCCACTTGAGTGTCCAGCATCCTCTGAGATGGTCCCAGGAGACGTTGCTATGAGTCAAGTGTAATGTGCCAGAGCACTTCAAGGTGCTAGGACACCAGGCGCCATGACAGTTCCCACGCTCACTGCTCTGCTCAGTCAGGCGAGGCAGGGGTTGGCAAACCACCGCCCGTAGTCCAAACCTGGCCTGCTGCCTGTTGTTGTAAATAAACTTTTACTGGGCTACAGCCATGTTCATTCATTTGTTTATCGTCTATGGATGTTGTAGCTGCAACAGAGTCCATATGGCCTGCAAAGCCTAAAATAGGTCCTCGGCCTTTTGTAGAAACGATTTGGCAACCCTCAGAGCAAACAAAGCATGTGGGCCATCCCCTGGAGGCGGTGACATCTCTGCCGGCCTGAAGGTGGCCTCTTTGCCATCCTATGGAGTCTTTGGATGGTGCTGTTTGTGCATCTTCTGTGACCCACGGTGGACAGGGTGGGCCCCAGGGCCTCCAGCTGGGGGCAGGGCTGTCACATGCGGGGCCTCTTGGCAGGAGCTGGGATGGACAGTGGTCATGTGGAATCTGTGAGGGGCTGGGTCTGTGGGTGTCAGTATTGTGGGAGAAGCAGATTGGAGACAAGTTAGAGGGAAAGGCGCCACAAGAAAGCCTTGGAACAAATATCTATGTGCCTCCTTTATGCAAACGGGAGAAAAGAGCAGGTGGGAGGAAGGTCTGAAGAGATGAAGCAGGCTAGGTGGGTGGCTGCTGGGTAGAGAGGGCGTCTGAAAGGCTCAATACCACACCAGAACCCTGAGCCCCAGCATAGTGATGTCAGCATGTTTGCGTAAGTCTGGGTATGCCCACGTGGCTCTTCCCTAAGTTGTCCCTGTAAGCTTCTTGTGCATTTATTCATGACCATAATTAACATACATTTCCCGAGTGCCTACTGTGCCTGGCACTGAGCTATGTCCTTGGGTGATGACAGCGAGCAAGACATGTTTACTAGCCTTCAGGTGCCCACAGCCAAGTAGAGGAAATAGCACAAAATGCAGAGCAGTAAGGGCTGCAGTCAGGCTTCCCTGGTGGCTCAGATGGTAAAGAACCTGCTTGGCAATGCCAGAGACACGAGTTTGATCCCTGGGTCAGGAAGAAGCCCTAGAGAAGGAAATGGCAACCCACTCCAGTATTCTTCCCCGGGAAATCCCATAGACAGAGGAGCCTGGCGGGCTACAGTCCATGGGGTCACAAAGAGTCGGACATGACTTAGTGACTAAACAACAACAACAAAGGGTACAGTCAGAGTTGGCACAGAGAGCCATGGGTACAGATGGCTTAACCCCTCTCCTAGGCAGGACACAGGGGTCCCGGTCCCCATCAGGGCACCCTGAGTAGGCTGTTCAGGCAGATGGAACCTCCACACACCTTTCATCCTAAGGCCAGTCCTTCAAGGCACAGGCTCCTTAGAATGGTTCTTTGACTCAGTAAAGAGAGCTTTCCTCCTTCCTACCCTCCCTGTCTTTGTCTTTTCTTCCTTCTCAGCCTGTGCTGAGAGTGATGGAGAACAGGAATTCTCTGTACCCCAGAAGGGAGGTATTTGCATGTGCCCATGGCCACCCTTGCAAAAGAGCAAGGATGCTCCCCCAATCCCAGTACAAGGGTGACTTGCTCAACCTGCCACAAGGCCACAATGATCCCAGCTACTGCCCCCTCCCCCACATGCTGACCCCTACTGCATGCCAGGCCCTAGCCCAGGCCGAGTCGAGGAGATGATGGATGAGCTCTGCCCTTCTGTGGCTGAGCAGATAACCAGAGGGTCTAACAGAAGACGCACTGGCAGAGGTCTTGGGGTGGCAGGAATAGTGAAGGTGACCATTACAGCCACTTCAGGCAACTGCCTGCTTGAATGCTCTTGGTAGGTAGGTTTGCTTTTGTTTGCTTGATGAGATACCTGGGAGGGGAGTCTGCTTAGGTCATGGTGGGAGCTAAAATCTGGCTTCTAGAGTGAGTGGAAGAGTCTAAGTTCTGCATTTTTTTTTGAGTTAATAACTTCTTTGATATCATAAAAATAATGCATGTTCATCATAAAACATTTGGAAAACCCAGAGAAATATTATATGTTAAATATTTAAATTAGCTATAGGTCTACCACTTAGAAAAGACCAGCATTGGTTTTATATTTTCTTAGTTGTTTTTTTTTAAATTTGGTTTCTACATACAGTCATCCAGAACTTGTACATTTGTGCCTTGTTCAATACATTAATCTTTTCGTTTCTATTTTCTCATAATGCCTTATATTTAAAAAGTTGTTTCCTCGTTCACATATCAATTAAAATTTTCATGCATAATTTCCTCCATTTTTTTTTCTATTTTTAATTCACTGTATTGGTTTTCTAGTGCTGTGTAATAAATTACCACAAACTTAGTAGGTCAAAACAACATGTTTACTTTCTATTTCCATGGGTCAAGAATCCAGGTATGGCCTAGTTGGGTCTTGTATGTGTATGTGTGTGCGTGTGCACACCATCAGTCGTGTCCGACTCTTTTTGCAACCCCATGAACTGTAGCCTGCCAGGCTCCTCCGTCCATGGGATTCTCCAGGCAAGAATACTGGAGTGGGTTTCCATTTCCTCCTCCAGGGGATCTTCTCAACCCAGGGTTTGAACCCACATCTCTTAGATCTCCTGCATTGATAGGTGGGTTCTTTATACTAGCACCACCTGGGTTGGGTCTTACGCAAGGCTATAGTTATAGGTGAGATACTGGTCAAGTTGGGATTCTCTGGAGGCTGTGTTGGGCAAGCATTCATATCCAACTTCGCATGCCTGACTGTAGGACTGAGGCCTTGGCTTCTCGCTGGTTGTCAGCTGGAGACCATCCTCACCTCCCTGCCACATGGTCTCCGAACATAGCTGTTTGCTTCTTCAGAGTCACAAGGAATAAAAGTGTTTAGAGCCAGTCTGCTAGCAAAACTGGAGTTGAACGTAAGGAAACAGTCATGGGGTTATATGGTCACTTCTGCCATATTCTGTTGGTCAGAATTACATTTTAGGTCACACCTACCCTCAGGAGGGGAGCAAGACTGGGCTTTAGGAGGTGGGATTGTGGGAGAGGACCTGGGCATCTGTCCTCTGCATCCATCTAGAGCTTATTTTGGTGTAGCATGTTAGGTGTGAATGTATTTTAATTCCTTCTTTTTTTTTTTTCTGAAGAGCTAGTTTCCCTAGCATGATTTAACAGGTGTTTGCAAGGTAGCGGGTATGTTGGCATAGGTTCTTTTAAAAAAGTAATTCTGCTTCTTTATTTATGGCTGTGTTGGATCTTTGTTGCTGTGAGGACCTTTCGCCAGTTGTGATGAGTGCTCTAGTTGAGGTGCGCAGTCTTCTCCTTGCTGTGACTTTTCTTGTTGTGGAGCATAGGCTCTAGACACACGGGCTTTGGTAGCTGCGGCTCCCAGGCTCTAGAGCACAGGTTCAGTAGTTGTGGCGCGTGAGCTTAGTCGCTCTGTGGCATGTAGGATCTTCCCAGACCAGGGATCGAACCCAAGTCTCCTGCATTGGCAGGTGGATTCTTTACCACTGAGTCACTGGGGAAGTCCTGGTACAGGTTCTTGAAAAGGCATCGATGCTCCCCACTTAAAATTCTTCCTGGCAGACAGAGCTCTTGGGTCCAACTGGGAGCTTTGTTCAGTTCTTGGTGCACTGGAGCTTGTCTCATAGGCCTTCTTAAACAGCCTAGAATTCTTGTGCATACTGGCTAGGCAAGGCAGGTGTCCTGGGGCTGCAGACTGGATGCGATAACCCCTGGGGAATGGGTCCTTAGTAAGGAGCGGGGTAATGAACTATAGGCAAATCCTGCAGTGTTGAGGTGGAGGGACTAGCCCCTTCTTAGGTTGGTTGTTGATGGGCAGTTAAGGCTGTGGACAGATGGATCAAAACCTTGAACTCTTCTTCCCAGAATTAGGCAAGGACTTGAGGGTAGGGAGAGAGGGTCTATGATCGGCCAGCTGGGAAATCCATAGAGTTGGATCAGGAGCTTCTTGATAACAGTCGGTGTGAATAAGGACTTCTGATAGCCTTGGCACACGGGGTGGTGTCTGGCCAAGGAGAGGCAGGTCTACAATGAAGTCCATTTTGATGGGGGCGTCCTAGGGAAGTGTGGGGTTTGGAGTACTTACCTCTGATGGGAACAGTATCACAGGTGGTGCTGTGCTGGAAGGGACTGAGCTGAACATGAGGCTGCGAAAGCCGCCGTTGTTGGAGTGGAGTCACAGAAGCTCTCTAGAGTTTTGTCACAGCAGCTACTCTGATTCTGGGCCAGCGTCTTGCTGATGGCCCTGCCAGATTACCTGGCTCAGCCGTGTCCAAGGCTGGATGTAACACTGTGTAACCAGAATGTCAGGAAGACCAGAGTCGGTTCGCTGGTCCTGTCCCTCAGAATATCCCCAGATACTCTGGTCGTGGTGACACGGGATATATGTACTTGGTGGATTTTGATTGTCTTTGCCACAGGGATGGAGACCTGGATGAGGTCAGCCACAGAGGGTAGGCAGTGGGAGGGACAGGTAAATAGAGTGCCGGTTTGGGTGAGTTCAGGCCTGGGTGCAGCACTGACTGGCTCCGTACCCAGGAAATGTCACTTAGTGCTTCTGATTTTCCTCTGGAAATGGGGGCAGTAGCGCCACCTCTCCGAAGGGCTGTGGAGATTCCATGAGGCAGGGACAGGCCCCACTAGCACAGTACTGGGCACTAGAATGCACTCCATAAGTGGTGGCTCCCACTGTCATTTTGTGAAGATAGCTGACACTAGGTCAGGAGCAGGGCAGAAGTTGAGACTTGGTCCTGGGCTCGGGCTCCCTTGACTGCAGACTGTGAGCCCCGTGTTTACTTCAGCAGACCCTGAAGTGGCTGCAGTTTGCTCCAATCTCATTGGAAACTTCCAACAGGGGATTATGGCCTCTGAAACCCCTGGGCTGCCCAGATTCTACCCTGTGGGTCCATGGGGTATGAGGACAGCCCCGGCCAAGGGGATTCCTGTGTGTCCCCCTTTCTCTTTTTGTCGTCTGATTTCCCCTGGGTGATGGAGTCTAGGAACGGTGAGGTCTAGAAACCTGTTCTAGACCTCAGGGTGGAGACACTGGCTTAGCCTGGACTAGTGAGTTAGGAGTGGGCCGAAGGCAGTGGGGACCACAAACCTGAGGATGAATGGCTTCCCCAGGGCTGAGAGGGAGGGTTCCAAAAGGGCAGCCTCTTATGCTGGCCAAGGCAGTTGTCAATGTCAGGGTCGGGGGTCAGGGCTGGGGAGGTGAGGGAAAATGTAGGTCTGACACAACAGCGGAAAGTGAAAGTGTTAGTCTTCAGTCATGTCTAACCCTTTGCGATCCCATGGACTGTAGCCCACCAGGCTCCTCTGTCCATGGAATTCTCCAGGCAAGAATACTAGGGTGGGTTGCCATTTCCTTCTCCAGGAGATCTTCCTGACCCGGGGATCGAACCCAGGTCTCCTGCTTTGCAGGCAGATTCTTTACCATATGAGCCACCAGGGAAGCTCTGACACAGTGACACAGTGTTGGGGTTGGAGGGGAAGTTGGGTGGACGCAGCAGTGCTTGGAGCTGTTGGCTTAAAGAATCTGGTTCTGGGACTTTCCTGGCAGTCCAGTGGTTAAGACTCAGCGTTTCCACTACTGGGGGCACAGGTTCGATCCATGGTTAGGGAATTAAGATCCTGCGTGTTACAGGACATGGCCAAAAAAAAAAAATCTGGTTGGAGACTTCGTGTGTCCCCACCCTCTGTGATGGCTGCTGACTCACCTCTCGTGTCCCAGACCAAGCTGCTGACCCAGTACGTGCTGAGCCTGGCCAAGTATGACCAGAACTATGATATTCGCGACCGAGCACGCTTCACCCGGCAGCTCATTGTCCCTTCGGAGCAGGGTGGAGCCCTCAGCCGCCATGCCAAGAAGCTCTTCCTGGCACCCAAACCAGCCCCAGTCTTGGAGTCGTCCTTCAAAGGTGGGAGCTGAAATCAAGAGGTGCCTTCCTGGAGGAAGGGGAGAATTGGCCAGCACCCCAGTCCTGGCTCTTCCTCCTGAGGTCTCAGTCTCAGCCAGGCACCAGCCTTTGGTGGGCAGGACTCCTGTGCCCCTGGCTGGACCCTTTGCTCGTCCTGCGGCGCCCTGGGCTTGCTCCTTCACCCACTCACCACCACCACGAGCATCATCTCACCTGGTCTCTGCCCTCCCAGGCAGGATGGGCCCCTGGCTCCTCAGCTCTCAGACTCCCTTTTTCCTTCCACCTCCCTGAGCAGGCATATCTATCAAGATTTTACATACCAAGGCCCCAGGAAGGCAGGAAGTAGAACTGCATACAAAGGGGGGTGTATGTTGGTAACAGTCCTGAGAAAGCGGTTTCCAGCACTGGCTGGGCTGTCCCTGAAGGTCAGCCCAGATCCCAGCCCCTCAGCCCTACCTCATCTCTCAGGCAGGTCTCCCGTGAGAAGGGCTCTGACAGCGAGTGGTGGGGGGCCCAGCTGGCTCTCTGGACCCAGGAATCTCCTCTGGAAGGAGCTTCCTTCACAAAGCTTGGTTCTCCTATGTAGCTCTTGTCCTGCTTAGTCTCCGCCCTGGATCCCTGGAGTAAGGAGATTCAGAGCGGTGGGGCAGATGGGAAACCCCCCAGGGAGGAAGTGGGCAGTGTTTTTCTCCTCCCCAACACCATCCCCACCACAGGTCTCTGTGCTGCCCTCCTCTGGCTCTGACCCCGTCCCACTCCCATTCAGATGGCTCAGCTCTCCCCATGGAGGCCAGAGCCTGATGAGACACAGCTCTTTGCCCTTGGTCCCAGCCTGGCCAGTCTCTTAGAGCTGATACCCTTGTCCCAAGTGGGCCTCCCTCCTGAGCCTGGCCCTGCAGCCACATAGCCTTCACCCCACCCGCACTGTGCCCTGGGAGAAGCCACACCCACATTTCTGCTCCCCCCGCCCCCGCCCCCATCTCAGCAGGCAGACCCGGCAGACAGGCCCGCAGCAGCTCTGGGCCCACAGTGCCCCCCATCTCCTCTGAGGTCCCAGTTGCCCCCACCCCTCCCCCACCCCTCAGCCCTGCTCTTGTCAGTCATACAACCTTCTTTCCAGCCTGTGGAGCTGCAGATTCGGTCAGGGCTGAAGAGCCCTTAGGGGACACGTCCACCCCCTCTTCCGTCTATCTAGGATGTTCCCACCAGAATTGTCACCCCGCCCCACCCAGGAAACCACCCCAGGGCATTTCCTCACTGCCACTCCTGGCCTGACCTCTCACCCTGTCCTCAGACCGGGACCACTTCCAGCTGGGTTCCCTGTCCCACCTGCTCAACGCCAAGGCCACGGGCTACCAGGAGCTGCCAGACTGGCCAGAGGAAGCCCCGGACCCATCTGTGCGCAACGTGGAGGTCAGCAGGAGTGGGGTGGGCCAGGGTGTGCTGAGAGAGGTGGACAGCAGGGAGCCCTGGGGGTGTGCCCGGCCCTCCTGACACCCTCCCCACATGCAGGAAGAAGACCTCTCCCTTATTGAGACCCACGTGGGCCTGTTGGGCGCATACACCGAGGTCCCCCGCCCCGTGTGCTGTGTGCCCTGCCCTGCGTGCAGTGCTCTCCCCCAGCCTCCAGTGCCCCCCTCCCCCTGTGTGCTGCATCCCGTGCCTGCTCTGAACCCTGATCCTTCCTTGTTGGCAGCCAGGCTCTGTGAGCACCACCCCTACCCTCCAGGGATAGTGCTCCTGCCCACCCCCCATTATTCCCTCTCAGGGCCAGGGCCAGGTGGGGCCCCCAAAAGAGCTGGGGTGAAGGATAAGAGGGGCTTTCCTGGTGCCTCAGATGGTAAAGAGTCCGCCTGCAATGCAGGAGACCTGGATCCTGGGTCAGGAAGGTCCCCTGAAGAAGGAAATTGCAGTCCACTCCAGTATCCTTGTCTGGAGAATCCCACGGACAGAGGAGCCTGGCAGGCTACAGTCCATGGGGTCTCAAATAGACACGACTGAAGCGACTAACAACTTTCCTCATCTCCAGGTACCTGAATGGACCAAGTGCTCCAATAGGGAGAAGAGGAAGGAGAAGGAGAAACCCTTCTACTCAGACTCGGAGGGAGAGTCGGGCCCCACAGAGTCTGCAGACAGCGGTGAGGAGATGGTCAGGGCTGGGGCCTGTGTGTGCGTCTTGTGGCTACCTGTCTGGTGCAAGCGTGTGCTCTTGTGTTACTGGTCATGGGTCCAAGGGAGCATGCACCAGTATGTGTGTTTATGCACCAGAGGGACTGACTGCATGTCCCAGACACGTGTGTGCTTGCGTAGGTCTCCATCCACACGGGTCCATCTGCGTCCCAGCTGGTCTGCTTGGCGTCTGGCTGGGAGCAGTTCAGGGTGTGGGCGGCGGGGGGGAGGGGGAAGAGGTGAGTTTGCTGCATCAGTGCAGAGTCTGAAGCTGAGCTCCCAGGGCTCCCCAGGAGGCCTGCTCGGAAAAGAGGGAAGACTGAGACTGTCCCTCCACAGATCCCGAGTCTGAGAGTGAATCGGAGAGTAAGAGCAGCAGTGAAAGTGGCTCCGGGGAGTCCAGCAGCGAGTCTGACAACGAAGACCAGGATGAGGATGAGGAGAAAGGGAGGAGCAGTGAGAGGTGAGATGACTGGGGGGTTTCAGGGTCTCCCTTGGGAAAGAAGGGCCAACACTCAGCCTTAGTCAGTCTCCTAAGAGCCCCCAAGCCTCCTCCTGAGCTGCTGGGGCCTGCAGTCCCCCAGGTCTGCTCACCTGAGGGCCACAGGAGGTCTCTGCACCAGGGCCACAGCCTGGAGAAGCAGTCAGGGAAGGGGCCTGCTGGCACAGGCTGGTCTGAACCTCTCACTGCAGCCCAGGTGTGGTGTGCTGTGGTCCAGGCTCCCCACCCTCACCCCCAGTTTTCAAGGCTTTCCCTGCTCTTCTGTGAGGCAAGAGGGGGCCATCCAGGCTGGACCCAAGCCCTGTTTGCCCCCTCTTCTCCAGTGAACAGAGTGAGGAGGAAGGTAAGAAGAAGAAAATGAAGAAGAAGAAGAAGGTGCCAGAAGGGCAAGAAGGCGGTTCGTCCTCAGATGAGGGCAGCGATTCCAGCAACAGCTCCTCAGAGTCTGAGATGACGTCAGAGACTGAGGAGGAGCAGGTGGAACCTGCCTCCTGGAGGAAAAAAACAGTGAGAACCTTGGGGCAGAGAGGGGGTTGGCTCATGGACCAGCCACCCCAACCCACCCTCTGGGCCAGGCCCAGGCGTCTGCTCACAACCCAGAACGGGTCAGGGTACTCCCTTCCGCACTCACACCCCATTTTTCTCTTCCAGCCTCCCAGTAGCAAAAGTGCCCCTGCAACCAAGGAGGTCTCCCTGCTTGACCTAGAGGACTGTGAGTTTGGGTAGAAGTCAGGGGGAAGGAGGCCTGGGGAGGATGATGTAGGAAGGTCCGTGGCGCTCTGGACTAGGTTCCCTGGGGCTTCAGGGTAATGGGAGCAGACAGAATACATCTTTGAGCCTGAGGTGGCAGCAGAGCAACCTCCTCAGGTGCAGGGTTGAAGTCAAGGATGGGCATCGCTCTGGAGGCACCAGCTGCCATGCCTCGCTGTCCATGGTGCTGAACTGTCTGCTCCCTGAGCCCTAGGCTCCATGGCCGTATCCAAGCCAATTCCACTTTGCCTCTCCTTTATCATCACGTTCCTTGTATGCCCCACAGTCACCCCGCCCAGCATCCAGCCTGTGTCCCCGCCCACAGTCGTGTCCACCAGCCTGGCTGCTGACCTGGAGGGCCTGACACTCACAGACTCCCCCCTGGTGCCCTCGGTGAGTGGGCTGGGCAGAAATACATCTCTGTGGTGTATCCTGTGGTGTGGGTTTGTGTGAAGAGGGTGCAATGGAGTGGGTAGCTCTGAGTCCCCGTTTTTGTGAGCACAGGCAGGGACGAGGCTGGGGCTGGCCCTTTGCTGGTGAGTTATTTCCATCCTTCCCACCACCACCCCCCCGCCCCGCCCCAAATCCCCACCAGCTGCTGAGTCCCGTGTCGGGAGCTGGAAGACAGGAGCTGCTGCACCGCGTGGCTGGCGAGGGGCTGGCTGTGGACTACACCTTCAGCCGCCAGCCTTTCTCCGGGGACCCCCACATGGTGTCTGTGCACATCTACTTCTCCAACAGCTCAGACACCCCCATCAAGGGCCTGCACATGGGCACCCCCAAACTGCCTCCCGGCATCAGCATCCAGGAGTTTCCTGAAATCGGTGCGGAAGGGCCCTGCGCGGAGTGGTGGAGGAAGCTCTGGGGGACAGGGGGAGGGGGGTCCACAGGTCTGCCTGTGGCTGCTGACAGTCCAATCTGTGCCCAGCCAGGGGCTAGGCTCTAGGGGTACAGAGATGGCATCTGCCATAATCCACGCCCCAGTGGACAAGACAAACTAGGAAACGAGCAAGTCCATATCAGGATGGGAGGAGCTTGAGGTTTGACTGATTCAGCAGTGACTTCCGTGGGGTGAGGGCAGGTGGGGGCGGGTGTCTAGATTTCAGGAAGAGTCTCCAGCAGCCCAGAAAGCCAGGTTCCATAGAAGGCAGTCAGCCGTGGCAGTGGAGGGGAGAAGAGTCTGGGTTCCAGACCCATCAGTTGATGGGGTCTCCGTCTCCCCCTGCTCCTGCCTCCCATCACTGCAGAGTCCCTGGCACCTGGAGAGTCTGCCACTGTTGTCATGGGCATTAATTTCTGTGACTCAACCCAGGCAGCAAACTTCCAGCTATGGTATGTGTCCCGCTTGTAGAGGAGCGGGAGGGCGGCTGGGGAGAGGAGGGGTCAAAATAAACTGGGACTGGAGGTGGTGTTAGGTGGGGAGGCATCATGATCTGGAAGGCATCTCAGGACCTCAGGCCTTACCTCCAGACACAGTGCGAGGTGAGGGGAGAGAAGCCGGCCTGACTCCCTCTCTCTGTCTCCTCCTGCCTTCCCAGCACCCAAACCCGACAGTTCTATGTCTCCATTCAGCCACCCGTTGGGGAGCTGATGGCCCCTGTGTTCCTGAGTGAGAATGAGTTCAAGAAGGAACAGGGTGAGTGCTCCCTGGGGGTGGGTGGGATGGGCGCTCAGGACCCTCCACTGGGGCTTATTCAGCTCCACTGTACAGGCATGCTGCGGGAGCCTCAGCTGCTGCACACAGAGGGAGGCCTCGCCCCTTGTGACTCCAGCAGAGGCTTCCCAGACCCTCGGACACTTCAGTGAGACTTTGGAGAGAGTTGAGATGCAGCCAGCAGAAGATTCTAGGCCAGGATTCCAGCTGGGGGAAGCATTATGAGTAGGCGTTAGTGAAAATTTACAGGAAGCAAGCAGGGGTGCAGTTTGCCTTGGGGCCTAGGGATCCTTAGCACTGGGGAGTAAGGAGAACAAAGATGAAAATATGTTCTGTCTAGTTTCTGGAAGCCTTG
Organism: Dama dama; assembly: GCF_033118175.1. Taxonomy (NCBI): domain Eukaryota; kingdom Metazoa; phylum Chordata; class Mammalia; order Artiodactyla; family Cervidae; genus Dama; species Dama dama. Next base: position 31,379,545 of record NC_083693.1, on the reverse strand, counting down.
AATGCTGTGCTAAAATATTTCCATCCTAAAATTTCAGAGCTGAAAGGGGTCACAGAGGTTATTTGGTACCAACTCCATTAATAGAGGGTTGAGGAGTGCAGATTTCATTTTTCTAGCAGTAGAGGAATTATTGAAGTTTTTTTGAGCAAAGAAGGGGCCAAGTTCAGTCTTGGGTTTCAGAAAGTGAAATCTGGCAACATTTACAGTTAGGACTGGAATTGAGAGAATGGCAGCAGGAAAAAGAGGCAGAACAGTATAAGTGGAAGGAATCATGGGGCTTCGTGAGTCCTGGATTTAAGTTCTGAACCTGCCACCTGCTTGGTATGTCACCTTGGACTAAATTCTGTGACTAGTTATAAGGCTATTGATGTAGATTTGATGAGAGATGGTGAGGACCAGGATTAGAGCCACAGCAAAAAGAATGAAAGGCTGAGGTAGGGGAGAGGGACTCCATGGGCATTTGCCGAATGAAAGAGGAGACAGAGACATGGAAGCTGTCTCTAGAATATCTGGCTTAGAGAGCGGGAAGAATGGCAGTGCTGTTCACCTAGACCAGGGTTTGGCCAGCTTTTTCTGTAATGGGCCATAAAGTAAATGTTTTATTTATGTTAAACATTTTAATATTTATTTATTTGGCTGTGCTGGGTCTTAGTTGTAACATGCAGGATTTTTAGTTGCGGCATGTGAACTCTTGATTGTGGCATGTGGGATCTGGTTCCCCAACCAGGGGTTGAACCTGGGCGCCCTGCATTAGGAGTGTGAAGTCTTAGCCACTGGACCACCAGGGAACTCCCAGCAAACATTTTAGGCTTTCTGGGTCATGTGGTCTCTGCTGCAATTTGCCTTTGTAACCCAGGAACAGTCATAGATGATACATACATGAATGAGTGTGGCTGTATTCCAATAAAACTATCTATGGACACAGACTTGAATTTCATATACTTTACATGTGTCATGAAATAGCTAGTCTTGATTTTTTCCCCCAACACTTAAAAAATATTTTAAAAAAACAAAAACCACATTGTGGACTGTGCAGGTGGTATGTTGTATTTGGCCTTCAGGCTATAATTTGCCAAACTCCTAATCTAGAAGAAAGAAGGATGAATCAGGCAAGGGAGAGGGGAAGATCTTGGATAGTTTTGGATGAGCTGCTTTTTGAAATATACGTGGGAAATTCAGGAGGAGGTGTTTCATACACAACTGAAAAATGTGGGTCTGTGCCCAGGAAACCCTTCTAGGCTGGAGTCAGGAGCATAGAGGTGATAACTGAAGCTGTGACTATAAGTGAGATCACCCTGAGGGAGAGATGAATGGGGAGATAAGGAGGCCACAGACCTTTCTTGAGGAAAACTTGCATCCTTCAGGAGAAAAAGGAAGGGAGGGGAAAGAGAAGGAACAGAGTGTAGGTACGAGGAGGGATGAGGAGGTAGAAATGTGTCTTGGATAGTCTGCAGGCCAAGATGACCAAAGACCTTCAGGTCCAGCAGATAGGAAACTGCTGCCAACATCAAAGAGAGCAGGTTATTGCCAAAGGGGAGACCGAGGCCAACTGCAGTGGGTTTAGAGAGAGCGGGGCTTGAGGAAGTAAATCTTCTTTGGAGGACCTTGGAGGTCAACAGGGAAGGGGCAACAGTATTGGCATCATGCATGTCTGGCTTCTAGGGAGGACTTAAGAATGGGGAGACTTGATAAGGAGAAACTAAAAGTACAGGACAAGAAAATGTCACTAGTTAGGAATGGAGGGGATGAAAGAAACAGGAAGGGTGTGTCTGTTCTCCAAAGGAGAACAATGGAGGGAGCAGCAAAGGGAGGAGAGAGGCTGGGGAGAAGGTGGGCAGGAGGACAGATGGAGGAGCTCATGTGCTGGGGAGAGCATAGGAGTGCAGAGGAGATGTCAGCCCTGAAGAGTGAGGGTTTCTGGGGATGCTGTGAAGGCCTGGGGACGTCACGAGCCTGGGCCATGTTTGGAGCTGTTGTCCTGTGTGAAAGCAGGGGTCCACCCATGCGGGCTGCTTGTGACCCCTGGACTCTGGCCTGTCTGGTGAGGACCCATAGCAGTTACCAGTGACCTCTCTGTGAGAAGTCAGTCTCCAGGAGCTGGGGGAGAGTTAAACTTGGGTTGGAGGGCCAACCAGGAAAGACCAAAAGATGTGGGGGCCAGGCGGAAGAAACCTCTGAGAACTGACTGGCCTCCAAAACCACCGGCCACTCCCAAGGGGCTGGTAGCCCAGATGTCTGACAGTGGGGAAGCACCAAGTCAGTCTCTGGTTGGCAGTATGGACAGACCCTGGGGTGGGGCGGGGAGAAGCTGACAAAATCTCCGTGGGGAAGGACACGGCCCGAGAGGGAAGTAGCCCCTCCCCAAGACTGGTGAGGGAGACCTGCGTAGACCCTGGTGAGAAGGCCCAGTGGGCAGACCCAGGGGCACCCACCATGGCCTTCACCCTCACCACGACCTCTGCCCACAGCAAAGCTGACGGGCATGAACGAGATCACAGAGAAGCTCACGCTGCCAGACACCTGTCGGAGTGACCATGTTGTGGTGCAGAAAGTGACGGCCACAGCCAACCTGGGTCGTGTCCCTTGCGGGACATCTGACGAATACAGGTACTGACTGCCAGCAAGGGGGACGAGATGGGCTCTTGGGCCTAGTTGGAAGGAGGGGCCCTGGGCCCCAGTGTTGAGCCCATTCCTCCACCCCTACCCCAGGTTTGCAGGGAGGACGCTGACCAGTGGGAGCCTGGTCCTGCTGACGCTGGATGCCCGGCCCACTGGAGCTGCCCAGCTGACGGTCAACAGCGAGAAGATGGTGATTGGCACCATGCTGGTGAAGGACGTGGTACAGGCCCTGACCCAGTGATACCAAGGGCTGTGACCTGTGTGACCCCTTCTTGTCCCTCCCTTGTGACATGTAGGCTATTAGCTTCTCTCTCCTCATCCCATATAGCATCCAGGGGGGTCCTCTCTCTCTCTCTGGTCATTACCAGGCTCCCTTCTGGTCCCCCCACAAAGGGTTCCTTAGTGATCTGTGCAGAGGGATTCCATTCAGCCCTCCCAGCTTGGTGTGGCTATTTATGTGGCAAAAGCTCAATAAAATATCTTCTCCCTAGAGGCTGGCTCACCTTCCCTTTCTTCTGGGTTCTACCTAAGGGGGTGGACTGGGGGACAAGCTCCCAAGATTGACTGTTTGACCCTTGTGAATGACTGCTACTGGCCTTCTAGGTTGGAGCCCCAAGATGACTGTCTTCAAGTCTCCACGTGTCTCTATGGAAGAGACATCTGATCAGGATGGGGATGCCAAGCTGGAGGAACTCCTTGGTCCTCTGCAAGCCTTGGCAAAGATTCCTCTTCAACGTCTGGCCGTCCCTTTTGGTTCCCCTCATGGGCGCTGGAGAAGGAGAACTCATAACGTGGAATTCCCAAACATAGGTGCAAGGTTCAAAGTATGGCAGCTGCATCTTGATTGGCTTAGAGCCCCCACTTTGCTGGGGAGATGACCCAAGGGGCCATCTTGGAGAGGGAAAAACAGGAGATGTAGAAGAGTGCTTCATCAGATGACCTGGGTGTCTTGTTAACACACAGATTCAGATCTGTGGGTCTGGAGTGGGGCCTGAGAGTCTGCAATCCTAATGAGATCCCAGCAACCATGGCTGCTGCTCCACACACACACTAGAGGAATAAGGTGTAGAGCCCCCACCCTGGGACAAGCCTTCTGGGGGGTGGCCGTGGGGGTCAGGGCCCTTTCCTCGTGCGGAAAGAGCCTGAGCAGGCAGTGGTTCCTAAATGGATAAAAGGGGTTCCATAAGCGTATGTTCTGCCAAAAACAAATAGAAAGCTTGTAATCAAATAAGTTTAGGAATCACAGATTGAAACACAGTAAGGTAATTTCCCACAGGCCTTCTCAGAGCCTTTACTATGCTAATGTGCGCTGTGACCCCCATCTGCTCTTGACCTTGGGATGCATTTGTCCCAGGACCCTTTGATGGACTGTGTTACAGGAGAAACACTCCTGTGACAGTTGGAGATGTAGGACCTCAGCCCTGATCCTCCATAACCAAGACTTCAGTCCTTTGACCACCCCACCCCCCAGCCCTGTCAGGGAAGAGGTGCTGAGCAGGTCTATTTAGGGACAGACAGGGTGGAGCCGGTGTGGCCCTCTTCTCAGGGAAGGAGAACAAAGGCGGTGTCAGGGGACAGCCCTGCCCCCACCTCCGGAGACTTGCCGGGCTCTGTGGCACCAGAGGGCAGCTGGGGCTGCTACCTGTGTGAGAGCCTTGGGGCCCCAGAGTCCCCCTGAGATCACTGTTTTTGTCACTGCAGGTTCTGAGAGGGGACTGATCCACCATTCAGGGGTCACTCAAATGGTGGAGTGGTTCCTGCTGTGTCTCTAAATCAGCATTGCCCGCAACAGGAGAAAGAACATGGGGGCGACTTTTTAAGAAATCAGAACAAGGACGGTCCGAGAATTCCTTACCAACCTGGACTTTGCAGCGCAGGCCCCCGAGTGGGTTCTGTAGGAAAAAGAAGCACAGAAGGCATGTCCTCTGCCATCCCCCACGGAGCCCACAGCCCAGGTTCCCAGAACCTTGTGGAAAGGGAACCTGGGTCTCCAGCCCCTAAGTGAGAGCCCAGAGCCCAGGAATCTTAGTCACAGCCCTGTGCTGGTTCCTCTGGAGCAAGTCCCAGGCTATGGGGTTAGCAGCAGCAACCCTTCTTGAGAAGATGGTTCTTGTGCATGAGACAGTCTCAGGGGAGAGGCAGGAGAGCTGGGCGTGAGCAGAGAGAGTCTGGGTCTGCAGCTGGTGAGGAGGAGGAGCCCAGCTGGGAAGGCTGGCACTGAGGAAGCGGGCAGAAGAAGCAGTCTTCTACCCTTCAAGGAAAGCAAAAGGGCCCCATTCTGTTCTAGGGGATGGTCTGCAGGGAGAAAATGTCAGTCAGACGGGAAGGGTGTTGGGCTGCCCCACCCTCAGCCCAACCTGTGTCTTCTAAAACCCCTAGGTCAATGGCTGAACCTCCCATGGCCCTGCCATGTGGGCATCCCTGAGTGAGGGATGAGCCTCCCTGGTGGACACAAATCAGACACGTAGGACCTGGAAGGGGCTCTCTTCTCCCCAGAACGTTCTTATTTATCCCTGTCACATCCTGTATCATGTCACTGATTCAAGTCTTTGCCACTGTGGCCACAGGCTTCCTGGATCTCATGTACCCTGTGACAGCGCTGAGGGGCAGCCAGAGAGCTGGGCCCAGGACTAGGGGGTTCACATGGGGCCCGAGATGACAGAGAAGCCTAGGAAGGGCTCTGTTGGAACTCAGGGAGGACTGGGGTGGGGGCGGAAATGGACACAAGCCCAGGGATTGGCACCGAGGCAGAAGGTGCCCCCGGTGAGGGTCGGGTAGAGCATTAGTGAGGACCAGAAGGTCTGAGTGTGGTCTGAGCCAGACCACAGGCCTTGACAGGACAATGAACTTCATGAGGGGTTGAGAATGGGAACCCACTCCAGGATGGCTTCAAAGCAGTGCCCTGGCAAATGGGTACAAGCAATGGGTGCGGTTTCTGGCCAGGCAGCTGTAGCTGGCTAGCCACAATGTCTGGGGGACAGATCCATCTAGGGACCCTAAGGCAGTGTCGCAGCAAGGGTCCCAGAGTGGAGGGTGGGAGGAGGGTGCTAGCTGTGCCCAGGTCTGCACTTACCCCGCCCCAGCCCTTAGGCTAATTCAGCACCTTTCCCTGGGCATCTTGAGAGTCATCTCTTTGGCAGAGTCTTCAGATCAAAGGGAGGGGATGTTGGGTCTGTAACTCACTGTGCCAGGATTTCCCCTGGCTTTACTGGGCAAAGGAGACTTCTGACCCACCCCCGCCCCAAGGCCTGGCTCCTGGATAGCCAGGATCCTCACTACTAGTTTCTTTTTTAAAATACTTATTTGGCTGTGTCAGGTCCTAGTTGTGAGACATGGGATTTTCTGTTGCCACACACAGGCTCACTAGATGCCACTTGGCTTCTCTGGTTGTGGCACATGCAGGGGTTTAGTTGCTCCATGGCATGTGGAGTGCTGGTTCCCCGACCAGGGATCAAACCCATGTACCCTGCATTGCAAGGCAGATTCTTTACCACTGGACCACCAGGGAAGTCCCCCTCACCATCAGTTTCTTCCCCGCCTCCCCAGCCACATTCAGGTCCCTCTCTGTCACTCCCACTTCTACTGTGGCTACACATGAAGCGGGGTGGGGGCGGGGAAAGGCCCACCTCAGGTCCTTCCTTCCTCGTCAAGCATCTGAGCAGCCAACAAGGGCTTGGCACTGTGGTGGCAAAGAGGTGCTGATAACCACCCAGGACTGTGGTGTGAACCATGGAGGGACTGCTCAGCCCAGTAGGTCCTGTCTCATGACACCAGCTTGCAACTGGCTGCAGAGCCTGGTGGACTGGGAGAGTCCCAGCTCAAGGGTGGGCCAGGAGAGCTGCTGGGGGAGGGTGTGCATGGACCAGCATCTTCAAGGAGATGAGCTGGTCTTCCTTCTTCGATGGCCCGGTCAGTGTTGTTTCCCGAAGTCAAGAGAAGAATGGTGAGCCAGTGCCTGGAAGGGTTGGGCTCAGGACAGGGGTTAGAAATGTGCACCTTCCTAGATCTTCTACCTGATTGTGCTGGGTTGAACCTGTTTTCTTCTACCCCGTTGTCTCCCCTCTCCCCCATCCCACTAACCTGTCTACTAAGAAAGAGCACTTGGAGCCTGCATTATTAATCCTGACCACTGGGAACCCCACCCTGATGGCCCCATGACTACTGAGGATGCTTGGGGGTCTCTGGGCCTCGGCACAGTGTGGAGGAAGGTGAGCGATGTTGGGGGTTACTTACCTGAGTGGCACCTTCACCCTGAATGTCACTTCTTATCTGCTGCCAAGGACTCCCTAACTTTAGTCCCTTTTCAGATCTGCCCATGAGTCCACCTGAGTGGTACTTTCCAGTGGTACCTGAGAATAAAGGTTGCTAACAGCTCAGTAAAATGCTTCTGTCTGGGATCTTCCCAGACATATGTCCCTGTCTTTGGGACTATTTAAAAAAAAACGCACACACTTTATTCGTAGACTGAGTAATCTGTGTAATTAGTATTCAGATCAAGAAACAGATAGCAGCATTGATATTTCAGTCAGAGATCAATCACAGAGCTCTGAAACAGTTCTACCCCAGTCTGCAAGTGGCAGTGGGATCCCAGAAGGCCAGCATAGACTTGTGTCCGGTAGTGCCAACATGATGCCATATGCCGCTCTCTGGGGTCCCTGTGGCAGGGGACGAGGTGTGTGGAAATAAATGGAGGTTGTCTTGTTTTGGCTGAGGGAGAATGTGAGAAAACAGTTCCGAGGAAGAAGGAACTCTTGGGCAAGGTGACCTTGATGGAGGTCTTGATGTGCCAGGACCCCAGTATTTGCACCTGCAGAGGGAAGGCAGGGAGAAGGTAAGGCATAGTCCTTTTCACTTGGACCAAGGCCAGACGGAGACCCTGCGCTCCAGGAAACCCGTCAACTTCAGTCTCCTCAGCTATAAAATGAAGGGGAGGGCCCCTCAGGTTCCCCTGTCTCTCCTTTCGTTGAGACCCTAGGCATCCCCTCACCCCTTTACAAGCATCTCAGGACAACCAGCGCTCTCCTTCCACTGTGACCAAGAAGTGAGCCAACCTCTGGTGATCTCTGCTTCCTGGCATTTGCCTCCTGGAGTCATCCCCTCCTGCATCTCATCACTGTTGGTGTGTGTAAACAACAGAATACTGTAGAAGCTGTAGAGTCTGTTATTTTGGAAATGAGCTTATGATACTCCCCTCACCTCCATCTTAGTCCCCTGGAGCAGTCCCTGTAAGGAGGAGCTGAGAGAGTCTGGGGTGGGTGGAGTTGGGAGGCCGATCCGGCTCCAGGCAAAGCTTCAAATGACTGCAGTTCTGGCTGAGAGCTTGACTGCAACCTCAGGAGACAGCCTGAGCCAGGAACACCCAGCTAAGTCGGTCCTGGATTCTTGACTCTCAGAAATTGTGTGAGAATGAGTATTTGTTGTTCTAACCAGCCTCACTTCCGGGTAACTTAACAGCGTACATGAATACAATCCAGCCCTTGACCCAGGTTTTAGGATTTTGGAAATGTCCTCAGAGCGAGCCTGGGCTCCCAGCTCTGGCCTTTGGAGCAAATTTCTCCCACGCTCAGTGTCAGTGGTGTGCTGGAGCTGGCTTGGGAGCCTCTGCTGGTATCACACTGGCAGTTTGAAATCAGCCACTATCCAGGTGGGGATAGTGGTAAAGAACCCACTTGCCAATGCAGGAGACATGAGACACAGGTTCGATCCCTGGGTTGGGAAGATCCTCTAGAGAAGGGTATGACAACCCACTGCAGTATTGTGGCCTAGAGAATCCTTTGGACAGAGGAGCCGGGCAGGCTACAGTTCATGGTGGTTGCAAAGAGTTGGACATGACTGAAGCCACTTAGCATGCATGCATGGTCTTTATGCCACAGAAATTGGTGAATACTGCAAGTCACTCCCCTCCCTGTGGCCAACTGTCAACACTTACCAGCACACCTCTGCCCTGAACTGTCCCCATCCTTGTATCTCCTTAAACAATTATATTTCAAGTTTAAAGAGTAAAATAACCACCTGTGTCTGCTTACCCAGTTTAAGAACTAAAGCACTCATCAATTCAGCAGATACCCACTGGATTCCTGTCTCACAAGCGCTTCCCTCCCCACCTGGAGTAAATCACTGTTCTGAATGTTATGTTTATCAAGGCCATGCATTTTGGGGTACTTTTACTACATATAAATGTATTCCTAAACAATGTATTGTACTTTGTGACTGTAATGTACTGCCTGTTTAGAAATTTTATATAAATGGCATCGTAGAGTATGTATTCTTCGACATTCTGCTTTTTTTCATTCAATGTTGTGTATGAGTCATCCATGTTGATATGATTAGCTTTATTTCATTTACTTTTACTTATATACAGTATTTCATTGTGTATGTATGTGCATGCTCAGTTGGTGAGTGGCGTCTGATTCCTTGCAACCCCATGGAGTGTAGCCCACCAGGCTCCTCTGTCCATGGAATTTTCCAAGCAAGAGTACTGGAGTGGGTTGCCATTTTGTATGACTACACCACAATTTATCAATCCATTCTCCTGTCAATAGGTATGTAAGGCATTTATTTTTGCAATTTTGAATAATACCTTTCAGAATTTTTAACCCCAACTGCTGCCTCTTTAACATGTGGGCAAGTTTCTCTAACACGTTACCCGAGGAGTGGGATTCCTGGTGGTAGGGCATACACACCTGCAACTTAACATTGCCAAATTGCTTTCCAGGGTAGCTGCACTTCACATCAAGAATATTCATGGTATCATCATTCATAATAGTACAACTCACATTGCCAATCACCAGGAGAATGGAGAAACAAATATGGTATATCAATACAATGGAATACCACTTAGCAATAAAAGGGACTTAACTACTGCTACCTGCATCAACATCGATGAATCTTGTTGAATAAAAGAAGTTAAAAGTTTAGATGAAGTCCTAAAACAGGCAGAATGAATCTGTGAGAAAAGTGACTGGAAGATTAGTTACCTCAAGGAGAAGGGGATGAAGTGGAAAGGGGCATGATGGAACCCTATGGGGTTCTAGAAGGAGTCCATGTCTTGGTGTGGGTAGTGGTTACCTGGGTGTATACGTAGGAAAAAAGCATCAAACTGGATACCAGGACTGTGTACTCTGTGCACTCTATATGTGGGTTAGCCCTCAATTTGAAAAATGTAGGGAAAAAAAAAAGGAAAATGTAGAAAATAAAACCCATAACCAAAGTGACTGAACCAGTTTACACCCTGACTGGCAGTGAGTTTGCCACTGGAAGAGTGAGCCTTTTCATTGCGTCTGTCTGGGGAGTGTGGAATGGTGTCCTTCTGTGTTCATTTGCATTTCCTTGGTTGTGGGTGAGTGCAGGCATCTTGAGATAGGTTTGTTGGACATTTGTGCTTCCACTCCTGTCAATGGCCCATTCCCATCTTTTGTCTATTTTTCTATTTGCCTCATTGTAGAAGTTCCTACATATTTTGGAAACTAGTCCTTTGTAGATCATGTATTGTGAATACCTTCCTCCAGTGTATGACTTTTCAAGTTTTAAACTTGATAACCCAAAGGTTTTAATTTCAATGTGGTCAACGTTATCAATTTTCCTTTATACCCTATGCTTGTTCCACATTCACAAATTTTGTCTGTACTCCAGTGTAATAAAAATATTTTCCTAATATTGTTTTCTAAAAAAATTTCCTGGCAACCGAACAACAAAAAATTTCCAAGTAATGCTGTATACATTTGCATTTTTATCCCACTTAAAATTTCCATTTGTGTATGATGAAAGGTGGGACTGATCTAGTTTCTTTTATTCCACTTAAAAGGGCATGAAAAAAAGCTCAAAAAAACAACGTGGTTTCTTTTGCACAGAGCTTGGCAAAAGCTGAGTAGACACTATATGCTTACTTTACCTTGTGGTCTTGAATTCCTAAAGGAATCTCCCTTCTGATCTTTTCCAGCCAGGAAAGTTAATTTTCTCCCTGCAGTCTCTTTTCTTCTCTTAGCTCTCTGCCTGCTGTGGAGGCACCGAACACCTGAGCATATAAAGGAATACAGGTTCCCTCCTGGTGCATGCATTTAAAACAGTCCAGCCAACTACAGTTACACTCAAAACCTGTGTTATAAATCTGGAGCTTGACTGCAGAGATGGTGCCAGGCATAGCTGGGCTCAAAGGCTATTTGTTGACTAGGAGAATGGATAATGCTGCCTGTTTGTTCCTGCTTCAGTGACCAGCTGCGGGGACTTGACCAAGTCATGTAATACCTCCACCTCGGCCTCTTTCCGCACCCTGCCCTGTGTACTGTAGGCATCTAGTCAGGGGTACTGTTCTTCCTGTATAACCTGCAAGCATGGCCAAGTCAGGGCAGGGAGCCAGGACTCACCAGATGCATGAGGGTATGTGCACTCACCCACCCCTTCCTTCATTGCCTACATTGAGCTCTGGGGTCAGTCAGAAGGTTGTACACATGTAAGGGTGCTGGACATTTTGTTCTTATCTGGTTAAAGCTTTAGGCTCTGAAGCCAGAAGACCGCCTGGGTTTGAGTGCTCACTTTTCTACTTCAAACTAGGAGTCCTTGAGCTAGTTACTTCTCTGAGCTTCAGTTTCCTTGTCTGCAAATGGGTTAAATGGGTTAATGCAGGTGAAACACTTGGGACTGTGCCAAGCACAGGTCAAGTACTCAGTGAAGGTCAACTATATTCTCATTATTACTGCAACAGAAAATTTTAAGAAGAGGGATTTTATGCAGCAGAAATTTCTGTTACAAGACCCCTGAAAGATGCCTTCCTTTTCTTACAGCTGGGAGTTTTAAAATAGGAAGGAGCTCCCAGGTACTGTTGCCTTGGGCACTATTCCAGTTTCCGGTCCTTCTCTTGCTCAGCTTTGGGTCAGGGAAGAATAAAGCATGGGCTGCGTGAGGCCCCTGGACAGGCTGGGCTTGATTCTTTGAATTAATGACCAAATTTAAAATTAGGAAGATTGCACATAAAAAAACCCCCCAAAAACACAAAAACTGCTTTTCCAGCTGTCTTGAAAGATCTGGCTGGGCTGCGACGTCATTCCTGCACAGCATCCATCAGCTAATCCTCTTTAGATGTAACTGGGGCCTTCCTGGTGCTGCCATTCACCCTCGTTGGCTCCTGTGCGGTAGGTATCTGGGTGTGGCACTCCCTGAGAGGACAAGCAAGATACATCACCTCGGTTGAGTTGTCCTACGCTGTTTGTGGGCCCGGGTGGGACTTGTGGGTGTGTTGCTCCTAGAGAAGGAAGAGCTCCAGATAGGGCTGGTGTGGGAGGGTTCCAGAGAAACTAAACCAGGAGGTAGGGAATTCCTGGGCAGCTGAAATGGGGCATCTTCAGGAGGGAGGGGGAAACGCTCAAGCAGTCTCTCTGAAGGGGAAGAGAGAGTGGAGCAGTTTATGGCTAGGGGGTGCCAGGGTCCCCTCTTGCCCTCCCCTGCCGCCATCACCTCTCTGCCCAGAACCTCAGCAACCCATGGGAGCTCCTGCACGGGGACATTCTACGGATGGAGACCGGCCCACTCTCATTGCCACTCTGAGTTCTCCTGTGGACTTTTACTCCAGTGTCTGTTCCTACCCTTTCTCCCATTAATTCTCTGCCACCAAAAGCTAGACCTTGACTTCCTCCTCTCATCCATTAGATCATGCCAGCCTCATCAGCCTGCCAGGAAGGCAGCAGATCTGTCTCCCCAACTGCCAGGAGGAACCTTAAGCAGAGTACTTTATAAAATAGTATGATGGTGGTGCTGAGGTAACACAAGTGGAACACTTAGGCTCAACAAACGCCCCTTTTGTCCCTACCGCGGTCCTTTATTTCTCCCCATTTACTGTCAGACCTCTACAACGTCTGCAGTAACATCTTAAAAGAGATCTGATACTATCATTCTCCTGTTCACCATTTTTAATAGTTCCCAGATGTTTGCAAAATAAAGGCCCTTCACGAACTGGGCCCAGGCTTGCCTTCTGCAGTATCAGCACGCATTATCCTCTGCCCTGGTCAGAAGGAGCCTCTCTGTTCTGCACTCCTTCTCAGCCTTCGCCTGCCCTCCCGCCTGGAACGCCACCTCCGTTTCGGTGCCTGCCCGGGGTTTCAGCCGGGGGTCCGCTCCTGCCCCAAAGACGCCCTCCCTGACCACAGTCTGACCCACCGCCGGGTCCCTCCTCCGCTCTCCAGGAAGTTTTCCTTTCGCAGTCTGGAAAGAGCGTCGGAAGCGGCTTCCCAGGGAACTACAATCCAAAAGGGGATCCCTGATGTCCTTGGAACTTTCCGGAATCCCCGGAGGCCCGCGCACTCCAGCCCTGGTCCAGCACACGAAGCAGCCGGTCTAGGTGAGCGCGCCTGCTGGAACCCGGGAGTGGGGTTGGACAGGGGCGCGTCGCGCAGGCTCTCTCCAAGGAGGGGTTCTTTGGCAGAAAAGAAGCGTGGACACCGTAAAGACGGCTTTATTGACAAAGCGCGTTGCCGCCCCGTCGCAGGGGCTTGTGAATGGCGCTCTGTAAGGGATAAACTGAGGCCCTAAGAGCTAAAGGACGTGATCAGGGTCACTAGGTGAGTGGCAAGCTCCGCTTGGACCCCTGGACTCCTGGGGCGGGGGGCAGGGTGCGGGGTGCTGAGCGCGCCCCCATCAGGGCGCCCGGCTCTGGGTGGGCGGCTGAGCCCTCGGCCCGGCCCGCTGGAAGGGGCGGGGCCCCGGGCGGGGCCGACACAGGTGCTTCGCATCCGGCCGTGGGGGGGGGGGGGGGGGGAGCGGCTCGGCGGGGCTTTATAAGCTGCCGCGAGTGCGGCGCTGTGAGCGGCTCGCTGCAAAAATAGTGCCCACGTGTCTGCGCGTCCCTCGCCGAGCCGGTCAGCCGCCCGCCGGCCGGTCCGTCCGTCCCGCAGGGCCACGCCAGCCCCATGGCGTTCCCACTGGTAAGAGCTGCCCGCCGCCCGCCGGGGCGGGGTTGGGCGGGGCCGCGGTCAGGGCCGCGGTAGCTAACGGTCCGCGCGCAGCCTCGGCCGGTACCGCGGTCCCCTCCTCCCCCGCCCCCACCCGTGCGCGCGAGTCCCGGGCGGGGCGCGGGTCACGTGCCTGCGGGCGTGGGGCCTCGTGGAGGGGTGTGTGGCGAAGGAGGGGTAGGGAGCCTCCTCGTGACTCAGGGCCTTTGGGCTTAAAGGCGCCGCGGCCCTCCGGGGGCGGCCGGTAAGGCCTCCGAGCTGCGCTGCAGACTCCTGTCGCCCTCGAGTGTATGTCCAGACGGGAGCTGACCAGACGGAAGGGCGCCTCCGCGCCCGGAACTTTTCCTTCTCCCGCAGCCGTCGCACGTGAGAGCCGAAGCCACCGGCGCCGGGAGCTCACTTGCCTCGCCACGTCCCACGCGAGCCTCGTTCGTACCCAGGGGCCAGCGGGGGAGGGTGGGGCGGGGCTGCTGGCGGCATAGGCTCTCGCGCTGGGCCTCGGGTCATGGGAGATCTCCACGACGGCAGTGGGCGCGGCTCCTTTAAGGCGGAGGGATTAGGCCCCTCGTGCCTTCTGCACGCGCTTCCCCGGCCCGGGAGGTCACGTGGCTTCACACGTTCGGCTGGAGCTGGAATACTGGGGCGTGGTTGGCTAGGTGGGGTCCAGCACCAGTGGGTGGGTCGACCCGCACGTGCAGCGCGGCTTGGAGCTGCGGAGCCGCGCAGGTGAGCTGGGTCCTGGAGGCATAGGCACGGGTCTTGCAGGATATGGAGGCGCCCCAGGCGTGGAGCCAAGCTAGGCCGTGCCAGCCTCGTTTTCCCTAACCCGGGCTCTCTAGGTAGCAGAGAAGCGTGCAAGTGATCTTGGCCTTGTCATTCTCCCCTCAGCCCTGGACCGGACCAGGTGCCCAGACTCGCTTGGGAGGCTTGGCGCGGGCCCCCGCTCTGGTTCCGGGTTTGCCTGAGGGGACAGCCGGCTTGCTTGGCCTGGCCAGTCAGGGGTTACGAAGGCCTGTGCCTGCTTGGAACCCCGGGGGGAGTGGGGACGCAGACCCAGGAAAGTTTGCTCTCCGTGGGTTGTCCCACGTGGCCTCATTCTCTGGCTTTTTCCTCGTGTGGGTGGTGTTTACGGTCAAGGCGACCCTGACTTTCTTGGTTCATCCCCCGAGGGTCCAGGCCAGGGTCCTTGTAAGTGGCTCGGTGCCACCCCCGGCACCTAGAAAGTCCGAGCCGACCTTGGGGCTTTGGAGAACGTCCTGGTGTGCACGGGTTAGTTTTTGGTGGCGCTCAGCCCCCTGCGGGCCTTGCCCTAGTTTACACGATGTTGCCCTCGGGAGGCGGGTGGGAAGCACGAGGACTTGGGACAGCAGCGCTCAGAGCCCCGGGGTGGGGGTGGGGGTGGGGGGCGGGGACGCGGAGGCCTGACACCCTCCCCCAGCCTCCCCGCGGGCCGGGCTGGGCTGTGCTTAGCGCTGCGTTTTGCTGGCAGCTGCCTCCCTTGGTCTCCCTGGCTACCGATCAGCCGCCTCGCTCTCTTGCTGGCACCTGAGTACGCGGCTGGCCAGCGTCATGTGCTGGTGAGGGGCGAATGGGTCGGAAATGGAAGCCCCAGTTGCACCGCCCGCCTCGGGTCTGCCCCCCAGGTGACAGCAGTGACATGTGTTAGCTGGCCGCGAGTGTCTCCCGAGGAGGGTGTGCACCCTTAGGCTCAGGTTGAGATGAGCTTAGGGACCCACGCTGGGCTAAAAACAAAAATACATCCAAATAAGCAGAAGGAAACCTTGGAAACCTCGGGCTGGCGGTGGTTTCCCTGGTTGGTTGGTTTTGCTCGTAGGTGGAAGGGGAGTGGAAGGCAGTTCTGCTTCTGGAGCTCCGCAGAGCTCTGGGCCGTCGGCTTCCCCCCTCCTCCCCGCCCCCCCCCCCCCCCCCCCAGGGCCAACCCTCCTCTTCGAGCTTGCCTGGGGCGACACGGTGTTCCCAGAGCCCCTTGCTCTAGAGTTTGGCTCTTGCCACGGTGATGTAATCTAAGCTTGAGCAGTGGTCTGGCCGCAGTACATGCTCAGTATGTTAGAAGCAGGATGTGAAGTTGACTGCCCTGTGTGTAGGTCACTTTTTGTATTAACGGTGTGGAAATACTTGCTTTCCCTCCTCCCGTGGGTGGCCTTAGGAAATCTCTCTGGCCAGGCTCCCCTTTGGGGAAGGGGAGCTGTGCCAGCCTGTGAAGCAGGCAGGTTAGAGAGCTGGTGCGTGTGCTGAGGGATCGTGGAAACACAGAGCAGCTTAGATTGGGCCTTGAGGCACTCAATGAAGGCAGGGTTCTATGATCTTGTCTTTGCTGTGATACGCACTCCAGTGTCTGTGAGGCAGGAGGTGGAGGAAGGTGATCACAGCAGTAAGACTCCAGGCTAATGATAATAGTGATCTTTGTAAGTATTTTCATGGGGTTACCCAAGTTATTCATTTTGTTTTGAATCATTAAAATGGGTTACAGACCCAAATCCCTACAGGGGCCTGAGGTAACATAAATGAGTATAGGGAAAGAAAGAAGAGCAGTGCCCCCTGAACTACAGAATTTGCGTAAAGAGCCAGTAGCTGGTTGGCTGTGCAGAAATGTGGGGCCGGAGTTCATGAATCTTTTGTTTTTTCCTAGCTAAGCTGCCAGTCTCTTAATTCTTAAATGTAACAATTTAAAAATGGACAACATTGTCTGAATCAAAGTCTCTGAAGGTTGTATTCAACCTGAGAGCTAGTTGGGGATCTTTGTCTCAAAAGGTCTCTTTTAGATTTCCCCCTCCCCATTTTGCAGGTGATGAAACAGGCTTAGAAATCAAGTCACAAGGCCACCAAGTGAGAAAACTGGTTGTATGAACCTAGGTTTTTCTGGTGCGGTAGTTCAGCCTATGATACTGTGTGTATTCTAGTATGTTAGAGGGGTCAAGAGGGTTATTGGTGGTATATATTGTACAGAAAAGGTAGTGGTCTATGGGCTGGTCTCACTCATAGGCAAGAGCGAGCTTTAACTGCATTGGAGGGAACCTGGGTTGCTGTGGAAGTCAGTGTGGGTCTTCCGAGCATTAGTGCTGTGGTGCTGATGTCAAGAGGAATGTGCTGTGTCTATCATTCCATGATATGTGTCAGAGCAGTTTAGCTATTCTGAGAGAGCCAGAGGTCTGGAGAAGTCAGGCTCCTCCCACTGTGGGGGTGACCCTCCTAGTCCTCTGCACAAAAGACTGTCCTCTTTCAGGACAGTTAAATTTCAGCCACCTTTTTCCTTCTGAGAAAAGGCATTATGTGAAATCATATGATTGTTGCTGACCTGTAAAAGTAGAATGAGGCATATTAAATCTTAGCTTTTCTGTCTTAGGTAAAATTCCCGTAATCCTGTCTCTTAGATTCCCAGGAAGAATTAATAAGGATTTTAGCAGTGCGTGGTAAAATCTGGAATAAGCTCCTAGGACATAAAAAGAGCTCTGTACCAGAAATGAGGGACTGGGGTTTCATTCTGGACAACAGTTAGAATCCTTCTAGCAATGTGTAAGCCACACTAGGAGATGTAAAAAGATAGATACCTTTATTTCTGTATCTTATTCCCAAAGGATTTAAACATAAAGAAGTAAAGACCATGTTCAGAGACTTGCCAAAGGGAATTTTTTCTGTGAGACTGCAGACTCAAGTACAAACCAGATAACTTTTTTCTTTTTTAACCTGTGGTCTGGGAAGTTTTGGGAAAGATGAAAACTTTAAAGTGTTACCTGTCCCCTCCTGCTGTTTTAGTTACCTTTACAGGCCGCTCAGCCATGAATTCACTCTTGTGAATCTGGTGGTGGAGGGGAAGGGTGAGATGACTGGAGTAGGTCTTCCCTGGAATTTTAGTGTTTATTTGCTAGATAATAAGTGTGCAAAATTTCTTATTCATTGTTTTCAGCTAAATGACTGTTTCCTAAAGTTGTTATGTGTTTGTTTAAAGGACAGGTTAATTAGTGGGTAGTATTTCTGCCTTTAAAGTTTGGGATAGAGATGCATACCAAACCCAGATATTCACATTTAGGCTTCTGTCTTCAGTAGCTAATGGTTGGAGGCAGTGAGAGAATCATGAGATCAAATAGCAAGGTATTTTCTCTGCTGTGGAAGAGCTGTGCTGATCCCATCCTGTTCTGCAAATCTGCTTTTCCTGGGCAGTATCTAAGCTGTATGGACTCTGGGAAGAGCTTGCCAGAAAGCCCTGGGGTAGGGGATGCGGGATAGGAAAGAGGGTTGGGCTTAGAGGTTGGAGTGGAGGAAGTCACATAAAGAATTTTTGCTCCTCTCTGTTTGAATTAAACCAGGAGGCACTCATTGCACCCTTTCAGTATTTGCATTCTGCTGGCCGCACCTCCTTTGCCCCCCACACCTGCTGCTTTGGGAATGCTCTTTGTTTTCTTTCCTGCCAGTGTTGCAGCCTGATTTTAGTTATACCTGCATGAGAGTTTGTCATCCTCTGTAAGCTCACAGATTCCAAATGCTGGAAATTTTTATGTTCAAGATAGGACTGCCAAAATGAGGCATTTTTCAATTACAGTAAACTGGCTAAAACGATTGAACTTGAAGGTATATATAATAAATAAACATATTTCATATTTCTCATAGGAAAATTATATGATTTCCCATAAAAAGCCATTTTCAAATTTGAGAGTGTTAATTTTACATTGTTGGCATAGTTTTCAGTTTCATTTTTGGCATTTAAAAAGGCTCTTGTTAGGGATTAGTTTGTCTTCTTAATATATTGGTTGGCCAAAAAGTTTGGGTTTTTCTGCAACATCTTCTTTTTGGCCAACCCAGTAGAATGCAATTTTCACTAACGCAGGTGTGGAGGAAATATTCCTGATTAAGTAGGGTTGAGCTTTGCTTTCAGTGATGCAGAAGAACACTTAGGCGTGTATAGCCTCTGCATTCTGCTCTAGTTTTCAGTATTTCTGTATGGTTAGAGTACCGTTTTCATTTTCGACTACAGTGAGTTAACACTCTCTTGTGATTTTTAAGGCATTTTGTGATGACTTTCCTTGAAGTAACTGGAGAATTCCCAGAGGACAGATCTGAAGATTGATTTGTGTGCTAAAAATGGGTCACAGTTGCACCTAGCTGCTGATTCTGGGAGTAACTTGACTTCAATAGTGCTACTGGTTTCCTTATTCTTGGCCAGCGTAATATGCTGACAAAGGTCCCATCCTGACAGGTTTAGCACAGTGGCCTGAAATCTCCTTTGATGAGGTGTGGGAGTAGCTCTCCCCTTGTGGAAGCAAAGCAGTTACCTTGAAGGGCAGGTTGGGGTTTTTTGGTGTCTTTTGACTGAACACTTAATCTCTTACTGCTTAACACCTGTGCTCTCTGCATTCTGGCTTTGTGCTTCTGGGTCTGACACCATCTGTCTCCTGAGTCTGCCCTTTCTCCTGAGACTTTGTTTTTAAGCTGTAATTTTGGAATTGTTTTGAAGCTCAGGAGGTGTTGGAGACCTGCCTGCCTCCCTGGTATAACTGAGTTGACACCAAGTCCAGATGATGGTGTCTCACTATTTTCACAGACAAGGAGATTTAAGCTGAGAATGAAAAGGGGTGATTTATACAGTGAGACGATGATAGAGCCAAAACTGGAACCCAGGTCTCTCTATTTCCAAACAAGTGTTGTTTCTGGAATTCACACACCTGTCCTTTGCTATGTAGGTCTCTGATTATCTCATCTTACTTAAAACATCCACTTGGTTCCTAAGACTCAATGGCTTCCTTTTCCTAGTTTCTCTTCTTCTGTCTGATCTTTCCTTGGCTTGGCACTTACAGCCCCCCGCCCCCCGGAAGCCCACATTTGTTGTGCCTCATTCTACTGCTCATTTCTCTGCTTTTTCACAGGGGCCGGTGTATTCCTGTAGCACTGCTTCTCACGTTTTAGGTTGAACTCTATATAGTCCTGATTGTTTTCAAGAACCATGGTTCTGATTAGCCTACTGAATGAATGTTTTTGTGAGGCATATTAAATGCAGACGATCTCAAAACAGCCAACTTCTTCCCTTTCTTCTCCTCCTGGGGCTAATCTAATTCTGTCCCCTCCAATTACGAGTCTATTTTCTGACTAGATGCTGGTGTCCTCTTGGGTGAAAGAACTGTGTTTGGGTGTTTTGGGTTTTTTTCCTTTTTTTTTTTTAAACCCTGAAGGCCCCAGTGCAGATGGATACTAGGTAAATAAATACCTATAGCTTTCCTCCAGAAACCTCTCCCCAGCTCCTGTAACAATAAAGCCTTGATGTGATCTAACTCTTGGCCCATGTATCCTTTCATCTGTTCTCCATTCCCATTGCTGCCACTAGTTCAGGTCTCCCTTGGATGAATATTTTCAGTCTGCTTTTCCTGCCTTCCTCCTTATTAATTCCTGCCTATTCACAGCTACCACTCTTTGTGGAGCTACACCATAGTAATGGCCATATTGTTCCCCAGACACATCCCTCAGACCCTCGGTTCTTGGGTCTTAATGGGTAGTTGTATCTCCCAAGCTGAATGGTAAGCTCTGGATCAGAGGGTCTTTTCCTGTATCCTTTCTAACCCCCTACCCATCCCTGCACGGAGTAACTACTGAGGTGTCACTGATTAAATACAGGAGTTTTAAGAGGAAATTCAAACTTCCCTTGGATCTCTGGGCTTGAAGAGGCTGAATTTATTTCTGCCGGTCAGGCGCTTATGCCAGCTCCACTGTCCTGCTGCTTTTCCTGCTCCCAGTGCCCTGCCTGAGTTCCGGAGGTTCTCTTTGTGCTGAAGCTTCTGAATGTTTCAGAGGAAGCTGAGAACAGTCTTTCTCTGTCCTTGTAAGAGGCTCCCCCATAGCTTCAGAGTTGTTACAGAGCATTTCCCTGACCTGCTTTTTCCTGTCCTCCTCTCATGTTTCTCAGGCTGACTTGATGCAGGAGGAAGAGGAGATTCGTAGTATGGGATCCTGATTTGAGTCCTAGTACCTTGTTAAACATTGGTTTAAGGAAAGATTTTCAGTTTTGCTAAGCATGTCTTGTAATGAGACTGAGACAGGCTCCGTTCTTGTGATGAACACGAGTCAGAAGGCTCTGGGCGATTGGCCTTAGAGGCCTTGTTGTTGCCCTTTCTAGTTGAACTGAGCTTGGTTTACTGTCCCTTTTCTCTGGCTGTTGAAGGAATGCCCTCCTCCCTGTCCAAAGAGCAGCTTGTGTCCTGGTGTCCGTCTTCTCTGATACCTTTGGGACCTCTGGGTCGGTTGTCCCTACCACATGGTTCATCTCTGTCTCTAAACATGGTCATGTCTGTCTCTCATTCACAGAGATGTGAGAGCAGTACATCTTCCTGGTTCAGCAGCCTCCGCCAGCAACCAGCTTCATTGGCTTTCCTTAGCTTCCTACAGGGTAACCCTCCTCCAATCCTGACTACCTCACCCATTAGTTCTCTCTTAAATTCTTCACCTCTGACATCCTATGATCCTCTCTCCTCTCTCACATTCTATTTTGGAACTTTTTTTTTTGTTTTACCAAGTTCATTGTGCTGTATCAAATCTTATAGATGTTTTGTTGAGCCTTTCAGGATGTTTGCATTCCTTCCGAGATGTTCTTAAAAGATCTTTGAAAAGTGCAAATTTGATCAGCTACTCCATAAGGCAGTGGTTCTCAAGCATTTTCATCTCAGGATTCTTGTACACTTCTTAAAATTTTGAGGGCCTCAAGAGCTTTTGTGCATGTGGATCATATCTGCTAATACCCATTAGAAATTTAAACTGAAAACATTTATCTACTAGTCATTAAAAAATAACATCCATTACATAGTAACAATTATATTTTCCAAAACAAAAAAATGAATGAGAAAAGTGAGCATTCTACATTTTTTGCTAATCTCTTTAGTATCTGTTGTAATAGCTGAGTTTTGTAATCTGCCTTTGTATTTAATCTGTTGCCATGTGTCATTTTAGTTGATATAGAGGGGGAAATTTTGCTCTCACACAGTATGTAATTGGAAGAGGAAAAATTTTGGAGGGTTACTTAATTTTAATTGGAGCGTGTATGTGTGTTAATCGCTCAGTCGTGTTGGGACTCTTTGTGATCCCATGGACTGCAGCCCGCCAGGTTTCTTTGTCCATGGAATTCTCCAGGCAAGAATACTGGAGGGGATGGCTGTTCCCCTCTCCAGAGGAACTTCCCAACTCAGGGATTGAACCCTGGTCTCTTGCATCACAGGCAGATTTCTTTACCATTTGAGCTATAAGGAAGTCTTTATTGTTGGGATGTAATTATTTTATGTGTTTCTGCTGTACAATGAAGTGAATCAGCTTTATGTATCTCCTCCCTCTCGGACACATACATATATCCCCTCCCTCTTGGACCTCCCCCTACCCCACACCACTCATGGAGGCCATCACAGAGCACTGAGCTGAGCTCCCTGTTGCTTTATGGCAGCTTCTCACTAGCTGTCTGTTTGACATGTGGTAGTTTACATGCATCAGTGATACCCTCTCAGTTTATCCCGCCCTCCTCTCCTCCCCTGCCTGTGTCTACATGTCTGTCCTCGTCGTCTGCATCTTTATTCTTGCTCAGCAGATAGGTACGTCTGTACCATTTTTCTAGATTCCACATATATATGTTAGTATACAGTATTTGTTTTTCTTTTTCTGACCTACTTCACTTTGTATGACAGATTCAAGATCCATCCATGTGTCTACAAATGACCCAATTTCATTCCTTTTTATGCCTGAGTAATATTCCATTGTAAATATATACCACATCTTCATTTATCTGTGAATAGACATCTAGGTTCCCTGGAGAAGGGAATGGCAATCTACTCCAGTATTCTAGCTTGGAGAATCCCATGGGCGGAGAAGCCTGGTAGGCTACAGTCCATGGGGTCGCACAGAGTCGGACACCACTTAGTAATTCTCACACACAGACATCTAGGCTGCTTCTATGTCCTGGCTATTGTAAATAGTGCTGCAGTGAACATTGGGGTACATGTGTCTTTTGAATTATGGTTTTCTCAGGATACATGCCTAATGTGGGATTGCTTGGTCGTATGGTGGTTTTGAAGCTTCCCACTTAGCTTAGTTGGTAAAGCATCTGCCTGCAACGCGGGAGAAAGAAAGTGACGTCGCTCAGTCATGTCCAACTCTTTTCGACCCCATGAACTATAGCCTGCCAGGCTCCTCTGTCCGTGGAATTTTCCAGGCAAGAATACTGGAGTGCGTTGCCATTTCCTTCTCCAGGGGATCTTCCCAACCCAGGGATCAAACCAGGGTCTCCCACATTGCAGGCAGACTACCCTTTGAGCCACCAGGGAGAGCAATGCTGGAGACCTGGGTTCAATACTTGGGTCGGGAAGTTCCCCTGGAAAGGAAATGGCAGCTCACTCCAGTATTCTTCCCTGGAGAATTCCATGGACAGAGGGGCCTGGCAGGCTGTAGTTCCTGGGATCACAAGAGTCGGACATGACTTAGCACTTTCTTTTTGCTATGGTAGTTATATTTTTAGTTTTTTTTTTTAAGGAGCTTCAGTACTGTTCTCCATAGTGGGTATATCAGTTTACATTTACCAGTGGTGTAGAAGTATTCCTTTATTTCCACACCTTCTTGAGCATTTGTTATTTGTAGATTTTTTTTTTAATTTGTAGATTTTTTGGTGATGACTATTCTGACCTGTGTGAGGTGATACTCATTGTAGTTTTGATTTGCATTTCCCTAAAATTTAGTGATGTTGAGTATCTTTGCATGTGCTTCTTGGCTGTCTGCATGTCTTATCTGGAGAAATGTCTGTTTAGGTCTTCCGCCCACTTTTTGATTGGGTTGTTTATTTTAATATTGAGCTGCATGAGCTGCTTGTATTTTGGAGATAAATCTTTGTCAGTTGCTTTGTTTGCAAATATTTTCAAATATTTGCGAATGGGTCTTTTTCCCATTCTGAGGCTTGTCTTTTAATATTGTTTGTGGTTTCTTTTCTGTGCAGAAGCTTCTAAGTTTAATTAGGTCCCATTTGTTTTGTTTTTATTTTCATTACTCTAGGAGGTGGGTCAAAAAAGATCTTGCTGAGGTTTGTGTCAAAAAGTGTTTTTCCTTTGTTTGCCTCTAAGAATTTTACAGTGTCCAGCCTTACATTTAGGTCTTTAATAATCCATTTTGAATTTATTTTTGTATGGTTGGGGAGTGTTCTGATTTCATTCTTTTACATGGAGCTGTCCAGTTTTCTAAGCACCACTTGCTGAAGAGACTGTTTTGTCTTCATTGTATATTCTTGTCTCCTTATTGTAGATCAGGTGAGCGTAGGTGTGAGGACTTATCTCTGAGCTTTCTGTCTGTCCCACTCCTTGTGTTTCTGTTTTTGTGCCAGTACCATACTGTCTTGACTGGTGTAGCTTTGTGGTGTATGGTAGAGTCTGACATCAGGGCAGCTGATTCTCCCAGCTCTGTTTTTCTTTTTCAAGATTGCTTTCGCTGTTTGGGGTCTTTGTGTTTTTTAACAAGTTGTAAAGTGTTTTGTTCTAGTTCTGGGGAAAATGTCATTGGTAGTTTGATAGAGAGTGCGTTGAATCTGTATTGCTTTAGTTAGCATAGTCATTTTGACAATATTGATTCTTCCAGTCCCAGAACATGGTATATCTCTTTATCTGTTTGTCATTTTTTATTTCTTTCATCAGTGTTTTACTTTTCTGCTTTTAGTAGTTTTTTTAAACTGCTTGTTTAAAAAGTAGTTGTAAAAAAAGGTAGTTTTTTACACTAGAAAAAGGTAGTGTTTTACTACTGTACTTTTCTGAGTAGAGCTCTTTTGTTTCCTTATGTAGGTTTATTGTTGGATATTTTATTCTTTTTGTTGTAGTGGTAAATGGGATTGTTTGCTTAATTTCTCTTTCTGGTCTTGTGGTGTTAGTGTATAGGAATGTAAGAGAGGAAGTGATTTCTTCAGTGATCTCTTGGTTTTTTAGTGGTGTCTTGTTTAGCCTCCATGTGCTTGTGATTTTTATATTTTTTCCCCTGTAATTGATTTCTAATCTCATAGTGTTGTGGTTGGGAAAATGCTTGATATGATTTTAGTTTTCTTAAGTTTCCCAACACTTGATTTGTGACCCAAGATGTGGTCTATCCTTGAGAATGTTCAATGTGCAATTGAGAAAAAAGTGTATTCTGCTGCTTTCAGGTGGAATGTCTTATAAATCAGTTAAGACTGTCTGGTCTGTTGTGTCATTTAAAGCTTGTGTTTCCTTATTTTCCTGTGTGGATTATCTGCTCATTGATATAAGTGGGGCGTTAAAGTCCCCTACTGTTACTGTGTTACTGTTGATTTCCCCTTTTATGGTTGTTAGCATTTGCCTTATGTATTGAGATGCTTCTATGTTGAGTGCATGAATATTTGTTATATCTTCTTCTCGGATTGATCCCTTGCTGTTAATGTAGTGACCTTTCTTGTGTCTTGAAGCAGTCTTTAAAGTTTATTAATATGATATGAATATTGCTACTCCAGCTTTCTTTGGATTTCCATTTGCATGGAGTATCTCTTTTTCCACCCCCTTGGTTTAAGTGTATGTGTTCCTAGGTCCGAAGTAGGTCTCTTGTAGATAGCATATATACAGGTGTTATTTTTGTATCCATTCAGCCAGTTTGTATCTTTTGGTTGGAGCATTTAATCCATTTACATTCAAGGTAATTGTTGACATGTATGTTTCTACTATCATTTTCCAAATTGTTTTGGGATTGTCCTGTGGGTATTTTTTGGAAGAAGAGAAATATTTTAATAACCTTTTCAGATAATTATGGTCATTGGTGCCAACAAGTG
This sequence comes from Dama dama, assembly GCF_033118175.1. Taxonomy (NCBI): domain Eukaryota; kingdom Metazoa; phylum Chordata; class Mammalia; order Artiodactyla; family Cervidae; genus Dama; species Dama dama. Next base: position 31,354,198 of record NC_083693.1, on the reverse strand, counting down.
GTAACTTCTTAAAGGTCAGAGTTATCCTTCAGGGTCCAAGGGACATTGGTTCCAGGACGACTATGGATACCAAAATGCAGATGCTCTAGTTCTCTACATAAAATGATATAGTATTTGCCTATAACATACGCAGTCCTGTAAATGTTACACCAGATCATCTCTGGATTACTTAAAATACCCAATACTATGTAAATAATTGTAAATACAATGTAAATGCCAGTTAAATAGTTGCCACTGCACAGCAAAATCAGCTTTCGCCTTTTTGGAACTTTTTGGAATATTTCCCCCAATATTTTTACTCTGTGGTTGGTTGAATCTGCAGATGAGGAACTCAGATATACAAAGGATTGACTGTAGTTGCAACATGAAATCTGAAGCCATATCGATGTACTGTTCATGTGTTGTTACATCAAAATGCATTGGTCCATGTTGCGCTTTGGGTGTCTGTCTACTCATGCCTGATTTTGTGACATCATCTGATAAATGTGGGTTCACTAAGTTATGTGGTTATGTCGAGCACTGGTTAATAGCATCACCAGTCTCCTCAGAAGAGTCTTCTAAAGTATTGAGTAAGGTGTCAAGTTCAAGTGGTGGCAAATCCAGGGTTTCCAGAATTCTTGTTTTTTCTCCAAGGCTCTAGTTTTATCATTAGCAATAGATAGTGACAGTTACTTATCTTTTGAGGCTACAGGCTTACTCTGTTTTCAAGATATATAATGTTTGCTAAATACCCAAAGTTGATAACCATAGTGTGTCAGTTGTATTTTCAAGTACAAAAAAATGTTTCATTGAAAAAAAATTTCTGTTTTAAAAAAATTTATTTCTGGTGGCACTGGGTCTTCATCACTGAACATGGACTTTCCACTAGTTGCGGTGAGCTGTGGCTGCTCTGTTGCTGTGTGTGGACTTCTCATTGCGGTGACTTCTCGTTGCAGAGCACAGGCTCTAGGCATGCAGGCTCCAGTAGTTGCAGCATGCAAGCTCAATAGTTGTGGCTCGTGGGCTCAGAAGTTATGACACACGGGCTTAGTTGCTCCGTGGCATGTGGAATCTTCCTGACCAGGGATTAAACCTGTGTCTCTTGGCATTGGCAGGTATATTTTTATCCACTGCACCACCAGGGAAGTCCTGAGGTTAATTCTTCTTGAAACTCAAATCACACACACTTTTTCTTGAGACCATGATTATACTTCAGTATCAAGCAGGGGCCTTATACTCTTGTTCATTTGTCTCATAGATATTAGGACATGTACTCAAGGGTTGAGATTTAATAAAACTTTTCCTGTTTACTCAAGGAAATTTGTAAATAAATCTGGCTTTTTCTGGCAGTTCATAGCATAAAGAATACAGTAACTGCTGCTCCAGTTGGTTGGCATTGCCTTGATTCCTACTAAGGTGCCGGTTTTATCTACTCCTGTTGCTTTTGTACCGTCACTGCAAATGTCAGCATAGTGAAAAAAGAAGCTGATATCTTAGAATTACAAAAAGTTTTTCTGATTTGGTGGACCTCAGAAAGAGTGGGGCCATAGACCTTGCTTTGAGAACTGCTGCCACACAATAAGGTCAAGCTCCTTAGTTAGCATACAGAGTCCATGATGGTGTGACTTCAGTTTAGTGGCCAAGTTTTAGCCCTGGTCTACAACTCCTTGAACTTTTAGAAAATTGAGCGAGGGACTTCCCTGGTGGCCCAGTGGCTGTGACTCCACACTCCCAATGCAGGGTTTGATCCCTAGTCAAGGAACTAAGAGTTTGCGTGTTGCAACTAAAACTTGGTGCAGCCAAATAAATACTAAAAAAAGAAATGTTTAAAAAAATTGAGTGATGACATACTTGAAGTAAAAGGCATTAGTTGTTACTGTATGGTTTGATCAACTTTTACATGTTTATGTGTTCTTTTTATGTATCACACAGATGAAGACACAGACCATTTCTAACACTCCTTAAGGCTCCTTTGTGCCCTTTCCACTCCAGGGCCCCACCCCATCCCACAATTAAAATACTTCTCTGATTTCCTTTGTCATCAGTTGATTTTGGCTGTTTTTCAATTTCTTATAAATGAAATCATGTAGCATGTACTCTTGAGTTAAGCTTTTTCCCCCCCACTTAATGTAGTATCTGTGAGGTTTCTGTAAGATGCGATGCAGTTGTCTTTCCTGTATAGTAAGTACTGCATTAGAGCTGTGAGTGCATCTGTCTAGTGCATGTTACAGATGTGGACGGCTTATCTGCACTGAAGCTCACGGATGTGCTGAAAAGACGTAACATGTCAGGCGTCATGGCTGCCATTTGACTAGTGTCTGGGAACTTATATTTTGAGTTCTCACTGTTCCAAGAACTGGTAAGAATGATTTAGTGTGCCTCAACTGCACAGGGAATATGGTTTGTGTTGAATATCTGCTTTCCTCTTGGAGTCTGGAATTTTGGTACGTTACAGACACAGGCTGCCTCTGTTGACCAGCCCTCAGTAAAATCCCCGGGTGCCGTGCTGCTTTTGTTGGCAACACTGAAACGTGTTGTCACAGTGTGTTGCTAGGGAATTAAGTGTGAACTGTGTGATGCCCTTGGGGAGGAAGACCCTTGGAAGTTTTGCACCTGGTATCTATCCCAGGCTTTGCGCCACGTGCTGCTTCCCTTTGGTTTTGCTCTTTGTTCTCTGGCTGTAGTAAGCCTTCCTCATGCATGCTGAGTACACCTAAATGCTGAGTCCTGTGAGTCGTCCTCCTGAGTCATCGAACCTTAGGGTGGTCTTGGGGACCATAACATGACAGGCATCAGTTTTTGTTTCTTTTCAGATTTTGAGTGTAGTGACTAAAACTGTTGTGACTGTTCTTGTGCATGCTCTTGTATCATCGATTTGTATTCATTTCTCGCTCGTACAGGAGACTGTGTGCCGTTGCTGGGTCGGGGGTAGTGTCCCTTGAATTTAAAATTTTAGCAGTCATGTACTTCCAGTCACCTAAGAGTAGTTCTGGCCTTTGTATGTGTTAACTCTGTCTTGAATGCCCTCCCCATCCTCAATATGCTTGTTTGACAAAATCTTTTCATCTACTTCAGTTCAGTCGCTCAGTCGTGTCTGACTCTTTGTGACCCCATGGACTGCAGCACATCAGGCTTCCTTGTCCATCATCAACTGCCGGAAATTGCTCAAATTCATGTCCATCAAGTCAGTGATGCCATCCAACCATCTCATCCTTTGTTGTCCCCTTCTCCTCATGCCTTCAATCTTTCCCAGCATCAGATTCTTTTCCAGTGAGTCAGTTCTTTGCATCAGGTGGACAAAGTATTGGAGCTTCAGCTTCAGCACCAGTCCTTCCAGTGAACATTCAGGATTGATTTCCTTTAAGATTGACTGGTTTGATATCCTTGCAGTTCAAGGGACTCTCAAGAGTCTTCTCCAACACCACAGTTCAAAGGCATCAATTCTTCGGCACTCAGCTTTTTTCATGGTCCAGCTCTCACTTCCATAATGACTACTGGAAAAACCATAAGCTTTGACTAGACAGACCTTTGTCGGCAAAGGAATGTCTCTGCTTTTTAATACGTTGTCTAGGTTGGTCATAGCTTTTCTTCCAAGGAGCGAGTGTCTTTTAATTTTATGCCCGCAGTCACCATCTGCACTGATTTTGGAGCCCAAGAAAATAAAGTCTGTCACTGTTTCCATTGTTGCCCCATCTGTTTGCCATGAAGTGATGGGACCAGGTCCCATGATCTTATATTTTTGAATGTTGAGTTTTAAGCCAGCTTTTTCACTCTCCTCTTTCACTTTTATCAAGAGGCTCTTTAGTTCTTCGCTTTCTGCCGTAAGGGTGGTGTCATCCCCATATCTGAGGTTATTGATATTTCTCCCTGTGATCTTGATTCCCACTTCTGTTTCATCCAGCCTGGAATTTCACATGATGTACTCTGCAAATAAGTTAAATAAGCAGGGTGACAGTATACAGCCTTGACGTACTCCTTTCCCGATTTGGAACCAGTCCGTTGTCCCATGTTAGTTTCTAACTGTTGCTTCTTGACCTGCATACAGATTTCTCAGGAGACAGGTAAGGTGGTCTGGTATCCCCATCTCTTCAAGAATTTCCCACAGTTTTGTTTTGATCCACACAAAAACTTTAGGATAGTCAGTGAAGCAGAAATAGATGTTTTTCTGGAATTTTCTTGTTTTTTTTCTATGATCCAACAGACTTTGGCAATTTGATCTCTGGTTTCTTGGCCTTTTCTAAATCCAGCTTGAGCATCTGGAAGTTCACAGTTCATGTACTGTTAAGTCTGGCTTGGAGGATTTTGAGCATTACTTTGCTAGCATGTAAGATGAGTGCAGTTGTGCAGTAGTTTGAACATTCGCTGACATTGCTTTCTTTGGGATTGAATTGAAAACTTTTCCAGTCCTGTGGCCACTGCTGAGTTTTCCAGATTTGCTGGAAAGTGCAGCACTTTCACAGCATCATCTTTTAGGATTTGAAATAGCCCCACTGGAGTTCCGTCACCTCCACTAGCTTTGTTTGTAGTGATGCTTCCTAAAGCCCACCTGACTTCGCATTCTAGGATGTCTGGCTCTAGGTGAGTGGGCACACCATTGTGATTATCTGGGTCATTAAGACCTTTTTTGTATAGTTCTGTGTATTCTTGCCACCCCTGCTTAATATCTTCTGCTTCTGTTAGGTCCATACCATTTCTGTCCTTTATTGTGCCCATCTTTGCATGAAATGTTCCCTTGGTATCTCTAATTTTCTTAAAGAGATCTCTAACCTTTCTCATTTTATTGTTTTCCTCTATTTCTTTGCATTGATCACTTTGGAATGCTTTTTTTTTTTTTTAATCTCTCCTTGCTGTTCTTCGGAACTCTGCATTCAGATGGGTGTATCTTTCCTTTTCTCCTTTGCCTTTCACTTCTCTTCTTTTCTCAGCCATTTGTAAGCCCTCCTCAGACAACCATTTTGCCTTTTTGCATTTCTTTTTGGGGATGGTTTTGATCACCACCTCCTGTACGGTGTTACGAACCTCCATCCATAGTTCTTCAGGCACTCTATCTATCAGATCTCATCCCTTGAATCTGTTTGTCACTTCCACCATATAATCGTAAGGGATTTGGTTTAGGTTATACCTGTATGGTTTAGTGGTTTTCCCTACTTTATTCTATTTAAGTCTGAATTTTTATCTACCTATCTACTACTCTTTTAGTTGTTATGTGTATGTATTTTTAGGCTTATGTGCATGCTAAATCATTTCAGTCATGTCTGATTCTCTGCAACCCTATGGATCGTAGCCTGCCAGGCTCCTCTGTCCATGGGATTCTCCAGGCATGACTACTGGAGTGGGTTGCTGTGCCCTCTTCCAAGGGATCTTCCTGAACCAGGGATTGAACCCGCGTTTCTTATATCTCATGCATTGGCAGGCAGGTTCTTTATGACTAGTGCCACCTGGGAAACCCAGGCTTACAATGTAGTATATAACCTGTTGATGTGCTTATGTTCCCACTGGACTAATTTCTTGGGAGCTGGGATTGTCTTCTTTATCCTCTGTCCCCAGAATGGCTCCAGGTGTGTGAGAATGAAATCAGTAATTATAATTTCTGTGTCCCTAGGCATCAGGTCATATTGTTCATGGGTTCCTTGTTTTTCATTCACATGAAATTGTGTCTGCTCCAAGCTTAAAATCACAAGTCCTGAAATGAGTGGCCAAGAGCTTTGACAGTGAAAAGAATTGATGAGTGAATAACGATTTTTGATCTTATCATTTAATAAAGAAATTACAACTTACAGAGGTTGTGATTGAGGTGGTAAAAATACCTATGAAAGGAGTATGATATGGGTTTGCCTTTTCTGTGGTATCTGTATTGAGTGCCTGCAAATTTAGCAGATAGTATGTTGAGTTTGGCTTTGATAAAGGCCTTGAAAGATCCTACAGTTTATCAAATGCAGTGCTGACAATGCATACAGCAAAGGGTTTGACAGATGTGACAGGAGCTACAATTATAGTGACCGTGTGTTCTGTGTATTCTTGAGCAGTTTTGCCATTAAATTTTTCCTTAGTGTTCTTATAAGCCTGTCCTTGAAATTGTAGTATTTCCTTTCTCAGACTGAATTTATAGAGCAAAAGGAATATTGAGCATTAAATGCATCCTGTAGAAACCGAAGGATAATCAGAAAAGGGAGAACCAGGAAGGAGAAAGTGGTTCCTGAATTAAATGAGTAGAGAATAGCTGAGGATCAGATCCCCAAAGATGCCAGGCAAAATAGATTTAAAGTGTGGGTTGGGTTTGGCAACTCAAGTGATTAAGCACAGTTGTGTGGTGTCTTTTGAAGGGGGAGAGGGACATGCTGGCAGGGTGTTGTGGGTTGAGAGGAAGGATGAACAAGAGGTTAAGAAATAGATGTATTTTCTAGGTGGTAGAGCAAAAGGAAGAAAACAGTGGTGTAAGAGAGTGTTTAAGTCAAGGCAGATGTGGTTTTTTGTTGTTGTTTTTTTAAGATGAGAGAGCCTTGGGCATTACTTAACAGACTGGTGGGAAGGCAGCAGTGGAGGAGAGAGGGACGTGAGATCATTAATGAAGAGGAGGGGTCTCTTTGAGTTTTGTCTGGTAATGGGCTCACTTTCTCTTTGTGGATGGATTCAGCTTTTCTTCCTGTAGGTGAGGACCTGTTGCCATTTCTCCTGCATTCCTGGCCAGCCTTCCTGCCCAGCCTGGCCTGCCTTTCCTTTCCTTGAATTTACTGTGTTCTGCGTCCACTCTGTGCTTGTTTTCTGCCTGTCTGTTATGTTCTTTCTCAGACTTGGCTTATTGAAATTCTGCTTTTTCATTATTCTTCAATTTAAAAGTCTGAGTTGTCAAATAATTCCAGATACCTTAATATGTTCCTCTCTTCTGCAGTGTTTTGTACAAACTTGTCTTCATTTCCACTTACCTAGCTGACTTTTATTCATTTTCCCCCCACTTACCTAGTTCTCCCCAGGGCCCAGATTATGTTTTATTTATCTCAGTAATTTCAACATCTGATGTAGCAGGTTTTTTAGTATTTGTGAAATATTGAGCTATGTTAAGCTGTTATTTTGTTGGTCAGAAAAGGGAGGATATTGACAGTTTCATATGGATCAAGTGAATACATTTGTATTTCTTATATTCTTGCACAGAAGACTTGAGGTGAAAGTTCAGTTAAGAATGGACAAGAACCAAAAAGAAAGTTAGAGAAGCATTTCTTAACAACCGTCTAGTCATGTTGAAATTCAAGCAAAACTGGCTTCAAGTGACCAGTGACAAAAGCAAACATGGAAACTTGGCTAGATTTACATTTTCCGTGAAGAATGAATGTAAAGAAGATATATCAGTTCCTCAGAGGAAACTGGCATTTCTTGATCTTAGTCTGAGTGACACTTTTCTGAGTGGGTGGTCATGTAAGTGTTGTTCAAATTGTTGTAGACAACATCTTTAAAATACTGAGTCATCATTACTTACGAAAAACTAAAATCAGATTTCCAAACTATCTCACAGAACCAGTGTTTTGGGGCTATCTTGAGTATATTACTTTCGACTGCTGTATAATAAGTTAAAAAAAAAAGTTGGAAAACCAGTACTTTTTTTCTTCTTTAACTTTTTGTTTTGTGTTGGGGTATAGCCAGTTAACAATGTTGTGATAGTTTCAGGCTAACAGCAAAGGGACTTGGCCACACAAGTACATGTATCCGTTCTCCCCCAAATTCCCCTCCCATCTAGGCTGCGACACAACATTGAACAGAGTTCCCTGTGCTATACAGTAGGTCCTTGTTGGGTATCCATTTTAAATATAGCAGTGTGTATATGTCAACCCCAAACACTTAACAACCATACAAGTTCATTCTCTGAGTCTTGAGTCTCTTCCTGTTTTGTAAGTAAGTTCATTTGTATCATTTCTTTTGGGTTCTACATATAAGTGATGTCGTAGGATATTTCTCCCTCTCAGGTGCTTCACTCAGTATGACAATCTCTGTATCCATCCATGTTGCTGCAAATGGCATTATTTCATTCTTTTTAGTGGTTGAGTAATATTTCATTGTATGTATGTACCACATCTTAAATCCTTTTACTTTTTGGCTGTGATGGGTCTTCATTGCTGCATGGTGGCTTTCTCTGGTTGTGGCACATGGGGCTACTCTTTGTTTCAGGGCATGGACTTCTCAGTGTGGTGGCTTCTCTCGTTATGGAGCACAGGCTCTAGGCACTCAGGCTCAGCAGTGGTGGAGCACAGGCCTAGTTGCTCTGCGGCATGTGGAATCTTCCTGGACCAGGGATTGAACTGGTGTCCCCTTCACTGCAAGGCAGATTCTTAACCACTGGACCACTAGGGACGTCCTGTACCACATCATCTTTAGCCATTCCTCTGTTAATGGACATTTAGGTTGCTTCCATATCTTGGCTGTTGTAAACGGTGCTGCAACGAACATTGGGAGCATGTGTCCTTTTGGATCATGTTTTTCTCCGGATATATGCACAAGAGTGGGATTACAGGGTCATGTGGTAGCTCTACTTTTAGCTTTTTAAGGAACCTTTAAAAACCTTAAAAATCTATACTGTTCCATAGGGAGAGGGGTTTGGGATGGGGAACACATGTAAATCCATGGCTGATTCATGTCAATGTATGGCAAAAACCACTACAATATTGTAAAGTAATTAGCCTCCAACTAATAAAAATAAATGAAAAAAAAAAAGTTAAAAATGCAAATTAACATTTGGAAAAAAAAAAAAAACTATACTGTTCTATAGTGACTGTATCAGTTTACACTTCACACCCTCTCCAACATTTCTTGTTTATGGATTTTTCGATGACAGCCATTCTGACTGGTGTGAGCTGCTATCTCATTGTAGTTTTGATCTGCGTTTCTTTAATAATGAATGATGTTGAACATCTTTTCATGTGCCTCTTGGCCATCTGTATGTCTTCTTTGGAGAAATGTCTGTTTAGGTCTTCTGCCCATTTTTTGATTGGGTTGTTTGCTTTGATGATGATAAGCATCTTGAGCTGTTTGTAAATTTTAGAGACTAATCTCTTGTCAGTCACATCATTTGCAAATATTTTCTCCCAATCCGTGGGTTGTTTTTTGTATTGCTTATTGTTTCCTTTGCTGTGCAAAAGATTTTAGTAGGTCCCATTTGCTTACTTTTGTTTCCATTATTCTGGGAGACAATAAAAAAAGATGCTGTTTTGATTTATGTCAGAGTGTTCTGCCTATGTTTTCCTCTAGTAGAAGTTCTATAGTGTCTGGTCTAACATTTAGGCCTTTAATCCATTTTGAGCTTATTTTTGTGTATGGTGTTAAAGGCTGAGATCTAGTTTAATTTTTTTACATGAGGCTGTCCAGTTTTCTCAACCCCATTTGTTAAAGAGACTTAAAGACCAGGGCTTTTAACTAAAAAATAAGTGATTAATTAGAAAATTTTATTCTCAGCAAAATTTTTAGGATGAACAGTTTTGCCAGGGGCCTTCGTGGATTCCTGTCCATGGAAGCCCATGCTAAAACTCCCATCAGGAGATAAACCGCGTGCCATTCAGTCAGCCTTCTGTAAATCTTTCACCTGGCTTTTGAAGACTCCATAACAGATGATTAACAGTAATAGTCTTGAAGTGGTCTGCAGTGTAGATATTTTTTGTTGTTGATTAAAGACAATAAAAATAAACCAGGGATAATAAAGTTGGCATTCATTTATGACAATTAAGTATTCCCAAACCAGGATTTTGACCTAAAATAATGGCCATTTCATCACCATGTTGATTGTAGGTTATATGGTATGTGAAAGCAAGGCTGGGGGTTTCCGAATAAGGCAAGTCTAGATTTGTAATAGCATACAAATAGGTATAACATTTTGAGATTTTATTCTTGAATAGACAAACATAGCTGCATGGTGAGGGTTCAGATTTTAAAGTATTATGAGTAGTTTCAAGCCACAAAGGCAAACAACCTTCAATTATGTGCTGCAGGCTTCTTGGTGAACTTGACTAGGATAAATTGAAAGAATACTTCTGAATAACAGTGATGGAGTTGGGGTACATTTGCCCCTAATAAGTAATTGAGTGTTTTCAGGTACTTTATATATTTCTCATTATCACAAAATCTGCAAATAGGTAGCACTCCACTTTTGTACCTGAGCCAATGGAAGCTAGAGAAGATACTGAAGCGGTAAACTTAGTGTTTGTGTTCCAGGAGCTTTCTTTCTGCTTTTCAAAACAGTGATTCACAGTTCTGAGGGAGGATTCTTCCTTTGTGGAAAAGGGAAATGCTCTTTTCAGATTGTAGGCTGTTTGCCTTACCCCCTTCCAGTTAAGGATTATTGCTAAAGAAAGCCACTGTTTCATGATGGGGGTGTCAGCCCTTTGCTATTGAAGAGGCAAGAACTGTGACCTGCCATAAAATCGCTTCTATTAGTAGAAATTCCTAGTGAACCATTTTTTTCCCCCATATGAGTAAATATAGCTATCAATAGTTTTATCTTGAGCCATTTTTAGCTAGTAACAGTAAGAATTACTGTTTTTAAAAAATTTATCTTGGAGTATAGTTGATTTGCAATGTTGTATGTTTTTTAGGCTCTTTTCCCATATTGATCTTTACAGAGTATTGAGTTCCTATGCCATACAGTAAGCCCTTATTAGTTGTCTATTTATATATAGTAGTATGTATATGACAAGCCATCACATCCACTAGCTTTGTTTGTAGCGATGCTTTCTAAGGCCCACTTGACTTCACATTCCAGGATGTCTGGCTCTAGGTGAGTGATTACACCATTGTGATTATCTGGCTTGTGACCAGAGGTCAAATTGCCAATATCCGCTGGATCATCGAAAAAGCAAGAGAGTTCCAGAAAAACATCTATTTCTGCTTTATTGACTGTGCCAAAGCCTTCGACTGTGTGGATCACAATAAACTGTGGAAAATTCTGAAAGAGATGGGAATACCAGACCACCTGACCTGCCTCTTGAGAAATCTGTATGCACGTCAGGAAGCAACAGTTAGAACTGGACATGGAACAACAGACTGGTTCCAAATAGGAAAAGGAGTACATCAAGGCTGTATATTGTCACCCTGCTTATTTAACTTATATGCAGAGTACATCATGAGAAACGCTGGGCTGGAAGAAGCACAAGCTGGAATCCAGATTGCTGGGAGAAATATCAGTAACCTCAGATATGCAGGTGACACCAGCCTTATGGCAGAGAGTGAAGAGGAACTGAAAAGCCTCTTGATGAAAGTGAAAGAGGAGAGTGAAAAAGTTGGCTTAAAGCTTAACATTCAGAAAACTAAGATCATGGCATCTGGTCCCATCGCCTCATGGGAAATAGATGGGGAAACAGTGTCAGACTTAATTTTTTGGACTCCAAAATCACTGTGGATGGTGACTGCAGCCATGAAATTAAAAGACGCTCACTCCTTGGAAGGAAAGTTACGACCGACCTAGATAGCATATTAAAAAGCAGAGACATTACTTTGCCAAAAAATGTTTGTCTATTCAAGGCTATGGTTTTTCCAGTGGTCATGTATGGATGTGAGAGTTGGACTGTGAAGAAAGCTGAGTGCCGAAGAATTAATGCTTTTGAACTTGGTGTTGGAGAAGACTCTTGAGAGTCCCTTGGACTGCAAGGAGATCCAACCAGTCCATCCTAAAGGAGATCAGTCCTGGGTGTTCATTGGAAGGACTGATGCTGAAGCTGAAACTCCAATACTTTGGCCACCTCATGCGAAGAGTTGACTCATTGGAAAAGACCCTGATGGTGGGAGGGATTGGGGGCAGGAGGAGAAGGGGACGACAGAGGATGAGATGACTGGATGGCATCACCGACTCGATGGGCATGAGTTTGAGTAAACTCCGGGAGTTTGTGATGGACAGGGAGGCCTGGCGTGCTGTGATTCATGGGGTTGCATAGAATCGGACACGACTGAACAACTGAACTGAACTGGTATGACAATCCCAGTCTCCTAGTTTATCCCTTCCACAATCACTTCCTGGTAACCATAAGTTTATTTCCTACATTTGTAACTCAATCTCTGTTTACCAACATTTGTACCCCCCCCCCTTTTTTGAACATTTCACATATAAGCAATATCATATGATATATGTCTTCCTCTAACTTGTCTCAGTGTGACAATCTCTGGGTCCATCCATGTTGCTGCAAATGGCAGTATTTCATTCTTTTTATGGCTGAGTTAATACTCCATTGTCTATATGTACCATATCTTCTTTATCCATTCTTCTGTTGATGGACATTTAGGTTGCTTCCATATCCTGGCTATTGTGAATAGTGCTGCAGTGAACATTGGGGTGCATGTGTCTTTTTGAATTAAGATTGTCTCTGGATATATGTCTAGAGAGGGATTGCTGAATCATATCGTAGCTCTGTTTTTAGTTTTTTAGGGAATCTCCATACTGTTCCTCATAGTGGTTATAGCAGTTTACATTCCCTCCAACAGTGTAGAAGGGTTGTCTTTTCTCCACACACTCACTCTCTAGCATTTATTATTTGTAGATCTTTTGATTGATGGCCATCCTGACTGGTGTGGGGTGATACCTCATTGTATATTGTTTTGATTTGTATTTCTCTAATAATTATTGATGCTGAGCATCTTTTCATGTGCTTTTTAACCATCTGTATGTCTCCTTGAAGACATGTCTATTTAGATACTTCCCCCACTTTTTGATTGGGTTGTTTTGATATTGAGCTTCATGAGCTGTTTGTATATTTTGGAAATTAATGCTTTTTCTTTGTTTGCAACTATTTTTTCCCATTCGTAGGGTTGTCTTTTCATCTTGTTTATAGTTTCCTTTGCTCTGCAAAAGCTTTTAAGTTGATCCCATTTGTTTATTTTTGTTTTTATTTCCATTTCTCTAGGAGATGGGTCAAAGAGAATCTTGCTGCAATTTATGTCAGTGTTCTGCCTGTGTTTTCGTCTAAGAGTTTTATGGTTTCTGGCCTTATATTAGGTCTTTAATCCATTTTGAGTTTATCTTTGTGTATGGTGTTAAGTATTTTAATTTCATTCTTTTACATGTAGCTGTCCAGTTTTCCCAGCACCACTTACAGTATTGAAGTGACTGTTCTCCATTGTATGTTCTTGCCTCCTTTGTCATAGATTAGGTGACCATAGGTGTGTGGGTTTATCTCTGGGCTTTTGTCTATATTCTGCTCCATTTAACTATATTTCTGTTCTTGTGCCAATATCATACTGTCTTGATTACTGTAGCTTTGTAGTCAGGGAGCCTAATTCTTCCAGCTCCATTTTTCTTAAGATTGCTTTGGCTCTTGGGGAGGTTTTTTTTTTTTTCCCCTTCGGGATCTTTTGTGTGTCCACACATATTTAAAAATTTTTTGTTCTCATTCTGTGAAAAATGCCATTGGTAGTTAGGGAGTTTGCATTGAGTCTGTAGATTGCTTTGGGTAGTATAGTTATTTTGACAATATTCTTCCAATCCAAGAATGGTGAATCTCCCCATCTGTTTGTGTCATCTTTGACTTCTTCCGTCCATATGTTATCGTTTCCAGAGTACAGATCTTTTGTCTCCTTAGGCAGGTCTGTTCTTTGGTATTTTATTCTTTTTGATGCAGTGGTAAATAGGGTTGTTTCCTTGATGTCTCTTATCTTCTGTTAGTGTATGGGAATGCAGTAGAGTTTCTGTGCATTAATTCTGTATCCTGCAGCTTTACCAGATTTATTGATGAGCTCTAGTAGTGTTCTGGTATCATCTCTAGGGTTTTCTATGTATAGTATCATACCATCTGCAAACAGGGACAGTTTCATTTCTTTGCCAGTTTGGATTGTATTTCTTTTTCTTCTGTGACTGCCATGACTAGGACTTACAAAATTTTGTTGAATAATAGTGGCAAGAGTGGACATCTTTGTCTTGTTCCTGATCTTAGAGGAAATGCTTTCAGTTTTTCACCATTGAGAATGATGTTTTTTGTGAGTTGGTCATATATGACCTATATTAAAGTGAGGTAGGTTCCCTCTAAGCCCACTTTCTGGAAAGTTTTTATCATAAGTGCATGTTGAATTTTGTTAATAGCTTTTTCTACATTTGTTGAAATGATCACATGGTTTTTATTCTTGTTGATATATTTCACAGTGATTTGCAGATATTGAAAAATCTTTGTATCTCAGGGATAAATTCCACTTGATCATGCTGTGTGATCCTTTTAATGTGTTGTTGAATTCATTTTGCTAGTATTTTGTCAAGGCTTTTTGCACCTACGTTCATCAATGGTACTGGTTTGTAATTTTTCTTTTTTGTGATATCTTTGTCTGTTTTGGTATTAGGGTGATGGTGGATGAGCTTGGGAGTGTTCCTTCCTCTACAGTTTTTTGGAAGAGTTTCAGAAAGGCAGGTGTTAGTTTTTCTCTAAATGTTTGATAGAATTTGCCTGTGAAGCCATCTGTTTGTTGAAAGATTTTTAATAATTGTTTCAATTTCGGTACTTGTGATTGATCTGTTCATGTTTTGTTTCTTCCTGGTTCAGTCTTGGGAGGTTATACCTTTCTAAGAATTTGTCCAGTTCTTCCAGGTTGTCAATTTTATTGGTATATAGTTGCTTGTAGTAGTCTATTATGATTCCTTGTATATCTGTGGTGTTAGCTGTAACTTCCCCTTTTTCATGTCTAATTTTACTTATTTGAATCCTCCTTTTTTTTTTTTTTTTTTTTGACAAGTCTGGCTAAAGGTTTATCAATGTTTCTCTTCTCAAAGAATGAGCTTTTAGTTTCATTGACAGTTGCTATTTATTTTCTTTGTCTCTATTTCATTTATTTCTACTCTGATCTTAAATGTTTTCTTTACTTATACTGACTTTGGGTTTTGTTTTCCTTTCTCTGGTTGCTTTAGGTGTGAAGATAGAGAATTACTGTTTTTTTTTTCTAGCCCTACCAAGTAATCCTTCCTATTGATCCATGGTTCTCAGTAGTATTAATGTTTGTGTTCTCCTTTGAGTCTGTAATGTGTCTTTAAAGCTTGCTTTCCTGACGATAGTGAAAGATAAAGTTCAAAAAAAGCTGCAGGTGATCTCACTTCATGGCAAAAATGCCACAAATAGCAGTGAAATCTATCAGGCAGTAGTAGAAAGTCAAGGAAAAATGTAATCAAATGATTACATTTTTGGTTATGGTAAAACATGGATATGAACTCAGACCCATAAATTGATCAGAGTTATTGATCAGAATATGCAGAGTAATGGGCCTGTTAAGGGTAGGGATGGATAAAAGGTTTCTGTTTAAAAAATGAGAAACTAAGAATTATGTAACTGAAGAATTTTAAAAGGATCACTGTATTCTGTGGTAGGTTCAGCTTTTGGGCAGTTTGATCTTTTTTATTTTAATCATGTCTTTAGTCTTTTTTAATTAAATTTTTTAATTTTTATTTACACCATGCGGGTGGCATGCAGGATCTCAGTTCCCTTACCAGAGATCAAACCCTTATTACCTGCAGTGAAAGTGCAAATTCTTAATCACTGGGCCACCAAGGAGGTTCCTAATTAAGCTTTTGAAATCAAATGATTACAGAAATTAGGCATGGAAGGGCTTGGGGTCTTCAAAGGAATAGTTGACATAGGTTTTTAGTTCAGTTTTCTCCTTTTAATGAGCAGGTAGATTCTTTTCTTCAAGGATCCTTGTGGCGGCTTCTAACCCCTTGGTATAATAACAACACTACTGAGAGCCAGCATTTATTTGTTCAGCACATAGTTATGTGCCAGGTACTGTGTGAATCACTTTATGTGTATTAATTCACAAAAAGCCCTCTGAGATAATATTGTTACTTTTATCCCTGTTGTACATGTGGGGAGAGTGATACGTCTGTTCCCCAGTGGATGTTGCTGGATTTGATCTTTTTTTTTTCTTTGGACCTAATCTGCCTATCCTTAGAATGCTACTGTGGACAGCAGGCAGTTGGTTAATGTATGTTAGACAGTGAATGAGTGAAGCATGTAGCCTTAAGGTATGCAGATTGGTTATAAATCCTTGTATCTTAGCCTTTGTGAAGTTGCCTTAATGAAGTTGAATATTAACCTTAGAAATCTGCAGTTGTGAAAACGGCCTGTGTCAGTGGATTTAACCATTCTCAATGGCACCTCCCTGGAGGGCTTGGGAAACAGAACTGTGTTCTGGTTATCTTCACAGTTTGCAAAGAATACCAACCAGTCTTTCAAGAGCTTGAAAATGATGTGGAATTCAGGTTTGTTCCTTTAAGGCTATGCTGCAGAGTTTATAGTCTTAAATATTTCTGGTCATTCTCATGCTTACACCTGGATTTTAATAAGTTACACAGAATAACACCAGGCTTTAAAAATTTTGTTTTGACGTGTTCAGCTACAGGGTCTTAGGTTCTAGTTTCTTTTTTTGTTAGTCGCTAAGTTGTGTCCAATACCTTGCGACCCCGTGGATGGTAGCCTACCAGGCTCCTCTGTCCAGGCAAGAATACTGGGGTGAGTTGCCATTTCCTTCTCCAGAAGATCTTCCTGAGCCAGAATAGAACCTGCATCTTCTGTACTGCAGGCAGATTCTTCACCACTGAGCCCCCAGGGAAGCCCTGCTAGTTTCATTGCTTGGACTTTTTTTGTTGTTTGTTTTTGTATATTCCCCAAGGTAATTGGGAATGATAGAAGCAATGAGTCTGACTCCCTTTAGAATATTCAGTCTGTCAGCCAGTATTTCTTTGCTTACATATTGAATGTGGTTAGTGAGGGCGATTGAATAGAGAAGAATGGTACCTAGATTTCTGTCTCAGGCACCTGGAGGATGGTGGTCTTATTGACTGAGATAGAGAACACCCAAAAATCACTTGTGTGGGGGTTCAGTTCACTTTTATGTACCTGTGAGTCTGTTTTTCATTCAGTGATGTCTTACATGAGTTGTGGGCACTTTTAATGACCATATAGATTGTATCAGTTATTTAAACATCCCTTTGGGTGGTTTTTGTACCACTTTGATCCTGCCCAAGTCTTTTCCTGTAGGTATATCTTAAAGTGTAAAAATAGTAGCTACCGTATGCCAGCACCATGCTGAGTACTGTATACATCCCATCAAAAGGTTGGTAGGTACTCTCCCCCACTTTACAAGTGGGGACTGTAGCACAGACACTAGTAACTGCCAATAAATGGCAGAATCAGACTTTTGAAACAACTGTATTAATATATAATTTACATAATTGTAAGGTTCACTTTTCAAAGTACAATTCATTTATCTTTAGTATATTTATGGAATTTTGCAACCCTCACAATGATCTAATTTTAGAATATTTTCATCATTTGAAAAAAGAAACCTTGTACCCTTGAGACAAACTGGCTAACCACCTCCTCACCTCCCCAGCTGAAGGCAGCTAATCTGCTTTAGATTACCTATTCTGTACATTTCATATAATTGGGCTCATATAGTATGTGGTCTTGTGTGACTGGCTTCTTTGACCTCATGTTTTTGAGGTTTACCCATATTGTAGTATATATCAGTACTTCATTCTTTTATTGCCACATAATCTGTATAGGTAAACTCAGAATTTGAACCAGGTGTGTCTGGTTCTTAACGCTCATGTTGCTGCCATTCTACTTCTATACAAGTCCCATTATGTTAGAAGGTTCTTATAGCTTACATGTCAGTGTTTTTTCCTCTTACTGTTCTCTCAGGGTACCTTGCTGAGAGTTAATTAAGTATGTTAGTATACAGGCAAGAAATTCAAGTCTTTGTTACTTTATCTAACTTGTATTGGGTTAGAGGAAAGGAGGTGTGAAGTCTTTATCAACAGGGAGAATAGAAAACCTAAACACCTTTTTTCTGTGTCTAGGAAGAAGAAGCGGGAAGGATAAAAGATTGCTGGGACAACCAGGAAGCACCTGCACTCTCCACGTGTAGAAATGCCAATATCTTTCGAAGGATAAATGCCATATTGGATAATTCTCTGGATTTCAGTAGAGTCTGCACTACACCCGTAAATCGAGGAATTCATGATCATTTGCCAGGTGACTTAGATTTGAAAACTTGGATGTGCTAGACATGCACGCATTGCTGTTTCTAGGCCGCTTCCTTGTGAAGTCTGTGAATGACCTTGAATCTCAGGTTGCACTTCACCCCTTTCGTCGTTTGTTTGCCTTGTGGATTGGGTCGCCAGTGGGGTAAAGACATCCTTTGATTATAATACTTTCACACAACAATTATGTGAAAAAAAGTAGGTCAGAGGTGACAAGACTATTTATATATACAATTATGAGTTACATGTTACGGTAGATTTTCTTATAGCTACATTGGAAACATTTTAAAAAGTGATTAATACTTGATGTAACCCAACATAGTCAAATAGTGTGTCAGTGTGTATAATCCGTATAAAAGCTGTTAATGAGAGATTCTTTTGTTAGTGTTATGACTTCAAAATCCAATGTATATTTTACATTGACAGTTTAGCTCAGTTTGAATTAGCTACATTTCAAGGGCTCAGTAGTCACATGTGACTAGTGGCTACTGTACTGGATGGTGCAGTTCTTGGGTACTTTAATCGCTTTTAAAAAGTGTGCAAGTCAACAAGCATTTGGTTTTCCTGATATTTAGGGTGTTCCACAGAACAGTGGAGGGAGAGGGCAGTGTCTCCTGAAGACAGTTCTTCTCAAGGAGGCTTGGATGTCCCAACAGTGTTTCATAATCTTTTTGTGGGAGTTGCAACATATTATAGGAATGTTGTTGGACTGTCCTTTGTTTGACTTACTTTAGATGAAAGCGGACATGTTTTTAATTTTTTAAATGGACCTTGAAAATGTTTGATAAAACAGGGATTTTCAGAACAAGGACTGGTAATTGCTGTTTATCTAGTTGTAAATTCATTGATTTATCTTTAACTTTGCCTTGGAAATAATTCCCACAAAAATGCAGAAGCATGTGAACATAAAGTAAGTGTTTAACGGGGAAGTTTGTTAGGAAGGAGGTGGCCCCATAGAAATTTATTTATTAAATTGTGCTGGGAGAAAAGTGAGAGAAGAAAATGGGGACTGAGGGATAAAGGTGGCTCTTGTCTCTTCTGACTTCCAAAAAAGTATGTGTATAATATTTCCTGTTAATTGGAGTAAGCCATGAGCTAACTCTTGTTCTTTATTAAGCTTATGTCAAGTGAAAGATTCAGAGAACCTGCCTGGTTCTATGTGTGTGTTTTGCTCTTTCCAGAAAGTTTCTTGAGTTATATTCCAATAAGAATGACAGTCAACAGTGACTTAAATCTCGCTGGATTGCTTCAGACGTGCTAGAACATTCATTTATGGTTTATATCAGAGCGTTTTTCAGCTAATGCTAGGTTGTCGACCTGAATAAGGGGAAGGACTCCTGGTCAGTGAGACAGGAGCTTTGAGGTGTGCATGTTCACAGTTGGCCAGGGCACCCAGTGGCCTCAGTGGTAACACCCAGGCTCTGGTCACTGACTGGCCAAACTATAAGGTGTAGACTTCTTGAGCTCCATAGGGGGGCCTTTTCAGGGCATAGGTTCAGGAAGTGCAATGGGAAGAGTACCTGGAAAAATAAGGGAAACCTGGGTTGTAAGGTTGACCTTGGGCAGTGAGACAAAGGAGATAGTTTTTTCCAGCTGTAGGACAGGATGGTGCCTGCCCCAGATGCCTCACAGGGCTCCACTTGGTGGGGGCTGGTGGGGATGCTCAGTAAGGAAGCAGTGCTGCCGCTTGAAGGGACCTCCCGAAATTGTAGGAGAGGTTCTGGTCAAGGTAGCTGGTGCTCTGTGCCCTTTGCACGTACCTAGCCCCTGCTGTGTGGTCAGCTCTGTCATTGTCCCTGCCTCAGATGCTGGTTCGGAGTGTGGGCTCTGGATCTTGAGAGGTGAGGCAGGGCTGCTGGCCTGGAGCAGAGAGCAGCATTCCCAGGCTTCCGCAGCAGAGAAAAACCCACCTTGTGGTTAATGCACAAGTAAACCTGGATGTATATTTTCCATGAAGCACTTTAACCTGAATTTGTAGCTTCTGGTCAGAAGTAATCTTGTTACCTAAGTAGATAATCAGCATTATAGAAACCCAAGAACAAGATTGGTTATAACCGTGTTACAACTAGGGGCAATCTGGTGACAACAAAAGGTAAAGTAGCCATACAGTGGAATGTCCTGCAGTTATTAATATGTTTGTAGTAGACTACCTAATGATGTTGATAGTCACAGTACCTGAAGTGAAAAAGCAAAGTACAAAACAGTGTGGTCTCAGGGATGTATATATGCATAGAAAGACTGGAATGACAAGACGTAAATGTAACAGTGAAGGTGTAACGGGCAATTTTTTTTTTCTGTGTGCTTTTCCCCACTGATTCTTCTGTAACAAACATGTTTTATAATAAGAACAACTTGTTAAGAGTATATCTTGGCACAGTGTTTCAGCATTGATATTTGGATTTTGCATAGGTACATTTAATTGTGCAACTTTCTTCATATAGGTACACTTACCTTTGCAATAGTTATATGCTTTTTGTTTTTTTCACTTGAGCAAATGTTTGGTTTATCACTTAGAAGGCTTGTGTTAGCTGTGACAGAATTTCATTGCATATAGTATGCAGTGAGAGTCATATCAGAACTTTGCAAGTCAGCTGATAAGGTGTTATTGGAAAAGTGCTGTGAACAAGGTCCAAGGAGGGAGAGACTGTTGGTTAGGGAGTGAAGAAACACTGTCTGAATGAAGCAGCATTTGAAATAAGCCTTGAAGAAGAAAGTTACTTCAGTGTAATTGGATATTGAGTAGGTTTGTTGTTGATTCAGAATTGACATTGGGGTCCAAAGCTGAGGTGGAAGATGTGTTAGATGACCTGTGGTACAGTGACAGTCCCCAAGAGTGGGAGCCAGATACCTCACACTGAGGGCTTCCAAAGAGGCCACAGAGCTGTCCCTCTACCACAGACCTCACCTCAACCTTTCCCTGGGCTGTCTAGGAAGACTGCTTGGGGCGGGCAGCATGCAGGGTGATTCTCCCCGCTCTTGGTGGAGCACAGCAAGGCGGGCATTGCTCCCACTGTCAAGCCACGTGAGGGGAGTGTCTCCAGAGAGGAGCGTTTGTGTAGACGGAAATTGCTTCTAAGAAGGAACACAAGGTTGTTGAACCCCTTGTAAGGCAGCAGACTTGTCTGTCCTTGACTGAGGAGAGGTGAGAGAGAACTTGAGAGGATGATGTGGGGCAGGGAGGGTGGGAGGGAGGCTGGAGCTGTCTGAATGCCCCTCAGTTGACACACAGGGAAACGGTGACTTCCCCTGGTTCAGGAGACATTAAGGGAGGCTGGAGTTCTCTGGCTGGTATTGTGCCAAGACCCTGGTGGTTGTGGGCGGGGCTGGGGTGGGGCTGGGAGGTTAGGCCAGAGCTGGACCCCTCATCCAGGCAGCTCCTCACAGAGGGTGCCTGCCTCCTCAGGGGCCCTTCCCCACTCCCCGCCTAGTCCTTTAAAATTCTGAGGAAGGAAGGAAATGAGCCTAAATGGATATGTGATTGAAACAGAAATGAACTGAGTTATTGTTAAGTATCTGTCAAGTGTGAAAATTGTTAAGATGACATTAAGGGACTTCTTAACTATGGGATGGGCCTGAGGCAGTGTCTGGAGGGAAAAGTTTCATCTTAGCTCACTGAGATGAGACCTCTCAGAGACTAGTTAAAAATAGTTGGAAGCTCAGAAGAGGGATAGATAAGTTAAAGTAGTTCACAGCAAGTAAGGTGTGGGACTGAAACGCTGATTAATATTTTTTTTATTGTAATACACATTCAGAAAAGTACACATCATAAGTGAAGAGCTCCCACTGTCTCCAGCTGAACACAGGCAGGTAACCAGCAATGCGGATCTAGATGAGCTGCCAACTTTCAGTTTAGGGCCAAAGAAGTGTATAATTGTAGCCGGATATATTGAATTTCTGGCTGAGATGGTTTCCTTTTTTATTCTGCGAGTATCATCACTAAATTATCTAAAAAGCTGTTCTGAAATAAATTTTAATATATTCAGTCCCAGCTAACAGGAGACAGCTGAAATTACTCTTGGGAAGTCTTACTTCCCATAAAATTTTTTTTTCTGAAACCTTTAATGTATGGCTTTAACAGTTAAATTTTTAACTTTCAGTCTGAGTATAACACTATATACAGAAAAGTAGGTATGATATATACCTAAAAGTATGATACTTTTATTAGGATAAATATGCGAATTTAGTGAGTTTTCAGGCACTGAACAAATCTTGTGTATCCACTTGTATGTAGGGATGGTAGACCAGAAGCCCCAGGCAGCTCTACAGTCTCTGAACTAGTGAAGGGTAAACCACTGTGCTTTTAAATGCATATGTTCTGCCTGTTTCTAAAGTTACATACATAGAACCATAAATGCGTACTCTTCAGCTGTGAGATTCACCCATGTCACAGCCAGTGGCTGTGGATCATTTGTTCCCATTGCTGTACAGTATTCTGTTGTGTGAATATATTCCAGCTTATTCTACTGTTAATAGACATTTAGGGCTATTCTGAGTAGTGCTACTCTGAACATGTGTTTTGGTGAACTTCTATTTGGGTGTATCCTGGGAGAGTGTTGGCTGGTAGAGTATCTGTGATTTCAGCATTAATGGATGCCAGTTTATCACAGCAGTTGCACCAGTTTACATTTGTGACACTCAGACTGTCAGATGGTTTGGGTTAGTTCTACATCCTCACCAAGATTTGGTATTGTTTTTTTTCCCTTTGACTATTTTGGTGAGTATGTAGTGGCATCTCTATTGTGGTTTTAAGTTTTGTTTCCCTGATGACTTATGAACTTGAGCATCTCTTTATAATGTTTGTTGACCTTCACATATCCTCTTTCCTTAAGTGCCTCTTCAAGTCTTATACACTAATATTTCTTTAGAATTACCTGCCTTTTTCCTGTTTAGCTATAGCTATTTTTTGTATACTCTTTTATATATTCTACACTATGAGTTCTTTGATATATATATAATAAACAATCTTTTCTCCAAACCTGTGACTTGTCTTTATACTCTTAATTGGTATTTTTTAATAACATAATTTAAATTTTATGGAGTGCAGTTTATCAACTTTCAGTTATGGCTAATGCTTTGTTGTGTCCTGTTTGAGAAGTGTTTTCCTATTCCAAAGTCATGAAGATATTCTGCATTTCATTTAAAAAAACTTAATGTTTTACCTTTCAGTCTTAACATTTGCAACCCGTCTTAGATTTCATATTGTACACAATATAGGGTGGAAGGTCGGGGTTCATTTTGTTCTGCATAGATAGCTAGTTGACCCAGCACCACGTTGGGGAAAAAAAATCTCTTTTCACTGTACTACTGTCACCTTTCTCATAAGTCAGACATCTGTATTACATGTGCACATCTGTTTCTGGAGACTTTTCTCTTCCATTGTTTATCTGTCCTCGTGTCTTAGAGACAATAGCTTTCTAGTTGATTTTGATACTTGGTTGTATCTTTGTCTTTCGTGATACTTGGTTCCTCTTGGACATTTGCATTTCCACATAGTCATCGGGTGAACGACATGACACTTCACAAGCTGAATCCATGACTATGTGAAGATGCAAAAGTTTTTGTTTATATTAAAAAATACTTTGTGTAGTTAAAAGAATACATGTAGCATATATGCTGTGGTATCAACCCTAAAAGGTCTCTAGAACGATGCCCCAGAGTTCTTTTCCTTTATATTGTCTGATGTGTTTCTAAATGTTGTATAATTAAAATTGCCGACTTAGATGAAATCATGGCAGGAATGCTGTTCTGGTCCTTAATTGAATGTTCTCTACCTTTAAAAATCCTACTCTTATTTAAGAGTGACTTGGTTTTCATCTCTGAAAAGCTTCTCACATGTTCTGTTGTCTGTTTGGCTCTATCAGATGGAGCAGGATCATTCTTGGCTGTTGGAGGTTGTTACTGACCCACTATGTGATGTTATAAATATAAACATGTATATTCTCTAAGTGGGGAGGTTATAGTTTTGAAGAAAAGCATATTCAGTTTGCCCATCTCATAATAAACCTACACAAAGTAAAGAGCAGATTCTGGATGCAGGTTCCTTGAGAACAAATCCTGGCGGTGCTACTGACTTGCTCTAACCTTAAAGGTTAAGTTTTCATTACACAGGAGTAGTAATAGTACACATTTATAGGATTTTTGTGATGCTTGAATAAGATACGTGTATTGAATACCTAGAATAATGCCTGTAACTGCACTTACTAAATGCTGGTAGTATATGATTATGATGGTGTGTGTATATAGCATGCAGTCATGAGAGCATTGCTGTGTTGATGTATTTTTTTTTTTTATTAAACTTTTTATTTTGTAAAAGAACCCACCTGTCAGTGCAGAAGACAGGGTTCGATCTCTGGATTGGGAAGATCGCCTGGAGGAGAGCATGGCAACCCTCTCCAGTATTCTTGCCTGGAGAATCCCATGAGCAGAGGAGCCTGGCAGGCTACAATCCATAGGGTCACACAGAGTCAGACACAACTGAAGTGACTTAATAGGACACACACAGCTTATTAACAATGCCATGATAATTTCAGGTGGGCAGCAGAGGGACTCAGCCATACATACACTTAAATCTGTTCTCCCCCAAGCTCACCTGGGTCATATCTTTTTAAAAGGTGAACTTCTGAGCCTTCCCTGGTGGTCCAGTGGTTAAGACTCTCCACTCCCACTGCAGGGGTTGCAGATTCAATCACTGGTCAGAGAACTAAGATCCCACATGCTGTGCAGCGTAGCCAAAAGAAAAAAATTTTTATGTTAAATTCTGTTCGCACATTCAATGTTGA
Organism: Dama dama; assembly: GCF_033118175.1. Classification (NCBI taxonomy): domain Eukaryota; kingdom Metazoa; phylum Chordata; class Mammalia; order Artiodactyla; family Cervidae; genus Dama; species Dama dama. The sequence goes on along the minus strand of NC_083693.1, from coordinate 31,329,457 downwards.
TAACATCTAGGATTTTGTTTATTGTGGCAAAAATAAAATTTACCATCTAAAGTATTTTTGGGTGTACAGATCAGTGATACTAGATACATTCACATAGTTGTGCAAAAGCCACCACCATTTATCGGCCTAACCCTTCATCTTGTAAAACTGAAACTCTATACCTATTGAGCAGTAGTTCCCCATGCTTCCTTCCACTAGTTGTTGGCAGCCACCATTATACTTTGTCTTTATGGTTTTGACCAACCTCAAATATGTGGAATCATACACGTGTTTGTCTTTTTTGTGACTTGCTTATTTCAGTTAGGATAATGTCCTCAAGGTCTGTCCATGTTGTAGCATATAGCAGATTTCTTCCTTTTTCAGGCTGAATAATATACTCCGTTGTACACATGCAGCACATTTTGCGTATCCATTCGTCCATCAGATGGGTACTTGGGTTGCTTGCACATTTTACCTATTGTGAGTAATGCTGCTGTGAATGAACATAGGTGTACAAGTATTTCTTTGAGATCTTGCTTTCAACTCTTTTGGGGTATATACCAAGAGGTGTAATTGCTGGGTCACACAGTACTTTGTTTTTTAATTGCCATACTATTTTCCACAGGGGCTGTACTGTTTTTCATCATCTCCTAGTAGCCTAAGGGTTCCAATTTCTCCACACCCTCACCAACACTTTTCTCTTCTTTTTTTTTGATAGTAGCCATCCTCATGGGTGTAAGGTGGTGTCTCAAAGTCATTTTGGTTTGCATTCTCTTGTGATTAGTGATGTTTAGCATATTTTCATGTGCTTAATCAGTCATTTCTGTATCTTCTTTGTAGAAGTATCTGTTCATGCCTTTTCCCACTTTTAAATAGAGTGGTTTGGTTTCTCGTTGAGTTTTAGGAGTATCTCTCTGTATTCTGGATGTTAATTCCCTATTGGATGTTGATTTGCAAATATTTTCTCCCATTCTGTGGGTTGACTTTTTACTCTGTAGAATAGTGTGTTTTGATGTACAAAGTTTTTACATTTTCATGAAATCTCATTTGTCTATTTTCTTTTGTTACTTGTGCCTATGAAGTCATATTCAAGAAATCATTGCCAGACCCAGTGTTGTGAAAATTTTGTCCTATGTTTTCTACTAAGTTTCATTGTTTTGGGTTTTATATTTTGTTTGTTGATCCACTTTGAGTAAAGTGGCATTGGGTGAGAGTCCAACTTCATTCTTTTGCAAGTGGATGTCCAGTTCTCCAAGCACCATTTGTCGAAGGCTGTTCTTTCCCCTATTCAGTAGTCTTGGCATTCTTGTTAAAAGTCATTTGACCATGTCTGCAAGGGTTTATTTCCAGACCTTCTCTTCAGTCTGTATGTCTGTCTTTAGGCTAATACTGCACCGTTTTGGTTACCATATCTTTGTAGTAAGTTTTAAAATCAGGAAATGTTGAGTCTTGTTTTGTTGATCTTTGTCAAAATTGTTTTGACTGTTCAGGTTACTTGAGATTCCGTATGAATTTTAGGACAGGTTTTTCTGTTTTTATGACAAGTTATTGGGGTTTTGATAGGGATTTCATTGAATCATTTTGAATAGCATTAACATTTTAACAATATGAAGTCTTCCAATTCATGAATGTGGGATGTGTTTACATTTATTTATGTTATCTTTAATTTTTTTCAGCAGTGTTTTGTAGTTTTCATTTACAAGTCTTTTACCTTCTTGGTTACTTCCTAAGTATTTTATTCTTTTTGATGTTGTTATAAATGGAATTGTTTTTGTAATTTCCTTTTCAAATTGTTCATTGTGTATATGAATGCAGCTGATTTTGGTGTGTTGGCTTGGTATCTGCTGGCTTTGCTGAATTCATTTATTAGCTCTAACAGCATTTTTTGTGGAGACTAGGATTTCCTGCATGTAAGAGTGTATTCTCCTCAAACAGATAATTTTACTTTTCCTTTCCAACTTGGATGCCTTTTATGTTTCTTGTTTAATTAATTGCTCTGGCTGAAACTTCCAATAATATGTTGAATAAAAGTGGTGAAAGCAGAAATCTTTGTCTTGTCGCTGATCTTAAGAGAAAAACTGTTCAATCTTTCACCATTGAATACGATGTTTTCTGTGGGTTTTACATATATGGTGTTTATTATGTGAAGGTAATTTCATTCTGTTCCTATTCTGTTAAAAAAGAGGGTTTGTTCAGGAATTTTAATAACATTTATTTACTTATTTGACTGCATTAGGTCTTAGTTGCAGTTAGGGTGTTGCTTTGAGATCTTTCTTGTTTTTTAATGTCATCTCTTCTAGATACAGATTTCCTCCATTGCACCACTTTTGCTGTGGCCCTTAAGTCTTTGTATGTTTTGTTTTTGTTCTCATTTGTCTCTGAATGTTTCTCATTTCCCTTCTCAGTTCTTCTTTGATACCTTGGTTGTTTAAAAGTGTTACTCATGGAGAAGGAAATGGCAACCCACTCCAGTGTTCTTGCCTGGAGAATCCCAGGGATGGGGTCGCACAGAGTCTGACACGACTGAAGTGACTTAGCAGTAGCAGTAGCAGTGAAGTCTACTACTACTTTATTTAGAGGATAGGTGTAAGTGAGAGCAGGAGAGAGTGGTCCCTGCTTTCCTCATCCCATCTGGACCCTTCTTTGCCCTTGAATCTATTCCTCCCTTTCCCCAGCAGTCTATTTATTAACTAGCAAGAGGGCAAATAAGGGATCTTCTAGGATTGATTTTGCTAATTTTTTTGAGAATACTGAGCACCATTTCACCATATTCTGTACCCTTATCTGACAGTCCCTCCCAGAACTGAATTTTCTTTTCATCCAGGGTTCAGAAGGAAAAACAAAAAACAAATCATATCGTCACGCACCAATAAAAAGTAAGCTGTCCAGATGGAAATAAAACCTAATTAGGCAATTAAAAAAAAAAAGTGTTACTCAGTTTTCACAGTTTTGTGAATTTTTCAGTTTTGGTTTTGTTACTGATTTCTATCTCCATCCTGTTGTTGTCAGAGAAGATACTTTGTATGATATCTTTAAAAAATCTATGGAGACTTTATTTGTTGCCTGAAGTATGGAAAATGTCCCATAGGCACTTGGTAACATGTATTTGTGGTTGGGTAGAGTGTACCATAAGCTTTCCAGGTGGCACTAGTGGTAAAGAATCTATCTGCCAGTGCAGGAGACACAAGATGAGTAGTGTCTTTTATTTTGATTCCTGGGTGGTGAAGATCCCCTGGATGAGGAAAATGGCAACCCATTCCAGTATTCTTCCCTGAAAATTTCCATCGACAAGAGAAGCCTGGCGGGCTACAGTCCATGGGGTTGCAGAGTCTGACATGACTGAACACAGACACACGGTGAATGTTCCATATATGTCTGTTAAATCTAATTGGTTAATTTTGTTGTTCAGCTGCTGTACTTCCTTATTTAAATATCTTCTGTTATTTATTCAGTATTCTGAGTGGGATATTTAAGTCTCTGTTATTGTAGAACTATTTCTCTCTCTTCAGTTCTTAGGTTTTGCTTCATATATTTTGATAATAATTATATATTGTGTAGTTATACTGAGGGTTTTATTAACATATAAAGTCTTATCTGTATTAACTTTTTCTTAACTTAGTCTGTTTTGTCTGCCATTAGTGTGGCCACCCCTGCTCTCTTCTGATGACTGTTCGTATGTAATATCTTTTTATGTTCTTTCACTTTCCTTCTGTTTCTGTCTTTGGATCTCAAGTGAGGCTCTTGTAGATGAGACCGATGGGATCAACTGTTTTTATCCATTGTGCATATCTCTGTTTTTTGATTGGAGAGTTTAATCCATTTACATCATTTAATTGCTGATAAGGAGAAGACTGAGATCAAATTGCCAACATCCATTTGATCATAGAATAAGCAAGAGAATTCCAGAAAAACATATGCTTCATTGACCACGTTAAAGCCTTTGACTGTGTGGATCACAACAAACTGGAAAATTCTTAGAGAGATGAGAATACCAGATCACCTTACCTGCCTCCTGCAAAACCTGCATGCAGGTCAAGAAGCAACAATTAGAGCCAGACCTGGAACAATGGACTGGTTTCAAATAGGGAAAAGAGTAAGTACATCAAGGCTGTATATTGTCACCCTGCTTATTTAACTTATATGTAAAGTACATCATGCAAAATACCGGGCTGGATGAAGCACAAGCTGAAATCAGGATCAGAGGGAGAAATATCAATAACCTCAGAGATGCACATATGCATCTCTTTCTGCCACCCTTTTGGCAGAAAGTGAAGAAGAACTAAAGCGCCTCCTCATGAAAGTGACAGAGGAGAGTGAAAAAGCTGGCTTAAAACTCAACATTCAGAAAGCGAGTTCATGGCATCCAGTCCCATCACTTCATGGCAAATAGATGGGGAAACAGTGGAAATGGTGATGGACTTAATTTTCTTGGGTTCCAAAATCAATGCAGATGGTGACTGCAGCCTTTAAATTAAAAGATGCTTGCTCCTTGGATGAAAAGCTGTGACCAACTTAGCATATAAAAAAGGAGAGATGTTAATTTGCCAACACAGGTCCATATAGTCAAAGCTATAGTTTTTCCAGTAATCATGTGTGGATGTGAGAGTTGGACTATAAAGAAGGCTGAGTGCCAAAAGATTGATGCTTTTGAACTGTGATGTTGGAGAAGACTCACGAGAGTCCCTTGGTCTACAAGGAGATCAAACCAGACAATCCTAAAGGAAATCAACCCTGAATATTCACTGGAAGGACTGATGGTGAAGGTGAAGCTCCAGTATTTTGGCCACCTGATGTGAAGAGCTGATTATCATTAGAGAAGACCCTGATGCTGGGAAAGATTGAAGGCAGGAGGAGAAGGGGACAACAGAGGACAATATGGTTAGATGGCATCACTGACTCAATGGATATGAGTATGAACAAGCTCTGGGAGATGGTGAAGGACAGGGAAGCCTGGCGCGCTACAGTCCATGGGGTCGCAAAGTGTCGGACGTGACTGAGCGACTGGAAAACAACAAAGGAGAAGACTGACTTCACCATTTTCCTGTATGCCTTACAGCCTTTTGTCTCTCATTTCCTGCATTCTTATCCTCTGTGTTTAGTTGATGTTTTTGTAGTGACATGTTTAAATTCCTTCTTAATTTTTTGGTGTGTAAATTCTGTAGCTATTTTTGTGGTTGCCATGGGGATTACATTTAATGTCAAAGTTATAAGACTATAATTTGATTTACAGCAGCTTAACTTCAATAACATAGAAAAACTTCTGCTCTTTTGCAGCTCTGTCACCACCCCTTTCCGTTTTTGATGTCATAAAATCATGTCTTTATATTAGTGTATACCTCAAAAGATAAACTGAAAATTCTTTCAGATGTGTTAGTCCCCTAAATTATGTAGACAATAAGATTGAGAGTTAGAAACAAAAGTTACAGTAATATTAGCTTTTACATTGTTTTTTTCCCTTAAATGTAGGGCTTCCCTGGTGGCTCAGAGGTTAAAGTGTCTGCCTGCAATGCGGGAGACCTGGGTTTGATCCATGGGTTGGGAAGATCCCCTGGAGAAGGAAATGGCAATCCACTCCAGTATTCTTGCCTGGAGAATCCCATGGACGGAGGAGCCTGGTGGGCTATAGTCCACCGGGTCGCAAAGAGTTGGACATGACTGAGCAATTTAACTAACTAACTTAAATCATGTAGAAAAAGGGTACAGCTACCAACCGTTAACAGTCATGCTTGCTTTTGTAATTGCCTATATATTTCCCTGTATTGAGATCTTTTTTCCTCCATGTGGTTTCAGGTTACTGTCCTGTGTCCTTTCATTTCCCCTTTCTGGGCTGTTTTGAGCATTTCTTACAGGGCAGGTTGGTCACAAGCTCCCTCAGCTTTTGTTTATCTGGACATATCTTGATTTCTCCCTCACTTTTGAAGGACAGTTTTGCTGGATGCAGGATTCTCAGTTGAGAATTCTTTTTCTTTTAACAGTTTGACTCTCAGCCCTCAGTTTTCTGGCCTCAATGGCTTCTGATAAGAAATCTGTTGATGATCTTATTGAGGATCCTTGTATGTGATGATTTGCTTCTCTCTGCTCCTTTTAAGGTCCTCTGTGTCTTTGTCTCTTAAAAATTTGATTATAATGTGGCTTGGTGTGAGTCTCTTAGAGTTTACCTCACTTGGAGTTTTTCTACTTTCATTGTTTATATGCATTTTAATCAAATTTCAGAAGTTCCCAACCATTATCTCTTCAGATAATTCTCTCTGCCTCCATCCCCACATCCCCTCCTTCTCCTGGGCTTCTAAGGATGAATTTGTTAGTCTACTTGATGGTGTCCCACATGTCCCTGGTGTTCTGTTCACTTACCTTAAATCTTTTTAAAAAAATATTTATTTACTTTTTGGCTGTGGTGGGTCTTCGTTGTGGTGCACAGGCTTTCTCTAGTTGTGGCGAGTCGAGGCTACTCTGTAGTTGTGGTACGCGGGCTTCTCATTGCAGTGGCTTCTTCCATTGCAGAGCACAGGCTCCAAAGTGCATGGGCTTAGTTGCAGCACGTAGGATCTTAGTTCCCAGACCAGGGATAGAACACATGCCCTTGCATTGCAAGGTAAATTCTTAATCACTGGACCGTGAGGGAAATCCCTTAAATCTTTTTTCTTTCTGTTCTTAGGTCTTGACAGTTTCCATTGTGCTATGTGTAGGTTCACTGATTCTTCAGCTTGGTCAAATGTGCTGTTGAAACTATCTAGGGAAATTTTCATTTCAGTTAGTGCATTTTTCAGTTGCAGAATTTCTTTCTTTTTTTTTGTAGGTTTTCTTTCTGTCTCTCTCTCTCTCTCTCTTTGTCCATGCTGTGCAACTTGTGGAATCTGAGTTCTCTGACCAGGGATTGAACTTGGGCCCTTGGCAATGAGAGTTCAGTGTCCTAACCACCAGACTGCCAGGAAATTCTAGGTTTTCTCTCTGTTGACATTTCCATTGTTCATTTCACACATTGTTTTCTTGACTTTCTCTACATTCTTTTTTAGTTCTTTGAGTATTTTCAAGATGATTGTTTAAGTTCTTTGGCATATTTGCCATTAGGTCTTTTTCAGGGACAGTTTAACTGATTTTTTTTTTTTTTCCTTTGAATGGGCCATACTGTCCTATTTCTTTGTATACCTTGTGATTTTTTTTTTTTCCATTGGATGCTGTATGTTTGACTCTAATAATATGATAAGTCTGGAAAATTAATTCTCCTCCTTCCCCATAGTTTGCTCTTTTTTATGGTTTTGCTTTGTTTTGATTATTGTAGCCTGCTTCTGTCAAGGATCAGCCTGAGGTGTCTTCTCAGGTGTTTATTGAGCCTTTCCCTGGGCACATGCAGCCGCATTCTAATTTTCCCCATACATGCAGTTGTTTTAGAATGCGCTAGTCTTTAATATCTGGCTCCCATGAGAAAAAGTGAAAAATAAAGGATGAAAGTGGGAGGCGAGGTTGGGGGAATGGCACCAACCCATTTAATCTTCTCAAGCCCCTTCAGCTGGGGGCGGCGGGCTGCAGCAGTTGGATAGTGCGACAGCAAGGTGCAAGAGTGGCTGCCTACCTGTGTCTGGACCTTTTTGATCAGAAGGGGCAGTCAGTGATCAGAGCAAAGATTGTAGTATTTGCAGGAGATGGTCCTTTTTGCGTATTCTTACTCCCACAAACTGTGTCCTAACTGTTACAGGAACATGTGGGCATAGATGGCTTTTACTGTGCTGAGACCTGAAATTGACTAAAATTAACAGCAATTTACCTTCTGAGTTTTGCCTTTGAAGTCACAAACCTTCAACAGACTCCAGGGTCTTGAAATAGTCGCATCCTTATAGATTCAGCTAGTACAGTTGTTGCCTAGCTGGTGAGACAGATTCCTGGTGCTTCTTCCTCTTCTGTCTTCCCAGAACCCTCCTAACACTTAGGATTTTAGTTGTAGTTTTAATATGTGTGATATGCATACATCATGTATTTAGATTTTAGTAACTGCCACTGGTTTCTTAGATTATCATTTTTTACTTGATTCATTTTTGGACTGGTTTGCTTGACTTTCCTAAATTAAGGGTAGCATACTTATCTAGGAAATTGCTAAAGCCATTGTACACACTAATAAATTATACAGTACCCACATAAGTACTGCTTACATTACCAGTACCCCCAAAGACCCCCATGTTTTCCCTAAAACATTTCCCTTTCTCCAGATACAACCATTATTTTTCTGTGTTTTCCTTGATGTATGTTACTCCCATGCCTATAAAACCAAAATGTGTCTAAAATTTGAACTTTATTATATGCTTTTATGAAACTCATCCATGTTGCATGCAACTGTAATTTGTTAACATTGATGGCTGTATACAGTGTCATGAAATACCTAACAGTTTTTCAGTTTTGATGTTCAGCATTTAGGTTGTTTCTAGTTTGGGGCTGTTAAACAGTGATGGAATGAATTTTATTGGGCATGAATCCTGGCACGCAAGCTCCCTGAGTTTTAGATTCTTTAAAATTAATAGATAATTCCAAACTTTCCCCAAAGAGGCTGTGTATTTTATAGTGCTTTCCCACCAGCAGGGTGTGTTAGTGCCAGCTGCTTCATACCAGCATCAAGTACTGAAATTATCAACTCTTCTTCATGTAGCTGTTCTCGTTATGGTTTAAAGTTTGTATCTTCCAAATACCTACTGAGGTTTTAACATGTGCATGCTATTGTTGGCCACTTCAGATGCTGTTCTGCCATGTAGTTATGCAGAGTTGTGGATGCTGTTCTCGGCTGGGTGAGTCAGATTTGTAGGCAGTGTTTATTCTGGCGGAGACCTTTGTTAGATACATGCATTGCTAATATTACCTGCATTTGGGGCTTATCTTTTTAGTCTCCTCATGTTGTCTTTTGATGAGGAGAAGTTCTTCATTTTAAGATGGTTCCAATTAATTTATTTTTTAAATTTTCAGTTAGCATTTTCATGCCATACTTAGAAATCTTTCTCTTTTTTGAGGAAATGAGGATGTTTCTTGTATTAATCTTTGAGAAGCCTTCTTGGTTGACTCTTTGGATAATATTGTAGATGGAATTATTTAAAAATTTGTTTCCTAATTATTTTCTAGTACATAGAAAAACTTTTTGCATATTACCTTCAGTGAACTTTATAAGTTTACTTCATAAACTTGCTAAACACCAACAAGAGTTTACTTATAGATTGTTAAGGAATTTTCTGTGTACACAAATATGTTGTCTGCAGAGTATGAATGTTTTGTTCTTCCTTTCCAGTCCTTCTACTTTTTTCCCATTACTTATTTTACTGGCTTCGGTTATGCGGTAGAGTGTTGAATAGAAGTGACAATAACAAACATCTTTTGTTTCCAGTCTTGTGGGAAGGGTTACAGGAATGGGTATCTTCAACATTTCACCATTAAGTGTTAGCTGAAGTTTTTAGATAGTCTTTTACTTGGCTAAGGAAATTAATTTATTTTTAGAATTTGCTGAGAAGGCTTTTTGAAAGTCATGATTGGGTGTTAAATGATTTCAGGTTTTCCTGCATCTGTTCATTTGACTTTTCTCATTCTAAAAAAAAAAATATGTGGGTTTGGGACATTCCTGGTGGTCCAGTGGTTGAGAATCTGCCTTTCAATGCAGGGGATGCAGTTCCATCCCTTGTCGGAGAACTTGAGATCCCATGTGCTGCAGGATAACTAAACCTGCAACAAGAGGTGCCTGCGTGCTGCAATGAAGACCCAGCAGAGCCAAGAAATTTAAAGCAATTTAAAAACAAAACACATGTAGATAACATTTAGAAAAGAATACCCAAGTAAACCCAACTTGGCATTAAACCACACTTGGAATAAACACAACTTGGTGATTAAGTATTTTATTTAGTGTATTGCTGGAATTGATTTGCAAATGTTGTCTTTAGGATTTTTGTATTAATGCATTTAAGAGATCAGCTTGTAATTTTCCTTCCTTAAAATATCTTGGTATCAGGGTTATACTGGCCTCTTGAAACAAATGAGAAAGTTCCTTTTTCTCCTGTTCTTTGGGAGAAAGTTTGTACAGTTTACAGTACTTGTCCTTAAATTTTGGTTTTATTTAGTGGGGAAACAACCTATGCCTGGAGTGTTTTGTTTATTTTTTATTTTTTGAGGGAATGGTTTAAATTATGGGTTCAGTTTTTTTTTTTAACTAGATAAAGAATTATTTATATACTTTTTCTCTTAAGTTTTGGTAAGTTGAGTTGTTCTAGGAATTTCTCCATTACATTTAAAATTTCAGGTTCGTTGGCATAAATTTATATGTAATAGCCATTCTTTGTTTTAAAGTTACCAGTATTCTTTATTTCCTTTTACTTACTCAAGCATAATTGACATTTACAATGTTACTAAATTTAGGTATATAAAGTATTTGATATTTGTATTTATATTGTGACGTGATCACCACAGTAAGTCTAAGTAACATATCCTCATACATAGTTACAGAATTTTTTCCTGTGATGAGAACTTCTAAGGTTTATTCTCTTAGCAGATTTAAAATATGCAGTGCTGCTGCCTCTGTTTAGGCGCTAAGTCATGTCCGACTCTTTGCAACCCCGTGAACTGTAGCCAGCCAAGCTCCTCTGTCCATGGGATTTCCCAGACAAGAATACCGGAGTGGGTTGCCATTTCCTTCTCCAGGGGATCTTCTTGACCCAGGGATCTAACCCACACCTCCTCCTTGGCAGGCAGATTGTTTACTGCTGAGCCAACTGTGGTTACCAGGCTGTACATTACATCCCTTTGACTTATTTTGTAATTGGAAGTTGATACCTTTTGATTTTCTTCACTCATTCCCCGTTTCTTCCCACCCCACATCTGACAATCTCCAATCTGTCTTTGTATCTGTGAAGTTGGTGGCAATATTTTTTTTCATTTTTAGATTCCATGTGTAAGTGAGATCATGTAATAGTTGTCCTTGCCTGACTTATTTCCCTTAGCATAATGCCCTCCACACATGTTGTCACAAATGGCAAGATTTCTTTTTTTTTTTTACAGCTGAATAATATTCGGGCTTCCTTGGTGGCTCGGACGGTAAAGAATACGCCAGCAATGTGGGAGACCTGGTTTTGACCCCTGGGTTGGGAAGATGCCCTGCAAGAGGGCATGGCGAACCACTCCAGTGTTCTTGCCTGGAGAATCTCCATGGATGGAGGAGCCTGGTGGGCTACAGTCCATGGGTTGCAGAGTGGGACACGACTGTGCAGCTAAGCAGCAGCAATATTCTGGTGAATATTCTATTTACATTATATTTATCCATTTATCTATTGATAGGCCCTTTGGTTGTGTCCATATTTTGGCTCTTGTAACTAATGCTGCAGTGAACCTGGGGGTGCATGTGTCTTTTCAAGTTGTGTTTTCATTTTCTTCAGATAAATAACCAGAAATAGAATTTCAAGATCATATGATAGGTCCAGTTTTAATTTTTAAACCTCCATACTGTTTCCTATAATGGCTATACCAGTTCCCAACTACAGTGCACAGGGGTTCCTTTTCTCCACATCCTCACCAGCACTCATTATTTCTTATCTTTTTGATAATAACCCTTCTAACAAGTGTGAGGTGATAACTCATTATGGTTTTGGCTTGCATTTTCCTGATGATTAGTGATGTGTAAAGCATCTTTTCATATACGTTTTGGCCATCTGTGTATCTCCTCTGTAAAATGTCTGTTTTGGTCCTCTGCCCATTTTTTTCTTTAAAAAAATTTTTTTTTTTGGCTTTTAAGTTGTATATATTTTCTATGTATTTTGAACATTAACCTCTTACCAGACATATGATTTGCAAATACTGTCTTCCAGTCAGTAGATCACTGTTTCATTTTGTTGCCAGTATATTTACTGACATCTTGACAATGATAATCTGTACTTTTTTTCCTTTCAATTTATTGTTTTAAAGATGAACTTTTGGCTTTGAATTTTGTACCCCACGCTAGTGTATTTTTATGTCAGTTAGTTTTTTTCTTTTCTTCCTGTTGCTTTCTCTGGGTTTTATTTATTGTTGTTGTTCTAAGTTCTTGAAGTGGACGTACTTAGAGTATGGTATTTTAGATACCATATATAATGGTTGACACATATATAATGTGCCGACCATTTTAAAATGTACAATTCATTGGTTTTAGTGTACTCAGAAAATTGTGAAACCATATCACTCCTTTCTTAGTTCCAGAACATTTTCATCACATCAAAAAGAAGACCCCATACCTATTAAATGTCACTCCTATCTACCATTCTCCCATACCTTGGCACCACTAATCTGCTTTTAATCTCAATGGATTTGCCTACCCTGGCTATTTCATGTATGGAATGATGGAATATTTGGTCTTTTATGTTGGGCTTCTTTCACTTAGCATAGTATTTTCAACATCATCCATGTTGTACCATGAATCAGAACATCATTTCTCATTCTGGTTGAATAATATTTCATAATATGGACTTGTCACATTTTCTTTATCCATTCATCAAAACGACTGTTTTGGGTTGTTTCTGCTTTTGGCTATCATGAATAACACTGTTAAGAACATTTATACAGAAGTTTTACATGGAAATATGTTTTCAGTTTTCTTAGGTACATACCTAGAGTGAGTTTTTGAGAGCTTGTTTGGAGGTTCTAGCAGGGGAGCGCAGCTACTCGTATACCCTTGACCGAAGACCGGTCCTCCTCTGTCGGGGGTGGTCGTCCTCTTCAACCGAGCGAGCAGCTTTGGGAGGGACACACATGGAGCGGTGAGGGAGGAAGGGAACACCCGCCTAGCCAGCCAGATCAGCCGAATCAACCCTGGCGATCAGTGGGGTGACAGATGTCGCAACTAGATCGCCCTCACATCCTAGAGTGAGTTTTTGGATCATGTAGTCTCTCACTGTTTAACTTTGTGATAAACTGCCAAACTGTTTTCCAAAGCAGCTGCCACATTCTACTTTCCAACCAGCAATGTATGAGGGTTTTGATATCCATTAGTAGGTCAGTTTTCATTACAATCCCAAAGAAAGGCAATGCCAAAGAACGCTCAAACTACCGCACAATTACACTTGTCTCACATGCTTGTAAAGTAATGCTTAAAATTCTCCAAGCCAGGCTTCAGCAATACATGAACTGTGTACTTCCAGATGTTCAAGCTGGTTTTAGAAAAGGCAGAGGAACCAGAGATCAAATTGCCAACATCCAATGGATCATCGAAAAAGCAAGAGAGTTCCAGAAAAACATCTATTTCTGCTTTATTGACTATGCCAAAAGCTTTGACTGTGTGGATCACAGTAAACTGTGGAAAATTCTGAAAGAGATGGGAATACCAGACCACCTGACCTGCCTCTTGCGAAACCTGTATGCAGGTCAGGAAGCAACAGTTAGAACTGGACATGGAACAACAGACTGGTTCCAAATAGGAAAAGGAGTACATCAAGGCTGTATATTGTCACCCTGCTTATTTAACTTACATGCAGAGTACATCATGAGAAACGCTGGGCTGGAGGAAGCCCAAGCTGGAATCCAGATTGCCGGGAGAAATACCAATAACCTCAGATATGCAGATGACACCACCCTTATGGCAGAAAGGGAAGAAGAACTAAAGAGCCTCTTGATGAAAGTGAAAGAGGAGAGTGAAAAAGTTGGTTTAAAGTTCAACATTCAGAAAACTAAGATCATGGCATCTGCTGCCATCACTTCACGGCAGATAGATGGGGAAACAGTGGCTGACTTTATTTTTCTGGGCTCCCAAATCACTGCAGATGGTGATTGCAGCAATGAAATTAAAAGACGCTTACTTCTTGGAAGGAAAGTTATGACCAACCTAGACAGCATATTAGAAAGCAGAGACATTACTTTGCCAACAAAGGTCTGTGTGGTCAAGGCTATGGTTTTTCCAGTGGTCATGTATGGATGTGAGAGTTGGCCTATAAAGAAAGCTGAGCACTGAAGAATTGATGCTTTTGAACTGTGGTGTTGGAGAAGACTCTTGAGAGTCCCTTGGACTGCAAGGAGATCCAACCGGTCCATCCTAAAGGAGATCAGTCCTGGGTTTCTTCGGAAGGACTGATGTTGAAGCTGAAACTCCAAAACTTTGGCCACCTGATGCGAAGAGCTGACTCATTGGAAAAGACCCTGATGGTGGGAGGGATTGGGGGCAGGAGGAGAAGGGGACGACAGAGGATGAGATGGTTGGATGGCATCATCGACTCGATGGACATGGGTTTGGGTGGACTCCAGGAGTTGGTGGTGGACAGGGAGGCCTGGTGTGCTGCGGTTCATGGGCTCGCAAAGAGTCGGACACGACTTGGCGACTGAACTGAACTAGTGGGTGTGAAATGTTATCTCAAATGAGATAACATTTGATTTTTCCAATGATGTTGAGCTTATTGGCTATTTTGTATTTTCTTTGGACAAATTTATCTTTAAATCCCTAGCTAATTCTATTTTTTTTGCTGTTGAGCTTTGAGTTCTTTATATAGCCTAGATGTTACACTCTTATCAGATGTAAGATTTGCAAATATTTTCTCCATTCTGTGGGTTGTCTCTTCACTTTCTTGATAGTGTCTTCTCTTCTAGCACAAAAGATTTTAATTTTGATGAAGTCTGGTTCATTTATTTTTGCATCTTTTTGGTTGCTAGTATTTTTGGTATCACTGATCCAGGGTTGCAAAGGTTTATCTCTATGTTGTCTTCTAAAAGTTTTCTAGCTTTAGTTATCACATTTAGCTTTATGATCCATTTTTTGTTAATTTTTAAATGTGTTGTAGGATGAGCATCCAAACTTCATTCTTTTGCATGCAGATACTCAATTGTCCAACAACTATTTGTCGAAAAGAATATTCTTTCCCCACTGAATGATCTGGCATTCTTGTAGAAAATCAGTTGACCATAAACATCAGGATTTATTTCTGAACTTGCAGTTCTATCCCATTGATAAAGCCAGTACCACACAGTCTTGATTACTGTAGCTTGGTAGTGCATTTTGAAATCGGGAAATATAAGTCTTCCAACGCTGAGGTGGCTTGAGGTATTCATGGTCACTTAAATTTCCATATGAATTTTAAGACCAGGTTGTTAATTTCTGCAGAAAAAACAATTGAGACTTTGATCTGTAGATTGATATGGAGACTATTGCTATTTTAATAGTAAGTCTTTTCAACCAGTGAGCATGAGATATCTTTAATTTCTTTTCAACAGTGCTTTATAGTTTTCTATGTATGTCTCTGTACTTTATTTGTAAGGTTTTTTTTTTTAATGCTGTTGTAAATGAAATTTTTTCTTAATTTCATTTTCAGGTTATTCATTGCTAGTGTATAGAAATTAGAACTATTATTGTGTATTGATGTTGTATTAATACCTGCCACTTTGCTAAACTGTTAGCTCTAATTGTGTTTTTTTTTTTTTTTTGTGGATTCCTTAGGACTTTCTTTATCTAAGATCATGTCTTCTGCAAGTGGTTTTATTTTTTCCTTTCCAATCTAAATGTCCTTTTTTTAGATTGCTGCCCAATTGCTCTCACTAGAACCTTCAACTCAATTTTGAATAAAAATTATAAGGAGTAGGCATTCTTGTCTTATTCCAGTCATATGGGGAAAGTTTTCAGTCTTTGACCATTAAGTATAAGGTTAGATAAAGGGCTTCTACAAAAACCCCATATCATGTTGAGGTTGTTCCTTTTTGTCCTTAGTTTATGGAATTTTCTAAATCAGGAAAGGGTGTTTTATTTTGTCAAACACTTTTTATGGGTCTGTTGAGATTACTTTCTGTCCTAGTATTGTATATTTCACTGATCAATTTTCAAGTGTTGAATCAGCCTTGCATTTTGGGGAGGTCTGATTGGGTCATGATGTGTAATCCTTTTATATGCTGCCACATTTGTTTTGCTAGCATTTTGTGAAGGATTTATGTGCTCATAAGGGCTGTAGGTCTGATTTTCTTGTGATGTCTTTGTCTACTTTTGGTTATCAGGGCATACTGACCTGACGACTGAGTTGTTAAGTATTCTCTCCTCTTCCTTTTTTTTTGGGTGGGAAGATGAAGAATTGTAATTTGAAGAATTGTAATTGTAATTATGAAGCATTGTAATTTCTTTTTAAGCCTTGAATTCACCAATAAGGTCATTTGTTGGCCCTGGACTTTTCTTTGTGGGAAGTTTTTTGATTATTGTTCAGGCTGTTTGCTTATTGTAGATATATTCAAATTGCCTATTTCTTTTTATATCAGTTTCAGTAATTTGTGCCTTTGTAGATATTTATTTCACATAGGTTTTCTAATTTGACATACAGTTATACAAGAGATAGTGACCTCTTTTAGTTTCTGTAATCCCTTTTTATTTCTTTTAAGGTTGGTAGTAATGTTGCCACTTTTATTACTGATTTTAGTAATTTGAGTCCTTGATCCTTTTTTTACCCCCATGATCAGTCTAGGTTAAGGTTTGTCAATTTTGGGAGTGTTTCAAGGAACTAACTTTTGGTTCTATTGACTTTCTCTATAGTTTTTCTAGTCTTTATTTCTGCTTTAACCTTTGTTACTTTGTCTCTTCTGCTTGCTTTTTGGTTTTGTTTGTTTCCTGGCTGTTTTTCTAGTTCCATAAGGCATAATGTTAGGTAATTCATTAAAGGTCTTTTTTAGTATAGGCACTTATAACTATAACAAGTATTGCTTTTGGTGTATGACTTAAATTTTAATATTTTGTTTCTTCATTCATTTTGTTTTTTCCATGTGATTTCTTCTTTGAGCTCCTGCCTATGTTTAATTTTCATGTATTCATGAATTTTCCATTTTTTTCTTTTACAGATTTCTGACTCTGTTGTGTTCAAGAATATTCTTTGTATGATTTGAGGCCTTTCAAATTTGTTGTTGTTTTATGCAATTACATTTGGTCTGTCTTGGAGAATGTTCAGTATCCACTTAAGAAAGCTGTGATTTCTGCTGTTACTGGATGGAATGTGTTAGAGATGGCTTTTGTTCTAGCTGGTTCATAGTGTTCACGTCTTCTTTTTCCTGCTGATCTTCTGTCTCCTTGTCCTTTTCACTATTGAAATTGTGGTATTGATGTTTCCAAGTATTACTGTGAAATACCTATTTATCCTATCAACTGTCAGTTTTTACTTCATATATTTTAGTGTTCTGCTTTTAGGTTCATCTGTGTTTATAACTGTTATATTTTGATGGATTGACCCTTTTATCATTATAAAATGTCCTTATTTGTCTCTAATAACAATTTTGTCTCATGGTTTGCTTTCTCTAATATTAGCGTAGCCACTCCAGTTTTCTTTTAGTTACTCTTTGCAGGATATATATGTGTATGTATTTCCATCTTTTTACTTTTAACCTGTTTGTTTCTTTGAACCTAAAGTGTCTCCACAGCATATATTTGGATCATGGTTTTCTAAAATCCATTTAAAAAAATCTTTTAACTGGACAATTTAGTCTGCCCACATTTAATGTAATTAATAGTAAAGTAGGATATACATCTAGGGCTTCCCTGGTGGTTCAGTGGTAAAGAATCCACCTGTCAAGCAGGAGACATGGGTTTGATCCCTGAGTCGGGAAGATGCCCTGGAGAAGGAAATGGAAACCCACGCTAGTATTCTTGCCTGGAAAATTCCATGGACAGAGGAACCTGGCGGGCTAAGTCCATGGGGTGGTGCGAGTCAGACACAACTTAAGACTAAATAGCAGCAGCAGGGTATGCATTTTACCATTCCACTGTTTGTTTTCCAGGTACCATGTTTTTTTCTTTCTCTGCCTCATTAACTGCTTTAAGTACATACTTTCTAGTGTACCATTTTAATTCCCTTGTCTTTATAGTAGTTTTGTTTTGGCTGCACTTTGCTGCCTCAGGCGGGCTTTCTCTAGTTGCAGAGAGCGGGGGCCGCCTCCAGTTGCAGCGTATGGGCTTCTTACTGTGATGGCCTCTCTCCTTGAGAAGCTGGGCTCTGTGGTGCCTGGGCTTCAGTAGTTGCGACTGATGGACTCCAGACCACAGGCCCAGTAGTTGGCACAGGCCTTGTTGCCCAGTGGCTTTGGGATCGTCCTGGACCAGGGATTGCACTGGTGTCCCTGGCATTGCAAGGCACATTCTTAACCACTGGACCATCAGGGAGGCCCTTTTATGGTATGGTCTGAGTTATTTTCTCTGAGTTATTTTCTTAATGGCTGCCTTGGAAGTTACAACTAGCATTTGAATTCATGACAGTCTAGTTCAGATTAATAATAATTTTAGTAGTACAGTTGACCCTGAACATGGGTTTAAACTGCATGGGTCCATTCATATGCAGATATTTTTCAATGTTGGTTGAGTTCTGGCAGTGTGGAGGAACCATGGAGATGGAGGGCTGAATAGAAGGTATATGAAGGTTAACCCCCGCATTGTATGTAAAAACTCTGTTTCAGTATTGCTGCATTTCCTCCCTCTTCTGTGCTGATGTCATACAAGTTACATTACATGCATTGTATGCCCATCAACACAGATTTAAAATTATTGTTTTATTCAGTTATCTTTTAATAAGAGAAAATTTTAAACAAAGATACTTTATGGTGTCTTTAGCATTTACCTATGTAGTTGCCTTTTGTGATGTCTTTGTTACTTTGTGTGGGTTAAAGTAACTGTCTCGGTTGTCTTTTCATTTTAATCTGAAGGACTGACTGCCTTTAGTATTTCTGTAGGGGCAAGTTTGCTAGCAACAAACTCTTTCTGGTTCTATTTGGGAATATCTTTATTTTCAAAAGATTGTTTTGTTTCTAGTCATAGAATTCTTGGTTGAGTTTGTTCTTTTAACACTGTGACTATGCCGTCTTACTGTCTCGTGGCCTCCATGATTTTTTATGAGAAATCAGTTGTTAATCTTATGGAGGCTATATGATGAGTTGGTTTTCTCTTGCACATTTTAAGATTCTCTTTGTCTTAGGGTTAGGTTCTCTGTGAGTTCATCCTACTGTTCATTTAATTTCTTGGATGTTTCTATTGATTTTCATCAAATTTGGGATATTTTTTTGTCATTTTTCTTCACATATTCTTCTTCTCCCCTTTTCTCTGTCCTCTCTTTTTAGGGCTTCTAGATTGTATCCCAGAGGTATCTGAGACTGCTCATTTTTCTTCATTCCTTTTTCTTTCTTTTGCTCAGACTGGATAATCTCAGTGGACTTATCTCCAGATTCACTGATTCTTTCCTCTGCCTGTTTAAGCCCTAAGACCCTCTAGGGAATTTTTCATTTCAGTTGTTGTACTTGTCAGTATAGTACCATAATTCTTAATTGGTTCTTTATATATATATGTATACATACACACACACACATATATATTTATTTATATATATATATAAAATTTATGTTTGTTTAGTGGTCTTCTGTTGGGCATGTCTGCCAAGAAAAACGGAAGAAAAAATAAGAGTTTACTTGGAATCTTAGTAATTGTAATTTAGGAGACACAGATTTGGGTAAAACTGAAAGAGTGCTCCAAAGAAGAGAAGTAGTCGGGATGACAATGGCAAAAGCCATAAGGGCTACAAGGTTGTCAGAATTGTCTAGCAAAAATTGTGATTGGCCCTGACACAAGAAAGGAAATATTTGCTTCTAAGGGATAGGCTGTCTAGAGGGTTCAGTAAGTATATAGAGTTGAAACATGGGCAAATGTTCTGGATGCCTATGTTAAGAAAATACGGTCAGAAGGTCAGGTTCCATTTAGGCTGAGGCATTTATAAGTCGCTTGCTCAGTGGCTTCTGGCACTGTTGTAGAGAGCTCCTTTAGCAGTACAAACTCCATATTGATTTTCCTTTCGCAGGTAAGACATTGTTCTTATACTAAGTCTTTCTGCCATTTTCTCTCTTAGCTCTTCAAACATAGTTAAAATAAGGACTTCCCTGGTGGTCCAGTGGTTAGGACTTCACCTTCCGACGCACAGAGTGCAGGTTCAATCCTTGATTGGGGAGCTAAGCTATCACATGCCCTCTGGCAAAAAAAAAAAAAAAAAAGTAAAACAGAAGCATTATAGCAAATTCAATAAAGACTTAAACATAGTTAAAATATTATAGCTGATTGAAGTCTTAATACTTGAAATGCCTAATCTAAGTCAAGTCATCTCTTTCCCCACCCCCCCCACCCCGTAAATGAGAAAAAACATTTTCTTTGCATATTTTGTAATTTTTGAATTGAAAGGGGGACACTAAATTATTTAAATGACAAGTCTGAAAATCAGATTACCTGTTCTCAGAGTTTGACGTTTTCTCAGCTAATTCTGTGAAGTTTGTTTTTTTTTTCTCTCTGTGTCCACTGAAATCTTTTTGGTTATCTTAGTGGTCAGCTAATGACTGGACAGAAATCTCCTTACATGCCTAGAACTGGTCAGCCCCTTGGTCTTTGCCAAGGGGTCCATCGTGCCTTCCTCACTGGGCCTTACAGCTTATTGACTCTACACTAGCCTTCACTTCCCTGCTGGCGCAGAGCCTCAAAGCTAATCGAACTGAGAGCTCAGGGCCTTCCAGATTTCACAAGTTCCCTGTGGGTATCTTATTCCCCTGCTTTTCCCAGTAAACTTTATTGGTAGTCTGTTTGCCTGAACTGTTATTTACTACCTGAGGCACCAGATGTTTAACAGTTGCCTTTGATTGTTTGACAAACTTAACCTAGAGAAAGCTTTCTCATTCTTGGTGAGCTCCAAAAACGGCCTGGAAAAATGGAAACTTCCACAGAACTACCAGAAAAATCAAGTAATGACAACCTCTGGGAATGGGATTTGAGCTCCAATCCTGTTCTGCCCCTTCTGGTAGCTTCCAGGATGCTATTAATAATCTTCCCTGTGACAGTGAGCTCTTGGTTTTCAAGCTTTCTGGAGAGCTAGGGAGAAGGAGATGGGAATAGTCCAAATTAAAAGGCCACAAAGTGTGCTGTTTTTACTGGGATTCAGATCTTTTGTAGTTGTGATTTAAATCATGTTTTCAATCCCTGCAAGCCTTTGTTTAATTTTCAGAGTTCTGAAAAAGTTCATCTGACAGTTTCTGCTGATTTTCTTGTCACCAAGTCCAAGCTCAGTCTTCTTGCCACACAACAGGCCAGGAATCGGGAGTTGAGGTATTGAGGCAAGGGATAGCAACTGTATTTGGAAAGCTGGGTGTCTGAGAAGATACTGGACTTAAAAGTCCTAGAGTCTGGATGCCAGTTTCTTCTTTGAAACAGAGAAGGGAAGGAGGAAGTAAAGTAAAAAGGCCATGAGTCTTGCAAAGTATCTCCTAATTTAGCCAACCTCTGGAAGGGGATGTGTTCATTTCTTCTTCTTGCAGGCACTTACAGGTGGGCAAGGCCAGGGTGTCTCCCTGTGAGCTGAACAAAGGCACTTTAGTTTAACATCAGGTGGAGGGCAGGGTTCCCTGAGGCAGGCCATTATGTATGCTTACAGCTACAGACAGCATCCTTTGAGTGATGAGAGTATCAGTAACAAAAGGAAGCAAAGGTTAAAGTGGAAGAAACAGATCTAACATGGAGTCCGGTTTTGTTCTTCACTGTTACATATGTGCCACTGCTTTTATGGAGGAAAGAATTTTCAAGAGGTCCTTGCTGTGCCATTTCACTGACATCATCCTGATTTTTGATCTTTCAAATACTAGCACCACAGGCTATACATTTCCTTCTGAACATGGGTTTAAGTGCATTCTGTGACTTGTGATGTCTTATAATTCTCATTCAGGTAAAAACCCTTTGTAAATTCTATTGAATATCTTGTTAACCCCTAAAGAATGTGTGGTTTAACATCAAAAAATTTGGAACTTTGTTGTATGCTTATTTTTAAAATTATTTTTAAAATGTTTGTTTATTTAGCTGTATTGGTTCTTAGTTGTGGCTGTGGGATCTTCGGTCTTTGCAGCATGCAGGTTCTTCAGTTTTGGCATGCAGGCTCTTAATTGCAGCTATCGGTATCTAGTTCTCTGACCAGGAATCAAACCCAGGCCTTCTGCATTGGGAACGAAGTCTTAGCCACTGGATCACCAAGGAAGTCCCTTACTGTTGTCTTTTTATGATGGGATTTTAGCTTAATTCTACTGTGTTCATAGAAAGTCTTCCATGTGATTCTGGTCTTCAGAATTTGTTGAGACTTCCTTTATGCCCTTTGTTAGAGGCTTTGCAGTTGTAGAGAAAGTGTGTGGACCACATTTGGTGCGGTGCTGTGTTTTATGCTGGGCCAAATTTGTTAATTTTATGTTTAATCTTATAGATCCTTATTTTTGGTCATCTTATTCTGTTGGTTGCCAAGAGAAATGTTTTTAAATTGCTAGCTTTTATTGTAGTCTTGACTGTTTTCTTGTTTTAGATTTGTTGATTCTTTTTTTTTTTTTCCATTATAGATTTTTGTAGACTGTTAAATTTTAGAATTGTTCCTCTGGGATTGTCCCCTTTATACTTGTGAAATGCTCCTCTTATCTCTCATGGTTTTGCCTTAACATTATTTTGTCTGATATTTGTTCAGTTGCACGAGCTTTCTTTGATTAGTTCTGGCATGGTATATCTTTTCTCACATTTTTCAACTTGTCAGTAACCTTGTATATTTTTAAGACGTGACTTTGGTAAGTAGCAATACAGTTGAGATTTTTGTTTTTAACTCATTCTTCTAAAAGGTGTCTTAATTGCAGTTTGGGTTTTTTTTTTTAACGTGTAGTTAAACTATTATATGTGCTGTGCTTAGTCACTCAGTTGTGTCTGACTCTTTGCAAACCCATGGACTGTAGCCCACCAGGTTCCTCTGTCCATGGGCATTCTCCAGGCAAGAATACTGGAGTGGGTTGCCATGCCCTCCTCCAAGGGATTTTCCCAACCCAGGGATCGAACCCAGGTCTCCTGCACTGCAGGTGGATTCTTTACCGTCTGAGCCATCAGGGAAGCCCAAACAATTAGTATACTTTATGCTTAAATTTATCACCTTTATTGGGTCTTCTCTTTGTACTTCATATTCTGTGTGGCTTTCTTTTGCATAATCAAGTGTTCTTTATTCAAACTTACCCTTTCTGTGATTAAATATTGTTTTACTGTTCTTTTTGTGGCTACCTTAGGGATTACATCACATATCTTTGACTTCTTAGTATCTCACAAATTTAGTGCTTTTATTGTCTCTGGAAAATGGGAGGACCTTATGGAACTCCAGTTACCTTGTCACCACAGCTTTTGTGCTGTTGCTAATAGACATTTTAATTGTATATGTATTTTTAAATTCCATAAGGAATTATTTTACATAATCATTATTTACTTAGTCTTGCTCATATATATTGTTTTTTCATCATGCTTCTTTTTCTGATTTTCTGTGCTTTCATGTGGGTTTATTCTCCTTCTGGCTGAGAAACATCTTTTGTGTTTTCTTTAGTGTAAATATACTGGTAATGAATTCTCTTTTATTTTCCCTGGAAATGTCTTTTTTTCATCTTCCTTTTTAGACTGTTTTTGCTGGTTATAGAATTCTTGCTTGGCATTTTTCATTCAGTCTATAAGATGTTTATCTTAGGGTTTTCAGGATTTTCTTGACAAATCACTCTCTTCTTTTTGAAATCTCTTTTCATCTCCATCTCTTGTTCTGTTTGTTTTACTTCTCCCTATGTCTTTTCTGCTGTTTCACTCTTTAGTCTACATATGATATCTTTGTTTTCTTGCTTATGAGTTCTTGGGCTTCTTATATGTATGGATTGGTATCTTCAGCACTCAGTTTATAGCCATTATCTCTTCATGTATTTTCTCTGTTTCATTTTGCTGTTTTCTTCTGTGTGTCTGATTAAACATGTATTCAACCTTCTCATTCTGTCCTCTCATCCTCTCTTTGGTTCTCACCTCTCCCTTTTTTTTTTTTTTTCTTCTTGGTTTCTCCCTTTCATTTTGGACATTTTGGTCCTATGCTCTAGTTTACTTCTTTTGCAGAACTGTGCCTCATTTGCTGCCACAGTCCACCTTTGAGATTTAAATTTCCACTATCTTGGGAGAAGTTTTGGGCCTTGACTTCTTTCTGGTTCATTTTTACCTAAGGTACTCCCAGGTCTCAGCTCAGTAAATACTGTGTCCTATTAAGATTTGATGCTGGGACAGGCTTTGGGTCTTGACTTCTCTCCCTTTGCCTCTTCAAGCCTCAGAACCGAAAGCAAACTTTGCTGAATGGGCAGATACCTTCATAGGATCAGTGATTTTGGTGTTCTGGTAATTTGCTTTCTCTTTTGGATTTTGGCTTTTTTTTTTTCCCCAGGATTAGACTGGTAAGATCTATAGTGATTTTTTTTTTTTTTTTAACTTATGACTAACTAACTAAAGGATTTTCTACTTTTAGGATGAAGATAAGTCTGAATAAACTTGCCAGTCATTACTGCAATTTAAATTTGAATGGTTTAAAAATTACTAACCCTTATTTTAATTGTCCTCTGGTACTAGTACTTCCTGTGAACAGTTGCCAGAGAAGTGAGACAGCACCAGTGAAGAGCTTAGAAGTGTCCAGTGAACAGTGACAGTGAACAGTGGGCAGTGAACAGTGTTTGCAGTGTTCTTTCACTTTTCAACCTGCATTGTCCTGCTTAATATAGTTCTGGGAAAACTACTTTGTGTTTCTGCCTCACTATTACATTCTCTTGCTCTGTCTTTCCTACCAGTCAGACCACATACTGGCTTTATTGCATAATCAAATGTTACCTTTCAGTGTCTCCAGTGGATCTTCTAGTATCTTTCTGGGAATACAGTAATGACTTGGAGTTCAGTGCAGTCGGTTAGTCGTGTCTGACTCTTTGTGATCCCATGGACTGCAGCACGCTAGGCTTACCTGTCCATCACCAACTCCGGGAGGTTGCTCAAACTCATGTCCATCAAGTCAATGATACCATCCAGCCATCTTATCCTCTGTCGTCCCCTTCTCCTGCTTTCAATCTTTCCCAGCATCAGGGTCGTTTCCAGTGAGTCAGTTCTTCGCATCAGGTGGCTGAAGTATTGAAGCTTCAGCATCAGTCCTTCCAGTAAATATTCAGGACTGACTTTCTTTAGGATGGACTGGTTGGATCTCCTTGCTGTCCAAAGGACTCTTAAGAGTCTTCTCCAACACCACAGTTCAAAAGCATCAGTTCTTCGGTGCTCAGCTTTCTTTATGGTCCAACTCTCACATCCATACATGACTACTGGAAAAACCATGTCTCTTTTTGTGACCCCATGGACTAAGCAGTCCATGGAATTCTCCAGGCCAGAATACTGGAGTGGGTAGCCTTTTCTTTCTCATGGGGATCTTCCCAACCCAGGGATCGAATCCAGGTCTCCCGCATTGCAGGTGAATTCTTTACCAGCTGAGCCACAAGGGAAGCCCAATAATTATTTTAAAATCTTGTTTTTGGCTTTATGATCCTTTATTTCCAAAGTATGTTTTATGGTAAGATTGCTGCTTCATTGAATCTGTTGGTTTTCTGAAAATACTTGGTCAATACTGCTTGTAATTTGTTTTTTTTTTTTAATTTTATTAAAAAAGTTTTTTTTCTGGAGTATAGTTGCTTTACAGTGTTGTGGTATTTTCTGTTGTACAGCAGAGCAAATCAGCTATCCATATGCATATGTCCCCTCTTTTTGGATTTCCTTACCACTTAGGTCACCACAGAGCACTGAGGAGAGTTCCCTGTGCTGTGCAATAGGTTCTCATTATAATAATTTGTATTTTAAAATGGGCTTTTGTATTGGAGATTGCCTGAAAGTGTGTTTGCAGATACTGTATAAGTTTACACCAGCCTGCCCTCTGAATGGGAAGAATATTCCATAATGGAAACTGCATACTTCTGTAAAGTGATCTTGGCAGCTCTTGATCATTACTAATTTATTAGGGGTTGCCAAATAGCAATTTTCTAATTCTCATGCATTCATTTATTAGCTGACATGCTTTTACAAAAGTAAGCTTACTTTCATCAACTATTTGGTTAACCTGAAAAGATGACCCTTAGAAAAGGCAGATAAATGCTTAATTATCCTTCTCTATTTTCTTTCAAAATATTGAGCTGGTTTTCCAGACTTCTCCAAAGCTGAGCAGTCAGTTGTTTTTCAGTGTCATTGAGGACTCATGGATTTAGTGTGTTTGTGTCTTGACCCATTGCAGTCATCCTTTTTGGCTCAAATTGTCTAGTGTTTGAACAGTTGAGCTTCTTCACACCCAATAGGATGGCTATAAGAAAGGGGGAAAAAAAGACAGGTAATAAGTTGTTAAGCTAGAACTCCCATACATTGTTGTTCAGCTGTTAAGAAGTTATGTGTGACTCTTTGCAACCCCTTGAACTGCTGCATGCCAGGCTTCCCTGTTCTTCACTATCTCCAGGAGTTTGCTCAGACTCATGTCCATTGAGTTGGTGATGCAATCTAACCATCTCACCCTCTGCTGCCACCTTCTTTTCCTGCCCTCGACTGTATGGTAGTTTGAACACTTTTTGGCATTGTCTTTCTTTGGAATCATGCATTGCTAATGCGAAATATTACAACTGCTTTGAAAAACAGTGTGGCAGTTACTCCAGAGGTTAAGCATAGAGTTACTGAATGACCCAGAAGTTTGTTCCTGAGAGTAGTGAAAACATGAATCCACACAATACCCAAAACATGGAAACAATTCAGATGTCAGTTGATGAGTGGTGTGACAAAGTGTGGTATATCCATAGGGTGGAATAGTTGCCAGTAAAAAGAAATGAAGACCAGATTCATACTAAAACATGAATGAACCATAGATAGTATGCTAAAGTGAAAAAAACTAGTTAAGGAAGACCACACGTTCTCTCATTCCACTTACATGAGATGCCCATTGTAGGCTAATACAGAAAGAGATGAATGAGTTGCTCAGGGCCGGGAGAGGTAGGAGGGAAAGGGGAGTGACTGATGAAGGGTTTTCCTTGTGGGGTGGTAGAATGTTCTAAATTTAATTGTGATCATTGCACAGCTGTGTGGAAATATGAAAAGCCTTTGAATTGTGTGCTTTTAATGGGTGAATATTTGATCAAGGAGAAAAGATACTTGCATTACATAACAGAGGGTTAGCTTTCTTAGAGTATCCTTTTTTTTTTTTAGAGTATTCTTATGAATTAATGAGACTAACAACCAGGGTAAAATGGTTAAGACACACATGAAGAGACAGTTTTTAGTCAACATGTAATAAACTGCGCTAGGTGCTATGAATACAGTTGTGAACATCTGTGCTTCTGTAAAGAGGTATGAACTATACCTAAATGCAGAAGTATGGTGGGGGAGTAAGAGACATAATATTTCGGTTTATGCTAAGTAATAGGAAAAGAAACTACACAAGGGGACATGATAAGGAATGACTTATCATGGGGGTGGGGGTTAGTGGTTGCATAAATTATTTCCCTATGTACTACTGAGGGAAGGCCTGTCTCTAAGGACGTGACGTTTCAGCTAAAGACCTGAGTGATGAGCCAGCCATGTAGAGAAGAAACTGGATTAATACCAGGAGAAAATCAGTATAAGCAGAGGGAACAGCAAGGCCTTGGAGTAGGTGGATGGGCCTGAATCTGGTGCATTTAAGGGGTGGCAGGACTGTGAGGGTATGGGAGGTGATGAAGCAGAGAAGGGTCAGGAGGCTGCCACAGGAAGTGTGTGTGGACTTGGACTGGTTTGGTGATAATGCAGACAAGGTAAGCGGACAGATTCAGTGTGGATTTCAGAAGTCGGTTTAACAAGACTTGCTGATTGTGAGGGGGAATCAAATTTTTTCTGGCATACTTAGTGGATCATTTTATGAGATAGAAATTATAGGGAAAATGGGGACAAATAAATGAAAGAATGCTGAATTTTTTAAAAGTAAATTAAGGAGGTATGGTAGACCTTTGCCATTCAGTCTCGGAATCTTATCACAAGCTTGAACAATGGTATTTTAGTTTTTTATTTTATTTTTTTTATTTTTGGTATTTTAGTTTTTTACCTGTCAGATTCATAAAAAGTAAAGTTTGCCAAAGCCATGGAAAAATAGTGCTGATGTAGTTGAAAATTTAGACTGGTTTGACTTTTGGGGTAATTTTGGTCAGTGCCTTATCAAATGTAAACCTATTGGTATCTGCACTTATCAAGTATGTTTGCCTGAGAAAGTAAAAATAAATATGGAGGAATGTTTATTGCCCTATTATAATTTATAGAAGAAGAATAACAGCTACTAGGATCAACCTGAATGTCCATCAATAGAGAAATAATTATATATATTATCAATATTATGTTCATAGAATGAACATAAATTCTTCTTGTCACCAAAGAAGAAAGACAATCTCTATGTGCACATATGGGAAGCTCTCCAAATTACATTATTTGGGGGAAAAAAAACTGTGAAATAATATATTTGATGCTTTGTGTACATTAAGAGAGATGTTCATTTATATGTTTGTGTGCTTGAAAGAATCTTTGAAAGGCACTTCTGGGCTGGGGAATTTGAGGAAGGAGATTATTCTCACTTTAGGTAAGAAAGAAGAATATGAAGTTGTGCCTACTGTTACTAATAACCTTTTTTAAAAAGATTAACTTTCTTGTTTATTTTGGGCTCTGCTGAGTCTCTGCTGGTGCTTGGGCTGTCTAACTGCAGTGAGTGGGGGCTGCTCTAGTTGTAATGCACAGGCTTTTCATTGCAGTGGCTTTCCTTGTTGCGGAGCACAGGCTCTGGGGAGTCAGGGCTTCAGTAGTTGTAGCACATGGGCTTAGTTGCTCCACAGCCTATGGGATCTTCCTGTTCCAGGGATTGAACCCATGTCCCCTTCATTGACAGGCAGATTCTTAACTACCAGGGAGTCCCACTAATAACTTTTTAAAAATTTGTTTATTTGGCTGTGTTGGGTCTTAGATGCACCACACAGGATCTTTTGTTACAGTGCATGGACTCTCTAGTTGTGCCCCATGGGCTCCGGATTCCCAGACTCTGGATTCATAGACTCTCTAGTTGTGGTGTGCAGGCTTAGTTGCTCTGTGGTATATGAGATCTTAGTTCTCTGACCAGGGATCGAACCATGTCTCCCCTGCGTTGGAACGTGGTTTCTTAACTACTGAACCCCCAGGGAAGTCCCACTAATAACTTTTCATGTGGCAAAGCTTCCCTGTAAGAAAGTCTTTGTATTTAATTCTGATAGAATCCCAGAAGTACTACACTACTAACAATTTGTTCTGAATATAAAGAGACTTAAGAGCATCTCAGAAGTTTTACAAAATTGTTTCTTAAGATAGTTCATTTTTATTTAAATGTTCTGTGTGTTTTTTTTTTTTTTTTTTGGTTTTTGCTTTACTTTATTGTGAGTTCCTTTGTCAGAGAGTCATACCCAGATTTTAAATTCTTAAAATCATCTTCTGAATTGATTTTGTAATTTACCTTTGCTGTAGACAATTTGGAAAATCCAAGTATAAATGTACCCTACAGTATTGTTTCAGTTGTTTAGATGACTGTTAGTCTGTTTCTATGTATTTCTGGATATTTTTATGCAATTATGATCATGCTTTCTATAGTTTATTCTCTGTTCCCAACTCTTATTGCATTCTCATTTCATCATGTGCTGAGGTATGAATTTTAATGTTTTTAAGTTCCTACTCCATTATGAAGGAATTAATTTTTCACCATCTGCCTTTGTGACAAACATCTTTATAGGTAGATATTTCTCTGCATTTATGAGTATAATTAATTAGAGATTTTTTTTTAGCAATAACATTACTAAGTTGAACAGTTAATATTTTTAACATTTTGGATGTTTTTTGGATATGTTGTCCTTTTATGAGCCCTCTAGCAGATGAAAATGCTTGTCTCACCACATATGCAGAGAAGAAAACTATCAAAGTGACTATCAAATGAGCACCATTGACTATCATACCTTTAGTTTTCTGGTTTGGTAACTAGAATTCTTATTTTAATTTCTGTTTCTTTTAAAGTGAAATACAAATTTTTAAAAAACCAACACTATAAGTTTGTTATTTTTGCTTGTTGAATTTCCTGCTGACCTTTTTTTTTTTTTTTCCTTTTTTCTTTTTGGCTGAGCATCACGGATTGTGGGGATTTTCCAAGCAGGGATCAAACCCGTGCCTCCTGCATTGGAAGCGTGGAGTGTTAAGCACAGGACCCCCTGGGAAGTCCCCAGACCTTTCTTTTTCCTACTGGCCTGGAAACTACACTGGGCACTGAAAAATCAAACTACCTTAAAGATAGTTGTGATTCCTTCCTTTATTAAATAGTTAAAACAAGGTATGTAGGTTTTTAATTCATTGTTATCCTATTTCAAATGAATCAAATCTCAGGGAGAAAATGCTTTCAAGTGGGTTTAGAGTTGGAGATACTACTTAAAGGCAGCTTAAAGTCTGAAATGTTAATGATGGCTGGGAATAGAAATCATTTTAAAGCCATACCTGTGCAGTTCTGTATCCCTGTGTACAAAAGTGTGTGTACAGGTGAGAATCCAAATTTAGAATAGCTGTGAAATCAATTTTAACTATATCCTTAAATTCCTTTCCCCTTAAACGCAAAAGTACAAGCTGACTTGTAAGTGGTACTGTTTATTCTTATGCATCAGTTGAGTTTTGGTTTTTACCATCTATCTGGCTATCCTAGACAAAATGTAACTTAAGTAACTTTTCATTTTGACCAAAACCCAGAGAGGGAGAGATCAAATTTATTTAATGTGCCCTTTTAAAAAGGGAATTAATATTTAAAACTAGAGGCTTCTAGGACAGTGCTATAGTTTAAAGTGCTTTAAATCTTCTAGAGTGCTTTGAAAAATGTTGTCAAAATATTTTTAGAATTTTGTTTGTAACCTTACAGAACACAATAATGCTAGCTTGCTAAAGTAGAGGAAAGGCCGCCAAGTAAGAACTCATCCTCAAAAGAGGGCAGAGGAAATTACATTGATAGCTACTGTCTATTTTTATTTCTTCAGTTTGGGGTGGGGGGGGGGGAATGCCTCAACTATCTAATATGAGATGTTATAAGTTAGATTAGCAAGATATTTGAAAAGCGTAGTTAGGGAAATCTTAACCAACATTCCTGTTAGGCCAGGGACCCTGTTAATACTTTTATATCATCATGTCTCTTTCCTTCCTTGCACTTGGCTGACATGATAGTTTATCACTTCTGTGATTATGTAGGTTGTCTTTACCATTAGATTGTAAATCCATACAGGCAGGAGCTATAGCTGATTTTCCTTATTTACCATATTCCTGTTGCCTAGCTAGTGCCTGATTAGCTAGGAGACTAGAATCTCCTTTAATAGGTAAATACATTTTTTAACCCGTTATTTTGGCAGAACTTAAAGTTGGATAGTATCAGTGTTGATAAGAGGTGTTCAAAAATGCATAGGAAATGTTATGAGAGGAATACAGAGTAAACTGTTAATTCAGAGACTATAGAATTGAGGATGGAGAAGTGTTGCAGGAATGTGAAAGTGATCTTTTACTTTTTACATGATTTGTGTGTTGTCTTTTTTAAAAACATAATGTGTATGTCCACACTGAGTGTTAGCTTCACCTTGCTCACATTACTTTACTTCTTTTGAGCCTTGGAATCAGTACCTGTAAAATGGGTTTAGTGCCTTCTCCATATGGTATTTTTAAAAATTTAATAATATATTTTTTATTATATTCATTGGTTTTTATTTTTTAGATTTCACATGTAAGTGATATCATACAGTATTTATCTTTCTCTGACTTATTTCACTTGACATAATACCCTCCAGGTCCATCCAAGTTGTTGCAAATGGCAAAATTTTATTCTTTTTTATGGCTGAGTAGTATTCCTGTGTGTGTGTGTCTGTGTCTGTGCACGCACGCGCACATATACACCACATCTCTATCCATTCATCTGTTGATGGACATTTGGGTTGCTAATTAAAAAAAAACTAACAAACATGTTCACAGATGCAGAGAACAACTGAACAAACTGGTGGTTACCAGTGTGTATGGAGGGAGAGATAAGATACGGAGTTAAGACATACAAACTGTAATGTATAAAGTAAACTGCAAGGATATATTGTACAACACAGGGAATATAGCCATATTTTATAACAATTATAAATGGAGCATAACCTTTAAAAATTGTGAATTATTGTGTCATACACCCTTAATAGTGATGAAGACTCCACCTACTGGTGCAGGAGACACAGGTTTGATCCCTGGGTCTGGAAGACCCCGTGGAGAAGGAGGTGGCAACCCATTGCAGTAATTCTTGGTTGGAGAATCCCATGGGCAGAGGAGCCTGGTGGGCTACAGTCTGTGGGGTCACCAAGGGTTGGATGCAACTGAGCACGTACCCATGTGCCACACCTGTAGCTTATATAAGATTATACATCAACTATACGTCAGTTAATATATATATATGATTCAATGTAAAAATATCAACATGTGTTCTATATAGAAAATTATTGAGATATTTTGATTTTTTATTTTTTATACTGTGTCTTCAAAATGCAGGAATTTTAAAAATTGAGATAATTGATATAACATTCTATTAGTTTTAGGTGTACAGCCTAGTGATTGGACACATGTTTATTGTGAAATAATATGCGACTTATTCTCATGATATGCATTATGTGTTATACTCACAGCTCATCTTGATTTGAACTATACATTTTCATCAGTAGTTGGTTATGATTTAGGTGTCATAATGTTGAAAATGTAGATTCACGCCTTTAAGTTGTTCTGAAGCATACTGAAAAGTTTTCTGGTAACAGACTAGAACTGCCAGATATTTAACTTAAATTTCAATGAATTAAAGTTTAGAATTCATTTCCCACTTGTCACAGCTACTTTTGAAGGGCTCAGTGGCTTCTGAGTTGACGCTGACCGCTCCAGAGGAATGTATATGAGGCTGGCAGGACAGCAAGCAGCCTCCACTCTCCACCTTGGGGCTCTGCAGCCCAGGCATGCTCCTGCCCTTGGCTCTCTAAGAGAGATCGGCAGCTGCCATGTTTCCTGTGGGAATGACTTCCATCACACTATTCAGTGTCCTGATGGTCAGAAGGCAGAACCACAATGAATATTATGAACTAAGGGATTTGTTATAGGACCTTCTCGTTACACAGTAGAGAGAGGAACAGGGGTTGCTGAAAGACC
Source organism: Dama dama (assembly GCF_033118175.1). Taxonomy (NCBI): domain Eukaryota; kingdom Metazoa; phylum Chordata; class Mammalia; order Artiodactyla; family Cervidae; genus Dama; species Dama dama. The sequence continues at coordinate 31,296,447 of NC_083693.1, read as the reverse complement.
AGGGTGGTTTCACCAGCCGACTTCCTGAAGCCCTGGTACAGGTGGACAGTTGGGGCCCACGGGGCACTCCAGAAAGCTGGGCCCCTCCAGCTGTGGAGTTGGGCCTCTGGGGGAGGCGGTTGCCGCTGCACCTGGTGGCAGTTCTGGGCTCACTTCTGTCTTCAGGGCCTGCTATCGGCAAGAGGAGTGGAGAACAAGCAGAGCTGGATGCTGCCAGCGTCTCTGGGTCTGACCCTCACTGTGTCAGCACTGCTGACCTGATGCCCTCTTACGTTCTCAGCCACTTCCAGGTACAGTGGGCAGAACAGCACTTGGACTTGAGAAGTACAAAGGTGGAAGCGCTGCAGTGGAAAGTAGGAGGGGGCCAACCTTAAGACTCAGGCCATGAAAAGATACATCTTGTGTGATTGTTCTAGAGACTTTCCACAGGCTGCTCCTTTTCTCACTAAGTAGGGAATGTAGTGTTTAATTTCTGAAAGGCTTGTTCTTTGTAGTACCATCCCCACCTGCTGGAATATCAGGGCTTTGCCACGAAAACCCTAAGGCTTGGTTATGTCTTGATCAAAGGTAGAATTAATCCCATTTTAGTGTGTGCTTTCCAGTTTCTGAATGTAGATGTTTTTTTCATCTTTTTGACTGAAGAAGAAATGAGTACAGCTTAAGGGGAAGAGGGAAAGTATAGAGGTCAAGGATTGAGGCTTCTGGAATAGGTTCTAGATAGGGTGTTTCTACCGTGAAATAAGGGGCTTAGATTAAGTAGACTCCAAAGTCTCTTCTGTTTTTAATATTCTGTGGTTTAGTCTAGTTGAATAGGATTTTAATCCTAATTGATATTGTCATTGAACTTCTAACATTAAATTTAAAGTCTCAGTATAGACTTCTGTATAGAAATTTTTAATTTTTCAAATTGATTTTGGGGATATTAAGTTTGAGTTGCCTTACCCTTCTTAATAACTTACACTTTTTTCTGGCTATAGTAATATGTTCACTGTAAAATTTTTGAAGAAAACATATATTAGAAGGAAAAAACTCATATGTAATCCCACTATCCAGTTACAACTACTGTTACTATTTTAGTACCCCTCTCTAATATTTTTAAAACATATTAAAGAGAAAGCTTTCTGAACGTACTATATAGTAATTTGCCTCTTTAGAGTGCAAATCTAATTTCCTTTTATCTTTCTGTGTCATTAACTTTCTTTTTCAAGGTTGCATATATCTGTTTGTAGGTTTCAGCACATTGCCAAATGGTTCATAGTACAAAAAGTTAAGAATTTCAAATTGTTAGAGATAGTTTACTTAAATAGGTGTCTACTTTAAAGACTAGTAGAAGTACATTTGCCTATATCTGTGATTATTTGGACATAGGATAAATATCTAAAAGCAAAATCTTTTCATCAAATAGCTATTTTTAAAGCATTTAAGTGCACATGTTAGGTTGCCCTTTAGAAATGTACCAGTTTGCTCTCTTACTTGAAACACCCAATTCTTCTTACTTTTTTTTTCCCCCACAGATGGTAAAGAATCCACCTGCAATTCGGGAGACCTGGGTTCAATCCCTGGGTTGGAAAGATCCCTGAAGGAGGAAATGGCAACCCACTCCGGTATTCTTGCCTGGAGAATCCCCATGGACAGAGGAGTCTGGCAGGCTGCAGTCCATGGGGTCACTAAGAGTCAGATGCGACTAAGCACAGCACAGGGCATGTGAGATCTTACTTCTCTGACCAGGGATCAAACCCGTGCCCTCTGTGTTGAAAGTGTAGAGTCTTAACCACTGGACCACCAGGGAAGTCCCACACTGTCCTTTTAAAATCACTAGCTTTTATATTCTCTAGAAGCTGATGCTCCTGTGCTTTGGCCACTCTTGAGAGTCCCTTGGACAGCGAGGAGATCAAACCAGTCAATCCTAAAGGAAATCAACCCTTAATATTCATTGGAAGAACTGATGCTGAAGCTCTAATACTTTGGCTACCTTATGCAAAGAACTGACTCATTTGGAAAAGACCCTGATGCTGGAAAAGATCAAAGGCAGGAGAAGGGGACGACAGAGGATGAAATGGTTGGATGGCATCACCGACTCAATGGATATGAATTTGAGCAAACTGCAGGAGATAGTGAAGGACAGGGAAGCCTGGTGTGCTGCAGTCCATGGGGTTGCAAAAAGTCGGACACAACCGAGCAACTGAACAACAGTATTGTTTGGCCCTGTAAGAGGTCTCCAATATGGTATAATGTTCAAGGAACTTCTACAAACCCCAAATTTGAACCAGCATAGCATCAGGGAAAGTAACAGTTCATTGTGTTCAGATGTTAGTCACTCAGTCGTGTCCAACTCTTTCCATCCCCATGGACTGTAGCCCACCAGGCTCCTCTGTCCATGGAATTCTCCAGGCAAGAATACTGGAGTGGGTTGCTATTTCCTTCTCCAGGGGATCTTCCCGACTCAGGGATTGAACCTGCAGCTCCTGCATCTCCTCCACTGCTGGCAAATTCTTTACCATCTGAGCCACCAGGGAAGCCTAATTAGGTTATACTATATTTTAGTGTAACATAAAACTAGTGTAGGGGATACCACATGGACAGCATGTTGTATTCCAGGACTCTGGACTGGAGTCTTGAAAACATTCTGCTTCAGAAACTCCATACCAGAAGCCATAAAGTAGGTGGAGCTAGACTTCAGTCATCAGTCTTCTTTTTTGTTCTCCACCAGGAAGAAATTAAATTGTCAACTTCAAAAACTGTGTATGTACATGGCAGTGGAATCTTGGAAACACCAAAGTGTGAAGTTGACATTTTACTGAATAAGTAGGTGATTGGGGCAAGGATAATAAGAATAGGGAGGAGCTAGTGTTAAGAGTTGAAATCCTGGTAGGATGGAATGGGTTTAGGACAAAGCTCCGTGGGGATCTAACTGGTGAGAACAGAATCCATTAATAATTTAATGATGGTAGGAGTGCCAGATCTTGAAAGGTGGCTTAGAGAATATGCATGACACAGAGAAAGCACATAGCATGTAGGGAAAAAAGGCACGAGTACTTAGGTTTCCACTGTGGCTGGCTTATTTGTCTGAATCCGCTCAAAGAAACCAACTCTACTGAAGTTGGTTAGAATTCTTTGTTTTCAGAAAATAATTTAATGATAAAGCAAGTCTGAGCTGGGGCATATGTGAGTGTAGACCTGAGTCTGAGAAAGTGCCCAGAGTAGGGATGAGGCAGGAAGGTAGGTTGGTCCCTGCATTATGATCCCACCTCTGCCACTTAGCAGCTTTGGCACTTTGGCCTTGTCTGAGCCTTGTTTGCTCACTAGTTATAAAAGAAAGAAAGGGGGGAAGAAAAGATTTAACCGGGTGGTCTTCCAGCTCATTTGCTGCTGACAGGCCATCAGGGACTTTTGTCCAGAGATTCTCAACCTGCCTGTAGCAATTACTTGTTCGGTCAGTCCTTGTTGAGGGGCTTGAATTACACAGAACAGTCTTAATTTGCAAATGATCACACGCCTAATTAGAATTAACTTGAGCAGAATGTGGGATGTGTTGGGAGGCTGTTGGTATGAAGCTCACAGAATAGGAAGATGTTTTGTCGAGATTCTGTTTCTTTGTTGCCTCTCTCTGAGTTTCATTTTTGCCCTCTCCACAGTTTTGTGTTAACTGAGGAAGGGGCTCCATTCACATCTTTTGGCATCATGAGGTCAGGAAATGCTTCTCCCTTTCCAGTACCCAGTTAGAAAAACCTTAGGGAAGGAGTCTCAGCTTGTCTTGAGCTGTGCCCATACTAGGAGTGGACTCTTGTAGTCACAGGGACGGGTTACTATAACCCAGGTTGACTCAGATGCCCACCTGTGGATCATCACTGTAATGAATGATGCAGAAACCAGCAAGAAAGGTGGCATTTGCTGTTAGGACCACTTGGATGGTATAGGAAGAAAAACAGTTCAACAAAAGCCTGGGGTGTAGCAGAATTTTAAAAGCATCATCTTTGGGGAATCATAGACTAGGCAGCAGCAGTCTTTGAATACTTGCTTGTATATATCCAATTTAAAAAAACAATGTATCCCTCAATGAGATCTGGTTCTCATCACCCACCCCGCCCCGCCCTGCCAAAAAAAAACCAAACCAGAAAATAGTAAGTGGTAAGGATGTAGAGAAACTGAAACACTTGTGCTTTTGCAGAATGCAAAATGGTATAGCTGTTGTGGTAAATAGTATGGTGGTTCCTAAAAAAAAATAAACATAGAATTACCATATGATCCAGCAGTTCCAGTTCTAAGTATGTATATGTAAAAGAAGTGAACTCAAGGATGGAAAAACCTGTTTGTTTGTACACTGATATTCATAGCAGCACTGTTCACAGTAGCCAAATGTGGAAGGAACTAACCCAGATGTCCATGGACAGACGAATGGATAAACAAAATGTGGTATATACATCCAATGGTAAATTATTCCTCCTTAAAAGGGAAGGAAATTTTGATACATGCTGCAATATGGATAAACTCTGATATTCTGCTAAGTGAAATAAGCCAGACATAAAGGACAAATACTGCATGACTCCACTTCTTGGAGGTACCTGGAATAGTTGAGTTTAGAGACAGAAGATGGTTATCAGGCACTCGGGAAGGGTTAGTGGGGAGTTAGTGTTTGATGGGTATAGAGTTTTATTTTGATATGAAAAAGTTCTGACAATGGTTAGTGGTAATAGATGCATAAAAAAGTGAATGTACTTAATGCCTCTAAATAATACACTTCAAAATGGTTAAAATGTTTAAATAAAAAAGTTTAAAAAATACAATGTACACCTTGCACGTTTAACTTTGTATCTGTATTTTCATTGGAAAAAGGTATCTAGTGGAATCAAAATTTGTAGAGATTTTTATACTTACTATGTTTAGAAACCTGTAAATTAGCTCTTTAATCATAGAGAATTTCTCATTATTCCTTTTCTCCTTTATTTGTATTTCTAGTCTACTTCTCCCACAGAATTTTATACTAATGAAATGTTACATATAATGAAATCAACAGTCTTCTGTTGATCCCATGTTATACTTCCCTGCAACAAAAGCAGTACATAAATTGAAATTTTAAATTATTTCCTGTGACTGAAAGGCTTATAAGTGTTTTGGATTGCTGTGGCCATTGATGGCTAGGACAATTGATTAAGACAATCTAAAGGTTAAAATTTTTGATAAAAATTTTCTTTAGTAATTATTTATTGGAACTGCTTCTTAATGAGATAAATGAGGCATTTTTTATAACTCATGTAATTTTGGATGACTCACTTATTGCCAGAATGACTCAGGATTTCAACACCAAATACATTCCTATTTTCTGTTTCTTATAGATCTGTGCCCTATTGAGCAAACTTGTTCACATAAATAAGTAGAGGGGACATGAAAGCATTGTTAGAGCAATGTCACTCAACTGTTTGAACTGCTTAACTTATATGCAAAAAATTAGTCATCTATCTATTTTTAGTCATTTACTTGCTGACAGTTCCATTCACTCCTTCATATTTATTGAAGGAATTGGAAACCATCTAACTTGTAAAAAGATTTGTTACTTGAGACATCGGTCATTGAATTTCTCAGTTTGGGGAAAGTATACCAAAAATGCTTAATGGAGATTTCAAATGACTATTGTTATTTTTTCACTTAGAGACCCTGTTTAACTCAGATTACTTAAAGGATTGAGAAGATTAAAATATTGTTAAATTTAAAATACACCTTTACAAATACAGTATTTTAAAACAAACAAAAAAATTTTTTTTTGGCCGTAATGTGCAGCTTGCAGAATCTTAATTCCCCAACCAGCGTTTGAACCCAGGCCCTCAGCAGTGAAAACATGGAGTCCTAACCATTGGACTGCTAGGGAATTCCCTTAAAATGCTTTCTATCTTATCACTTGCTTTAATTATGTTTTTATGTTTTGTCAAAACCTTGGGTCTATAGATTTTAACTTGTTCTGCTTATGGAAGATGTCAACTGTAAAATCTGATTTAATGAAATTGGTTCTTACCATCAGACCAATTACTTCATTCAGATTTGCTTTTTGGAAAAAGTAACTTTACCCCCCGCCACCACCATTTTATTGTGAACATTTTCATGCATACAGAAAAGATGAATAAATCGTGAAGTGAGCACCCATAATACTTACCACCTAGATCCTACGATGAACATTTTGTCGTATTTGCTTTATGACATGTCTGTTTATATATCCCCCTAATCATTTATTAAGTATCCTTATATATCCCGCTAACCATTTATTGTAGCCCAGGTGGCGCTAGTGGTAAAGAGCCTGTCTGCCAGTGCAGGAGACGTAAGAGACCCTGATTTGATCCTTGGGTTGGGAGGATCTCCTAGAGGAGGAAATGGCAACCTACTCCAGTATTCTTGCCTGGAGAACCCCACGGCCGAGGACCCTGGGGGGCTACAGTTCATGGGGTCGCAAAGAGTCAGACGTGACTGAGTGACATGTGCAGTCACACAGCCATTTATCAGTCCATCTCCTTTTATGATGCATTTCAAAGTGAATTTGGGGACATGGGTGTAATTTACTCCTGATACTTGAGTATGCATGTTGACTCGAATGTTCAGTATTTGTTTAGAGGTTCTTGGAGGTAAAATTAATAAACAGTGAAACGCACAAGACTTGAAGAAGAATGTGTGTCATTAGGTGCATTCTGACGAATGTGTGGATGAAACTCCCCACAAAATGTACATTGCTGTCACCTCAGAAAGTTTCCTCATCCCATTTCCCAATTGGCTCCCACTTTTCTCCCTTGGAGGCAACCACCTTGTTTCACTGTTTATTAGCTTTGCTTCTTCTAGAACTTCAAAGAAGTGGAATCATAATCCGTAGGTACTTTTACATAAGGTTTTTTTCACTCAGGGTAGTGAGATTCATCTCTGTTCTTGCATCTTGTTTTAGTTGCAGTTTCTTCTGACACTTTGTGACCCCATTGAATGTAGCTTGCCAGGCTCCTCTGTCCATGGGATTTTCCAGGCAAGAATACTGGAGTGGGTTCCATCTCCTCCTCCAGGGCATCTTCCCAACGCAGGGATTGAACCCACATCTCCTGTATTGGCAGGCGGTTCTTTACCACTGAACCACCTGGAAAGGCTGTTGTTGCATGCATCAATAGTCTATTCCTTTTTATTGCTGAGAAATATTCTAGCATATATGTATAAACACCACATTTTATTTTCCTGTTAATGGTCACTTGAGCTCTTTCCAGGTTTTGGTGATCAAGCATAAAGCTTCTGTCACTATTCATGTGCAGGTCTCCTTGTAGACATACTCTTTCATTCTTTTTGGTTGAATACCTTGGAGTAGAATTGCTGGGTCATAGAATTGTATATGTTTAGTTGTATAAAACATCAGCAGAGCTTTTCTAAAAGCGATTGAACCATCATACAATAATGTATGGAAGTTCTGATTGGCAACACCAAATGGTGGCAAACTGTGGAGCAGTCTTTTAATTTTAGCATCTGGTGAGTATGCAGTAGTGTCTCATTGTGGTTAAATCTGCATTTCTTTGATGACTAATAATGCTGAGCAGGTTTTCAGGTGCATACTGTCCAGTTGTATGTCTGTGTGTGAAATGCCTTTCTGAGGATTCTGTGCTCTTTTTAAGTGTGCTTTTTAAAAAGTTTTTTTCTTTTGAGTTGTTAAGATTTCTTATATACTCTAGATACTAGCTATTTGTTAGGTATGGTTGCAGATGTTTTCTACCATTTTGTAGCTTGCATAATTATTTTCTTAATGGTGTCTTGATGAGCAGACATTTTTAAGCAGACATAAGTCCTGTGTATCAAAACTTTCTCTGATGATGATTGCTTTCTGTGTCCTCCGTAAGAAACCTTGTTATGCATCCCCCCGCCCAAGCTCACAAAGATAGTCTACATTTTCTTACAGAAGTTTTAAGAAGTTAAAACTTTTAAATCTCTCTGATTCATACTAATGTTTATATATGGTGTGAGTTGGAGATCAAGGTTCATTTCCTACCCTTCAGCGATATTTGGTTGTTCAAGCACCATTTGTTTAAAAAGCCCTCCCCCCTGAATAACCTGAAGGCATGTATATTATTGGGGTTTCATTGAATATATGAATCAATTTGGTAGGAATTAGCTTTTTAATAGTATTGAACTTTCCACTTTGTGAACATGGTGTATGCCATTTTAAAATTTAAACATTGTTAGTATTTATTTCCAGAAACATTATAGAAATTGTTTTGAAATAAATTGCAGAATTCATTGGAAGATTATTAGTGGGGTCAAGACTAAAATAAGCCAATGATTGTACTTTTGTGGTCAGAAGTACAAAGTGAACCTGGTTTCTCTCGTAACTTGACCTGTGATGTGACTTAGGGTGAAGCCGAAATTACAGGGAAGGTTTCCTTGAGCATCTGTGCATCATGCGTTCTCTATCTTCTGAACTACTGTAATTAACACTCAGGTTAACAGCACATTGTCTTTTAGAGTGTGAACTTCCAGGGAATTGTGATTGACTCAAGTTTAGCCTTTAAAGTTTGATGGTGAGTGTGAGGAAAGATTAATAAGTAAGCTGCAGCCTGAAGATAGGCTTTGATGAGAGAGGCAGTGGGAAACTGGTCAGGGCACTGTTGGGGAGAATGAACACTGTGAGGAGGGGTGTTGAGTAAGAATGAGGTGAATTACCTGGAAGAGAGAGAATAGGGTAGGAAGACCATTTTAAACTCGCACTGCTCAAAGTGTGGTCAGCACGTGAGTAGTGTAGGCATCACTTGGGAGTAGGTTAAGAACACAGATTCCAGGGCCCAACCCACACCTACTGAGGCAGGGTCAGTGTTGTCGATTCCCAAGTCATCCCTATGCCCTTGAAAGTCTGAGAAGCACTGCTTTAGGGGAACATGCAGTCTTCCTGGCGTGAGTGGTCAAGGGCCCCAGTGCACGCAGTGGTTGACATGGTATTGACAGGTGTCTGACTTCTTGCATGGTGGCTCTTTCACTTCAGGTTACCAAAATGGATTTACAGAATTGTTTCTGTTTTCCTGATTTGGCAGAAGTGGCAGGGTTGGGGGATAGTCTTTCAAATGGTCTTTTTAGAAATACATTCTTAGAAATGCCACTTTATGAGCTTTAAAAAAAACTTTTAAGAACAGAAAGCATTGATTTAAGTAGCCTCAGCTTACTGTAAAGTCAGTTATTTAGAAGAAATCTAATGGGGACCAGTGATGGAGCGGAGCGTCCTTCTCGCCTGTTCCCAGGGACAGGATTTGGAGGTGAAGCTGAGATTTTGTAAAAGAGTTCAAGTATGGTTGCTGTATAGACTGTAATAGTGTGCTTGTCGGAAGTCTAAAAAGGAAAGAGAAAGGAGAACACCACTTTGGTGATACTGTTTGTACAATGACTAAAGGAGGATAAATCCATGAGTGGCCTGCTACCCTCACACATTAAGCTGTGTTCCCTTAACAACATCTGTCAACAAACAACATTTTCACATAGTTACAGTTATGATGTAGATGCAGCTTTGTAGTCTGTTAAGTCATTTAACATATTTCTCTGCCCCCAACCCCTTCTCTTCCCTCCTCTCCATCTGCTTTTATGCTGTCTTCCTCCTCCTTCCTTTCATCCCATATACCCTTGACCGCTTCCCTAGCTCTGATCTCTGGTTCATCCTGAGCCCTTTACCACATTAATTATTGTTTAACAGTGTAAAGAGACGGTTCACTACACTCCTGAGCATCTGTTTCATTGATGAAATCAGTTTCATTTTCCTGCCTCAGTTCTTCCTGGCTTGGTTGGCCCAAACAAACCTTGCTTACCTTCTCTCCTGTTAACTCATATGAACTAGATCCTCTTTCCCCTAGGATCAGCTCATGCGGCATCTGCTCTGTGAAGCCAGCTTGTGTATCCTGGGGGCCTCAGCTGACTTCTTGGAAGCACCATGGACCTTATACTATGGAACCTGCCTAATGGTTTCATAAATGGAGGCCTGAAGTCACTCTTCTCTCCTTGTTTCACCTCCTTAGTTGCCAGATGCTCAAGAATGATAGTTGCAGAGGACCATGAGCAATGTCATGCCAAGTCTTGTTGACAGAGGAGTCATCAGCGGACAGACAGGTTCTTAGACTGAGGATTGAAAAGAGGTGAGGCTGTACTCCTCTGGAGGGCTTCCCAGGAGGTTCAGTGGTAAAGGAGCTGCCTGCCAATGCAAGGAGACCCAGGTTTGATCCCTCTGTCAGGAAGATCCCCTGGAAGAGGAAATGGCAACCCACCTGTGTTCTTGCCTGGAGAATTCCATGGACAGAGGAGCTTGGTGGGCTACAGTCCATGGGGTTGCAGAGAGTTGGATAAGACTGAGCATGCCTGCATGCATACAACTCTCAGCCCTAGAATTAGAGTCCTTGGGTCACCTCTGCATTTTGATCTCCTCAGCAGTCATTCTGTTCTAGACTGTGACAAACTTTGGACTTTGGGTCAGTTTACTTGAGTTTTTCAGTTGCTAAGAAATTTGGGTGATTATGAAGAAAGTAACATATTTTCAAAGGGAGATCATTTTAAAATTCTGAACCAAATCAAGAAACTTAATCATAAATGTTGCGTAGGTATTGATATGGAAACTTGCAGGGTTAGGGTTGATATAGAAAGTGTTTAAGCTGAGAGTCTTTGTTCAAAGATTGCCTTAGAAGTAGTCTCACCTCATCACGTGCTGGTTCCAAGCTTTTAGTATCTTCGGAGTGTCTGGTGTGTGCTTGGCTAAAGATTACAAGGAATATCCTCCAATAAAAGAGGTCAAGTTCCTGCCCAGCATCAGATGTGAGTTTGAGAAGCAAAGACAGGCTTTCCTCAGTAAAATCAGCCTTTGAATTTCACACCTTTCAGCTTACTGAGCATTCGCCCATGTTGACAGTTTGCTTCTCAGACTTTCTGTCAATACAGATCGAAGGGGTAGAGCACAGTGGGTAAATTTGGAGAGCTGGGATCATTAGAAAAGAGGCTTTGGGGGTAAAATGTTTCTGAACTCAAATGGCCACAGATAAGACTGAATCATGCCTGCCAGTCCACCTAGGACAGTGTCTGTTTGAACTTGCTGCATTGGTAGGGTTATTAATATTTGCCCCCTTTCTCTCTCAGAAGTGCCTTGGTTTGGATGATAAATTATATGGTCACCTACTGAAAGCAAAATACCAATACAATACTTTGTGCCAGACACTGTACCAAACTCTGTATGTAATCCTCAACAAAACACCTGAGAGATAGCTGCTGTTGCCACTTGACAGGTGAAAGATGCTCAGAAAGGTTTAGTAACTTGACTGAGATCACGAAATGGCAGATCTTGTGAGTAAAGCAAGATCTATAAAACTTTTAAAGCCACTTAATTTTTCCTAGCCTACCACACTAAAGGTTTAACAGGTATGTCTTCTGTTAATTGGAGGAACTAGTGAAGGAATTCTACAATGGTAGTGCAAGCCTCTATCTGAAAGAAACAGTGGGATGGAGAATGTCTGGATAAAGGTATAGGTGATGTGTCAGTGGGAGTGCTGGTAGTAAAAGGAGAGGTATGCTGTACTGAGACCGCTAAGCTCCTGGACAGCTTGCAGCCATTTGTTCCTAAGTGACCTTTAATGGTCACTCATTTGAAAAGACCCTGATGCTGGGAAAGATCGAGGGCAGGAGGAAAAGGGGACAACAGAGGATGAGATGGTTGGATGGCATCACCGACTCAATGGACATGAGTTTGAGTAAATTCTGGGAGTTGGTGATGAACAGGGAGGCCTGGCATGCTGCGATTCATGGCGTCGCAAAGAGTTGGACATGACTAAGCAACTGAACTGAACTGACCTTTGATGGACCTGCTGCTCAGGACTGGAGTCTTTCTGCTTGGGTTTGGAAGTTTGTGGTAGTTGTATAGACCACTGCTACTCAGACTTTTATGTGAATTAACATAAACTGGGAATCTTATTAAGATGTAGTTCAATTCCATAAGTCTTAGGTGGGGGCTGAGAGGCTGTATAACAAGATTCTGGTGATACTGATTTTGTTGGTCGGCCACGCTAGACTTTGGGTAGCAAGAGCATAGTTGATGGCTAGATTCTCTCTGCCTGTGGCATGGAGTCCCCATAAACACAAAGGCCCTGATTTTAGCTGGGGATGGGAGAAATGATTGCTTCTAGATGTGGGTGTGCTCACAGTGTGGTGGAAGGGACCATACAGAGAGTTTGTAAGGGGGAATGGGTACTTAAATGTGGATGTTTTTAAAGGAAGCATTGTGTTTTTATAACTATTATATATGGATTATTTTTAAAGTATATCATAAGCTTGGGGGAAGGGTGGACAGAGAAGCTGCTGGGGGAGTGGTCTGGGGTGGGGGCAGCACCAGCATGGGTGGGTTCTTGCTCAGCCTGTGCAGTGGTGAAGAGGTTTTGACAGACACAGGTTTGGAGCAGGCAGAGTATCTACAGCCAGACAGGAATAACGTGGATGGATGACACAGCAGCAAAGCTCTTTTTAAAAAAAAAAAAAAACCCTCCAAGAGGAGGAGTCCCTCCCACAGACTGGCCGTTCTCCCCTTCTCGGCTGTGCCTGAGTGCCTGTGGACAGAAAGGGACACTCTGGAGGCTCTGGCCAGCCGTTCCTGTGGCTAACAGCAGTAGCGCCCACTCTGCCCACCTTGTACCCTGTCCGGGGTGGTCCCAGGTGGGCATGCTTCCTGTGTCTGGTTGCTCGTCGCTGTAGCATGGCAGAGTGAGCAGGGTCCCTGGTCTCAGTGTGAGCAGCCTGCCCGCCATGCGGCTGGCACCCTCACTGTACCCTCCTGTCTAAGGACGAGGCCTTGTAACTGGAGGTCATGTTGGAAGAGACGCATACAGGGGAGTACGTTGGCAGATGGGAAGTGGCAGAGGTCCCAGAGCCTCTGGGCAGAGCTGGACTTGGTGCTGGGGCTGTGACTGGTCATGGGAATAGGGCTGTGGTCCCAAGCACCTCCCCTGCCTGGAGAGAGGGTCTGGGTAGCCAGAGGCCCCAGGGCCCCTCCCGTGGCCCGTGTGCTCTGGAGGAGCAGGGCCAGGGGCTGTGAGCTCCCAAACCTGGGGCTTCTGACAAGGCACGTACTACCTCCGAGATCATTTCTGCTGTTTTGGTCTGATCAGACTCTGTGAGGGGAATGTTTCCTTGTCTGCGCCTGCAGTTGCAGGAGGGGGAGCTGGTCCTGCTATGAGATTGACGCCCACCCTTTTGGAGTGAGGGAACTTGGGAACAGGGAGCATGTATCCTAGTCAGGGGACTTCCCTGGTGGCTCAGATGGTAAAGAATTTGCCCGCAATGCAGGAGACCTGGGTTCAGTCCCTGGGTTGGGAAGATCCCCTGGAGTAGGGCATGGCAACCCACTCCAGAATTCTTGCCTGGAGAGTCCCCATGGGCAGAGGAACCTGGCAGGCTACAGTTCACGGGGTCCCTCAGAGTCAGACACAACTGAGCGACTGAGCACATCCTTGTCAGGACAGATCTTACTCTGGCGTTTGGGTGGCCCAGTGACTCCCCCGCCCTCTGCTGAAACTGACCCCTTTCTTGGTGATCAGCTGCTGCTGACAAGCCTGGAGCACCAGGTGTCGTTCCCCAGGGTCCGAGCGAGCTGTGTTTTCTGAAGCCTGTCCCACCCCTGCCGGTAAACACTGCTGTGTCAGGGTAGGGCTCAGGGGCCACTTGGAGCACACAGATTTTTGCTAGCAGAATTGTGAAGCTTTGCATCGGGCTGCAAAACCAGGGCTTGAGCAAGCAGCTGGAGAGAGTCCAGGACTAGAGTGTTTTTGGGTTTGGGGGCGGAGAGCAGAGGGAGGGGAGGGAGGGGCAGGAGGGCAGAGCTGGCAGCCTGAGCTTCGGCTCCGCTGTCAGCAGAGAGGACTTCAGTCGTGCCTCGGGCCGCTTGGCCACCATTGCTGGAGACCGGAGGGCGCTGCCTCGCAGCCAGACTTACCAGCACCGCACCCGGACTGTTCCCAGCGGCTGTTGTGCCGTCTCTTCCCTGGGAGGCAAGTCCCCTCCCTGCCGTCCCCTGCTCCTCCCAGCTCTCTGAGGGGTGATGCCGCTCTCCATTGCACGGCTCAGCCGGCTGATGTCACTGGCAGCGGGGAGCATCAGCAGCCTGATCACATGCTGGCCCAGTCTGTAATGCAGACGGGATAGGGGTGTGTGTGTGGGGAGGGGGCTGTATGGCAGCCGCTCCTGCTTTAACACCCCCAAAAGTGCAGAGGCAGTGGCTGCAGCATCCGGCCAGCTTGGATGTCTGGTCTTCGAGCCTGAGGAAACTATTCTTAATATTATTTATTGTTGATAATCCGGGGAAACAGCCCTTAACTCTGGGCTTCTGGTGTTTTCCTGTCCAAAGCAGACTTCCAGGACTCAGAAGAAACAGTCACAAGCAGGATGCTTTTCCCCACCTCTGCGCAAGATTCTTCCCGTGGCCTCCCAGATGCAAATGACTTGTGCCTTGGCCTGCAGTCCCTGAGCCTCACAGGCTGGGACCGACCCTGGAGCACCCAGGACTCAGACTCCTCAGCCCAGAGCAGCACACACTCGGGTGAGTGCGGAAGATGAGCTGGCGTGGGGAGGGGGCGCATGGGGTGTGGAGCAAGGATATCCACAGCAACAGTTGTTCTCTTCCCCTTTGCATCCCCCACCACCCACCCCCCATACAACATGGAGCTGTTTTGCAAAAGATGGAAATGCTGGCTGTGAGTGTGGCAGGACAGATGGTGGCTCATAAAGGCAGGCACTGCTTTCCCACTTACCCTGATAAATTCCCTGGAGTTGTTAGTCTGTACCTGAAGTGGCCCTGAGAAGGGTCCCCAAGGTGATAGCCTTATGCAGAAAAGATCCAGCGAACCCCCTAGTGCCCAGGCCTGCCTTGGAGATGATGAAGCAAAACACTTTTAGGCGGGGGAGGGGACTTTAGGGGCTGATGACTGGATGTCCAGATTCTATTTCCCAGTGGCTTTTAAAACTAGGGGGCTCTGTGTAAAGGATGGGTGGTCCCCGAATCATGGCAAGGGAAGAATTTTAGCCATAAGTGAGGCTGGGTAATCCTAGGATATTGGAATTGGCTTCACATAAGGCTGAGAGCATTGATCCTGGAAAAGGGGGTAGGCAGGGTGAGCCGGGTGGAGTAACTCATTTATGGAGGCCTTTTTTCTTTCTTTTTTTTCTTTGTGTTAAGGGTGACCAAGTGGATGAAGGAAGAGCCATTCCCCTTAGGGTCTCTTGTCATACTGGAAGAATTCTATGGGGACAGATTGAAGGGGGCTTCTTGGCAACCCCTCTAACTGTTTCTGCTCAGACCTTCCCCACTGCCCATTATTTCCCTCTCATGGTTCAAGGGGGTGGGTTGGCCAGACGCAAATTCTGGAGCATTCAGGAAGAAATGTGAACTTAAGAAATAACTGTAACTATACATAAAAATCTTAAGTATTTTGCTTTATGTGAGTTACACCTTAATAAGGAGCATCTTGGCAGCAGATACTTTAAATGATGGAAAGCGAGGGTGGGGGCAGCCATTTACCACTGGTGCTGACAATGGGGTTCACGGAGCCTGCTGTCCCCCGCTACCACCTCCGCTCCAGAACCTGGCAGCAAGGTTCCTCTGGCCTCCACCCTGTTTGGCGCAAGTCTTTTTTTAGAATGCTTTGCAGAGCCTAGGACTGTTGTGTCTGTTGGCATTTCAGTGCCCAGTTGTTTTGGTAAATCCCATTTGATTGGGGGGATTGAGGGTAGAGGCTGGGTTTTGTTTGTTTTTTTTTTTTCTTCTTCTCTCAGGTGAGGAAGAGCTTTACCTTAAGTAACTACCTCTGGGTTAAGGTAGACTTTCTTGAAGTACTAGCCTTTAGCTGACTCAGGATTTTCCCTGGGCTGGGAAGTGTGGTGTCACTGCTTGGTGTCCTGTGCCTGGATATCTCGGCTTTAAGGCCGTGGTAGTTTGTTTCACATTGGTACCCTGCAGCCGGCCAGGGGGTGGTGGGCATGTGAATCTGACCTTGTCCCCACCCTCACTGCTGACTGAGCAGAAGACCGAAGAGCCCACTGCACAGGAGGTGATCAGGGCACCGTCCTTCCCTGGTCTCACGTTGGGTGTGGCCCTTCCTTGGCTCTGGCTTCTCTTAGCTACAGGGGCCCTTCTGGAATGCATTATAGCACATAGAAATGCAGGGGAGGCCAACTTGGGGCTTGGAGAGGTTGGCCTGAAAGTCATTCTGAAATCAGGCTGGGGAAAAAAAAAAAGCCTGTGTCCAGCCACAGTTTCCTCGGCTTCCCCAGCAGCCCACCTGCCTGTGCTTGTAGCTCTGTCTCTGAAGTGGAGATGGATTTACTTCCCCACATCCCAAGCCCACTTTAGTTATAAATATTATGTGATTTTCTGCATCAGAGAGATCCTATACTCTGTGGCCCTAGCATCCATGGGGAACTCAGGTTATCCCAGTGGGATTTAAATGGCCCTGGGCAGGGTTAGTGTGGGTATGTCTTCCTTTCCGAGGGCTGAGGACACACCCACCCATCCCTGATCCCCATGTTATCCTTGGACTTGGGAGCTGGGGTGATGGCCATCTCTCTTCTTTCCCTGAGCCCTGGGCCTTCTTGGAAAGCCCACAGGAGGGTACTGCCTCCTGGAGTGGGACGCAGCCCTCCCACCAGCCAGCTGCACCCTTGCCAGCGATGCGGGAACATGCAGCCCACATTCCAGTGCCTACACTGCCTTCCCATCTGAAGAGCAGCCAGCTCGGTTTCTCCAGGGAGGGAGGAGGCATTTCAGCAGCTCTGGACAATCGGGGAGTCGTCCTTGCAGACAGCCTGGTACCTTCTGTTTCTGTGAGGAGCTCATGGTGCAGGCTTCTTCCTTGGGCTCTGCTGGGTGATGTATTACCCCATGTGGCTGTTGGCTCACATCTGACCATTTTCTACAACTCTGAGGTTGAGCAGCATGTAGGGGGCAAGGTTGGAGGTAGCAGGGCTCTTGCCGGAGAAATCTTGGCTAAATTCATTCAACACATACTGAGCACTGGCTGTGTGCCAGGCAGTGTGTTAGGCACTGAAGGTGCACCAGTGATAAAATTGTTTCCCTTAAAAATGCCCTTGACTGTTGAGGAGAAATAAATGGGATATATACTGAACACAACATGGCAGCTGCTCTGCTCAGGGGCTCCATCTTCTCCCCTAAGGAATTTTTTGGCATTGGGGCAACATTTTATTGGATTCTCCCATGGGGACCTGTCTCCAGGGGCTGGAGTCATTCTGCCTTGTGGGTTTCATTGGCCTGGGGGACCTGCAGGAAGACCCTGGCGTGGAATCTGTTTTTGAGCATTGTGCCTACAAGGCCAGCATTGGTTGGGGTGTGGTGCTGTGTGAGGCACCTCCCTTCCAGACTGTGCCTACCCATGAAGCCTCAACTCAGGCTGGGAAGGAAACCTTCCTGTCCATGAGGGCAAGATGAACGTTGGAAGTGACCTCAGTGGCATGTCCTGCTTGCACTGTCTTAAGTCCTGTAATGGAACAGGAGGGCCGTGAAGGCCCTGATCCTTAATGTCCTGGGATTGGGGGGAGAGTGACTAATCACCATTTAGCGACTGTTTCCTATGTGAAGTGTGTCATGTGGCTTTAATGTTTTCATAGTCCTGTAAAATGGGTACTGTTATTGTTCCCATCTCAAATATGAGGAAGTAACGCTCACGGAGCTTGTGGAATGCCAAAAGCGACACAGCTACCGGAATTTGAACCTGGGTCTCTTTGATCCCAAGCCTCTTGTGCTCTCTCTCCTACCTGGCTCCTGTGGGCAGAGCCCAAACCCTTGAGCAGGAACACTCAGAGTGGGTTGTCTCTGTGTACAACTCCAGGGCTGTTTGGCCACGAGGTCTTCTTTGCAGAGGTCCCCAAGGCTAGGGCACGAGGCAGATGGTTCTGACTCCCTCTTCACCCTGTGTCTCAGCCCGTCAGCTGTGCACCTGATGTGTTTGTCTCCCTGCCTTCCCCCAGTGACTCTTTTGCACGCAGCATTACTCAGCAGGAAGTGGGGTGACTGAGAACCTACTTCAGGGGACCTGGAAATAAGGGCTCCTAACCAATGCCTTGTGCAGAAGCACAGTGGGCTGAGCAGATGCTCAGTCTGAGGGTGCCAAAGGACACGTCCTGTTCCCATCCACTCTCCTTAGAAGTCCTTGGGGATTAACCTGTTCACCCTCCTTGGTTTCTGTCCTGGCTGCTCACTAGTGAATAGCATGTTCCCTGTGCTGGAGAACTTGCAGGTTCCCCACTGTCTGCAGGCCGATTGAGCCTGGGGTGAGAGGGAAGTCTTCAGCAATTTGTTCCTGCTGCTGCTCTGCTTCCAGATAACCTTTCTGAGGCAACATTCAAAACAGGGTTGGGTTCTTCCCTGTGGAACATGGCCTTCTGGGCCCAGCCAAGTTTTCCCCACATCTACCTTGGCTGTCCAGTTCTTCACCGCTCTGTTCCCGGTAGGTAGCACAGTGCCTGGTCCTGGTGTTTTAGCACGTATTTATTGAATGAATGATGAGTGCTAAGTTAATTCTGGGTAAGTTTGAACTGCAGAGTTCAGACAAGGTCCCTCTCTCTTCTGCCTCCTACTTGGGTTGATCATCCTGATGGACAGATGGTTCCAAACGATCAGTATCTCTGAGCCCCCACAGCTTTTAGGGCATGATGGTGCCCTTGCAGAAGGTTTCTGTCATGCTCTGGACCGTGAATTCTGCTGTGGAGTCAGGTAGTTTACTGAGGAGTAACTTTCAGTGCAGAGAGAAGGGGGCCTGAGAAGCACTGACAACAGGACACCTCCCTGCAGAGAGGGAACTTGAGGAGCTTGGGTGCAGGGACCAGGTACTGCTGACCTTACCTGGGACTCAAGCAGGTCATTTCTTCAGGTGATGAAACTTGTCCAGTGACTAAGACGGGCAGAAAGGCTGTGTTGGGTACCACCTTGGACCTGTGGGGATCCAGAGTTGGTGGATGGAGTTCAGACTCACAAGAGCACCGGCTGAGCTGGGGTGTGATGTGGAGTTTCAGGGTTGGGGTCACAGGAAAAGAGCATCTGTTAGCTTTCTGTTATGTCTGCAATGCGTGCTGCTCTCCCTGCCTTTGTCCTGTGCATTCAGGTAGATTTTGAGCAGGCAGCCTAGAACCAAGGGTTGGTACAGGGAAGAAGGTTCCAGGTATGTGGCCTTATGTCTCAGACTAGGGATCTTCCCAGGTGGCTCAGTGGTAAAGAATCTTCCTGCCGATGCAGGAGACACGGGTTGCATTCCTGGGTCAGGAAGATTCCCTGGAGGAGGAAATGGCAACCCACTCTAGTATTCTTGCCTGGGAAATCCCATGGACAGAGGAGCCTGGCAGGGTATAGTCCATGGGGCCACAGAGAGTCTAGACAGGACTGAATGACTAAATAACATCATCATCATCTCAGGCTAGAGATAATGGCTCCGGGTCTGGGTGTCTCTCACGACTTCTCCCATTGGACAGGTGGCACGCAGCTGTGATGGGCTCTTCCGAGCTGAGCTCAGGCCCAGTGTCTGACAGTGTGGACCCCTGTTTTCTGGCTGCCACTGCAGTCAGACTCTGATGCCTTTGTGCTCTCAGGGAAGGCTTGCGAAAACTCTAGCCGTGACTCAGCTATAAAACCCACAGGAGCTGGCACAGAAGGGTGAAAGTGGAGAAAGTTAACAATCAGTCTAAAAATACTACTGCTGATTTGGTCTCTTGTACCCTCTGAGGTAGTGCTAATGAGCTGGAACCCTCTGCCAGGTCCTCTCCTCCCTGTGACTTCGCCGAGAGCCGTCCATAGCCGCTGCGGATTCCTGCCAGTGTGCGGGTAGGGTGGGTCCTCGGCTCCAGCAGAGCACACGGTTCTCCTTAGTCACATTTGCAAAATGAGGATCCACCATCCACTTGGCCACCAGGGCCGGGGGCACCTGGTAAACCTCAAGACTTCCGTGTTCCCTGAGTTGTAGAGGTCAGGATAGGAACAGAGCAAAGAGATCAGGGCCTTGGCCTTGGCCAGAGCAAAGAAGTCAGAGTCACTGGAAGGTGACTATAGGACACCCCCTGCTGCTGCTGCTGCTGCGTCACTTCAGTCGTGTCTGACTCTGTGTGACCCCATAGACGGCAGCCCACTAGGCTCTCCCGTCCCTGGGATTCTCCAGGCAAGAACACTGGAGTGGGTTGCCATTTCTTTCTCCAGTGCATGAAAGTGAAAAGTGAAAGTGAAGTTGCTCAGTCGTGTCCGACTCTTAGTAACCCCATGGACCGCAGCCTACCAGGCTCCTCCGTCCGTGGGATTTTCCAGGCAAGAGTACTGGAGTGGGGTGCCATTGCCTTCTCCGAGGACACTCCCTACCCCACCCTTAATCCATCTAGGTTAACGTTCAACATCTGATCTTGATGAAGCACTCTGCCCTGTGATGGGTAGTGGAGGTTGAGATCAGTCATTGGCCTATAGCATAAGGGACCTGTCACTTCCACTGGATTTTAGGTTGTATGGCTTGAAGAGAGTGACTTTCCAGTAGGTACACTTTATTCTTAAAGTTAGGAAGACATGGCGGCTCCTTCTATCTTGATTCCTGGCTGGTGGGAACCAGTGCTGCTCACTGAACATCCTTGTAGAGGGGAGATGTGGTCTCATGGGCTGAGGTGAGGTGCCAGCTCCCTGAGGAGCCCAGTGTCTCTGCTGCTCTCCTACCTTTGATCTGTAGGTGCTCAGAGAACTGTCTGGCCAGGTCCTTCGTGAGATTGGGCTGAAGACACTCAGGCCACCATAGAGCGTCAAATCATGAGTGACAGTTTCTGGAAACTTGGCTCCTTCTGTGGGTGGAAGGAAATATCAAACCCCCTAGAAAATCCTTGCCTCTTGATAATAGGGTTTCTTGTCTTCCTCGTATCTTCTAGTCAAACTCCTCTATTCTTGGCCCCTTCCAGTTTAGTATTTGCAGGAAACTGATGTGTGGAGGTGCTGACAGAACTAGATGTGTTAACTCTGGTACATGCTGATCTTACATGTTTGTCTGATGGCACTGCCCCCTCCCGTTTGCCTGTGTGGCTGGTATAATGTTCCATGGGGGCTCTTCCGTGCTTCTTGTTTCTCGGTGTAGAAGTGTTTTTTCAGTGGCTGTGAGGATCCCGGGGAGAGTGACCCTCTTCAGCCTGTATCTGTATGTGTTTAATTCTCTTTGGAGAAAGTATTTGAAACTAGTGGAAGGAATATTGTCACAAATTTGATATGTAACTGTTCTTCTCTCAACCTCTGTTTTGGTGACGGGCAGGGTCAGGATGAAGTAAGTAAGGTTTTTTCCTCTAATTCCAAATTGTATCTAAGGCAGCACTGTGTCCTTAAATTGAGTAACCTTTATAGGAAAGGGCATAGCTTCAGTGAGCACACTGCTCTTGGGGATACAGTACTGCTTTTCTTGCAGTGCTGCTCAGCAAGCATTGATCACCTGCTTTCTGCCAGCTGTTGACTAGTTACTAATGGAATGAGTGGTAAAGATGGTCCTTTGGTGTGCTTCGTAGAAAAGGCAGAACTCTGTACCCATGTGTGCCTGCAAATATCTATACAAGTGTTTTTGACGCTTTAAAAAGCTAGTTTATTTTTTTCCCATTTATTTTTATTAGTTGGAGGTAAAAAGCTAGTTTAAAAGAAGATTTCTCTTATAGGCAGAGGCTCTAAAGGTACTCTGTTGCCATTTTTCCCCTTGGGATTCTAGTCCCAGTTAGTTGTGCTTGATTTCCCTTTTCTGGTCAGATCAGTTGCCTTGAAAAAGATGAAGAAGGTCAAATGAGAATTGATTAGTTTTCCTTCCTGTCATTAAAAATTTTTTTCTGTTTGGAAATTTCAAATTTACAGAAAGTCACAAGTATAAAAATTATACAAAATTCTTTTATTCAGATTCTCCTGTTGACATTTACCTCATTTGCTTTATCATTTGCAATTCTCTCTCTTTATGTATCTCTTTATATAATTTCTTTCTGTACCATAAGGACTAGAGATGTTCTAAAATACACTGACATACAACAAAAGCTATGAACATCAGTCAACTTAAAATTGGTAAGCGTACTCTCATTAAATTCATGCTCTCATTGTTCACATTCCAGTTTTCCCAGTGACCCAGTAGTGTCCACACAGCATTTTTCTCTTCCTTGTCTCTTAGCAGTTGTCTGCCTGAAGCATTAGGCCCAGGCTCTCTTTGTATTTGCTCCATTTGAGGGTGTGAGCTTACAGAGTTCTTGTCTTGAATGTTTTTCACAATGTTCAGCTTGTTCCTGGTTGTCACATTTCCTGAAACTATTATCACAATCCACGCCAGTCTTTTTAAAATTCTTTATTTGTTCCTGGTTAGGCCTCTCTCCCTCTTTCATCTCCCCCATAGTGTGGGTGGCAGGCTAAGGGGATGTCTCAGAGATCAAGCTCCCTGGGTCATGTCATATGTAGCCATCTTGGTTTCTTTTTTCCTCCTGGATGTCAGTTGCCGTTGTGCTGTAAAAGCTGTATTTGAATAATACAGTTTTTTTAAGTCAAGCAAAGAATTACTTAGGAAAGGTTTAGGGGTGTGGTAAAGGGGAACTGATTAGAAGCTTGAAGTAGCAAGCCTCGGGTTTTTCTAGATTAGCGCTTCTCAGACTTTAATGTGTACACAAATCTCCTGGGGATCTTGTTAAAATGCAGGTTCTGATTCCGTAGGTCTGGAGTGGGGCCCAGGATACATTTTTAATGAGTTCTTACAGCAACAAGGTCCTAGAGAAGTTTTAAGACTTGGATGATTTAGATCCCAAGGTACTGACCTCTGGAATCCAGAGATAGCTTATCTGTAGTTGATGATCTTAAAGGAAGTTGAACAGAAGAGAAGTGTCAAGACCAGAAGATGTAAAGTCCTGAGTATTTAAAAAAAAAAAAAAAAAGTAGTGAATGGTGTGTTGCAGAGGATAAAGCAAAGAATCAGAAAGGATTGGGTCCCACTCTGTCACTCACTACCTGACAAACTCACTATAAACACTTGGCCTAAAAAAAAAAAAACACACACACTTGGCCTTTGAGCCTTGGTTTCCTTTTGTTAAGATGGGGCAATAATACCCCGTTCTTAGGATTCAGCTTAAGAGTATTTATCTAAAGTGGTCCTGACTCAGTATCTGGAATATCCTAGATGTACAGAGAGTGGAAGCTGCTGTGAGTGAGTGGTTGGAGCTTCCTTGAACCTGGTCCAGATTGTCGAACAGATGATTTGACCATGAACTCTGAGCCCTTAAGGAAGTGGAGTTCATCAGTAGCCATCATCGGTTGTCATCGCATTTTCTTCTTAGACAGGCTTATTATCCAATTGGAGTGTTACAGACATGATCTCTAGCTTCGACACAGCAATTTGACAAAGCCTCAAGATATCTTTGTGAGCATGTCAAAGAAATTTGTAAGCTAGTTGAGGTGGATGGGTTTGTGACTGTTAGATGCATCAATATAGTCGTGAACACAGATTAACATGAATGAGAAATGTGGTTTACACTGGCACGCACATTGCTTTCAAATACACCTTTTTAAAATGTTGGCTGAAGACAGTCACTGTAGTCCATATTTGTCATCCTTGGTGCCTCCAGACACAAGTCATTTGGGCCTGACATCTCCTTAAGCATTTGTCTGCATCCTGCTTCATGCCGTTTCTCCCTCGACAACTCTTGGAGCGCTCTGTGGTGCCACCCTTTTCTGGGATCAACAAACTGCCCTTTATCTTGTTTGTCCCTGGGGGATGGATGGATGGTTGTTCCCTTCAGGATGCTGTTTTCTTGGGTGGAGACTTCTCCCCCAAGCCTCGTCTCCCTCACAGACATTCTTTCCATTATTCTTACTATTCCCCAGTCCTTTACCTTCTCTGAGGAGCTCAGTGTCCATGTTACGTTTTAACCCCAGGCCTGCTTGTCACTGTGGGTCCGTTTAAGGACGCCGTCCAGCAGTGTAGCCTCCACACACCCCTCTCAGCCACCTGTGATCACACAGGCTGACGGCACCATCCTCAGGACCCAGTCTTCTCGGTCCCCTTCCCCTGTCTCTCCCATCTGCCCCTCACTCCCCTGGTAGCTGACAGCACGTGGCCACTGCTGGTTCTCTGTTTGCCTCTAGTGTCGTTCACCTGTGACACATGACTGTGTCTTCCATCCTCTCTGTGGCTGGTCCATCAGCCCATCGATGGACATGTTTCCTCCTCTGCATTCTCTTTGGGAAGACCCCACAGCCCGTGTCTAAGCAGGTTCCTGACACTGCCTGTGCAAGCCACCCATGTCTGACTTGACCTTCAGCCTCAGCCGGGTGCTGGCTGCCCGCCCCGTGTTCCCAAGGCCCCTGGTCAGCCCCCAGGCTGTCCCCATAGGCGCTGCCACGTGTCTCCACCCTCCCTCAGGATAAAGTCTAAATGCCATAACCTGGCTTTCAAAACTCTCTAAGATTTGATTGTTACCTCTTCATTCACCACCATAAACTTGTTTCCGTAAAATGTGAAGAAAGATGAGGCCCTTCAGGGCAGTGGTACCACTTTTTAAGACCAGTACAGGTGATCTGTATTGTCAGAGAACTGTCTGTTTTCACAGTGCTTTTTGTTTGTTTGGTTTTTTCCACATCTTGCAGCTCCCAGGAAGAGCCTGGACTAAATCTTCGCATTGCCCACCCTCCTACCCCCTCAGCATGAATTCCAGGGGCCTGGACTGTGTGTGTCATTGAGACAGGGCTTTGTCAGGCGTATTTGAGAAACTTGACAGATAATTTCTGATGGGTGTCGGAATTCAAGCGTGAGAGACACTTGGTTTCAGTATGCAGTTAAGTGCTTGTGCTCAGGAAACTAGTTAAAAGAATGTTTCCTTAAAAGATGAAGTCTTTAAGTGATAAACTCCCCAATACACACACATACGAGACTGGCCTCCAGCCCTCTTGAGTGTTGGCCAGCAAGTGGAGGCCCTGATTCTCCCCCGTGCGGGCGGGAAGGTAGACTGGTATGTCTGCTTTGGAGGACGGTAGGATGGTTTCGTTAAACGTTAAGGATAAATGCAATAAAATAAAGAAATGCATCCAAGACCGTTCCCTGCATTTAAAAAAAAAAAAAAAAAAGGATACACTGCCTTCTCTTGATTCTCTCTGTGGATCAAGTTAAAGATACCCTATCTCTCTTGATCTGAGAGGGACGCGTGGTTGGCTGAGAGGGGAGCAGGCCGACCTGATCCTGTACAAATGCTCTGTGGTGAATGGTGTACCCTGGAACCATGCTTTCACTTTGATTTCATGCTTGGAGAGGTTTATTCGTGCCTCCCAAGACCCACCACAGCCCCAGCCAGACACTCAGACTGACTTGTATCCCTCGAGGAAACCAGCTTAGGTGACCTGTGTCTCACTCAATCACTAGTGACTAATTGTGAGGTGGAGCCACTCACAGCCACCGTATATTGAACAGTTTCACACGTAAACACATTATTTTGGTTTCACTTCATAGCCTTTTTGAGGGGAGTGTTTTCCCCTTTCTGCAGATGAAAATGAAAAAATCAGAGTAAGGAGGCTTCTTTCTAACCTCAGTGCCACCATACCTCTATGGCCAAAGCCTTCTCCCACCCCCCCCACCCACCCCCTTTTAGTGGATAAAAGGGTGTTTTGCTTTGCTCTGGATTCCTTTTTCCCCAGGGCCAAGTGTGGGAAAATGCTGCTGTCTTCTGCTGTCCACTTACCTCTCTTATCTCTCCTGGCCTCGGATTCACTCTTTTTTTTTATATTTAATATTTAAATATTTATTGTGTGCTGGGCTCTGCTGTGCTGAGCACTTTCCATCTGCTATCTTAATTACTGACCCCTCCTGACCATGTTACGGAGCAGTTGGTATTCCACCCAAGATTCCATGAGAAAAGGGAGACTCAGAGCTTCCCAGAGCAGGCAACTGTATGAAGGTGGTATCAGGCTCAGCCAGGATTTCTGTCAGCCAGAGCAGCTTAACCACAGCGTCACTGCTTCTGTCCTAAATGTTTGAAGTCCAGGGTTGTCTAGGAGAGATTCTGCATGGGCTGGAATTCTGCATACAGGAGCCTCTCAAATGAGATGGATGCTCATGCTCTGCCGAACTTCTGTGGCATAGCATGAAATTCTGTGTTTTAGCTACATAGTGTTAGAAAGAAGGGAAGGGGGGCCATTGTTCTGATAGACACGTTGGCAGGCAGCAGGGAAGGAGTATGGTTTGGGCTTCGTAACTGTGCTGATGGTGTCTCCTGTGATGACATGGGCATGTGTATCCAGACATTGGTAGTGGCTTTCACGAGGGCCCCCCAGTGGCACAGAGTGTCCCAAATGCTACTGACCCAGGGACTTGGGTCTTCAGAAAGCCATCCTATTCCTGCCTCTCATTAGATACCCTGGGTGTACATCTGCTCATTGTGCTCATCTCTGTGGTCCTCTCAGGCTTTTGGTGGTCCTGCCTCAGTGTGTCTTGCTCTCGGTGTTAAAGGGAAAGCTCTTGTCTGGGAAGAAGACTAAGAGGTCATGAGATTTTTTCCCCCCCCTCTTCCTAGTACTGAGCATGCTCCATAACCCACTGGGCAATGTTTTGGGAAAGCCCCCCTTGAGCTTCCTGCCTCTGGACCCGCTTGGATCTGACTTGGTGGACAAATTTCCAGCACCCTCCATTAGAGGACCACGCCTGGACACCCGGCCCATCCTGGACTCTCGCTCTAGCAGCCCTTCTGACTCAGACACCAGTGGCTTCAGCTCGGGATCAGATCATCTCTCAGATTTGATTGTATGTAGCTTACTGGGGGGTTGGTGGGGAGGGCAGGTGAGCTTGAGCATGTGGGGTGCGGCTGCAAGGTGGGGTGATGGGAGACACTAGGACTTCTGAACCTCGGCAGAACAAAGGGTGCCCTGTGTCCCCACTCCTCCCAGTGAGCAGCACACTCGGAACCTGAGCTGAGGCTTCTTCACCAGTTACTGCATGAGTTGTTAGGAAACAGTTTTGAGAGTAAATAGGAGAGTCCTGGCAGGATTCTGAAGTGTAATTTGTTCCCTAACAAGTTAAACGGTGACCACAAACAGGTCCCTTTGATTCTCTGGCTGCAGTTTATTCCGCGGTAAAGATTGGGCTTCCCTTGTGACTCGGCTGGTAAAGAATCCACCTGCAATGTGGGAGACCTGGGTTCGATCCCTGGATTGGGAAGATCCCTTAGAGAAGGGAAAGGCTACACACTCCAGTATTCAGGCCTGGACAATTCCATGGACTGTATAGTCCATGGGGTCACAAAGAGTCGGACATGACTGAGTGACTTTCACTTCACTTCACAAAGTGGAATTAGATGAGATGCTCCTAATTCTGTTCGTTGCTTTAGATGGGGCTCAGTCTTAGGAATCTGCCTGGTAACCAGCTTTAATATTGATACTTTGAGATTTTTGTTTAAAGAATTTTCTCAGATCCCTGCCCCAAAGGTTGATTGATGAAGGGATATGGACAGACAACTCACAGAAGAGGAAATAGAGGCAGTATTTCAACTTACAAGAGATACTTTATTGAGTAATTATTTCAGTTTATTTCTTGATAATGTGGTATATTTTTACCCACTTAAATTAGTAGAATTTAAAGCCTTGACACAAATGTGTAACGAAACTTGTGTTCTCACACACTTTTGACAGAACACAGAACCCTCGTAAAAAGCATTTTGACATCTTATGTCCAGGACTGTGACCAGAGAAGACACAAAATAAGAAGAAGCTACACCTTAAAGTTTTTATTTATAATCCTGAAAACTTGGAAAGTATCTAAATGTTTAGCAGTAGATGGAATAGGTCAGTGAACTGTAACTTGTTCCCTAAAAAGAATATCATAAATTAACTGAAAATGGTTATGAAGATTGGCAATATGAAGGAAAAAACTGAATTGGGGAGAAAAAAAATTATTTAAATTATGATATAAGAGCAGCTCTTAAAAATGCATAGGAAGAAAGACTAAAAGAAAATGTATCAAATACAAAATGGTATTTTTCATAATTTCTATAGTGTAATTATTACTTTTATAACACCTGTCATTTAAAAACCTCTGTCTTCCTTTTTCCTTCCCTAGTCAAGCCTGCGAATTTCCCCTCCCCTGCCCTTCCTGTCTCTGACAGGGGGCGGCCCCAGAGACCCTTTAAAGATGGGGGTTGGGTCCCGGATGGACCAAGAGCAAGCTGCTCTGGCTGCAGTCACTCCCTCCCCAACCAGTGCATCAAAGAGATGGCCAGGAGCTTCTGTGTGGCCGTCCTGGGACCTCCTCGAAGCTCCCAAAGACCCTTTCAGCATAGAGAGAGAGGCCAGGCTACACAGGCAAGCTGCAGGTAAGTGTGGGCGTGCACCTATGGTGGGGCCCGAGCCCTTGTTTTCGGGGCAGGCAAATGAACTGTCCAGAAGAGGACTTGATTGCATGGTGAAGTCTCTGCATCTGCACAGAATGATCTGTTCTGAGGAGTAAATGCTAATGGGGACAAACTCGGGAACGTCTTTGAGTCGGAGCAGAGAGGGAACGAGATGACCGAGAACCACGAGGTCATGCCTCTTAGCGTTTGGATCCATCTGTGACTTGTTCTCTTCCATGGAGATCATGCACTACTGTTGCTTTTAAGTTTTTGCCTGGGTGGATGCCGGATGCCTTAAGAGAAACCCTGGCAGTGGTGCCTAGAATTTTGTCTGCCTCCCCCCCACCCCTCCCCATTCAGAGACATGTCAGGCACAACCCACACTGGAGCCTCCTTCCCCAAGACTTTCTGATTGGTATCCAAGGGATGTGTGGGTTGTCCGTTTGTCCACCTCCAAGGTAACGGATGTCTGTTGCCATTGCTTCCCTATGAAGTAACTTTACCATGCTTTTGGGTGAGGCCATTTTATCGACTTCTGTTTTTGTTCACAAAATATTGCTGATGGTGCCTAAATTTCCTGCTGTAGCAACACATTGGACCTGTGCCTTTCAGAGAGTGGCCTTCTGTGTCATTGTCCTGAATGAAAATGATGGTTCATTTCACTGGCTGTGCAGTCCAGTTGTGGAGGAGGAGAGTAACACAGGCAAGGACTAGTTGGTACCCACTGAGGTCAGTCTCTGATCTGCAGGGGCACAGACTGAGTGGGGACAGGCTTGAATACTGGTACGATAGAAGGCTGGACTGGTCAGTCACCAAGAACAGCAGGGACTCGAGAAAGTTTAGGGCAGGCCAAACAAAAGATAGTTTCAACTCTATACAGCGACAAGGGTTTCTTAAGGGTTTCTTAACTGAGTCAGAGAAGCTTTATAAGAGGTGTGGACAGAGTTCTGTTTGGTGTAAACAGGAAGCTGAGAGATTGGGAGAAAATCTCTTATCTTACAG
This sequence comes from Dama dama, assembly GCF_033118175.1. Classification (NCBI taxonomy): domain Eukaryota; kingdom Metazoa; phylum Chordata; class Mammalia; order Artiodactyla; family Cervidae; genus Dama; species Dama dama. The sequence continues at coordinate 31,267,098 of NC_083693.1, read as the reverse complement.
TGCTGGCATCAAGAAGGCCCAGTGTCTCCTTCAGCACCGTAAGGATAGGTCTAGAGATGATGCGGAATGGTTCTGACTTGAAGCAGTTGTGACCACATACTTGTCTTGCTGGTGGTGGTTCTTACTGTCAGTGTCCTGACTTGTGTGAGTGGTGAGCTCACGGAGCAGACAGGAGAACAGAATGACGTTCCTTATTGGAACATTTGCAGAGAAGGTCCATTTGGACCAGGAAGCACTTAGGATGTTGTATGAAAAATGGTCCAGTTTGCTTTCAAGTAGAGGTGTGCCTTGTTTTATTGAACTTTACTTTATTGCACTTTACAAATACTGAGTTAAAAAAAAAATTTTTTTTGGAGTACAGTTGATTAACACTGCTGTGTTAGTTTCAAGTGTATGCAAAGTGATTCAGTTATAGGGGTGTATGTATCTATTCTTTTTCAAGTTCTTTTCCCATTTAGGTTATTACAGAATATTGAGCAGAGTTCCCTGTGCTATACCGTAGGTCCTTACTGGTTATTTATTTTAAATAGAGCAGTGTGTACATGTCAATCCCAAACTTCGAATCTATCGAGATTGCTTTTTTTTTCCCTAACAAGTTGAAGGTTTATAGTGACCTGTGTTGTCAGATGATGATTAGCATTTTTTAGCCAATAAAGTATTGTTTTTTTAAAACATAATGTGGTCACACACTTAATAGATGATAATATAGTATAAATACAACTTTTATATTCACTGGGAAACCAGAAAATTTGTATGATCAGCTTTATTACAATGTTCATTTTATTGTGGTGATTTGGCACAGAACCCTGAAATGCCTCTGAGGTATGCCTATAATTCTAAATTCAGATTAATTGGTATTGTAAGCAGTGACTAGATGGAACGGTCTTCTGGTGAGTGTATCAGTTTTATGTTTGAAAATTGCTCAGGTTGAGATCGTTTTCACCTGCACGTATGGTTTGCCGTTCGTCCCAGTTTTAGTGGAGAAACAGAACTGGTGAATCAGGGTTACCATCCTGGGCTGGCAGGTTTGGAGAGGTGTCCGGTGTCTTTCCTTTCAGAGTAGTCATGGACGTTCGCCCAGCAGCCAGGGTAGGGATGGTGGCCTGTCTCTCCTTCACAAGCAAGTTCACCACGGAGAAGGGCAGTGCCTCTGTGGCTTCTCTGACTCCTGTTTCTCTTTGTCTTCTGCCAAAGCTGTGAATGAAGCCACCTGCACGTGGAGCGGCCAGCTCCCTCCCCGGAACTACAAGAACCCCATCTACTCTTGCAAGGTGTTCCTAGGAGGCGTCCCTTGGGACATTACGGAAGGTGAGCTCTGAGTCCTTCTGCTTCAGGTGTTGAAGGTGGCCCTGTGTTTCCAGAGCATGAAACTTGGCCTTGAGGCCAGACCAGGAGCTGAACCTCTGCCCAGGCCCAGGGTGTGACAGGAACAGCTGTGAGGGGAAAGGTGCCTTTTTAGACCCTGCAGTGCTGCTGGGTCTGGTGCCCACATGTGTCGCTGGAGACCTGGGCCAGTTGAGAGTTGTTTGTCCAGGAGGACAAGCGACACTGGTGGCCCTGTGCTCGTGCCCTCCTGGGGAGAAAGCTGCCTCAGCGTCTGCCATGCTTTTCCGTCTCTCTGCAGCTGGATTGGTTAACACCTTCCGTGTGTTCGGCTCGTTGAGTGTGGAGTGGCCTGGTAAGGATGGCAAGCACCCCCGGTGTCCTCCCAAAGGTAATATGCCGAAAGGTAATGCAGACATGGTAGGAGCTTTTTCTCCCTCCCCAGTACCTGATCGCACTGGGGGACGCTGGGATGGCACATGCATGCTGGTAATGTGGTTCGGGTGTTCCAGAGCACAGAGCTCTTGGCACTTCTCCTCACCCAGCACGCCCCTGTGTTCCTTCTGAGCTAATGTTCCACCTGTCCATCCAGACTCACACTGCAGTGGGGGCTGCCTGGAAAAGCCCGTGCACACCTCCCTCCAACCTGAACCCCAGCAGTTCCTATTCTCTCAAAGCGAGGTGTTTGAGAAGCTTTCCTGTACTTGCCTTTCCTGCCCAGTGACGCTGTCGCCTGACCTGATTCTGAGATCCCTCTGGAGTTAGCAGGAATGAGGACCAAGTGTCCGAGTCCTCACTGGTTTGAAATGAGATTCCCTCCCTGTAGAAAGGAGCAGGTGCTATTTTCATGCTGCCCCATCTTCACTGATGTACTGAACCAGTGATCGAACTAGGCTTTTAAAGAAGTACCTTCGCCCCCTCGCCACAGACCCGGTGTTGCTCCTTCCCCCAGGAAAGCCAGGCTTGCTGATGTGAGCATGCTTTGTGCTGTGATGTGAAGAGCTGTGTGGTGACGATGGGACCCTCTGTCCTGCCGCACCCTCCCTTCCCTTACTAGATGGGAAATGGTGAGCATCCCTCCCCCCATTGGAAGTAGGACACAAATGTGTCTTAACCCATATGCCATCTTTCTTGGGGGGAAAAAAAACCAGCAACAACACTCTGCCGTAAATGCCCAGCTGAGGAGTAGCCCCCCCAAGGGATGTTAATGCAGTTTCTCCTTCCCTGGTAACAGGGTATGTGTATCTGGTCTTCGAACTGGAGAAGTCTGTCCGGGCCTTGCTTCAGGCTTGCTCTCATGACCCGCTGAGCCCGGATGGCCTGAGCGAGTACTACTTCAAGATGTCCAGCCGGAGGATGCGCTGCAAGGAGGTGAGCTGGTGCAGAGCCCTTGCTGGATCAGGGGCCTGGCTGTGAGGAGGCAGGCTTCATGGGGAGGTGGGTACGCAGGTGCAGACGCGAATTCCTACTGAGGGGAGAGGGCTGCTCTTCTTGCCCTGTGGTGAGTGCAGCAAACACTCTCTGAGGTATTAAAGCCGCCGCTGCCACCTCTGGGCATTAACGGTCTGTGTGTGCTCCTGCTCATGGAAATCAGACTGTGTCCCAGCTCTCACTCTCCTTCCTACTCTAACCAACACTTCCTTCCCAAACCTCTTCTCTTAGAAATGAGATGGGCTCTGCTTGGTCTTAACATCTACAGGTGTTTCTTCTAGTCCTGCCCTCACGCTGTGCCTGCTGACCTCCCAACCTGTGGTGGGTAAAGCCCTCTGTAGCCGCCGCCCCGCCCCGCGTGGTGACTTCTGCACTGCCATTCAGGGCTTCCTTAGTACGTGGCTCTCTCCACCTGATTCTCTCTCCCTTCGCATCTCTGCTGTGTCAGCCTTGTATGCGATTAGCATCATGAGTCTCAAGCGAGGAGTCATCCTACCTGGGGCCTCACTGCATGTTCTTGGACCCTGCCTCAGGATTTCTAAGTCAGTTTGGTTGGAGCTTGAGCATCTCCACCTTAACCAAGTTCCCCAGGTGGTGCTAGTGGGTGGTGGTTGAGAATCACTTGTCAAAGAAAGTTCTGAACTCAGGAATCAGTGTTACTTTTAAAAATTTGATTCTAGAGTGTATTTTGTGATATTGGACTAGATAGTCAATATCGCTCAAACCTCATTCCCTCATTTATAAAATGGGAAATTGAAATGCCTGTATTAGTAAAAAGATCTGCAGTTGCCAGGACTTACAGGGTTGAGGATGAACATGCAAAGCATATAGAAGATTTTGAGGATGGTGAAGGTGGTGAAGGTGCTGTCTTACGATATTAAAGTGGTAGATTATTGTTGTTCAGTTGCCCAGTCGTGTCCAACATGCCATTATACAGTTGCCAAAAACCCCATAGAGTTCCAGTGGGAAAACAGACACCAAGTGTGAACCCTGATGTAAACCGTGGAGTTGGGACAGTGATGTCAGTGTAGCCTCGGTGATTGGAACAAACGTACCACTGCGGTGCGGAGCATTGAGAGTCAGAGAGGCTGTGGAGGCAGTGGGTATACAGGAACTCCACACTTGGAGCTCAGTTTTGTTGTGAACCTAAAGCTGCTCTAGAGAGTGAAGTCTACTGAAAACTGTGGGGTAAGGGGGAAGATGCCTGCTTCACTGAGATGGTCACATTGGATTAAAGTAAGAGGTCCACATTACAGAGCTGACTCTTGGTTTTACAGATGTTTCCTGGTGTTGGTGCGCATTTTGTCCTCTGGCTGCCCGCAGGGACCCACAGCTTCCCCACCTTCTCCCCTTTCTTGCTGCGTGGAGTTCACACAGCTATCACTGCTTTCGCGGTGAGAGGCTACCACGGACCCTCCCCCGCTCCAGTGCCCCTGCAGACACCTTCCTGCCTCCTCATCACCTGGCAGTGCTGTAGTCTCTCTTGGGTGCACGGACTGTGGGCTGCCCTGGTTCTCATCCCTCTCTGACCCTCTTACTTCCTTGTATCTCCCCTCCATAGTAGTAGGTATTCGATGCCCCCTCTTCTTTCCCAATCAGACAAACTACCCACTTTTGTGGCCCTCCTTGTACCTTCGACCGAGACTCACCTCTCTAGGCTCATGTCCTGCTTGAGCCCCACCATCCTACAGGGCCTTTCTTCAGGATGTCCTGTGATCGTGTACTCTGACGTTTAAGGAAGAGACTTCCCTGGTGACTCAGTCGGTAAATCGTCTGCCTACAATGCAGGATTCCTGGGTTCAATCCCTGGGTCGGGAAGATCTCCTGGAGAAGGAAATGGCAACCCACTCCAGTATTCTTGCCTGGAAAATCCCACGGATGGATGGAGGAGCCTGGTAGGCTACAGTCTGTGGGGTCGCAAAGAGTCGGACACGACTGAGCGACTTCACTTTCACTTTTCACTTTGGAAAGCTTGGTGGCACCCGGGATGTGATACTTTCCCATGGGAATGGAAAAAACAAGATGGGCTTTTGCATCTTCAGTGAAATCGGCTCCCCATGGTAATGAACTTCTGGTAGGGTCTCATTCCAAGGTTACCTCAGTCTGCAACCCATCAGTCCTGATTCTTCTTGTTTTCCCACCATGCCCAGGTGGTCTGGATTCTGCAGATTTTCCTCTAGAAGAATATTCTTGGTTGTGGTCTGTTCTGTGCCCAGCTCCCCCAGCCTTCTCCTGGTCTTCATCACCTGTCCTCTGTACTACTGTTTTGCCTCCTTGCTGGTTTTCTGCTTCAAATCTCTTCCTGCTTTGAGACCTTTTTTTTTTTTTTTAAAAAAAAAACAACTTCACAGATTAATCTTCCAAGAACACTTAGTGATCATCTGTCAACCCACTTCATTCTGGAGCCTCCTGCCTGCTTTGCCAGATTCTGTTCTAGGCTCAAGGGGTTTGGAGGCAGAGGGCACAGTCTGCTCCTGCCCTGGTGTCTTTCTGCTCTGCTGAACCACAGTGACCTCCTGTATGTGACCGTTGACCCTGCGTCTCTCTGGCTATCCCACTGCTCCTGTCCAAGCCCTCTGATATGCATGTTGGGCCAGTAACCATTCCACACAGATACCTTAAGGGTCCCCACCCTCTGTCCTTCAAGTTCCTGTCCTGTCATTTCTCTGTGAGCCCTTCCTGTCCAGGGACTCGGGACCATGCTCTGTGTTCATCAGTGTCCATGGTCCTTCGTCGGAACCCCACCGTTGAAGGCTGTGACAGAGTACCAGGATCCTGGGTGTGATAGTTCGGGACAGTTCTTATTCTTCAGGATGAGTGACTACTACTCTGCCATTTGTTGTCTTTGCACCACTTTGGACTCACGGCCTCAGTGAGATTCAGGTCTTAGCTGTACTGGGGTTGAGGGTGCCGGGGACCGTGTGGGGCTCAGCCTCACGTCTGCAGCACGGGCCTCCCCCTGCGGGAGCCCCACCATGGCTCCCTGCTGGAACTGACACACCTGTGGGTGCTTTCAGGTGCAGGTGATCCCCTGGGTCCTGGCCGACAGCAACTTTGTCCAGAGTCCCTCCCAGAGGCTCGACCCCAGCAGGACGGTGTTCGTGGGTGCTCTGCACGGGATGCTCAACGCCGAGGCCCTGGCTGCCATTCTCAACGACCTATTTGGTGGTGTGGTGTATGCTGGGATTGACACAGATAAGCACAAGTATCCCATTGGTGAGTGTCCCACTTCTGTGTGGGACAACTGGGCGGCCCCCAGGGTGTAGACCAAGATTGTGACACTCTCCTATGGGAGTGGAGGCGAGGCCTGACCCAGGCCTACTCATCAGCATATACCAGCAGTATAGCATCTTTTTCTAGATATGCTACCAGTACTGATCTCTCTGTATCCACCCCTCTCCCCCCATCTCCCTTGAAGGGGAAAGAAGTTGATAGGAGCCCTATAGGAGGTGATAGGAGGTGAAAACAAAACAGGAATGTTGGTTTGAAGGTCAGCATTCACAGCCAAACCATTCTGAGACAGACAACAGGTAATACTTTATTAAAAGGCTGGGACTTTCCTGAACTTGCCTGGTTTCCTCTATTAAGAGGCCTTGAAAAGTGGTCTTGTTCAGGGTCAGAGACCAAGCCAGGCTGAGGCAGGACTCAGGGTGACCCAGGCAGCAAAGTGTGGTCACAGCTCACGCTGTCCTAGCGGAGGGGAGTCTGGGGGCCTGGCCACTGAGAAAGGTCAGGTTCCCAGTCGTGACAGAATCGTCTCAGTGCTGGGGCTCGGAGGTGGAACAGAGCCTGGCCTTCCTGATCAACACCGGCTCCCCCCGCCCCCACGCACCGTCTGCCCACCCACGCTGCGTCTGGGCAGGAAGGAGCGCGGTGTGAGCATCGCAGTGGAACTGCACACTGTGGGGGGAGCTCAGAGCCCTTGGGGCGGAGGTGGCGCTGGGCAGAGGTGCTGCTCTGACTCCCCTGCCTGGCCTGCCGTCAGCTGTGCTCTGCCTGTGTCTGGCTTTCCGCTCTGAACTGGAATAACCACGCCTGTGGGTTTGCCCACACAAAGGAGTCTCTTTCGTCCCCCGAGGGGCCATTCCTGAGGGGCTGTGCCACCATGGTCTGCAGTTGCATTCTGACGTGGTGCCACCAGCTGACCATGTTGAATGCCACCTGTTGAAACGATGATAATGTTGGGTTAAAGAAAAAATATTACTGAAAATATTACTGAAATTAATTCCCCTACTTTTCATTCATTCCACTACATTCCTTAGACGTGGTTACTGGGAATTGTTAAATTTACACAAGTAGCCTGCGTTTACGTTTCTGTTGGGCAGCACCATGCTGATCTAGGAGCAGATTTTCCTGAATGTTGACATGCGGCCTTTGGGAGACTTGGGCTCAAGGGTGAGTTTCTCGTCTTCCGTAGGCTCTGGTCGTGTGACTTTCAACAACCAGCGCAGTTACCTGAAAGCAGTCAGTGCTGCTTTTGTGGAGATCAAGACCACCAAGTTCACCAAGAAGGTGAGTGAGCTGGTCTGCACCCTCCTCTGGGCCATCTGAGAGGTCTGGGTGGCCACCACTCAGGGCCGGCCCAAGACGAGAGCGGTGCCATGCTGGCTGTGAGCCGGGCTTCCACTGACGCACCTGAGGGTCAGGGTTGGAGGTGGGCCTGGTCTCGGTTGATGAGAATGGATGAGAGCCTCAGCATGGGGTCACCTTCCCTCACTGGTCCTTGAGCAGCATTGCGAGCTAAGCTGACTTCCATCCTGACCTGCATCCTCCAAGCACTTGCTTTTTTTGCTGGGCGGTAGCGTTCCATGTCAGGTTTGCCGAGAAGGCCAGGCAGTAACGTGGGGTGGCCATGCTGTGCACAGCCAGCCTGGAAGCTGCTGCGGTGATCTTGTCTCTCTTGAGGATCTCTGGGTCCTCTGCCCTATTTCTCTCTGGGCCCCTTAAAATAGGAACCACCTTGTGCTCATATAGGTGACCCACACCTACCCTCCTCTTGTGGCCCCTCTGGCTCCCCGTGAGAAGCAGCCCCTAGTGACCCTGCTCTGCCTCTGTCTGCAGGTTCAGATCGACCCTTACCTGGAAGACTCTGTGTGCCATCTCTGCAGCTCCCAGCCTGGCCCGTTCTTCTGTCGGGATCAGGTGAGGCCCCTGGGCACGTGAGCAGTTTACAGAGCCCTTGCCCTCAGTTAGACATTGTGTCACGTTCGTCACGTGGAGCACGGAGGTCTCAGGTTCCTCGTGGTTGTCTCAGAACGCAGCAGAAGCAGCAGTGATGCTGACCCTGAGCTGCGGGGAAAGCCCATGGAGCTGTCTTGGTGCTGTGGCCTCCTGTCCTCGGGGCGTGCTGTGCAATGCGGCACTGCTGCTCATGGGTGGTTTTCAGGATAACAGGGACCCAGGCAGGTGTGGCCAGCACTACCTGTGAGCCAGCCAGGTCCTGCTGTTCTGGCTCTAACAGAGAGCCTTCCTAGGCGAGGCATCTGTCTCTGTTGACTTCTGAATCTCTGGGCTGCTTTGGTGCTGCTACCTGGTTTGTACCCAGTTGTCAGAAGCAGGCGGAAAGCAGCCCGGCAGCTTTGTTGCATGCTTCTGGGTGGTGGAGCACAGATCTGGATTTATTGGACAGAGCTTGTCGTCCTCTGTGTGTGTGTGTGTACTCATGCCCTGAGGATCTGTGCCAGTGCACAGTCTGATTCAGCAGGTTTGGAGCATGGCCCGAGACTCCCTGTTTGTGACAAGTCTCCAAGTGGCGCCTGTGTTGCTGTTGACAGGAGTTAGGGACCTGGTCAGGTACCAGCACTGTGTCTGTATTTGCAGCTATGTTTGCAGTGGAGCTGTCACTCAGGTTTGGAGTCTGAGTAGATGGTAGTTAAACCGAGGCTGCAAGAGGAGGATGTGAAGTAAATGTGGGTTGCCGGGGAGAGCTTGAGATCACGTGTGAGCCTGATGAGCCTCTTCTCACAGGCTTGTGGGTGTCAGTGTGTTTCACAGATGGTCCCCATTTTCAGATATCTGGAAGTTAGTGGCCTGCCTGAGGTTACACAGCCAGCAGGAGTGAGGGGCTGGGACTGAGATGTTGATCTACATGAGCAGTCACCTCTCCTCACTGAGTGTGACGACGAAGCCACGCTGCCTGGCCTTAGGGCCTGGAGTCACTGTCTTTGAACGCTCTCCTGTATTGTGTGTGGCCGTGTGACCCACGTGCCCCACAGGAGGTAGGACGGGCAGGGACTGGAAGAGCACCTGGTGCTCAGAACTGAGGAGGGGAGTTGGTGTGGCCGCTACACACTAGGAGCCCAGCGTGCGCAGTTGAGTGCAGGCGCCCGTAGAAGCCAGCCACGCCTCGTGTTGGGGACAAGAGGAGTCCCCGGGGCCCACAGAGGCCATGAGGAGTGCCCACACCCTCGCGGTTGCAGCGGGCAGTGCACGCGGCCGCCCCGGCGGGTCTGACCCAGGCCTGGCTCCTCTCCTCTCTCCCCTCGCAGGTGTGCTTCAAGTACTTCTGCCGGAGCTGCTGGCACTGGCGGCACAGCATGGAGGGCCTGCGTCACCACAGCCCCCTGATGCGGAACCAGAAGAACCGCGACTCCAGCTAGAGGGGCCTGTGCGCCCAGGGCCGGCCGCCTCCACAGCCGGCCCACCTGCCACCGGCGACCAGGGAGCTGGCTTCCCGAGGACAAGGGAAATCGTAGTCACCTTTGCACTTGCTGAATCTGTCTTTGTTTCTGCACTAATTAATGCACAATGAGTTTTGTCGGGTTTTGTTTTCAGAGGGTGTGCCAGGGCAAGGACCCTCTGGCTCGCCCTCCAAGCGACTCTGTAGTTTTCCCAGATTTTAGTTCCTCATTTTGCCGATGAAAAGCAGAAAAAAAAAAAAAAAAAACAAACTACGTGTCCAGAAGGTATTGACACGACACCTACATCTAGGTTTATTTATTAAAAGCGCTTTTTTACATTCCTTGCAATACTGATGGTGATGATGTGCAGGTCTCATTGGTTTCATTCTTGCAGTTGCCATACAGTGCCTTTCCATTTATTTAACCCCCACCTGAACGGCATAAACTGAGTGTTCAGCTGGTGTTTTTTACTGTAAACAACAAGGAGACTTTGCTCTTCATTTAAACCAAAATCATATTTCATATTTTACGCTCGAGGGTTTTTACCGGTTCCTTTTTACACTCCTTAAAACAGTTTTTAAGTCGTTTGGAACAAGAGATTTTTTTTCTTTCCTGGCAGCTTTTAACATTACAGCAAATTTGTGTCTGGGGGACTGCTGGTCACTGTTTCTCACAGTTGCAAATCAAGGCATTTGCAACCAAGAAAAAAATTTTTTTTGGATTTGAAACTGGACTGGATGAATGATGTTTGAGCAGCTGCTGTATATAGTTTTAAAATGGTTTATTGCACCTTCTTAAGTTGCACTTAGGTGGGGGGGGAGGGTTGATAGAAGTTTTTAATCACAAAGTCACAGGACTTTTTTCTTTTGTAACTGAGCTAAAAAGGGCTGCTTTCTGGTGGGGGCAGATAAAGGCTCACAGGAGCCCTTTCTCTCAGAGGGGACAAGTACCCTACCCTGATTTCCTTCGTTTGAGAAGCATATGAAGCAACAGTTGTGGTCGACTGAAATGCTACTGGAATTTGAAAACTTGACTTTTTCTTTCTTCTTTCCTTCCTTTTTTTTTTTTTTAAAAAAAAACAAAACAAAACTACTTGCCCCTCTTTGGGAAGCTGTGTGCCAAAGAACCAGTGTCATAACGCCCCTCCTCCCTCCTGCTGAGCTGACGTTGCATTGTTGCATATCCCAGCTACTCTGTGGGTTTCGTGAAGCTGTGTGTGAAGTCTCTACCTCATTGTAGTATATGCAGGCAAGACTGCACTCTCCTACAGGTGTGTGGAGTAAGCTGTGGTGTAGTTTTTTTGGCACATAATAAACACGTTGCAGCAGAGTTCCGGTTCTGTCTCTGTGTCTGAGGTGGGGGAATGGGGACAGTGAGACACTTACGATTTCAGAGTAAAAATGCACATTTCCTTGGATCTTCTGTAATGGATGGGATTCCTGCCCAGGTTAATGGAGGGGCCATGTGGGGACCTGCCCGTTTAAATCATTCTTGTTTACTTCGTGCACCTTGAACGTGCCTTTCTGGTAAGTGGATACCTTTGGTCCAGGTATGTAAAAAGGCCGCACAAATAAACTTTCTCGGGCTCCTCTTGGGCTTTCCAGGTGGCGGTAGTGGTAAAGAACCCGCCTGATAATACAGGAGGCAGAAGAGACACGGGTTTGAACTCTGGATCAGGAAGATCCCCTGGAGGAAGGCATGGCAACCCACTCCAGCATTCTTGTCTGGAAAGTCCCATGAACAGGGGAGCCTGGCAGGCTGCAGTCCATGGGATTGTGAAGAGTTGGACACGACTGAGTGACTTAGCAGGCAGCAGGCAGGGGGCTCCTCTTCTCATCATCCTAGACCCGCCTTGGAGGGACCAGAGGATAGCTCCTTGGGGTCAGCACAGGCCACTTGTTCTGAGCTCCTCCTGTACACCTCGGAGCTTTCTTCTTGGGAGGCTTCCTATCTCTTGGAGTCATCTATGCTGACCCAGTTCTTTACTGAACGGGAGTAACAAATCCTAGAAGCCTGTGAGGTTAGAGTCCAGGTGACAGTCCCGAAGAATAGCAAAAATTTACTCCTTAAGTCAGGTGAGGGCCTGGAACCCACTTCAGCAGAGGTAGAGAGAAGGAGCAGTACTCCTGAGGCTGTTTGGGCACCAGGGTAGTAAGTAGCCAGTGCTGTTGGCTCCAGAAGGACTAGGTTTGAGGATGGGTAAGACAGGAACAGCCTGAAGAAGCAGTGGTGATTGGAGAAGGTGCCTCAGTTGGAAGCACTACAGGTGAACTGGGCCCTTCTGGTAAATATTTGAGAACAAACTTTGTGCTGGGCATTGTTCAATGCAAAACACTGCTGTCACAATTCATCCCTAGCTCAGAAAGCTGAGACAAGTCACTGTGACACGTGCTAAGAAATGCTAGAGCAACATTAAAAGGATAGCAGTGCTGGATCATTGAAAAAGCAGGAGTGTTTCAGAAAAACATCTATTTCTACTTTATTGACTATACTGAAGCCTTTGACTGTGTGGATCACAATAAACTGAAAAATTCTGAAGGAGATGGGAATACCAAACCACCTGATCTGCCTCTTGAGAATCCTGTATGCAGGTCAGGAAGTAACAGTTAGACCTGGACATGGAACAACAGACTGGTTTCAAATAGGAAAAGGAGTACAGCAAGGCTGTATATTGTCACCCTGCTTATTTAACTTACATGCAGAGTACATCATGAGAAACGCTGGGCTGGAGGAAGCACAAGCTGGAGTCAAGATGGCCGGGAGAAATATCAATAACCTGATATGCAGATGATACCACCCTTATGGCAGAAAGTGAAGAACTAAAGAGCCTCTTGTTGAAAGTGAAAGAGGAGAGTGGAAAAGTTGGCTTAAAGTTCAACATTCAGAAAACTAAGATCATGGCATCTGGTCCCATCACTTCATGGCAAATAGATGGGGAAACAGTGGCTGACTTTATTTTTCTGGGCTCCAAAATCACTGCAGATGGCGATTGCAGCCATGAAATTAAAAGACGCTTACTCCTTGGAAGGAAAGTTATGACCAACCTAGACAGCATATTAAAAAGCAGAGACATTGTCAACAAAGGTCTGTCTAGTCAAGGCTATGGTTTTTCCAGTGGTCATGTATGGATGTGAGAGTTGGACTATAGGGAAAGCTGAGCACCGAAGAATTGATGCTTTTGAACTGGGGTGTTGGAGAAGACTCTTTGAGAGTCCCTTGGACTGCAAGGAGATCCAACCAGTCCATCCTAAAGAAGGTCAGTCCTGGGTGGTCATTGGAAGGACTGATGCTGAAGCTGAAACTCCAATACTTTGGCCACCTGATGCAAAGAGCTGACTCATTTGAAAGGACCGTGATGCTGGAAGAGATTGAGGACAGGAGAAGAGGATGACAGAGGATGAGATGGTTGGATGGCATCACCGACTCAATGGACATTGGTTTGGGTAGACTCCAGGAGTTGGTGATGGACAGGGAGGCATGACCTGCTGCGGCTCATGGCAACGCAGAGTCGGACACGACTGAGCGACTGAACTGAAGTGCTAAAAAAAAAAAAAAAAGGACAACAGTGCTACTTCATACATTAATTGGAGGAAAAGCCCCTTTGATAAGGTGACATTTGAGTAAAGATTCAGAAGTGAGATAATTGTTTCCCAGTTGTACTTGTGTCCCCACCAGGTCACAAGGCTCTGAGCCATGGACTTGGTGGGGACCCTGTGTGCGAGGCTATCCCCTACCTTCTCACTTTTCCGTGCTTCCACTCGCTGCCGCTGTCCACCTCCTCCCCCCACGCCCGCCCCCCCAACATACCCACCACCCCCGGTATGTGTGGAAGAGATGCACCTCTCCTACTGCAAGCCGCTGGGGTAAAGTCAGCTTACTCAAACTCATGTCCATCGAGTCAGTGATGCCATCCAACCATCTCATCCTTTGTCGTCCCCTTCTCCCGCCTGCAATCTTTCCCAGCATGAAGGTCTTTTCCAGTGAGTCAGTTCTTCGCAGCAGGTGGCCAGCAAAAGTATTGGAGTTTCAGCTTCAGCGTCAGTCCTTCCAATGAATACTCAGGACCGATGTAGAAGCTGTAGAAACCACTGTAGAAGGCTTTCAAAAAAAAAATAAATAAAAGGCTTTCAGACACCAGCCTAAGACGACCATAGGCGGGGCGGAGCGGAAGAGCCTTGACCATCAGGGGGCGGGTCAATAGCTCGTTCCGCCTTCCGGATGCAGACGAGCCGTCCATATTTCCATCCTATTTTGCCTCCGCCCCGCTAGGGGTCGCTGTGGTGCGCTGGAGTAGGCTCAGCGCGTCCCAGGCTAGGCGGAAGCGGCTTTCTGGCCTGCGCTTTATAGGTCTCTCTTGTGTTTCCTGTTTCCTCTTTTACCAAGGACCCGCCAACATGGTAGGTGTTTTGGCTTCAAGTTCGTGCCCACCAGAATCGTCCTCCATCCGCCGTTTCCCTCAGTTCCCAGCCCGTGAGGAGGCGCGCACTGCCCTGTGAGGCCGAAGCCTCCGTAGGTGGCTGGTTTCCGCGTTGACCCCGCGCTCCAGCACTGCCCGGCCGGGCCTTTACTCTATCGGGCTCAGCCCCAGCTCACGAACCCAACTCGGGTCAGGGTGTGACGCCGCGTTGTTTCCTGGAGCGGGGTGGTCCTGCCTCGCGAGTGACCCTATTTTCTCCACCCGCAGGGCCGCGTTCGCACCAAAACCGTAAAGAAGGCGGCCCGGGTCATCATTGAGAAGTACTACACGCGCCTGGGCAATGACTTCCACACCAACAAGCGGGTATGCGAGGAAATCGCCATTATTCCCAGCAAGAAGCTCCGCAATAAGATCGCAGGGTGAGTCGAGTCTGCGTTCGGCTTCCAGGGCCTCCGTGGCCCCGCGGGTGGGTCCTGGGAGCTGTACATCTCTGGGGTTTCTTGGTGAAGTTGTCTTGTGTTCACGTTGCTGATACTTGGCTGTTTGGCAGTGGCGCTTGGACGAAGTTAGCCCCAGTCGATCTGTGGAAGAGAATATTTAAAGATCTACTTGATTTACTGTTGTATTGCGTACATTGGAATTGGAAGGAAAGCAGATGAGGGTTGGGAGGGATCGCGAAAGTTTGTTGGAGTATTTGGTGATTTTACAAACGAACATGAATACAGAGGACAGGCATGCCTGGTTAAGCGGAGCTGCGTGTAGAGGTTCTGTGTATGTAGAAGATTTTTAGAGTCAGGACTCCCAAGATGATGATGATGACTCTTCTCACTACGGGAAAAGAACTGAAATTCCTACGTGCACATCCAGACGTGCTGTGTACCGTGGGGACCAATGTGTGTTCTTGGGGCGCTTTGTAGCTACGTCACACATCTGATGAAGCGGATTCAGAGAGGCCCGGTGAGAGGTATCTCCATTAAGCTGCAGGAGGAGGAGAGAGAGAGGAGAGACAATTACGTGCCTGAGGTAAACTTTCTGGGTGTTACTCTGGATCTCCGGTTCATCCTGAAAGATAGAAGCAGGTTCCTGAGAACCGTTTCGGGTACTTGGTTTCCAGGGGGACCTCAGCTGCGTCTCCATAGACTCCTCCCCACCCCCAAGCAGCTGTGCTCTGCTTGGTGGCCCAGTCGCGTCCGACTCTTTGCGACCCCTTGGGCTGTAGCCCGCCACGTCCGTGGGATTCTCCAGGCAAGAATAGTGGAGTGGGTTGCCAGACACTTCTACAGGGGATCTTCCCAACCCAGGAGTGGAACCCAGGTCTCCCACATAGCCGGCGGATTCTTTACCATCTGAGCCACCAGGGAAGCCCATAAGCAGCTGTAGGTGCCCATAATCTGTTAGTACCTGCCTATGTGTTGTGTACTGCTAGGACCATGTAAGTTCTGTACATGAGAACCTTGCATGATTGGTGACTTACCATGTCTTCTGGCTTGATTTTTTTTTTTTTTGCTTTGGTATAATATTCCTGGACTGTTGATATAAACCCAGTCTTAAGGTTTTTTTAAATACTGAATTTGTGGGATCCTATGGTATCCCCTCTATGCTTCCCCCCTCCCCCAATTTTTCTTCCTCATATAAGGATCTTGGAGAAAAGGCAGGGAAGGTGAGAGATTCTCTAACTCATTACTATTTGGGGCCTGCCTTGTTTCTCCTAGGTCTCAGCCCTGGATCAGGAAATCATTGAAGTAGATCCTGACACTAAGGAAATGCTGAAGCTCTTGGTAGGTGTTTGCTGAATTCCTGAAGTAGGGTTTCCCTGGTCACCAACCATCAGTAGCTCTCCACCATCTGTAATACCCCTGGGTAACACTTGTTGAATCTTTAAAATATATCAGGTAATTTCCACATTTTCTATATGTTGTTTTCCTCACTGTATCCCACGAGGCACATCCTGTTGTTTACACTTTATAGATGTTGGAGTGGTAATTTCAGGTTAGTGGGTGGCAGAGGTGGGAATCCATCCACACTTCTAACCACTAAGCTAGACTATCTTCAGAGGGGGTTTAGCTGGTTGCTAAAGGTTGAGTTTGCTGTCCACATGACGATAATTCCCAGATCTAGAGATTGTTGCATTCTTCTTGCTCTCCTGTGTCCACATGCTAACCACTCACATGAGCTCTGGTTCCATTTCTGGTGCTGACAGGGCACTAATTGAGGGGTTCAGCTGTCTTCAGCACACTGATAAGTGTCTCTTCTGTGATTTATCTTAGTATTTCTGCATTTTGGTGAGAGCATGAGCTTCAGAGTCCAGGAGGCAGTTGATTTCGAGCAACTTTATTTTTCCCTTTTTTATGATGATGAAACGTTTAAATAATAGCATGAATTCCTATATAGCTACCACCCAGCTTCAGAAAAACATCACCAGTACAGCTAAAGCCTGTTACAGATTATTTTCTCCTGAAATAACCACTATCCTGGAATGTAGCTTTTTATTTTCAACCTTAAAATTGGTCTTTGAGCATGAAATGAGGAATTAATTTCTGGTTATGTGGTGTGCCCTTGGGTTCACTGCACTTAGATTGAGCCAGCTCAGAGGCAGGTGCTGCCCTTGTCCCACCACTCCTCTTCCTGGGCCTTCACAAATGCTGGCTGCATGAGTGATGCTTCCTATCTGAGACTGGTCCTGAAAGTGAAGGGGCACTGTGTTAGCCTTAGAGCAGTATTCTCAAAAGGACAGATTTTGCACCCAGGGGACATTTGGTGATACCTGGTCACAGCTGGGGGTACAAGCAGACTTGTGGGTAAAGGCTGAAGATGCTGTTAAAAGTCTTAGAATGCACAGGACAGCTCCCTTGTGACTGTTAGGGTGGAGGATCCTTCAGATGGAGTCCACCCCCTTGTGAGTTTACTGGTCTGGGGTGGGGAGAAGGCTCTCACTTTTCTGCAGGGTCCCAGCAGTCTGACCTGAGCTGGAGGGGGCTGGTGAAGCATAGCCTAATGATGGTGCTGGGGCTCTGGACACGGATCTTGCCAGAACAGCCACACTAAGCCCATTTTTATCATTACAGGACTTTGGCAGTCTGTCCAACCTGCAGGTCACTCAGCCTACAGTTGGGATGAACTTCAAAACACCACGTGGAGCTGTTTGAGTCTTTCTGCTGTGCTGTAATATTTTCAATAAACCTCGGACAACAACCTCGCCTGTGTCATCTGTGGGGTTGGGTCCTGGTGGAACTAAGGGCAGGAATTCTTTCTCATGGGAGAAGTGTCCTGCAGAGCACCTGTGGGCAGTGTCCATACAGACTGAATGTATGAGAAGGCCTGGTCCTGGCAGGTCCTTCGCACTCACTCTGGCTTCGGGCAAAAGTCAGGAAATACTTTTCCCTCTTTACCCCATGTTTCCTACGTGTTTGAGCTCAGCCTCTCCTGGGTACATGGAGTTTGGGTTAGTGAACCTTCTTGTCTTGAAAGGGTCATGTTCCTCATATGTATGAGGGTTGGGTTTTCTAGGGATGGGAGATAGAATGGAGACTTGAGTGTGAATGGCTGTGTGTGTGGAAGGATCAGTGAGACCATGGGATGTGGCAGGTTAAGGGAGGCAGAGCTTGCTAGGTGAATCCTGAGAGATGGTTCTGAACTTAGGGATCCTGCTGAGGCAGTGGGTCCAACTGCATGGTGGAGAGTGCTAGGTTGGGCTGGTCCTTGTTCACAAGTAGCTGGAGGAGCAGTTGGAGCACTTTGATCCTAGGAAACATGTTGAAAATGTGTACTGTAAATACACAAAGTTATAACACCTGATACAATTTCTAACTTGAAATGTTGCAAGAAGATAGCATAAAACTTATACTCTTTCCAGGCCTCTCAGTTCACATTTTCTCCCAATTGCTTCATATATTGTATTTATATACACATTTTTTTCTGATCCATTGGGATTAAGTTACCCATGTGCCATTTTGTTTGAAATATCTTGTCACTTTCCTAAGAACAAGGACATTCTTTTAACAACCATAAATGAGTGATGGTAATCAGGAAATCCACATGGATATGATACTGCTACCTAACCCATCAGTTCAGTTAGTGTCTGACGCTATGGACTGCAGCACGCCAGGCTTCTCCATCACCAACTCCCAGATCCTGTTTAAACTCATGTCCATCGAGTCGGTGATGCCATCCAACCATCTCATCCTCTGTCATCCCTTTCTGCCTTCAGTCTTGCCCAGCATCAGGGTGTTTTCCGGTGAATCATTTTTTCGCATCAGGTGGCTGATGTATTGGAGCTTTAGCATCAGTCCTTCCAATGAATATTCAGGACTGGTTTCCTTTAGGATGGATTGGTTTGATCTTGCAGTCCAAGGGACTCTCAAGGGTCTTGAACACCACAGTTCAAAAGCAATTCTTTGGTGCCCAGTTTTCTTTATAGTCCAACTTTTGCATCCATACATGACTACTGGAAAAACCATAGCTTTGACTAGATAGACCTTTGTCAGCAAAGTAATGTCTGCTTTTTTTTTTTTTAAATATGGAACGCTTCACGAATTTGCGTGTCATCCTTGCACAGGGGCCATGCTAATCTTTTCTGTAATTGTTCCAATTTTAGTATATGTGCTGCCGAAGCGAGCACTAATGTCTGCTTTTTAATACGCTGTCTAGGTTGGTCATAGCTTTTCTTCCAAGGAGCAAGCACCTTCATGGCTGCAGTCACCATCTGCAGTGATTTTGGAGCCCAAGAAAATAAAGTATGTCACTGTTTCCATTGTTTCCTCATCTATTTGCCATAAAGTGATGGGCCTGGATGCCATAATCTTAGTTTTTTGAATGTTGAGTTTTAAGCCAGCTTTTTCACTCTCCTCTTTTGCTTTCATCAGGAAGTTCCTCAGTTCCTCTCCACTTTCTGCCATAAGGATGGTGGTATCTGCATATCTGAGGTTATTGACATTTCTCCCAGCAATCTTGATTCCAGTTTGTGCTTCATCCAGCTGGGCGTTTTGCATGATTACATACAAGTTAAATAAGCAGGGTGACAATATACAGCCTTTCCCAATTTTGAAACAGTCTATTGTTCCATGTCCAGATGAGTGGAATTGTGTGGTAGTTTGAGCATTCTTTGGCATTGCCTTTCTTTGGGATTGGAATGAAAACTGACCTTTTCCAGTCCTGTGGCCACTGCTGCGTTTTCCAAATTTGCTGGGATATTGAGTGCAGCACTATAACTGCACTCATCTCACACACTAGCAAAGTAAGGCTCAAAATTCTCCAAGTGAGGCTTCAATAGTACGTGAACCGAGAACTTCCAGATGTTCAAGATGGATTTAGAAAAGGCAGAGGAACCAGAGATCAAATTGCATATTGAGTGCAGCATCATCTTTTAGGACTTGAAATAACTCAGCTGGAATTCTATCACCTCCAGTAGCTTTGTTCGTAGTGATGCTTCCTAAGACCCACTTGACTTCAGACTCCAGGATGTCTGGCTCTAGGTGAGTGATCACACCATTGTGTTGTGGTTAATGTGTCATGAAGATGTTTTTTGTGTAGTTCTTCCATGTATTCTTGCCACCTCTTCTTTATATCTTCTGCTTCTGTTAGGTCCATACTGTTTCTGTCCTTTATTTTGCCCATCTTTGCATGAAATGTTCCCTTGGTACCTCTAATTTTCTTGAAGAGATCGCAAGTCTTTCCCATTCTATTGTTTTCCTCTATTTCTTTACATTGATCACCAAGGAAGGCTTTCTTATCTCACCTTGCCATTCTTTGGAACTCTGCATTCAGATGGGCATATCTTTCCTTTTCTCCTTTGCCTTTAGCGTTTCTTCTCTAATCCATAATCCAATGTAAGATTTTGCCAATTTTCCCAGTAATTTCTTCCAGTTTTCCTGGTTGAGGATCCAACCCAGAATCACTATATCTACTTGTTATGTCCTTTTCGTTCCATGTCTTTCATGATGTTTTTGAAAAGTGTTGGCTGACTCCTTGTAGAATGTCCTTCAATTTCAGTTTGATGTTGTCTTGCACTTAGATTTTTTTTTTTTAATTTTAGAAATACAGGTGGTTTGAGTTAAGATTTTTTGACTAGTATAGTGTGGAAGTGACAGGCATTCAGTAGAAACTACTTCAGAGAACTGAGTTTTTATCTTTTTACAGGTTAGGATAGTGGTTTAACTCCTGACTGGGCAGGGGCAGTGAGCCGCAGCTCCTGGTCAGCTTATGTGATCTCAAAGCAACAAATAGACTTAACTATTCTGTAGTTACACATTCTGTTTCAGTACAGTGTTCAGTACATGAGACGTTCAGTCACAAAGACGAGTCTGACTTCGACCTCATGGACTGCAGCACACCAGGCTCCTCTGTTCCCCACTATCTCCCAGAGTTTGCTCAAATTCATGTCTACTGAGTCACTTATTCTACCTGACCATCTCATCCTCTGACGCCCCCTCTCCTTTTGCCTTCAGTCTTTCCTAACATCGGGGTCTTTTCCGATGAGTAGGCTTTTCTGTATTGTGTGGTCAAAGCATTGGAGCTTCAGCAACAGTCCTAGTGACTATTCATGGTTGATTTCCTTCAGGAGTGATTGGCTTGATCTTGCACATATGAGAGAGACCCAGTGCTTTATTATAAAGTGGACTTTGTCTAGTTGATTTGGCTCAACTAGGTTAATGCGTTACAATGTTAAAAACAGCCTCAGGTAAGCTATGATATTCAGCCATGTCTGACTCTGCAACCCCACAGCTTGCGAGGCTCCTCTATGGGATTTTCCAGGCAAGAATAATGGAGTGGGTTGCCATTCCCTTCTCCAGGGGATCTTCCCTACCCAGAGACTGAACTGGCCTCTCCTGCTTCTCCCGCATGGGCAGGAAGATTTATGATGTTCAGTAGGTTGTGAATAAAATGTATTTTTGACTTAGGGTATTTTCAATTTACTATGGGTTTATTGCAACATAACCCCATCCTAAGTCAAGGCAGATCTGTACCACAGAAGTGATACTGTGTACTCGATGCATCATACTGAGAGACACAGAATATCTGTCACAGTTTCAGTGATGTTCACTTCAAGTGCTTGGATTAAGGTGTATCTCTCAAGTTTCTCCGCTGTTAAGTTGTAAGAAGGTATTTTGTGGCTAAATACCCTGTTGTTCAACCCTTCACTCACTGGTTTTAGCATCTATTGTTATTTTACCTCCATGATTACCTTATATTTATTAGTATTGTACAGTAGGGAAGGAGCTTTCTCTTCTTCACCAAGAACATTTCTTTCCATTTCTTGGTGTGGAGTCGGGCATTCTCAGCAAGTAACCTTGCCTTCTACATATGGCTCTGTGTAAAGAAGCCTTCCCTCTTTCGGTTTTCCGTGTCGATGATGAGGAAAGGACTGGGCTTTCTGTATGGGAGAGAAACTAGAAAATTAAAACACAAGGCTGTGTGCTGTGGTGTTTGCCGTGCCTCGCCACTAGGAGGAAGTGCCATCGCAGCTCCACGCCTGCCGGCGGGTCCACCTCTAAGGCTCCAGGTAAGTGAGATGAGGGATGGGAAGGGCTGGGGAGGAGCAGGGAGCCGACCGGGGCGGCACAGAGAAGCGGTTTCGTTCTCCATCAGCGTTGAGGAGCTTCTCCTAGGCCTTGGTTCTTGCATCTGTAAAATCAGCCCTGGGCTCCTTAGAACCTCTTGTGGAACTTGTTAAAAGTAGGTGGAGAGGCGCTGCCCCCAGCCTGAGATTGCGCGGCTTCAGGCGTGGAGGGGCGGGGCGCGCGGCTCAGGTGTGTCCACTCGGTGCTAAGTGTTCTCGCGGGCGGTTCCAGCCCAGGTGGGCTGGACGCCACCGGACTAGCGTCTCTCCTGTGTTGTTTGCGTCTGATAATGTCTATTGGCATATGTCATGAAATATGATAGTCTTCTGCCTTTTGTGTCACCGACTCTGCTGCTTGGAGATTTCAAAGAGTCCCAGGAACGTTTTGAAGGTAATTTTCTTCTTTTTTTTCCTATATTGTCCTTGTGTGCTGTGCTAAGTCGGTCAGTCGTGTCCGGCTCTTTGCGACCCCGTGGCTCCTCTGTCCATGAGGATTCTCCAGGCAAGAATACTGGAGTGGGTTGCCATGCCCTTCTCCAGGGGATCTTACCCACTCAGGGATCGAGCCCACGTCTCCTGCGGCCCCTGAATTGCAGGCTGATTCTTTACCGCGGAGCCTCCAGGGAGCCCATATTGTCCTTAGTTTTGTTAACGTACAGTTTTCAACAAAGTGAAATGACTGTCACACAGATATAAAATGAACTTGGTAAGTATTTTTTAAAAACCTAATTTTTAAAAAATCGATGTTACAGTCAGTTGAAAGAAGAAGTCAGGGACAAATTTGGAGAAAGGGAATGCTGAATTTATAAATGGACACAAGACCGACTTCTTCCACTGGAGGGAAGTCCGCTAAACCTCTAGCCAACAGAATTTATTTACATTTGTCTATAGGTAAGAATTAGTTGCATTGTCAGACGTCTACAACTTGGAGAGTTGTAATTACAATAGCTCTTAAGGCAGCGAAAGATGCAAAACCTCTGTTTAGAATCTGAATCAAACCCCAGGTTGGGGATGGGAGAGAGGGTGGGGAGGGAGGGGATGTATATATAATTATAGCCTGATTGGCGCATTGTTGTACACCAACATTTGTAAAAATCAAAAACCAAAAAAAATTTTTTTTGAGTAAAAGAAAACACTGGTAAGAGGAGCTCCTCTGGCGGAAGCATGGGAGCTCTGCCAACGTCCTTCCCCCACTTGGCTGACTCACTGCTGTTGAGACAGTCTCTGAGCTCCTAGGTCATTCTGCTCTGGTTTCCACCATGGGACAACTTGGCCTGAGCTCCATTTCTAACTGAGAATCTGGGTCTCCCCGCCAGTGGTCTTTATACTAAACTAAAGGTTCTCAGACCTTTTATGGGCTCCCAGGACGCTGTGAAATAGTCTCTGTGACTGACAAGGGGGAGACAGAGCAACAGTCAGGGTCCTTCACCCGGTCTTGGAACAGAGCAGCTCCACTTCTACCTTTGTGTATGATGAGGCTGATTTTAATATGCCCCTAAGGAGAAGCATCCCATTGCCAAAAGATTCTGAAAAGATAAAGGAAGAAAGACTCCCACTGGAGTGCTGGGGGGGTTGGGGGGAAGCAACCCAGGTCGTTGCGCTTAACAGTTGAAGCACAAGCTTCGCCTCTATCTGAGGGCAAAACTCGTAGATGTATATCCTATCTCCGTGAATATATAAATTCATATTCTGTGTATTGCCTATGTCATTAAGATTTTCAGTTTTATTGGTATGTGAATCATTTTAAATGTCACATTTGCTTTCTAAATTAAACTTGTCAGATGTTTGATTATTTTATTGATAGTTTCAGGAGTTTTAACTTTCTTTTTACTTGAGGTTGCCGCTTTTCCTCATTAGATGCTGGAGAAAACAAACAGCCGGATTCAATTGTGAAGAATGTGAGTAAAGCTCGTTTTCTCTTTTTCGACTGCAGGGGTCAGCAAACTGTGCCCAGCTGCCCGTTTGTGAATAAGACATGAACTAAAAATGGTTTTCACATTTCTAAATGCTTTAAAACAGGGATCCCCAACCTCCAGAATCTAATGCCTGATGTCTTGAGGTGGAGCTGATGTAATAATGATAGAAATAGAGTACACAATAAATGTAATGCACTGGAATCATCCTGAAACCATATCCCGCCCCCCCACCCCCACCCTGGTGCGTGGAAAAATTCCACAAAACCGGTCCCTGGCACCAGAAAGGTTGGGGACCACTGCGTTAAAACCCAGCAGCAGCAAGAGGAGAATCCTGTGGGCTATGGAAATTATGTGAAATTGAAGTCAGTGTCTACATACAGAATTTCATTAGGACGCAGCCACATTCTTTTGTTTACAAACTGTAGATGGCTGTGTTCCTGATTTAATGGCTGGATTACATAGTTGCCATAGAGACAGTAACGAGGCACTGTGATCACATTACACTACAGATTGCAGTTACACATTTATTACACCATAGTGTTTTGAGGGCCATACTGATCACCATATCATCACATTTTATTTTTTACAAATTGTTAGTGCATACTTTCATTAAAAAAGAGAAATCTGGACTCTCAGTGTTAAGGTATGAGTGGCTCATTCGGTAGGTGGGCAGCAGAAGTTGTTATCAGTGCTGAGTTTGTTTTCTCTGCATGTGTTTCTTCCAGATAAATTAGCTTGTTTAAAACCGTTAGTCTTTGGGTGAGAGTGGTTGTTTAAAGTGCTGAAAACATTGGGAGCAATATGAATAGTCAATTTAAAACAAAGTAGATAATTCTGAATGGTTTTCCTTGACTCTTGATAAGTCAAAGAATGTTACCAATACTGCTCGGTTATGCGAGAGTCGGTGCCAACTTTGAAGAGTCTGAAGAATTAAGTCTGTAGAGTAATCTGCATGGAACAGCTACTGGTGAGAATATTTTTAAAGATGATAAATCACTGATTCAACATGACCTGAAGTGAGAATTGGCTGAGCTAATGTTATAGCTGATGTTGGTAGAAATATGTGCAACAGAAAGGACCTTATTTGTACAGAATTAAAAGCTTGCAGAAATCTAAAGTGTTTAAAACCCGTGCTGTTCATTGCATTACTCATTAATATGTATTCTACAGAAAATAAGTCTATCAGTTACTGAACTAGTAACTGTTCACAATGAATTTTACTCTCATAGACTTAACCATCATCACTTCCATGAATTTTGGTAAAGTGTTATTTAATTGTGGTAAAGTTTTTTAAAACATAAAATATTTATTATTTTAACCGTTCAGAGGGTAAAGTGTCTGCCTGCAATGCGGGAGACTCAGGTTCGATCCCTGAGTCGGGAAGATCCCCTGGAGAAGGAAATGGCAACCCACTCCAGTACTCTTGCCTGGAGAATCCCATGGACAGAGAAGCCTGGTAGGCTACAGTCCATGGGGTCGCAAAGAGTCACGACTGAGCGACTTGACTTTAACCAGTCATAAGTGTACAGTTTGGAGGCATTAAATATGTTTACAGTGTTATGCTAACCATAATTGCTATATCTAAAGTATTTCATCATTCCCAACAAAAATTCTGTACTCATTAAACGATAACTCCTTATTCTCCCATATCATATTTTGTTTATCCATTCATTTTATGGTGAGCATTTTGGTTGCTTCTGCTTTTTGGTCCTTGTGAATAATGCTGCTATGAACACAGGTGTACAAATGCCAGTTCAAACCCCTGCTTTCAGTTGTTTTGAGTAGCTACCAAAAAGTGGAGTTGCTAGATCATATGGTAAATCTACAATTAATTTTTTTGAGGAAATGTACTATTTTCCACAGCAACTGCACTGTTTTACATTCCTACTAGTAGTGCACAAGATTTCTAATTTCACCACATCATTGCCCAAGCTTCTTACTTTCTGAGTTTATTTTATTTTTTTTTTAAGTATTTATTTTTGGCTGTACTGGATCTTTGTTGCTGTGTGGGCTTTTCTCTAGTTGCAGTAAGTGGGGCTGCTCTTCCTTGTGGTGTGTGGCCTTCTCATTGTTTTGGCTTCTTTTGTTGTGGAACACGTAGCTCTAGGTGTGCAGGCTTTAGTAGTGGCGGTGCGTGGGCTCGGGGGTGGTGCGCGTGGGCTCGGGGGTGGTGCTCGTGGGCTCGGGAGTGGTGCTCGTGGGCTCGTGAGTGGTGCTTGTGGGCTCGGGGGTGGTGCGCGTGGGCTCGGGAGTGGTGGCGCGTGGGCTCGGGAGTGGTGCGCGTGGGCTCAGCGGTGGTGCGCGTGGGCTCAGGGGTGGTGGCGCGTGGGCTCAGGGGTGGTGCTCATGGGCTCAGGAGTGGTGGCACGTGGGCTCGGGTGGTGGCGCCGTGGGCTCAGGGGTGGTGCGCGTGGACTCAGGGATGGTGCACATGGGCTCAGGGGTGGTGGCGCGTGGGCTCAGGGGTGGTGGCCGTGGGCTCAGGAGTGGTGCGCATGGACTCAGGGATGGTGCGCGTGGGCTCAGGGATGGTGCACGTGGGCTCAGGAGTGGTGCTTATGGGCTCAGGAGTGGTGGTGCATGGGCTCAGGAGTAGTGGCGCATGGGCTCAGGAGTGGTGCACGTGGGCTCAGGGGTGGTGCGTGTGGGCTCAGGAGTGCTGCGCATGGGCTCAGTAGTTGCAGCACCCCATCTGTAGAGCACAGGCTCAGTGGTTATGGCACATGGGCTTAGTCACTCTGTAGCATGTAGGATCTTCCCAGATCAGGGATGGAACCTGTGTCTTAGGCATTGTCAGGCAGATTCTTTACCACTGGGCCACCAAGGATGCCCCTAGTAGATTTATATATATATATATTTGTATATATTTTACAATATATATATATTTTGTATATATACAATATAAAATAGTTATATTTTACAATATATATATTGTGTGTATATATATATACACACACACAAATATATATATATATATGTATACACACATAATGGCCATACTCATGAGTGTGAAGTGGTATCTCATTGTAGTTTTGATTTGCATTTCCTTAATGATTAAAGATGTTGAGCATCTTTTAGTGTGTTGATTGGCTATTTGTATATCTTCTTTGGAGAAATATCTGTTCCAGTTCTTTGTCCATTTTTAAACTGAGTTTTATTGTTATTGAGTTGCAGGAGCTCTTTGTATATTCTGGATGTTAATTCTTTATTGGGTATGATTCGCATGTATTTCCTCGCGGGCTGAGGTTGCCTTCTCTGGTGATAGTGTCCTTTGATGCACAAAAGTTTTAAATTTTGATGTAGTTCAATTAGTTATTTTTTTATTGCCTATGTTTTTGGTGTCATATCTAAGAATCCTTTGCCAAATCCTCATGAAGCATTATCCCTGTGTTTTCTTTCAAGAATTTTATGGTTTTAGCTCTTATACTTAATTCTTTGATGCATTTTGTGTTAATTTTGGGGGGTGATCATATTTTGTTTAACCTCTAAACTTTATTTGTTATTGGGGTATAGCCAATTAGCAATGTTGTGGTAGTTTCAGGTGAACGGCAAAGGGACTCAGTCATACATATACACGTATCCATTTGTGTTAATTTTTGTATATGTAGTGAGGTAGGGTGTCAACTTCATTTTCCTTCATATGGAAGTCCAGTTGTTCCCAGCATCATCCGTTAAAGCGGCGGTTCCTCTCCCATTGATTGGACTTGAGACCCTTATCAAAAATCAGTTAGCCATGAATGTACGGGTTTGTTTCTGAACTCTCAATTCTGTTCCACTGATCTGTAAGTCTGTTCCTCCGTCAGTCCACAGTGTTTTGATTACTGTAGCTTTGAGTGAGCTGTGAAGTTTAAGTCCTCCCACTTTGTTCTTTTTCAAGATTTTTTGTTTGTTTGTTTACCTGGGCTGTGTAAGTTTGCTAGAGCTGCCATAACAAAATACCACAAACTGGGTGGCTTAAACAGATTTATTTTCTTGCCATTCTGGAGGCTGGAAGCCCCAGATCAAGATGTGAGCAGCTTTGATTTCTCCCAATTTTGATTTCTCTCTTCTTGCCTTGTAGCTGGCTGCCTTTTTGCTGTGGCCTCACGTGATCTTCTCTTTGCATGCACAGCCCTGGTCTTACTGTGGGTCCAAATTTCCTCATCTTATAAGGACACCAGGAGGAGTGGATGAGGGCGCACCCTAAGGGCCTCATTGTGACATGGTTACCTCTTTTTTTTTTTTTTCATGGTTACCTCTTTAAAGGCCCTGTCTACAGATGTAGTCACATTCTGAGGTATTGAGGGTTAAGACCCTTGCATGTGAATTTTGGGGAATACACTTCAGCCTCTTACATGGACTCCATAATCTGAGGATCAGCTTTTCTGTTTTTGCAAAAGAAGCCCACTGGAATTTTAATAGGAGTTGCTCTGAATTGTGTAGGTGGCTTTGGGTAGTATTGACATCTTGACAATATTAAGTGTTCTAATCCGTGAGCATGTGATGTCTTTCCACTTATTTAGATCTTCTTTAATTTCTTAGAGGAATACGTTGTAATTTTCAGGGAACAGTTTCTTGTACTCCTTGCTTAAATTTATTCCTAGGCATTTTATTCTTTCAGATTGTGCTATTGTGATAAGCGCATGTGTGCTAAGTCACTTCAGTCATGTCCAGCTCTTTGTGACCCTGTGGACCATAGCCTGCCAGACTCCTCTATCCATGGGATTCTCTAGGCAAGAATACTGGAGTGGGTTGCCATTTCTTCGTTCAGGGGATCTTCCCCACCCAGGGATGGAACCTGTCTCCTGCATTGGCAGGCAGGTTCTTTGCCACTAGCACCACCTGGGAAGCCCATTGTGATGTAATAAGAAATACATATTTGGTCTTTCTCCCCAGTTCCTGGCACAAAATCTTCTAAAACCCTTGGAATTTCCTCAGTGTTAAAGATGGAAGGCCCATGATTTATTATTCATTAAGTGAAGAATAGTAAAAATATTAATTCCTCAGTTGTATCTGACTCTTTGCACCCCATAGACTGTATAGCCCACCAGGCTCCTCTACCCATGAAATTCTCCAGGCAAGAATACTGGAGTGGGTAGTCATTCTCTTCTCCAGGGGATCTTCCTGACCCAGGGATCAAACCCAGGTCTCCTACATTGCATTGCATTTGGGTAGATGCTTTGCTGTCTTAGCCACCAGGGACCCTTTTTTTTTTTTGCCAGGGACCCTTTTTTGTTATTCATAATAAGCCCTTTCAACCATACCTAAGTTTATGCTAATGAAGTGACTCTTGGTAGGGTATCGATAGCTTCCAGATGAGGGCTGGTTGCTAGAGGAACCAACCAGGTGATTCGAGGACTGGAACTTTAAGCCCCATCCCTGATTTCTGTGGAGGGGAGTTGTTTAGTCACTCAGTCATGTCCAACTGTTTGTGACCCCATGAATTGCAGCACTCCAGGTTTCCCTGTACTTCACTGTCTCCTGGAGTTTGCTCAAACTCATGTCCATTGAGTCAGTGATGCCATCCAACTGTCTCATCCTCTGCCACCCCCTTCTTTTGCCCTCAATCTTTCCCAGAAAAACAGTGCAAGTAGCAATCTTTTATCATAGCAAGGGGGAAAGTTTTATAATTTGGGAATCCACTTTAACAATGAACAGTATAAGACTTTCCAGACTATCATAAACCCTTTCTAAACAATATTTTGATGGTGATATAATAGTTCATCAATAAACATAGCGTCATTTATGTAACACAGTCATTGATATCTTCGCTGTTTTCAGTTTTTGGCCAATGATGCTGCAACATGCATTTGTATCTATAAAGTTCTGGGAGAGGCTGTTTCCTTAAAGAGATCTAGAATTGGAATTGTTGCATCAGAGGATGAAAGGTTATAACTGCTCTTTTAAAAGGTGGCATCTCAGAGAATCCATTGAGGCAGAGAAACCATCATCCAGATGTGCTGAGCTGCTTGCTTCCCCACACCCTCACCTCTCTCATTTTCCACTGCCCAAGTTTCTTTTGTAATTAGTTCAGTAAAAAAGGAGTTTAAATGGCATTTCCTCTACAACTCACGAGGGAGATTATTTCTCATATCTATTGAGTCGGTGATGCCATCCAACCATTTTATCCTCTGTTGTCATCTTCTCCTACCTTGAATCTTTCCCAACATCAGGGTCTTTTCCAAGGAGTCAACTCTTTGCATCAGGTGGCCAAAGTATTGGAGCTTCAGTTTCAACAGCAATCCTTCCAATGAATATTCAGGGTTGATTTCCTTTAGGATTGACAGATTTGATCTCCTTGCAGTCCAAAGGACTCTCAAGAGTCTTCTCCAGAACTGCAGTTCAAAAGAATAAATTCTTGTCAGTTCTTCAGTGCTCAGCCTTCTTTATGGTCCTGCTCTCACATCCATACATGCAGAGGGCTAAGAGGCTAGAAATTGAGTTAATCACCAGTAGCCAATGATTTAATCCATCACATCTATATAATTGAGCCTCCATAAAAACTCTTAAGTGATAAGGGTTAGTGAATGAGTACTGGGAGGGTACATTCCATATTCCTTGGAGACCGAAGAGCCTGTGCTTGGGCTTCTTCCAGAACCCACCAGGTGTAACTCCTCACTGGGCTGTTCACCTGTGTCCTCTATAATAAACCCATAATAATAATGTTTTCCCCTGAGTTCTGTAAGCTGTTATAGCAAATTACTGAACCTCAGATGGGGTCAAGGGAGCCCCCAATTTGTAACCAAGTCAGACAGAAGTGTGGATAACCTGGGGGCTCATGGCTGAAGTAGGTGGATTGACATTTTAAACCAGGGGGGGATTCTGTGCTAACTCTGGGTAGTGAGTGTCAGAACTGAATGAAATTGTAGGACACCAGTTGTTGTCTACAGAGAATCTGAGAATTGCTTGGTGTGGAAAACCTACACACAGCTATTACTATAAATAGAATTGATTTCTCAGTTTTCTTTTCTAACCATTACTGGTATATAGAAACAACTGATTTTTTGCAATTTTGAGAATTTGTTGATTAGCTTTAATAACTTTATGATACATTCCTTGGGATTTTCTGTGTATAGGGTCATGTCACCTGCAAATACAGATAGCTTTACTTCTTCATTTCCAATATGGATGCCTTTTATTTCTTGTCTAATTGCTGTGCTAGAATTTCTAGGACAGTGTTAAATAGCAGTCGTAAAAGCAGGCATTCTTGTCTCATTCATGAAGTTACAAGTAAAGTTTGCAGTCTTTTCTCTGTGGAGCATAAATTTAGCTGTGGTTTTTCTGTAAATGCCCTTTATCATGTTGAGGAATCGTCCCTCTCTTCATAGTTTCTGAGCACTTTTATCATGAAAGAGTGTTGGCTTTTGTAAATGCCTTTTCTGTATTAACTGACAGTATTTTTTCCCTTCCTTCTACTACTGTGATATATTACATTCACTTTTTTCTTATGTTGAATCCTTGCATTTCTATTATAAATTACACTTTGTCATGGTGTATAGTCCTTTTAACACACTCAGTTTGATTTGCTAATATTTTGTTGAGGATCTTTGCATTGCTTTTCATAAGCGGTAGTGATTTCTAATTTTCTTTTTTGTGATTATCTTAATATGGTTTTGGTACCAGGGAAGTGCTGATCTCATAGAATGTGATGGAAAGTGTTCTCTCCTACTTTATTTCTTTGACGAGTTTGAGAACTGGTATCAGTTTTTCTTTTAACTTTTGGTAGAATTCACCAGTGAATCCACGTGGTCCTAGACTTTTCTTTGTTCAGAAGTTACTGATTACCGAATCAATGTTTTTACTTGTTATAGGTCTAGTGAGATTTTCTACTTCTTCAGTCAATTTAGGTAGTTTGTGTATTTTGAGGAATTTGTCAGTTTCATCCAGATTATCCTATTTTAGAGCCCAAAGAAGGATTCCAGTTCTGTCTTTTGTTAAACCTTGGCTGTTAGGAGCTAGGGCATGAAAAAGTATCCATGTATGGAGAGATAAATATAAACATATAATAATAAATTTGTGTTTATAAAAGTGCAGTTTGATTTAGGACTTAACAGATTCAGTGAGCAAAGCAAGTTACAGGTTAAGACTGTTTTCCTTCTTAAAAGAAAATGAATATTTTTAATTAAAAAAATTGTTTTTAATTATTTGAACAGGCAGCATGTACGTGGTTCACATTTCAAAAGTTACAAATGAGTTTACAGTGAGCAGTTTCCATCCAGCTCATGTCCTTCAGCCTGCTGGCTCCCCCTTGGCTCATGGAGCCCTGTTGTCAGCTTCTAATATGTCCTAGATATGTTACACATACATGTGGGAGGTTTTAAAGTGTTGTTTAGTCGCCAGGTCATGTCTGACTTTTTGTGACCCCATGGACTGCAACACACCAGGCTTCTCGGTCCCTCACCACCTCTTGGAGTTTGCCCAAGTTCATGTCCATTGAATCGGTGATGCCAGCCAACCTTCTCATTCTCTGTCTCCATCTTCTCCTTCTGTCTTCAGCCTTTCCCAGCATCAGGGTCTTTTCCAGTGAGTCAGCTTTTTGCATCAGGTGGCCAAAGTATTGGAGCTTCAGTACCAGTCCTTGCAATGAGTATTCAGGTTTGATTTCCTTTAAGACTGACTGGTTTTATTTCCTTTCTTTCCAAGGGACTCTCAAGAATCTTCTCCAGAACCACAGTTCAAAACCATAAATTCTTTAGTCAGTTCTTCATTGCTCAGCCATCTTTATGGTTCAGCTCTCACATCCATACATGACTACTGGAAAGACCACAGCCTTGACTATATTAAAGTGATGTCTTTGCTTTGTATACACTGTCTAGGTTTGTCATAGCTTTCCTGCCAAGAAGCAGTCATCTTCTGGTTTCATGGCTACAGTCACCATCCACAGTGATTTTAGAGCCCGAGAAGAGGAAACCTGATACTGCTTCCACCTTTCCCCCTTCTATTTGCTATGAAGTGATGGTACCAGATGCCATGATCTTAGTTTTTTGAATATTGAATTTTAAGCCAGCTTTTTCGCCCTCCTCTTTCACCCTCATTAAGATGCTCTTTAGTTCCTCTTTGCTTTCTGCCATTAGCGTGGTATCGTCTGCGTACCTGAGTTTGTTGATATTTCTCCCGGCAATCTTCATTCCAGCTTGCAAATTCATCCAGCCCGACATTTTACATGATGTGCTTTGCATATAAGTTAAATAAACATGGTGACAATAACCAGCCTTGTCCTACTCCTTTCTCCATTTTGAACCAGTCAGTTGTTCCACATAAGGTTCTAATTGTTGCTTTTTGACCTGAATACAGGTTTCTCAGGAGACAGGTAAGATGGTCTGGTATTCCCATCTGTTTAAGGGATTCCCACAGTTTGTTGTGATCCACACAGTCAGACTTTAGTGAAGTCAATGAAGCACAGAGGTAGATGTTTTTCTGGAACTCTCTTGCCTTCTCTTGGACCCAGCATATGTTGGCAATTTGATCTCTGGTTCCTTTGCCTTGCTAAACCCAGCTTAAACATCTGGAAGTTCTCTGTTCACGTAATACTGAAGCCTAGCTTGAAGGATTTTGAGGATAACCTTACTAGCATGGGAGAATTGTCTAGTAGTTTGTACATTCTTTAGTACTGCCCTTCTTGGAAATTGGGATGAAGTTTGACCTTTTCCAGTCCTGTGGCTGCTGCTGGGTTTTCCAAATTTGCTGGCATATTGAGTGTAGCACTTTAATAGCATCATCTTTTAGGATTTGAAATAGCTCTGCTGGAATTCCGTCCCCTCCACTAATTTTATTGGCGGCAGTGCTTCCTAAGGCCCACTTGCCTTCACACTCCAGGATGTCTGGCTCTGAGTGAGGCACTGCACCATCCAGGTCTATCCAGCCCATCCAGGGGCTATCCAGGTCATTAAGAGCTTTTTTGTACAGTTCTTCTGTGTATTCTTGCCATCTTTTTTTGATCTCTTCTGCTTCTATTAGGTCTTTATTGTGTGCTGTTCTTTATTGTGCCCATCTTTGGATGAAATGTGCCTTTGATATTTCCAATTTTCTTGAAGAGCTCTCTAGTCTTTCCTCTTCTGTTGTTTTCCTCTATTTCTCTGCACTGTTCATTGAAGAAGGCCTTCTTGTCTCTCCTTGCTATTCTCTGGAACTCTGCATTTAGCTGAGTGTACCTTTCCCTTTCATCATTGCTTTTCGCTTCTCTGCTTTCCTCAGCTGTTTGTAAAGCCTCCTCAGACCACCACTTTGCCATCTTGCATTTCTTTTTCTTTGGGATGGTTTTGTTGACTGTCTCCTGTACAATATTATGAACCTCTGTCCATAGTTCTTCAGGCACTCTATTTACTAGATCTGACCCCTTGACTCTAGTCATCAGCTCCACTGTATTCATAGGGGATTTGATTTAAGTCGGACCTGACTGGCCTAGTGGTTTTCCCCACTTTGTTTAGTTTAAGCCTGAATTTTGCTATAAGGAGCTGATGATCTCAGCCACAGTCAGCTCCCAGTTTTGTTTTTGCTAACTGTATAGAGCTTCTCCATCTTTGGCTACAAAGAATATAATCAATCTGATTTCAGTATTGACCATTTGATGATATCCATGTGTAGAGTCATCTCTTGTGTTGTTGGAAGAGGGTGTTTGCTATGACCAGTGTGTTCTCGGCAGAATTCAGTTAGCCTTTGCCCTGCTTCATTTTGTACTCCAAGGCCAAACTTGCCTGTTACTCCAGGTATCTCTTGACTTCCTACTTTTGCACTTCAATCCCCTATGATGAATAGGACATCTTTTTTGGGTATTAGTTCTAGGAGGTCTTGTAGGTCTTCATAGAACCATTCAACTTCAGCTTCTTCAGCATCAGTGGTTGGGACATAGACTTGGATTATTGTGATGTTGAATGGTTTGCCTTGGAAATGAACCGCGATCATTGTCGTTTTTGAGATTGCACGCAAGTACTGCATTTCACGGAGGAGGCAATGGCACCCCACTCCCGTACTCTTGCCTGGAGAATCCCAGGGACAGGGGAGCCTGGTGGGCTGCCGTCTATGGGGTCGCACAGAGTCGGACACGACTGAAGCGACTTAGCAGCAGCAGCACTGCATTTCAAACTCTTATTGACTGTGAGGGCTACTCCATTTCTTCTACGGGATTCTTGCCCACAATAGTAGATATAATGGTCATCTGAATTAAATTTGCCCATTCTGGTCCATTTTAGTTCACTGATTCCTGAAATGTCAATGTTCACTCTTGCCATCTCCTGCTTGACCACTTCCAATTTACCTTGATTCATGAACCTGACATTCCAGGTTCCTATGCAGTATTGTTCTTTACAGCATCAGATTTTACTTTCATCACTAGACACATCCTCAGTTGGGCATCATTTCTGCTTTCGCCCAGCCTCTTCTTTCTTTCTGGAGCTATTTCTCCACTCTTCCCCAGTAGCACCTTCCAACCTGGGAGGCTTATCTTTTGGTGTTATATCTTTTTACCTTTTCATACAGTTCGTGGAGTTCTCACAGCAAGTATACCGAGGTGGTTGCTCTGTTTCCTCCTCCAGTGGGTCACATTTTGTCAGAACTCTCCACTGTGATGTCTCGGGTGGCCCGGCACAGCCTGGCTCATAGGTTCATTGAGTTATGCAAGGCCCTTCACCACGACAAGGCAGTGATCCATGAAGTGTGCCCACGCATTAAGACTCCCTCCCTTCAAGAGGTGTAGGTTTCATCCCTCTCCTTGGTTATGGGCTGGACTTAGTGACTCACTTAACACGACAGAAGGGACAGTCTGTAACGTCCAAGACGAGGTCATCAGAATACTCTGTGACGTCCTTGGATTAACTGCTCTGTGCGAAGCCAGCTGCCTTGTTGGAAAGACACTTCAGCAGCCTTTTGAGAGGTCCATCTGGTGACTAGGAGACAACCACAACCACAAGGGGAGGAAGTCGCCTTGGATGTGGACCAGCCCTCCAGCCCCAGGACACTTTCAGATGACTGCACCCCAGATAACATCTTATTTTTTTAAATTGAGATATAATTCACATATTATAAGGTTTGCCCTTTTGAAGTATAAACATAGTGGTTTTTAGTATAGTCACAAGATTGTGCAACTGTCACCACTATCTAATTTCAGAACATGCCCATCCATCCCCAAAGAAAGCCTCGTACCAATTCAGTCCCCATTTCTCTACCCCCAGCTCTTGGCAACCACTAATCTACCTAAAAAATAAATAAAACAGTATTCATTTGTTTGGGGCCACTGAATCTTCATTGCTGTGCTTGGGGTTTTTCTAGTTGTGGCAAGCAGGGGCTGCTCTTCATTGCAGAGCACAGGCTCTGAGCTCACAAGCTTTAGTAGTTGCAGCACATGGGCTCGGAACTTGCGGCTCACGGGCTCTAGGGTGCGTGGGCTTCAGTAGTTGTGGCCCACAGGCTCAGTAGTTGCAGCTCATGGCCCCTAGAGCACACAGGCTTCAGTAGTTGTGGTGCGTGGGCCTAGTTGCTCCGAGGCATGTGAAATCTCTGACCAGGGATGGAGCCTGTGTCCCCTGCACTGGCAGGTGGATACTTAACCACTGAGCCAGCAGGAATGTCCCCACTAACCTGCTTTTAATTTCTATGGATTTGCCTGGAGATTTCATATAAATAGAATTGTATAATATTATGGTCTTTTGTACCTGACTTCCCTCGCTTAGCATCATGTTTTCAGCATTCAACCATGTTGCAGTATATCAGTATCTCACTCCTTTATATGGCCTGATAATATTCCAGTGTATGGGTGATACCACATTTTGTTTATGCATTTATCAATCTATGAACATTTGGGTTGTTTCAACTTTTTAGTTATTGTGAATAGTGCTGCTATGAACATATAAAATTTTTTGTATGAACCTAAGTTTTCATTTCACTTGAGTGTGTATCTAGGAGTGCACTTGTTGGGGTCCCACGGTAGCTTGATGTTTGACTTTTTTGAAAAGTTGCCAAACTGTTTTCCAAAGCAACTGCACCATTTTACATTCCAGCAAGCAATGTATGGGGTTTCCAATTCCTCCACAGTCTCAGCCAAACTTATTAACTGTCCTTTTCTGGTGATGTCACACTAGAGTATGTGAAATGGTGTCTTATTGCAGTTTTGTTGTGCATTTCCCTGATGGTTAAGGATGTTGGGCATCTGTTCATGTGCTTATTGACCATATGTGTATATTCTTTGAAGAAATGTCTATTCAAATTCTTTGCTCATTTAAGAACTGGATTATTTATCTTTTTATTGTTGAATTATAAGAATTCTTTTTTTTTTTTTATTAGTTGGAGGCTAATTACTTCACAACATTTCAGTGGGTTTTGTCATACATTGATATGAATCAGCCATAGATTTACACGTATTCCCCATCCTGATCCACAACCCCCCCCCCCCAACCCGATTCCTCTGGGTCTTCCCAGTGCACCAGGCCCGATCACTTGTCTCATGCATATCACCTGGGCTGGTGATCTGTTTCACCATAGATAGTATACATGCTGTTCTTTTGAAATATCCCACCCTCACCTTCTCCCACAGAGTTCAAAAGTCTGTTCTGTATTTCTGTGTCTCTTTCTGTTTTGCATATAGGGTTATCGTTACCATCTTTCTAAATTCCATATATATGTGTTAGTATGCTGTAATGTTCTTTATCTTTCTGGCTTGCTTCACTCTGTATAACGGGCTCCAGTTTCATCCATCTCATTAGGACTGGTTCAAATGAATTCTTTT
Organism: Dama dama; assembly: GCF_033118175.1. NCBI lineage: Eukaryota > Metazoa > Chordata > Mammalia > Artiodactyla > Cervidae > Dama > Dama dama. Next base: position 31,230,140 of record NC_083693.1, on the reverse strand, counting down.
TAACGGCTGAGTAATATTCCATGGTGTATATGTACCACAGCTTCCTTATCCATTCATCTGCTGATGGGCATCTAGGTTGCTTCCATGTCCTGGCTATTATAAACAGTGCTGCGATGAACATTGGGGTGCACGTGTCTCTTTCAGATCTGGTTTCCTCAGTGTGTATGCCCAGAAGTGGGATTGCTGGGTCATATGGCAGTTCTATTTCCAGTTTTTAAAGAAATCTCCACACTGTTTTCCATAGCGGCTGTACTAGTTTGCATTCCCACCAACAGTGTAAGAGGGTTCCCTTTTCTCCACACCCTCTCCAGCATTTATTGCTTGTAGACTTTTGGATAGCAGCCATCCTGACTGGCGTGTAATGGTACCTCATTGTGGTTTTGATTTGCATTTCTCTGATAATGAGTGATGTGGAGCATCTTTTCATGTGTTTGTTAGCCATCTGTATGTCTTCTTTGGAGAAATGTCTGTTTAGTTCTTTGGCCCATTTTTTGACTGGGTCATTTATTTTTCTGGAATTGAGCTGCAGGAGTTGCTTGTATATTTTTGAGATTAATCCTTTGTCTGTTTCTTCATTTGCTATTATTTTCTCCCAATCTGAGGGCTGTCTTTTCACCTTACTTATAGTTTCCTTTGTAGTGCAAAAGCTTTTAAGTTTCATTAGGTCCCATTTGTTTAGTTTTGCTTTTATTTCCAATATTCTGGGAGGTGGCTCATAGAGGATCTTGCTGTGATTTATGTCGGAGAGTGCTTTGCCTATGTTCTCCTCTAGGAGTTTTATAGTTTCTGGTCTTACATTTAGATCTTTAATCCATTTTGAGTTTATTTTTGTGTATGGTGTTAGAAAGTGTTCTAGTTTCATTCTTTTACAAGTGGTTGACCAGTTTTCTCAGCACCACTTGTTAAAGAGGTTGTCTTTTTTCCATTGTATATCCTTGCCTCCTTTGTCAAAGATAAGGTGTCCATAGGTTCGTGGATTTATCTCTGGGCTTTCTATTCTGTTCCATTGATCTATATTTCTGTCTTTGTGCCAGTACCATACTGTCTTGATGACTGTGGCTTTGTAGTAGAGTCTGAAGTCAGGCAGGTTGATTCCTCCAGTTCCATTCTTCTTTCTCAAGATTACTTTGGCTATTCGATGTTTTTTGTATTTCCATACAAATTGTGAAATTCTTTGGTCTAGTTCTGTGAAAAATACCTTTGGTAGCTTGATAGGGATTGCATTGAATCTATAGATTGCTTTGGGTAGACTAGCCATTTTGACAATATTGATTCTTCCAATCCATGAGCATGGTATGTTTCTCCATCTGTTTGTGTCCTCTTTGATTTCTTTCATCAGTGTTTTATAGTTTTCTATGTATAGGTCTTTTGTTTCTTTAGGTAGATATACTCCTAAGTATTTTATTCTTTTTGTTGCAATGGTGAATGGTATTGTTTCCTTAATTTCTCTTTCTGTTTTTTCATTGTTAGAATATAGGAATGCAAGGGATTTCTGTGTGTTAATTTTATATCCTGCAACTTTACTATATTCATTGATTAGCTCTAGTAATTTTCTGGTAGAGTCTTTAGGGTTTTCTATGTAGAGGATCATGTCATCTGCAAACAGTGAGAGTTTCACTTCTTCTTTTCCTATGTGGATTCCTTTTACTTCTTTTTCTGCTCTGATTGCTGTGGCCAAAACTTCCAACACTATGTTGAATAGTAGTGGTGAGAGTGGGCATCCTTGTCTTGTTCCTGATTTCAGGGGAAATGCTTTCAATTTTTCACCATTGAGGGTGATGCTTGCTGTGGGTTTGTCATATATAGCTTTTATTATGTTGAGGTATGTTCCTTCTATTCCTGCTTTTTGGAGAGTTTTAATCATAAATGAGTGTTGAATTTTGTCAAAGGCTTTCTCTGCATCTATTGAGATAATCATAGGGTTTTTATCTTTCAATTTGTTAATGTGGTGTATTACATTAATTGATTAAAGAATCCTTGCATTCCTGGGATAAAGCCCACTTGGTCGAATTATAAGAATTCTTTGTATATTCTGTTTACTGTGACCTTATCAGATATACGATTTGCAAATACTTTCTCTCATTCTATGAATGGTTTTTTCACATTCCTAATAGTGTCCTTTGAAGCACAGAGTTCTAGGTTTTGTTGAAATCTGATTTATCTGCTTTTTCCTTTGGTTGCTTGTGCTTTAAGAAATCATTGCCTAACCGAAGGTCACTGTGATTTATGCCTGTGTTTTCATCTAAATACTATACAGTCCATGGAATTCTCCAGGCCAGAATATTGGAGTGGGTACCATTCCCTTCTCCAGGGGATCTTTCCAACCCAGGGATTGAACCCAGGTCTCCTGCATTGCAGGCAGATTCTTTGCTGAGCCACCAGGGAAGCCCAGGAAATAAGAACCACCGGGGAAACTTTTTCATCTAAAAGTTTTGTAGTTTTAGCTCTCATGTTTAGGTCCTTGATCTGCTTTGTGATAATTTTTTTATGTGATGTGAGGTAGGGGTCCAACTTTATTCTTTTGCATGGAGATATCCAGCTATCTTAGCCCCATTTGTTAAAAAGACTGTACTTTCCCCCCACTGGAAGATTTTGGCACCTTTGTAGGAAATCAGTTAATTATAAATGTAAGGGTTTATTTCTGGACTCTCAGTTCTATCCCATTAACCAATATACCTATCCTTATGCCAGTATTACACAGTCTTCATTACTGAAGCTTTATAGAAAGTTTTGGGCTTCCCAGGTGGTGCTAGTGTTAAAGAACCTTCCTGCCAATACAGGAGACATAAGAGATGCAGATTTGATCCCTGGATCAGGAAGATCCCCTGGAGGAGGGGATGGCAACCCACTCTAGTACTCTTGCCTGGAGAATCCCCATGGACAGAAGCCTGGTGGGCTTACAGTCCATAGGGTTGCAGAGTCAGACACGACTGAAGCGATTTAGCATGTATAGAAAGTTTTAAAGTCATGAAGTGTGCATCTTCCAACTTTGTTGTTCTGTTTCAAGATTGTTTTGGCTATCCAGGTCTTTAGTATTTCCGTATGAATTTTTAGGATCAGCTTGACAATTCCCGCCAAAAAAAAAAAAAAAAAGGAAAAAAAGGCAATTGGGCCTTTAAAACGGATGGTGTTGAATCCATAGATTAGCTTCCTAGGGCTGCCATAGTAAAGAACCACAAACTGGGTGTCTTAAAACAATAGGGATCAACTTTCTCATAGTTCTGGAGATTAGAAGTCTGAAATCAAGGTATCTTCAGGGCCATGCTTCCTCAGTCCTATAGGTAGATCCATCCTTGTCTCTTCCTAGCTTCTGGTGGTTTCCCAGCAACCTTTGGTGTTCATTGGCTTGTAGGTGCATCACACATGGCACCTTTTTATAAGGACACCAATCATATTGATTTAGGGGCCCACCCTATTCCAGGGTGACCTTGTCTTAACTAATTACACCCACAAATGACCCTAATACAAATAAAGTCACTTCTGAGGCACTGGGGTTGAGATTTGAACATATGGCTATTGGAAGGGTATATATAATATACCAGGAGGAGCAGGGGACGACAGAGGATGAGATGGTTGGATGGTATCACTGACTCAGTGGACATGTATTTGAGCAAACTCCAGGGAATAGTGAAGGACAGGGAAACCTGGCATGCTGCAGTCCATGGGGTCATAAAGAGTCAGACACAACTGACTGAACAATCATAACAGTATATATTATATATTTGATTCTTTTCCATTATAGATTATTATGTTACCTGTATTTCCTTAATTTCATTCTTAATCATTCATAGTGTGTAGAAATAGGTGATTTTTTCATTGAAATATAGTTGCTTTACAATGTTGTGTTAGTCTCTGCTCTACATACAGTGAAGTGATAGACTTGATTTTTATATATTGAAATTGTATCCTGCAACCTTGCTACTTTTGGAAAGGAGGACATTTCCCCCTACCCCTCTTGAGTTCTTTTGGCTGGTATAATAATTGAATAGACACAAAACAGATTAACAGGAAGGAAAGAAACTATTTTGTACACATGGAGGTCTCATAGAAATGAGACTCCCAAAGTGACCAAAGCAGGATATTTTATATATCAATTTAAAACAAAGAAACAATTATCTGTGAAAATTTAATGAAGGGGCTTGTGCTTAAAGTTGCAAAATTTTGTTCATACAGCTTTCTTAGCCTTGAATTCCCTAACTCTGGTGATGAGGGTGCTTTCTGTCCTCCTGGTATAGGGAGGAGATTTTCTTCCCTCTTTCAGGGGGAAACAGGGAGGTCAGAGTATTTTTTATATCATTCTGTCCTCTATTTCTCAAGTAACTTCAACTCAAGATCATCATTGTGGCATATTTTGGAGTGGCCTGCTCTGATCTCAAGTGAAAATGAAAGTGAACGTCGCTCAGTCGTGTCCGACTCTTTGTGACCCCATGGGCTATACAGTCCGTGGAATTCTCCAGGCCAGAATACTGGAGTGGGTAGCCCTTCCCTTCTCCAGGGGATCGTCCCAACCCAGGGATCGAACCCAGGTCTCCCGCAATGCAGGCGGATTCTTTACCATCTGAGCCACCAGGGAAACCCCTCTGATCCCCAACATTAGGTCTAATGGGTTTGTGTGTGTGTGGGGGTATTCCTTGGGGTTTTCTATATACAAGATCATATTGTCTGCAAATAGACATAATTTTAATTTTTTCTTTCTGATCTGGAGACTTTTCTTTCTTCCCCGCCCCCCCCCCCCAGTTTTCCTGGTACTTTGCCTCAGTACAATGTTGAGTACTATTGAGAGCAGGTATCTTTGTTTCATTCCTGATCTTGGGCAGAAAGTTTCCAGTCTTTCACCGTTAAGCAAGAAGTCAGCTGTGGGTTTTTCTATTTCTAGTTTCTAGTTTTTTTTGTTTTTTTTTTTTTTTAAATCATGGAAGAGTGTCAAATTTTATCAAATGCTTCTTGAGATAATCATGTAGTTTTATTCTTTGAGTGAAATGTGTTACAGTGATTTTGCAACATTGGACCAATCTTGCATTCCTGAGATAAATCTCACTTTTTTATGTGTAGCTGCATTCAGTTTGCTAGTGTTTTTGTAGAGGATTTTTGCATCTATATTTATAAATGACAATGATTGATAGTTTTCTTGTTATATATTTGTCTAGTTTTGGTACTAGAAGGGTAATACTGACCTCAAAATGAGCTGGGAAGTGTTCCTTCCTCTTCTGTGTCTAGGAAGAATTTGACAGGAATTGGTGTTAATCCTTTTTTAGATGTTGGTAGAATACAATGGTGAAGCCGTCTGGCCTTGAGGTTTTCTTTGTGGGAAATTTTTTGGTCACTAATTCTACCTCTGCTTATTATAGATCTATTCAGCTTTTCAATTTCTTACTGAGTCAGTTTCATTAATTTGTGTCTTTCTAGGAATTTGTACATTTCACCTAGTTCTCTCAAGTGTTGTTATATAGCTATTCATAGTGTTCTTTTATAATCCTTTTTATTTCTGTAAGGTTGGTAGCAATGTGACCCCATCTTTCATTCATGATTTTCTCTTTTTTATTTTCTATCTAGCCCAAAGTTTTTCAATTTGTTCATCTTTCAAAGTATCAACTTCTGGTCTGTTGCTATTTCTCTATTGTTTTCCTATCTTTGTTGCAATTACTTCTGCTGTAATCTTTATTATTTCTTTCCTAAGGTTTGCTTTGATTTAGTTTGCATTTCTTTTACTAACTTATTAAGGCAGAAAGCTGTTGATTTGAGTTGTCATCTTTTTAATGTATAATTTACAGCTGTAAATTTTTCTGCAAGCACTGCTTTCGCTACATTCCACAAATTTTAGACCCTTATATTTTCTTTTTTCTTTTTTTTTTTTTGACCCTTATATTTTCATTTTCATTCATCTCAAAGTATTTTATAATTTCTCTTGTTACTTATTCATTAATCTTTTAGTGATTAAGGATTATGTTGTTCAACTTCCACATATTTGTGAATATTCAAATTTTTCTGTTATTTATTTCTAGTTTTATTTCCTTTTGAGTAAGAACATACTTTGTATGAGTTCAGTCCTTTTAAACTTATTGAGCCTTGTATCTTGGCATGTCATATTCTTCAGGCAAGAATACTGAAGTGGGTTACCATGCCCTCCTCCAGGGGATCTTCCTGACCCAGGGATTGAACCTGTGTCTCATGTCTCCTGCATTGGCAAGCAGGTTCTTTGCCACTAGTGCCATCTTTGAAGCCCAGTTGCGTTATAGTGTTGTTCAGATCTATTTCCTTGTTGATCCTCTGTCTGCCCATAATTGAAAGCGGGGTATTGAGGACTCCTCCAATGATTACTGTTAAATTGTCTAATTCTCCCTTCAATTCTTTCAGTTTTTGCTTCATGCATTTTAGTGCTCTTATTAGGTATATATGTTTTAGTTGTTATATCTTCTTGATAGATTGCTTCTTTTCGCATGATAAAATGTCCTCTGTCCCTGGTAACAGTTTTTTGTTGTTGTTTTAAAGTGTATTTTGTCTGATATCAGTATAGCCACTTCAGTTCCCTTTCAGCTACTGAGGGACAGACCATTTGTGTCCTTTTAGTTTCAACCTATTTTGTCTCTGAATCTAAGGTGTGTCTCTTGTATTGATTGGATAACATATAGTTTGGTTGTTTTTAAAAATCCCTTATGACAGTCTCCACCTTTAGGTGTAGTGTCTGATCCACTTGAGTATCCTTTCTGATAAGGTAGGTATGTGAGGTAAGGAAGGTATGCCTTCCCTTTGGCTATTTGTTTTCTCTGTGTCTCACATCTTTTTTGTTCCTCTGTTTTTCCACAACTGCCTTCTTTCTGTTAAATAGATATTCCCTAGTGCACCATTTAAGTTACCTTGTCATTTCTTTTATTATGTGTCTTTTGAATTATTTTCTTAGTGGTTGTTCTGGATATCTTCATTTATAATAATCTAATCATCTAGTTCAGATTAATACCAACTTTATTTCAATAATATGCAAAATTTTGCTCATATGCAGTTCTATTTCTCTCTTGCTTTGTGTTGTTATCATGCACATTAAATCTTTATATATTGGATGCCCACCCACGTCCCAGTGCCATGGCATGTCACTGCCTTCTGGCCTCCATAGTTTTATGATGAGAAATCAGCTGCTACTCTTGTTGAGGATGTCTTACACATGATATGTGCTAAGTCACTTCTCTCTTCTGGCTTTTAAGATTCTCTTTCTCCAGCTTTCAATAGTTTGATTATGATGTGTCTTGGTAGGGTTGTCTTTGAGTTTATCATACTTGGAGTTCATTGAGCTTCTTGGGTCTGTAGGCAAATGTTTTCATCAAATTTGGGTAATTTTCTGCCATTACTTCTTCACACATCCTTTTTGCCCTTGTTCCTCTCCTTCTAGAGTTCTCATTATGTATGCTGCTGCATTTGGTGCTGTCCTGGCGGCCTCGGAGGCTTTGTTCCGTGTTCTTTATCTTTCTTTCTACTTTTCAAGACTGGTAAACCCAGCTTACTTGTCTTCAAGATTACCAATTCCTTCTTCCATCTGCTGAAATCTGCTATTGAATAGTTGTAGTGAATTTATCATTTCAGTCATTGTGCTTTTTAACTCTAGACTCTCTTTATTTATAATTTCTCTCTATTGATACTCTCTTTGGTAATACATTGTGTTCATACTTTTCTTTAGTTCAAATAGTATTTCCTTTAGTTCTTTGAATATATTTTAAGTAGCTGATTTAAAGTCTCTAGTCTGGTCTTTGAAACTGTTTCTTATTGAGAAGGCTTTGCCGCCCCCTGCTCCCCCCCCCCACCCCGCCCTATCTGGATCACATTTTTTGTTGTTGTTGTTTCTTTCCATGTCTTGTAATATTTTCATGAAAATCGGCCATTTAAATTAATATAATGTGGCAGCTTTGGAAATCAGGTTCTTTCCTCATCCTCAGAGGTTTTTGTAGTTGCTGAAGTTACTTGTTGGGTGACTTCTCTGAACTATTTTGTAAGGTCTGTATGCTTTCTTGTGTGTGTCCACTGAAGTGTCTGCTCGGTTAGGTTAGTGCCAACAATTGATCGAAGGTTTCCTTTAATGCCTGGAACAGTAAATCACCTGGTCATTGCCAAGGAGTTCTGTATGCTTGTCGTGGTATGCCTTCAACACTCTGCCAGAGACTTACACTTCACTTTCTGCTTGTAAAGAGCCTGAGTGTCAGCTTGCAGTGAGAGGGCCTTATCAGTTGTTTTCTGAGCATGTACACAATCCTACTACCTGTGCCTCAGCCTTCTGGATTCTGAGGAACATTTCAGATTTTTCAAAGCCCTTATGGACATCTCCACCCTAGATCTTAAACTTTTAGAGGTAACCTGTTGTTTGCCTCAATTGTTACCTACTGCCTGCAGTAGCCGTAGCATAAAAAAAAAAATGACCTTGAAATGTTTTTACCAACACCCTCAAGGAAAAGACTTTTCACACTGGACAAGCTCCAAGTCTAATCAATAAGAACAGCCTTGCAATAGAGGCTTCCAGGAGCTACCAGACAGGTCACATGATGGCAGTTCTGTGGGAATGAGGCTTTCAAGAAGCTCCGACCCCGGCTTGCCCCTCCTGCTGTCTGCCAGGCTGCCGTTTTCCACTGTGATTGTGGTTGCTGATTTTCAAGGCTGTCATGTAGCCAGAGAGAGTGGGGTGGGAATAAGACAAGTTAAAGTGCCCCAAAGCTCACTGTCATTATTGAGCTTCAGTCACTTTTCTTGATTGAAACTTCCCAGATTGCTGCACTCTTCTGGTTAATTTCCAGATTCTGAAAAGTTGGTTCTGATCATTTTTGTCAGTTTTCTTACTGCCTTTCTGGAGGTTGGTTGGAATTATTGAAGGTCCTTTCTCCACTTTTACTGATACCACACCCTGGGTAACATCTTGACTGTAACTCTGAGAGAGAGGCTAAACCAGAAAACCATCCTACAAAGGCACCCCCAAATTCCTGACCCACAGACACTGAGATAATAAACATCTGTTCTTGAAGTTGCTAAGGGTTTGAGTAATTTTTTAGGTAGTGATACCATTTGTAAGGAAATACATATATTTCTCTGCTCTTAAATACATACTAAAGCACACTTTACACAGTGCTCTACACGTTTTTTACTTAGTGAATAGTGGTTTCTTTCTTATTTTTTTTTTTTTTAAATTTATTTGGCTGCATCGAGTCTTAGTTGCATCATGCAGGATCTTTTGCTGTGGCACACGGACTCTACTTGTGGTGCATGTGCTTTGGTAGTTACGGTGTGATGATTCAGCTGCCCTGTGGCATGTGGCATCTTAGCTCCCCAACTAGGGATCGAACCAGTGACTCCTGCATTGCAAGGGGGATTCTTAACCACTGGACCACAAGGCAAGTGTCCCCATTTCTTTTTTATGGCTCTCTGAGATACTGTGCATGCATTTGACCAGTAACTTATGATGGATATCTGTCTCCACTCACTCAATGATGTATATTAAGACTGTATCCAGTCTTCTGCTCTTTTAAATGATGCTGGATTGCGGTAGTTTTCTTTCTGGCACATGTGTTAAGTTTTCAAATGGACTTGACTCTGCCACATATGTTATATAGGAGCTGGCAGAGGCTTGATGACAAAGAGATCTCTTTCTAGCCTTTCCTGCACCAGAGACAGGCTTCCACATGTGGCAGGCTATGTCATAAGTTGACGTCCTTGCAGACAGGCTGACATAGACTTGTCTGACTTGAGGAAAATGTCTGCTGAAGGGTGTTCCTCCATTCCTGTGATGGATTTAAAGAAAAAAAAAAAAAAAAAACATAATGCTGGGATGAATAGTCTTATTTATTCAAGATTTCTGTTATGGGTAGAAAATTCCCATTTCTAGTTTCGTGTTTGCCCTCTATACCCTGGGCTTTTACATTTTGTTTCCATAGAAATGAAAAACCTGAATGAATCTAGTATTCTACCACAGGACAGGCAGTTATCTCACTGAACAGGAAGTCTAGAGTTTTGAGGGTTCCAGGCCTGGTTGATAACACTGAAAACCCAGGTTTCTTCCGTCCTTCAGCATTCTCTCTGTTGGAGGTGGCTTCATCCTTGAACTAGGAACAATATGGCTGCAACAGTGCTGGGTGTCACATCCAGACCCAACCCACCTAGAGAGAGGAGAGAGAGAGAGAAAGAGAGATACTCTTTCTATGGCTCTCTGGCGGGAGTTAGAACTTGATTCACAGTCATTCTTGCGGATTTCTCTCTATGGCTTCCTGAGCAGGATAGGGTCACCTGTCCATTGCTGAAACCCTCACTGATAGATGCAGGGTAAGCATTCGGTGTGGGAGGCAACCTCAGTATCCGTGAAGCAGAGATGGTGGCCTTCCTGCAGGCAGTGAGAGTTAGCATTAAACCTGAACTTGGAGCTTTGTCCTAAGGTCTTTATGTCACAGGTGTTGTTCAGTCACTCAGTCGTGTCCAACACTTTGCAACCCCATATGGGCTGTAGCATTGCCAGGCTTCCCTGTCCTTCACTATTCCTGGAGCTCGCTCAAACTCATGTCCATTGAGTCAATGATGCCACCCAACCGTCTCATCCTCTGTTGTCCTCTTCTCCTGCCCTCCATCTTTCTCAGCATCAGGGTCTTTTCCAATAAGTCGGCCCTTCCCATCAGTATTGGCCAGAGTATTGGAGCTTCAGCTTCAGCATCAGTACTTCCAATGAATATTCAGGACTGATTTCCTTTAGGATTGACTGGTTTGATCTCCTTGCAGTCCAAGGGACTCTCAAGAGTCTTCTCCAACACCACAGTTCAAAAGCATCAATTCTTTGGCGCTCAGCCTTAGTTATGGTCCAACTCACACATCCATACATGACTACAGGAAAAACCATAGCTTAGACTAAATGGCAACCCACTCCAGTACTCTTGCCTGGAAAATCCCATGGACTGAGGAGCCTGGTAGGCTGTAATCCACGGGGTCGCAAAGAGTTGGACACGACTGAGTGACTTCACTTTCTTTCTTTTCTTTCTTTCTTGACTATATGAACCTTTGTTGGCAGAGTAATGTCTCTGCTTTTTTTAATACGCTGTCTAGGTTTGTCATGGCTTCCCTTCCAAGGAACAAGCATCTTTTAATTTCATGGCTGCTGTCACCATCCACAGTGATTTTGGAGCCCAAGAAAATAAAGTCTGTCACTGTTTCCATTGTTTCCCCATCTATTTGCCATGACGTGATGGGACTGGATGCCATGATCTTTTTTTTTTTTAATGTTGAGTTTTAAGCCAGCTTTTTCACTTTCATCTTTCACTTTCATCAAGAGACTATTTTGTTCCTCTTTGCTTTCTGTCATAAATGTGGTGTTATCTGCATATCTGAGGTTATTGATATTTCTCCCGGCAATCTTGATTCCAGCTTGTGCTTTACCCAGCCTGGCATTTCACATGATGTGCTCTGCGTATAAGTTAAATAAGCAGGGTGACAATATGCAGCCTTGACGTACTCCTTTCCCAATTTGGAACCAGTCCATTGTTCCATGTCTGGTTCTACCTGTTGCTTCTTGACCTGCATACAGGTTTCTTGGGAGGCAGGTAAGGTGGCCTGGTGTTCCCATCTCTTTAAGAATCCACATCAATCTTGTTCTATTTTCCCTTTGACTGCCAGGAAACTCTAAGCTAAACTTGCTCCTACTTGGAGCAATTATGGGACATTCTGGCATGTTTTACCCTCCCATTAGCTTTTTTTAATCTTCATTTTTTAATTGTGTGTGAAATTTCTGGAAACTATACATTCTTGGAGTGGAGCTTATTGAAAATAGTATTTTTAATTTTCAGGTTTTAAATGTTTATCTTAAGGGAAACTTGAGTCTTTACTTTTTGTAAAATCATTTGGAAGGTAAATCTTTTTTTTTTTCTCTTCCAAAATCATTTTCTTTTTGAGAGCTCCACCACCTGCAGGTCTGTGGCCACATCACTAGGTACCTGGGGATATTTTGAGCTGAACAATGGAGTGAGAGACCAGTGCCTCATGTGAAGCCAATCTCTGTCCAGAAGGAAACATATTCTTAATATATGAAAATGCTCAGATAAATTCTTATTATTTCTATTATTAAAAACACTGCCTATTCCGCCCTCCATGAGTGACTCGCACTCGGGCCCCCTCTCAGTCTCGGGGACCAGAAGCACCCGACGAAGCTGCCTTGATCCTCCCCACGCCGCCTCCTGCATTGTTCTAGGCCTGCAGTGTTGTTTTTGGCCCCTGAGTTGATGCTATTGCTTCCTGACGGCTGAGTGTGTTTCCTCCTTTTCTCGGTTTTAAATAGGATCTTTTCCACGGGACAAGAATGGGGCCTTTCAGCTGGGGTCTGAGGCGTTGGTGAAGTGGGGGTGACAGGAAATGGGAAGGGTGGCTTGTGAGAACACCATGTTGCAGGGCCCTTCATTCTACAAAGAGAGTATCTATTAAACCTTTTCAGAATCAGCGTGCTGGGCCCAGACTGCTGAAGGGCAGGCTCTGGGCAGCAGGTCGGGGGCCAGGAGGCGGCGTGTCCAGCCAGCCGCTGGCAGTGCCCAGGCTGCCGGTGCGCTGTCCCTGCTGTGAGAGGTCTCGTTTTCTGGTGCACAGGCCTTGCGGGAGGAGCGAAGACGAGCTTTTCTCTTGTGACGTGAGCCATGACCGTGTCAATGGAGTGAAAGGGCTTCTAACTGTGCGCACGTGATGGTTCCTGACTTTCCAAAATTTCCTCTTTTTATAGCAGGATGAGCCAAATTGTTCAAAGTTTATTCAGCTTCTTCCTGAGCTTGTTGTGAGCCGATCTTTTAATAACTCCTTTCCCTATTGTTTCTGATCCCGATCCTTGGGGACAAGGTTTCCTTGTGACTCAGAAGCCCGTTCTTCCACATCCAGTTATTTCTTTGAAGAAAATGGGGGAGCAAGACTGCTTCCTACTTTCCTTTGACCTTTTTCTCCCCTTGCTGGAAAGGTTCAGCTCAAACAAGGTGGGCAGACAGACCTTTTCCTCTGCTCCTGGGCCTCTCTCTGCTCTCAAGGAGACACAGGCAGCGCCCACTCACCACTGTCCGTTCCTGCCGAGTCCTCTGTGAGGCTCAGGCAGGAGGTGGAAGGTGTGGAACACGGTTATTGCTCTGCTTCTCCCTCGCCTTGGAGTGCCCGAGGGCTCAGACCTCACCTGCGGCCGCCCCAGGGACCCCAGCAGCAGGGATTAGAGCTGCGCCCTCCGTCTGCCCTCTCCCCGCCTTGCCCCTGACTGCTCCAAGCTTGTGTGGTGTCCACAGAATTAAACATGAGGTAGGCTTCACTGCAGAGTCCAGAGTCCACCTCCAGCTGCCTCCCTCCTCTGGTGTCCACAGGCCCTCAGCGGTCACATCCCCGTCTGGACTAGTGGTTCCCCTCTCGAATCCTGGTTATGGACTCACACCACCTCCTCCGTCATTCAGATTTCAGACCTTGGAGTTATAGGAATAACCACAGGTATTAGGTTTAGAGAAACCCAGAAAAGCACAAGGCTGGCGGTGAGGCCCCAGTGACCGCCGCCTCCAAAGACAGCCCGCACCTCCACAGCAGCCCCTGCCTCCAGAGACAGCCCCACAGAAGTGCCAGTGCATTTCCTTCCTCTAGTTTCTTCTTCCTAGTCACATGTATCTTCTCCTCTCCCTCCAAAATGGGTCATTGCATATTCTTCAATGAATTTTCACTTCATAACACAGCCTTGAGGTTGTCCTGTTTCCTTGATTTACTAAATCATTTTTTAGTGACTGCAAACAACTCCATTTTGGAATCACACCAAAGTTTTCTTCTCAACAGTCCCCTTTGCTGGGCATTTCGACTGTTCCCAGTTTCTAACTTATAAATAGCTGTGGTCACTCCCTTGAGGTTTCCCTGTGGTCCCCATCTCGCTGGTTATTGCTTGAGTTAGTGCTGTGTTCCAGCTTCCCCCTCCCTCTCCAGCCCGTCCTGGCTTTGGCCCAGGGGCCGATTGCCTTGTCGCTTAAACTTGGGTGAAATTAGCAGGGTTTTATTGTTCTGTTTTGAAATAAACTTTGTATTTTATATCATGCCTTTTCCACTGTGAGATGATAAGGATATTTTTTTCATGTGTTTTTTCTAATGCTTTTATGTTTAATTTTTACTTCTATAATTAAAAAAAAAAATTTGGCTGCATGGGGTCTTGGTTGTGGCATGCAGGATCTTTGATCTTTAGTTGTGGCATGCAAACTCTTAGTTGTGGCATGTGGGATCTAGTTCCCAGACCAGGGATTAAACATGGGCCCCTGCATTAGGCGCATGGAGTCTTAACCACTGGACCAGCAGTTGTGGTTCACTTGGTAAGTCGTTCTGACTCTTTGCGACTCCGTGGACGGCAGCACGCCAGCCTTTCCTGTCCTCCACCATCTCATGGAACTTGCTCAAACTCCTGTCCACTGAGTCGGTGATGCCATCCAACCATCTCATTTTCACTTCTGAAGCATGGGCACACTAAGAATCACTTTCTCAGATAGCTACGTAGTCATCCTCACAACATTTGTGGAATAAATCCATCTTCCCTCCAATGGTGAGAAGCAGCACCTGTACTATTCTACTAAACTGCATCTGTTCTGATATATTCCTGGCTCTATTCAGTTTTATTTATTCATCTAAGTAGGGGTCAGTGTCTCAGTGTTTTAATCATGGCGGCTTTTTGTGTTTTCATGTCTTAGGCTAGTCCTCTCTCTTCACTCATCATTTTCAGAGTGTTCCTGATTTTCCTTCATACGACAGATTAGCATGAGAATGACAACTACATTAAAAAGATTTTTAATCCATACAATAAGTTAGGGAGAAATTGATAGTTTTACAAAATTAACTCATCCTAAAGTAGGGTTTGCCTTTTCATTTATTCAGATCTTTTATATTCCTCAGGAGCACTGTTCAGAATTCACACATGGACACAGAGTGACCCCTGGTCCTCACAGGCAATCCATGTCACTTGTTCTGTGTGTGCATAACCAGAGATTTTGTTTATGTAGTATTTAAACAAATGCTAGCATGTATATATATTGTTCTGTTATGTCCTTTTCCCACATTTTAATATATCTTGGCAATCTCTCCATATTAGCACATGAAGAACCTTCTCATTCCTTTTTATACCTAAAAAAAGCATAAGATTTTATTGTAGGGACAAACCATCATTTATTTACTCACCCTTCTTAAATCATAGACATTTAGTGTTTTCAATCTTTTACTATTGCAAGCAGGGCTGTCATAAACAACTCTGTTTATGAATCATTTCCCACACATGAGCCTATCTTTGGGGCTTTCCTGGTGGCTCAGATGATAAAGAATCTGCCTGCAACGTGAGAGACCTGGGTTTGAATCCTGGTCAGAAAGATCCCCTGGAGAAGGGAATGACTACCCACTCCAGTATTCTTTTTTTTTTTTTTTTGTGGGTTTTATTTATTTATTTTTTTTTTTTGCATTCTTCCATGAGCTTTTATTTTTTTTTTTTCAGTGGGTTTTGTCATACATTGATATGAATCAGCCATGGATTTACACGTCTTCCCCATCCCAATCCCTCCAGTATTCTTGCCTGGAGAAAATCCTATGGACAGAGGAACCTGGTGGGCTACCGTTCGTGGGGTCACAGAGCTGGAGCATGGCTTTAGGAAGGTGTTTCTGGAAGTGGAACTGCTCGGCCACAATGCACCTGTAGTTGTGATCCGGGCGCACTCGGCAGAGGTTGTACTGGTTTACACTCGCCGCCAACGTGTAAGAGTGCCTGTGTCCACACTCTACCAACACTGTCTCTTTTGTTTACTAATCTTAAAAGTGAGAAATATCTCAAATTGGTTCTACTTTGCATTTCAGTCACTCTCAGTGAGACTTAGCATAAACTGGAATCTTTTTATATTTTTTTCTATGAACTTTCTGTTCATATCATTTTCCTATTTTTCCTACTGTTTACTTATTAAGCTCACAAAAATTGGTATTTTGGGAAGTACACTTTTTGTAAAATGAATTAGAAACATTTTGTTTCTTTTGATTTATTGTGGTTGGTATCTAGAATATTTTTATAGTTGAGCTCATTACTGTTTTTTTCATATGGCTTCCCAGTTAGACTTTCTCTACTTAAAATATTCTCCTAGCCATCTAATCACCAGGCATGGTGACCACATTAAAAAAAAAAAGATGATGAAATATTTCAACATTTAGAAGAGTATAGTGATACATTTTTAAAAGACAGATATACCCATCACCAGGGCTTCCCAAGCAGTGCTAGTGGTAAAGAACCCTCCTGCCAATGCAGGAGATGTAAGAGATCCCTGGGTCGGGAAGATCTGGAGGAGAGCATGGCAACCCACTCCAGTATTCTTGCCCGAAGAACCTCATGGACAGAGGAGCCTGGTGGGCTACAGTCCATGGGTCACAAAGAGTCGGACACAACTGAAGCAACTTAGCGTGCAGCACATACCCATCACCAGAATTAATGTTAGTATTTTGCCATGTCTGCTTTAGATTTCTTTCCTTTGAACGTCTCTCCAGTAACAGTGCCTCCCCTGCCCCTGAGGTCACCGCCTTTGTGAAGTTGCAGTGTGCCCTTCTGGTCATGGTCGGAGGCCTTGATTTTGAGACTGCAGAACCCCCTCAGGCTAGCCGCAATGGAAGGGACTTATCAGAACTCTTGACTGAGTTTCCTGGAAAGTCTCCCTAAAATACAGATCAGGGCTTGAGCTGAGTCAGCTGCTGTGCCCCAGAGCCTCCTGCTTCCACTGCAGTCAGCGCTGCCAGTGGGGAGAATGCAAAGTCAACAGCTCTTCACATGTTCTCCGTTTATGACGTGATTCTTTTAATGTTGGTTGCACAGCACAGCATGAGGGATCTTAGTTCCCTGATCAGGG
Source organism: Dama dama (assembly GCF_033118175.1). Classification (NCBI taxonomy): domain Eukaryota; kingdom Metazoa; phylum Chordata; class Mammalia; order Artiodactyla; family Cervidae; genus Dama; species Dama dama. Next base: position 31,213,287 of record NC_083693.1, on the reverse strand, counting down.
AGCGAACCTGCAGCCCTTGCAGTGGAAGCACAGAGTCCTAACCACTGGACCGCCAGGGAAGTCCCTGTGAAACATTTCTACATAGAGCCTTGCACATTTGCATCTGATGTGCATGTATGTGCTACGTCGCTTCACTCATGTCCAGCTCTTTACAACCCTATGGACATTCGCCCGCCAGGCTCCTCTGTCCTTGGGATTCTCCAGGCAAGAACGCTGGAGTGGGTTGCCATCCCCTCTTCCAGGGGCTCTTCCCGACCCAGGGATCCAACACTCACCTCTTACATCTCCTGCATTGGCAGGTGGGTTCTTTACTGGGAAGCCCCTCCATCTTACAGGGGAACCTAAGGGAGTGTGGAGGGAAAAGCAATTGCTTTTCTAGTTTGTGTCTACACCAGGAGCTTGGTGTCACACAAGCCAGATCACAGCATTGGTAAACTTCCTGAACATTTTAATGCTCTTACTATTAATTTTTCCATGAGCAATAGAGTATTGTTTCAGGTATTCAAAAAATTGATGCAAATGGTATCATACTGCAACTTAGCCTTTTCTGTCAATATTCTTAAGCCTTTCCCTGTTGACATCTGCAGCTCTACTTCATTCTTTTTAACTGCTGTGTATTGCATGTGTATTAGTTATTTGTTATTGTGTAACTAATTATCCTAAAATTTACTGGCAAGGAACAGCATTTACCATCTCCCCGCTTCTGTGGGTAGGAACCTGGCTGTGGCTGAGGTGGTCCTCTGGCCCAGGGTCTCAGGTGTCTGCTGCAGCTGTGGTCTCATCCGAAGGCCCAGCTGTGGCAGAATCTGCCCCCAGCACACTCGTGTGGTTGCTGACACATGACTCTGTGGTGGCCATGGGCTGAAGGCTGGCTTCTTTGCCATGCAGGCCTCTCCATAGGGCAGCTCACGACATGGCAGCTTGCCTCATCAGAGCAAGCAGATAAGAACAAGAGAGTGTGCAGGGTGGGTATCACCATCTGTAATGAATTGTGGTTTAGTCACCCATTGTGTCCGGCTCTTTTGCAACCCCATGAACTAATGCCCACCAGGCTCTGTCCATGGGATTTCTCAGGCAAGAATACTGGAGTGGGTTCCTATTTCCTCCTCCAGGAGATCTTCCCAACTCAGGGAATGAAGCCGCATCTCCTGCTTGGCAGGCAGATTCTTTACCACTCAGCCTCCTGAGAAGCCCAGCAGGTTGAATAATCTCCCCCCAAATTCAAATACCTTGAAACCTCAGAATGTGACCTGTTTCTCCCCCACAACTATACCTACTTAATTTTGTCTGGATGTTTACCAATCTGTGCTTACCACTGCTTTCTATAGATACCCCACCTCCTCTTTCTGAACTTGTTAAAGAGGTAAATGTTTCAGCAGTTTTTTTCCCATAGTGTTCTGTTTATGATTAACATTGTGCACACCTGGAATAATCTTTATTTGCCTTCACTCTTGAACCATAGTTTGGTATGTTTCTAGGCTGACAGTTTCCTTCAGTATTTTGAAATACTATTCCCTTATTGTTGCAAATAAGAATTCGGATGGCAGTCAAATGCCAGTTCCTCTGTCAGTGATCTGTCTGTTCTCACAGGTGTCAGGTTTTTCTCTTGAAGCTGAACACTCTGCCTTTTCATGGTGCTGTGTCATCCTATCTGAGATCTGATGTGCCCTGTAACATGAGGACTTGGCTTGTCAGGTCTGGAGGGACTCCCAGGCATTCTCTGGATAGTGCTTCTCCCCACTTCTCCTCCCCCCAGATCACCTAATTTAGACAAAGTTTGGAGCATCTCATTCTACCCTCCATATTTTTAATATTGCTTTCACATTTTCCATTTTTAATCTCTGTGCTACACATTGAGTCATTTCCTTAAATCTTCCAATTGGCTACTTCTCTCTTTAGTTATGTCTGGTTTTCTGTTAAACCCACGCAGAAGTTTTCCATTTGTTTTAATGACTGTAGTCTTCATGCCTAGAATGTCTCTTTGGTTCTTTTCCAGATTTTCTTTTTTTTTTTTCCAGAACTACCTTGGTTTACCTTATGGTTTTCATTGCTTCTTCCATTGCTTCAACCATGTTAAGTGCTTTCATCCTAGAGTCTCTTGCTGATTATTCCATCTCTGCCTCATGATGTTTGAGTTCCTCATGGGATAACTCTCTTTTCTTTCCTAGAGGGGAGAGGGCTTTCTTCCCACATCAGTCAACAGTTACCAACTTGGGTCGTCTGTCTCCACACAGGAAAAGGGGGGATTTGTTTCCTTAGACAGAGAGACCCCTCAGGGGCTAGCCTTGTCAGACCTCCCAAGTGCCCTGACATCTTGAATGGCCATCAGGAACCCGGGACCGTCCCTGGGAAGCCCCTCTGCCAGTCCTCCAGGGCACATGACCTCTCTGAATGGGCACCTAGTGGTGAATTAAAGGTATCTCTGAGAATTCTTCAACATATTCTGGCCCTTTGTGATCTGAAAAAGTCATTTAACTATTTATTTCTTCTGTTAAAAAAAAAAGGTATCTTCTTTATATATATGGAGAAAAAGATAAAGTATTTTAACTATAAGACTTCAAAGAAAAGGTGACATATGTTTTCTTTAAAACAAATAGTTTAATTTCATTTTTATCTGTAAAAACATACAAGTTTAAAAGGAAACAGCAAGAACTTTGACATGTAATCGTGTCATTTTTTTTTTTTTAATGATACTAGAACTTGTTCAAAATGTGAAGATACAGAACCGTTATAAATTTCTGGAATCAAAGACTCCAAATACAGATGAAAACATATTAGTTATAAAATGTCAATTCACGAAATATTCCATTTTCTCTGTTTTTTATTGGGAATATTCTATAGAAACACTGTATACAAAATAAGGCAGACTTTTGGAAATTCAAGTATAAAATTTTTAGGAAAAATAAGTGTGAAGTCCAATTTCTTTCACTTTGGGGAGCTGCTCGCAGAGCCTCGCCTTGGGGAGCTGCCTGCAGAGCCAGTGTTGGTGCTTTGGCTGCTGCACAGAAGAGCCCTTTCGAACTCTTCTGGGGTCACTAGTTGCTTTTCAGTCACTCAGTTGTGTCTGACTCTCTGCGACCCTATGGACTGCAACATGCCAGACTTCCCTGTCCTTCACTATCTCCTGGAGCTTGCTCAAACTCGTGTCCATCAGGTCGGTGATGCCATCCAACCATCTTGTCCTCTGTCGTCCCCTTCTCCTCCTGCCTTCAATCTTTCCCAGCATCAGATTCTTTTCTAATGAGTCTGCTCTTCGCATCAGGTGGCCAAAGTATTGAAGCTTCAGCTTCAGTATCAGTCCTTCCAATGACTATTCAGGACTGATTTCCTTTAGGGTTGACTGGTTTGATCTTGCTGTCCCAGGGACTCACAAGAGTCTTTTCCAACACCACAGTTCAAAAGCATCAGTTCTTCAGCACTCAGCTTTCTTTCTGGTTCAGTTCTCACCATCTGTACATGACTACTGAGAAAACCATAGCTTTGACTATACAGACCTTTGTTGGCAAAGTAATGTCTCTGCTTTTTAATACACCGTATAGGTTTGTCATAGCTTTTCTTCCAAGGAGCAAGTTTCTTTTAATTTCATGGCTGCCGTCACCATCTGCAGTGATTTTGGAGCCCAAGAAAATAAAGTCTGTCACTGTTTCCACGTTTTCCCATCACTTTGCCATGAAGTGATGGGACTGGATGCCATGATCTTAGTTTTTTTAATGTTAAGTTTTAAGCCAGCTTTTTCACTCTCCCCTTCCACTTCCATCAAGAGGCTCTTTAGTTCCTTTTCACTTTCTGCCATAAGGGGGACATCATCTGCACATCTGAGGTTATCCATATTTCTCCCAGCAGTCTTGATTCCAGCTTGTGCTTCATCCAGCCTGGCATTTCACATGATGTACTCTGCATATAAGTTAAATAAGTAGGGTGACAATATACAGCCCTTAACATATTCCTTTCCCAATTTTGAAGCAGTCTGTTGTTCCATTTCTGGTTCTACCTGTTGCTTCTTGACCTGCATACAGATTTCTCAGGAGGCAGGGAAGGTAGTCTGATATTCCCATCTCTTTAAGAATTTTCCACAGTTTGTTGTGATCCACACAGTCAAAGGCTTTAGTGTAGGCAACAAAGCAGATGTTTTTCTGGAATTCTCTTGCTTTTTCTATGATCCAATGGATGTTGGCAATTTGATCTCTGGTTCCTCTGCCTTTTCTAAATCCAGCTTGAACATCTGGAAGTTCTTGGTTCACGTACTGTTGAAGCCTAGCTTGGAGAATTTTGAGCATTACTTTGCTACCATGTGAAATGAGTACAATTGTGTGGTAGTTTGAACATTCTTTGGCATTGCCTTTCTTTGGGATTGCAATAATAATATACCTTTTCCAGTTCTGTGGCCACTGCTGAGATTTCCAAATTTGCTGGCTTATTGAGTGCAGCACTTTCACAGCATCATCTTTTAGGATTTGAAATAGCTCAGCTGGAATTCCATCACCTCTACTAGCTTTGTTCATAGTGATGCTTCCTAAGGCCCACTTGATTTCGCATTCCAGGATGTCTGGCTCTAAGTGAGTGATCACACCATCAAGGTTATCTGGGTTATTAAGATCTTTCTTATATAGTTCTTTTGTATATACTTGCCACCTCTTCATAGTAACTTCTGTTTGGATATCTTACTCTTTTTCTGTTAGGTCCATTCCATCTCTGTCCTTTATTATGCTGATCTTTGCATGAAATGTTCCTTGTTATCTCTAATTTTCTTGAAAAGATTTCTAGTCTTTTCCCTTTTACTGTTTTTCTCTATTTCTTTGCACTGTTCACTTAGGAAGGCTTTCTTATCTCTCCTTGGAACTCTGCATTCAGATGGGTGTATCTTTCCCTTTCTGCTTTGCCTTTCACTTTTCTCTTCTCTTCTCAACTATTTGTAAGGCCTCCTCAGACAGCCATTGTGCCTTTTTGGATTTCAAAACAGTTTTCCCAATTAACATCAATCAAAAAAGCCTAACATACACAAATAATTCTTTTTTTTTTTTGCATTAAAAAAATTTTTTTACTTATTTTTTAAAAATTTATTTTAGTTGGAGGCTAATTACTTTACAATATTGTAGTGGTTTTTGCCATAAATTAATATGAATCCGCCATGGGTGTACATGTGTTCCCCATCCTGAACCCCCCTCCCACCTCCCTCCCCATCCCATCCCTCAGGGTTGTCCCAGTGCACCAGCCCCGAGCACCCTGTCTCACGCTTTGAACCTGGACTGGCAATCTGTTTCATATGAACCTGTTCTGGTGATCTGTTTCATATATGATAATATACATGTTTCAATGCCATTCTCCCATATCATCCCACCCTTGCCTTCTCCCACAGAGTCCAAAAGACTGTTCTATGCATCTGTCTCTTTTGCTATCTTGCATATAGGGTTATCGTTACCATCTTTCTAAATTCCATATGTATGTGTTAGTATACAGTATTGGTGGTTTTTCTTTCTGGCTTACTTCACTCTGTATAATAGGCTCCAGTTTCATCCACCTCGTTAGAACTGATTCAAATGTATTCTTTTTAATGGCTGAGTAATATTCCATTGTGTATATGTACCACAGCTTTCTTATCCATTTGTCTGTTGATGGACATCTAGGTTGATTCCATGTCCTGGCTATTATAAACAGTGCTATGATGAACACTGGGGTACACGTAACATACACAAATATTTCTATAGTGCAGTAAAAATGTATCATTTATTTTACATTTGCATTATGAAAATAAGTCTATACACCAAGTGATGCGTATTTTTAATGACTATGAATCATGTAAATTTGGTCATGGTATCTAAAGTTGGCTTTGGCTTTGAAGTATTTTTAAATTCATAGAAAATAGTGAACTTCTAATAAAATAAATAAAACATTTTTAATAATTGATATTAATAATCAACTTCAGAATTTGTCTTTTTCATTTGCCATTTAATTTTAAAAGAGAAGTCACTTTCAGTAGTGTTCCAAAGTGAGTGATTGCACCTTCTATGATGTGGAAAAGATCCGATTGCCATTAGCTGTTCCTAAGTGCTGAACATAATCGAGAGCAACTGCAACAAGACATTCTCTGTCACCGGCAGAAACTCCGTTAGCGTCCTTGGCTGGGCCTCCCGAGCTCAGGTTTGGACAGACGGATGCTGATGCAAGCCGTGTTCTCTGAGACTCTCTGCGGAGCCCTGGTAGCAGGCTGGCGCAGTGAGTGAAGGAAGCCTCACTCTACGGCAATGGCATCAGGTGGTTCAGGAAGGTGACCCTGGGTGCTCTCGCAGGCTCTGTGCGTCAGGGGGCTGATTGGCTAATACTGAAAGGAACGCTGGCCGCCCTCAGGAGTCCCCGGTGACCACGGGGTACCGCGCTATTCGGGGGGCGGGCGCAGGCTCCGCAGCTTCATGTCGTCCAGTCCTTTCCAGTATTTAAAGTTGTTGTCGAGATGGTGCATTAACTCGGGCAGGTCTACAAAGGCTGCAAGAAAGACGGGAGTGTGGTAAGACTGCACCTTCCCAGGGTGCACATGGAGGCTTTCTAAGGAGAGGGACGGACAGGAGGGGACAGTGCTCCGTGCTCGGCAGACATGGCACGGCCCGCGGCCTGGGTAAGCTGAAACCCCAGCTGACAGCTCTGGCGGATGGAGCAAAGGGGCTTGCCGGTTTTGTCACCATTAATCAGCAGCCTGGGGCCTGGGGTGCCTGATCCCGGCCCTGAGCGGCTCTCCTGGGCGTCCCATCCCCCTTCCTTGGTCCCGTCCCCTTCCACCTGCAGCACGTGGCACGAGCAGCGAGCTAGTGAAGACAACATGGGCCGGGAGTGCCCCCGCCTGGTCTCGGCCCAGAAGCAGTCAGCAGAGCCTGCAGTCTGGCCGGAGGCCTGAGTGCCTTCCGCCACCTCAGTCCTCCGTCCCCCGCCCCTCAGCACCGAGACATGGGCTCGTCTCCTGCTGACGGGGTCCGGACTGGACGTGGGTCTGCCTCCCGGCAGGGCCCCTTGCCTCAAAACCCTCTACCTGCCAGGGGGTTCCGCCCGCACTGAGGGCTACGAGGAGGGACGTGCCCCCGTCAGAGACAGGCCTGCCCTCAGGTCGGCTACCCGGGGAGGCGGCGAAGCTGGGGGAGCGGACAGCGGACGAGCTCCCTCAGAACGGAAGTGGTTTTGAATCCGGGGCTTTTGGCCAGCAGCCCCTTCAGCCCCATGTTCAGTGCTCTCGTCTTTGTGACTGCGACAACAGGTAGCCCTGGAGCCGGGGGCAGCTGAGGAGAAAGAGCAGAGAGCGCCCCGTCCTCCCGGACCTCCTTGACCGCGCCTGGCTTCTCCTCGGCCTCTGCATGCTGAGCCCCCAAACATACCAGTCAGAATATGGGCTATTTAACGTGGGCTCCCCGTTACTGAGGGAGACACATTCCGCGCATTCTTACCGTCCCAGGCGTCAAACATGTCTGTGATGAAGTAGTCGATGAAGGAGATCTGGGATTTGGGGATGCTGCAGGTATTTCTGTCAAAAACTGGCATCACCACAGGCAAGTCCCGTTGCTTCTCTTCGTCTGTCTGCAAGGCAGAAAATGCCAGAATTGCGAGACCCCAGGACCAGGCTCCACGCCCACCAGGAGCATTCCCTCCACCGGAGCCTCTCCTGGCAGCCCAGAGAGCTCGTGGGAGAAGCCGGTCACAGCGCCAGCCAAGCACCTGGACTCTCCACGACATGTCACGTCGTCCCCAAGGGGACCACCCCACCCACATCTTCGGCACCTGAAGCCTCCTGCCGAAGCTCCTGTGGGTGCTGTGCGGGGTTCCTGCAGTGCGTGAGCACACCAGTCTGCCCAGCCGTCGCCCACCTGTGGGTGTGTCAGGGGCCTGAGCCAGGGCCGCAGTGCGGAGTGACAAACAGCCCCCTCCACAGAGAAGGGACAAGTGCCTGCTTCTCACCTCAGGCCAGATTGTTTTATTTAAAAAAGGTCTGAACACCCTTGAGGCAAAAAAGCTCTAGGATGAAGATTTTATGTACTTTGATAGACCATTCCAGAACATCTTCAGTATTCCAATAATATGTGTACAAAATTGGAAATATAATGAAGATCCTGGTGGGGGGTGGGAGGCAGGTTTATCTTAAAAGATATAAGGGAATGTCTTGTTCTTTGTTTTCATCATGTTGCTTTCATCAAAGGATCCAGGAGAAAGGATGAAGTGATGCCCGGAGGGTGATGATGAAGCAGGGGGTTCTTCCTGGACTGAAGTATGAACTTGGAGGGTTTGAGGGCACCATTGAAATCACTGAGAGTTCCCTGGGGAGTCAGGCAGCCAGGGCTGAGAGTTAAATAGATGGTTACCCAAGGGGCAGGATTGAGGGGTCTTGAGTGCAGGACCAAGTAAGGCTGGGGTGAGCCTGGCGAGAGGACTGGAGCCATCCCCTGGCTCTGGAGGCACAGCTGTCCTCAGGGGCCCGGGGTCTTTGTTCTGTTGGTCTAAGCAGGCTGCCCTGTGGGCAGCTAGTGAGAAGGTGATGGAAGGGGCAGCTCAACACAGAAGACAGGCAGGGAGTTAACACTTAGGAAGCCTGATGTGGGTGCAGGAGTTGGCTCTCTAGGGGCATCCAGCAGAGGGGGGTGGAGATCCTGGGACGAGTGGACCTGCTGACCAGTCCTGGCTTCTCTGGAGGAGGGTCAGTGAGAGCAAGGGCTGAGGACGGGAGGTATGCAATGCATTCGGCCATCAGCCAGAGCCTGGGTCTCGCGGCTGAGCTCTGCAGGGCTGTGTGAGAGTGAAGGACCTCTGTTAAGCATCTAATACGGGGACCAGAATTCAGGTGTTCCACGGGAGCAAAAGAAGACCTACACTTGGGGCTGGAAGCCTGTCCCCCCAACTTTTATACCTGGAGCTGTTCCCACAGGGCAAACTGGGCAGTCCTCCTTATCCCCCCAGCCTAGGACTGCTCTGGACAGCTGGTTCCGTTCCGCTTCTATTCTGTCTTTTCTGAGGCCTGGCAATCACCAGCAGGGTGGCAGGGACTGGTGAGAAGTTACGGCCACCTTGCCCTGCGCGTCAGTGGGTCCGAGGCCCGAGACGCTGGAAGAACTGGGCTCCACAGCTAAAGGCAGGGGACAGTGATTCACTACAGCTCTCAACATGCACTCTCCCCTGGAGGACAATAGGTAACCTCTGGAAGTTCTCCCTGGAGGGACCGTTCTGCGCGTAGCACCGTGCTGCAGAGATGTGCTTATGCTAGGAGGTGCTGACTGTGTTGGTGACAGTTCCAAGGAAGAGGCCTGGGCTCCCATGTGCAGGTGGATGGTGCTAGGCTCTGGGCCAGGGGAGAAGCCAGCAGGAGAAGCCGCTGCTGTTCCAGGCCTGGGAGCCGAGGCACACAAGCTTGGCTGCAACTGCTCAGGCCAGGCTTTCCTGAGAGGCTGGGCAGAGACCATCTACACCAGCTGTCGGGCCAGGAGCACACCCCAGGAGGCGTGGGTGGCAGGGTCGGGGGCTCTAAGCAGGGCATGAGTAGGGAATACTGACACGTCTGGGTTTCTGCTCTCAGGCCAGTGCTGGCTCAGCAGGGTCAGCTCCGTGTGCGTCTCTGCCCTGGTGCATGAGAGGCAGGGGGTGGTGGGTGCAGAACAGCCTTGGGTTCACAGCCCATCGGCCTGACTGCTCAGAGAGCAGGTCCTGGGGTGGGCGCTCTCCTCACATGCCTTCCCTGGGCAGCTGTTCAGTTAAGAATCCCGCATCTGTGTTCCTGAGGGTAATGAGCTGTGACTTTCTCCTGGGATGCCTTTGTCAGGTTTATGTACCAGGATAATAACAGCTTCAGAAAATGAGTTGGAAAATATCTCACCTCTGTTTTCTGGTTTAATTTGTAAGACTAGCATTATTTATTCCTTAAATGTTTGATAGAATTCCTCAATGAAATCATTTAGAGTTTTCTTTATTAAAAAAAGAAATCATGAAAACATTTTGACAAAAAATTTCTTGACTATGGACTTTCTAAGGTTATTACTTAATCATGTCAGTTAGGGTAAATTGTATTGACAGTGTTTAAGGAATTCATCCATTTCATCTAAGTGGTCAAATTTATTGTGACATTCCTGATATTGGTCATTTGCATTCTTCTTATTTTAGCTGCGTATTTACCAATTTTATTAATTTTGTCAAAAAAATCAACTTTTGGCTTTGAAAATTTTTATTATTCTTTTAAATATTTCTTAATTTTTATTTTATGCTGAGTATAGTTGATTTACAATGCTGTATCAGGCTCAGGTATACAGCAGAGTGATTCAGTTATACATGTATCTTTTTAAAAAATTTATTGGAGTATGGTTCACTTTTAATGTATTAGTTTCAGGTGTATAGCAAAATGGATCAGTTATTTATATATATATATATCTCCACCCATTTTTAGCTTCTTTTCCCATATAGGTTATTAGAGTATACTGGTGTTCCCTGTGTTATACCGTAGGAGCTTGTCGATTATCTGTTTTATATACAGTAGTATGTATCTGTTAATCCCAAACTCCTAATTTATCCCTCTCCCTTGAAGTCTGTGAGTCTGTTTATGTTTTGTAAATAAGTTGCTTTGTATCATTTTTTTAGATTTTGCATAGAAGCTGATATGATATTAATACTTGTCTATCAGATTTACTTCACTTAGTATGATAATCTCTAGGTTCATCCATGTTGCTATAAATGGCATTGTTTCATTTTTATGGCTAAATAATATTCCATTTTCTTTTCCATTCCTCTGTCGATGGACATTTAGATTGCATCCATGTCCTGGCTATTATACATAGTGATGCAATGAACATGGGGGTGCATGTATACTTTATGATTTTCTTAGAATATATGCCTAGGAATGGGATTGCTGGATTATACAGTAGCTGTTTTTCACTTTTTAAGGAACCTCTATACCTCCATAATGACTGTACCAATTTACATTCCACTAACAGTGAAAAAACTGGCTTAAAGCTTAACATTCAGAAATCTAAGATCATGGCATCTGGTCCCATCACTTCATGGGAAATAGATGGGGGAACAGTGGAAACAGTGTCAGACTTAATTTTTTTGGGCTCCAAAATCACTGCAGATGGTGACTGCAGCCATGAAATTAAAAGACGCTTACTCCTTGGAAGGAAAGTTATGACCAACCTAGATAGCACATTAAAAAGCAGAGACAACACTTTGCCAACAAAGGTCTGTCTAGTCAAGGCTATGGTTTTTCCAGTGGTCATGTATGGATGTGAGAGTTGGACTGTGAAGAAAGCTGAGTGCCAAAGAATTGATGCTTTTGAACTGTGGTGTTGGAGAAGACTCTTGAGAGTCCCTTGGACTGCAACGAGATCCAACCAGTCCATCCTAAAGGAGATCAGTCCTGGGTGTTTATTGGAAGGACTGATGCTGAAGCTGAAACTCCAATACTTTGGCCACCTCATGCGAAGAGTTGACTCATTGGAAAAGACCCTGATGCTGGCAGGGATTGGGGGCAGGAGGAGAAGGGGCCGACAGAGGATGAGATGGTTGGATGGCATCACCGACTCGATGGACATGAGTGTGAGTAAACTCTGGGAGTTGGTGATGGACAGGGAGGCCTGGCATGCCGTGATTCATGGGGTCGCAAAAGTGACTGAAGTGAACTGAACAGTGTAGGAGCGTTCCCTTTCTCCAAGCCCTCTCCAGAATGTGTTGTTTGGAGACTTTTTGATGAACATTCCTGACTACTGTGAGGTGGTAAATGATTATACTTTTGATTTCTATTTCTCTAATAATTAGTGATGATGAGCATCTTTTCATGTGCTTTGTGGCTATCTGTATGTCATCTTTGGAGAAATGCCTATTTAGATCTGGCCATCTTTTTATTGGGTTATTTGGGTTTTTTTGATATTGTGCTATATTAGCTATTTGTTTATTTTGGAGATTAATCCTTGTCAATCACTTCATTTGCAAATATTTTCTCCCATTCTGTGGGTTTTCTTTTCATTTTGTTTATGATTTCCTTTGCTGTGCAAAAAGCTTTTAATTAGGTCCCATTTATTTTCATTAATCTAGAAGTGGATCCAAAAAAATATTGCTGTGATTTATGTTAGAGTGTTCTGCCTATGCTTTCCTTTAAGACTTTTTTAGTATCTGGTCTTACATTCAGGTCTTTAACCCACTGAGTTTTGTTTTTGTGTATGGTGTTAAGAGTTTTCCCGGCACCACTTACTGAAGAGACTGTCTCTTCTCCACTCTATCTTCTCACCCCCTTTGTCACAGATTAAGGACCACAGGTGCGTGGGTTTATTTCTGGGCTATCTTGTTCCATTGATTTGTATTTCTATTTTTGTGCCAATACCACACTGTTTTGATGACTATAGGTTCACAATATAGCCTGATGTCAGGGAGACTGATACCTCCAGCTCTGGTTTTCTTTCCTGGGATTGTTTTGGCTATTTGGAGTCTTTTGTGTTTTCATACAAATTTAAAAATTTGTTCCAGTTCTGTGAAAAATGCCATTGGTAATTTGGGAGAGATTGAACTGAATTTGATTGCCTTGGGCAGTATAGTAATTTTGACAGTATTGATTCTTCCAATCCAAGAAAGCCAGAAGCGTCCCAGCACTAGAGCCTGCAGGCTGCTGGGTGGGGACAGGTCTCAGTGCCAAAGCGGTGACCTCCAGGAGAGCTCAGCTGAGGAATATACCACAGGGCCTCCACCACTGGTGTTCCTGCCCCTGCAGTGGGCCACAGCCGACCCCCGCCTCCAGGAGACCCTCCAAGACCTGAAGGTAGGTCTGGTTCAGGCTCTAATGGAGTCACTGCTCTGCCCTAGGCCCCAGGGCTCATGGAACCTTGTGAGTGCCCTCGAGAGTGGAACCTGTCTCCCCCAGTCCTGTGGCGCTCCTGCACTCAAGCCAAATTCTCTGGGGGCTCCCCCCCACCCCCCACCGATGCCAGACCCCTAGGCTGGGAGCCTAATGTGGGCTCAGACCTCACTCCTGTGGGAGAACCTCTGCAGGTGTGGGACTTGATTACATCATGAAAGCGCCCCTCCTGTCTTGTGGTTCTTCTTGGTCTTTGGGTGTACAGTATTTCTAGGTAGGTGCCAATCCTTCTTTGATGAGGTTGTTCAAGAGTTAGTTGTGATTTTGGTGTTTTCATGAGAGGAGAGGAGCTCAAGTCCTTCTACTCCACCATTCTGTCTCCTTTAATTTTTTCTAGTGTTTCTTTTCTGTTTCATTTTTTGGCTCTTACATTATTTCTTTCCTACTTACTTTGGGTTTACTTTGTCTGTTTCTAGTTTCTTAAACTGAAACCTAAGATGTTAACTTTAGGGCTTTTCCTCTAATTATAAATGTCCCTCTGATCCCTGTTTTGCTTGCATCCCACAATTTTAATATACTTTGATTAATCCTTTATCTGAACCATGGACTATTTAGAAATGTATTGTCAGTTTCTGAATATTTGGTGTTTACCTAGGTACCTTATTGTTACTAATTTCTGATTTAATTCCACTGTGCCTAGAGAATAGATTCTGTATGATTTCACTTATGTTAAATTTACTGAATCTTTTCTGTGACCCAGCATGATGCATATTGGTGAACATATCAGTGTCCTTAATAAATATTCTGTAGACGTGTGATACAGTGTTTTGCAAACATTAAATAAGGTAAGGTGGCTCACAGTGTTGTTGGGATTATGTGTTTTTACTGATATTTTAATCTGGTGGTTCTATCAATTGCTGAAAGGGGGTATTAAAATCTCCAACCATGTTGTACCTGTCTCATTTATTTTGAAGCTCTGTTATTAGATACACATACACTTATGTTTATGTCTTCCTATAGGACTTTTTATCATTATGAAGTGTCTCACTTTATCTCTGGTACTATTGTCTTGATGTCTATGTTGTCTGAGATTAATATAGCCATTCTAATGTTTATATTTACAGTTTCCATGGTATATCTCTTTCCACCCGTTCACTTTACCCCTCTCTGTTCTTTATAATTTAAGTGGGTCTTTTGTAGACTGCACGTAGTTGGGATTATTTTTTAAAGATCCATCCTGCCTTGGAGTGTTTAGTTCACTAAATTTAAGTAAGTATTGATGATTAGAGTTGGAGCTGCCATTTGACTGTTTTTTTCTATTATTCTTGTTTTCTCCTGTTGCCTTTGTATAATTTAAAAAATTTTAGAATTCCATTATAATTATATATCTATCTATTAGCTTTTAAGGTACACTGATTGCTCTAGGGATTACTAAGTACCTTTTGGGATTACTAAATATATCCTTCACTTCTCAGTCTACTGAGCTAATATTATAACACTTAATGTAACATGTAGAAACCTTGGATTCAGGTAGGTCCATTTTACTTCCTGCCATCCTTTATGCTATAGTTGCCATATAGCTTATGGTTACATATATTATATCCTTTACAATTCAGTGTTATAACTTGTGCTTAAAATAGTCCTATGTATTTAGAGACATTCCAAGAAGGAAAAAAACTTTTATAGTTACCCAGCTGTTTATCATTTTTTAAAGTGTTTTTATTTTTACTGAGGAATTTGATACACAGCATTATATTAGTTTCAGATGTACAACATAATGATTCAAATTTTTCATATATTGCAAGATGATTACCACCATAAATCTACTTAACATGTCACTATATATAATTACAAAATTTGTCCTATAATTACAACTTTGAACATCTATTCTCTTAGTAATATAGTACTGCATATTTGAAAGTTGCTAACTACAGTTCCCATGCTGTACATTACAACCCCATGACTTCTTTATTTTATAAATGGGAGTTTGTACCTTTTGACTCCCTTTAACCATCCTGCATCCACTCAGCTGGCAACCACAAATTTGTTCTCTGTAAGATTCCACATATAAGTTAGATGATATAATAGTTGTCTTTTTCTATTTCACTTAGCATAAACCACTTAAGGTCCATCCATGTTGTCCCAAATGGCAAGATTCATTCTTTTTAATGGCTAAATAATATCCCATTATGTGTACACATACATACCCACATCATCTTACTCACTGACCTACCAATGGATGTTTAGGTTGCTTCCAACTTGGCTATTGCAAGTAGTGCTGCGTGAACGTGGAGTGCATGTATCTTTTGGGGGTGGTTAGTGCTTTTGTTTTCTTTGGATAAATACCCAGAAGTAGAATTACTGGATCACACGGTAGTTCTATTTTTAATTTTTTGAGGCATCTCCATAGTGGCTAGACCAATTTACATTCCCACCAACAGTTCACAAGGGCTCTCTCTTCTCCACATCCTTGATGATACTTATCTTTTTGATAATAGCCATTCTAACAGATGTGAAGTGCTATCACATGGTTTTGTTATTTACCATTTTCAGTGCTACTCTCTCAATCTGTCCCACCCTTTCCTTCCCCATGTGTCCACAAGTCTGTTCTCTACATCCGCATCTCTATTTCTGCCCTGCAGATAGTACTGTTTTTCTAGAGTCAACATATATGCATTAATATACGATATTTTTCTCTTTCTGTCTTACTTCACTCTGTATGTGCCAGTCTCTAGGTTTATCCACCTCATTAGAACTGACAAATTCTTTCCTTTTACATGTAATGGAATATTACTGAAGCGACTGAGCACACACACACCACAACTTCTTTTATCCACTCATCTGTCAATGGACATCTGGGTTGCTTCCATGTCCTGGCTATCATAAACAGTGCTGCAGTGAATACTGGGGTACATGTAGCTTTTGAGTTATGGTTTTCTCAGGGTATATGCCCAGCAGTGGAATTGCTGGGTCATATGGTAGTTTTACTCCTAGTAATAGTATAAGAAACCTCCATACTGTTCTCCACAGTGTGACAGTGTTTATTTTGCCTTCATTCTTGAAGGATATTTTCACTGGATACAGAATTTTAGGGTGACAATTTTCTCCTAACAACATTTTTAAGATGTTGTTCCAATGTCTTCTGGCCTCCATAGTTTCTGACAGGAAGTTATTGTAAGTAATATGTCATTTTTCTCTGAGTGATTTCAATTTTGTTTCTATATCTTTGGCTAGTAGCTGCTTGAGTATGACATATCTGGGTATGGGTAGATTTGTTGAGTTTCTTAAATCTGTATGTATATATCTTTCACTAAATTTGGAAAAATTTTAGCCATTATATATATATATTTTTTTTTTCCCCCCACGAGAATTTTTTTCTACCTAGAGAAACTGGGAGGGGCAGCTAACAGTGTAATAATATCTTTAAAGTGCTATTAGGAGAAAATGTCAAATATCCATTGAAAATATCTTGTAAGAATGAAAGCAAAGGCAAAATAAAACACATTTTCAAATAAGGGAAAACTAATAAAATTCACTGCCAGTAAGCCTGTAATATAACCAATGTTCTTCAAGGACAGAATTTCATTTAGAACTCCACTTCTAGTTTTAAGTCCATTACTTCCTATGGTCCTTATGGTGTTTCTCTCTTTTACTTGAGGGAACTTCAGAAGCTGCATCTTACCTGAGAGAAATACTCTTCTGAGATGCGTGCGGCCCACTCGATGCACTGCTCCAGGGGCCGGCAGGGGTTGGACACGTCAGCACACTTGATCAGCATCCGTTTGATCAGAGTCCGGTTCTCTGGAGTCCTGAGCATGGTGTTTATGGCTTCTTGATCTTTATCAGTTTCCTAAAGCATGAGTGGAATTCAAAGCAATCAAAACGGGACCCCAGGTACCAAGCCCTGTTTTACTGGTGTGGCCCCACCGTAACCACAGTGAGGCTCTGTCTGGGATCTACGGTTAGGGTCTCTCAAAATAGTGCCGGGGAAGCTGAGGTTGGCCCTCACTCTACAGCGGGGAAAACCAAGGCCCAGTGAGATTCCAGCAGAACCCGGAAGTAGAGCTTAGCACTGGAGGCTGGCATATCTGCCTTTCCCCATCTTGACTGTTTCTCACAGTTGCCTTTTCTTTCTATCATTCACTCGCTAAATACTTAAAGACTGGCTTTATCTTTTATTATTTATATTCATTAAAAAAACAATGTGAACTGAAAAGTGAAACCTTTCTCTACCCTTATAACAGGCAGTCTTGTGGTCCACCAGGGGCTCTGCTTCTCCCCACCCAGCCCTGGGAGTCCACCATCGGTGTACCACAGTGTGTCAGACACGCTGATGTTCCCTAAACTCTGCCCTCACATTATATGGTGGACAGAGGACTTAGTCACAGTCTTCTGATCTGCACTCACAAAGATATCTTGTGGTAGGCATGAAAATCAGTATAATTCACCATTATATTTTACAGATGAGGATGCTGGGACTCCACGAGGTGAAGAGACTCAGAGGTACTGAGCTGACCCAAGATAAGAGCGTGAGTCCTGCCTCTAGTCTTGGACTGTGTCTCTCCAAAGCAGTACCTGCTATCTGACTCACAGGGAGCCCCTCTGGATACATAGCCTCAGCCCATGCTGTGAGGGGCCCTCTGCTTACGGGCCCCCTGAAGCAAATTCAGGTTGGAAGAGGGAGTACTGGGTCGAAGACATGAGCAAGCATCTCTTCTTTCTGATTCTGGGCCCATCAAGCAGCTTTCCAGAGGAATCAGCCACGTGGTTTCTGTGAGCAGTCACAGTCATCCCCTCTCAGTGGGGAAAAGATGGGTAGGGGGGACCCTGAGCCCAGGCTGCCTGGTCTCCTAGAAAGTGACAGAGACCGTGTCCTCAGTGATTCTCTGCATCTCCCACTGCCCACCAGCTTTGTGCTGACCCTTCTCTCTGCAGGTGTGTGACTACTGTTCAGTACTGCCCACCGGGAACTATTTTCTTCCACCAGCAATGACCCACTGGATCCTGGTTCCCAGTCTCTCAGTAAAAATCCAAGTTGTGACAGCAGAGAGGAGGAACATGACTGTTAAGAAGAATGAAGATTCCGCTGAGTCTGCAACTTCCCAGAATGGATGGAGGAAGCCAAGTCTGTGAGGTACGTGGTTTCTTTCTGTGAGGTGGGGTCAGCTGGGGTGTCTGTGCATGGGAGAATGACTGAGTCCTTGGAAAGGGCGTAAAGTCTCTGACAGACTGGAGAACGGGCAAGGGTGAGGAGAGCAGAGTTCTCACCAGGTTTCAGATCAGGTGAGACAGGGACAAGTGTGAAGGGTGATAAACTAGAAAGCCAGGGACAGACAAAAGCCACAGTCAAACAACTGAGCCGCAGCAGTAGAGTTGGAGCTCAAAGGGCTGTCCTCTTAGGATAAGTCATCTCTGTGCTCGCAAAGACTGGCAGGGGGGTGATGGGGTCGGGGAGGAGGAACGTGGGGTTGGTGGTCGGGCAGACATGGGCCTCAGGGAGAGGGTTCCTGGGATAGCATGTTCTCCAAGTGCTGTGCTCACATTGAATCGAGCACAACATGTCCTCAGGGTTGTGCCTCGAGGGCTATTGTGCCCATTCGAGACAAGGAAGCGGAGGAGAGCTGAGAACTCAGACTGGCTGCTTTCTCAGATGTGGGCTCCTGTCTGGGGAAGCAGTTAATGTTCTTCTCTTGCCAGAAAGTGCTTCCGAACTCCATGCCTCAAATCCAACAACACCAGCACCCTGTGGTCCAAATCCAGGAGCCTCCCCAATCCCCACCCTCCTGTGATACAAACCAGCAGAGGACTGGTGCAGTTGCCCAGCAGGCAGTGGCTGGTAAGAGACCTCATGGCTCCAACTGACCCCAAGATGCTCAGAGGAGGGGAAGGGGGCACCTGCTGAAAAAGGGCGCAGTAATGGCCCACCTGTCTATCATCAAGTCCCTTCAGAATTGTCATGTTTTTTCTTGTATGTCTTGCCAAGTCTTTGTACTTTAATTTCCACTGGTTAAAAAATTATTTATATGCAGTGAGCCCAGTGTGGGGATTATAATACTCATGGATCTCTTAAGCCCAGGTTTCCCCACAACACATAGGAGGAAGGGCCCTAAACACAGACTCCATTTGCAGTCAGCTCACTTACCCCATCTTCTTCTAATGCTACCAAGGGCTTGTTGATGATGTTGACAAATTTGTTGACGTGCTCAAAGTGCTTTGTCATTTCTGTGGCTAAGACCATGTCGATGATACCCTGGCGCAGCGTCTGGTAGTCATTCCTGTTCAGACAACAAAGGAGAGGCTGCTGCTGATTACTGATCCAGACCAGACAGGTGCTCCTGAAAACCAGCTGTGATCTAGGACCTGTGTTCACTGCAGCTGAAATTCTAAGGAACTGCGCAGCAGTGGCAAGGCATGCTTTAGAGAATGTGAAGGTTAAAGGTTGCTGCCTAGACTGCTATTAGTAAGGAAAACCTGAACAGAAGTTAAAATGAGAATCTTTGGGCAAAACTATGTGGTTCCCTGGTAGCTCAGCTGGTAAAGAATTTGCCTGCAATACAGGAGACCCCGATTCTATTCCTGGGTTGGGAAGATCCCCTAGAAAAGGAATAGGCTACCCTCTCCAGTATTCTTGGGATTCCCTGGTAACTCAGATGGTAAAGAATCTGCCTGCAATGCGGGAGACTTGGATCCCCTGGGGAAGCACATGACAACTCACTCTAATATTCTTGCCTGGAGAATCCCCATGGACAGAGGAGCCTGGTGGGCTACAGTCTGTGGGGCTGCAAAAAGTCAGACATGACAGAGTGACTAAGCACAGCACATGCGTAAGACTATGGATACAGTGTTCATAGTGTTGTCATAAGCAAAAGGCATATAGTTCTTAAGACTGAAGAAAAGCTAGAACATAGCCAGCTGGGGTTATGAAGAACGTACCCCACACAGAGGAACCTTGAGACGCAACAATTTTAGAGCCCAGAAACACAGAGGGTGGACCATCTGAAAGCTGAGAGAATCAATGGTGCATACCCGATTCCTCTTCCTCTAGCCCTTTATATTTATTTTAAAAACTTATTTTTTGAGGATAGAAACCATTTAATTAAAAACATAAAAGGTACAAAGAGTATAAACTGAACTCCATGCAGCTATGCTGTTCTTTTCCCTGGAGACAGTCATAGTTGTCCAGAGATAACTGATGTATATGTAAGCAACTATGAAAAAAACCAACTTTAAGTCCACATATGAAATTCTAAAACATAGAAAAAAACCTCGGTTTTTTTTTTTTTAAAATCCCTTAGGTTTAATAACTTCCCTTGAAATCCAAATTAGTAAGTATCCCTCATGACAGATCACTTTTGTCTAACAGCCCCACCCTAGACACTGATGCTGCTAAGTCACTTCAGTCGTGTCCAACTCTGTGTGACCCCATAGATAGCAGCCCACCAGGCTCTGCTATCCCTGGGATTCTCCAGGCAAGAACACTGGAGTGCGTTGCCATTTCCTTCTCCAATGCATGAAAGTGAAAAGTGAAAGTGAAGTCACTCAGTTGTGTCCGACTCTGCGACCCCATGGACTGCAGCCTACCAGGCTCCTCCGTCCATGGGATTTTGCAGGCAAGAGTACTGGAGTGGATTGCCATTGCCTTCTCTGCTAGACAGTGAGGGCACCATGAAGAAGAGAAGACACTGTAATCTCACAGCGTCACCAATCAGACATGAGAAGTTTGCTGGGCAGAGTTTGTTGGGAGTCTGCCAGGCAGAGATGTAAGATGACAGCTTCTGAATCTGTCAAGGTGTCGGCCTTACACTGTTGTCTTGAAATGTTCAGGACACAAAGGAACTGAACCTTGAAAACATCATGCAACACAGAAGACCACATCCTCAGGTGCTTCCATTCGTCTGAAATGCCCAGAACTCACAAAGCTACGGAGGCGGAAGGTAGATCAGTTTCTGCCTACCAGGGGGCAGGAGAGTGACTGCTCAGGAGCTCAAGGTTCC
Organism: Dama dama; assembly: GCF_033118175.1. Lineage (NCBI taxonomy): Eukaryota > Metazoa > Chordata > Mammalia > Artiodactyla > Cervidae > Dama > Dama dama. The sequence continues at coordinate 31,192,497 of NC_083693.1, read as the reverse complement.
TTTGGGGGTGATGGAAATGTTGTAAATGTCGACTATACGGATGACTGCACAACTTGGAATATACCAAAAACTCCGCACGCTTTAAATGGGTGAACTGTACAGTACCTAATTATATCTCAACAAAATTCTTTTTTAAAGAGCAAAAGGAAACATACTTTCCAGGTCACTGTTCTTACCTCTCCATGTTTTTAAAGATGTTGCATTTATCATCGCTGGTGGTCAGCTGGAAGGCCAAGGCCGCATGGTGGTGCTCCAGCACAGCCATGTCGTTGTACAGAATGGCCAGCTCGCTCCCGGCATTGCACAGGAAGGAGTTGGTCCTCCCGGGGTGGTCCACATCGTGGATAGTGGCTGCGATGAGCGCAGCGACCTCATCAAGTGGGTCTAAAGTTTGCTGAAAACAAGAGTTCTTTTAAAAATTGGGGCATGGCACTGAAAGCAAGGTAGCCTTCTGTGTAGTTCTCTTTCTGCCCTTCTGACTTCTGAGAAAAGCAGTGTTGAGCAAATCCAGTTTTCCTAACTCTACTCAGAAATAGTTTCATCTTTGCATGTTTCAGAGGAAACATTATCGGATTCTCAGTCTCGCACAAGTTAGGGATTTACCAAGACACAGGGTGTCCTCACCCGATAGGAGTCACCTCCTCAGCCAGTCTGTCTTTAGACCCATCACAAAAAAAGGTCCTTCGTCTGAGGTATTGACTTACTACTTCGAACGTTACTTTGATTTAAAATTTTATCAATTGGGAAAGTAAGATCCCACATGCCATGTGGCATGGCCAAAAGTTTTCATTTAAAACTTTAAGTACAGAAGTGCATGGTACTTTCTTCTAGTATTCTCCATTTCTAATGTGTATATTCCTGTTTTCTGTATTTTTGATTAGTCTGGCTTGCAGTGAATTCTCTTGGTTGTTTCAAAGAACAATCCCAGATGATCACTTTGCTCTTCTCATTCTATAGGTTTTGATACATAGGTTTCTCATTTTGTTGTTTTCTGTTATTTTTGGTTTTATTTCTTTGTTTAACCCCAATTTGTTCGAAGTATTTTCTCATATGCAGTGGCTGACATTTTTTTATTTAAGTTTTTTGAAGTATATCAAGACTGTGTCTTAGTATCAAGATCATTTCTGGAAATATACACCTTTTCTTCAAGTGTTTGTAGGATATCTAATAAACCAGCCTTGTAAATTTATTTAAATTGAAATTCAATAGTTTTAACTTAAAAAAAGGTTTTGTTGGCCATGCTGCATGGCATGTAGGATTCAACCAGAGACTGGACCTGCACCACCTGCACTGGAAGCGTGGAGTTTAACTACTGAACCACCAGGGAAGCAACCCAGGTAGTTTTAACTTTAAATGGGTGACTTTTATGATGTGAATTACATCAATAAGTTGTTAAAATTAAGTTATTAATAGCTTTCTGAATGTGTATTTGTATGTTATTGATCAAGGAGTTTCAAAAGCAGTAAATTGCAGCAAAAATTAGGTTGCCTTTATGCTGAACCACACTGACACAGATGTCTGTCCTCTGCCCTCTGTGTTCATACTTTATAAAAACAGACCTCTCCCCGGACTCTTGTTCTACCTATGGTCTTAGTCATGACCTTTAGTTAAAACAACAAAAAACCACCAAACAACACAACTAGAGGGAGGCTGGACTTGCCTGCCCTGCACTTGTGCCGGGAGGCTGACCTGTTTCATTCCTCATGAGGCCCTGATTTCTCACTGATTCTCTGCTCTCAAGTACTTCCACAAGTGAAACGGCCATGCACTAGTGCTCCCTAGGCCTTCTGTGCCAGTTTATGGCGGATGCTGATGGAAATACTAACAATAAAAATACTCTGGCAAAGCAGTGCATGTCTAGTTGCTGCTTTGGACATTTCCCTAATGAAATAGTTTACAATGTGAAAAGCTTTCTTAGGAAGCTTGGTTTGGAAGTGGACAGTGAGCAGAGTGCCTTGGATGGCACTTTCTTCTGTGACGCCCTTACTGTGACACAGTCACATTCCCTTTGCTCCTGAGCCCTCAAAGCTGGAGCTAAAGTGGCTCCTATTCTAAAGTGGAATACCCAGGGCCACGTTGGGAATTAGTTATCCACCCCCCATAGCCAGGGTGTGGTCCTGCTTCTCAGGAGGCCGCACCCTTCCAGGGCCAGACTGTACCCTACACCCTGCACCCTCATCCCTGCTGTGAAGCACTGGGCACCAGCACAGCTCACCTTGATCCTCTCTTTGCACAGAAAGTAGGCAGTGGCATGCAGCACATCAGCAGAGTGTGTGGAGTTGTGGTAGGGGTTGGAAGCGTGATAATTGGCTTCAATCATCTGTAACCAGGATCTCAGTGTCACCTCTGGGCATTTTAAGAATTCACAGACTCCGAAGCGAGCGAACACTTTGAGACCAAGGTAAATCAAAGGCCTATAGAGAAAAACATACACATCATTAAAGTAGAGAAACAGGTAGTGTGTCTGATCTGTTCAGATCCAACAAGCAAACCTGAGCCAGACTTCAGGGAGCGAGCGGGGCAGCAAAGTGGAGCCTGTGAGGGTGGCCTGCAGCGGGTGCCCTGTCACCCTCTCTCCTGGTGGCCAGCACCAGCCCTGGGCAGAGCCCAGCTGCAATTCTGGGGGCACCCGCCTGGTGCTCCCCACTGCCCTAGCTGCTGCAGAGTCCTCCCGGCACCAGGAGGGTCTCCAGGTCAACGTGCTGCCAGGCTAACCCCATCCTCCCCTGTGGCCTTGCTGGACATGTGTCACTGGCCAGACGTCTTGCTGGAAGCAGATACCAGTTCCCCACGGCAGCACACCAGCCAGACGCTGGCACACATCCCGTGATGGTCTCAACACTCTGGAGGTGGGGGTTTCCCCAGACAGGTGACCAGATGATGCCAAATGAGGCCCGTCCATGAGAGTCACCGTCACCCAGCCTCTGGCCTTTGCTCTTGGCTCTGTTGAGGCAGTGTCCAAGCCGGCTGGGCTCTCAGGGCTTGGACAGACCTGCCCCGTCCCAGCTCACATTAGGACGTAAACCAGTGCCCACAGCTTTGTCTGCCACTGTCACTGGCCCTGTGGGGCACACGGATGCAGAGTGTCTCAGAAGCCTGACTCACGCTGAGTGTGAGCAAAGGGCAGGGGCTGTCACGGGGACCACCACCCACCCGGGATGGGACCTGACAAGTCTCCTATAACCGCCTCTCTCTGCTGTCTGCTGGGGTCCACGCCTCACCTCCTGAAGGGCGGCGCTGGCTGGCATCAGGTCTGAACGCCCTTCCCGTGTGCCAGGCCACCACATGGCTCTAGCTGAGTGTTCTCCAGAGAGGTATGAAATGGGAGGGGAAACCCAACCCTGCCCTGCTCTTGGGGACCACACTCAGGTCAGGATGCTGGAGTGTGGGGTGTCCCCATGCCTGTCACGAACACAGCAACTAAGATTTGGGGACAGCTCTTATCAGCATGTACATTTATTTATTTTTTTGGCTGCACTAAGTGGCATGTGGGATCTTAGTTCCCTGACCAGGGATCAAACCTAAGATCCCTGCATTGGAAGCGTGGAGTCTTAACCACTGGACTGCCAATGGTTCTGAGCTCTAAAAAGTGAGGCTCTTTGTGGCAATGTCAACATATCACTACTTAATACCTACAGGAGAAATTAATGACCGTATCTTACAAAAAGAAAACCTCTGCTACTTGCAGACTCCGAGTAAGACACTTGCTCTCTCTGCAGCAGTCATGGCCAGGTGAACTCCCCTTGGCTTCTCCCTGATCCCTCGCTGACGCTGAGGCCCTGGAGACTCAAGGTACCTGCTGCTCTTTCCCTGGGGCCTCCTCCCTGACCAGGGACTGGCTCTGAGCAGAGCCTACACTCCCGGGGAGGCTTTCTCCACACTGGCCCTTGGAATCAAACTCCCTGTCTGCTGAGCTTCCATGGGCTCACCTTTTATGAGTGGCAGCCTCCAGTTCAAAAATATTGAAGTCCCAGTATTCCTCCTTTTCCATGGCCCGAGTTATCTGTGATGGGACATCGTGAAGGGAGACGGGGACGATGATGCTGCTGGGAACCTGCTGAAGGTCTGCAGGGTGACAGAACAGAATCAACAGGCTTGACGGCGATTTCGGTCCCTCAGGGGGAGCGGTAGATCTTTGGGGGCGGATGCTTTGTTTCTTAGGGTTTATGATAAACCAAAAACTTCTTACTGATTAAAAAAAAAACCTCAAAATTATTATCTGAAAATTTCTCTTCATCACTTAAGTGTGGCTATAATACTAATGAAACTTAGTCGCTCAGTCGTGTCCGACTCTGCAACCCCATGGACTGTAGCCTGCCAGGCTCTCTGGATTCTCTAGGCAAGAACTGGAGTGGGTAACCTTTCCCTTCTCCAGGGGATCTTCCCGACCCAGGGATCGAACCCAGGTCTCCTTCATTGCAAGCAGATTATTTACTATCTGAGCCACCAGGGAAGCCCCAGTAGTATTAGCTAATACTAATAGCAATACAAAAAATTATAAAGGAAAAACTTACTTTTTGTTGAAAGAACATATTCATTTCCAGATAATCTTCGCAAACCATCCTGATAAAAACCAAGACAGAAGGTGACAGATGGTAATGGAATGGTCTGTTTCCCACAGAGCTGGAGGCCTCTATCCTAGACGGCTGGAGGCGGGACCTGGAGCCCACAGTCCAGAGCCTCCAGCTAACACATGATCCCCCAGCCTCCTCCCATGATGTCACCTAGTCTGTACAGGATGCTCTGGAGGGAGCCAGTCATTTTGTTCTGTAATGTGGTATGAAACACTTCATATTTTTTTCTGCCCGTTTTCAAAATCTTCAAATTTTATTTAAATCGACTACTTGTAGAGCCCTTAAGTAAAAATGGAGACCCAACGCAGCAGACAAGCTGGCTGTCCTGAACACGCTCCTCCCTCTGTTCCAAGCTGAGGTCCCCCCGTACCCCCCACCCCCCCCGGACAGGCCGCAGGTGGGTGACGGCTCAGCCGGAGGGCAGCTGAGCCTGGGCAATGGATGATCTAGGCCTTGGCTGACCCCGCACACAAAGAGCGCTGTGTGGGGCAGGCTGTCAACAAGCAGCCTCAGAAAACAGGCGAGAGCAGCGGGACCGAGGCGGCAGCCTGCCAGCACACTCACAGACACCAAGCCCCCGACGAGGTCGTTGGCGTGAGGATCATCGTCCTTAGCACCGAACTGGGGTGAATATAATTCAGTGGTTCTTAGAATTTCCAGCACGCGGTCTAAGGCTTCTGTCACAGGCATGGGACTGCTTTCCTGGGCAGCATTGATGATATTGATGACCTACAATAATACGGAAAGAAAAGTCCTGACTCTCATCACCTTAAAGGCAATGAGAGAGCAATCCAAAGAGTCGGGCTGGCGGTAGGGCTCGTTGTTAACTTAAGACAGTCAGAGTGCTCCCCTCGCCCTCCTCTCTCCACAGAGGCAGCCGCTCTGCACAACTAGGGGAGCCTCATCACTGTTGGGGGTCGCCGTGTCACCTTGGTGATGGGCGCCTCGATCGTCATGGAATGAATCCGGGCCATGGAAGAGTGTCGTCTCTGGCTGGAAACTGTGGAGAGACCAGGTGGTGCAGGGATCAGGGCGAGCGCGGCCTCAGTCACTGTCTCCCACCCTCCTCCAGGCCCGAGTGAAGGGGCAGGACCAGAGCTACCTGGCGGCTCAGCTCCCTCCCCATCCTACCAAGCCTGGGATTCTGGCAGACCAACTCTGCCTCCTTTGGTTCAAGGCACTGGGAGGCATGTGACCCCCTAGACTGAACCTCTGAGGTCACAGGCCAGCGAGAGGACAGAGGAAGCCATCTAGCAAGTCGAGGCCACACATTAGCCTCTCTGTGTCTGTAACAATGACGTTTTATAACTCAGCTTGCTGCTACCCAGGAGAGAAACGTTCTGAAAGACAATGCTACACAGGCCCTTTGTTTCATATATGGCGGGAACAATAAATACAACTCAATTAACTGAAATCCATGAGTATTTCTGGTTCAGTTTTTCAAGGCATCCTTTGGTGCTTTCCACTGTTCTGCTTGAGATTGTTACCTAAACTGTCTAGATTAGCTGAGGTAGGTGGCAGGTCTTACGCTCTACTGTTTGTTAATTTTTTGTTGCTCCTGTCAAGACCCAGTTCCTCTGGGGTGGGGAGAAGCCTGGGCGGTGAACGGGCAGGAAAAGACACTCAGTGGTGTTCTGTCTCTCCCTGAAAGCCCCACTGTCCAGCCACATGCTGTTTACCAAAGGCTAGAGACGACCACACACTGCTCTACCCGCTGAGATGTCAGCCTTATTTTACCGAAATAGGGCCTGAGCAGAAACAACCAGGACTAACCTACTCAGGGGCTCTCACATATTTTAAATTGCAGAGACCAACAAAAACTCCCTAAATCTAATGTTGGTGACCGCCACATGGATGCTATCTTTCCATTTTACCCAACAAGGTCATTAAACCGAAAGTAGAAACCACTATTCTATCCCTATGTCATAATAGGACTTGTTCTCATTAAAAAAATATAGTGAAGGTGACATACACAAACCAAACAATACAGTCGATACAATAAGGTGAAAAAGAATAAAGATTGTTGTTGACTATGTGTGCAGAAAATCTGAAAGACTCTACAAATGCTACTCTGATTACAATCAGTAAGTTTTATCAACATTACTGAGTGGAATGTTAATACACAAAAGTCAATTATATTTCTATATATTAGCAACAAACAACTGGAAACTAAAATTAAAAAAACCATTATGAAAGCATCAAAAAAATCAGTATTCAGGAATAAATCTAATGGAAATAAAGTGTAGGACTTAAACACTGAAAATGCGAAACACTGCTGAGGAAAAAAGACAACCTAAATAAAGATAAAGAGCATGCTCATGTTTTGAAAGACTCAGTATTATCAAGATTTCAAGTTTCTCTTGATCTATAGATTTAAGACACTCCCAAATAAAATCCCAGGAGGTTTTGTGTGTGTGTGTGTGTGTGTGTGTGTGTGTGTGAACTAAGTAGCTGATTCTAAATGCTATATGGAAATGCAAAGAACCTAGAATAGTCAGGATAATCTTGAAGAACTTTACCAGATATGAAGACTTACCATATAACTGTAGTAACTGATTGTGGTATTGGTGCAAGCAAGGACTAACGGAACAATGAAACAGAATACATGAGTCCAGAAACAGACCATATATATATAGTCAACTGGTTTACAAGAATGATACTATAGGAAAAGATGGTTTTTTAATATGGTGATGGGACAGTTGGGTTTCCCTGTAGGGAGAAAATTCATCCTTGATCCCTACCCTCACTCAATATAAAAACCGATTTGGAATGAATCATAGAGCCAAAGTGAAAGATAAAACAATAAGGCTTATAGAAGAAAATGTGGGAGAACAGTCTTCATGACCTTGGGATAGAGAAAGAGTTCTTAAACAGGACACAAAAAAGCACTAGGTATAATAGAAAACACCGATGAAATGAACTTTAAGATTCATTAAGAACCTCTGTTCATTAAAAGACTATTAAGAGTGAAAATGCAATCCACAAACTAAGAACAGTATGTCTGGAATACTTATATCCACATCTAGAATATGAAAAGAATTCCTACAACCAACAAGCAAGAGATAACCCAATGATAAAAATGGGCAAAATTTATGAATGTCACTTCACAGAAGAGGATATCCAAATGGCCAGTAAGCATATGAAAGGGGTGTCGTATGGAAAATTAAAATTAAAACCCCATCTGGTAGAGTAACTATAGTTTAGAACCTAGTGTAACCCAGTATGAGAGAATGAGGAGCAATTGGAACACTCAGAGATGAGTGATGGCATGAGGTACAGCCCATGTTGGAGAACTGTGCACAGGAGCCCAGAGGCCCCACAGTGCCAATCCTAGCGGATGGACACATGTCCACAAAGGAAGACTTGCATACAAGCACTCACAGCAGCCCTACCCGTAAGAGCCCTCACAGGGAAAGATGAACACAAAAAGACCATTCCTAAGAGAATAGATAACAAATTGTGGCATATACAAACAATGAAGTGCTACCAAGCAATAGAAAAGAACGACCTGCTAATACCCCCAGCAACGTGGATGAACCTCCAGAACGCTAAGACGAGGGAAAGGGGCCATACTGCATATACACTGTACGATTCCATTTCTATGAGGCACAAGAAGAGGCCAAATTAACTCATGTGCAAGAAATCAGTGGATGCCTCTGTGTGATGAGATCTGTATGCGAGTGCAGGCCTGCATGTGTGTCTTTTCTGTATCTAGTTTGGGGTGGGTGGTAACAGTCTATACAGGTCAATGGTACAGAACTGTCAAAACATATTGAACTCAACACTTAATATGAATTATATGTAAATTACAAGTCAATCAAAAAGAACAGAGGTTAAAACCCCAAAACATTAAAAGAAAAATGTTTAACTCTTCAAAATAGAGAAATGGACAAAGTAACACAAAGGATGAAGAGGAGTCAGAGTGTGGCAGCGAGGATGGTCTGGGGCGTCCGAGTGGTCTCTGCTCTGCTCAAGGGCCGTGCAGCGAGGACCATGGTGAAGATGGTGCCAGCAGCTGCCATGACCCCTGCCAGGCACTGCACCCCCTCAGTTAATCCTTACACTGTCCCCTGCGGACAGAATTATCCCCATCTGATGATACGGAAAGGGAAGCTCTCAAGACCACTCCCAAGGCTGCACAGAGAGTAGATGAAGCTGGGACCTGAACCAAGGTCAAGCTAAGGCCCGAGTACACACACTTCCCTGCACCACCTCTGCCCCCTGCCCCTGCAGCAGAGGCGGGGAATCTATTCTTTATTCCCTGACTCCATCAGAAGGGTCAGATGAACCTACTGGCAAAGGAGTCAGGGGCAAGGGAGAAATGCACGCAGACTTCTATAGGGACCCCTCCCGTCTGCTGAGCTTGAGGGTGGGGGCAGTGACCCAGACAAGATGAGGAAGGGAGCCTCATGTTTCCATGTGCCCACCACTCAGAGGAGCACGTTTTTTTCCTCTTGTCTTTGTCACCTACCTTCATTTGTTCGAGAGGCAACAGTTTTGACATCTAGGGAGCTTTTTCTCCTGTCTTTATGTTTGCCTGACTGATTATCTGTGGAAATAAATTATAAATTACCTCCGTGAAGAGATTTTAACAACATATTAGTATAATTACCAATATGAAAGCTTTAAAAGACAAAATTTAAGATTTAGAATACCACTTAGGATGCTGCAAAAATCAACACAGTACACCAAGATGAAGTCTCTGAACACCTGGGTTTAAGTGAGACAAACTTTCTCAAAAAATTTTCCGCTCACCATAAACGAGGGCTTTTCAGTTTCTAGATTGTGTAATTACAGAGTCTCAAGCCACAGAAATGAACTCAGAATTTCACCTACTTCTACATAGTTGAACAAGTGGTGGGAAAATTCTGATCCCCATCCACCCTTGTCCCAAAGTGAAAAAATCTTTTCTGTGTTTTTTCTACAATACAAGCCCTAAAATGTCCCAGGGGAGACTATGCCTCTCTTCTGGAGGCAGGACAGGGAGTGGTGGTCTGGGGTCTACTTCTCTGAGACCCATTTCTGTGGATGGCACCACTGACCCTCCAGCCCAAACAGGAGGTGTCTGCCTCCTCTCTCCCCCGGACCCCACACCGATCAATGACAAGGCCAAGTTAACCTTCCTTCCTGCGCCCTCCTGGGTGTCACCCGGGGTGCCAAGCCTCTCCAGCCTGTTCTCATTTCACAGATGAGGACACTGGGAGCCCTGTGAGATGAGCTTGGCTCTCCCTTTTCCCACTGGCAGTTCCAATCGTCTCTGCCTTCTCCTGGCTTCCTCCCCTGGACTCTTGCTCGCATACAGGATCCAAAAGCAGGCTCTTAGTACTCCTCTCCACCATCCAGAACCTTCTCCACTTGCTCTCTGGTACGTTCTCTTCTATGGGGGCACTGACAATAACCTTGTCAAGGTCGCCGATGACCTTCCTGTTGCTACCTCTGAAGGACCCGAGTCCGTCGTTACCTGACTCTTCTGACTTGTGTACTAGACACTAGTCAGTGCTAGACTGAGCTTGCTTTCTGAAAACTGCTCTGCACACGTCCACTCTGGCTTTCCCTGTGTCTCCTGCTGTTCCTTCCTGGTCTTCATCACCATGTCTCCTGTTCCTCAGCACCCCGGCGTTCCCATAGGTTCATCCTCTGCACCCCCTTCTCTTCTCAGACAGCAGAGTCTCCTCATTCTTCCCCACAGCCTTTACTCAGTCCCGAGCTGTTGTATCCCGGGCCTTCCTCCCGAGCCCCAGACTTCCATCCTCCCCGGTCACTCATCACTTCCACGGGGACACCCAGCCCTCAGCACTTCAGATGAGCTCGTCATCTTCTCCCAGGCTATTCCTCATCCCAGTCACTGGGCAGCATCTACCTTTCCACTTAGCTGGAGACAAGTCGTCCGTGACGGCTCCCTGCTGCTCTCCCTCAAGTGTTCAGGTGTGATAAATGTCTAGATTCCACGTCCTAAACGTCTCTCCCCACTCCTTCCCTGTCCAGGCTCAGACACCTGTCAATTGTCCTTCGGGTTATAGGGACAGCCTGCCTCACCGGTCCTACCAGCCCCAGCCTTGCTCTCTACGACCCATTCTCTCCAGACAGTGCTCACTCTTCTGATTAAAACACTGTAATGGTGCTTCCCTGTTTTTAGGGTCAGATGTAAATTCCCCAGTGTGGACCCAGGGTCCCTTGTGTCTGAACCTCATCTCTCCAGCTACCACGAGTTACCTAAGATGTGGTAAGCCACCTCCCAGACCTCTCTGCCGTGGCACTAACTGCTCACCCCCACTTAGGAAGGCGCCCCCTCCTTGGCTGCCTTCTCCGCCTGGTTAACACTCCATCCTCTTGGAGATGCAGGTCAGAGGTGGTTCAGGTATCATCCCCTCTGGGGAGCCTTCCCCTAATGCCTCAGCCCCACCCTGACCCCCACCCCACCAGGAACCACCGGCTTTACTGTGCAGCTCCCTCACTAATTGTGAATGACATGAAGGCAGAAATGACCTTTCCCACCCCTTCCTGGGTGACTAGCACTGCCAGCACATTGCAGATGCTCAACAGACACGCATCTGCTTCTCCAGACATATGCACACACACAAACCAGAGCACCACTAATAAACCACTTTGAGTCTATGGCTCACCTGCTCAACACCCTCAGCACCTCGGAGGTAAAGAGGAACTCCCTGGCAGTCAAGGACAGGAGCAGTGCGCTGGCTGCAGCCAGCCGTTGATCTCTCGCAGTCTTGCCCACAAGTGAGCTGCAGGGACACAGCTCTCCTGTCTCAGGAACAGCCTTGACTCTGCTCCTCCGCCTCCAACCGGGGACACGGTGTCCCGCCCAAATGCTCATTACCCCGTCCAGCCACACCTACTCTAACCACTCAGACTGCAGCGTCTCCTCGCTCTGAGCTCCAAGGAGACTGGTGTCCAAACAGCGGGCTGAGAAGCTGCGCTGTGACCTCCTGCAGTTCCCTCCTTCGTCTCCCTTTCTGCCGCTCAGCAAACATTCGCTGAGCGCCTGGGGCAGGTCAGGCTCTAAGGCAAGCACCAGGGATGCGAAGACGACTGAGGCTGCTGCCTCCAGATGGAGATCCTCATTCCCCCCCAACACCGAAGGACCCTCCACGATCCCACCTCCTTCCCACACTCACCTTTTGTACCAGTCGGAACGTTGCCCCGCTCTTTGTAGAACACACTGCACTCTCCCTCTTTAGTCACTGTTCTTATGCCTGGATCGCTTTTCCTCTGCACCCGTCTCCTCACTCCAGTCCACCTCTCCCTGTCTGGAGCGTGCCTCGCTCCCCTGCCTTCCTCCCCAGTAACGGTCATTCTTGATCACCTGCTGTGTGCCCCTGCTGTCCATATGTCCCTCCTCTTTTCAGGTTAAAGCCTGATCATTCCCGGTGCCCAGGGGAACTGTCCCAGCACGTGCCTCAGACTCCTGGAGCTGGCCGTCTGGGCTTGAGTGCCAGCTGACCACTTCCTAGCTGGATGTCCCAGAGCAAATCATGGGGCTTTTCATCTCCTTGTCTGTAAAAAGGGAGCCTGGTCTGTAAGGTGTCTCCCCCACTTAAGTCCTCCCGAGACAGCCCTGAGGTGAGGCAGGTCTGATGGGGTGTCCCCGCTGAAGACGTGGTCCGACACCAACACCACTGCCTCTTCAAGCATCAGGCTGACAGACCACACTCCGCTCAGCACAGCTTCATGGACGTGCATGCACTGGAGGTGAGACGTGCCCTGGACACCTGTCAGAATGCCCACCTGTGCTCAGGACCCGGGAGTCAGGGAGAGAGATGCTGCTACAGCGCTAGGAAAACACAGTGCCACCTACGCACCAGGTGAGCTCATCGGAGGCAGGGCCTGTTTTCAGTTTTTCAAAAGCTCAATGAAAAAAAAAAAAGCTCAGTGAACCCTAAGCATGAATACAGGGCACCGTACCTGTGTAACTGTCAGTCTGAACACTTTCAGCTATCTTCTCCGCCTAGAAATGAATATCAGAAGCTGTTAGTTCTGAGTGCCTAGTGATGCAGTAAGGGAAATCTTGCTGGGCCCCCAGGGTCCCCAGGGCTCCCCCTACATACCTTATTGTTGCCATTGCACACTCTGATAATGGACACATAGTGTCTAATTTTTCTGCAAGTAGAAAATAATGCATTATATTCCTCCTGGCCCTCAATTCTGGTGGAGAGCTAGCTAGTTTTTCCCTTATGAAAAGAGCATCTCTCTTTCACAACACACACCTTGGAGAGAGCAGTTCTTTGCTTGTGGTCAAGGTTGCCAATAAACAAACAAGAGTCTACAGGCATTCCCTGGTGTCTCTGAGGAAGTCAGGTTGACTCTTCAGTGAAAATAACAAAATCCTTCTGAGCCATCGCAACATACAATTAAAAAGACCCAGGTTTCAAAAATGTACTCCACGTTAGCTAACCAAAAGCCTTTAGTTCTGTCACATGTTTTCATGTTCACAAGCCTTTACACTGATGCTCGTTTTCGCGTTTCAGCAGAGCCTGCTCACAACACTCATTGAAACAGTCATAGGCCCCTCTGGGACCGAATGAATGTGCGCGTCTAGAACCAGGTGGCTGGGGTTCTCTTGAGAGTTGCTGGCTCTCCTCACTTATTTACTGTTCTTTCCATTTTTCAGCTTTTCCCCTTGATAATCCAATCCCGCCCAATGAGGGAAGGACATAAAAAGGCAGAGTCAGAACAGAGAGCCCACACAGAGCCGACTCCCTGAGGCAGAAGCCAGCTGGAAACCAGGCCTGGTAACCAACACCTGAGCCTCACGGGCAACGTGGGGGTCTGTGGCCCGGCTCTGCCAAGCGCTGTAGCCAGGCCCTGGGCTGAGCCTCTCCAAGCCTCAGCTTCCTCATCTGTCAAGCAGAGACGGTCACAGAGCCGCCGTCACAGGGCTGCGGGGAGGAGGAGGTGAAGGGACGCCCAGCAGGCCCTGAGCCCCTGTCCAGGGAGTGAAGGGCTCCCAGATGGCATCGTGGTTACAACACTGTTACACACCTCCTCCTCGTCTTCATGACCAAGAACATACACTAGGTATGATTTTACATTTTGACTTTTGTATTTATCATAAACATTTTCCCTGTGATTGAATTCTCTATGATCATCATTTCTAATTGTGGTGTATTTTATTGTTGAGTGTTCTGCAATTCACACTCAATTTTCCACTGTTTGTATTATTTAACATAGATTCCGAGACAAACTATGACACTTTTAGGCTCTTGATATACACTGCCTTCCAATCTGTGGTCACACCTGTTTCATATGAGTTTCTATAAATGACAGTATTTAAAATACTTTATCTAATTTGATAGTTCTGTGCAGAAATGATACAGAGGCTACCAAAACCAGATGTGTGTGTGTGCTCAGTCATGTCTGACTCTTTTGAGACTCCATGAACTGTGTAGTTCTCCAGGCTCCTCTGTGCATGGGATTTTCCAGGCAAGAATACTGGAGTGGGTTGCCATTTCCTTCTCCAGGGGATCTTCCCAACCTAGGGATCGAATCTGAGTCTCCTGCACTGCAGGCAGATTCTTTACCTGCTAAGCCAGAGAGAAATCTTTTAAATACAGAGTCCACCAGTGAGTGTTCTTGGCACAAAGCTCAGTGAGGTGGCATTGGATTTAAATGCTTTCATCTTTTATGTATGTGGTCACACAGCTTAAGCAGGACTGTCGGAGTCTTGCAGCTCTGGGTCACCAGCAGGAGGGTCAGGCTGTGACCATGAGGAAGCCACCCTGGAAGGTCACACTTTGGTGGTAACTGACCTGGTTACCAGTCCTTCTTATAAGTTTCCATGTGCGGTTCTTAACTTACTTAAGTATTTAAAGCACATGCTGCAATAAGCCAAACATGGTATATTGACTGAAGTACTTGTTTTTTCTACTTACCCTCCCTGTCCAATGACAGGTATTATCTTCACATTTTGTTGTACGTTATCTCCATTTTTCTTCCTGACAGAGTAAATTCCTTGCCATTCCTGTAAATGGAATGTGAGCGTCATTATACACTGTGTTCCAAACATGAACCTGAGAACATCCTCCACCTCCTGTTCACTCCCAGTGGCCACTAGAGCAATTAGGAGAACAAGATCCAGCTAAGGAGGACAATTCAGCCAGTGACTGTTTAGATAACAGAGTCGCCTGTAAGTTTCCCAGTCAAATGGAAACAAAAAGTATTTACTCAACACAGATCCTATTTCTTAGCAAAATACAACAGAAGTCAAAGTTTCAGATCCTGAAAATAACAAAGTCCTACCTAGAAGGCTATTATGAAGAGAAAATCTGGTAACACTCACAAACTCCTTGCCAAGTGCTGACATACACAGAGGGCCAGTAAGGGGCCTGTTTGGTTTTGCACATGTGTCTGTCTGTCTGCACTCCTCTCAGAATGACATGAGGCCTGCACCTCCCTCTACTCCAGGGCTAGCTCAGCAGTGAACGGGACTTCTCTGACTACTGGGACAGGCTCTTCGTGGTGGGGTCCGCGGCCTTAACAATTCCATCATCGCCATCCAGCTGTCCTATCTGGGGGTGAGCACAGAGCTGGCACGTGGTAAATGGTCAAGGACCACTTGGGGCCTTAGTTCACTGAATGGAAAAGCTAGACCAAGGTCAGACTACGGAATCCTGGCAGCCAGGCTAAGGGACCTGAGCGCTCCATGAGGGGGTGACATCATCAGTGATGACCCGGCGAGACTCATCTCCAGCAGTGCGGGGGGATTGATTGGAAGTGAGGGTCCTGGGCCAGGAGGCCTAACTGCGTTCAGCTACCGCCGTCTTGGAATGTGGGGAGGAGGTCCTGAACGTGGTCAGGCCCAGGCCATGGATTCAGCCCTGCTGATGGATTTGATAAAGAGGGACAAAGGGGGAGGGAGAATCCAAAACGAGTCTAGGATTCAAAGTCCAAGCAGGTGTGAAGACAGTCAACAAGCAGAGACAGATGAGGACCGAGAGAGACTAAGCTTTCTGTCAGTGGGGGATGAGAGAGAATCATCGCTCTACAGGTTGGTTCCAAGATGACAGCAGGTGTTGAGACAAACCTTGGAAAAGACCTTCAGGTGAAAACTGGGGAATGGGAGGCAGGTATGCAGAGGAGAAAGGATGCTCAATGACACAAGAGCTTTTGAGGGACCAGCAGGGGACAGAGCACCCTGTAAACCTGGGAGGAAAGGATGGGGAGAGGGGAACTGGAGAGAGGGGTAAGTGGGGAGTCCCGGGGGCTGCAGAGGGTGCAAGGGGTGAAAAGCTGGGACTCCCGGTGGCCCAGCGGTTAGGACTCTGCACTTCCACTGCTCAGGGTACAATTTGCACGGTGCAGCCAAAAGGAAAAAAAATTATAAAAAGCTGAAGGGCTCCTTGTTTGCAATATTTTCCATTTGAACATCACTGGAATTTCTCCTGTGCCCCCCAGAATATCTGGCTGGTTGGACACCTAGAACCTGACACTCCAAAGCCCCGACCGTCATCTGACCTTCTATGAAGGCTCCAGCCCCGTCCCCAGCACAGATCTGAACCCTCTCCACGGACCACAGCCCACTGTTTGTCCAGGCTGGCCGCTTCTCAACAAGCCCTTCGTATCCCTGGGAAGATTCCATTAGAAAGGCCATGTATCTTTCTCCTCAAAAACAAAAAAACAAACGAAAAAAAACCTGCCCAGCTAAGTGGTCTGTCCTGCTGCAGTGTGGCCAGCCAAGTAGGAATGACCAGCAACGGACATGTGGCAGCTCTTACACTCTCCCCAGGAACTCAAGATCACACAGAACCAATGCCCTGGCTCCATTCTGAAATAAAGCAGTTAAGTATAGAGGTTGATAATAGGATAGTATTTGCTGCTCACAGCAAACACAGATGTAGAGAACATGTGTCCTGCTGTTGGTGTTTGAGGCCGTTCATACCTGGTGCCCCATGGCAAGACTCAGGAGGCGAGACGCTGCCCACAGGGGTCTGGGGGGATCTCTGGACCTGCAGCTAATCCGCTGGATTCCCCCATCCCACCCCATCTCCACCTGCTCTCCTGAGAGGGAGAGGAGTGCCTCACTGACCCTGCTGCTGCCAGATAGAGGGGTGCAAGAGCCCTCGTGTCTGTCTGGCAGCCCACAGAGCCTCATGACAGAACTGCAGGCTGACCCCGTGGCTGCCCTGGACCTGGCCGCCGCGACTGGGGAGGCCACCGTGGGTCTGCATGGCTGCTCCTGTGGCTGCCTCTGGAGGATGCCCCCCTCGGCCCAGCAAGGGAACACTGGTGGGCCTGAGTTCCTACGTTCTCTTCGTTCATTACCACCTCTGTTTCTCTTTCCAGAGAAACTGCCACTCTCTCTGGTAAGAAAATCTTCCTCCTTGACAGAAGGGAGAGCTGAAGGAAATCAGGATGCATTCAGAGCCCACATCGGCTACTCCCCAAAGGTGCATCACCCGGCCCCGCAGCTGGTCAGACCCTTCCCTGTTCTCACTGCAAAGCCACCCCTGAGTGCACAGGACACCCGCCCACTCACAGGGTCCTCGGGGGGCCCAAGCCAAGTGGGGCTATGAACCCTGCACAGCCCTTCTGCCCCCGCTGGTAGCCTGCCCTTGTGGGTGACCAGACAGGCGTGGGGCCACATGCCCCAGGGACAGCACTTCCAAGGGCCTCCAATGGCTGGCAGGACAGCAGCTCATCAACTTCTCAAATGTTTTAAAAAATCATATTCACTATCCCAACTTCTAAAAGTTAAATAGAGCCCAGCAGAAAAGCCTGGGAATGACTATGGAAAGCAGTGGCCTTTTCCTTCCTGGCGTATTTTAAAAGCTAATACCAGTGAGGTGTTGACAGAAGCCAGGGTTCAGAGACAGAAACAACCTCCAGCCGGAGCCCGCCTCTGTGTCTGTCCTTAGCACCACAGTACTGCAACTCCTCATGTCATAGTTTATCTGTCTGTTCTGTGTCCTGGAACGTATTCTCTGAGCAGTTTTTCTTTGCTCATCTTTCTATACCGGAATTCAGCACAGTGCCTGGCATTCAAAAAATGCTGACCAAATGAACAAGGCCCAGAGAACTGATGGGCTCAGCTGTGTTCTGAGAACGTGTGGATTCACTGGCCATCCTTTACCCTGACCACTGCCAACATCCATCACTGAGAAGATTAATTATTAGAAAGATCAACTTACTTATTACAAAAATGAAAACAATGACTTTATGTGTCAAACTTACTCTTCCTGGCTGGTCAGGTTATATGTACTTTCCTAGCCTCAGTTTCCTCATCTGCAAAGTGGGCACAACAGGGATACCACCACCTATGGTTCCCCAGGCCTGAGGTTCCCCAGCTTTGGCAGTGCTCAGCGAGTGTTCAACCTCCTTCCACCCCTCTCTGCTTCTGTGGAAGGGACCAGGGTGCCACTCTCTTACTCACCTTGCATGAATTTATAGTATCGAGCAAATCAGCCTTTTTTTCATTTATAGGCACTTCTGCTATCTCCTTCCCTATTAACTCGCCTGACTGATAGCCCATTGTTGTTTCGAACGCTGGATTTGCATACTGGGGGGTGGGGAGACAAAAGAGAAAACATCAAGTCAATTAAAAGAAATGTTGAAAAGAGGACAATCAAAGGTGTTCAACCTAAACCATCATAGTTTTCCCCCAGAAAGCCCAGGAGCCTGGCGCTCACTATGACGATTCTAAAGTTACAAGAGCACAACCCCAGGAAATCCCTGGCGTCTGCAGAAGCCTCTGCTCTGGTGATGCTGGGCTGGGCTTGCTGCCGTGTTCTCCTGAGGTCCAGGGAGGGCGGCAGGCTAGCTCCCACTTAAACACCCTTGGAGGAAAGGAGCATGGAGACACCTGGGGCTGCTGCACACGGGCTGTTGGGATTACGATACTGAAAGAAAGCACCATCTGGGAGTCTGACCCACCCAGCCCCTACTTCCAAAAGTCACTTAGCTTCTCCCAGGTTTCAGTCTGCACATCTGTTTAATGGGGATGAAACATTTATTTAGCCTCTCTCACATGATGCAAATGAAAAGTGAGTTTGGAAAGCAGGCTGTGACAGAGGAAATGTTTACAAATATAAGGCTTTATGGTTAAGTTTCAAATAGGACTGTAAGAGTACAAGAAAATGCCTGGGAAAGCTGTGTGTGCGCTAATAAAAATAACAAATAATGATGATGATAAACAACAGTCATGCTGTTTAAGGTTTGTTTTCCTTGCTAGGCACCACAGCAAGCAAGTTACACACATCTACTCCTTTCAGTCCTCAGAACATCCTTACGAAAGGCAGGTGATTGTCAATGTTAATATTATTCCCATTTGTACAGATGAAGAGCAGATTCAGACAGATTGAGTAACCCGCCCATAGATGCTCAGCTCGGTAGAGGCCGAGAATAATGGAACGCAGGCCTGACTGATACCAAGCCTGTGCTCTCAACCACCGGCCAGTGTCACGTCTCAGGGCACCGACTCCTGCATGTGGACATCATCAGGCTCTTTACCAAGAAAGCCACAGTTGAAGTGAAGAACTGCAGTGCTCATTACTAAAATCAAAGTGGGGCTCATTCTCAGACACAAGGAACATTCCCCCTGGCACAACTCCCTCTTTTGCTGTTATCTGAGAACATATGTTACCTGGTTGTTATCTGAAAGCCATGTGACCCTCTTTCACTTTTTAATTTTATTGAAGTCTAGTCACTGTACAACAAAGGAAATCATATGTATACATTATATACATATATCCATTCTTTTTTAGATTCTTTTCCCATATAGGTCATTACAAAATACTGAGTAGAGTTCCCTGTGCTATACTATAGGTCTTTGTTGGTTATCTATTTTTTTAAAGGTTATTTTCTTTTACTGTGGACCATTTTTAAATGAAAGCTTTATTATCTTAAGTCACTTATATGAAGCCACTTTGCTAATAATTTGTTAAGTACTAGATTATTTTTAAAATTTTGAGTAGTGTCCAGTAAATTTTTATAGTTTCTATAGTAAACTACCATCAAAAACAGTTAAGAAAGGAAAGAGCACACAGCCCTTATGGGCAGGGCCTGTCCTTATTGCAACAGTCTCTCCCCACCCAGCTCCAAAATCCTGGATAAAGGCCCCTCCTTGCATAATAAATAAACAAGCAAAAAGGAGAGAAAAAATAAATGCCAGTGCCATATGTCTACAGAATACTTTCTAACACATTAAGTAATTATTAGAAACTTTTCTTACCCCAGAGGGAACCTATCTTAGACTTTATATTTTACACATTTTGTTCTAATAAACCTCTAAGGAAAAACTGATCCCTTGAACTTCAGAGAGAAAGAAAAAAAAAAAAACAAAACCAAAGGGGTTCAACCCTAAAAATGCAAACAAACCAGAAATGAGGGACAAGCTTCCCAAATAACAAACCTGGATAATGTGGTCTTCACTTGTAATTTCAATTGCTTCTTGACTTTTCTCTAATGCAGCAAACATTGAGTTACAAGCCCTTTATGGGTAGAAAAGAAAAAGGACTGATTAATATAAATATTATAAAATGAATTATAGTCTTGGGATATTACATTAACTTACTTAAATGAATTCTTTGATTATAAAGGTAACTGATGCTAACTTGAGAAAAAGAAGGGGGGAAGATTAAAAAGCAGAAGGAAGAAATAAACGTCTCCTGCAATCCTGCCACTTGGAATCATGACTCTGCACAACCTGGTACTTTTCTTTCCATTCTAAGAACAAGTGGACCAGGGGAACCCACAGCCCGCTGCGGGCCAGAGGACAGCCCTTCACTGGCTGTGGGACGTGACTGAGCCTCCCTGGGTCTCTCCCTTCTCACCATGTGCAGAGTCCTCATGAGGACTCAAAGAGAAAGTGGACTCAAGCTCCCCGCACAAAACCTGGCAGAAAAGAGGCAGCCCATCGTTTGCAGCTACCACCGTCAACAAATTCTTTTCACAAAACAGATCATCGACATCACTGGCTTTGTTCCCTGCTTCTACTTACCTTATATTGTGAGCATTCTCCCTGTCCTTGGTGGTTGAAAACATTTTTGAGTTACACAGGTAACAACGGGGTTTTTTTTTTTTAATTAGAAAATGAAAATAAATGAAATACTACATCATACACACTAGGATGGCTATAATCAAAGACAGTGTTGGTAAGGAACCCTCAAACACTGCTGGTGGGAGTGTAAAATGACACAGCTGCTTTGGAAAACAGTCTGATAGTTCCCCAAGCTGCTAAGCACAGAGTTGCCAATTTTACTCCTAGGGAGGTGCCCGATAGAAACAAAAACATAGGTCCACACAAAAACTTACAGCCCACAAGTGCAAACAACCCTAATGTCCATCAACTGATGAACAGATGAACAAAATGTGATATGTCCATACAATGGAATACTATGCAGATACAGAAGGAAACACAGTCCTCACGTGTGCCATAATATGGATGAATCTTAAAAAACATTATGCTAAGTTAAAAGAAGCCAGTCACAAAAGGACCACATATTGCATAATTCTATTTTAATGAAATGTCCAGAATAGGCAAAACTATATATACAGAGAAATTAGATTAGCGCTTATCTAGGGCTGGAGGTCATGAAAATGTTCTAAAATTGTGGCAGTGGTTGCACAACTCTGTGAATATATTCAAAGCCATTGAACTGGGTACTTTAAATGGGTGAATTGTATAGAATGTAAATTATATCTCAATAAATCTGTTTAAAAGTACATGAGATTAAATCATCTGAAATCCCAACACCTACACAAATCAAGTGATTGCAGCCATGAAATTAAAAGACGCTCACTGCTTGGAAGGAAAGTTATGACCAACCTAGATAGCATATTAAAAAGCAGAGACATTACTTTGCCAACAAAGGTCTGTCTAGTCAAGGCTATGGTTTTTCCAGTGGTCATGTATGGATGTGAGAGTTGGACTGTGAAGAAAGCTGAGCACTGAAAAATTGATGCTTTTGAACTGTGGTGTTGGAGAAGACTCTTGATAGTCCCTTGGACTGCAAGGAGATCCAACCAGTCCATCCTAAAGGAGATCAGACCTGGGTGTTCATTGGGAGGACTGATGCTGAAGCTGAAACTCCAATACTTTGGCCACCTCATGCGAAGAGTTGACTCACTGGAAAAGACCTGATGCTGGGAGGGATTGGGGGCAGGAGGAGAAGGGGCCGACAGAGGATGAGATGTCTGGATAGCATCACCGACTCGATGGACATGAGTGTGAGTAAACTCTGGGAGTTGGTGATGGACAGGGAGGCCTGGCGTGCTGCGATTCATGGGGTCTCAAAGAGTCAGACACGACTGAGCGACTGAACTGAACACAAATCAATTGGTGTTCTAGGCAATTTCTTATATAAATATACATGCAAAAAAATACATGCAATATATATATTTATAAAAGTATAATCATACCCTACAGTTTGATAATCTTGTCCCACTGAAAAATTATATAAATATCTTTCCACATCATTAATTAGTTCCTTATCATCACTTTTAATAACATGTAATATTCTAAAGTTACACAATAATTCATTCAAACAAATTTCCCATGACTACACATTTAGGTTGCTTTCAGCTTTTTTTGCATATGCCTCAGATGATTAAAAAAAGAAAGAATGCAACTGTCTACTTCTTCATAAAATTCATAATTGTTCATACAATGCTGTTACTTTATTCTTGGTATTACTAAGCTGTCTAGGTAAATAAGACAAAACAGCTTAGCCAATAAAAACTAGTCCTTCTTTCTTGGCATATAAAACTCAAGAGACGGTATGTGAATTAGCCCAATAAAGCTGTTATTTAAAAAAACAAGAATGAAAAAATAAGAAGTTTCCACCTTTGATAGAGCAAGCTAGGAGGAGATGGATCTGTGAGAAGCCCTACTGGGTTTTATCACGTGTTTTTAAATTTTTGTAGATCTGGTAAGTAAAAAATGGTGAATCATTTTAATTTCTTTGGTTACTACTGAAGCTGAACATTTTTTTCATGTTCACTGGCCATCAGTATCTCTTATAAACTACTTGTTTATGACATGTCCTTTGTAATTTTTTTTATACTGGGTGTTTCCATCTTTAAACTGATTCATCAAAGCTCTTTACATATTTAGGATATTAATCTGTCTGTCCTGAATGTTATGAATGTATTTTTTCCTAGTTTGCTATTTGTCTAAATTTTTAACATTATATGGGCTTCCCAGGTGGTGCCAGTGGTAAAGAACCCAGCTGCCAATGCAGGAGATGCAAGAGATGTGGGTTCGATCCCTGGGTCAGGAAAATCCCCTGGAGGAGGAAATGGCAACCCGCTCCAGTATTCTTGCCTGGGAAGTCCCATGGACAGAGGAGCCTGGTGTTAAGGTATTTTTACCACCTGAGCCTCCAGGGCTTCCCAGGTGGTGGTAGTGATAAAGAATCTACCTGCCAATGCAGGAGACACAAGAGATGTGGGTTCAATCGCTGGATCGTTTGATCCCTGGGTTGTGAAGATCCCCTGGAGGAGGAAATGGCAACCTACTCCAGTTTTCTTGCCTGGAGAATCCCATGGACAGACAAGCCTGGCAGGCCACAGTCCATAGGGTTACAAAGTGTCAGACACGAAAGAAGCAACTTAACACACAAAGTGTTTTCACTGGGACAAGCTTAACATTTTTATCTTGCCTAATCTGCTTCTCTTCCTTTATGAAATCTTTTTGACATCACACTGGGTTTACCAAGGCTTCATTATCCAATGACATATGTTCACTTATACTTTTAGTACTTTCGTGGCCCTACTTTTTAACATGATGCACACTGGAGTTTATTTTGGAACTGGGTGTAAGATTGGGATATAACTTAATTTTCTTTCCACATAGTTAATAAATTGTCACAATTCTGTTCACTGAAAAATCCACCTTTTCCTGTGTGGATTTAAACTGCCATGGTGAACATATATACTTATGTTCTCAATTCTTAAATACACTCATGCTTAAATACACTCATCACTACCGCCATATTTCTAGACTTTACATTCTAGGTTACTGATCTAGCAGTAACACAGATATGCTTGTCACACATAGCTTTTTAGTGCATTTTAGTATCTCAGAAGAAGCCTCTCTCTGTGGCCCTCAGTGCTCAGCCCGCACCCATCCCTTCCCTCTCCTGTCATCCTGTCTCCCTAACAGTGGCCATCTCCCTCTGGCTGTCAGCTGGCACACCAGAGATGAAGCGCAGCATGAGGAGAGACGGTGAGTGCAGTCCTGAAGATGTGGGTTACAGCCCAGAGGACTACCTCTGTCCTGTGCCACATGTGCGAGCTTGGGCCAAAGTCAGTTAACCTCCCCGGTATCAGTTTCTGCATCATGATTCCTAATTCGCCAACAATAAGCTCCATGGCTCTCAGCGGGAAGTGTGGCAGCCAGGCTGTGGAAGACCCAGGAGTAAGGAAAGGGGCAGGCCCAAGGCCAGACATCCATCTCAAGCTACCCTGAAGAGTTTGGCAACAAAAAGGAGCTCTTTTGTAGACCTCACCAGCCCTGAAACATCTCTGCTCACAGCACTTCTCTGCTACCTCACGCTTCATTTCATTTTGTCTATGAAGTATTTTCTTCTCCGCATGTGGTACCTGGCGCTGGTCCCCACCAATCTTTATACTCCAAATTCTAACCCCCTTATCTCCCCCTGAGCATGTACAGAGTGATTCCATTCTCTCTTGGATCCTGGTAAGGGAAATGTCAAACAGAACCCAAGGAAGAGAATGAAGATGAGAAAGAACTACTGATATTTTTTTTTCACTTCTGTCAACCTCAGATAATTTTACTAATTTTGCTGCTTTTCTCATTCTACAAAGAACTAGGTTTATATTCTTTTCAGGTTAAAAAAAAAACAACTGTTTAGCAAGAGCAAATTACAAAATGTTTATTGTAAAGAAGAAAACATGTCACCTACTGGAAATATGTATGTACATATCAAAAAGAATTTTTAAATAAAAAACAAAACAGGTAATTCAGTATATATATTTTCACATCCTGCTTTTTTATTTGCTATTATTTTGGTGCCCCATCGTTTTTTGTTTTGGCTGTGCCATGCAGCTTGTGGGATCTTAGTTCCCCAACCAGGGATCAAACCTGGGGTCCTGGCAGTGAGAGTACTGAATTTTAAACACTGGATCACCAGGGAAGTCCCCACTGGAGCTCCATCTTTAGATGTTAAGTCTCATATCACTAACATGCCTATCTGTTAGACATCCAGGCAGACTCTGAAAGTCTTATGCAAGGAGAGGTGCTTTCCCACCACCCCACCCTACTTTAGCAGAAAGTCAGTAAGAGCCAAAATGGAGCCAGCTGTCCACACTCAAGTCCTCAGTTGCAGCCACACCCTGAGTGGTATGGTGGGCTTTCCCGAAGCAGCAGAATTACCTGAGTTTCAGCTGTGAGCGCACCTCTCCAAACTCCAGCTGGAGCAGTTCATTGTAACAGGCCATGGGGCTGGGGTTTTCTATATACCTCTACAAACAGAAAGGGGATGGTGCGGATCAACACATGTGTACCTTTAAATTATTATACACATATATACAAAATAATGCTTTCCAACAGACTTCTCAATTTGGTACCTGAAATCTAAAAAATAATTTATCTTCAATGATAAACAGGAAATGAGATGAAAACTTACAATACCAAATCAGCATACAGTGCTTGCACATATCTGAGAACATATTAAGAAACTACTGAATTGTACACTTTAAGTGGCTGAATTGGTCAACTGTACCTCAATAAAGAAAAAAAGGCAGAAAGGAGGAAAGAAAGAAAAAGGAAAGTGTTTGCTGGAAAGAGAAAAAGATAAAATTAAAAATCTTTAAAATAATTTTTTAAAACTAGTATAACCATTTAATGAAACAGCACGTGATGGTGTGGATGTGAATTTATATGGAATGATGCACAAGATACACTGTCAAGTGACATGAAGAAATGGAAAATCATGTTATAATTATTTATGTATTTCTCCTATAAAAATGTTATATCAACTTTAAAATAAATAGCTGAATTACATAGAAAATGAATGGTATCTCAATTAAGTAGTCAATAAATGAAATTTGGAAAAACAGGGTCCATTCTTGGGCATATCCAGAGAAAACTATAATTCAAAAAGACACATGCACCCCCAAGTTCATAGCAGCACGATCTACAATAGCTGATAAGTGTCCACTGACAGAGGAATGGATACAGAAGGGGTGTGTGTGTGTGTGTGTGTGTGTGTGTGTGTGTGTGTGTGTGTGTGTGTGTGTGTGTGTGTGTGTGTGTGTGTGTGTGTGTGTGTGTGTGTGTGTGTGTGTGTGTACAATAGCTGATAAGTGTCCACTGACAGAGGAATGGATACAGAAGGGGTGTGTGTGTGTGTGTGTGTGTGTGTGTGTGTGTGTGTGTGTGTGTGTGTGTGATGGAAGCAACCTCCTAAGTGTCCACTGACAGGAATGGAAACAGAAGGGGTGTGTGTGTGGGGTGTGTGTAATGGAATATTACTTGGCCATAAAAAATGAAACAATGCCATTTGCGGCAACATGGATAAACCCAGAGATCAGCATACTAAGTGAAGTAAAAGAAAAAGAAATATATCATAGGATGCCACCTATATGTGGGATCTAAAAATATACAAATGAATTTACTCACAAAACAGAAACAAACTCAGACATAGAAAACAAACTTATAGTTACAAAGGGTAAGGGATGTGGGGATGGATAAATTAGGAGCTTGAGATTAACAGATACACCCTACTGTATGGAAGATAAGTAAACAAGGTCCTACTAGGTATCACAGGAAACTACATTTCAGTATCTTGTAATAACCTTTAATGGAAGAGAATCTGAAAAAGTATATACATGTATGTATATACTTTGGCCACCTGATGCAAAGAGCCAACTCATTGGAAAAGATCCTGATTATTGGATAGATTAAAAGCAAAAGAAGAAGGGGGCAGCAGAGGATGAGAAGGTTAGATGTTATCACCAGCTTAATGGACACAGATCTGAGCAAACTGGGAGATGGTGAAGGACGGGGAAGCGTAGCGTGCTGCAGTCTATGGAGTCACAAAGAGTCAGATATGACTGAGCAACTGAAGAACAGCAAAAGCGTATATATATGACTAATTCACTTTTATGTACACTTTTCTGTGTTGTTCTAACACAATAGTGTAAATTCTTCCACTAAAAAAAAGCTCAAGGGAAAAAAACCAGGGCTTAAGAATACTTTTCTTTTAGTGCCTTGAGCTATGAGGATTTTTTGATGTCTACATGTCACTGGTAAAGGCTAGAATACGCAGAAGGAAGAAATTTATTAACGCAAGTCCCATTTATATTAACTTTCGGAGTCTCGTCACTTAGATGAGCAGTATGTTGTCCTCTTTCGAGCTGCACAAGCTCACGGTGAGCAAAGACACACTTGCACACCTCTTCACAGCTGTGTCACAGAGGTCATTCCCACTAGGCAACATTTCCCTTTACTAACGTCAAACAGCAGCGCAGCTAAGCTGACAAAGGATCATCCTCCACAGCAGAGGGACTGGCAGAGCCATGGCTTCCCCAGGCGCTCCTACTCCTGCAGACACTAACTATTCTCTACATGATGAAAACATCTCAACAAAGCAGACCACATGAAAATGGGAAGCTTGAGCCCATTCCACTACCAGATTAAGAATTTCATGAAGACATCTTACATGTCACTATGTACTATCATGTAATTCCACTCTGCTGTAATACTTGTATTTACTTGCCCCTGTTTCTGTGGCATGCTCTTGATTTCACCTGTTCAACACATGGATAATATTCTACCTGGTGACGAGGAAGTTGAGGCTTCAGAGGTAGGGTATATGCAGGCCACTATCCACAAGCCAAAGCCAGACCAGCCTGGGGCATGGGGCTTCTTGTGATGCTCCTTCTACCACCAGTGAAGGCAGACATCCCCCTGTTGGAACCGTGATCTTGTCTGTGTGTCAAGTAATCTAAGAGCCCAGCCCTTGGTTCATGTCTTTTAAAGCTGTATGATCCTCTACGAGGCCCTGAAGCTTCCAGAGCCTTCTTCCTTACCCGCAAAACAAGACCACCCTGCATCTCTGACCATGACCACAAGAAAGCACTGCACCTGCGGACTGCTGCATGAACACACAGCAGTCACTGCTGTCCCCTGGGAGGGACAGCCAGGCCCGCTGGCCATGGGCATGATGGTCCCTAGGCCTGCAGGCCAAACACAACCATTCCTAACCACACAAGTCAGAGAGGGGACATGCCCGCCAGCTCCCACCAACTGGGAGGAGTAAGACTGCTGGCCTTGGGACGTCCTGGCGGCTTGGTGGTTAAGAACCCACCTGTCAGTGCAGGGGACACAGGCTTGATTCTTGGTCCAGGAAGAGCACACATGTCACAGAGCAACCAAGCCTCACACCGCAACTACTGAAGCTATGTGCCCTAGAGCCTGTGCTCTGCAACAAGAGAAGCCACTGCAATGAGAAACCTGTGAACCACAACTAGAAAGGAGCCTCCATTCGCTGGGACTAGAGAAAAAGCCTGTGTAGCACTGAAGCCCCAGAAAGGCCATAAATAAATAAAATTATTTAAAAAAAGAAAGAGAGAGCACTGGCCCTGCAGCTCTCTCCTCAGTGTCACGATGCCACAGGAACACCCAAGAACACTGCTCATCTGCACAGGTGCCCACCGCTGACAGGGCAGGAACAGCGGCGAGATTTCTGGGGCACAGAGCGTGCCGCCAGTAGACAAGAGGTGGGGGACCTGAGGTGGACAGGGGTCCCCAGCTATCCTCGCACTTGCCGGGCCTCACCTATTCTGCGAAATCCTGGGTCAGGGAGCCATGTGTATCGTGTATCACAGCCTCCTGTGCATGTGGCCAGAGTTTTCACTGGGTGTGAATGTGTGCATCCAAACATTTTTATCCCAAAGGTGGGTGTTCAGGTTAGAAAACCAGTGCACGTTAACAGAAGCAGCGCATCTTTCTCCTGCTGTCTGCTCCCCACCTTGCTGCCTCTGCTGGCTCTGTGTCTAAACATCCTGTCTTTCCTACCCTTCTGCAGGTTTCATTCATGTCCTGAGGATTCCATAGCGTTGTGGAGGGTAGAGAAGGGCGTCAGGCCCAAGGAGCTTCAGGAATCAGGCTGCTGTTCCTTCTGCTTGAGCAGCAGCTGGTCTCTTCACCCCAGCCCAGCCCACGAGAGGGGTGGGGCCACTGGCTCCCAAGCCAGCTCAACCTGCCTCTCCCCAGAGCACCTCACGCCCACTGGGCCCCCCACCCCCAGTGCATCTCTGTCCCTGGCTGCACATTAGAACTCCCTGCAATCTACAAAATAACACCAGGGTGCAGGCCCCTGCCCAAACCAACAGAACCAGGGCCTCCTCAGGGACGCTTCTTAGGGGGTTCTAATGCATGACTAGGGCCGAGAGACACCAAACCCTAACCTCAAGGTTCTGGTTCAAGATGGCAAAGTAGAAGGACGTGCACTCATCTCCTCCTGCAAGAGCACCAAAATTGCAACTAGCTGCTGAACAACCATCAACAGGAGGATGCTGGAACCCACCAAAAAAAGATACCCCACATCCAAAAACAAAGAAGAAGCCCCAGTCAGATGGTTAGAAGGGGTGCAATCATGATAAAATCAAATCCCATACCTGCCAAGTGGATGACCCACAAACTGGAGAACAATAATACCAAAGAAGTTCTTCTGCTGCTGTGAAGGCTCTGAGCCCCATATCAGGCTTCCCAGACTGGGGGTCTGGCAAAGGGACCAGGAATCCTGAGAATCTGACTTTGAAGGCCTGCGGGATTTGATCACAGGACTGCCACAGGACAGAGGGAAACAGAGACTCCACTCTTGGAGGACACAAACAAAATCTGGTGCACACCACGAGCCAGGGGGAAGATGCAGTGACCTCACAGGGGACTGAACCAAACCTACCTGTTGCTGTTGGAGGGTCTCCTGCAGAGGTGTGGGGTGAGTGGCTCACCGAGGGGACAGGGGCACTGGCAGCAGCAGTCCTGGAAGGGCCCCTTGGAGGGCGCCATCAACCCTACCATAGAGCCTGCAGCCCCCAGGCCTGGGTTGCCTCAAGCCAAAAAACTAATAGGGAGGGATCACCCCGCCCATCAGCAGATAATTGGATTAAAGCTTTACTGAGACCTGCCCACCAGCAAGACCCAGTTTTCCTATGCCAGTCCCTCCCATCAGGAAGCTTACACAAGCCTCTTAGCCTCATCCACCAAAGGGCAGACATAAGAAGAAGAACCACAATCCCATAGTGGCTAGAATGAAAACCATATTACAGAAAGTTAATCAGGGTGAAAAAGCAGGTTATGTCCCAGATGAAAGGACAAGATAAAACCCCACAAAAACAAATAAATGCAGTGGAGACAGGCAACTTTCCAGAAAAAAAAAAAAATTCAGAATAATGATAGTAAAGATGATCCAGGATCTTGGAAAAATAATGGAGAAGAAGCAAGAAACATTTACCAAAGACCTAGAAGAACTAAAGAATAAAGAGAGGAAGGAATACACTGGAAGGAATCAATAGCAGAATAACTGAGGCAGAACAGATAAGGATAAGTGACCTGGAGACAGAATGGTGGAAATCACTGATGCAGAACAGAATATAGAAATAAGAATGAAAAAAAAAAAAAATGAAGATAGCCTAAGGGACCTCTGGGACAGCATTAAATGCAAGAACATTTGCATTTTAGGGGTCCCAGAAGGAGATGAGAGAAAGGACCCGAGAAAATATTTGAAGAGATAATAGCTGAAAACTTCCCTAACATGGGAAAGGAAATAGTCAACCAAATCCAGGAAGCACAGAGAGTCCCAGGCAGGAAAAACCCAAGGAGGAGCAAGCACAGCAAAACACAGTGATCAAACTAACAAAGATTAAAGACAAATATAAAATATTAAAACAGCAAGAGAAAAACGACAAACAGCAAAAAAGGGGATTCCCGTAAGGTTATCAGCTGATTTCTAAACAGAAACTCTACAAGCCAGAAGGGAATGGCATGATATATTGAAAATGATGAGAGAAGAACCTACAACCAAATATAATACTCTACCCAGCAAGACTCTCATTCAGATTTGATGGAGAAATCAAAAGCTTTACAGACAAGCAAAAGTTAAGAGAATTCAGCACCACCAAATCAGCTTTACAACAAATGCTACAGGAACTTCTCTAGGCAGGAAACACAAGATAAGGAAAAGACCTACACAAAATAAACCCAAAACAATTTAAATGGTAATAGGATCACAAATATTTACTTCAAATGTAAATGGATTAAATGCACCAACAAAAAGACATAGACTGGCTGGGCAGATGAAAACATGTGCATGTATGCACTTCCACTTACCACATCACTCTGCTTAACCCCCCAAACTGGAGGAAATTATTTTATATTGTTAGACTAATCATGTTTTCATTATGGCTTGCAATTGTAATGATCTTTTATTTTTTGTCAGACTACTGATTGTGAAAACTGATAAATATCTTTTACTACTGGGATTATGTAACTATTATTTGTTTAATACCATTGTACCATGATTGATCAACAGAAAAGAATTCTGTATCACTAAAACTACCATTTAAATAGGAAAATCTGTAATCACTTTTTAAAATCCAGATGTGTATCAGAGTTATCTTGGAATTTTTTGAAAAATACAAATGCCCAGGTTTTGCTTTTTCCCTCCAAAGCTCCAGATGTGTTTCTAATGAGCAGATATGTTTAAAAACAACTGGATTATATGATGATCTTTTACTCTTATCTAGATGGTTTCACTTTTCCTATTTCATATTCAGTGCTCATATTTCATTTATGTTTTCCAATTTCTCATCTTTTTTTTTTAAATGTTCTTTCTCAAGCCTGTACCAAGTGCAGTCAAAAAGCTTTTGTAAACATAAACAGTATGTATTATATATATTTTAGAAAACATGAATTTTTGCCTATCTAAAACATTTATGACATTTTGATTCTACACATTTGACTTAGTATGAATAGAATGCTAGATTTATAATTTACATTCACTCAAAACTTTGACACAGTTCCATGTATTTTGGCATATAGTATTACTGCACTGCTAAAAGTCTAGAAAGTTTATCTTAGTCACATTAAAGACAATTTTTTTGAATGAGGCTTGAAACTTCTAATCCAATTCTGAGGCTATAAAGAAATACAATATTGTAAAAAACAAACAAACAAGAAATTAACATGTGATACAGTATTATTAACTAAACACAGACTTTGTTAAATTTCACAAAATTTTATGTTAGTGTCCATTATTTGTTTTCATACCTTATTCAAGACTCCACACTGTATTATATTACATTGAGCAGCTTCAGGTACATGCAACAAATTCTGGTAAATTCTCTTTTCATTTTTATTCCAATACAAATATTTTTCTAATTTTCCTTGTTATAGCTTCTTAGATACACCCATCATTTAAAAGTGGACCTTTAATTTCCAAATGCATGGGATTTTTAAGGTATCTTTGATATTAATTTCTAATTTTGATACTAATTTCACATTTAAATGCTTTCTTATCTTGAATCACCCTGTGTTTTTTCAGTCTTCTAACTTTATTGAGGCTTTCATGGCTAAGTCAAAGATCTCTCTTGGTAAAGTCACACTGCACTTGAAAATATATGGATTGGGTTATTCTCAAATATCTTTTGATATTGATCTCTAACATAATTCCACAGTGATAAGAGAACACACTCTATGATTTTAATAACTTTAGACCACCAAATTTTTGCACCTGGTCTTATGTCCCTGGATATCTTTCAGTGTCTCCTAGTTTATAATCTATGGGAGCTTGAATAGAATTTGTATCCTACTGCTGTGTGAAAACTGTATAATAAATCATAATTATTTCAAATTGGTTCATGGTGCTTTTCAGGTCTACGTAAGATTCTACTTCTCTGTATATGCATTCTATTAATTTAAGAGTTTGATATTGAAACTACAACTAAAAATCTTAATTTAATCTACTTAAAAAAAATTGTATTATATAGTGGAACTATATGTAACTTTGTTCTGTATTTTCCAAGTCTCCTGTAAGTGTGTTATCGTGTTTTCATATCTGAAAAAAATAAGAGGGGCAAAAAATTCCCTAACCTCTGAGATTTTAGTCAGAAAGCTCAAAGGCCAAGTCCAACTGAGGAGGTAAGCAAGTGTGCATCCACTGTGGAATCCTGAACTATGGCCAATCTACAGAAAAGCTGTCTGCCCTATGAATCCAGAGATCTCACTGCAGTGATGGCTGGGGCTGGGCTCAAGCCTGGGCCACACTGCCTCCCGGCCATGAGACTTGGGAAAACCACCTTACCTCCAGGCCTGAATGCTCTGCTCTCTGTGCCCCCTGTCACCTCAGCATCCTTCTGACACCTGAGAGTACGGGGCTCTGTGTGAGAAGACAAGTTACCTCGCACGGTCTCGCACGGTCACCTAGTTGGATTCGTCACTTACTAAGTGGTGAGACTGCTACTTCCACATTTCCTAAGTCACAGACCTCTAAAATGACTATTTCAAACCTGTGCTTTTTGCATGAAGTGTTTTTCATAGACATGCACTTAACCACAATTCTGGCAGAGGCTGCAGGGAATACTTTGATTAAGTAGTGCAGGTGAGAGGGCAGGGAGAGAGTGTGCATCAGTTACCTTTGAATTTTACAGTCAGTTTAATGATAACTCAATTGTACTAAGAAAACACGAGGCCCATGGTTAACTAGACTTTCTACCAGGATATACTTTGCAGTCCATGAAGCTGTGCTGATGGACTTCCTTGCACAGAATTTTAAACACGTATTTCCAATATTGCTTGTACAACCTCATACAAATAAAAAGCTTAATGACTGCTGGCAGCTATCAGTTCAGTTCAGTTGCTCAGCTGTCCAACTCTTGGTGACCCCACAGACTGCAGCATGCCAGGCTTCCCTGTCCATCACCAACTCCTGGAGCTTGCTCAAACTCATGTCCATTGAGTCGGCGATGCTATCCAACCATCTTATCCTCTGTCATCCCCTTCTCCTCCTGCCTTCTATCTTGCCCAGCACCACGGTCTTGTCTAATGAGTCAGTTCTTCACATCAGGTGGCCATGGTATTGGAGCTTCAGCTTCAGCATCAGTCCTTCCAAAGAATATTCAGGATTGATTTCCTTTAGGATTGACTGGTTGGATCTCCATGCAGACCAAGGGACTCTCAAGAGTCTTCTCCAACACCACAGTAAAAAAGCATTAATTCTTCAGCACTCAGCTTTCTTTATAGTCCAACTCTCACATCCATACATAACTACTGGAAAAACCATAGCTTTGACTAGACAGACATTTGTCAGCAAAGGAATGTCTCTGCTTTTTAATATGCTGTCTAGGTTGGTCATAGCATTTCTTCCAAGGAGCAAGCGTCTTTTAATTTCACGGCTACAGTCACCATCTGCAGTGATTCTGGAGCCCAGGAAAATAAAGTCTGTCACTGTTTATGGCAGCTATAGGTAAGCAAACAACTTAAGGCAAGATGAATAATCTGTCCTCCCAGTTTCACCAGCTTCACTGGAAAGTCAGAAACATCGAAGGTCCTTGTTAAGAATGGCCAGTTCTGTAGCCTAAGAGTACTAACACAAGGAACTTCGGAGTTCTCAGGGGAAGTTTCTTCCTCATGTGAATGCTTCCCTAGGCAGTTTAAGGAGGGGAGACCTAAGGATCCGCTGGGAACATGTGACCCACAACTTCCAACCTGGTATCCTTATGATGCTCGCCTGCACGCTGGCTAGCATGGCTGTTCTCATACAAGTTCAACTGGAAGTCAGGGAATGCGGACAGGTGCTGACACATGTGAATGTTGGGGAGGGTGGGATCAAAAAAGGAGAACCACAAAACTATGTAATAATAACAACAATGTAAAATTTGTATATAAAATGTGTATTTAAAACAAAGTCTTAAGTTCTACCATATCTGATGTTGATATTGGAATTCCTGTGTTCCTTTTGTTTGCATTTACTTGTTACCTTTTTCTTTATTATTAAGTTCCTTTTATTACTATCTTATAAACAACATATAATTGTACTTTCGTAACCCAGTCTAATGGCTTCTCCTTTAATGGGAGAATCCAGCCCATTTTCATGCACTTGATTTTGCTCCCATCTTACTCTGTGTTTATCACTGATTTCACTGTTGTTTCCTCTTCCTTGGATATGCCAGTGTGATCCAGTTGCTAAAAATTCCATACTTCTTGGGCAGGGGTTGCTGCAAGGCTTGAGGGACCTTGGTTCCTTGACTAGGGATTGAACTTTGGGCCCTCAGAAGTGAAGTATGGAGTCTTAACCACCGGACCACCAAGGAATTCCCACAAACTCCATATTTTATTAATTCAGTTCTTTTTAAAAACTATTTTTGGCTATGCTGGATCTTCGTTGCTATGAGGGCTTTTCTGTAACAAGCTGTGACAAGCAGGGGCTACCCTCTAGCTGTGGTGAGCAGGCTTCTCACTGTAGAGCACGGGCTCTAGGGTATGCGGGCTTCAGTGGTTGCAGCTCCCAGGCTTTACAGCACAGGCTCAGTACTGGTGGCTCACGGGCTTAGCTGCTCTGCTCCAGGGCGTGTGGAATCTTCAGGGACCAGGGATCAAACCAATGTCTCCTGGGTTTGAACCACAAAACTATGTAATAAGAGTCTAAAATTTATTAGATCATTTTAATAACCTAAGTAGATTTATTTAGATTATTAAATAAATTTAATTTATTTAATAATAAATTAATGTATTTTATTTAGGCAGGTGGATTCTTTACCACTGAGCCACCAGGAAAGCCCCCAGAAGTTTTCTTAAACTTTTCTATTATTGGTTACTTTCCTTTTCACTGATCTCAAAAGCAGACATAGATTTCTTTACTATTATTTGAAAACAAGGTACCAATTCATTCCAGAACAAAGTCTCCCATGAGCAGTGCTCTAGTCTGCACATTTCCCACAAAGAAGAAAACTTCAGAATACTTTCACTGCCCACCCACTTCCCTGTCTGCTAGATGAGCTACAAGAATGCGTTTATTTCCACTTTGTGCCCTGAAACCTTGAAGACACCTAGGGCAGGGTGTGCTTAGATACCCTAGAATTTAAATGCTGAGGTATTATTGGATGTTATATAATCACATATAAAGATACATATTCTACATTACACACACACACACAAATGTGTATTATGTAAACACACCACTCTCTCCACTACTTTCTCCCTCATCTTAGAGTTCCGTTCTACTTCATTTGTTGAATGGTTGAAGTCCTTATTTAATTATTTTCCTCAGACAAGGCTTCTGGGGAAATACATCTCTGAGTTTTATGTATTAATATAATGCCCAAAGGAATACCTCTTGTGCCCTGAAGGGTGAACAATCACTTGGCTGGTGTGGGACTCTCAGGTTATGATCCTTTTCCATCTGTGATCTCTAATCAGGTGAGACACTGTTATTACTGCTTTACACAATAGGAAAAGATGCTGGTGCTGGGAAAGATTGAAGGCAAAAGGAGAAGGAAGCGGCAGAGGATGAGAGGGCCAGACAGCATCACCGACTCAATGAACATGAGTTTGAGCAAACTCCGGGAGATGGTGAAGGACAGGGAAGCCTGGTGTGCTGCAGTCCATGGGGTCGCGAAGAGTCGGACACGACTGAGCGACTGAACAACAACAAAAGTGTTTGTGTTCAGCCCACATTCACAGTTTCTTGCTCCTCACTCGTTCTTACCTTTCAGGCCTCCCACTCGGGACTTAGGACTCATCTTGCTTCTGCTTTAAGCACATCCTTCAGAATTCTCCTTTGACAATCTGCTAGTTACAATTTGTGTCATTTTCATATTTCTGAAAGTCTTGATTTCACCTTCATTTTTGGAAGTATTTATGCTAGGTATAAGGGATCCCAGGGGGCACGGTGGTAAAGAATTTGCCTGCCAATGCAGGAGACACAATCCATTCTAGTTATTCTTGCCTAGGAAATCCCATGCACAGAGGAGCCTGGCAGGCTACAGTCCATGGGGTCGCAAACAGTCAGATATGACTGAGCAACTGAACTTAGCAACTGAGCACATTCTAAGTACAACACTCTAGGAAGGCAGTTATTTTCTTTTATCACATTGAAAACACTATTCCACTGTTTCCTAACATCAACCTACTGCTGCCAGGAAGCCAGCTGTTAGTCTGCTGTTCTAATTTTTTTCCCTCTAAGTTTAATATTGTCTCTTTATTTTGTTTGTTTTTTCACTATGGTATGTTCTCTTTTTATTTATCCTACTTTGGAATTTTGGAATCTGTGGATTATAGTCTTCCATCAGTTCTGGAAAATTCTCTTCAAATATAACGCCCCATTCTCTCTCCTATTCTTCCAGAACTCCAGTTATGCAGATGCTAAACCATCCGCTCTATCCTCCACTTTTCTCAACTTCTCTAACTTATTTTCTGTTTTTGGATCTTTGTGCCACATGCTGGATAATCTCTTCTGACCTACTAAGTTTTAAAATTTTCAGTTATTATATGTACATTTCTCAAAATCCAATTATGTTATGTTTAAAATTTGCTATGTCACTTTTTATAGCTTCCTATTCCTTGAAGATATTTCCAAGCTTGTCCTATCTTTGTCTCTTTACATATAATAAGCATAATCATTTCACAATTTTATCTGACAATTGTAATTTCTGAGAACTGTGAGGGCCTGCTCCCACTGCCTCTCTCCCCTGCTAGTTCCCACTTGGAATGCTGTGTTTCCTTGTGGACAGGTTAATGCTGACTGAGGGCTGCCTGCTGCCCTTGAATGATTATTTGCAGAGACTCTCCGAGGCTGAAGAAGAAGGAATCTCCCTCTGGGAGGATGCATATTTGCTTCTTCCAGATACTTGGGAGTGCTACCAGCCAGAATCAAGGGGTGAGGTTTCTCCATGACCTCACTGATATTTGGGCTACAAGTCTGCCCAATGATCAGTCTTATGTGAGCTCTCCACCATGATTCCCAAGGCTCACTAGCAACTAGCTGACTAAAGCCTGCATAAGCTTTTTGACTTAAGGGAAACCAAGAGATTAGAGCCAGGGGTAGAAAGAAATGGAGCCATGTTGTGTAGGTCTTACTTCCAGAATCCTTGAGTTGGCTTTAAAGTTGCAGGTATGTCTGTGAGCTTTATGACAACACATCCTGTGGTACAGCTTTTAACTCATGAGTAAGCCATTGAAGGAGATGTTTTTATGTTTAGATGCATTTAGCAGGCATAGTTTTGAGCAACTGAGAAAGCAAAGTATTGTGGATTACCAGATTACCAGATTATAAAATTAAATCAAACTACAACACAGCACAAGGATGAGTTTTCTTTTTCAAATTAATTCAAAACTATTGCCAGGCTCTAAAGCTGAGATAAAATAATTTGTCATGCTGAATTATACTTGCATAACAAAGAAGTGAGTACATACCCTTGTGAAGCCAGCAGCAATGAGGGACATTACACATGACTCTTCTCTATCCACCCTTTAAAAGGACAAATAAACGGTTAGAGACAGTTTTCTAATCAGTTACATCTCACATCTTTATTTACTGATTTATATAATATTATCATTGGCATATAATGAATACTTTTAGATGAATTAGATTAATGTACAAATCAAATGTACAAAGTTAAAACAATTTTCTGTTTTAGTTTCACACTGGCTTTTTGACAATAGATACAAATGCTTGAAATATAGAGATTACACTAAGAGCCAGAACACAAGAGTGAGCACGTAGCTATGTGATATGTATAAATTTTAAACGGAATTATTTTTATTCTTTTCTTACCTCCCATTTTAAAATGAAATATAAGGTTCCCCCCAATTATGTATAATGTAAATTCTCATAGATATTTGGAGTTAGAAGTCCCTAAGAAATATATCCAGAAAACATTCATACTTCAGGAATGGCATTCTCCCTTGGTTGTCCCTTTTCTAAAGTGAAAGACAGTCCAAAATCACAAAACCTAGTGTTAAAGTACAAACTCCAG
This sequence comes from Dama dama, assembly GCF_033118175.1. Classification (NCBI taxonomy): domain Eukaryota; kingdom Metazoa; phylum Chordata; class Mammalia; order Artiodactyla; family Cervidae; genus Dama; species Dama dama. The sequence goes on along the minus strand of NC_083693.1, from coordinate 31,153,969 downwards.
CCATGAATTTAACTGCCAAAATGAAAGAAAATAAGAAAGAGGAAAAGACCAAACTAGAAAGGGTGATGCCTGTCACAGGCCACAAGCTGTAATTCAGGCCTCTGTTAAGAACACACATTACACTGACATCTGAATTTCAACACTTAAAAAAGAAAAATATCTTACCTGCGTACTACACCAATAATAACGGTGTTTTCTGAGAGTTTTGATGATCTGATAGACCTTTAAAAAAAGTATTAAAATAAATTTAAAGCAATTATTTAAAAACTAAACACACCTAAACCTAAATTTTGGTAGGACAGTTAAAGTTGGGGGAGAGCGAAAGACCCCTCCACACTCTGGAGAAACCTTCTTGACTAACCTGACCTTTCTTTCTTCAGGGGACAAACTGCTAACCAGTGGCCCATGGTGACCCTCACAATTACGGAGCATGAAGACAGCAGCCAGCTCTGATGACGTGCCTTCTACTTGTTCTGGTCTGAGCTGCTTCAGGTGGAGAGTCTTCCGTATCTGGGGAATCTCCCTTACATGAGAAGGGCCACTCGTCTCTTCCTATCAAAGGAAGATGCAGGTCTACATGTATCACAGCCAGCGGATGGCGACCATTACAGTGGGGGTGAGGCAGCCCGAGGGCCAGATCTCCACTGCATTCTAAGCAGTGCAGAGAAGGGCTCCCAAGCAGGATGCAGGCAAAACAGTAACAATAAATATTTAAAACTCAGAAATGCAAAATATTCTTATGCATCAGAAAGAGGAGAATCAAACCTGACAGGAAAAATTAAGGACAGAAGACTGATGGAGAAAAGTAGAAGACACTGCTCTACTGAAGTTACCCAAGGAGTATGAGGCCGCCCTTGGATGGCAAGGAGATCAAACCAGTCACTACTGAAGGAAATCAACTCTGAATATTCACTGGAAGGACTGATGATGAAGCTGAAGTTCCAATGCTTTGGCCACCTGATGTGAAGAGCCAACTCACTGACAAGGACCTTGATGCTGGGAAAGATTAAGGGCAGGAGGAGAAAAGGATGACAGAGGATGAGGTGGTTGCATGGTGTCACTGACGCAATGTACATGAGTTTGAGTAAACTCTGGGAGATAGTGAAGGACAGGGAAGCTTGGCTGTTCATGGGGTCCATGGGGAAGACTGTGCTATAGTCCATGGTGTTGCAAAGAGTTGGACAAGACTTAACAACTAAACAGCAATGAGGCTGCCAAAGGGACTGAATTTAACCCTTCTGGAGAAGCAGCTCCCAAGGAAGCCATGGGGAATGAAAATTCAGCCAAGAGATGAGAGAGGGCAGAGATAAACATGACGGAGAAGAGCAGAAGCAATATAAACTTCCCACTGAGATGCGCAATGGCTTTGACCCACCCTACACTGCAGGAAAGAGAAGGACTCTCTGGAGAAGAAGAGCCAGGCCACAGGAAGGGGGAGGAACTTGGCCACTGGCCTGGAAGGAAGAGATGCACATAAGAGGGTGACTGCAGATGGAAAGGTATGCAGAGGGCTGGATTTGGACTCCCCCTGTCAAGACAGAAGCAAGCTGGCCCTTGGAGGATGTGTCCACGATGGGACAGAGAAGAGTCAAGACTCACTGCCTGACTTCAGTTCTGCTGGTTCAAGAATCACTTGTGAGAAAAAAAAAAAAAGAATCACTTGTGTCACTTCTGAATCACAGAATACAGAAAATGACTGACGTGACTATTTCTCCACTGTCCCGAGGATGACACAGAACATAACCATCCCAGCTGTGTAAGGGAAAAGTCAAGTCATCATATGCAAAGGATGCCTCAGTTTGGGCAAAATTTTTCTGCAGAGGGCCAGACAGTAAGTATTTTAGGCTTTTCATGTCATATGGACTCTGTCACAAGTACTCAATCCTGCCCCTGAATGAGAGCAGGCACACACAATACATAAATGAATGGGCCTGCCTGTGTTCCCCTGTGCCTACCCCTGCCTCAGGGTATTGAGGCTAAGTTTTCTTCTGGAGCTCAGGAGGAGCAAGGCTTAGAATCCAAACAGTATATGCAGAGTAGCTCTGGTTGGGAAGCTGCTCAGGGATGAAGACGCTTCTCCATCTCCAGGGAAAGGCCAGTCTCTCTCATGGGCCACACGGCTCATAACACATACACACTCTCTGTCAACACTTTTGCTTTTCCCAGTGTCCACTCTAGTCCTATAGCTTCCATTTCTGCCTAGCATCTCCAGAGGGAACCAACTTGAAGGGCGCTCCTTGCATGGCTCTCTCAGGGAGGTCACTGGAGGGCCTGCTGACCAGGCCCCAGTTCCATCGTGGTTGCCTGCCTGGAACAGAGCCGAGCTTACCTTCCTGGAGCAGGAGCCATGGAAAGGGCTGTGTGAGCTCAGAAGCATTAAGTGGCATGGCAGACACTCACACAGCCGGGCCCCAGCCACTTTTCAAACCTGCTGGCTGATACTCACCCCAGCACTAACCTTAAACAGGGAATGAAAGATGTGGACTCGCAAATAGTAGTTCCAGGGCTTCTTAGGACATTTCTAGTTGTTCATCTGTTTATATTTCTATCATATCATGAAGATTTAGAGGGAGAAATGGCAACTTTGAAGTATGCCACCAGCTACCTCAAACCAGCTCATGTCTTTTTACAGGAGAAACAGAGATCTGAGTGCTAACAGAGCAGGTAGGCAACCACACAGATGACCTCAGTAAGCAGGTCGGGACACAGGGATAAGGGACATGGGGCTGAGGACAAAGTGGGAGGAAAGACTGTTTCCCAGAGACAAGCCCATCCCTCCAAAGGAGGCCTAACACTGTATGAAAAGGCAGGGGTGGTGTCCACTCTCACCACTATTATTCAACATAGTTTTGAAAGTCCTAGCTACAGCAATCAGAGAAGAAAAAGAAATAAAAGGAATCCAGATTGGAAAAGAAGTAAAGCTCTCATTGTTTGCAGATGATGAGATGTTATACATAGAAAGCCCCGAAGATACTATCAGAAAACTACTAGAGCTAATCAGTGAATTTAGCAAAGTTGCAGGATACAAAATCAATACACAGAAATCACTTGCATTCCTATATACTAACAATGAAAAATCAGAAAGAGAAGTTAAGGTATCAATCCCATTCACCAATGCAACAAAAAGAATAAAATATCTAGGAATAAACCTACCTAAGGAAACAAAAGAACTATATACAGAAAATTATCAGACACTAATGAAAGAAATCAAAGATGACATAAACAGATGGAGAGATACTCCATGTTCCTGGGTAGGAAGAATCAATATTGTGAAAATGACTATACTGCCAAATGCAATGTACAGATTCAGTGCAATCCCTATTAAATTACCAATTTCATTTTTCACAGAACTAGAACAAAAAATTTCATAATTCATATGGAAACACAGAAGACCCTGAATAGCCAAAGCTGTTTTGAGAAAGAAGAATGGAGCTGGAGGAATCAACCTTCCTGATTTCAGATTATATTACAAACCTACAGTCATCAAGACAGTGTGGTACTGGCACAAAAACAGAAATACAGACCAATGGAGCAAGACAGAAAACCCGGAAATAAACCCACACACCTACAGGTACCTTATTTTTGACAAAGGAGGCAAGAATATACAATGGAGCAAAGATAGAGTCTTCAATAAGTGGTGCTGGGAAAACTGGACAGCTACAGGTAAAAGAATAAAATTAGAACACTTTCTAACACCATACACAAAGATAAACTCAAAATGGATTAAAGACCTAAATGTAAGAAACTATAAAACTCATAGAGGAAAACATAGGCAGAACACTCGATGACATAAATCAAAGCAAGATCCTCTATGACCCACCTCCTGAAAGACTGAAAGCTACTCAGTTGTGTCTGACTCTTTGTGACCCCACGGACTATACAATCCATGGAATTCCCCAGGCCAGAATACTGGAGTGGGTGGGTAGCCTTTCCCTCCAGGGTATCTTCCCAAACCAGGGATCAAACCCAGGTCTCCTGTATTGCAGGCAGATTCTTTACCAGCGGAGCCACAAGGCAAGACCAAGAATACTGGAGTGTGTGTAGCCTATCCCTTCTCCAGGAGATCTTCCCAACCCAGGAATCAAACCAGGGTCTCCTGCACTGCAAGTAGATTCTTTACCCCAGCTCCTAGAGTAATGGAAATAAAAACAAAACAAGTGGGACCTAGTTAAACTTAAAAGCTTTTGCACAGAAAAGGAAATGATAAACAAGATGAAAAGACTCCCCTCAGAATGGGAGAAAGCAATAGCAAATGAAAAGATTGACAAAGGATTAATTTCCAAAATATACAAGCAGCTCATACAACTCAATACCAGAAAAAAAAAAAAAAAACAACCCAATCAAAAACTGGGAAAAAGACCTAAACAGACATTTCTTCAAAGACATACAGATGGCTAACAAACACAGGAAAAGATGCTCAACATCGCTTATTATCAGTGAGATGCACATCAAAACTACAATGAGGTATCACCTCAAACTGGTCAGAACGGTCATCATCAAAAAGTCTACAAACAATAAATGCTGGAAAGCATGTGGAGAAAAGGAAACGCTCTTGCACAGTTGGTGGGAATATAAATCGATACAGCCACTATGCAAGACGGTATGGAGATTCCTTAAAAAATTGGGAATAAAACCACCATATGACCCAGCAATCCCACTCCTAGGCATATACCCTGAGGAAACCAAAACTGAAAAAGACACATGTACCCCAATGTTCACTGCAGCACTATTTACAATAGCTAGAACATGGAAGCAACCTTGATATCCATCAACAGATGAAAGGATAAAGAAGTCATAGAACATAAATACAATGGAATATTACTCAGCCATAAAAAGGAACACAATTGAGTCAATTCTAACGAGGTGGATGAAACTAGAGCCTATTATACAGACTGAAGTCAGTCAGAAAGACAAAGAGAAACATTGTATACTAACACATATATATGCAATCTAGAAAGATGGTACTGATGAATTTATCTGCAAGGCAGCAGTGGAGAAACAGAGAACACTTATGGACACGGGGAGAAGGGAAGAGAGGATGAGATGTATGGACAGAGTAATATGAAGACTTACATTACCATATGTAAAATAGATAGCCAATGGGAATTTGCTGCATGTCTCAGAGAACTCAAACTGGGGCTCTGTATCAACGGAGAGAGGTGGGATGGGGAGGGAGATGGGAGGGAGGTTCAAGAGGGAGGGGACATATGTACACCTATAGCTGACTCATGTTGATGTTTGACAGAAAACAACAAAATTCTGTAAAACAATTATCTTTCAATTAAAAAAATAAATTTAAAAAAAGGTAGGAGTGTATTCTAGGTTTTTTCTGGTCCATAAGAAAGAAGAACTGACCAGGAAATAGAAATGTCAGGAATCTAGATTGAAAACTAAGACTCTTTACTTTAGAATTCATGAAAACCAAGAAAGAGATGACATGGTGCCATCAAGATGTACCCCCAGATGTAAGGAAGGACGACTTCAAGAAGTCAGAAAAAAGACGGGGCGTGAGTCCACAGCATGGTGCTCTGAAGGCCTCGCGAACACACGGGGAGCCCCAGAGCCAGGCTCCCTGGCGTGACCCTCGTGTCCGACTCGGCTGTGCGCAACAGGAAACTCCAGAGAAAGCGGCTTCAACAGGACTCAGCTCCCACAAGAAAGATGTGCAGAGGCAGGGAATCCAAGCTGCTATGGCACTTTGCAACATCAGGAACCTGGCTTCTCCTGTCTTGGTTTCTTCCCATAATCCCAAGACAGATGCCAAGCTCTAGCCATAATCTAGAGAACAGTAAGAAGTGCCTGCCTTCTCCCTTCATGGACACTTTCCAGAAAATGCATGTGACATGCCCACTGACCAGCGGCAAGAAAAGCCAGGGGGTGCAGTGTACGTTCTACGTGGTTGTCTTCCCACCGAAACACTAGAAATTCTACTATTAAGAAAAGAGTAGGGATTTCACTGGTGGTCCAGTGATTAAGATTCTGCACTTTCATTGCAGGAGGCGTGGGTTCGATCCCTGGTCAGGGAACTAAGATCTCACATGTCCCACAGGATGGCCAAAAGAAGAAAAGAAAAGAGTAGAAATGGGTATGGAGGGATGGGAGCGGGGCGGGCAACTACCAGTGTCAAGATGCACCAGGAAACTACAAGTAATTCTGACGATGGTCTTGACACGAAACTAGAGAAAGGCCACAAGCTGGAGGCTCACTGTAAGAACACAGCAAAGCCTTTCCATGAGTTAAATTTTACAAAAGCACAACTCCATCATGTGTACTTTGGCACTGTTCCCTCTGCCACGGGGAATGAGGTTCACAAGGACAAGAATGGAATTTACAGTAGTAAATAAAGGATGATCTTCAGACCATGGTAAATGCAGAGATGGTTATGAAAGCATCCAGCACGCTGAGTGCAGTCTCGCTTCTACACTCAACACAGAACATTCTGTCCATGTATGTGGGGTTTCTGTGTGGTGCTTTATTTCCCCTATCTCCTTTTATAAAAGTCTCCCCTTTCATTACAGTGCCCTGCTCCTGTTGCACAGAGGAGTATTTCTTCATTTCTTCTGAGGACACTAAGCGTATGTCTTCTAAAAGGTTCTTTGGGGGGGTTTTGTGGCAGCTTTCAAAAATATATATTTATTTATTTGGCTGTGCTAGGTCTCAGTTGTCATGCTGGATCTTTAGCTGTCACCTGAAAACTCTTAGTTGCAGCATGTGGGATCTAGTACCCTGACCAGGGATGGAACCCGGGCCCCCTGCATTAGGAGCACAAAGTCTTAGCCACTGGACCACCAGGGAAGTCCCTTCAGTTGCTTATAGAAAATAATTTTCTTAGTCTTTAATGCTGTTCTTTCCCCCTCCATTACTTGGCAGCTTTTTACAGGGCCCCATCTTTGTTCTTGAACTGGAGCGTCATCAACCAGGCAGCGTATCTGTAGCAGGAAGGGTCCGAGGCGTCTCCCTGGGCGTTAGCAGCCATCCTCCTCTTAGGTCTGGGCCTGCAGAGCAGTCAACGGGAGCAGGTTCACGCTCAGAGCACGCCGCCAGCAGGCGTGCACGGGTCTGCTACACACAGCGGCCTCCTGGCCTGCTCGCTCTCTCCTTCTCTACATTGAGAATTAACACAGTTTGCTGCTTTGATACTGCAGTAGGTGAAAGACTGATGTCAGGCTCCTCAGGCCTCCACCCTTCTTAAACACAGCAGGAGAAACCATATCTTTGTCTGCCTCCCTCTGCTCCCTGTCCTGTGGGGATGTAGAAATCAATTCCAGGGGATGTAGATGCTCGGCTCTGGTTGGTGTGGCTCCAGCAGCAGGCTCAGAGGTACGCAGTTGGAGTGAAGCTAGCTTCTTCCCTCTTCCTTCCTCTAGGGCCTGGGATTTCAGCTGCAGAGGACATTCCCGGAACAGGCTCCTGTACTAGTCCCCACAGCACAAGAGACTTAGCAGGGAACCTGTCCTTCTCCGTCTCCTGACTTTTGACACATCTGTCATCCTATCTTGGTTTGCTAATGGCTGTGGTCAGCTTCTGTCGCCATGAGAAGTTGGGAGGGGGCCCTGGCCTCAGTGGGCTGGCTGGCCTCCGCCCTGTCCATCTCCTACTTCACTCTCCAAGTGGCAACCACGACTGCTGAGAAAAGTCAGCAACTGACGAAAAACCCTACTCAGGGGTGTTGATCAGGTGTCCCAAAAGGAAGATGAAAGGACAGACAGAGCTCCGCCAGGGCTAAGGTCTTATGAGACATGTAAGTGGAGAGTAGGTTCAGGAGGGAGATCCTGGAGAGAGTCCTTGAAGGGAGAGTCCAAAGTGGGCAGGCCCCCTTAAAGGGATGATCTCAAGGGACATAAACCAGTAAGGGGCAGAATGGACATGAAACTGACCAGCAAGATAAATCAAGGCCCACTCTTGCCTCTAGAAAACTCCTTACATGTGGCACAAGGGTCCCTCCCCCTTGCAAATCCTCAGCCAACAAGACAAATACGATGTGGTAGAAAACAGCTAGTGAGAGGGACTCCAGATTCTCGACGGGGCTGTGACACAGTCATCAGGAAGGGAATGTGACTGGGGTGCGTGTGTAGAGGTCAGTTCTCCAGCCAACACAGAGGGGAACATTGCTCTGCTTGCTCCACACTCGTCCTCCCAAACCTGTGGGCTTTTCAATTCTGGAGCCAGGCTGACAAGAGCTCCTGATTAGAGGAAGGTACTGAGAAGAGACCCTCTTTTTGGGACTGGAATATGAGACCACACTTTGTGACAACAGTGAGGATGCGTCCACCCCAAAAAGACCATTCCTGCCCTCAAATGTGGGAAAGTGGGGGAAAGGGATTAGAACTGTTCTAGTGACCCTTGGACCAAATATGGACAAAGCTGGGCTCAACATGGAGGAGAACTTCTGAAACTCAGGACTGCCCCTTGGGACCCCTAACCCCCAGAAGAGGCTGGACAGATGGTGGTGGGGACTTGGAGAGGACATGCACACATGACAGTCTGTGCGTCTCTAAAACCACATAGGAAGCAACCCAAGTCACCTTCTCTATTTTCAAACTGTAAAACTGTACATTTATATATCAATAAAAATCTGCTGAATAAGTTACCCTATTTGTTTAGAGGGCTTCCCTGGTGGCTCAGATGGTAAAGAATCTGCCTGCAAAGTGAGAGACCCGGGTTCAATTACTGGGTCTGGAAGATTCCATTCCCAAAATGTGTAAAAACAGAACATTTTCCCACCTCAAAAAGTGGAGCATAATTGCAGGTTATATATATTTGTTGTTGTTTATTCACTAAGTTGTGTCCGACTCTTCTGTGACCCCATGGACTATAGCCCACCAGGCTCCTCTGTCCATGGGATTTCCCAGGCAAGAAAATGAAGTGGGTTGTCATCTCCTCCAGGGGATCTTACTGACTCCCAGGGATTTGGAACCTGTGCTTCCTCCACTGGCAGGCAGATTCTTTACGAGGGAAGCCTTATGTGTATTTTTCAGTTCAGTTCAGTTCAGTCACTCAGTAGTGTCTGACTCTTTGCGACCCCACAGACTGCAGCACGCCAGGTTTCCCTGTCGTTCACCATCTCCTGGAGTTAGCTCAAACTCCTGTCCATTGAGTTGGTGATGCCATCCAACCATCCCATCCTCTATCATCCCCTTCTCCTTCCACCTTTAATCTTTCCCAGCATCAGGGCCTTTTCAAATGAGTCAGTTCTTTGTATCATGTGGCCAAAATATTGGAGCTTTAGCATCAGTCCTTCCAATGAATATTCAGGACTGATTTCCTTTAGGATGGACTGGTTGGATCTCCTTGCAGTCCAAGGGACTCTCAAGAGTCTTCTCCAACACCATAGTACAAAAGCATCAATTCTTCGGCGCTCAGCTATCTCATAGTCCAACTCTCACATCCATACATGACTACTGGAAAAACCATAGCCTTGACTAGATGGACCTTTGATGGCAAAGTAATGTTTCTACTTTTTAATATGCTGTCTAGATTGGCTATAACTTTTCTTCCAAGAAGCAAGCATCTTTTAATTTCATGGCTGCAGTCACCATATGCAGTGATTTAGAAGCCCCAAAATATAAAGTCTGCCACTGTTTCCACTGTTTCCCTATCTGTTTGCCATAAAGTGATGGGACCAAAGACCATGATCTTAGTTTTCTAAATGCTGAGTTTTAAGCCAACTTTTTCACTCTCCTCTTTCACTTTCAACAAGAGGCTCTTTAGTTCATCACTTTCTGCCATAAGGGTGGTGTCATGTGCATATCTGAGGTTATTGATATTTCTCCTGGCAATCTTCATTCCAGCTTGTGCTTCATCCAGCCCAGCATTTCTTATGATGTACTCTGCATGTATGTTAAATAAGCAGGGTGACAATATACAGCCTTGATGTACTCCTTCCCCGATTTGGTACCAGTCTGTTGTTCCATGTCCAGTTCTAACTGTTGCTTCCTGACTTGCATACAGATTTCTCAGGAGGCAGGTCAAGTGGTCTGGTATTCCTGTCTCTTAAAGAATTTTGCAGTTTGTTGTGATCCACAGTGAAAGGCTTTAGCACAGTCAATAAAGCAGAAATAGATGTTTTTCTGGAACTCTCTTGCTTTTTCAATGATCCAGCAGATGTTGGCAATTTGATCTCTGGTTCCTCTGCCTTTTCTAAATCCAGCTTGAACATCTGGAAGTTCACGGTTCATGCACTGTTGAAGCCTGACTTGGAGAATTTTGAGCATTACTTTACCAGTGTGTGAGATGAGTGCAACTGTGCAGTAGTTTGAACATTCTTTGGCACTGGAATGAAAATTGACCTTTTCCAGTCCTGTGGCCACTGCCGAGTTTTCCAAATTTGCTGGCATATTGACTGCAGCACTTTCACAGCATCATCTTTTAGGATTTCAAACAGCTAAACTGGAATTCCATCACCTCCACTAGCTTTGTTCGTAGTGATACTTCCTAAGGCCCCCTTGACTTTGCATTCTAGGATGTCCAGCTCTAGGTGAACGATCATACCATTGTGATTATCTGGTCATGAAGATCTTTTTTATATAGTTCTTCTGTGTATTCTTGCCACCTCTTCTTAATATCTTCTGCTTCTGTTAGGTCCACACCATTTCTGTCCTTTATTGTGCCCATCTTTGCATGAAATGTTCCCTTGGTATTTCTAATTTTCTTGAAGAGATCTCTAGTCTTTCCCATTCTATTGTTTTCCTCTATTTCTTTGCACTGATGGCTGAGGAAGGGTTTCTTATCTCTCCTTGCTCTTTTTTGGAATGCTGCATTCAGATGGGTGTATCTTTCCTTTTCTCCTTTGCTTTTCACTTCTTTTCACAGCTATTTGTAAGGCGTCCTCAGACAACCATTTTGCTTTTTTGTAATTCTTTTTCTTGGGGATGGTCTTGATCCCTGTCTCCTGTACAATGTCATGAACCTCTGTCTATAGTTCTTCAGGCACTCTATCAGATCTAATCCCCTGAAGGTATTTGTCACTTTTACTGTATAATGGTAAGGGATTTGATTTAGGTCATACCTGTATGGTCTAGTGGTTTTCCCTACTTTCTTCAATTTAAGTCTGAATTTGGCAATAAGGAGTTCACGATCTGAGCCACAGTGAGCTCCTGGTCTTGTTTTTGCTTACTGTATAGAGCTTCTCCATCGTTGGCTACAAAGAATATAATCAATCTGATTTCAGTACTGACCATCTGGTGATGTCCATGTGTAGAGTCTTCTCTTGTGCTGTTTGAAGAGGGTGTTTGGTAGGACCAGTGTGGTCTCTTGGCAAAACTCTGTTAGCCTTTGCCCTGCTTCATTCTGTACTCCAAGGTCAAATTTGCAAGTTACTGCAGGTGTTTCTTGACTTCCTACTTTTGTATTCCACAGTAAAAAAAAAAAAAAAAAAAAGGTAGAGCATATATTTAAAGTGGATAACCAAAATAAATAAATAAAGAAAGTGGATAACCAACAAGGTCCTACTGTACAGCACAAGGAGCTCTACTCAATCTTATGTGGCAGCCTGGATGGGAGGGCAGTTTCAGAGAGAATGGATACATGTATACGTATGGCTGAGTTGCTCTGCTATGCACCTGAAACTACCACAATACTGTTAATCAGCTATCCTCCCATAGAAAATAAAAAGTTAAAAAAAAAAAAAAAGCAGAACCTAACTACCACAATTTAATCTTTCCCTTAGAGCCCTGGGCGGTTTAGCAAGGCCATGTTTATAAGTGTGAAGGTCAGTGTTCTACACACATCTGTGGCTAGGTCTGGACTTGGATAAGACTATGAAGGAAGCCAGGTTTTCCTCAGCGCCTCACCCCTCTCACCTCATCTATCTGGGCTCTCTGGCCCTCTTCAGATACCTCTCCTGCCTCGCAGCAGTCCATTAAGACCATAAGCACCATGTAACTGAGACATTTTCTTCCATTCCCCTGAATGCCATCAAATGTTTGAAAGAGAAAGGATCTTGGAAACCAAATGTTCCAGATTTACAGCTGAGAAAACACATCCTCAGAGAAGATGTAAAGTGACCTGAAGGCCAGAGGCTAGGCCCCGGGGTCAGGACTCCCTCCACACCTCCGCCGCCCTCACGGGTGCACTGCCAGATGGCAAGTCCGACAGATATGGCTCCAGGGACAATGGCTAACTGACATCAACCCGACAGTAACAGGAAAGCGACGCAGGCAGCACAGCAGGCCTGAGACCAAGGCCGGGGGCAAGTTTTAACAGACGTGGATCACACCAAGGTGAAAGCCACCTTGTCTGACCTCCTGACAGGTGAATTCTCAAGTACACAGAAGTCACCATGTACCTGTAAACAGCCTTCTGATGGGATGTCAATTTCTTGTCAGCTCAGTTTTTAAACTGTTACCTTAATATTTAGCTTTTAATATTTTCTAGCTCCTAAAAGCCAAGATTTAAACACCCCTAAAATTAACACCCAGCCCCAACACTTCATGGCAAATAGATGGGAAAACAGTGGCAGACTTTATTTTTTGGGGGCTCCAAAATCACTGCGGATGGTGATTGCAGCCATGAAATTAAAATACGCTTACTCCTTGGAAGGAAAGTTATGACCAACCTAGACAGCATATTAAAAAGCAGAGACATTACTTTGCCAACAAAGGTCTGTCTAGTCAAGGCTATGGTTTTCCCAGTAGTCATGTAGGGATGTGCAAGTTGGACTATAAAGAAAGCTGAACGCCGAAGAATTGATGCTTTTGAACTATGGTGTTGGAGAAGACTCTTGAGAGTCCCTTGGACTGCAAGAAGAACCAGTCCATCCTAAAGGAAATCAGTCCTGAATATTCATTGGAAGGACTGATGTTGAAGCTGAAACTCCAATACTTTGGGCACCTGATGCGAAGAGCTGACTCATTTGAAAAGACTTGATGCTGGGAAAAATTGAGGGCAGGAGAAGGGGATGACAGAGGATGAGATGGTTGGATGGCATCATCGACTCAATGGACATGAGTTTGGGTAGGCTCCGGGAGTTGGTGACGGACAGGGAGGCCTGGCATGCTGCAGTTCATGGGGTTGCAAAGAGTCAAACACAACCGAGTGACTGAAATGGAACTGGAACATTAACACATTACAAAATTTTACCTTATATTCAAATTACGATTTGTCTTCCCCCAAGTAAAGCTTCCTTTTAAATAAAACTGATATTTCACTTTTGCTTTGCTTCCATCAGCAACAAATGACTTTTTTTGAGAAAGCACCTTTCTTAGATTTATGTCTGCTACACAAATTCTCTCATGATACTGATTTTCTGCAAGTATTAAAAACAAGGCACATTTGCCTAAGGTTGGAAGACAATTTTCAAATGTGTTGTAACTTTAAATAACATCTAGAAAATGACAATAACTCTTGTTGCTTGTTGCAGTCCTTTGCAAGTGACAGCTGTGGTTAATGACATATGGGATTTCATCTTAACCCTTAACAGTTCACATTCATATTTTCTTACTGCTTTAAGCAAAGCAAAATGAAACAAAAGAGATAAAGATCACTCCTAGAAGTAATAATATTCTGAAGTGAAAGTGTTAGTTGCTTGGTTGTGTCCAACTCTTTCTGACCCCATGGACTATAGCCCACCAGGCTTCTCTGACCATGGGATTTCCCAGGCAAGAATACTGGAGTGGGTTGCAATTTCCTTCTCCAGGGGCTCTTCCCAACCCAGGAATCAAACACAGGTCTCCCACATTGCAGATGGATTCTTTACCATATCAGCCACCAGGGAAGCCCAATAATATAGTCTAACGTCTTGTTCACTTTACACGCATGGGAGGCAACTTAAAAGACACTGAATTCAACTGAATGTATCTCAGGACTGCATTTATTGTCACAAATGCCACAGGACTCTCGAGGCCCACTTCTCAGGCTCACCTGCACAGTGCCTCAGCATCCAGATGTCGGGAATTTCTGTGGTCTATGATGATGATGTCATGGTGTTTGTCCAGGAAACAGGCGAGGGCAGTCTGAGCCTCCTTGGTAACTGTACACATAAACCCTGCTTTTTCACATGCCCTGCAGAATCCATTACACTGGTTATCTTCTTTGGTAAACACTAAAAGTACCTGTATCAAAAAAGCATGAACACTTCTTTTTAAAAAAGTAAATTAAAAAGATGCTGTTAGAACTGTCATGTCTTAGAAGCCCACAGAAAACTCCCAAGTGTTTTCAAGGCAAGTACACAGATGTGAGCACTACAATCTGTTGAGTAAATCCTTTTCCTCCATGTAACTCAGCAACGTTACTGCTCAGCTCCCTGAAACAAGTGCTATTCTAGCTGTTCTGAGTCTGGAAGTCAGAGCATGGGCCAAATGCTTATTTCTTTTGCTAATAATAAGCCCATTGGAAGAATTCAACAAAGACTTAAAGTATTTCATCTTCAAATCAAATCAACCAAAACACAAATTTTAGTTAACAGGAAGTTAACTAGGTTAAGTCCTTAGATGGCAAATGCCAATATTTCAGTCAAGCTCTTAGAATACTTAATACTTTAAATAATAAAGTATTAAATATTCTGACTCAAGACTTCATAATCCCTCCAAGTTTAAAAAAAAAAATTACTTTGATTGTAAGAGAGGAGATTCAAAGCAGACCAAAACCTGACACTTTCAAACCTGCTCATTTAGTGACACGGGAATAGCTCCAGGTGCAGGAGCCAGCAGGCTGTCCCTGTGCCCGGCCCGGGCAGGTGAGGCCTGCGGCTGCCTCTGCCCTGCGCAGCCAGGTCCCTGCGCCAGCCTGGTACAGGCGCGCCGCCCCATCCCCTTCATACCCAGGCTGACCGGCCTGAGAGGAAGAGGCTGCAAAGCCGATAGAAACCCTGTTCCTGAGGATTGGGTTCCTCTGCGCTTACTAGGGTACACAAATACAACAAAAGCAAACAGCACGTTTCCGCCAGTGCTTTTCACATATTAAAAATTCTAACAGTTTGTGTACGTGAGGCATCAGGTCACTTTGGAGCTTAATTTCAGTTGGTTATTTTGTTTAAGATTTTGGACTAGAAAATTTACAGATAGTTTCTCTCTGCTGGAACTGATTCATTACACTTTTACTCTGTTTTAGAAAATTTCAAACCTACAGGAAGTTATGAATGACACTGAATACTAGTGACCCCCTCTTCTAATTTCATGAATTGGTAACATTTTTACACCTTTGCTCTCTCTCTCCACACACACACACACACAATTATTATTATTATTATTATTTTGCTGAACCTGTTAACTTTTAAAGTAGGTTGCAGACATTTCTTCATCTGTAAATACAGATGATTCATACGGAATAAATTCATCTATATTTCTAAGAAAAAAAACATTCCCTGATATAACTGTAGTACTGCTATCAAGTTCAGGGAATTTAACATGGATCCAATATTTTATCTAAAAGAGAAGATTACTTTCAGTGTACACCTTTAGATTCTTTCCCTCCCCATCTTTAGAGACAATTAAGGTGAGGATTATAGCACTGTGTATTATTACCTGGAGTTGATCTGGATGAAATCTCATGGGGCCAAATTGCACATCAGCTACTGCTATCTGAAAGAAAAAGATCTGCTTAAAATTAAAAAGAAAAAAAAAAAAAAAAAGATAAACTTGCTTAAATGTTGCTCTCTCTAATCAGTGCCACAGATGAAAGTGAAATTTCTACTCTAGAGAAAAATTACATAAATACTTATTAGATGGAGGGAGCCCAGGTTTCTCCTTATAAACCCCAGGAAAGGTGGAGCGCAGAGAAGGACAAATAAAATGTGTCTGCTCTCGGCTTTTCTTTTTCTAGCTGCATGTGACTCTTAAGTGAACTGCCCACCTTCAGCCTCAATTCCTCACTTGTTACAGAGATCAAGAGGCATATAATATAAAGAGCCCCACAGATTAGACACTGAATGAACACTGGGTCCTTCCATGTCTACTCCCATCTTTCCCCTGACGGAAAATGAACCCTTACATCTAAAATGGCACAAAAATAATGAAATCCAGTAAGCAGAACCACAGGACATTAGAGCCAAAGACACCTTCTCTATACACGATAGTTATCAATTAATGCTTATTGGAAATTCCCTGGCGGCCGAGTGGTTAGGAATCCGTGCTCCCACTGCTGGAGCCCCTGTTTGACCTCTGGTAGGGGAACTATGATCCCACAAGCCACACAGAGGGGGGAAAAAAAAAAGCTTATCTACTTGAGAACTTAAAACCAACACACAAAGATAAATACAGTATCATTGGGGACTTCTCTGGTGGTCTGGTGGCTAAGACTCCATGTGGCGAATGCAGGGGGCCCAGGTTCGATCCCTAGTCAGAGAACCAGATTCCACATGCCACAACTAAGAATTTGCATGCCGCAAACATAAAAAAGATCCCATGTGCTGCAACTTAGACACAGCACAGCCAAATAAATAATTAATAATTTTTAAAAATACAATGTCATAACCAAACCCCAACAAGTAATAAGGATCACAGCGCCAATGGAGAGCTCCGCATACGCTGGGTGCTGCACTAAGGGCTGAACATAGGTTATATCTCACTGCATCTCTGCAACATGCTGAGAGTTCACACTGGGAAACGGAGGTTCCAAGTACTTTGTTTAAGGCCACACAGGAGCTGGGACTGCGCCAACCAGTCTGTTTAGTTCTATAAACTGTGCTGCAAACCCAGGGCCACTGGAAGGGCTGGAAAGTCTGTGCGCTACAAAAGGAGCACAAGGGAGGGGGATGGAGGCTGAAATCCAGCCCCAAGCCATGAGCCCGGGCCCTGGGCTGCTACCCGGAAGAAGAGACACATTTTTGCAGTTTCTCCAGAAACACTGTGTGTGTTGGCGGGACTCCTACACTACTTGAGGCCTCTGGGTGATGGTACAATTTCAAACCAAAACCACAGCAGCAGTAGAACTAGATCTGGAAACCTTTTCACAAGATACTTCTTACCTGCCCGCCCAGGTCCCATCTCTCCCCTCAAGCAGTGATCTATCCTACAATAAATCCATGTAACAAAACCTGCAGAGTGACGGAGGACATCGGTGTCTATTTCTAACTGTGAGAAGCCAATATCTACTAATTATGGGACAAAGGCTCAGTTTCCTTGCTTTATAGGGACCTCATCTCTCAGAAGGTGTAAGGATGAGGGTCGCTGCTCCTCTAGACCCGAGACTGAGGACGGATCTCTGCCGTGTGAAGGAAGGGTGAGCACGGACATGCTATGGCACCGTCTCTCCTCCGGAGCTGGGCAGCCACAGGCCAGCCTCATCGGGAGCCACAGGTGGATACTGAAGCCAGAATTTCTGAGAGATGATGATCCAGGAGGCCCCAAGAGAGTCTCGAGAGAGAGAGAGGCACTCTGTACAGTCACTCTCACAATGCAGTAGGAAGGAAGGCAAGAAGCACCAAGAGAGACCAAGAACAATGAGGTTTTTGTTGTTTTTTATGAACAAAGTTCAAAGAAATGAATGAAATCAAAGAACAAGAAATGATAGAAGCCTACTGCTTGAAGAAGACAGTGAAGCCACTGAGGAAGAAGGAAGAAAATGACAGGAAAAATAAGGAAAATTCATTTTGCTAATTTTCTACAGTGTTGAGAGGTGGAGTTTCATGAAAGAAAAGAGAAAACAGTCAACAGGAGGGCTGTGCCACTGCCCAGGATAAAGCAGCTGCAACATTTGGGTCCTCGATGTGAACCACAGGCTACAGCCTCTTACAAAGGATGCTCATGACATTTGCTATGAAGGATCAAGGAGATGAAAATCTTAAAACATATTCCTAAAAGCAAAACTTGTCTAGTTTTTATTTCCAACCATAAAGCAAGCAAACCAAAATTAAAAACATAAGAAAGTGCCCCTCCCTGGAAATTTTAAAAATATTAACTCATGTAATTGCTGGATCAGAGAGGGGAATGCAAACTCTACCTATAGATTACTTGGAAAATAATAAAAATGATAATATAATGTAACGAGGCCTACAGGATACTAGAAAATTTTACTCAGAGGCAAAACTTAGTCTTAGATCTTTCTGTCATGAAACAAGAATTAAGTCAATATACTAAGCTTCCAATTCACTAAATATGAGAAAATCAATAGTTTCAACTTAAGGAAATGGGGGAGAGAACAATAAGTTAAAGGCAATAATTAGTAAAACTTTAAAATGTTAATGACTAGCTTGATTTAAAAAAATACATATATATTTGTATATAGTGTTGGTCACAAGCTGAAGGACAAGATAAAAATATGGACAGCTAAGGGCAAAAGTCCCACTCCTCCTGGGAAAACAATCCTGAGGACATGGTCTTCACCAAAAGTGGATGAAGCAACTTTTACAAAGGACAATGTAACTTTATGATCTCAACTTATAAAAATAACTCACCATTGCATTAATTCTAAGAAAGAAAAGAAGTTCCAGATTGTCTTTAAAGATCTTGGATTCCACCTCAATATAATTTTAGCAGTGTCATTTTAAACATTAATGTCTCAGCAATTCTATTTTGTCATGAACACTGACTGTATTTACTTAACTTGACTGCATTCTAACCTTACATCCTGTCTACGGGGTATGTCCGGCTCTCAGGACCTCTGTTGAGCAGTGTCCCGGCAGGGCCAGACAGCTACTTACCACTGCCCCCCCAAAATAACCACCACCAGGAAATCTGATGACATTACTCAGCGAGCAGACGTCAGCAGCTGGTCCTCAGAGAGTAAACAACTTCCCAAGCGCTCTGGATAAGGAGATCGGAACGACTAGAATTGGTGAATCCATTCTTTCTTTGTGTATCAAAATCAAAATCAAACTGATCTAATATTTCAGACTACGGCCCTCTTAATAATTATTTATTTTTCACATTAATTTTAGAAGGGAATAGTCATTTTCAATTTTAATAACACAGCTATCAGCTTCAAAAGCAATGGATACTTTTAGGTAATATAAAAACAACAGTATATTTATGGGCTTATATTAGTAATTATACAAGGGGCTGAGTTAGTCTTTCGGGTTTTTTAATATTTATATGTTTGTTAAGATTTATTGTTAAATTGGGATCTTAGATTAGGATGATGTTTGTACTTTAACAGTTTAAAGTAATTTTTTGTTAATATGACTCATGGAAGTCTAAAATAAATTATTATTAGACACCTTGAAGAACCACTTTTGGTGGTTCTTTTGTTTGCCTAACTGACCTAACAGGGCAAACATGACGCTGCAGGGCCAAGTTACCATGTCATGAATCTTGCTCACAGTGAGGGAGGACAGGAAAGAGAGATATAATTCCATCCTGTCTAAATATTCTACTCCCCTGACCCTCCCTGTCCCTTGCCTGCTTTTTTTTTTCCTGTAGCTTTAGTCCCCATTTCCCACACTACATATTTTGTTATCTTATTAAAAGAGTGTCTCAAGATTTATCTGCCTTATTCACTACTAAATTTCCAATACCCAAAACAGTCCCTGGCACGTGGTAGGCAGTCAAAAAATACTTCTGAATCAATGTTTACTCAACAGCTAATCTCTTTTAACCAATCATTTATCTAAAAATCATACTCATACAAGCTTATACATAACACGGGTATATAACACAGCACTTCCAGGTTTCAGAGTATTTTCACTTATTAATGGAACACAAACAAAGGGAGGAACCTTCGGAAAAGCCTGAACACCAGGAACCACAGAAGAATCATGTGATCTATCTTTTTCCTATAACCCCTTATTAGAAACAGAAAGTTATGCTGGGATCAATTTATATTAATTGTTTACAAACCCAGGAACTACAGTAAAGATGTAAATCAGATTTTGTCTTCAGCATGTCCGTCCCCTCCTGGCTTCCCTGTGCAGCCAGTGGCTGTCTTGTCTGCCTTTCCCAGCAGAGTGCTAACTTCATCAAAGGGGCACAGCCTGGGAAAGAGTCAGGTGTGTTCTTAGGTGGGAAGAGACAAAATTAGTTCAGACATTTGTGGACCACAAGCCATGCAGAGAGCCAGGTACTAGGAGTGCAAAGACCAAATGCCCATCCTGTCCTTGAGTGGTAGCAGGGGAATACGTAAAGGATGACAATGTGGTGCAGGTTTAAAAGAGAAAGAAGGTGTCTACTGTGTGTGAAATACTTCACTTCCGATCATATTTAAATCCAACTTAGTCCCTACCCTATGAGTAAGATAAGCTCATTAACTCCATTTTATTGATGGCAAAACTAAAGCTTCCCTGGAGAAGGAAATGGCAACCCACTCCAGTATTCTTGCCTGGAAAATCCCATGGACAGAGGAGCCCTGGGGGCTACAGTCCACTGGGTAGCAAAGAGTCATACATGACTGAGCTACCACCACCACCACCAAACTGAAGCTTAGAGCAGTATGGTTAAAGCACTGGTAACAGGCAATGGTGGCAACTGGGTCCAATTCTTGGAAACTTAATTCTCATGGTCTTTTCATGATCTACTGGGAAAGACATCTGATCGTAACCTGTATCTAACTGAAACAAGACAAGAACCTGGAAAGCATCATCCATCCACTCCACAAACCTCTGTCAAGCACCCACAAGGTATCAAACGGTTTCCCAGGCACTGGGCATGCAACAGAGACCAGAAAACATCTCTACACAGCAGGGAGGGATCTGATGGAGAGTAACAGGGCTGCTGTTTGGAATCAGAGTCAAGGAAGTCTCCCTGAGGTGGCACAGAGTGGCACTGGGAAGGCGAGACTTGGACGAGGAGGAGTCAGCCATGCCAGGAATGGACGGGGGGGCCCAGGCAAACACAGGACTGGGGGTGGGACCAGGGGGACATCTGAGGAGAGGAGGGGAAGAGAGGGAGACGAGCTTAAGGCCAGGCAGGAGCTGTAAGGTGCAGAGCTTTCTAAGCCCGGACAAGAAACGGGGGTTTTACTCTACATTTCATGAAAAGCCACCAGAGAGTTTACACTAGGGAATGATATGATCCGATTCTTGTTTTCTAAAAAGATCCCTTCAGCTACCTGTGGAGAAGAGTCAGTGAGAGGGTGAGGGGGAGGCAGAGAGACAGGAAGAAAGCTCTTGGAGTAGCAGTCCAGGTAGGTAAGAGAAGATGCTTGCTTGGCCTGGTAGTTGCCATGGAGATGGATAGATGAATCTGGAATATGTTTTGGAGATGGACTGATCAGGACTTGTTGATGAACAGAATACAACCAAATCCACTGATTCCCAGATCATAGCTGTCATATCTGACCAAAAGTTTTCTATCAGTGTTGTGTAGAAATCTGGGGTTCTGAAGCAGGGCATCCTGGTAGAAGCGGTGTAGATCTGCTTGGTCTTTTCCAGATCCACCCACAAGATGGCACCAAGAGCTACCCTGAGGCAAAGCTCCCTCCTAGCTTCTTCCCCTGGTCCTTCTCTCAGGGCAATCTAAACACTCCAAGCGTGCGTACTAAGTTGCTTCAGTTATGTCCGACTTTTTGTGATCCCCTGGACTGTAGCCCACCAGGCTCCTCTGTCCATGGGATTCTCCAGGCAAGAATACCAGAGTGGGTTGCCATTTCCTCCCCCAGGGGATCTTTCCCATCCATGGATCAAACTCGAATCTCTTTTGTCTCCTTCATTGGCAGGCAGGTTCTTTACTGCCACCTGGGAAACCCAATATCCACTTTCAATGTCCTAGTCTCTTCTCTCCCCTTACCTACTCTTAATGTGCCCTCCAGTCAATTTACACAGCACATATTTACAAGAAGCCTTTTATGTGTTACTTCAATTGGATTCCAAAATCAAGCCACAGGCTACAGTGAAGCTGTTCAGGCTCTTTCTCCCCCAAACCCCATAGTGTTGGGCAAAAAATGGTGTCTGGAATAAAAGAGCTATTTAAAGAGCTTAACACAATTCCCAACAGTGAGTAATGTGCAGTAAATTCTAAATACCTACAGAAAAGGTTTTCCAAGAAGTTTTTGCTATGAAAGTATACTTTTACTAACACACACACATACAGGCATGTTTAAAACTATATTTTTCCAAACAGCTATTTCTTACAGAACACTCAGGTAATCGCTAAATAAGGACCATGAACATCATGATACCTTAAAATACTGTAAAAAAAAAAAATAGGACCCACTTCTTAAATATTAATGTAGTTAGTAAAGGGGACAAATAAAGGTTTTCTTGAAACCCTCGAAGAGGGCTGACTGCCTCTGAAGGTGAAAACATAAAGAACCAACCCAGAAAAAAATGAGGCTAGCCAACTGAAGGATAACCCAACCCATGTGCCTCTCTTTAACTGTGTCACTGAAATTTAAGACTCCCTCAAATCCAACAGCAGAAATCTGAGCTGTAACACCACGGAGGCCAGACGAGAGCCGATTTCTCACCCACGCATGCCTGCTTAGTCGCTCAGTTGTGTCCGACTCTTTGCAGCCCTCTAGACTGTAGCCCGCCAGGCTCCTCTGTCCATGGGATTTTTCAGGCAAGAATACAGGAGTGGGTTGCCATTTCCTTCTCCAGGGGATCTTCCTGACTCTCCCGTGTCTACTTCACTGCAGGCAGATTCTTTACCTGCTGAGCCATCGGGGAAGCCCACTTCTCCCCCAGATCCTCCTAAAAGAAAAGAATGACCACTTGTATGAACTGGTCAGAATAAGAAGGGTATACAGGCTGCCGGGGAGTGAGGAGAGAGACACTGAGAACTCACTGTTATTGACTCAGCTCTCTCCCAGAGAAAACCTGAATCCAGAAGGCATGGACGACGTGCAGACAAGAGGAATATTCCTGACCAAAGATTAATAAGTTAGCATCCAGCCTCTGTCTGGGACAAGTCTATTTCAGGCATATTTTCATGAACGGGTCGTGTTTATCACACACGCTGCACACTCAGACAGCAGTCCACCTTGTTCAGCAGGCCCTACAGCTGCCTGCCGCTAGCTGACCACACCAGCCATCCCGAAGCAAACACCAGCCCAGGTTTTAACAGGTTAGCTTCATAAACCTCAATGTTATCTGAAGTGGGTTACACTGAGAATGACAACCCACCCAACGAAATGAATTCTCCACTATCACCCAAGCTTCCCTTCACCGGTATTCCTGAGGTGGAAGAGATAGGGGTTTGAATTCTGACCTCTCTCCCCTCAAAAAACAGTAACTTTAGGCAAGTTTCTTCGTTTTGCTAAGTCTCGCCTGGAAAAAGCAGTGGCTGTGGAGCAGAAATGAGTAACAGACTCGCAGCTCTCTGTATGGTGCCAGCATAGAGGGAAGTGCTCCATGGCAGAGGCCATTATCACCAGTGAAAGGGGCTGCATACACAATCGCAGTGCCCCTTGTCTGCTTCCGGAGCAAGGACGAAATCCTCACTAGGTGTGGAAGCTAAACACGTAGATGTTGGCAGAAAGCGGGCTTCCAAACGGAAAGCTATTTGAAAAAGACACAGAGTTAACACTGCTCATCCCCACCTCCTCCCTGTGTTAAATCATCAGATGCCCTGAACACAGCAGTTCTCAATCTCTGGGTCTACTGTTGAAACCATCTCCCAGTCCTCTTTTACGAGGCTATCCAGAGAGTCTAAGTAATGGGCCTACATGGTTTTGTTTAACAAATAATACTGGCTTCTTTAACACTTTCTTTTGGAACATTTTTCACTACTAATTATGTCTAATTCCAAATTTCAAATAACCAGCTCAGAAAAACCCAGGAAGAAGTCATCTTCGGTTTAGAAAACTGAACTCTGAATTTCAGAAGAGAAACCACTGGGAAAAGAGGTATGTATTAAATAGTAACACTATCAACAGAGATGAGGAACCCGTGGGGCAGATGAAGGCCTTGGATCCAAGATGGGGGTTCAGCATGGGGGTTGAGGGGAGAATGGCTAGAGCCTTGGCCCTAAGTCATGGAAAATCCCTGTTTCCCCCTTCAGTGCTCACAGCAGCAAACAGCCCAGGCAACAGGCTCCCTGGGGAGGCTGTCTTCTCCCAGGGCTGCATCTTCCTAATGGTTTTAAGGCAAAATCTTGACCAGAAGTTGTCTGTTATTTGTATTTTTAAAATGCATATTTACAGCCTCCGAGCTAAATATATATATATATATATATATTTAATAATTTTATTTATTTTTGGCTGTGCTAGGTCTTCATGGCTGCACTGGCTTTTCTCTAGTTGAGTGGGGGATACTCTTTAGTTGCAGTCCGCAGGCTTCTCTTGCTGTGGTTTCTCTTGCAGAGCACAGGCTCTAGGCACACGGGCTTCTGTAGCTGCAGCTCCTGGGCTCTAGAGCACAGGCTCAATAGCTCTTTGCCTTTTCTAGACTACCAAGCAGTTGGAATCACACAAGTATGTAGCTTTTCCAGACTGGCTTCTTTGACTTAGTAATATGTATTTAAGGTTCTTCCGTGACTTTTTTGTGGCTTGATAACTCATTTCTTTTCAGTACTAACTAATATTCCACTGTCTGGATGTACCACAATTTACCCTTTCACCTATTGAAGGACACCTTAGTTGCTTCTAAGTTTTGACAATTATGAATAAAGCTGCTAAAAACATCCTTTGTGCAGGTGTTTGCGTAGTGTAAGTTTTCAACTCCTTTGGGTAAATACAAGGAGAGCAAACGCTACATCTATGATAGGAGTGTGTTTAGCTTTGTAAGAGGCTGCCAACCTGTCTTCCAAAGTGGCTGCCATTCTGCATTCCCCCAGCACTGCGTACATTTCCCACCCCACCCAGGCCCGCTGCACCACATCCTGGTCAGCATTTGGTGTTGTCAGTGTTCCAGATTTTGGACATTTAAATAGGTGTGGAACAGTATCTTACTGTTGCTGTAATCTACGTTTCCCTTGACACATGATGGGGTGCATCTTTTCATATGCTTATCTGCTATCTGTATATCTTTGGTGAGGTATCTGTTAAGGTCTTTGGCTCATTTTTTAACCAGATTATTCATTTTCTTTTCTTTTTTTTAATTGGAGTATAGTTGTTTCACGGTGTTGTGTTAGGTCCTGCTGTAGAGCAAAGTGAATCAGTTGTACACATACATATCTCCCCTCTTCCTTGGATTTCCTTTCCACTTAGGTGGCCACAGAGCACTGAGCAGAGTCCGCTGTGCTGTGCAGTAGGTTCTCACTAGCTATCTATTTTACACACAGTAGTGTATACATGTCAATCCCAGATTGTTCACTTTTAATTAGAGCTTTTAAGACTTCTTTATGTATTTTGGACATCAGACACTCTCTGACATAAATTGCAGCAATATCTTTATTCAATCCATCTCATAGAGTAATGGAAATAAAAACAAATGGGACCTAATTAAACTCAAAAACTTTCACACAGCAAAGGAAACCATGAACAAAATAAAAAGACAAGCAATCCACAGAATGGGAGAAAATATGAGCAAACAGTGCAACCGACATGGGCTTGGTCTCCAAAATTTACAAA
Organism: Dama dama; assembly: GCF_033118175.1. NCBI lineage: Eukaryota > Metazoa > Chordata > Mammalia > Artiodactyla > Cervidae > Dama > Dama dama. The sequence continues at coordinate 31,128,649 of NC_083693.1, read as the reverse complement.
CAGGTCATGGGGCTTAATATTAAAAAAACAAAAAAACAAACAATAAAAAAATGGGCAGAAGACCTGAAGAGACATCTCCAAAGAAGAAAGATGGGCAAGAGGTGCATGAAAATATACTCAATATCACTAATTATTAGAGAAATGCAAATCAAAACTACAATGAGATAGCAGCTCACACCAGTCAGAATGGCCATCATCAAAAAATTTACAAACAATAAATGCTGGAGAAGGTGTGGAGAAAAGGGAACCCTCCTAGAATGTTAGTGGGAATGTAAATTGGTACTCTCTCTATGCAGAATAGTATGGAGGTATCTTTAAAAACTAAAAATAGAGCTACCATACTGATCCAACAATCCCAGTCCTGGGCATATACCCAGAGAAAAACATTATTTGAAAGGATACATGCACCCTAATGTTCATTGCAGCATTGTCTACAATAGCCAAGACAAAGATGCAACCCAAATGTCCACTGACAGATGAATGGATAAAGATGTGGTTGGTACACATATACAACAGAATATTACTCAGCTGTTGAAAAAAGAATAAAAACAATGCCATTTGCAGGAACATAGATGGAACACAAATGGACCAGGAAATTATCATACTAAGTAAGTCAGACAGAGAAAGACAAATATCATATGATATTGCTTACATGTAGAATCTAAAAAATAAAAAAAAATTAAACTTATTTACAAAACAGACTGACAGATTTACAGAAAAAACTTACAGAAACCAGGGAGGAAGGGGGAAGAGGAGGGACAGACTGGGAGTTTGGGACTGAAATGTACACACTGCTATATTTAAAATAGATAACCAATAAGGAACTATGGTATGGCACAGAGAACTTTGGTCAACATTCTGTCATAACCTAAATGGGAAAAGAATTTGAAAAACGATAGATACATGTTTATGTATATATATAAATTAATAATTTTGCTGTACACCTAAAAAAACACAATGCTCTTAATTAACTATACTCTAATATAAAATACAAATTTAAAAAATGTTTGGTAGAATTCACCAATAAAACAATATGAGCCTGGGACTTTCTGTTTTGGAAAGTTACTGACTACTAACCCAATTTCTTCAGTAGATAGGTCTATTCAGATCTATTTCTTCTCAGGTGAGCTTTGGCAGATACTGTCTCCTCAAGGAACTGATCCATTTCATCCAGGTAATCAAAGTGTGGGCACAGAGCTGTGAAAGCATTCTTTTACTATCCTTTCAATTTCCATGAGATCTGTAGTGAAGTCTCCTCTTTCATTTCTGAAATTAGTAATTTGTATCTTCTCTCTTTTGTAGTTGGCCTTCCACAGAGGCTAATACATTTTACTGATCTTTTCAAAGAACTAGCTTTTGGTTTCAAGAATTTTCTCTACTGACGTCTTGTTTTCAATTTCATTGACTTCAGTTCTTGTTGTTCAGGTGCTCAGTTGTGTCCAACTCTCTGCAACCCTATGAACTGCTGCACATCAGGCTTCCCTGTCCGTCACTATCTCCTGGAGTGTGCTCAAATTCATGTCCATTGAGCCAGTGATACCATCCAACCATCTCTTCCTCTGTTGTCCTCTTCTCCTCTTGCCCTCAGTCTTTCCCAGCATCAGGGTTTTTCCCAACAAGTCAGCTCTTCGCATCAGGTATTGTATTAACCATGTAAGGTATTGCATCAAAGTACTGGAGCTTCAGCTTCAACATCAATCTTTCCAATGAATATTCAGGACTGATTTCCTTTAGGATTAACTGGTTTGATCTCCTTGCTGCCCAAGGGACTCTCAAGAGTCTTCTCCAGCATCACAATTTGAAGGCATCAATTCTTCAGCACTCAGCTTTCTTTATGGTCCAGCTCTCACATCTGTACATGAGTACTGGAAAAACCAAAGCTTTGACCATAGGGACCTTTGTTGGCAAAGTGATAGCTCCGCTTTATAATATGCTGTCCAAGTTTGTCATAGATTTTCTTCCAAGGAGCAAGTGGCTTTTAATTCCGTGGCTGCAGTCACCATCCGCAGTGATTCTGGAGCCTCAGAAAATAAAATGTGTCACTGTTTCCATTATTTCCCCATTCATTTGCCATGAAGTGATGGGACTTGATGTCATGATCTTAGTTTTCTGAATGTTGACTCTTAAGCCAGCTTTTTCACTTTCCTCTTTCACCCTCATCAAGAGGCTCTTCAGTTCCTTTTGGCTTTCTGCCATTAGAATGGTATTATCTGCATATCTGAGGTTGTTGATATTTCTCCTAGCAATCTTGATTCCAGCTGGTGAGTCTTCCAGTCTGGCATTTAGCATGATGTACTCTGCATATAAGTTAAATAAGCAGGGTGACAATATACAGCCTTGATGTACTCCTTTCCGAATTTGGAACCTGTTCATTGTTCTATGTCTGGTTCTAACTGTTGCTCTTGACCTGCATACAGGTTTCTCAGGAGGCAGGTAAGGTGGTCTGGTATTCCCTTCTCTTTAAGAATTTTCCACAGTTTGTTGTGATGCACATAGTCAAAGGCTTCAGCATGGTGAATGAAGCTGAAGCAGATATATTTTTGGAATTCCCTTGCTTTTTCTACAATTCAATGTATGTTGGCAATTTGATCTCTGGTTCCTCTGGCTTTCTAAACCCAGCTTGTACATCTGGAAGTTCTCGGCTCACATACTGTTAAAGCCTAGATTAAAGGATTTTGATCATTACCTGGCTAGCATGTGAAATGAGTGCAATTGTCGGTAGTTTAAACATTCTTTGGCATTGCCTTTCTTTGGGACTGGAATGAAAACTGGGCTCTTCCAGTCCTGTGGCCACTACTGAGTTCTCCAATTTGCTAGCATATTGAACGCAGCACTTTAACAGCATCATCTTTTAGGATCTGAAATAGCTCAGCTGGGAATTCCATCACCTCCACTAGCCTTGTTCGTAGTAATACTTCCTAAGGCCCACTTGACTTCACACTCCGGGATGTCTGGCTCTAGGTGAGTGACCACACCATCGTGGTTATCCAGGTCATTAAGACCTTTTTTGTATAGTTCTTCTGTGCATTCTTGCCACCTCTTCTTAATATCTTCTGCTTCTGTTAGGTCCTTGCCATTTCTGTCCTTTATTGTGCCCATCTTTGTGTGAAATGTTCCCTGGCTATCGCCAATTTTTTTGAAGATATCTGTAGTCTTTCCCACTCTATTGTTTTCCTCTACTTCATTGCATTGTTCACTTAAGAAAGCTTTCTTATCTCTCCCTGCTATTCTCTGGAACTCTGCATTCAGTTAGGTGTATCTTTCCCTTTCTCTTTTGCCTTTAGCTTCTCTTCTTTCCTCACCTATTTGCAGGGCCTCCTCAGACAACCACTTTGCCTTCTTGTATTTCTTTTTCTCGGGGATGGTTTTGGTCACCACCTCCTGTCCAATGTTACAAACCTCCGCTCATAGTTCTTCAGGCACTCTGTCTACCATGTCTAATCACTTGAATCTATTTGTCACCTCCACTATATAATAATTAGGGATTTCATTTAGGTCATACCCGAAAGGTGTAGTGGTTTTCCCTATTTTCTTCAATTTAAGCCTGCATTTTGCAATAAGGAGCTGATGATCTGAGCCACAGTCAGCTCCAGGTCTTGTTTTTGCTGATTGTAAAGAGCTTCTCCATCTTCACCTGCAAAGAATATACTAATTCTTATTATTTTTCTTTGGCTAACTTTGGATTTAATTTGTTCTTCTTTTCCTCTAAGTTTAGATTACGGATTTTAGCTCTTTCTTCTTTTCCAACATGTGCGTTCAATGCCGCAAATTTTTCTCCATGCACTGCTTTTGCTGCAGCCCACAGATTTTGATAAATTACATTATCATTCTCATTCAGCTCAAAATATTTGAAAATTTCTCTTGAAATTTCTTCTTTGACCCATGTATTACTTAGAAGTATATTATTTAATCTCCAATTGTTTGAGGATTTTCCAGCTACCTTTATGTTATTCATTTCTAGCTTAATTCCCCCATGGTCAGAGGCCAGACACTGTTTGATTTCTAGTCTTTTAAATCTGTTAAGATGTTGTGGCCCAGAATGTAGTCTTAATAAGTGTTCCACATGAGCTTAAGAAAAATGTGTATTCTGATACTGCTGGATGAAGTAGTCAATAGATATCACTTTTATCCAACTGACTGATGGTCCTATTGAGTTCAGGGCCTCGCAGGTGGCACAGTAGAAAAGAATCTGCCTGTTAATGAAGGGGACACGGGTTCAATCCCTGGGTCAGGAGAATCCCCTGGAGAAAGAAATGGCAACAGACTCCAGAATTCTTGCCTGGAAAAATCCCATGGACAGAGCAAGTTGGCAGGCTACATGTAGTTCATGGAGTCGCAAAGAGTTGGATATGACTGAGCACACACTATTGAGTTCAACTATGTCCTTACATAGATTTTTGCCTGCTAGATTTGTCCATTTCCAAAAGATTGGTGCTGAAGTTCCCTACTATGTTAATCCACTATCTCTCCTTGCAGTTCTCCTGGTTTTTGTCTGATGCAGTCTGATGCTCTGTTGCTGGGAGCATACATATTAAGAACTGTTATGTCTTCTAGGAGAGTTGGTGTCTCCATCATATGTAGTACCTCTGTTCAGATTTACTCATTAAATGCTTCCCTGGGTGGCTTAGATGGTAAAGAATCTGTCTGCAATGCAGGAGACCCAGGTTTGATCCCTGGTCAGAAAGATCCCCTAAAGAAGGGAATGGCAATCCACTCCAGTGTTCTTGCCTGGAGAATTCCATGGACAGAGGGGCCTGGCAGGCTAGGGGTTGCAAAGAGTTGGACACGACCAGTGATTAACACACAGCTTCAGTTGTTAGGTCAGAGTGTTGACTTCCAAACACCTTATGTACAGAACTGGAAACCAGAAGTCCAATACATTTTGAATAAAATTACATGCAGGAAGTCTCAAATTACAATCCAAATATACTTGTTAGATGACAGTAGCCATAACTGTATAAGCATTTTGGAAAGTAGGAAGTGTCTAAGGGAATGTGCATCTCTGAAATGCTGCAGAGAGGCCAACCCAGAACCATCTTCCCTGGGCCCACTCTCTGCTTCCTCTGACAGGTGATGGGGTTGCAGGGAGCAGGCAAACGGTCCTTATTAGTGCCTTCAAAGCAACCACTGGTTAATAACCACTGGTGATTTGAAGGTGTTATTTTAAGCATTTTACACTTTAATATGCTAGACTGTTATTTATGTGTAGTAGTTTAGTCAGTTTCAGTTATGCTTTAGGAAATAAGTTCAGAGTTTTGAGTTCACTTATAATGAATTGTAATCTTTCCCATTCGAAATAGTAAGAAATGACTCCTACTTGAAATTTTCACTTAAGGGATGTGATGTTCAGGAACCAGCTATTAAGGTTAAGCCAAAACTGCCTATGCATACCCTGCATTCCAGAGGTGAGAATTTTGGGTCTATTCACAAAGATCTTTAGGGTATATGTGCAAAGATGTTTGTCCAGGGTTATACAGTGGCAAGGAGTTACAAGTGATATAGATATATCTAACTGAGGGACAGTAATATGATAGACGCGTTTTCGTTTTGCCACACCAGGATCTAAGTTCCCCAGCCAGGGATTGAACCCATTCCCCCTGCAATGGAAGCACAGAGTCCCAACCACTGGACCACCAGGAAGTTCAATGTCACAGATCTTAGAAGCATATGCTAAGTGAAAAAAGAAAACAGAATGAGATCTGGAATATAGCACTATTTATATAAATTAAAATACTTAAGTACATAACAAAACATATTTTCTAAGAATACATAAAAACAAAATGACATACAGTAAATACATTAGAATGGTCACCTGTGGTAGGCAGGAAAGGAGTGGAGAATCAAATAAAGACAAACCAAACAACAAAAAAAGAGAGGAAACCTGGGAAATACACAAGGATTTTTAAACACAAAAAGCAATAACCAAGCTTCCCTGGCGGTTCAGTGGTAAAGAATCTGCCTGCCAATGCAGGAGACACAGGTCAGATCCCTGATCTGGGAAGATCCTACAAGTCGTGGAGCAACTAAGCCCAAGCACCACAACTATTGAGTCTGTGCTTTAGAGCCCAGGAGCCACAACTACTGAGCCCACGTGCCTCAACTGCTGAAGACCAGTGCCTAGAGCCTGTGCTCCACAACAAGAGAAGCCACCACAATGAGAAGCCCGCGTACCGCAACTAGATAGTAACCCCCGCTCATTGCAACTACGGAAAAGCCTACACAGCAACACATCGGCACAGACCAAATAAATAAATAATGAAATAAAAATTATTTTTTTAAAAGTAATAACCATAAAGAAAAAGGTTAATAAATTAGATTTTTTATTTTTTATTTATTTTATTTTTTAAATTAGGAAGTTTTGTTCATCAAAAGACCCTAGTCCGAGACTGAAAAGGTTAAGTAACAGAATGATCTGCATAACATATAACTGAGAAAGGATGCATACCCATAATATATAAAGAATGCCTGAAGATCAGCGAGACAAAACTAGACAACCCGACTGCAGAGAGTCTTGCACAGGCGGATGATGTTAATACTCTAGGAACTGGGAAGGATAATTCAGTCCTCTGTGTCGGAATTCCAACCAGGAAAAGAAAGTGAGCTCATCAAAAATTTTTTTAAGTTTTAACAATTTTATAAGAATGTATGTAAGCAGGAAATTCGAACAGATATTTTAAACCTTATAAAACATAAACAAATGTCATTGGCTAAAATCTCTTCTATTTTAAGAGAGTTCTTGAGAGAAAATGGAAAAAGCATCTGCATTGACAATTTGTGTATCTACAAGGGGAAATGAGTTACTTATGCAATTACTACACAGTACAAAGCTTTGTTTCCATAGGGATTATGACACAACTGATTTAGGCCTTAAATTAGAATATTCCGATTTGAATTGAGAAATGATCTTTTTGTCTAAATGAATAGTGTATTCAGTGCAAATAAAAGCTCTGCACATCTGCTGATATCATTTCCTCTGCACTTCAGTAATAATTAATAATGAGAATACATCCACCCAAGTCCTAAAAATGAATTCATACTCCTAAAGTTTCACAAGCGCCTGAAAATATACAGGGAATGACACATTTCTACAGGATGTACAAAAATACATAAAGAACTAACAGAAAACATTTCAAGATGCCTTCCTGCTCATTTCACATCCATTACATTTAAACAGTCTTGTGAACATCAAGACCAAAAATGTCAATTCTGTCTTCCTTCTGTCATGACTACCTGAATATAACAGATGAACTATACTGTGGGAGCTGGGAGGGGTGAGGAATGCATATTAATCCAAAGCACAAGAACATCAGAATGTTAAATTTCAAAAGGAATGAAACATCATATGACCCATAAATACAGTATGTGTAAAATCCTTCAAAGGCCCCACACTGCCCGAGGTAAAGCCTTCAAGGCTCCTGCAGTGTTTAAAGCCTGAACTTCAACTGCCCCAACCTCTCAGAACTCCTTGAAAGTCCATGTGTCTTGCTGTGGCCACATCACTCATTCAGTGTGGCACATTCTGACTTCTTCCTCTTCTCCCCTAATTCCTCCGCATCTTTCTAAACTCTATCAAGGGGAAACCCTACCTACACCTCTGGCCCCAACCTCCATCTGAATGAGGTGTCACACATTGATGTGTTTCCAAGGCATCCTGGGTTTATCTTAATCATAGTGGGATTATATGCACTTGTTTTTCCTACCAAACTGGCTTCTGAGTTCTATTCACTTTAAGAAAACTGGAACCTAAGAAAGTAGAGCGCTTGATAACTGCTGAATCAACTAATGAATTCTGAACTCAATTACTAAATGACTGAAATCCCCAATATTGCCCCATGTTTCCATAATAAATGTTCCTAAAGGAAATACCTGAGAAAATAAAGGATGAACAATAATCCCAGATGTTAGAGTAAAATCAAGATAGACTAGGTTTCCAGAAAGGCTTCCTGATAAGTCCCTCTGCTCTCTAATTTCACTGTGAGATCTTTCCAGCTGAATGTATATTCCATCTCACTCTCAAAGGTCTGCAAAGCAATGGTCCAATCTTCAGTTTTGTTACTGGTGAGTATACTGTCAATTAGTCCAACAGTCAAACTAAGTTCTGCTTGATTAGATTCTTGTCTTGCTGCTGCTCTGGGCATTTTGGCTCTCCAGTTGAACTGCTGTTGTCAACCACGTTTTGTTTAGGTATCATAGAAAGAGCCTGACCTCCTTTTGAAAAATTGTTTTCCATTAAATTATAACATATAATAAGTGAAAAATAACATTGGTTTTGAGCATGCATAATGGAGTCTCAAAAGAAAGCATGATATAAAAAAACAGGAAGTAAGCCTTCTCTACTTCAATCAAAGGCACAATTTTCATATAAAAATGTTAGGATATGACCATGTGACTTAGTAGAAAAATGTGTAAGACAAATCAATAAATAAAAGCAAAAATATTTTGGAGACTAATAACAAATTTTGAATGTATACCTATATACACTCAAAATATCTTTACATATCAAAGTAAATGAAACTTGAATTTTATCATACTGATTTAATAGTGTAGGAAAACTTTCCCAATAGAAAGACTTATTAGAAAAAGTATTAGAGGGGACTTTCCTGGTGGTCCAGTGGCTAAGCACTCCCACCACAAAGGGCCTGGGTTCTATCCCTGATCAAGGCACTAGATCCCACATGCCACAACTAAGACCTGGTGCAGCCAGATAAATAAAAAAATATTTTTTAAAAATGAAAAAGTGTTAAACTATCAAACATACATGGCAGTGATAAGGAATAAATCTAAAACATGAAATTATATTCATAAATCAGCCTCAGAAAATAAATGAGTAGCTGCTTTCATTTATTCTACATTAATATTTCACAAACAGTTTTCAGCAAACAGGTGGGTGAAGGATTTTGGGAAATCAGATTCCTAGCACACTGAAAACTTTTTCAGAGAAAGTCACTGTGGGATCCATGGTGGGGCTAGCTTAATTTACCATACCATAGCTAGTCTAAAAAAAGACTTTCAACGGAAAAGAACAGAAAGTCTGAATATGTGGTTTCGTTTTCATGGCCATTTAACTTGGATTAGCTCTACGCACTGCCAGGCAGAGCAATCACTTTGGGGCATCTTAAGTGTGGTGGGTCTGAAGTCAGGGCCCCACAGGAATCACTGAAGATCTACTCACAGAGGTGAATGTGCTTGGGGAAAGGGGATTCAGAAGAAAGAGCTGATAGTGAATGAAATGCATGAAAGAAATGTGGGAAAAGTTCTATCTCTATGGCCCTTCTGGAGGTGAACATTGGAGAGTCTGATATTCCAGTGAACCAACAGTTTGCGTATGCAACTGGTATGTTGAATATGCCAGGCTCTAGTGCAGGGTAACCAAAGGTGACTTTACATCTTTTTCCCACTTTAAACCTGTTAATGCAAAGAGTACTTCCTCTATTCCTAAAACAAAAATGTCTGTGTCTGTATCTGTGAATTGTGTTGTTCAGTCGCTCAGTTGTGACCTACTCTTTGCAACCCTATGGCTGTAGCCCGCCAGGCTCCTTTAACCCATGGGATTTCCCAGGCAAGAATATTGCAGTGGATTGCCATGCCCTCCTCCAGGGGATCTTCCCGACCCAGGGATCGAACTCCCATCTCTTTTGTCTCCTGCATTGGCAGACGGGTTCTTTACCACTGAGCCACCAGTGAAGCCCAAAACAAAGATAAGTCTTGTAAAATTTTCTGCCCTCTCTTTTTTTCTTTCATAATTGAGATTTTATTGGTTGTTTTGAGGATCAGTACACAGATATTTCAATTTGTATGCAATTCTTCACATACATACCAAAAATCTAAAAAATCATGTAGTTGTATTTCTTAACAGTTATTCCAGTGACTTTACAGCTTAAAATTTGGAGCAAATTTTCCTTAACAGGATATTAAGTACCAATTCCTTCAAATATTGACATGCTGTTACATCCTAAATCCCACTGATTCACATTTTAATATCATATACACTACATACTCAAACTGTCAATCGTTCACAGCACATTAAAGAAGTAACTAGGAAAACTGGACCACCACGACCAAAGATGTTATACGGTGCACAAAATTCTGACCAGGAGAGCCAAGATCAAGAAGTGAGTGGTTTGCTTTAGGAAATACTACTACCAAAACAATATGGGAAGAGAAGTAATTTAAAGTCTTCAAGACATTAAATGCACAACTGACTCCAAACTGCCATTCAGTATGCTTTGTATTATAGGATATAAAAGCTACCCCCCATCTATGGAATGTTAAGCTGATACCCAAGACAATCAAAGCCTCCCGTATTCAATATCCCACTATTTTCTGGTTGTACCAAAAAATCAGCAACCAGCAAGTGATTTCACCTCTAAAAAAAACCATTTACACTTAAAAAATGGGATAAGGTGGGATTCCCTCCTTTTTAAAAATGTTTCTAGAGCTACTAAAAAACCTGCATCTACAAAATAGTTGATAAAAATATTCCTCTGGATTGTACAAGAAGGGAAACAAGGACCACTGAGAGGACCGGGTGTGTGGTATTAGTCAGACTTGGCTTCTTCTGCTTCATCAGAGGCTGGGCTCTCCTCATTTTTAGTCTCTACATTTTTTGCAAGTAAGTCTTCTTTAGTCTCTTGGTTGGCCACTTCCGCCTGTTTTCCCTTTGCTTCTCTTTTTCCTTTTGTTTGCACTTATCTGTCTGAAGACTTATCCTTTCCCACTGCCTTTTTTGTTTCCACTTTTGCAGGAGCCGGTTTAGGTTTAGCTGATAACCTCCCCGATCTCCTCTTGGGCTCCTCCTTCGTGACCTTCCTCTCAGGCAGGGTATCACGTCGCAGGGCAGGTGCCTGAAGGCTGAAGCTCACAGAGAGCCTTTGCAAAGCAGAGTAGCCTGACCACTGCCTCTCCTCCCCCCTGCCAAAGCTGCTAGGACCCATGGTGAGGGCGGTGGGAGAACCGGATCTGCCCTTTCTATCTTAATCCTAGAGTTGCATTTTGTTAGTTTCCTAGCGCTGCCATACAAGTGACCACAAACTAGATGGCTTAAAACAACAGCAAGGCATCCTCTCATGGTTCAGGAGACTGCAAGTCCGAAATCAAGGTGTGAGCAGGGTTGGTTCCTTCTGCAAGATCTGAGGGCGAAGCCATCTCACGCCTCTCTCCTAGTTTCTGGTGGTGGCCGGAAGTCCTTGGCTTGTGGCTGTGTCACTCCCATCTCTGCCTTGGCCATGGCAAGGCCTTCTTATAAGGACAACAGTCACTGGATTTAGGGCCCACCCAAATCCAATATGGGGTGTCCCAGGTGGCACTAGTGTTAAAAAAAAAACCCATCTGCCAATGCAGGAGACATAAGAGACCTGGGTTTGATCCCTGGGTGGGGAAGATCCCCTGGAGGAGGGCATGGCAACCCACTCCAGTACTCTTGCCTGGGAAATCCCATGGACAGAGGAGCCTGGCAGGCTACAGTCCACAGGGTCGCAAAGAGTTGGATACGACTGAAATGACTGGGCACACATAATCCAGTATGACCTTAATGAACTAATTACACCTGCAAAGATGATTTTCAAGTCAGTCACAGTCTGAGGTTCCAGTGGACATTCATTCTGAGGACACTGCTCAACCCAGTACACTAAGTCACTCATATAGCCTAAATTTAGTAATTAAAAATGGTCAGTCTACTTTATTTACATAAAGCTCAAATCGGGCAAAACTAATCTATAGTATATTTTGGCAGGGAGGTAGTTGCAGGGGGGGAGGGGGGAGACAGTGGGTGACTGAAAGAGAATACCAGGAAGCCTCATAGGTTCCTGGAATGTTTTAGCTCTTGATTGGGATGCTGGTTATCACATTTACCAAATTCATCAGGTTGTACACTTCTGAGTTACGCATTAACTGCATTAACTTTCAAAAAGAGTTTAGGTACTTTAACAAGAAAGCCATCAGTCCAGCAGCTTAACAGCTCTTCAGTTTTCGTCTGAGGAAGATTCTCTCTCCATCAGCAGGGCCCAGGTGGGCGGCATGCCTCTAGGGGACGGCTGTCACCCCTCTCCCCCCACTTCCTCCCCTCCCTGCCAGCTGCTGCTTTGAGGCAGGGAGTGTAGGACCAGAGAGGAGGTCTCACCTGACTGGTACTATTCGCCCATCTCTCACTCTAGGAGCCTGCTGAGTTTTTTTTTTTTTTTTAATTGGCCTGCTGAGTTTTAAAGCTTTTTTTTCTCTCAAGGAGGGAGAGTTTTGTCGTTTCTCTGGGGTGTCTGGCTATGTCCCTCCCACCACAGTGCCTCTGCTGTTAGGGATCCGTATCAGTGGAGTATGTGATTCGACTGATGACCTCCAATTTCCACTTATATTTACTGACACAATAGTCTGTGGCCTTAGTTTCATCAATTAGTTCTGTTACCCTTTGTAGAGACTGTTCATTTTCCTTTGTGTGTATATTTTGATATTTAGGTTTATAATCTAGTACTTACTTTTATTAATAGCTGGAAAACGTCTTTCTTTGGAGGGTATCCCCATGAGGAATGATGCAATTAAGGTATTTTCTTCTCTTGCACCATCCCTCCACTATCCTATTTTAATCCATCACACTATAGCATGTTTAACTTTGTACTCAAATATATACCTACACCTCTATTAGTTTGTCTGTTAGCTTTAAACGATACCCTTTGAACCTCAGCTATTAGAGATGAGGGGAAAAGATTCTAAACTTACCACTATCTTCTTTCCCCTTCTCTCAAATTTGGTTAGATAGAGAATTTCGTATTGTCAGGTCATATAACCTTTACTTTCTGTTCTATTGCACTGATCTTCAAATTTGTTTTAACCTACAGGTAAACAGAGCTCATAGCAGTTGTTTTGCTGGAGTTTTTCCAGTTACCACTTGGTGGACTGAAGTTTGTCTTTGACTAGATTCCTCAAGAAGAATTCATGGGAATATTCTTTCTCAATTTCATCTATTTAAAAACTTGTCTTCTTAAAAAATACAATTTCAGTGAATAAAATCCTTGAGTCAAACTTACCTTCTTAAGGATTTTGTCAGTCTTCTCCCAGATTGATTGATTATAAGGAGCAGCCAAATTTTCCCCTTTTATACATTAGTCTATCTTTTGGCCTAGTTGTCATTTGGACAATTTTTTCTTTTTTCTTTTTTGACTGTGCTGGGTTGATTGCTGCACAGGCTTTTCTCTAGTTGCAGCAAGTGGGCGCTACTCTGTAGTCGCGATGTACAGGCTTCTCATCGTGGCGGCTTCTCTTGTTGCCAAGCAGGGGCCCCAGGGTGAATGCGCTCAGTAAGTGCTGCTCCCAGCCTCTAGAGCACAGGCTCAGCACCTGTGGTGCATGAGTTTAGTTGCCCTGCGGCATACAGGATCCTTCCGGACCAGGGATCGAACCCACGTATCCTGCACTGGCAGGTGGATTCTTTACCACTCAGCCACCAGGGAAGCCCCCAGATTGGACTTGGAATGTAAAGCTCAGTAACTTTACGGGGATGCACTGCAAGGCTGGCCGTTCACTGCTAATTTTTCCTGGGTACAGTGCGTCCTTTCAAACTACAGGTTCAAATTCTCCTTTCTGGGCACTTCTGATGATTTCCATTTTCAAATTTTTATTTTGTCTACTATTTTTTTCCTCCTTCAGCAAATTTCTGTACTTTTCATAACTATCAGATTTATAAACTATTCTCACTTCACTTATTTACTTCACTTCTATTTTCTATACATTGTCTTATGTCACTTTTAACTCTGCCCTCATTTCTTAGATGGCTTTCATTTTTTTCCTTCACATTCCTGAATTTAGATTTTCTTGCCTGCCGACTTGCCACCTCTTCCCAACGCTCCTGTATTTCTGATTTGTGCTCCCAACTCTTCACAGCAGTGAGCTGACTTTTTTAACTTCTGAAATATTTGGTCAAATTTTCACTTGTTCTGTGCCACTGCTTCTCTAGTGAGTGTTGTTCATCGTCAGCTCTGTATTTTCATGTTTCTTCATCATTTTAAAAAAATAATTATGTTTGACAAGATCCTGACCTGGTCCATTTTTTTAATCTATCTTGGTTCAGTTATTTGAAGAAGGTTCACTTGGGAGAGGAGCCAGAGCCACGTCCAGGGGGATGGGAGTACTCTTTCTTTTTCTGGTGTATGTGGGCACTCAGGGTGGAGGGTGGGGGGAGATATTCTTGAGCTTCTCGTCCTCCACCCAGGTGGTTGTGGGCGCTGTTCACAGCAGAGTCCTGTCCTTCCTGCCCCCACAGCTCAGCCTGCTCCCCACAAACATTACTTGAGTAAGTTCTCGTTTGGTGCACCCTCCTCTACGTCTTGGAATCAAACTGGATCCGGTAAAGCTCCTGCCACCAGCCTGTACAGTCGCTTCCACTCTTTCAAACCAGACATTTTGGTTCTGAACCCCAGGGTGTATCCCTCACCTTGGAAAGTGCTATTTGCTAGTTGAGTTTTCTTTTCCTACGAGTGTTTTCTACTTCCTCTCTATCCCTGGTCCAATCTTTCAAGAACTTTTTCCACTTGTTTTCTGGTTTGAGGTTGCAGACATCTCCTAATTTCTCCAAAGACAGAGTTTTCATTTCTAGGGTTTTTTTTCAACCCCCTCCTGGTTGCTTGGGATAATTTTCAAGGGGAGTATGAAGAAAGGCTAACTTTACCATGTTCAAATCTTAAGTTTTCCTTTTTTTCCTCCAAAAAGAAAACGCTTTTATAGTTTCTTTGAATCTAAAGTAATACATGGTTACTCCAAAATCCAGACAGTACAGAAAGGATGCAAAGGGAAAAAGCTGTGACCTGAAATCTATCTCATTAACCTAAAGTAGTACTCCATGTTAGCAAATGAGCACATATCCTGATGCACACATAAATCAACTTTTCCTACTTTGTTTCCCTTAAAACTGAGAATTTTCTTGCAAATATGGATCTAAGTTACAATTTGTAATAGCTACATGATATTCACAAGAACTTCCTTTTAATTGAGAGTATCATGAGACACTGAAATGTTTAAACTTTAAAATAAAACAACCCAATAAAACTAGAAGTCGTGCCTCTTTAAAGACCAAATTTTCCATGTTTTAGTTTCCGTATAAATCTGAGAAAATGAGGGACTTATTCCACTGGCTTTTAGAAATAAAGCAAGGAGGCCTAGGTCTTTAAAAGCTAGGTTACTAAGGGTTCTTTTTAAAAGTTACTGTCTCCAAGACCTTTGTTCCCTGTATATAACAAATACACTGTATTTTCCTGGTTTCCCATTTACAAGGAGGAGAAAATCCAAGCAACAAAATTATCCAAGTTTTATACTAAGGACAGCCTCTACAGGTTATTAATCAAGAAAAGTCTAGAGAATTTCAGGGTGCCCCTTTCATAACCCGAGGTGAGCCTGCACCATGGTGTCAAACCAGGGAATGCATGCAAATTGCCTGCAGTCTGATTTTTCATTAAATTGCCTTTTCTAATCCATTTCCTTAATTATTGACAATAGAGACTTAGAACTATATAAACACTGACCCTCAAAGCTGGTTGGAGCTGTTCAGTAAACAGAAAACATTCTGTTCTTTCGCTCAGCGGACCACAGAGACATTTTTTCTTTCTACAAAACATCCCTGACACAAATAAGCAAACCTCCAAATGGCAGAGCACTGGCAGGCACCAAGTAACAACAGTTGTGAGTGAATATTATTCACAAAAATACCCCAACAAGTACTTGAGCGTAGCCTGGAGGTTAGGATATGCCCCTTACAAAACTGGGCAACTCCTGATTCAGCAATAAAGCAGTCAGGCCCAAGAAGACCTGGAGCTCGAGAAGCATAGTGATCTGCCTCAGTGGTTTACTATAATCAAGCTACCACCACCAATAACAGCCTGTAACATCTGGGTGTTTACTATGTACCAAGGAATTTCTAATTCAATACTCTCATCAACACTATGAAATAGGAACTGTTATCATTACTCCTGATTACAGACTGGAAACAGACTCCAAGGTTAATCTGTAAGTGTGGGAACGGAACCTGGAACCAGAGCTGAGTAACACCCCAAGACCCACGCCTGCACTGCACTACACTGCCTCACGAGCTAAACAGTTAAGGGAACTCAGAAAAGGGGTAAAGCGCCTTTGATCAAGAAAGGCAGAAGAGGCAAGAATCAGGCTGGGTCTGGAGAGGCAGGCTGGACTTGGGCAAGCAGAGAGGCAGAGAAAGGGCAAAGTTCTTGTAAGCAAAAGCATACAGAAAAAGAAGGCACAGGCAGTCTTTGACAGCCATGTGGGTGATGCTAATTACACGATCTCCTCCCCCTCGCCCGCCCCCTCCCGCGTCCCATCTATCTGGCAAACTCCCATTCAAGAAACTGGAGGATGAGATATGTGAGAGACAAAGATAGGAGTCTGGTCCCAGTTCTGCCTCTCATCATCATGTGGCCTTGGGTTAGTCACTTACATCTCAGGGCCTCGGTCTGGTCAGCCAAGTAAGGAATGTAATGGGCAATCACGTTTAGGTAACATAATAGTATCTCATGTATTTTATAATCTTTTAGGATATATAGATTTCCTTTTGTAAAAAGTATATGAAATTAGCTATTTAATCAGCAGGTTTGGATGTGAAACTGTCATTCCTTCATTCCAACAAATATTTATAGAGCCACTTTGTATGGGCTAAACCTTACTGAGTACTGAGTTTATAGAAATAAAAATATAGATCTTATCTTCCAGAAGCTAAATATAGAATAAATATAGAAGGGCAGAAATACATAAAAATAATCATTACAACACTTTGTGAATATTTAACAACAAAAACTTGTACAGAGCATGGCTGAGAAGTAACTGATTAACCTGCTGGCAGGGGAGCAGAGGGGGATGCAAAATTCTTGACTGTGTTCAGGAGAGTGATGCCTACTCAGGTAAATCCTCAAGGAACTACAGGGCTATGCCAAGTAAGGAAAAGGAAAGGAGCATTCTAGAAAGAGAAAATGTTGTGGCAAAGGCAGGCTGGAGCCAGCATGTTCAGAAACAGCCAGTGGCTCAGTGTGGTTGAGATGGAAGATTCCCTGGTAGTAAGACTGCAGAGGGGGTCAGGTCAGAGGGCAGACGGCCGGGTTCACCAGCAGCCTCAGCAGTTAGCAGTGCCCCAGTTAGGTGAGTACGCAAGGGCCCAGGCACAAACTCCAGGTAAAAATAATAAAATGGCTCCCAAACCCCAGCAGCAGGTTCAAGCCACTCCCATATCCCCGACAGAACCAGAAGTGAGCGACTAAGTCCCACAGGAGCAGGAGACCAGTGAGGCTGGGGGACTGGTGGGGGCAGCAGCTGGGAGATCAAGGCAAACTGGGTCGGGTTCAGTGGAGGCTGAGGTTCAGGGAACTCAAGATACTTCACAGGCAGGAAGACACAACTCAGGAAAAGCTGTGACAGTCGCTGTCAGACTTCTCAAGGACTTCATACACAGAGAGAAAAGCTGAAATGGCTGTGGGGCTTCGCCTAGTAGGCCGGGCCCATGGAAGTTGACAGAGAGCTTTGAGCTGAACGTGAGAGGAGAACACCTGAGATGGCCTCTGTAGGATGCCCTCTCCACAGCACCTCCCCATCCACCCCCCACGGGTACTTCCTGCTGTGGCCCTCTGTGGAGCAAAGGCACCCAGAGCCCCGGGACAACCGGACCCCAGGGGCAGCCTGCTGACAGGGAAGGCGTGACTGTAGCCCTCCAGGCTCCTCTGCCCATGGGATTCTCCAGGCAAGAATACCGGAGTGGGCTGCCATGACCCCCTCCAGGGGATCTTCCTGACCCAGGGATTGAACCCAGGTCTCTTGCATCTCCTGCAGTGGCAAGTGGTTCTTTACCACTAGTGCCACTTGGGAAGCCCCAATGGGACACTAGTCTGGTGGGAAACTGCTTCCTCCCTGTTGAAAGAGTGAATGAAGCTTTCTGGACTTCCCACTGGTGACTCAGTGGGAAAGAATCTGCATGCCACTGCAGGAGACACAGGTTCAACCCCTGGGTTGGGAAGATCCCACCTGCTGTGGAGCAACTAAGCCCAGGCACCTAGCCTGAGCTTTAGAGACCAGGGGGCCGCAATTACCAAAGCCCAAACGCTTCTAGAGAAGCCACAGCAATGAGAAGCCCATGCAGAAGTGAAGACCCAGCATGGCCAAACAAACAAAAAAAGAGTGAACCTTCCTGCCTGAGACCATATCGTGTGAGTACATGATGCTGAGGACAGAACTGCTGCCCTGCGGTTGAAGGCAGACAGGCTCTGCCTCAGGGATGCTGAATTAACCATCCCAGGACCCCTCCTCCAGACTTTTCGTTACATGAGAAAAGTAAGTAGCTTTGTAGTTGTGAATGCTGTTAACTGCAGCACAGACAGTCCAAGATTCAGAGAAGAACAGACCAGAAGGGGCAGCTTCAAAGGTCTTGACTGAGGCCTGGAAGGAAAACTGTAAAGCGGAGTCTGGCACAGAAAATGTGTCTTCCCCCAAGGTTTCACTATTGGACCTTCTCACAGTTTTACTCAGCATCACCAAAAATATCCCAGTAGGAAAAAATAAATAAATAAATAAGTGGAAATAGAATGCTGTATAGTTGGGAAGAAGTAGGATAGAAGGTAAATGCAATGGACATTTAAAGTACAGAAAAGAACCTTTGGTTTAAAAAAATATTATGTCTGCAAATTTTTGAATGATGTGCTGAAGTTTAAAGAAAGTTTAAAAAACACCCATGAGTTCTCCAAAGAATACATATGAATGGCCAATAAGTACATGAAAAGATGTTCAACATCTCTCATTATTAGAGAAATGCAAATCAAGACTACAATAAGGTATTACTTGATACTAGTCAGAATGGCATCATTAAAAAGTCAACAAAACAATAAATGCTGGAGAGGATGCAGAGAAGAGAGAGCCCCCTTGCACTACAGGTGGCACTGTAAACTGATACAGACCCTGTGGAGAACAGCGTGGAGATAAAACTACCATATGACCCAGCAATCTCACGACTGGCCATACATATGCCCTGAGAGAACCACAATCGAAAAAGACACATGTACCCCAATGTTCACTGCAGCACTATTTACAACTATGGAAGCAACCTAAATGTCCACGGACAGACGAATGGATAAAGAAGTTGTGGTACACATACACAATGGAATATTACTCAGCCATAAAAAAGGGATGAATTTGAGTCAGGTGAACTGAGTTAGATGAACCTTGAGCCTGTTATGGAGCCAAGTAGGTCAGAAAGAGAAAAACAAACGTAGTATATTAAAGCATATATATGGAATCTAGAAAAATTTTACAGACGAAACTAACTGCAGGGAAGGGATGGAGACACAAACTTGTAGACACAGCTGGGGAAGGAGAGGGTGGGACGGACTGAGAAGGCAGCACTGACACATACACACTGCCAGGTGTGAAACAGACAGCTAGCAGGGACTGCTGCAGCACGTGGAGCTCAGCCTGGGTGCTCTGTGACGACCTAGAGGGGCGGCAGGAGGAGTGCGAGGTGGGAGACAGGCTCAAGGGTGAGGGGATGGATATATATAGTTATGACTGATTCATGATGCTATATGGTAGAAACTAATACAACATCGTAAAGCAATTATCCTCCAATTAAAATAATAGTAATAAAACACCCATGAGGACAGACTAGATCTGAAGGAGTTTTCGAGGCAAAAACACAAGGTGTGGAGGGAAGGGAAAAGCAGTAAAAATAAGAAACATTAACTTCCTGACTGTAGCTAACACTAAATTACTTTTTTTTTTTAAATTTCATTTATTTTTACATTGAGGGAAATTGCTTTATGATTCTGTGTTGTTTTCTGCTGTACAACAACACAAATCAGTCATAATTTTATACATACACACACACACACACACACACCCCTTCCCTCTTCAGCTCACCTCCCTTCCCTCCCCCATCCCACTCCTCTAGGTCATCACAAGCACCAGACTGGGCTCCCTTCCCCAATTTATTAAGAAAAGAACTTTTAATGGAAAGTTGGGTCATTTAAAAGAAAATTCTGGCTTAAGGAGATCCTACTACCTATGGTTAAAATAAGAAACTGTCAGTTATTATTAACAAAGCATTTCAAGGCTGGCTGCCTAAATGAAATACCATTCATTCTCCAGAGGGCTCTGCATGGTCTTTAATTGATGCGCATTTTTATTCTTTATCTCTCTCTCTCCTAAGAGCCTACTTTCTGCAGCCATCAATCCTTTCTGGTGGACTCCAATTTAACTCAGTATTTACTAAGTCCTAAACACCCACACTGAAATATGCTGCATGCAAGAGAAGATTTTAAAAAATAAGAAAGATAGTGCTTCTCTGGTGGCCCAGTGGTAAAGAATCTGCCTGCCAATTCAGGGGCTTTGCCTGTCAGTTTCCTAAAAGGGTAGGCAAGAGGTGTGAAATGAAGAGGGCATACTTCTCTCTGTAGATGGTCCCCTGGTCTGGAAAGATGCCTCATGCCACAGGGCAGCTGATCCCGTGCACCACAACCACTGACCCTGCGTTCTAGAGTCGGAGCCGCAACTGAGCCCACACGCCCACAGCCTGTGTTCCACAACAACAAAAGTCACTGCAATTACAAGCCAAGAGAACACACTAGTCACAGCAAGCACCCACTTCCAAAAACATAAGAGACGACTCTACAAATGGACATCACCAGGTGGTCAATACTGAAATCAGATTGATTATATTCTTTGCAGCCAAAGATGGAGAAGCTCTATACAGTCATCAAAAAGACCTGGAGCTGACTGTGGCTCTGATCATGAACTCCTTATTGCAAAATTCAGGCTTGAATTGAAGAAATTAGGGAAAACCACTAGATGATTCAGGTATGACCTAAATCAAATCCCATATGATCATCCAATGGAGGTTATGAAGAGATTCAAGGGATTAGATCTAGTAGACAAAGTGCCTGAAGAACCGTGGGTGGAGGTTCACAACACTGCACAGGAGGCAGTGACCAAAACCATCCCAAAGAAAAAGAGAGGCAAGAAGCCCACGCACTGCGACTACAGAGCAGCCCCCACTTGCCGCAACTAGAGAAGAGCACGCGGCAACGAAGACGCAGCACAGCCATAAATAAAAAATACATCTTTTTAAAAATCAAATAAGAAAGATAGTGTCTGATGCTCTCAAGCAAACTACAGGTGTTTGAAAAGGACCAGACAAGCCCACAGGGCAGAGCAGAAGGGAATTCTTTGTTGTGCTGGGAGCAGGTGTGGGAGGGGTCAAGTAGGAGATGGGGTTGGAGATGAGCTTTGAAGGACAAGCAGGCTTTTGAGACGCCAAAAGGGCAAAGAGGAGGCTACAACTACTCAAGTCACACAAGCAAGCAAGAAGTGAGCTTTTTCCCTATCAAACTGTCAAATACTAGCAACAGACAACACTTTTGGTAGGAGTATAAACTGGTAAAAGACAATTTAGCAGTATAAAGTATCTCTAAATGTTCATGCTCTTTGATTTAGCAGTTCAAATTACATAAACTTCTCCTGAAGAGAAATCATCGTATTTTGTATCAAGTGCATATATTACATTCTCAAAAAAGTTTAAGAGTAATGACGGTGTGGCAAAAGATATTTAATTATATGGAGGGTCCCCACAACATTGTTTATAACAGTCAAATATTGTCAGCAAGTAGTTAAGGTCTATCCCTATACAACATAATGCTATGAAGGATTTAAAATAACAGAAGTACACTAGTTGACACGGAATGTGTTAACATAAGTTTTAAGAAAGGTTTCAGAAAAATGTACTATAAGAACCCATTTGTTTTTAAATGTACATATAGCCACAGAAAAATGACAAGAAGGATATGCAACAAAAAAATTCAGTGATTTTCTCTGAGTGGTAAAATAACAGACAATTTTTATTTTGACTTATTTGTATTTTTTTGGTACATTTTGACTTATTGTATTTTTTAGCTTTCTAAAGTGAACCTGCATCATTTTCACATTGAGGAAAACATAAATTATGTAAATTTTCTAAGATATCTGAATCAAAATGTTGTCTTTTTTATGATACTACCCCTGATAGCTCAGTAGGTAAAGAATCTGCCTGCAATGGAGGAGACCTGGGTTTGACCCCTGGGTTGGGAAGATCCCCTGGAGAAGGCAAAGGCTACCCGCTCCAGTATTCTGGCCCGGAGAATCCCATGGACTGTGTAGCCCATGGGGTTGAAAAGAGTCGGACACAACTGAGTGACTTTCACTGCACCTCACTTCACTCCTCAAATACAGTACGTTTTGTGAGATGACAGTGAATGTCACTGCTCAGTCAACTTTACACATTTCCTTGAAAGGGCAGAAGTAGCTGCAGGAAGGAAGAGAGGAAAGCAGATTGTCCTAGCAGAGTCCAGTATCAATACTTCACTGTGGTTTCAACACCAACAGGGGCACACCTTTCCCGAGACCGTTTTACTGGAAACACCCCTTTCCTCACAGAGGGGTCATTTTTCAGCAAACAGATCTTTAAATATTTCCTGATCATCTACAAAGAGAAGTATGCCCTCTTCATTTCACACCTCTTGCCTACCCTTTTAGGAAACCAACAGGCAAAGCTTAGATTAAAATTCCAAGGAGGGGACTTCCCTGTTGGTCGAGGGGTTAAGACTCCACACTTACAATGCAGGGGGCATGGGTTTGATCCCTGGTCAGGGGCCAAGAGGCAACTACTGAAGTCAGTGTGACACGACGCGATCCTGTGCACCATGACAAAAGACCCCACAACCCCACGTGATGCAACGAAGATCCCACGTGCTGCAACTACGACCCAGAGCAGCCAAATAAATAAATATTAAAACAAAAAGAATTCAGGGGAAGTTCAGGCTGCCAGTCCAGCCCACAGCCCATTCTGAAGTGCACTGACTCTCCAAAGGGGCCTCAAGGATCTCCTGGTGGGTAATAACAGACCCAAACAGGAAAGGCCTCAGAGGCAAATAACAATCAATTTCTTAGGTCTTCATCAGTGACTAAGAACTACACCATGGTAACCTATTAGTTGAGGTGTTAAGAGATAAAATGTGGTGTTCATAAACAAAATTAGATGTTACTACAGTTGAGCAGTGTTTTAAAAAAACATTTTGTAGAAATGTAAGGAAAACAAGTTACATCATGAACCAGAATATACACATACACATAACTGAAGCACCAGTTTCACAATAGTATTTATTCTTACTACAGGGGGCACTTCTTTATTTTATATTCCGTTTCATTTAAAAATAACCCAGGGATTTCCCTGGTGGTCCCGCGGTTAAGATTTCACCTTCCACTACATGGGGTACAGGTTCGACCCCTGGTCGGGGGAGGCTAAGATCCCACATGCCTTGAGGCCAAAAACCAAAACATAAACCAGGAGCAATGCTGTAACAAATTCAATAAAGACTTCAACAAAACAAAAAATAAAATAATTTAAAACAGTTTTTAAGATAATCACACACTTTTCGACCCTGATCCCTCCCCCTGAATCTGGGCAGGGTCAAGACTGTTTCAAACAACAGAGAATATATGCTCTCTGGGCACTTCCTTTAGCAACCTTCTCTCTTGTAAAACCAGCCACCATGCTGTGAGAAGTCCCAACCACATGGAGAGGCTACATGCAGGCGCTCTGGTGCTCTGCTCAACCCCAGTGGGTCCCCCATCATCCTTCATGGCATCCCAGCCCCGAGATCAGATATGCGGGTGAAAGAGACTTCAAAGCATTCTAAATTCCAGTCATTTGAATCACTCCCTGCCATCTGAGGCCCCAGGCCTCCTGGAATAGAGACAATCTACTCCCTATCATGCCTGTCTAAATACCTGCTCCCAGAATCCATGAGTATAAGAAAACGACTGTCGTTGAATGCCACTAAGTTTGGGGTGGGTGGGTCACAGCCATAATAACTAGAACAACAGTGCTGGGCATAACCTGCAAACTCGATGTCATGATCCATCTGGGCAGACTGACTATCACTGGTTCAGAGGACACTGACTGAGTACCGGAAGCCTGGCATGCAACCAGACAAAGTTCCTGCTGAGTCTGTGCACACCCAGACAGGCTGAAATTTCTACAACTGGGAGCAAATGGGGTGGATGGGGTGGGGTAAGGTAGACAGTGGAGTGCTGGACCCCACATAAATGTGCCAGCATCAGAAAGGTTTCCGATTCACTGGGGCCAAACTCTGAAACACGGTGAATGACGCTGAAAGCTGGATCATGTTGTTCTCGTCTGAGTCTTCAGGTGTTCCCAGCTTCCGAGGGACGGCGCACTGCCACTGCATAACAGCTGCCAGAACGGATACTTATGGGTCTCCACAAAAATGGTTTGGTCTAAAAGCTGCCTATTTACTTATATCCACTCTCAATGCCGTCAAAGCCCTATGGTTTCAGACTCTTCTGTCAATGTATAACTTCTATCTAAATATAAACTTAGATCAATCTGTTAAGGATTAGCAGATTCTTAAAAAGACAGGGTGGGGATGAAAGCATTTCTGATGAATGGAGAGTGTCCAGCGGGTCTGGGCCCAGAGATTTTAACTGTCATTGGGCTTTTCTTTAATTGGGCTTTTCTTTCTTTAAATGTTATACTAATATTACAGTACTGCCTCTGAGGAAAAAAGCAGGAAATTCATGAGTAGCATAGGACTGCCAGGAAGGACAGCCTGAGATGGGAAGTGTGAGGAAACCTCCCAGGGAGGGGCAGCGAGTTCAGCACACCCTCCTCATGGAAGCAGGTCCTCTCAAGGGACTGGCCTCGGGGGAGTGCGCCTTGAAAGCAAAGGTCCAGATCAGAGAAGTAGTGGGAGTAGGGGCTGAGGGGCTCTCAAGTCACAATTCAGGTGACTTCAAGGGGAGCAGGTCTGATGCAGGACTTACGGTGGTCTTGGGATATGAAGAGTCTGTCTATATTACATTCTCAGTGACTGCAAAACCAAGAACACACACATCCGAGCTTGAGACAGTGGAAGGTCAACCAGAAAGGTAAACTGGAAACCAGTGAAGAAGCCTAAACTAACTTAACTGATTTATACATGTCTTCCCCTAACCTCTAAAGGAAAAGGGTGTACGGTTATTACCTGAGATAAATCTGGTTTGAGTCCTTTTTATCTTTATTTTAATATAGATGTACTGCTGTTTGATTAAGTTTTTTTTTTTTCCATTTATTTTTATTAGTTGGAAGCTAATTACTTTACAATATTGTAGTGGTTTTTGTCATACATTGACATGAATCAGCCATGGATTTACATGTATTCCCCACCCCGATCCCCCCTCCCACCTCCCTCTCTACCCCATCCCTCTGGGTCTTCCCAGTGCACCAGCCCCGAGCATTTGTCTCATGCATCCAACCTGGGCTGGTGATCTGTTTCACCCTAGATAATATACATGTTTTGATGCTGTTCTCTCAAAACATTCCACCCTCACCTTCTCCCACAGAGTCCAAAAGTCTGTTCTGTACTTCTGTGTCTCTTTTTCTGTTTTGCATATAGGGTTATCATTACCATCTTTCTAAATTCCATATATATGTGTTAGTATACTGTAATGGTCTTTATCTTTCTAGCTTACTTCACTCTGTATAATGGGCTCCAGTTTCATCCATCTCATTAGAACTGATTCAAATGAATTCTTTTTAATGGCTGAGTAATATTCCGTGGGGTATGTTCCAATTTTAGTATATGTGCTGCTGAAGCGAGCACTGATTAATTCTTTAACGTGTAATAAGCACAGGTCACTGGGTATTTGAAACACTGTCTGGAGCAACTGATAAATAAACTGAAGTCACTGGTGATGAGAGCAGGCACCGAGCACAGCTGCAGGCCCATCCACACACGTAAGCCAGCGAGCACCAGCATGAGACAGACAGAAGCACAGAAAAAGGCCTGCTTTTTACTTGGCATGTCGGTACTCAGTAAGAATCCACAGGAGAATGAAATACATGGACAAAGAGGCTGGGAAATTTGGGGAAACTGGGAAAGAATGAGGACAAACTAGTTTCTTTTAACCTCTTCTACTACGTGCAGAAGGGAGCAAAAAGGAAGTTAACAAAAACAGAAGCCTGAGCAGCATGAGGAGATGGGACTGTGGCCTGCATAGACACTAGCTGGTCACTAAGAAACAACTCATTCACCTGCATGGAACTTGGCAGCTACTGCTGCTTAGTCACTAAGTCTTGTCTGACCCTTTGTGACCCCATGGACCATAGCCCACCAGGCTCCTCTGTCCATGGGATTCTCCAGGCAAGGACATTGGAATGAGTTGCCATGCCGTCCCCCAGGAAATCTGGCCAACCCAGGGATCAAGCCCGTGTCTCTTACGTCTCCTACATTGGCAGATGGGTTCTTTACCACTGAGACACCTCCTCAGCCTAAGGAACTTGGCTAAGTTCAAACTAAGAAAGAGTCTTGTGACATCAGAAAAAGATTCAACATGGGCTAACAAAGGAAGGTCGTCTGTTAGGGAAGAAATCACAAACTAGAGCAAACTCACTGAGGAGATGGCAATTCCATACAGTTCAACCAAATGTGTGCCAGGCATTGTGCCCAGGATGCAAAGACACTGTCCCTCCCGCCATGAAGGAGGTTACAGGGTCCTGGAGAGAAGGACAGACAGACAATGATGATATACAGTGTGCAGCAAAGGGGGCTACAGGAAGAAGAAACGATGTCAGCAAAGACTTACTGACCACCCTTTGGAAACTCGAGCAAACGGCACTCTCCACTAACCTTCAGGCATCTGTGGAAACTGTGGACAGCCAGTTCCAGCACACATCCACAGTCAACCTTGGCAGACGATATGTCACCTTCCCTGAAGGTTGTCCATGCGCTCCTGCTGCCCAGCTTAATCCCTGCTAAACTCCCCCTCCTTCCCTGAACAACTGGGACAGTCACCCCCCTCCCCTCCACCAACTACGTCCTGCTGTCACCTGGTAATGTCAACAGCCAGGCAGACAGCACTTCCAGCAACTCCAAATTCCCTGACAACCCCCTGACCTCTACCTCCACCCTACTCCACGCTGGCCTCTCATCACCCACAACTGTCCCACAGTGAAGTGCCAAACTCCAATATCCTTTTTCTCTGACATATACCTACACTGCCAGCTCTCTGGAACACTTATTCCTCCTCTTGTAATTCTCTGACTTCTGGTCCTGTCACTCTTCCTTCTCAATTCACCACCTCCCATCCTGTACAGACAACATGGTCCATTACACAGACCACCGCTCCACAGTTCTACACTCCCAACCCACCTTCTGGGCTCCCACCTCCTCCTGCCTTTCCAACACAGTACGTGGCAAAGCCACACGCCCCAATCAGTGCAGCTGCTCATTTCCTCTATTTCTACACCTGGGCTGCTGGAGAAAACCACACAGCCTTATAGAATGAGGCCACCAGAAATACAAGATCTCTACCCTCAGATGCCTGGAAGCATTTCTGCGAGCCCAGCCAGCTCTTATTCCTCCCAACGCTTTCCCTATCCAGGGGTGTCGTCAAGATCTGTACCCTCTCACTCTCAGGATATGTCTTCTTCACTTTCAAGATATGACCTTGCTCCTATTTCGTAAGAAAAATGAGGCAATCAGGCAACAACTCTCATATTTGAGCCTACTCTTAATCTATACAAAAAAAAAATGATGTTCACTTCCACACTCACATTGTTCCTTCCAATGCCTTCCTAAAAGAAAAGTCCATCCTCCTGCTCAGAGCCCAACCAGAGGACCCTCTGCCTTAATCATTAATCTCTCTACTGACTTATTCTCTTTTGCATGTTAACATGCTCATAAACAGCTCTCACTTTAAAAAGAAAAAAAAAAAAAGAGAACAAACCTTCCCTTGAGCCCTTTGGCTATAATTCCATGACACGCTACCATACCACACACAACCCTCCGAACGAGGCAACCTCAACTAGCTTAATCTACGTGACACAGAACCAACCAACCAGACACAGCTCCCCAAACGCAGACATGGCTGTCTGGACCATCATCTGGTGCTGGAGCTCAGAGGACAGCAGACAGGCAGAGGCAGAGGCAGCTCAGTGCCCATCCAGGCAGCAGCGGGAAGAAATGGACCCGACCAGTCCTCTCTATGGGCTTCCCTGGTGCCTCAGCAGTAAAGAATCCGCCTGCAATGCAGGAGGTGGGGTTCAATCCCTGGGTGGGGAAGGAAAGGGCAACCCACTCCAGCATTCTTTCTGGAGAATTCCAAGGACAGAGGGGTCTGACATGCTCGAGTCCATAGGGTTGCGAAAAGTCGGACACAATTGAGCAACTGAACAGCAACAAAGTCCTCTCTAGGGAAGTATAACAGAACCACCAAGTGCCCATGTGCATGGACCACTGTTGAGATCTGCTTGCTCTTTTCCATAAAGCTGCTATACCTCTCAACTAGAAAGGCATGAAACAGACCTGGAGTGGCTGAAAAACAAAACATCAAAATATGCTGGCCGGCATTTACACTCACCACTTGTTAATCCTCACGGTAACTCTTTCAGGCAAAAATCATTAACGGGTAATAAAACTGATTGGTGAAAGTTCAATGAAAAAAAGGGGTATTTCAGTTCAGTTCAGTTGCTCAGTCGTGTCTGACTCTTTGTGACCCCATGAATCGCAGCACGCCAGGCCTCCCTGTCCATCACCAACTCCCGGAGCTTACTCAAACTCATGTCCATCGAGTCGGTGATGCCATCCAGCCATCTCATCCTCTGTCATCCCCTTCTCCTTCTGCTCCCAATACCTCCCACCATCAGGGTCTTTTCCAATGAGTTTACATAGCTTCAAAGTACTTGCCCAGAGATCCATTAATTTCAAAGGCAGAAATTAGTTAGGGGACCCAGCAGACACCATGTTAATCAAGGAAGCACAGTGAGCAGCTTCCATAATGGAACAAGAGCATAATGTGCCCTCCGATACGATGCACTGAGGAGGCCACAACATCACTTGTGGTAGTACTCCAACAAAAACGTATGATCTGAATCTACCATGAGAAAACATCAGACAAACCTAAAAGAACAATTCTACAAAGTAAGTTGCTGTACTCTTCAAAAATGCCTGGATCCCAATAGACAACTACCAAGGGACTGTCTCAGACTGAAGGCTAAAGAGACATGACAACTATATGTGTGATCCTGGGCTGGATCCTAGATCAGAAAATATAATAACTTTCTCTTTGGCTGCAGAGGAAAGTAGGGAGAAAACTGATGAAATCTGAATAACATCTATGGATTAGATAAAAGTATTGTAACAACATTAATCTCATGATTTTAATAACTGGATTGATCATAGAAAATGTCTTTCAGAAAGAAAAACAAGCCGCATATTACCGCATATATGCAATCTAGAAAGATGGTACTGATGAACCTATATGAAGGGCAGCGATGGAGATGCAGACATAGAGAACAGACTTGTGGACACCATAGGGAAAGGAGAGGGAGGAACTAATTGACAGAGTAACATTAAAACATACCCTACCATATGCAAAACAGATAAGCCAGCGGGAATTTGCATATGACACAGGGAGCTCAAACCTAGTGCTCTGTGACAACCTAGAAGGATGGGATAGGGTGGGAAGTTGGAGGGAGGTTCAACAGGGAGGGGACA
This sequence comes from Dama dama, assembly GCF_033118175.1. Taxonomy (NCBI): domain Eukaryota; kingdom Metazoa; phylum Chordata; class Mammalia; order Artiodactyla; family Cervidae; genus Dama; species Dama dama. The sequence goes on along the minus strand of NC_083693.1, from coordinate 31,099,097 downwards.
CACACACACACACACACACACATCCCTATGGCTGATTCGTGATCAATGACAGAAACTAACACTGCTGTAAAGCAATTATCTGCCAATTAAAAATATAATTTAAAAAGTTAAGGGAAAAAAAGAAAATGTCTTTGCTTTTAGGAAACACACTGAAGTATTCTGGGGTAAAAGGGTGTCATATCCACAACTTACTTTCAACTGGTTCTGAAAATAACAGCAATATGGATGCAGAGAATGAATTATAAAAACACATGCTAAAATGTCAACATTTGGGGCATCTGAATGAAGAGTATGCAGAACTTCTTTGTACTATATTTTTTAAAACTTTTCTGTAAGTCTGAAATTATTTGTTATTTTAAAATTTGTGTTTGTTTTTTTTTTTTAAAAAAAGCCCAGTGCTCGCTTCGGCAGCACATATACTAAAATTGGAACGATACAGAGAAGATTAGCATGGCCCCTGCGCAAGGATGACACGCAAATTCGTGAAGCGTTCCATATTTAAAAAAAAAAAAAAAAAAGCCCAGAGTTGTGAGAAGTATAAGGAAAAACTGGCCAAAACCACAATCGTAGTGAAGGACTTCAAAATGCCACCCTTGTTTGGCAGATTAGGCACATACAAAATAAACACAGACACAGGATTCAGAAGATTAATAACCCCTTGATTTAACTGACATACTTACAACTTTGTACCTAAACAGAGAACATACATTATTTGCAAATGACCATGACCATCTAAATAAAGGGACAATAATGAGCCTCCTTCCTTGACTCACAACTGACTTCGGCGGTAGCTCCATCTGTGGCGTGGGTCATCACCTACAGAGTGCCAAGAGAAAGGGGCTCAGGAAGAATTCTAGACAGTCCAGAGAAAACCCCCCAGCAGCATTGTAAAGATCCAAGAAGAGCCTCTTAAAATTTTTTCATTATGAAAACTTTCAAACATACACAAAAATAAAGAATGGTATAAAGAACCTGCACATCGCTCAGACTCAATAATTATCATAATTTGGACACACCTACTATATCTATGCCTTTTCTGTTATGGTATTTTAAGACAAATCTATGACATTTTTCACCCCTAAAGATTTGTGTGTCTACTTTTCTACCCCAAAATTCCATTATCATGTCTAACAAAATTAAAAATATTCTATTAGTATCTATCATCCATTCACGTGTCCCTGACACAAGAGCTTTTAACTCCTAAGTTTCTCACACCAAGACCTTCAGCCCAGAATGGTGGACCAACAGTGAAATGACTGCCTCAGAGGGCAGCCTCTTTAGACAAAGGCTCAGAGAGCCTGGACCACTACCACCCAACTAACTATGCTGCTGAGACTCATATAGAACAATTTCTAAGTAACACAAACGCATGAAAATCTAATTTTATTTATTTATTAAAAAAAAATTGAGGGGACTTTCCTGGTGGTCCATTGGTTAAGACTCTGTGCTTCCAATGGAGGGGGCCTGCGTTTGATCCCTGATCACAGAACTAAGATCCCACTTCCGTGCAGCATAGGCAAAAAAAATTTTTACTGAATGAAAATCTGTTTTTAAGTGGGGGAAAATATTTTCACTGTAGAGTCAAAGAGTAAATGTCCTTAATGTAAAGGGTGCTTATCTCCCAAAATAAGAATGATCAAAGAACGTAAAATATTAGCAAAGAAAGAACTATCAATTCTCAAAAAGATACATGAAAACTATTCAGTCTTACAGTAATCAAATGAATGCATATTAAAATAATGACTTGTTATGTGTCATCTAAATTAGCAAAAATTTCTTGAAAAAAAATTCAGCGATAGCAAAAATATGGCTCTGTAAGTGGGTACAATCTTTCTGGAAGGCAGCTATGCTCACCACTATACCACCAACGCTGCTCTGTAAGTGGGTACAATCTTTCTGGAGAACAATTTTTTCCAATATGTTCCAAAACTCTTATTCTATTTCCAGGAACTGTGCTAAAACAATCACAAGAAGGCTTCCCTGGAGGTTCAGGGGGTAAGAATTAACCTTGCAACGCAGGGGACAGGTTCAATCCCTGGTCCAGAAAGATCCTACATGCCACTGAGCAACTAAGCCCAAGTGCCTCAGCTACTGAAGCCCTCCCACCTGTGCTCCACAAGAGAAGCATCAGTGAGAGAAGCCTGTCCACTGCAATGAAGGGGGCCCCTGCTCACCGCAACTAGGGAAAGTCCAGGCACAGCAACAAAGACCCAGAGCAGCCAAAAATAATCAGTACATTTTTAATAAAAGGAATCAGAAGAGATACACACCTAACTACATAAATAAGAATTCAAAGCAGTATTACTTATTTCTAATGCCAAAAAGAAGATGTGGGGAAGAAGTGCTGAAACATCTCAATGCCCAATAAGAGACTGGTTAACTAAATTGTGGCATTAAAACAAAAGTACTAGAGATTGGTGCTGCTCAAAGAGTGGCCCACAGACCCGCTGCTACTAGCTCACAATGAAATAAAGACTTTGAGCCAGAATGTGAATCAACCACAAAAAATTTTTAACAGCAGGATATTCAGTGAAGAAATCAGTGTGTTGATTTACACCTGGCACAAACTCCTGACCTTGTCCCGAGACAATTAGAAATGGTTTGCCTACGTAACTACCTGAACACCACCACTACAGACTCGACCTCTCAAAATCATATCCCAAGGTTGCCCACATCTGTCCATATCTACTGCTACCACCAAACCCAAACTACCTCTGTGATTGGACTTAGCCTTCTGCTACTTATGTGTCCCCTATAATCCATTTTCCACTCAGCAGCCAAAGTAATTGGGGCTTTTTTTCCCCCAGCTTCATTCAGATAGAATCAAAATGATCATTTTGAAATGCCCATCAAACCAGACTTATTCAAGATACACTGCAAACACATTTAAAAATCTTGAAAAAAAGTTTTTTTCTAGAAACAAACAGAAATTTATAAAAGCAGACAAAACCAGAACAGGACAATAACCATAGTAAAAATTGAAAAGGTTATAGAACTAGCACTAGCAAAGGTTCTAGAGTGTGGCAGGGACGTCTCACACTCACCCGTACCTGGTTCTCTCTCTTGGCACACACAAGGATTACTCTTCCCACTCCATGCAATGAGGCCATAAAGCTAGTTCTACCCCAGAGACTGCGCACTAAGTGACGATGTCAGCGAGGCACGTACTGGATGGTGGGCAAGGCACCGCTGTCTTCTGCACCTACCACAGAAAGCCCTGAACGAGGTGCCGAGATGGCAATGACGTAAGACGGGAGAGCCCCTGAGGTTTCATTTTTAAACATCATTCATCTTTTTTCCTATACAATTGTTTTTAAAATTAGAACTATACAGTAACAGTATCTACAATTTTTTTAAATAATTTTATTTATTTATTTTGGCTGTGCTGGGTCTTCATGGCTGCTCAGGCTTTTCTCTAACTGTGGCGAGCAGAGGCTACTCTCTAGTTGCGGTGTGCAGGCTTCTCATTGCAGTGGCTTCTCTTGTGAAACACAGACTCTAAAGCACAGGCTCTGCAGTTGTGGTACACAGGCTTAGATGTTCCAAAGCACGGGGGATCTTCCTGGATCAGGGATCAACCCCATGTCTCCTGCACTGGCAGGCAGATTCTTTACCACTGAGTCACCAGGAAAGCCTCTACTATTTTTTAAATCACTTAAATATAGTATATATTTTCACATATTTGAAAACAGCCATTGAAATTTCATCAACTATTGAGAAAATGATTAGATACTATACTACAAAGTTGAGAGCAGCAGAGATGATCACATTTATTACAACCATCCTTGAGTATATTCTTACCCAACTTTGAAAGGAATAACAAATAAAAAATTTTTCCATGTAATTTCCTTCCAGTGTTCCTTTTCTCAATGTAGAAGTCTGCTAAAGTTTAAGGAAGAAAATGGAGGAAAAACAAGAAATTTCCTGAGAAACTAGAAATAAAATACTATATTATATTAAAAACGAAACACTCTCTTTTCTATTTTACACTGCACTGGAGATACTATCTAATGTAACCAGTAAGAGACTGCAATTAGTGATCTAAGAACTGGGAAAGAAGATGTAAAACAATACACATAATATCATAGTATTATCAAAGACTTGATGTAAAAAAATATTATTAATCAGAATATTTAGCAGGTTATACAATAAACATACCAAAAACCAATGGGCTTCATTTACAGGAAATTCAGTTATAAAATACAATCAAAAAAGAAAACACTACTTATAAAAGCAAAAAAAAAAATTTAAACTTAAGCTTAATAAAACCCTCTATGCAGAAAAGTATAAAAGCATTCCTGAGGGTCTTCCCTGGTGGTCCATGGACAGAGGAGCCTGGCGGGCTGCAGCTCGCAGAGTCAGACACGACTGAGCACACATGCGCACACACCAGTGGTTAGGACTCTGGGCTTTCACTGCTGGAGCCCAGGTTCAATATTCGGTCAGGGAACTAAGATCCCACAAGCCAATAAAAAGAAGAAACAAACAAAAGGCCCTAATCTATTTTTTAGACTCTAATAGATACTATATGTTAAAACTATCATTTTTCTAATGACAAAGCTGAATCTTTCATTTTAGGCAAGTGCTGTTTGTTGAGTGTTTATAATTTTTTAGGCATTGCGCAGATTGTTTTATAGTGCTTGTAATCAAATTGTGATGACTACCCTTACTTTAAAAATAAAACACTTGGGCCCAGAGAGGTTATGTGACTTGCTAAAGGTCAAAGGCAGGGAGAGGCAGGGCTGGGATTCAGACCAGTACCGCCTGGCTCTACAGCTCAGCTCCTGACCACTTTCCACAAGAAGGAAAAAAATCTACAAAAATCATCCAACAAACAAACCTAAGTCTAAATGCACTGTCTTAAATGCTTCTTTCTGGGTCAATGAGAGCAAAGCTCTTAGCTTAATGCTGCTGGTTAGAACAGTATATGAGAACTCTCCATTTTCCCACATCAAGTTGAAAGGGACAACTTAAGTTCAGAGAAGATCAACATAGAAGATATTTACGTTACTTTCAAAGTTGCTTCAGAGAACAATTTAGGAGGGAAGGGGTAGGGAAGACAGCCAAGATTTCAATACTAAGGAAAGAAAAAGGAAACAGGGACTCTGGAATGAACTTCCAGGACATATTTCTCAGGCTTAAAATAGGCTTGACCTTAGGATTGTCATGAGAAAAGCCAGGACAAATGAAGTCATCATATATAAACTGTTTGTCCTCAATAACATGACTAGTGGGCACAGAGCTCAAAACTAGGTTAAGGGACAGTGGCTGGTTAGCCAGCTCTGCATCATTCTTTCCACTCCTCTACAGGTCACACTTGAAGGCAATTAAAGTCACCATAATCTCAAAACGTTCCACACAATCTCATGAGGGAAGTTCAAGCTCATGGCTCCTTCAAGCTTGCACTTCCCCCACCTAAAAGCAGAAAAGGGTGGAGAAAAAAAAAAGGCTGCTCCCTTTAAAGTCGGTACACTCAGTTTATTCATTTGACAACCAGCAATGGATGTGAGCACTGGGGTAGCCCTGGAGACACCGTGGCTGGTGGAGCCAGGCCTGGCCTCTGCCCTCCTGGAGCTTAAGATCAGGAGGCGCGCATGCATGTTCAGTCACTCAGTTGGGTCCGACTCTTTTCAACACCATGGGGTGTAGCCCACCAGACTCCTCTCTATCCATGAGATTTCCCAGGCAAGAACACTGGAGTGGGTTGCCATTTCCTTCTCTTGGGGATCTTCTCGATCCAGGGATTGAACCTAGTCTCCTGCATTGGCAGGCGGATTCTTTACCTTTGAGCCTTCTGGGAAGCCCCTAAGATCAGAAGAAGAGGCCTGCAAATACTCACACAGACATGTGGAGTCAAAGCTGTGCTTCAGGACTTGATACCAACAGAGCCTGTGACAGGAAACCTGGACCCTGCGTGACTGGAGAAGGGAGGCGAGCAGCTCACCACGGGAGACGCAGAAGGATGAGAAGGAGCTGCGGGCAGAGGGGGGAGAGACTGTTTCACACTCGAGACCGCGGCAGAAGCACGTGCCAAGTAAGTCCTGGAGACCAGACGGACAGATGCTGCACATCCGTGAAAACTCTGACTCAAATATGATACACAGCTGAGATTCTTAATACAAATTTTTATTGAAGACTAACATATTTACAGAAAATAATATGAATCCTAAGTGTGGGATTATCATAAAACTAACTTGCCCTCAGAGCTACTGTCCAGGGGAAGAAACAGAACATCACCACACTCCAAGGCCGTCACACCTCCTCCAAGTCCCTGTCCCCCTTCTTTGCCAAAGGTCAGCACCATGCTGACTCCTGACACCACAGCTCTGCCTGAGCTTGAACTTTGTCTAAGTTAAGCTACATGGCATGGAATCTTTCTTAGTCTGGCTTCTATCACTCAACACTTGGCTTGTGAAAATTCATCCACGCTGTTGCATGTGGCATGGTTCTTTCATTTCCAGTGCTGCAGAGTAGTTCCTTGTATTCTTATATCACAATTTATCCTCCTTTTGACGGACCATGGGGTTATTTTTAGTTTTCAGCTATTATAAATAGTACATCTATGACCATTCTAGTATGCAACTTTTGGTGAACATGTGCACATATCTCTGTGGGGTATATATCTAGGAGTGGAATTGATGGATGAGAGTAAATACTGCTGAAAGGTCTTCCAGTATTCTATCAAAAGGTGGAAGGGAGCTAAGATGGTCTCAGGTTAACTTTCTATAAGACTTCCTTTGCCTACTCACAAAATAAAAATTCCTCTTCCACTTGCCCACTCACCCTTCTCCATTTTCAATACCCCCCACCCCAAAACAACAAAACATCACTCCCTCTCTCTTTCTCTCTCTCTCTCTCTCTCTCTCTCTCACACACACACACACACACACACAACACCCCAGGAAGAACAAGGAAAAACGTGCAGAAGTCCTGTGAAGGGCACTTCCTTCCTTTTTCTTTTTTCAGGACTCAAAATCTGTCCCTCCCATGTGCCCATTGTCAGCACAGGAGCCCTGAAGACAAAGGACGGGCTGGCCTGGGAGGTGGCCAGGCGGACAGGCGGGCAGGCGACCTGCCTGCCTCACAGGCTCACGAAGGTGGAGTAGGTGCCTGGCTCCTCAGACACTGGGAGAGGGAGGCTCCCTCAGGCAGGAAGAGACTGAAACCCAGCACACAATGCTGGCAGACCCTGCCTGCGAGAGACTCAGTGGAAGGCAGTGGCTCAGCATCGGGGCAAGATGGGGCCGGGCGGAGGTGCAACAGAAGATTCAGGGAGAGGGTGAATGAGGGTGGGCGTCTGTTGGGTGCTAGGACCTCACCCTTGTGGCTGCAGGCAGAAAAGGGGGCAAGGGCCAAATTCAACAGAGGCCTCAGCTGTTGAGGGGAAGCCAGGGCACTGGCAGGAATCTAGGAGAGAATGTCAGAGCCAGACCCACACCTGGCAGTGGAATTAAAGATGGGAGTACGTCTGCAGCAACAACGGCCAGTTGCCAGAAATGAAGCTGTCCCAGAGCGTGGAACTTGGATGACTTTAATTTCCTCCAACTAAATTCCACTCCAGTACTCTTGCCTGGAGAATCCCATGGACACAAGAGCCTGGTGGGCCCCAGTCCACATGGTCGCAAAGAGTCGGATAGGACTGAAGCAACAGAGTGCACACACAAATTGCGGGGGAGGAGTTACACATTGAGAAGGAATGGTCAGGTGGGGCCAAATAAATCTAGCCAAGGTCCAAGGAGAAAGGCACGGACAAGAAGCCAGGCAGACCACCACAGGTGTCAGCAGACTGGGAATGGAATTCAGAAAAAACACTTAAGCAGATGTCATTAACCTATATTTCACTGCCACAACCCAGCATACGTCACCTGGCTTCTGACATTTCTCTGGGCCACCAGCTAGCTACACGACAGAGAGACTGCTGGGAAAGCCCTGGGATAAAACTCCATGAAGGCCACAGCTGCTCTCCTCTCCAGAGGGAGGCCACTCCTCATCCCCCCGCATCACCCCAGTCAGCCCCCAGCTCTGACCGTCTGAGATTTGTATCACCCCGAGATGCCACGGGCCACTCACACTCATTAAGGGCCTTGGCCTCTCAACATCAGCCTTCTCCACCGCAAGTCCTAGGCAAGGTCACAGTCCATGAGGCCACACCAGCACACCAGGGTTCCTTCCACTTAATTCTGACTGCTCCCAGGTCCACCCCACCCCACTCAGGACATCAACTGACAGAGTGTCCACCAGCTTTCTCTGACCACAAATTCTCAATTCATCACTTCTGTCTCCTATCTTTTCAGTTTATACTAGCAATAACCACTGTTAACAAAAGTAACAAATACTAAGGAGTGTTTACTATATGTTAGGCACTACTTAGAGCGCTTGACCTGTACTGACTCATTTAACCCTCACAGTTCTCCTGGAGTATGAGTGCAGTTATTATCTCACATGTCATGACTTGAAACTTGAGGTGCAGAAGGTAAATAACTCTCCCAAGGTCTCACAGCTGTAAGTGGCTACAGAGAGCTGGGGTTTGAAAATAGGTGGTCTGGCACCAAAGTGTGCTCTTGCTCTCTCATTTCTTTACATTCTGTTGAACATGCACAGAGGAAAGTACATATACTGTAAATGCACTAGTAGATGAATTTTCACAAACTGAACACCCCTGCACAACCAGCACCCAGATGAAGAAGCCACACTCCTAGTGTCCTGGAGGCCCCTCGGGCTCCCCTTCCAGTGCCACTGTGCGGCCTCTGACGGCAGGATTCGTTCATCATCTCCAAGCCTCTCTGCTGGCCTCTCTGCTCACCGCCGGCGCAGGCTGCTGTGGACAGTCAGCGATGCTGAGGGGTGCTACATGGCGGACGCTGTGCTCAGCACTAGGCTCGTGTTCCCTTCATGGAGATTATCAGGTCTCAGCCCACCTGTTCTCCTAGGTGCCCAGGCCTCTTCTTCGGTCGGGTACTCCTGCTAAACCCAAACTCATAGACCTTACTCTTGCCCTCTCATCTGCCTTGTCAATAGCTAGTGGACACTCTGAGAAATGCCAAACTCTAATTTCAGATAAGCCCAACTGCCCAGCTCAGGCCCACACACACAAGACTGGCCGAGTACTGCTAGAGTCACGTGACCTTGCAGGACAGTGTCAAGAGATGGCTGGGGGCCACGTGCAGCCCACGGTGCTTTCTATAGGTCCCTGCACACTCCTTCTCCCCTCCTCGGAGAGGCAGCTCCCTACATTCCCCCTTCTCAAGCCAGGTTCCCTAACCCCATCCTCCCCACCCCAGCACGGTCGCTTATCTCACTCCAGTAGGCAATCCTAGAAACATTTCCCATAAGCAAATTTCAAAGGCAAACTAGAAAAAAAAAAGTTATTAACCATAAAAGACAAATGGACTAATAAGATTCTTAACTTTTAAGAAATTTTATGCAAATGAGAAAAGAGCTCCTTCCAGGTTCTCCAATAGGAAATGGCCAAAGAAACAGACAATATACAAGATAGAAATTATAAATATCTGGAAAAAGACTTCTAATCAAAGAAATGTAAATAAAATTGGCCAAGATTAGAAAGTGATATACCTTTTATCAATAAAAATATCCTTCTTTGTTTCATTTAAAAATGAATTTCTTCTACTGTTTAAAAAAAAAGTGATAATACTGTTCTCACAGAGAATGAATTTTAATGCCTGAATCCACTTAGCAGGGGACCTGGAGCCCACATGGAGCACGATGCCCTCAGCTTGCACTGAGGGACCCTCTCCACCGTATTTATTATGCGAACATTATTGAGAGCCTTGACCCTCAGAAAGGGCCCAGGGGGGCTGGGGGGGTTTCTTCAGGCTTCGGCTCAGAAACCACCTTCTCCTGAGTCACGAGCTCCTGTGACTTCTCGGGAACTCTGGGGCTGTTTTCCCATTTGTGGAGGCTACAGAAGCTCCGCGCCAGACGTGTGACCCAAACCCCTGGTGACCATCCAAGTCCCCCTGGCAGGCACGGCCACACACGACCTGACTCCCGACGCAACTGACCCACCCACCCCTGTGCTCCCTCGGCCCTGTCCTCTCTGCTTGCTTTTTAAGCCTGCAGTCAGTATTCTCTGCCTCAAATCTCTTTTGAGGTAAAGCACAGGAGGGCAGCTCTAATGATGGGGCTGTCAGCCCTCTGCTGTTCTCCGGACTGAGCGAGTCAGGCGGGACCTTCATGGTTCACATTTCGACACCACAGTGGCAGGAGGTGTCTGTGTGCTGAGCTGATGGCTTTTGGCTGTGCAAATTAGCTTCTTGAATAATTCCTAAATACCAGATTATTTTCAATTGCCTTAGTGAGTACCATATAATTCTCCCAAATTGTTCCTTAAAGAACACCATGTGTGTAAAGTAAGTAGCCTGCAACTAATAAAAATAAATGGGAAAAAAAAAAGAATACCATGTGGCAATTTTTTTTCAAGATAGAGCTTCTATAAAATCAACAAATTTGACAAATTGTTCAAATTTCAGAAAGGCTTAAACACTTCAATTCAAGAAATAAAGAAGACCTATATACCCTATAGAGATAATACTCAGCTATGTAAGCCAAATGTATCCTGCAATGTGTAAGATATATTTATTCTGTAATATTTTCCTGATGAAAAAGAAAAGTTTAGAGAAGTTGCTATATAAAACACGGGAAAAGAAAGCATATGAACTATGTTCTGTTCACTTTGGTAGAAGACAAATAAAAAAACTGAATTTATTCTTCAATGAAACTATCTTTCAATTCAGAAAGAAATCATTGTCTAAAGGGTTTAAAAAAAAAAAAGGAGAAGAATGTTAAAAAAACACTTATCTCAGCTGTAATTCCAGGTAACTGAGAAGTCAAACTAGGATAACGTCCATTGAGGTTCTGCTTGGGTGTTCAAGTATTCGGAGAAACATCACAGATATGGTAGCAATGAACCAAAGCAGAACTTGGAGATCCAGACTCTATCCTTTCTCTCTCCCTGTTCCCCCTCCCTTTCATAAGACCTTTCTTAAGTTCTATCAGTCAGGACACAGCTGGCTGCAGGTAAATAAAATCGACCTCAAATACTTTATGATAAAGTGGATTTATGGACTCATGCAAATGCAACAGGCAGGGTGAGATCTTCTGAGCCTCAGGATCGGTTCCATAAGGCTCTGGCTCTGTGACTGCAATTCCCCAAGCCTGTTCCTGCACGAGCTGGCAGGGTCCTCACTGGGGGGTGGAGGTGGGCACATCCATCCTCCAGCTACTGCAGTCTGACTGAGACAGTTTATGTCACGTGGCTGCCTCTGAACTAGTGACTGGGACCAGAGGATCCATGTCCTGCCTGACTTCAGCCTGGGTGATGTATCCACTACTGAACAAATGACTGTGGCAAGAAGGACATTAGGGAGCCCCTGGAGCTGGGGGTGGGCTCAATTCCACCCAAACTTTACTAGTGCTCTGAACAAGAGAAGGGAAAAGGGAAGAATTACAAATGTTTCCAAAGAGGTGTGGTGGAGACTGGCTGGCTGTTGAAAGCCAGTTCCTCTCCTTGCTGGGCATAAACAGGCGTAGACAGATCATATTCCCCAGCCTCCAGAGCAGGGAGGTGTGGCCAATGGAACAGACAGACATGAACTATTTCCAGGTCTGGTCCCTCAAAACCTCTCATCCACAATCTTTCATGCTCTTTCTCCTTCTGCAAGCTATCTGTACAGACAGGCAGGGTGATCTCAGGGAGCCATGTGTTGAAGATAGCAGAGCCACAAGATGGAATGAGCCTCGGTCTCCGAGTTGCCGCTTAGAGAAGAGTCCTCCACTGATTGGGAACACCTATTTTAAACTTTGGACTTCCCTGGTGGCTCAGTGGTAAAGAATCCACTTGCCGTGCAGGAGACATGGGTTTGATCCCTGGGTTGGAAAGATCCCCTGGAGAAGGAAATGGCAACCCACTCCAGTGTTCTTGCCTGGAAAATCCCATGGACAAAGGAGCTTGGTGGGCTGCAGTCCACGGGATTACAGAGTTGGACATGACTTAGTGACTAAACAACAACAATTTTAAACTTTACGTGACTGAGCAACTTCTTTCAAGGTTAAGGCTTTTGTTTATTTAGGGGTTTGTTACAACAATCAGCCTATCCTAATAGGTGAAGAAATTAAGGTCTGCAAGTTTGAATGACTTGCCCAAGATACACTTAACTGACAAAACAAACACAAAAACACAGGATGCAATGATCTTGCCACAAGAATGCAAAAAGGGAACAGAAGACAAGTGACAGATATGAAAGCACCGGATAAAAAGAGAAGTGATGAGCAACAGAGCATCACTAAGTATCTTTGAGGCAGGATGCACAAGTAAGGAAGCAGGTCAACAGGGAAGCCCTTTCTATGTCAAACCTGGTGGAAATTTCCCCACAAGTCATCCATTTTTCTCTTACCGAACAGAATTACTGGAAAGTTTCTCTGGTAAGTGAGAATGCAAATTGCCTCTGAGTTACAACTAGGAACGATAACTCTCATTACACATAAAAGTGGGATTAGTTCTCAGGCTGAAAAGCATTTGGGGACTTGGGCTGGACCCCAGTGTAGGGGCGGCTATTGTCTGTCTGACCAACACCCCTCTCTTCCTGTGAGAGCTGCTCCCATCCAACTTTCTACTTCGGTGAAAGCTGCTGCTCGTCAGAGAAGCCACTACTGGCCACTGGGCAGGCCGGTGTTCCAAGCTAGGCTCGTCTAGGTTCTTCCTATGGACTCTTAAGTAGAGAGTCTAGTCTCTACCGGAAGAGACTCGGTCCCACTCCACTGACGAAGCTGTGAAATTTAAAGCCAGGAGCTAGCAGTGGGCACTGCTTCTTGCTAAGCAGAAAAAAGCAGACCAAGACATGTATCCAGAGAAAAACATGATCTGAAAGGATGCATGCACCCCAATGTTCACTGCAGCACTATTTACAAGAGCTAAGACATGGAAGCAACCTAAAGGGATATCTACGGAAGGAGGGATAAAGAAGATATGGTACACCAATACATGAAATAATACTCCGCTATTAAAAAGAATGAAATAAAGCCATTTGCAGCAACATGGACGGACCTAGAGAGTGTCATACTGAGTGAAGTGAGTCAGAGAAGGAGAAATATAGTATGACACCCCTTATATGCGGGATTAAAAAAAGAAATGATACAATGAACTTACTTGCCAAACAGAAAGAGGCTCAGGGGCTTAGAGAACAACCTAACTGTTTCCAGGAGGGAAGGACAGGGAAGGGCTAGTTAGGGTGTTTGGGATGGACATGTACACACTGCTGTGTTTATAGTGGATAACCAACAAGGACCCACTGAACAGCACAGAGAACTCTGCTCAGTGTTATGTGGCCGCCTGTATGGGAGGAGAGTTTTGGGGAGAACGGATACACATATGTGTATGGCTCAGTCCCTTCACTGTCCACCTGAAACTACCACAACAGTTAATCAGCTATACCACAATACAAAATAAAAAGTTAAAAAGAAAAAAAAAAAAACAAGCAGCCCAAGAAAATGAAAATGATACCACATGAGAGGGAAAGATGAAGAAGAGTCCTGGTTTCATTTGCTTCAGAGGCTGGCATGGCCCTGTCCCTCTCATGGTCTGGTTACATCAGCCAGGCTACCATGGCCCACACATTTCACTTGTGGCCTCAGCTAGTTTAGATCAGGTTGATATCACTTGCAATCAAAACAATTCTGAGCAATATAATCAGGAAAACTGCCTCAAGAGATAAGACAAAAAATTTCACAACATCTCACAGATCTCCTAAAGTAAAATGAAAAGTACAGAAGTATAGCAATGTCAAGTATGGACTCAGAAACCAGGGCACTGGGATTTAATCCAAGTGCTGCCAGCTCCCGGCCAGGAAACCTTGGGCAAAGTGTTTTAAACCTCCCACTTGCCTCAGTTTTCTTATTCCTACAGGGGAGTCTTTAGGATAACACCAAGCCCGCTGGGTTTTCTTGAGGATTAAATTAGTTAATACACATAAAGTACTTGGAACAATACCTGGTATGCAGTAAACATCAATATGTGCGTTATTGTTACATTTTATCAACTTAGTTGATGTCTCGGTCAGTGACCCCCATTTTTAGCAAGTCAAGGCAGATCAAGCCAGGTGAAAGCAGGCACCACACTGACCGTAGAAGAAAACATGTCTGTCCCACACTACCTGACTGTCACAGCACATCATCAAATCCTGACGCTCTTTTCATCTGTAATGAAGGGACAGCTTCAGGTGCCCACTAAGGATAGCAACCACCACAGACCCACTGGGAGGTGAGCAAGGATGCACTGTGTCAAACACCAGCATCCCCTCTGTCCCCTAGCGTATCTGTTTTCTCCGACCTCCTTCAACTCTCTGGGCCCCCAGGAGCCACAGTGAGACAGCAGGGGGCGGGGGGGGGGGACACAGACGCGGTCCCAGACCTGCCCATGGGGACCTCATCCATCTTCTGAGCGTGCGTGATCTTGACAGTTTGAACCCTTCATCCCATCTTAGGCTTGTCTTCCCCTCCCCACAAGGGAATTTCACAAACACAAAAATTTGAGGGTACTTGTTCCAGACATAAGATGCTTTCTACAACAATCACCTACTTCCTTCATAGAGCTCTGCCTTCAAAGTTATTTTTGCTCTCTCTGATTAAATTGGGGAGAAATTCTCAGCAGAGTACTTTTCTGGAAACTGCACAGTTTATTAAGTCCCTGAAGTACAAGGAAGAGCATGAAGCGTTCGGTCTGTAAAGGCATGGGATGAAGCTAGAGAAGGCTGGGTGTTGAGGTCATGGAAAGGAGTGGGCAGTAGGCAGCCACAGAGGGTCTGAGGCAGGGAATGGCACGACCCTTCTACACCTCCTCTGAAACTTCTGTCTGCAGGACAGCAGGCCTCCAGACATCTGAATGTGGGGCCTGCTTCTCTGGAAACTTGGAGAAGTGGAGAAGGCTAAGAACACTGGGAGGGGGCAAAGCCCTCAGGACACCCATCAAAAACCCCCGACTCCAAAGCAACCTGGTGGGGAAGAACAGGAGCCCAGCAAGAGTGTCAGGCCTACAGGGCTTTCTAGAGCCTAGCCAGCTGTCAGGAGTGCTGCTGCAACTGGTCAGTGCCTGCCCACTGGAAGAGTAAGGTCAAAGCCCTCTAGCCCTGACTGGAGGCCCCCTGGAGCCAGCCCACATGATTCTACTCCAGCAGAAGCTGAGCACAGGAAGCAAGCTGTACACTGCAGCAGAGCTAGCCACATAAACAAGTGACCCCAAACCAAAACTGTGCGATTCCCCAGGAGATTCAATTGGGATCTGAGGCATAAATATTCTTGGCCTCTCAAAACAAACACAGGTTTTGGCACTGAAAACTGTTTTTTGGTTTACAGGCCAGCAAACCATGGCACCCCTGTTTATTTTTCCATTATCTGTATATTCAGCAGCACCAAAAGGACTATAACAGGGCTTCCTACTCTCCTAACCCACTGGTGAGAAAATGCAATTCTGATCCATAAGCAAACAGACACCAGAAAAGTCTGTCACGTTTATGGTGCCTGACAACTATCTTTCCACGCCTTCTCTCCAACACTTGTTTCATATATGAGGAACTGTGGCTCACGGACAAATGACACAGCTTGTCCCAGGTGAGTACCAACATCAGAATGCAAAGCCAAGTCTGATACCAGTTCCCTCTCCTCTTTGACTGTATCACTGCAAGGGGTATGTTCAGATTTCTGGACAAGCATTGGCGAATCAAGGGTTGGGAAGACACAAACAGAGGCAAGCACGTTCCCTGACATGTGTACCCTAAAGTGGGGGCTACAAGCACTCGTCTCATGTTACCTAAAATGCCTACTGCAGAGCCTGGTGCGCAGGGAGCTCTACATAAATGCGGCCTGATTGAAGGAAGGCAGGCTTTGTTGTGATCCAGTACCTCGTGGTCCAATAAAGAATCAGGGACTATCATGCCAACTCACCAAACCAGAGTTCTTCGTGGAGATGGAAAGTTGAGGCAAGAATTCCTACACTGGGGAGAAGTGAGAACAGAAGACCTCTAAAACACTTCCAAATCAGCCTCTGAAAACTAATCTCACTGTAGAGACCAGAGTCTCACAGAAGTACTGACTAATTTTTTTGAGTATTAAAAATGAGTGTATGTTGGCTCACATGTCCCCTAGCAGGTGTCCCCGTAAGTGTTCTGAGCCTTTGATGACACTGCTCGACTCACTGCCAGGCTGACCAAACCTCATGCACACTTTCATCCCAGGCAAGGCTTCACTGCAGCTCACCTCACTTGGAATCTCTGACTTTTAAAGACTATTTCTTTTTTTTTTTTTTTTTTACTTTTATTTGCATTTATTTTCTGCGGCATTTATTCCCGGGCCATAAGTTTTTGTTTCTTCAGTTTCTTCTGGGATATCTTTTTCTTCTGTGCAACCTCCTCCTCTGGTTTAGGAACAATCTGTTCTTTTTCAGTAAGGATCATCTCAATGTGGCAGGGAGAGCTCATGTAGGGGTTGATCTGACCGTGAGCTCTGTAAGTCCTGCGCCGCATCTTGGGGCATCTTTGTTCACTTGGATGTGCTCAATGACCAGAGAATCTACATCTAAGCCTTTAAGCTCAGCATTACTCTCTGCATTTTTGAGCATGTGTAGTAAAAATTCAGCACTCTTTTTGGGCCACCGACCCTGCGTCCAGCCCCACTGTTTGGCCTGTGCACACCTACCAACTCCACCATTGTAACGACGGAATGGCACACACTGCTTCTTTAAAGTGACATCTTTCAGATACTTGGTGGCTTTTCGAATATGCATACCCTTTATGGCCTGGGCAGTTTCACGAGTATTCTTAAAGTGAACACGAAGATTTGAACCTCTTTATTTGCATGATTTTGTGGGGTTTTCTGGGTCGAGTGAATAGCGCACCATTTTTAGGGGTCAGCTCAGGCCGCTTACCGGAAAAGGAATAAAGACTATTTCTTAATGCTAGAATAACAAAAAGACATGACTTCAGTGCTTCAGGAAGAAAAAGAAACAAAACCTCCTGCTTTTACCTACAAATGTTAGGGTAGTAAAGAGAACTGGTCAAGTATGTAGTGAATGACTATATAAATACTGTAGGTTCCCTGCATACCAATTCAAAGTCCAAACGTATGAGTTACAAACTGAGAATAAAGACACAGGTATCTGTAAAGCAATTATCCGTCAATTTAAAAATTAAAAGAGAGAGACAGGTATCTGTACATGACATTAAGATGAAAACAGAACCATTCCGCAATAATCAAGCAACTCTACTAACAATATCCAAATTCTGATACCCAAATGATATCAGAAATTTCAAGTGTTTGATTTCTTTTTTGCTTCTGATATAATCAAACCGCTAGACAACAGTACACTATGCCATTTCCTCCTCCATAAAATGGAAACTTGGGAAGGGTAAAGTTAAACATCTTCACTAAGTAATAAAATTCTAACAGAATGAAAGATTTCGATACGTAAATGTAATTTATCTGGCCAAGTTCACAAATAAAAATTTTACAAAAAAATAATGTTTTTTCATTATAGACTGCCCAAAAGGTCTTAAAACTTGCTGTAGCATAACTGTTCTTAAATCAAGACTCAAAAATAATAGAACTCCATCTGAAAATAAACCCTGATAAAATGATCGCAAATATGCACAAAAACTTAAGATGGACATGGCAGCACAGCACTGTCATGTAAATTATGTTTTGAATAAATTTTAATGACATGGGAAAATACAGTTAGCTCTCTGTACCCACATGTAGAGACCCACAGATAGACAGGGCCCACTGTACTGTACTATCTTATACAAGGGACTAGAGCATCCATGGATTTTGGTATCCACTGGGGTCCTGGAATCAATCTCCTGCAGATACCACGGATCTTTAAAAAAAAAAAAAAAGATAACCAAGGATCTACTACAGTTGCAATTTATTATTAAATTTAAAAATCAGGATATAAAACTGTACAAAGTACCTGCTTAAAATTTACATTTAAAAATTGATTCAATGGATACACACTACTATATATAAAATTATAAATGAGGACCTACTGTATAGCATAGAGAACTATATGCAATATCCCATAATACCCTATAATGTAAAAAAATTTGGAAAGGCTATATATATACATATATATATATATCTGAATCACTTTGGTGTACACCTGAAACACTATAAATCAGCTGTGTGTTTGTGTGTGTGTATGTGTGTGTGTTAGTTGCTCCGTTGTGTCTGACTCGTTGCGACCCCATGGACTATACTATAGACCACCAGACTCCTCTGTCCATGGAATTCTCCAGGCAAGAATACTGGAGTGGATTGCCATTCCCTTCTCCAGGGGAGCCTCCCGACCCAGGGATCAAACCCAGTCTCCTGCATTGCAGGTAGATTCTTTACTGTCTGAGCCACCGGGGAAGATTAAATCAACTATACTTCAATTTTAAAAAAATAGCAAAAAACAATTTTTTAAATTTAAAATTTTCTATGCGTGCATAAGAAAAAAGAATGCAAAGAGTTACTAATATATTATGTACAAATATCTTGAAGCATATTGTCTTAAAACCAAAAGCAAATATCACACCTCAGGGTGAAGAACGAGACATGTTGCTATTAACATCAGGATAAAACAAAAATGCACATTAACATCATTATTATTTAACAAAGTTCTGAAATGCCAAGCCACTAAGGAAATAAGAGATGAAGTATTACTTTTGGAAAGGAAAACCCAAAACCATCAGTCAGCTAATAACATGAACATTTACCTCAAAAACCCAAGACACTATACAGTTAAAATTCATATATTTCACAACTACAAAAAAAGACAATCAACTGAGAAACTACACGATTGTTTACTAAATTAGATATCATCAATATATTTCATCTAATTGAAATAGAAGATTTAATGAAGATTCTGGCTACAACAGAATTATCCTATTAATACAAAGGAATGAGACCCATATGAAAATACTTAAAGAGAAGTGAATAATAAATTCATACTTATGACAGAAGAATCCTATAAAGCTACCAATTCTTCCCAAATTACACTGGATTTAACTTCAATACAGGCTTCCCTGTTGGCTCAGACGGTAAAAGAGTCTGCCTACAATGCAGGAGACCTGGGTTCGATCCCTGGGTTAGGAAGATCCCCTGGAGAAGGGAATGGCAAACAATTCCATTATTCTTGCCTGGAAAACTCCATGGACAGAGGAGCCTGGTGGGCTACAATCTATGGTGTCGCAAAGAATCAGACACGACTCAGTGACTTGCACTCACTAACTCCAATACAAACAAAATCTCCCCCAAATTTGAGAATTACATACAGCATTACTGTATGATCCATCAAGTTCACTCCCCAAATTTGAGAGCAGAACAAAATCATTCTAAAATTGACATGGAAGGATACAGAAGAATGGGTTAAGGAAGTTTTCTTTAATGGGGCATAATGAGAAAAAGGATTAACCTTATCAGACACTATTAAAACATATAAAGCTATAAAAATGAAGTCAGTGCTGTAACAGGGCAAGTTAGGCTAGATAATCAAAAATAGACAGTGCAAAGATATGATAAAGCTGAGAGTATAAATCAACTGGTAATAAAAAATAATCATCCACATAAAAAGATGCTGGAATAATGACTATTTTGGAGAGTTATGTCCGCCAGGAAAGCCTAAAAGTAATATTTTAAAACCCAACACATTCATTACCATTTGAGGCACCAACTCCTTACTGTTAAAACTGTTAAAGGGAAAAATCAAGCACTTATACTACCTTTCCAATAGGAACTATATCTTATAGTAGTGATAGGCCTAGTAGTTGAAGAAATTTCTACTTTACAGAAGAACACTAACTACTGCATGGAGAAAAGTAAAATGAATTAGGAAACATCATTTCCTAATACTAGGGAGAACTGTTACTTTAGATAAGGATTATCAAGTGGTGCTATAAAGGAAGGGAGGGAGGGAGAAAGAGAAAGCTTAGGTGAACAGCTTATGGTGAATTAAACATTTGTAGGGACTTCCCTGGGGGTCCACTGGTTAAGACTCCATACTTCACCAAAGAGGGTGCAGGCTGTGGTTGGGGAACTAAGGTCACAAATGCCCTGGGGCACAGCCAAATAAATAAATAGATAGATACACTTTAAACACACACATCCATTTATATTATGCCAAGGGCCACAAGGTCACCTTCTAGTCATATGAGGAGAATCTAAAAGTTCTAGTGGAGTAATCAGATGGTCAACACC
This sequence comes from Dama dama, assembly GCF_033118175.1. NCBI lineage: Eukaryota > Metazoa > Chordata > Mammalia > Artiodactyla > Cervidae > Dama > Dama dama. The sequence continues at coordinate 31,078,856 of NC_083693.1, read as the reverse complement.
CTAACCCAGTAGTCAATCTGAGCATCTGTAATGGTGGGCCAATCAGACATCATGTATTTTCTGATGTGATTTGTGACTCGCCAATGATATAGCCTAACCCAAAACATCTAACTTTAATTCATGCTGGATGTGATTTCTAGTTTATAGGAAATACAGCAGATAGAGAGGAAAAGGAAATGACACCACAAGGAACCAGTAAGATTAATCCACAAGTCGGGACCAAGTAAGTGGTCAGGTCTCTTCAACAACTCAGTGTAATATAAAAGGTGGGGGCGGGCAGGCCAGTTTAGAAGCAACGGATGGGTCACGAAGAGCAGATGCGATGCAGGAGACGTTTCTGGGGTCACCGGGAATACTGGTATGGTATGATATAGCTATTAGATAAAACAAATAACTGAAATGGAAATATGCAGATTACTGGCTGCAAAGTCTATTGCCAAACAGTATGTACTTATGGTGGTTCCTCAAAAATTAGAAACAGAATTACTGTAAGATCCATCAAGTTCACTCCCCAAAAGAATTGAAAGCAGGAATTCACAGATATGTATACCTATGTGTGTATGCAGCATTATTCACAATAACCCAGAGGCGGAAGCAATCCAAGTTTTCATCAACGGATGAACGGATAAACTAAATGTGGTGTGTGCATACAATGGGATATTATTCAGCCCTAGAAATGAAAGTCTGATACATGTTAATACATGGATGAACCCTGAAGACACTGTATTATGTGAAATCAGCCAGTGACAAAGTATAAGTACTCTATGGTTCCACTTACATGAGGGACCTAGGGTAGTCCAAAGGGAATGGTGGTTGCCAGAGGCTGGGGAGGAGGAGGAAATGAGGAGTTTAACGTCTGAAGTTTTAACTTTGGAAGATGAAAGGGTTCTAGAGGTTGACAGTGGTGGAGACTGAAGAAAAATGTGAATGTACTTAATGTCACTCAACTGTACACTTAAAAGTGATAAATTGGTAAATGTTATGTATACTTTATGATTTTTTAAAAAACCATTATGTACTGTGTAATCTAATTTCAGTGGAAAAATGTAATTATATACACAGATAGATGGGGGGAGGACAGGGAGACAGGGGAGGGAGAGAGGGAGGAGGAGATAAAGAATCTGGAAGGACTTGTACTAACATGTCATAATAAGTGATCTCTAGTTGTGGAGGCACTAGCTAATTTTCCATACTCTGTATACTGCCTCTGTAATAAGACAGGATTTTTTTTTTTTTTTTAAAGACAGGATGTTGTATAAAGCAAATAGGAAAAAACATAAAAGGAAGAGTATAGATTTCACAAAAAGATAAGATGTTTACAATTTTAATAAAATATTCAGTAAAGAGAAAAAGACTAGAGAAAAAGATATGCAATAAGCATGAGCAATCAAAACTTAATTCCCAAACACATTAGAAAGCTCTTATAAAATTTTTTTAAATTCTAAAACCCAGAGAAATAGGCAACAGACATAAATTCAGTGAAGGCAAAGTTCAAGTGTTCAAAACACACTTGGAAAAGAAAAAGGTAACCATAAATGAAATAAATTATAACTAAAATACCAATATAAAATATCACTCTCACACAATCAGATTGTTGGAAGCCTAAGAAGTACTATCATATACTCCTGTGATATTAAAATTTGATCACATCTTTCTGGAGGACAATTTAACAATGTGGATCGTGAGCCTTTAAAGTCAGCAGTCATGGGACTTCCCCGGTGTGCCAATGCAGGGGACACGGGTTCCATCCCTGATCCAGCAAGATTCCACATGCCTCAGGGCATCTATGCCTGTGTGCCACAAATGCTGAGCCCTCACACCTAGAGCCTGTGCTCACAACAAGAGAAGCCTCCTCAATGAGCCCACACACCACAGCGAAGAGTAGCCCTGGCTCCGAGCAACCAGGGAAAGCATGGGCGCAGCAACGAAGACCCAGCATAACCCAGAAAACAGAAACAAAAGAGTTAACAGTCACAGTACTGTGAATCACTCATACATGAAACAGATGAATCTCAAAAACATAATGCTAACAAAGACATAATGCTAAGTGAAAGACATATTATATAAAAGAGTATATACTACATAATTCCACTTATTGTGAAATTCTCAAACAGACAAAGCTCACCTATGGTGGGAAAAAAAAATGAAAAGGTGGCTGCAGGGATGACAGGAAAAGAGACTGGGAAAGAGCAAGAGTGAACTTTCTGGAAAGACAATATTCTAACCTTGACAGAGGTTTGAATTACACAGATAAATGTATGCATCTGTCAAAACTCGGCAAATGCACAATAAATGTTTATGCATTTGACTGCATATAAATTTTATCTCAAAAGAAAAATCTAAATACCGGACTCTAATTAATGATATACACGCTGCAATATTTTAGGCAAAGTATAGATCTCTGCAATTACTTTAAAATGCATCAAAGGAAAAGGAGATAGAGATGACAGAGACTGACACACAGTTATTTCTTGGTTTCTGCAGGGCACTGCTTTCAAGACTCCCTCAGATACCAAATCCATGGATGCAAAAGTCCCTTATATGAGAGGCACAGAAGTTACACATAACCTAAGTAAATCCTCCTGTATACTTGTACTTTGAATGGTTTCTAGATTACTTATACTACCTAATGCTATGTAAATGTTACATAAATTACTGGAAACACAATGTAAAGGCTATGTGAATCATTACCACAAGGCAAATTCAAGTTTTGCTTTGTGGAACTTTCTGGATTTCCCCCATTATACCCACATACCCTCATTGGTTGAATCCCCAGAGGTAGAACCCATGCAAACAGATGGCTGAGCATATATGATAAAGTACAGTAAAGAACATATATGATATGCAAGTAGAGTAAAATGCTACCATAAAATACAGGAGTTTGAGGTATACAAGTGTTCACTGCAAAATTCCTTCAAGAACTTTGAGATATTGTCTAATGAAATGTTAGAAATACTAAATAATCGTCAAAAGTCACAAGGCAGTCCTCTGGAGTGCTGGAATATTCTCTCCTGGTCTGGGTGGTCATTACATGTAGCATATATGGGTACAATTCAATCAAGCCATACTCTTTAAGATTCTATATACTTTGCTAGCTGCATTTATACCTCAAAAAATGTTTAAATAAACAGCATTCAGAATAGGACTTTAAAGCATATGTAATTAATATACTCAAAAAGATAACAGAGTATGCTCTAACCAAAAAAGAAAAGAAAACCATGAATTAGCAGTTATAAAAAGCACACACCATAAATCTTGAACACAGAAACTGCCCCATTTCAAAACTCAATGGGCTAGATAGCCAAGTAGACCCTGAGGAATGAATCAGTGAGCTAAGAGAGTTTAAAAACCTTTACAGATGATGGGGAAGTACAAGTAGTCAAGAAATACAGCACAAAGATGTGCCTAACTCCCATGATTGGAGCAAGCTGCAGAAGGGAAGTAAGGAAACAGAAGAGTGACAATTCAAAGAATAACGGCTAAATGTTTCCTAGAACTAATAAAGAACAAATAATGAATAAAACTATTTTAAGAAATATTTTTAATTAGTTATTTAAAGTAATCTACATGAATGCAAGGAAACATACCACAATTTTACGCGTAGCTATCTCCTGATTATGCAATTTAAGTGATCCGTGTCCTTTTTCAAGTTTTCTAAAAAGAATATTACTTTTGTAATGAGAAAAAGTAATAAAAGCTTACTTTTTTTGTTTTGGTTTGCGGGGTTTCTTGTTTCCTATTTCATTTTTAAATGGAGGGTAATTGCTTTACCGCATTGTGTTGGTTTTCACCATATAACAACGTCAATCAGCTGCAAGTATCCATACGTCCTCTCCCTCCAGAGCCTCCCTGCCACGCCCCTGCTGTCACAGAGCACTGGGTTGAGCTCCCTGTGTTATACAGTACCTTCCTATTAGCTATCTATTTTACATATGGTAATATATATGTAAAAACTTACTTTTATGAAATAAATCCAGAACCAAGAGACAAGAAAGGCTTTTCTAAAAAACCCCCCAACCTCTCCTTCCTCTGGCTTCTACCCTATGCTATTATAGTGAACCTGTTGCTGAAAGAAGTTACCACAAACTTGGGCAAGTCATTTGATCTCTTTAAAGTTCTGCTTCTTTTAGGTCTTCAACAGGGAAAATAAACTCTGTCCTTTCTACTTCACAGGAGCTTGGAGAGCATCAAATGAGATAATGGATAAAAACTGCACTCAGATTTCTCTTCAGATCAAATAAATCCTTCTCCTTTTAATGAAGATTTCCGTGGAGAGAAACAATTCTGAGATTCACAGTCAAAGAGAACAAACTTCTTGTTACCCAAGGGGAAACAGGGGAGGGATAAATCAGGAGTTCGGGATTAGCAGATACAAACTACTACATATAAAATAAACAAGGTCCTACTACTGTATAGCACAGGAAACTATATCCACTAACTTGTAATAAACTACAATGAGAAAGGATATATATAAACTTATTCACTTTGCTATACCCCAGAAACTAATAACGGTGTAAAGCAACACAAAGTGCAAATCAACACAACAGTGCAAACCAAGTATATTTCAATTTTTTAAAAACCAGCACCCAGTCAATGGACAGCACAGTACAAACGGAGGCATGTTATCGGCCCTGAGCCGTAGGTCCCGTTCTGTCACCCCCCGCTCCCTGAACCCACTCCACTCCCCAGCCTGTCAGCGGGCCTTCCCTTCCTTCCCAAACCACTGCACTGTGTCCGTATACCTGGTCACACCTTGCGCCTGACCCACCACCATAGCCCCGAGTCACGTCCCACCTCCAGCTTCTCCTCACTCCACCCAGTGCATCTTCCTCCTAAAACTTCATAAAATATATTCATCCTGCAACCACAATGTTGAAAATGAAAATGCCGAGGTTCAGAGGGGGCCTCTGAATGCCTCAACCTGGCTTTCAAGCCTCTCCTCCTGCCCCCGGTCAACTCCTCACTGTCTGTGGAACAGCCAACTCTCTACCCACCCAAGTCCTGGGTCTTCTGAGCACAGGCCAAGCCCCTCCCGCCTTCCGCCCTCTGTACCGATGATGGGTCCAGACCAAGATCCTGCCTGTTCCCTGAACACCCACTCCACCCCTCAGGCGCCACCCTCACTTCCAGGTCAGAGGCCCCACCTTTCCAGAGAAGACTACTTGTGTCCTGAGGGCAGGGCCTCCTGCTTGGCTCCAGATCTTCTGTAGGAGGCACTCAAATCAACCTGCCAGTCATTTCAGTCTGTAAAATAAACTTTCTCTGCCTAACTGAATTTTATAGTAATTATTTCTTTGGTTTTTCTTCATAGTTTTAATATCTATATGCATGTGTATATCACATACATTCCTACATAATATACTGCTTAGCTATTAATCTTTAAAAGGGTCACACTTTATAAATTCTTCTCTAGGTTTTCTTTCAACATTGTTTTGAGACTGATCTATGTTGACACCTGTAGCTATAAGCCATTCATTTTTTTGCTTGTTTTCCCTGAACTTTAAACTTTTTCTTTTGTATTAGAGTGTAGCCAATCAACAATGCTGTGATAGTCTCAGGTGAGCAGCAAAGGGACTCAGCCACACATATACGTGTATCCATTCTCCCCCAAACCCCACTGTCACCCAGGCTGGCACATAACATGGAGTTCCATGCTAAGCCATTCATTTTCAAAGCTGAAAAGCATTCTTTTGCATAGTACAACTTATTCATCCATTATGTTGCTGAGGGATACTTGGGTTTTATCAAAAAGGTTGCTATTATCAATAAAAGCAATGCTCCAATGAACACTCTTGTACATACCTCAGCACACATATGTACACGTGTATTTCTAGGGTTAAAACTGCTAGGTCACAGGGTCACATGTTTAGCTCTCCTTGGTAATGACAATGGTTTTCCAAGCAGTTGAACTGAATTACACTTTTACTTATACTGTTGAAGTAGAAGACATGGAAGCAACCTAAACATCTATCAACAGAGGGATGGATAAACAAGATGTGGTACATATAAACAATGGAGTATTACTCAGCCATTAAAAAGAATGGAATAATGCCATTTGCACCAATATGGATTGGATCTAGAGACTGTCATACTGAGTGAAATAAGTCAGACAGTGAAGGAGAAATATCCTATGACATCCCTTACACGTATAATCTAAAAAGAAATGATGCAAATAAACTAAAAAACAGAAAGAGACCCAGAGACTTGTAGAATAAACTTATGGTTGTGGGGGTGGGGGGAGGCACGGGGGGGAAGGGGTAACTGGGGAGTTTGAGACAGACACATACACACGGATATGTCTGAAATGGACAGCCAACAAGGACCTATTGTATAGCACATGGAGGGAGATGTGGGGGAGAACGGAAATATGTGTATGTATGGCTGGGTCACTTCACTCTTCACTTGAAACTGTCACAACATTGTTAATCAGTTATACCTCAATACAAAATAAAAAGTTAAAATATTGTCAGGCTTTTAAACATTTGCCCATTTGGTAGGTATAAAATGTTATTTCATTGTAATTTGCATTTCTCCAATGAGGCTGACATCTTTTCACATATTTAATGGCCATTTGGTTTCCTCTTTAATGAGCTCCTTGTCCAAGACTTTGCTTCTTTTTCAATTAATCTTTTTCTTATCTATTGTAGGAGTTCTAGATATATTCTGAATACTAATCCTTCATTGGTATTAAGTGTTGCAAACATCATCTTCCAGTTTATGGTTTCCTTCCTTTTCACTCTCTTTTGTTGAGAAGTTCTTTATTTTAATCTAGTTTAATTTATCACCCTTTTCCTTCATGGTAATGCCTTGCGTAACTTATTTAGTGCAAACAGGAGACTGTTTTTCATTTGGGCTTCTCTGGTGGCTCAACGGTAAAGAATCCGCCTGCCAATGCAGGAAGCACTGGGTTCAATCCCTGGGACGGGAAGATCCCTTGGAGAAGGAAATGGCAACCCACTACAGTATCCTTGCCTGGGAAATCCTATGGACAGAGGAGACTGGAGGGCTACAACCCATGGGGTGGCCAGAGTTGGAGGTGCCTTAGCGACTGAACAACAGAACCCAGAGACCATGATGACACATTTATATTTCCTTTCAATAAACTGTTAAAATGAAAACTTCAAAAAGGAAGTTACATAAACAATCAACATATGAAAACATTCACAAAATGATTAGCCATCAAGGAATCAAAATCAAAATCACAAGGACATATCACTACATACCCACCAGAATGGCCAAAATTAAAAGACCGATAACACCAAACTGGGGCAAGGATGCAGACCACCAAACTTTCCTTATACACAGATGGCAGGAAGGTGAAACTGTGGAACCCTGAAGAAAGGTCAAGCAGTTTCTTAGAAAGCTAAACATAGTAGATAATAGCTATCCTATGACCCAGCAATTCCACTTCTTGGTATTAACCTAAGAAAGATGAAAGTACATGCCCATGTAATAATCTATACCAAAATATTCATAGCAGCTGTACTCTTAATAGCCGAAAATGAAATGCAGGCCATTGACAAGAGAATGAGTAAGTGAACTGTGATCTAGTCACAAAACAGAATACGATTCAGCAAGAAAGAGCCACCTACTGACTCATGTGACATAGATGAATCTCAAAAATACTATGCTGAAGCCTTAGACAAAAGAATACATTCAAGACTATCTCTATGAAGCCTAGAATAGGCAAAAATAATTTATAATGGAAAAAAATATAAGAACTGTGGTTGTTGAGGGTTAAGGTTAGGAATGGAGAAGGAGCACAGAGAACTTTCTAGGGTGACGGTAATATTCTGTATCCTGAACAGAGATTCTGCATTACACAGGCATACACATTTGTCAAAAAAAAAAAAAAAGACAAATTTTGATCTCTAGGTGATATGCATAGTGAAGTGTTTAGGAGTTAAGTATATTGATGTGTGCAACTTACTTGGAAATGGCTCCAAAAATAAAACAGATTTGTGGGTGAATAGAGAAATGATAAAGCAAACAAAGGCAAGTGTTACCTATAAAATCTCAGTGGTGGGTACACACGTAAGAATTCTTTCAACTTTGCTATATGTTTGAAACTTTTCAAACTAATAAAATATTAGGGGAAAGATAAAAATGTATTTTTAAAAGGAAGAGATATGCTTTAAAAAATAAGCAGATAGAGGGTTTCCCTGGCAGTCCAGTCCACACTGCCAGTGTAGGCAGCTTGGGTTCGGTCCCTGGTCAGGGAACTAAGATCTCCCACGCTGTGCACACAGTCAAAAAAAAAAAAAAAAAAATTAAATATAAGCAAATATATTTAAGCAAAGTTTGTCCTTGAGAAAGGTAACTGAAAGAAAAAGATCCTTACATGTACTAGTGCTTTGGAATTAATAAAACATATGCACACAGACTATTTTAAATGATCTTCACCAAAATCCAGGTATTCTAGTCTCATTTCATGCTTGAGAAAACGTGGGTCAGAACTTGCTGAATATCACACAGCTGGTACCTCATGGTGCTGGCTTTAAACACAGACACCTGTGGCTCCCCCACTTCTCTTCTCTCCAACACGCCTCACTTGGGAGCTGCTGTAAATCTCAAACGTGTGAAGACCGCGTGGAAACTGCCCCAGGCCTCCAGCCCTTTGCTTGTCCCAGGAGCAGAGGACAAGGCTGGAGCAGTGCCGCACTGAAGGGCAGGACGCGGGCGGGAGACGCACGCTGAGCAGGCGACGACCACGGTCTCCACAGGTCGAGGGTGAATTTTCAGCCCACACAGCATAAAAGCTGGCCATCCCCGCTCTATCCATGGGGGCTCTCCAGGCAAGGGTGCTGGAGTGGGTTGCCATGCCCTTCTCCAGGGATCTGCCCGACCCAGAGACTGAACCCGGGTCTCCTGCACTGCAGGCAGAATCTTTACTCTTTAGCCACCAGGCAAGTCCTGGTGTTCTTTGAGGCCGTCCAGAAAGTGTGGGGAAAACTGAGCTTGCCTTCCCATCTGTGCAGATGAGGCCTGTAGCAAAGAAACTCCAGTACAAGACTTGTCAAAACAGCTCTCTCACAAGATACTCCAGCACTCATCTTACAGAGCAGAACAAAAGCAGAGCAGAGGGCCGGGACCCAGGCACGTTTGCTCAACCCTGACATGGCCAAAATGAGAGGCAAAAGCTTTACTAATCATCCTGCAGATTAATCACTGGCTTCAGGATATTTTGGCTTTTTCTTAAAGCATAACACACCCCCAATAATTTCTGTTAACTTTAAACAGGTGAGATAGACCCAAGGAATAGAAATAAAAGCCCTTTCAGCCTTAGAGACTGGTGTCTTTATCCAAACACAGTGTGCCAAACGCTTTGGGAACTGTACTGAAACCAGGACATAGCCCTTGCCCTCCAGAGGCCTATAATCAAGCAGCAGGCTTGGGAGAGAAATCTGAGCCCACGAGAGCTATACAGGAGGTCCCAAGAGCAGAGGAGAGTACAACCGAGAGCTCAAGGGAGGGTGTGTATGTGTGGAACTGGGGGCAGAAGAAGGGGTGAGGGGTTGCCCTGCAGGCTGGCTCCTATGGAGGTCCTAGCTAAGGAAGGTTACCTGCAGCCTGAGCAGGAAAGGGAGGAGAAAGCAGCCCTGAGGGATGCCTGCCGACTCGTTAAGAGAGTTAAGAGGGGACATCAGAGGGCCTCACAGAATGCCTGACTGGAGGCCATTACCCGGGACAGGGCCGAATACAGCTGCAACTTCCGCAGACATGGGAACCTAAGCTAGGACTGGAACCAATCTCCCCAGTAAATCAAGACTTGAAATTTTAGTAACAGACTCAGGATGCCTGCTTAAAGCCCAGGTGGACCCACGATGCTCAGAGCTGAGTGGGAGGCCAGAGAACGGTGGATATAACACTGGGACAGGGGTGGTTGGTTATCAGAGCAACCAGCCAGGAGATAAGCGCCACAAACAATGGATTTGCATCCCTGCTTAATTGTCTGGTCCTGGGTGAGTTTCTAACTTCTGGCACCTTATCTGCAGAACGGAAATGACACCAGCCACCTCACAGGGCGGAAGAGAGATAAGGTCCACAAGACATCCAGCAAAGTGCCTACAACACAGGAGGCATCGTGGAAAGCCAGGTGCAACTCGGACGAAGAGCTTGCACTCCCAGAATCTCAGAGTCCGAGGCCTCCTACCACCCACCCCTGTGTGCCGAGAAACCAGGCAGGAGCCACCAACAGCAGACACACCCAAGGGCTTACCCATGTGCCAGTCAACTTCTCCCTCTGTTTTCTGATTTCTTTTTAATTTTTAAAAATACTCTGTCCTTTAAGGCATTTTAGGTAATTCGGAGATGCCTGCCTCACCCCATGGCCTCACATCCCGAACCATTCCCTACGGAGGAACCCAATCCAAACAGGCAAGCAGTCCAAGGGGTCACCAGCATCACAAGACACTTGACAGGGAACGTTTATGCCAGAAGGGACCGAACACTTACTTCAGCAAGGAGAAGGTCAAGGCCGGCCGAGGGCAGGTCTGAGCTGACAGAGCTGTGACCTTCATCACATCACTCTTAAGAACCACACTTACAGTCATGGTGGTAATGACATTAAGCACTAAAAAAAAAAAAGTGTATCATACAAAGTATTTATGTATATAATAGGCATTCAAGAAAATTTAAAAAGCAGTTATCTTTATAGCTAGGCTTGGCAAGATAATGAGATTCTACACACCAAAAGGCATAAGGACATAAGGATTAGAGAACTCAGAGCCCATGAGCTCAAGATAAAATTCTTCTTACTTCAGGAACAGAAAGTTGAGTCCCATTTTCTCAACTAAACTTTTACAGGGAAAGTTTCAGTAATTTACATAATCTATAATTCAAGGGTCAATGACCCTTCTTGGGGAGGCGGGGGGAGAGTAGTCACTCAGGTCACACAAAAAGAAAACTTTACTTTCTTTTAGGGAAATATAAGTTGGATTAATCCACTCTATATATTAACAGTAGGCAACAAATTTTATTCCAGAGCTAGGAAACACTAAGAAACCAGCAAATTTTGATGGCCTAGGGTGATTCATGTCACCAGTGGGCTAGTGGGGTAAAGAAGGGAGAAAAGACTGGGAAGAAGGGGAAGGTGGTGAAAAATAAGAGAAAACTAGGTGGAGGGAAAGAAAATGACACAGCAAATACTAGAGAAGGACAGAGTCGGCCTGAGAGCTGACGGCAGGAACCCCTGGTGAGAGGTCAGCGCTGGCCGTGCTGTTACCGGTCACCTCTGTGTACTGCCCACCCTGCCGCACTAATCCTTAAGTCTTCACGGGGAAACCTGGGCTCACAAGAGCGAAGATGGATTACTTCCTGGGTAGAAAAGCGCTGAGAAAGGAATACCAGACACTTCCAAAAACTCAAGTCTAAATTCTACAGCCGCCACTCTAGGTAAAACTAGTTTCTATTTCTCCTTTACTAGGGCTGGCTGGATTTTCCACTTCTAACAGTCTAGTTCACACAATTCTCCAATTCAACCAATGTCTATGGAAGGCCTACTGTGTGTGTGTGGGGGGGGGAGGGGGGTGGGCAGGCACGAACACAGCAGTGAACAAAACAGAGGGGCTGCCCCTTCACAGGGCTGATGAGTGACCCAGGGGGAGAGGGCGGACCCACCTTTAGTTGTTCCCTGTGTGTCTCCAAAAAGGGAGAGGGGGGAGCAGAAGGTCTCCTTGGACACTCCCGCCCCCACACTCAGATCTTTCAAGGGCAACTCAGAGTCCTAGCCAAGGAAAAGGAAAATGGAGTAAATCTAAAGACTGACAAGAAAATATTAAATGTTACAGTTAAAGTGCACCCTGATTCAAAACAAAACAAAACTGTAAGTGTTCAAATTGAACACAGCATTCATTATCTGTAACCACAGAGACTATAACTCCTGAAATGAATAAACAGCCAGCGTATTTTTAGTAATACTTAAATGAGTTCATAAAGATGAGCCAGCTTCGTGTATTACGAGATCCTGAAGTACCTTTGGAATCATTAAGGAGCAAATTATATTTATTGAGTTGCACTGTTCAGTATATTTCTTGCACTTTGAATACTAGTTATCTCATGTTAGGAATCATGACTTAACATGCGGCCTACCTAAGATATACCTCAACAAATGGGTTCCATAATCAAACACATTTGGGAAGTGTTGCACATTCTTGGCTTGGAGGTTCACAGTGTGTTTTAGGAAATTAAGTTTTCTGACAAATCCTGTATTAAAGAAATCTGACAAATTTAGCCTGAGCCAGTATTTCCCAAACTAACTTGACCACGGACCCTTTATCCATTTAATGCTTATTAACGGTCCACAAATTGCTTCATGGAACACATGTGGGATACACTACAGGTGTAGGGGATGCACTGTTTAATTACTGTGAAAATGCAATTGATTATCAATCTCCCAAGCACTCTGATAAACTGGTTTTTACGACATGGTATAGAAATACAAAAATTTCCCCAGTGAATTTCTGACTGGAATTCATTCAATAAGCTGACTTAGTATATTTTAATATGAAGTATTTTTTAATGAGCTAAAATTGGATCTTGGTATGTTTATATAAGGGAATTTAAATTCATGGTGTAATAATTTGACTTTGCTAAATTGCTGAAAGCTTATCTTCTCTAAACATGGGTTTTTTTAATTTCCAGAACATACTGAGTATCTTAATTTCAGAAGATTCATTCCCTTAAAGAGAAAAATAGTGAATCAAAAATATGCTGATATTTACCTCTGCCTATCACTTGACAGGGCACGACTTGGTGACTAAACCACCACCATCACTTGATATGGGCTTCCCTGGTGTCTCACTTGACAGGCCTAATTACAAATATCTGTAACTGAGATGTGGTATCAACATGTTGTAGTTCATGAATAACAAGCATGGGACTATTAATTCTGTGACTGTGGTGTTATTTATAATTTGGCTCCTCCTCTTGAAAAACTAACCTTAAATCTTGCACCAAGGTTTTATGGAATCCAATTCCAGTGGCTGAAAAAGTTTCATCATTTCATTAATAACAAAAATCAAATTCAACATTTATTCAGCACCTATTATATGCATGCCACTGGATTAAGCACTGTAATGATGAATGTATTTTTCTGGGTCCCCACTCAACACAATGGCCTGGCAAGACTCTTAGAAACTCAGGGGTCCTCCTGGCAAAGTGGGTGGCAGAGAGCAAACTGCTGCACTGGAGATGCTTACAAGACACCTGGGTGAATTCAGGACATCCACAACTGCCCCCAGTAGGCCAATAAGGCACAAGACTTCTTGAAAAGCTACTCGTGTTAACTAAAAACTTAATATTACTTAATGTAAGATAACCAATATCAGATCTGGGTCAAAAACTTGAAAGCTGTTAAAGCTTTGCTATTCAATTTCACCTGTGTAACACTTAAAAAAAAAAAAAAAAGCCAATTAGGTAGCTTAACCCACAAGCATTACAACAGTATTAAGAGCAGCTTAGGTAAGTAGTTCAAAACTATCACAGGGTTCTTCAATGACTCCATAGAAGGACTCCCAAATCTGATGAACAGAGTGAACCTGAATTTTCAGAGCACGTATGAGAGGGGGAGTGTTGCATCTACGTTATGCAACACTGAAAAAGACTTTTAAAGACTTTTCACTTTCACATGGAAAAGGCATGATGACTGCTGGAAATTTAAGAGAGAAAATGAACCAATTTCTAACCCTCTAACTGGAAGATCTAGCAGTAAGCAAGAAAATCAAGACAATTCTACAAATGACTCTTAAAATACAGCAGCAAAGAGACTGATGAGCCTCAACAATCTATATAGCCATGCATACAGGAAAATGTCCCCCTAGATTAATAAACAAACGCGTGAATTCCAGCTCTAAAATTTCAAATCACAGAACCCGAAAATGTCTGCAGTCTGTCTTCATGAACTTTTTTTCCTTTTTTAAAAAAGGAAAACACCTTTCTTTTAGAAAACCTTAACAAAGACAAAGCCCAGAAACTTTGGCTAAACACAGCCTAGGCAACAGGCGCTGGAGAAGACACGCAATTTTAAAAAGTTACAAAATGTCCCAGTAAGACTGGTTGATAAATTAACTTCGTTCTGCTGAATGCTTCAAAAACTGGGTTTCTGATAGTATTTTCTAATTACACAGGCTTTAAGAACAACATGCATGCTAATAAACCGGGACCTCAAATACATGTGCAATGAGGCAAAGCTGATATTCCAGATTACATTTTAAATAGTCCAAAGAAAATGGAAAACTGCCACTGCAGGCTTGTGCAAAGCCCAAACAGGGAAAACACAACGGGGCGGTAGGGTCCAGTACCCCGGCTTCACAGGCTGGCCGCCCTTCCCGTTCCACCACGAGAACCAGAACAAAGTTCACACTGACTGAACGTTCAGGGTCGCGCCAGAATATCCTGGGGGCCTGGGTTTGGGGAGGTGTCCTCCGCATCCGCTGCCCGGTAGGGAATGGATTCAAGCGCCTCGGTCAAGTTCACGGCGGTCCCTCGCCCCAGACGGCGCGACAGACGTGCCCCGGGAACCGACGCCGCGGTTCGGCGAGCGTCCTCCTCACAACTCGGCTAAGCCGGGCCCCCAGGGACCGGGGTCGGTCCTCCTCCAGGCGCCGCCCGGGCCAGGACGGTCCGCGGGCGTCCGTCAAAGCCGGCCGAGAGGGCACCGCGGCCGGGGACGGGGCCCCGCCCGGCCCCCCGGGAAGGCTGCCGCCCCGCGGGGCCCGAGTTTCACCGCGGACCGCAACCCCGGAGCCGCCCGCCCGGTGTCCCTTTACCTTGCTGCCGCTGCCTCCGCAAGGCTCGGACTCTGCGAGGCTGGAGCCGGGGGCCCGGGTTGAGGCGGCCGTCTTCTGGCCGGGTGGGAGGCTCGGCCCGCCGGGCGCGAGCGGCGGCGCCGCGGGGCCCGGCACGTCCTCGGCCTCTTTGCCGCCGGGGTACACCCCCCGGCTCTCGGAAATGTGGATGCTCGGGGCGCAGCCCATGCTGGCGGCAGCGCCGCGGACACGCTGGCGGGCAGCCGCGATCCGGTCAGTAAACGGCCCGCCCGGCGCCTCGGGGCCGCCGCGTGCGCCGTGTCATCGCCGCCTGGGCGGGCGGCGGCGGCGAGCGCGGGTCTCCCGTCAGGAAGTGCGGCCGCCCCTTTTATCGCGGTGCGGGCGCGGCGGCGGCGGCGGCGGCAGCGGCGGCGGTGGGGAGGCGGCGGTGGGGCGGGCAGCGCACCGCGGCCGCCCCTCCGAACATGCCCTTCCTGAGGAGGGAGCCGCCGGCCGCCTCCCCTCACATCGCCGCGCTCGCCTCGGCCGCGCCGCGCTTCCGGGGAATTTTGGGGGAGGAGATTTGCGCTCTCCCGGCCCGAGAGCCGACAAGTCCCCGCCGCGCGAGCGACGCCGCCCTCGCCGTGAGGCGGTGCGACCCCCCGAGGGGAGGTGAGCTCCGGGCTACGCCCGCTCCGGCTCCGGAGGCGCTGTGGCTGCCGCCTCTAGAGGCCCCGGGCTCTCACGTCGCTCCGCCGGCCGCCCCACGGATAAATGCCCCTGGTCCGAGGGCTGGTGGCTGAGAAACCTAGAATAGATCTCTGGCCGTTGAGCGGTGCGGGCCGGAGGAATCCCGTCGGGACAGCAAGGCCGCGTCCACCCCGGGAGGGACGGAGGGACGCGGACCTGAGGCCGCGCCGTCGAGAAGCGCTGAAGCGGAGGCGCTCGCTGGGGAGCTCCGGCGGCGCGGCTCCGGCTCCGTATTCCGGGCCGGGTCTTGCCGGCAGCACGCCGCGCCCAGCCCCCAGCGGTGACCTCCAGCGGGTGCTGGCGTCAATGCAAAGCAGCTGGGGCGCCCGCCGCCGCCTCCCGGCTCCGCCCGCCTTGGAGCATGCGCGGCCACGACGGGAGGGGCGCGCGGCCGGGCTACCAGAGGGAGAACGACTTACCCAAGGCCGCACGTGGTCACTCCCGAGCCAGTGGTCTCTGATCTCCGGCCTGTGGTCACTGAAACCCATACCGCAGGGTTCGAATCCCGGCTCCTAAACTTAGCAGCTGCGTGACTTCGGTCAGGGCCCTGTCTCTGAGCCATTCAAGAGCCGGGGTTGGGGGTGGGGGGTGCCGGGTGTTACTGACTCGGGCTCAGTCTGTGTCGTCACGCGCCAAGACTTGGAGCCCTAGGCCCGCCTACACCAGCGACTGGGAGGCTGGGATGACAAAAAGCCACATTTCGTGTCAGGCTGGGGATGCCCTCCCACTGTCTTAACCAGAGGAGGCCTGTGATGACGCCAGGCGCATTGGCTGAAGGGCACCCCACACACATCGCCACCCGCTCACTGTGTGACCTTGGGCGAATCACTTAGGCTCTCTGTGCCTGGGTCCCCTCCCACGATCAACTGGAGGGTGGCACCCCTAGGTGTGCATCACGTACCCTCGAGCTGCCCACCTCGGACCCACCCTCACTCCCGCCCCTCCATCCCCGGCGGCTCGCGGTCAGCCGAGACCCCGGCACGGCGGGTCCCTTTCCTCAGCCGCCTTCCACACCTTTCTTAGCGCGGCCCTGGAACGACCCTGAGGTGCCGCCCGCTCCCGCCTTGGTCCCGGCTACTATGAAGACCTGGAGGCGTATTCCGGGCTGGAGTCCCTGCTGCGGCGCTGGCACTGCCGCAGGGGCCCCAGCGCCGGGTTCCCTGCGGTGGCTCAGGCTTCACGGTGCCACGGAACCTAAGATCCACAGCCCCCCGCGCCCCCTGCAGCAGGGATCTTTAGGGCCCGAGGTGGGCACCGGGCAGTTCCCCGAGGGCAGCCGATCAGAAAGGCCTGGTAACCGGGGAGTAGCTTCCCGCTACCAGCCCTCTTTACTAGGCTAACTGGCCCAAGCCACTGGCACATGACTTACATTATCAAGTTCAAGCACATTTAGCAATAATCATAATACGCCTCCCTGCTTTATAAAAGTACCAACGGCTCAATGACGATGTCTTAAAAGACACAAGGGAAGATTTTTACTATCACCAGTAATACTACCAAAACTGCAGTGTTTTCTGCCTCTGTGCTGCTGGATTTAGAAGGTAATTTTTCCAGGCAGAACCTTGACTCTTCTAAATAAAGAGTAATTGGTGAAGAAAATGCTTTGAACCATCAGAGAGTTTGAAAGTCTGTCTCAGACCCTCTGTCCTCCCTGCCCTGCCTCACTGAGAAGTCTGGCCTTGACAACTCCCAGCACTGACCCTGCCTCCTTCTGGCATTCCAGGGTGCCTCTTGGGCCCACCTTCGAATACAGGACATTGTTGTCCTGGCCTCTCTCTGGAAATCCTTGAGCCCTGCTCTAATTAGGGGTGAGGACACTTACCCCCAGCTGACCCTGATCCCCTTATCCCCTTGCTGGCCTCCTGCGCTGCCTTGTGCTGTCCTGAGCTGGTCACTTACCCTCTGTTCTCAGAGAACTGTTGCATAGGCACATTAACTGATTTCCAGGTCTGCAATTTAGGAACACTAAACTTAGAGACCTAAAACCAAGAATGAAGTAGGAGCAGGTAGGAATGGTGGGAGTCATTTGCCTACTTCTGGGGTCACAAGGAGCAACCCCCCACTCACATTCATCCATACTCTGGAACTCAGCCTAGAACACTCCAGGAAGTCACAGCTTCCCCTCTCACCTCAGCTTCGACTGCCTAACACCAATTCCACCACAGCCCTCCTTCCCTGGCCATCATCTGAACCTCAAAGTCCCTGAACACTTCTCTACCCAGTTTCCCCAGACCTCAGTGACAAGGGACACAAAAGGAGTCACAGTGACAGAACTAACACAAACCTCACTGGCATGTGCCACTCACTTGCTCACCCAGGACACCTGAGTCCCTGTGAAGAAGCCCTCCACGTGGATGTGTGTGGAAAGCGCGCACACACAACCCCACTGCTGCTGCAGGAGAGGCAACCAGTCATGTGGGTACCTGGAAGTTGGTGGCATGCTGGAGAATATACTCCCCCACCACCCCAATCCATTCTTCCCCCCACTGCAGGGACCCCTAAACAGGACTGCTTGACCCCTCACCAGGCTCACACTTGTCACTGAATGTCGACTTCAGTACTTATTCTGCATGAGGTCAATGGGACTGGGAAAGGACTCAGCCAAGAGACAGAGGCCAGCCTGGCACCCCCACACACAGGCCATTTCCAGGAGACTCCTCAGTCCTCTGACCCCCTCCCCAGTTCATAAGAGACATGAAGATGCAGCATTCCACACAGCTTTATTCTATGTAAAACCCAAACCAACTTGGCTTCCTCGCCTCTCACACCTAAGCTGATCCTTTTTTTACAACTGGTGCTCCCTCCTGGCTTTACTTCCTCCTCCACCTGGGAGTTAGCATTCAAAGGCTGATACTGGCACCCAGTTTTCTGCTCCTCTCCTTGCCTCCCCACTGAACTCAGCTGGAAGCAGCCATAAGCGGGAGAGATCCCACACCCTGAGGTGTGAATCCCAGTCCTGCCACACGCCCTCTCTCCAAGCCACTTTCCTTCACTGTAAATCTAGGATTAACGATATCTACCCCTCAGGGATTAAATAGGCTAACCGATGTCAGATGCCCAGAATAATTACTGAACGCCTGTGTCTTAGCTTGCCAAATTCTCCTGGGTCCTTTCAACACCATCTTCCTGCAGGCCTGCCCCCAGACTGCCAAAAACTGCTGGACGGAATAAAATTACCCCGAGGATCCATACCACTACAAATCTGTGCCATCAGACTTCAGTTCATTTCTCTAAATTGCAAGATTTTGTACAACGTGATTTTTTTTTTTTTACAACGTGATTTTTAAATCTTTTTAAATCACATTAATATGTGCTAGAAAAATAGTAAAAAAAAAAAAATTAAACTTAGCATAATCATATAAAATGTGCAGAGGCAAAGGAAAGCCTTTCTTCCTTCCCCACTCCCTTCCTTCCGTAGAGGTAACTATTGTTAACAGTTTGGACCATATGCTACCAGACCTGTTTCTATGAATAATCACACACACACACACACACACACACACACACACACACTGCTATTAGAAGCAGGGCTGCAGTGAACATCCTTGAATGTATCTTTTTCTGTTAAGATGGACTCCTAAAAGTTGAATTGTTTGGTGAAAAGGTATGTACCCTCTCATCCCATCCCAGCTCCAGAAGGGATGAAAGGAAATGAAAACTTAGAGCCAGGCTGAGCTGAGCAATTGAAAGGGGGAACCCTTTAGCCACGCCCTCTGCTCCTGGATAGGGAGAATCCAACCACCCCAGATATAAAACCTCTGTTGATCATCCTTTCCAGGCCCCTGGCCGGCTTACCTTCATTTCTCTCCATACCTCCAAGCCCTGAGTACAGTGTTTGAATGTTCCTGCCTTTCTCCGGTAAGGGACTGGATGATCCGCCCTGAAGGCCAGAACCGTAAGGAGAGAGCAGCAGTTCCCATAGGTGAGGACAGCAGAGAGAAGCCCCCAGATGCTGTCCTCTGACTCCACAACCCAGGTGCACCCCAGCACGTCTCTCCTCTGCTTGGCTCTGGACCTTGGTACTCAGGATTCTCCTGGAGCTTAGAAGTGACCACCCACTATGCACCCTCTTTCTCAGAATGACCCTGTTCGCACCTGCCATTTCAGACTCCTCCACTCCCAACAAGGGGGCTCAGCCTCCAGTGCTGGCTCCTGCTACCCTCGACTCCAACCACACTTTCCCACCTACTAGGGACAGTCTCAGATCCCAAACACTGCTGTATTTGGTTGTAAACATCAGAGCCGCACTCTCCAGGTCAGCCAATGTTAGTTGCTCAGTTGTGTCCGACTCTTAGTGAACCCAGAGACTGTAACCCGCCAGGCTCCTCTGTCCATGGGATTCTCCAGGCCAGAATACTGGAGTGCGTTGCCATTCCCTTCTCCAGGGGATCTTCCCAATCCAGGGATCGAACCCAGGTACTTCTTGCTTCATTTCCCCAGAATACAGGAAGGGAAAGGGAGCTCAGATCAGGGCCTCAGATGCCACTAGGACCGTCTCACAGTCCTGACTGCTTGATTCACCAGACATAATTTCTTATGATGCTGAAAACATGACCTTTAGGAGCTCCCATCTCTACCTTCCCAGCCCCACAACGACACTGTCAGTTTCCACTGCAGAGAAAGTTCCTTGTCCAAGGTTCCCAATTTGGAGTGTCCCTACCCTCAGGAGCCCATGCTCAGAGAGGCCCCAGTCTTGGTTGATGCTCGGCTATGACCATCCTGAAATTCCTAACAAGTGTTGAACAAGAAGCCCCATATTTTCATGTCACACTGGGCCCCACAAGTTCTGCAGCTGGTTCTGCCTCCCTCCTCTGAGAAGTGCTTTGTTCAGGTGTGTGCAGGGGAGAGAAGAATAGGGTAGTGCCAGCAAGGAAGGTGATGTCTCAGGAAAAATTCACAGGGCCTTCCCTGAAGGTCCTGTTGTTTTACAACAGTCCTTGCCTCTGTCTGCCCTGGACCCAGCACCCCAACCCGGCTCAGCCTCTGGGCTCACCCTACCTCCCTGGCAGGTGGGACAGGCCTCGGGTTTCCTCAGGAATGGCCACCTCAAGAAGCAGGCCACAGGGAGTGGATAACTGTTGGCTTCCCCTCCATGACAGCAGGAGTAGGGGAGCAACACAGGGTCCCCCAGCCTAGAGGAGGAGAGCAGTGTGTCCAGACAGCCCTGAGATGGGACCCTGACGATACCAGCCAGCCAGACTGTGTTAGGATTTCTGCCAAGCACTCCACGTGTGTGACCTCATTTATTCCAAAGGCACGGACGTTTTTTAGAACGAGGGCTGATGCAGGTCTTTAATAACCCAATACCTATCCTCTGTAAAGGCTCTGAAAAACAGAAGGATGCTTCTTTAATATAATTAAGTGTATTTATTTCCAGCTAAGAGCTTTCAAGATATTTAATAGTAAAGCCCTAGAACACTCCCCAGGGCTGGGATACAGCAGGTCTACTCTAAAGAGAGTCCCAAGACCAAAAAGCACTTGACTGGAGCATAATTAATAGATTCAGAAATAAAATAAAGGGCAACCACCCACACCACTGTTACCTAGTATTGTCTAGATGGTCTGAGAAATGCAATGAGGCACGGCTTAGAAATGATAGCACAGAAATTGGGACTGGAGAGAAAATTGATCATTAGTGGTGGGGAATATAGCTTTATATCTAAGATACTCAGTAATCAATGCAAGAGTTATTAAGAATAAAGCTTTCTCTAAAGTGACGAGATTAGAAGTAAATAACGGAGACTTACCTTTTTTGAAATGAGAGGCTGAATCACAAAATGTTAGATCTGAAAGGGACCAGGAGGACTTCCCTGGTGGTCCAGTGGTTAAGAATCAACCAGCCAGTGCAGCAGACACTGGCTCGATCCCCGGTCCAGGAAGATTCCACATGCTGTGGAGCAACTAAGCTTGTGTGCCGCAACTACTGAGCCGGCGTGCTGTGGCCTCTGAAGCCTGCCCACAACAAGAGGCCCACACCCGAAGCAGAGAGTAACCCTCAGTCACCGCAACCAGAGAAAACCCGGGCAAAGCAGCAAAGAACCAGCACAGCTACCAATAAATACATACCTTAATTAAGTAAAAGAGTGATACTCTAGACTATCAAGGGCCCGTCAGAAAATACAATGACAAAATGGAACCCAGGTTTCCCCAGACTTTACCTGGGTCACCATGGTGGTCATAACCCACATTTTGCTGGCTCTTTCCCCTCCACTAAGGCAGGCCTCCAGCCACGTCCCCCCGGTTACTTCTGGGAGTGTCTGAGGGTGGGTCTGGGAAGGCAGTGAGATCACCCCCCATTCTCTCTGTTGCGGGTACCCCTGTACCATGCTGACTGCAGGGCCTCTGGCACAGACTCCTGATGCTGTGAAAGCTGAGGCTCTGGGGTCCTTAGGGCCCGGGGCTCCAGGCACACACTGGGGAAAAAGGACACACAGGGTCACCAACCATGTATCAGTTTGCCCAAGACCCTGCTGGTTTTAACACTGGAAGTCCTGCACCCTGGAAACCCGCAATCCAGGCAAACCAGGCTGGTTGATCATCCTACACCTCCTTCATACACACGTGTGCACTCACACACGTGTGCATATAAACGCACACACAATGTCTCTCATTGTCTCCTAGGCCCTAAAGCCATGCTGTTTGTGCCCTGTGTCTTGCAGAGTTTGTATCTGGGCAAAGAGCCCTTCGGGGCTTCCTTGATGGCTCAGCAGTAAAGAATCTGCCTGCAATGCAGGAGGGTTCAATCCCTGGGTAGGGAAGATCCCCTAGAGAATGAAATGGCAACTTGCTTCAGTATTCTTGCCGGGAAAACCCCATGGACAGGGAACCCTGGTGGGCTCCATGGGGTCACAAAGAGTCAGACATAACTTAGTGACTAAACACACACATACACACACATATATATTAACATGTGAAAAGTCTATGACATTCAGATATCTGCATCCATATATGAAGTTTTATTGGAACACAGTCACACCCATTTGTTTACACATTGTCTATTGTTAGGGAAATTAAATAATCATCTTGTTTAGGCTTAGGAAACAAAGCAGAACAGGCCTCTGACCTTGCTTCTAACCTGCCTGGACACGGCCCTGACTCTGAGTGTCTGCCTGCCGTGAGTGTAAGACTTGCAGCACCATAGATAACACGGGAGAAGGATTTTGAGATTATTGAGCCCCTGGAGGGGACCTGGCCAACCAAGCCCCAGGCTTAACAACATTCCAAGTTTTACAAGACAAAACAAACAGCATTAAAATGAAACCAGGCTTGCAATATGGTCACTGATGATGATATCAGTTTGAGTCTGGGATTATAAGCCGGAACCCAGAACTGCAATCTTTGAAGTCTTACCCATGGAGCAGACGTGCTGCCTGGGACCTGGACTCCAGATGTGCTGTGACAAGGGACTCGCCAGCGCTGTTTAAGTCTGGATGTTGGTCAAAACCCAGTTTGGTGATGTGTCCTCTGCTCTTTATATTTCTATTTTCTTTTAATGTTAGTATATTGAAAGTAAGTTAGATAATTCTCTAATAAATATATGTATTATTTATTTGTATATAACAAGTGGCTTCTTTTGTTAACAAATCCTTTGAACCTGAGACGAAAGTGAAAACTTTGGGCAAAACATCTATGGCTACTTTTGCAATCCTTCCAGCGTCAGTCCACAGACTTTCTCTTGGGGACTCAGACTCACACCCATGCCTGGGTCGTGTAGGGAGATCCCAGAGCCTGGTGACTTTCCCTGTTCTCCACCCTCACTGGACAAACGTGCTCCTTCCCACCCCTTCCATCGACCTGCCACAGCATCAGCTAAACCTGGAGCCTGCACTAAATAGACATATCACCATCTACATCTCCCCAAAGCCCCATGAGGTTAATGTTATCTATCAGAGGGAAAAGGGAGGCTCAGAGAGGTTAAATAACCTATCCTAGGTCACACAGACACCAGACAGCAGAACCAGGCTGCCCGAGCTGACACCAAAGCCCAACCTGTCTCCACTGTGCCAGCACTTCCACAAAAATAAGCTTTGGCTTATTTTTAATAAGTTGTTGTTCTTATTTAGTTGCTAGGTCATGTCCAGGCCCATGAACTGTAGCCTGCCAGGCTCCTCTGTCCATGGGCTTTCCCATGGACATACTGGAGTGGTTGACATTTCCTTCTCCAGGGTATCTTTCAGACCCAGGGATGGAACCCACATCTCCTGCATTAGCAGGCAGATTCTCTACTGCTGAGCCACCAAGGCAACCCTGATAAATAAGCTACATGTGGGAAACTGAGGAGCCAAACATCATGGATACTCGAGAAGCAGAAAGTGAAATATGACACATCCCAGAGCAAATGCAGGCTGCTTTACTCCCAGGATAAATGGGAGATGAAATGCAGGGCAGCACACTGTTTACCAAAAGTATTTGGGGCTTTTGAAATGTCAGCCGCGATGATCGTGAATCACTCCTCTTAAAGCCCTTAATCCAGAGGAACCCTCCTTTTTCCGCTGGCTCCTCTCCTGATTCATCGAGTTGCTTCTGCTGGCCTGAATCACCAGCCCAGAGTTCTGGGTCTCAGGCCTCCCAGGTTCCATGGGAAAATTGTCATTTGCTTCTCTGGGGAGGTGTGTCCCGTGTAAGCATTCCCAGGCCTGCTTGCGGGGGAGAGAAGGCTTCGCAGGGGGAAGACTCCAGCCTAACAGTCAAGTGCAGCTGGAAAAAGTCAAGGTGACAGGCAGAGTCTCATTGTCGTAACCAGGGTCCCAGATTTATCCCTTCATGCACAGACTCTCTTGAGCGTCTAGCATGTGTAGGCGCTGGGCTGGATACTGGGGACTCAGGGATGGCAACATAGCCCCTGCCCATTAATGGAGCTCATAAGCTGAGGTTGAAGGCAGGCGTTGTTCAACTTCGTAAGAGTATAATTATAAGTTGATGAGTGCTGTGACGCACAAGGAGCTCTAAGTGTGTATCACAGCAGGAAATGACTTAACCTCGGATGGAGGAGGGTGAGCACCAGGATGTTTTCCCTAAGCTGAAATAGGACTAGATAGCTGTTCTTCATGCCCAGCACCCATTCATCCTTATTGTTGTTCGGTCATTCAGCTGTGTCCAACTCTTTGTGACACCATGGACTGCAGCACGCCAGGCTTCCCTGTCCTTCACCATCTCCCAGAGCTTGTTCAAACTCATGTCCATCGAGTCGGTGATGCCATCCAACCATCTCATCCTCTGTCGTCCCCTTCTCCTCCTGCCTTCAATCTTTCCCAGCATCAGGGTCTTTTCCAATGAGTCAGTTCTTTGCATCAGGTGGCCAAAGTTTTGGAGTTTCAGCTTCAGTATTAGTCCTTCCAATGAATATTCAGGGTTGATTTCCTTTAGGATTGACTGGTTTGATCTCCTTGCTGTCCAAGGGACTCTCAAGAGTCTTCTCCAGCATTCATCTTATAGCTACCTCATTTTCCTCTGGGAACCCATGGTCACCCCTAGTATCACCTCAAGTTATTTGGGTGGAATATTTAGGACGCACCACATCCCTGGCTATAGAAATTGATCTAGAAATAGGCATGTGATCCAATCCAGAGTTAATGAGTGTCAGTGTTATTGGTCGAAACCCTGATCAAGCCATGCCTAAAGTTAGAACTACGCTTGGAGTTTTTACGTTTAATGACTTCTGCTTTTGATTAAGCCTCTTTGTGGGTCTAAAATTTTGGTCTCTTGCAACTAAAAATGTCCTATCTGAGCTAGGAGGATGAGTCAGAAAGTCATATATAGGATATACATGAGCGAGTGAGTGAGTCTCTCAGTCATGTCCGACTCTTGGCGACCCCATGGACTATACAGTCCATGGAATTCTCTAGGCCAGGATACTGGAGTGGGTGGCTGTTCCCTTCTCCAGGGGATCTTCCCAACCCAGGGATCAAACCCAGGTCTCTCACATTGCAGGCAGATTCTTTGCCAGCTGAGCCACAAGGGAAACCCATGGGAAGGAACATTAATTATACATCTATGAAATATGCAGGAAGGAACATTCCAGACAGAGGTCAGAGAAAGTCCAGAGTACAAAGGCCCTGAAGTGAGAGGAAGGAGGAGCATGCTTTTAGGAACTGAGCCCCTTCTAAGCTGCTGGAATTACGTTCACCCGACTGCCAGCAACTAAGCTGCTGGCCGCTGGCCTGAAGCTCTTTATGATCACTCTCCTTTGAGCCTTCACAGCAACACTGAGATGAGTACCATCATTTCTGTTTTACAGGTGAGGAAGCTAAAACTCATGCACAAGAGGTGACTTGCTCAAGGTCACAGACTAAGGACACAAACCCAGATCTCTCTGACTCTGAGATCTACACTGTTGATCTTCATCTGACAGGTTTCTGTCCCACATATGGTCTACTGAGACCTCCCTTCCATCCTTCCTCCCCTTCCATCCCACTCCTCTGACCAGCTGATTTGTATTAATAGTTGGGTTCAGCCAGTGGATGCATGAAAGAGGTTAGAAGGCTAGGAAAGTGTTAGGTGCTCAGTCGTGTCTGACGCTTTGAGACCCCGTGGACTGTAGCATACCAGGCTCCTCTGTTCATGGAATTCTCCAGGCAAGAATACTGGAGTGGGTTGCCATTCCCTTCTCCAGGGGATCTTCCTGACCCAGGGATTGAACCTGGGTCTCATGCACTGCAAGCAGATTCTTTACCGTCAGAGCCACCAGGGAAGGGATTAGCGGGCAGGAGGAAGGGAAAAGCTGGTCTGGCTCTGGCAGCATCATGGCAGTGGCTGTGGCTGGGTTGGTGGCAGCAGTAGCGGGGGGTGGGTA
The DNA here is from genome assembly GCF_033118175.1 of Dama dama. Lineage (NCBI taxonomy): Eukaryota > Metazoa > Chordata > Mammalia > Artiodactyla > Cervidae > Dama > Dama dama. The sequence goes on along the minus strand of NC_083693.1, from coordinate 31,052,567 downwards.
AGCACAGGAGCAGGACCTCTAGCAGCTCAGCGGCGTGGTGTGTGTCCCCCTGGAGCTAAGCAGCTTCTTGACCCTGGGAACACCCTTGTCACGCTTCTGTGTCTCCAGCTCCTCGACACCTGTTGGCCAATTCCCCTCATTAAATCATTATCTTTGCCTGAGACATCTCAGAGAGGTCTGTAATTTCCTGGTTGGCCATAGATGGATGTAATCACCGCTGGAGTGACTGTTAAGCTCTCATTGGCAGAAGGTGTTACTCCCAGTGGCTGCCAGGGAAGTCCACTGGGCTCAGCAAATAGCAGATAAGGCAGAGGAAGATGGGGTTTGATCTTGCTTGGTCTGCCTTGGGAGCTTTTAACCACTGTGCTACAGCAACTTCTCATTAAGGTTCTACTGAATTTGGAGGCAGACACATTTCAAGGGCTTGAGTTAATGCTGAAGAATCATGTCCCAGGATGACCATGGACTTACGGTGACTCTAGAGAAAAAATATTTTCACAGAGAATCAGATTTGTAGTTCCAGACTTGAGATCACCCAGGCCGGAATCAACAGCTTGTGATCAAACAGTTTGTCCGAGAGTCAGAATTACATTCACCCCTGACTGCCACCAACTCGTGGTGGAGAAAGGCCACGGACTGGAGAAAGGCCCCCTCCCTCTCAGGTCCTCATCTATAAAAAGAGGAACCCAGCCATGGCAGACACGGTTGTTACCTGTTGGAGAGACAGGTAGCTGTCCTCCTCTCACCTGCTTCCTGGGTCCTTCCCAGCCCATGGTGTGATGCTTGATTGGTTCCAGCCAATCGTGGTCATACCTTTCCCCACATCAGGGATTGGTTTGGTCATGAGCATGTGACATACCCATGTGATGTCTGGGGTGCTCTCAGGGGGTGGTGTGGAGAGGGGTCTCTGGAAAGGTGTGCTCACTTTGAAAAAGAAACACAAAAAAGACATATGGGAACTTCCCGGATGGTTTAGTTGTTAAGACTTCACCTTCCAATGTATGGGGTGCAGGTTTGGTCCCTGGTCGGGCAGCCAAGATCCCACATGCCTCAAGGCCAAAGAACCAAAACATAAAATAGAAGCAATGTTGTAACAAATTCAATAGACTTTAAAAATGATCCATATCCAAAAGAACAAGAGAGAGAGGGATTGGACGCTTTCTTCCTCTGGAATGACTGGGTGAGAAAAGGATGCATGGAGCCATTTCAGCGGTCCAGCCACCATGAGGGGAGAGCCACCAACCCCTGAGAATAGCAGCGCAGAAAGATGGACCAGAACTGTGTCATCACCGTCCCCAGGGCATCGTAGACCTGCCCAGCGTCTGAACTCCTTGTTACACAGGGTAAAACTGTTTCATTGTGTGAGCTACTTTTAGCTGGGTCTCCTGTCATCTGCAGCCCAAAGCCCTCTACCTGACATACAAGGCCACCAGTTGAATCTCCCTGTCCTTTTACTTTTTTCCTTATTTAAAAAATTATTTATTTATTTATTTATGACTGTGCTGGGTCTGTGTTGCTGCATGTGGTCTTTCTCTAGCTGCAGCGAGTGGAGGCCACTCTCTAGTGGTGCTGTGCGGGCTTTTCTTTTTTAAAAAAATATTTATTTATTTGGCTGCTCCAGGTCTTAGCAGTAGCATGTTGGGTCTAATTCCCTGACAAGGAATCAAGCCCGGGCCCCCTGCATTGGGAACATGGAGTCTTAGCCACCAAAGCACCAGGGAAATCCCTCTTTCTTTTTTGCAAATTTTTTATTTTGTATTGAGGTATAATCGATTAACAATGCTGTGATAGTTTCAGGTGAACAGCTAAGGGACTCAGCCATACACAGACACGTATATCCATTCTCCCCCAGGCCCTGGGCGTGCAGACTCAGTAGTTGTGGCCCATGGGCTTAGTTGTCCCACAGTATATGGGATCTTCCCCGGACCAGGGATTGAACCCATGTAACCCTGCATTGGCAGGTAGATTCTTAACCACTGGACCACCAGGGAAGTTCTCCCTGTCCTTTTAGATCTAAGATTCTATGACTTGGCTTCTCTTTTCAAAGAAGGAAGCAGGCTTGGCAAAAGGGGACTTGGCCAAGGCCACACTGTGTGTGACAGAACTCGGACCCCAGGCTGCTGCAGCCTCCCCCACCTTACCCCCGTTGTCTGAGCCTCACTGCAATGATGGAGGTCAGTTCTTGTTTCTAAGAAATGCTTCATCATGTCGCTCACAAGTTCTCTGAGTGGGAAGGGAGTACAAGATTGGATAAAGATGATCTTAGATAATCTCCCGCCCTGCAGCCTGCCCCTCTGCATGTGTGCCCTTGAGACCCAGAAGAACATGTACAGAAATCTGGGTGGGGCAGGATGTTTTCCCAGCTTGTAATTAGTAACCTTGGCAGTGATGGTGTTGCTGGCCTCCATGGATCACCTGATGACCGTGCTCCCAGCTGCAGCTGATCCAGAGGATCAGAGTCCAAAAAGACTCTCCACCTTTAGGAGGAGAACCTCGTGTTAGTCTTTCAGTCGTGTCTGACTCTCTTCAACCCTGAAGACTGTACACCACCAGGTTCCTCCATCCATGGAATTCTCCATGCAAGAATACTGGAGTGGGCTGCCATTCCCTTCTCCAGGGGATCATCCTGACCCAGGATCAAACCTGGTCTCCTGCATTGCAGGCAAATTCTTTACCGTCTGAGCCACCGGGGAGACCACACTTGTGTAAATTTACTGTTCTCCTGGCTCTTGGTGGCAAATTCTGAGATCCTCTTGGTTTCTGGCCATCCAAAGGACAGAAGCTAGAAGTCTCAGCTGGAATTAGCTCCATTCCAAAGTTGAGCAGGAAATCTCAGATTGGAGAAAAGGAGGAGAAGGATTCCACCCCTTCACAGAGACTTAGCCACAGAGCTAGCTGGAGAAGCAGACAGCACCAAAGTCGTATCATTATAGCAAGCAGTTTTCTTTTCTTTTCTTTTCTTTTTTTGGCTGTGCCACGCAGCACATGGGATCTTAATTCCCCAACCAGGGAACTAACCTGTGGCCCCTGCAGTAGAAGCTCGGAGTCTTAACCACTGGGTGTCATTGTTGTTTACTTGCTCAGTCTTGCCTGTCTCTTTTTTGACCCCATGGGATGCAGCCCACCAAGCTCCTCTGTCCGAGGTATTCTCCAGGCAAGAATACTGGAGTGGGTTGCCATTCCCTTCTCCAGGGGATCTTTCCAACCCAAGGACTGAATCTACATCTCCTGCATTGCAGGCGGGTTCTTTGCCACTGAGCACCTGGGAAGCCCCTTAACTGCTGGACCGCCAAGGAAGTCCCTTTCTTTTGTATTCTCACCTAACTATGACTATTTAGGCATGTAAAAGCCAGGTTTTCTTTCCCCTCACAGTGCTTGTTCTTAGACCCTGGACGACCAGGTCAGATTTGTGAGGTTTGCAGTGATGGCCACAGAGGGGCCTGCAGCCTAGGAGCCCACGTCTCCCTCTTCCCTAAACAAGGCTGGTGATCCAGGCTTCCTCTCTTGTATCCGTCAAGGGCTTAGGTTGTGAGTCACAGAATCCAACACTGGCTGTTTTAAGCAAAAAAGGAATTTGGGAGAAAGGCTATCAGGATGCTTCAGGCTCTAAATAGCACAATAATAACAGGACTTCTCATGTTGAATAACAAGAAGCCAGGCAACGGGTGCTCCAGGACTGGCTTAGTGGCTCAGAGGGGTCACGTGGTTCCCAGCCCCCAACATGACCCAATGACCCCTACCTCCTTGTATGTGCACCCTTGTGTGGTCCCTCTCATGTTAAGTACTTCTGTGATGTGAAGACAACAGGACACTGCAGAAATGCCAGCAGGTGACTTCTAAGCTATGAGGTAAAAGTCACTGTGGTTTCCACCTTGCTCCGTCCCTTGGTTGACTCACTCTGGAGGAAGCCAGCCGAGATGGGGTGAAAGTGTTAGTTGTGTCCAACACTTTGTGACCCTGTGGGGTGTAGCCCCCCCACGCTCCACTGTCCAAGGAATTCTCAAGGCAAGAATACTGGAGTGGGTAGCCATTCCCTTTTCCAGGGGATCTTCCAGACCCAAGGATCAAACCAGTCTCCTGCATTGCAGGCAGCCTTACCACCTGAGCCACCAGGGAAGCCCGTGGTGGGATGAAGACTCAGGGAGCTCTAGGAGAGGTCCACGTACAGAGGAACTGGGGCCTCTAACCAAAAGCCTAGGAGGGGGCCATCTTGGAAATGGATCCTCCAGCCCTGATCAGGCCTTCAAGGGTCTGCAGCCCCAACCAACAGTCTGACCACAGCCTCGTGAGAGATCCAGGCCTGAACCACCGGCTTAGCCACACCAAGCTGGGCCTCGGACTGAATTTTTGCATCTCAGCCTCACAATACCCATGCGCGAGTGTAATTGTTTTCCACAGCAGTGGTCAAGAATCTGCTTGCCAGTGCAGGAGACACAAGAGGCACAGGTTTGGTCCCTGGCTTGGGAAGATTTCCTGAAGAAGGAAATGGCAACCTACTTCAGTATTCTTATCTGGAGAATCCCATGAACAGAGGAGCCTGGCAGGCTGACCCCAGGGGGTCAGACATGACTGAGCACACACACACACACACATACGCGCACACTGTACATGGGTTTATTTCTGGGCTTTCTATCTTGTTCCATTGATCTATATTTCTATTTTTTGCCAACATTACACTGTTTTGATGACTATAGGTTTGCAATATAGCTTGATGTCAAGGAGACTGATTCCTCCAGCTCTGGTTTTCTCTCTTGGGATTGCTTTGGCTATTTGGAGTCTTTTGTGTTTTCATACAGATTAAAAAAAAATGCTATAGTTCTGTAAAAATACCATTGGCAATTTGATAGAGATTAAACTGAATTTGATTGCCCTGGGCAGTATAGTCATTTTGACAGTACTGATTCTTCCAATCCAAGAAAGCCAGAAGCGTCCCAGCACTAGAGCCTGCAGGCTGCTGGGTGGGGACAGGTCTCAGTGCCAAAGCGGTGACCTCCAGGAGAGCTCAGCTGAGGAATATACCACAGGGCCTCCACCACTGGTGTTCCTGCCCCTGCAGTGGGCTACAGCCAACCCCCGCCTCCAGGAGACCCTCCAAGGCCTGCAGGTAGGTCTGGTTCAGGCTCTAATGGATTCACTGCTCTGCCCTGGGCCCCAGGGCTCATGAAACCTTGTGAGTGCCCTCAAGAGTGGAGTCTGTCTCCCGCAGTCCTGTGGAGCTCCTGCATTCAAGCCCAGCTGGCCATCAAAGCCAAATGCTCTGGGGGCTCCTCCCCCTGATGCCAGACCCCCAGGGTGGGAGCCTAATGTGGGTTCAGAATTCACTCCGATGGGAGAACCTCTGTAGGTGTGGGATTTGAGTACATTGTAAAAGCACCCCTCCTCCTGTCTTGTGGTTCTTCTTGGTCTTTGGGTGTAGAGTATCTTTCTAGGTAGGTTGTTCAGCAGTTAGTTGTGGTTCTGGTGCTTTCATGAGAGGAGATGAGCTCAAGTCCTTCTACTCTACCATTTTGTTTCCTTTAATTTTTTCTAGTGTTTCTTTACTGTTTCCTCATTTTTTGGCTCTTACATTATTTCTTTCCTACTTACTTTGGGTTTACTTTGTCTTTTTCTAGTTTCTTAAACTGAAATCTAAGACGTTAACTTTAGGGCTTTTCCTCTAATTATAAATGTCCCTCTGATCACTGTTTTGGTTGCATCCTACAATTTTAATATACTTTCATAATCTTTTAATTCTATCTGTTTTCTAATTTCTTTTTTTGTTTTGTTTTGTTTTCTATTTTGTTTTCTTTTTTTTTTCTAATTTCTTTTTTCTGAACCATGAATTATTTAGAAATGTGCTGTCAGTTTCTGAATAATTGGTGTTTACCTAGGTACTTTACTGTTACTAATTTCTGATTTAATTCCACTGTGCTTGGAGAATAGATTCTATATGATTTCAATTATTTTAAATTTACTGAATCTTTTCTGTGGCATAGCATGATGCATGTTGGTGAACATATCAGTGTCCTTAATAAATACTCCGTAGACATGTGGTGTAAACATTAACAATGGTAAGGTGGCTAAGAGTGTTGTTGAGAGGTGCCTGTATATGAAAAAATGACTGAGTCCTTGGAAAGGGCGCAAAGTAAAGGCAGACTGACAGACTGGAGAATGGGCAAGGGTAAGGCAGGGTAAGGCAAGCAGAGTTCTCACCAGGTTTCAGATCAGGTGAAACAGGGACAAGTGTGAAGGGTGATAAACTAGAAAGCCAGGGACAGACAAAAGCCACAGCCAAACAAGTGAGCCGCAGAAGTAGAGTTGGAGCTCAAAGGGCTGTCCTCTTAGGATAAGTCATCTCTGTGCTCGGTGAAGACTGGCAGGGGGGTGATGGGGTTGGGGAGGAGGAATGTAGGGTTGGTGGTCAGGCAGACGTGGGCCTCAGGGAGAGGGTTCGTGGGACAGCATGCTTTTCCGGGTGGTGTGCTCACACTGAATCGAACACAACAGGTGCTATTTATCCAGAGCATAGCTTGTGCCATGTCCTCAATGTTGTGCCTCAAGGGCTATTGTGCCCATTTGAGACAAGGAAGCGGAGAAGGAAAGCTGAGAACTCAGACTGGCTGCTTTCTCAGCTGTGGGTTCCTGCCTGGGGAAGTGGCTAATGTTCTCCTAGGCAGGAAGTGCTTCTGGACTCCATGCCTCAAAGCCAACAACACCAACATCCTTGTGGTCCAAATTCAGGAGCCTCCCCAACCCCCACCCTCCTGTGACACAAACCAGCAGAGGACAGGTGTGGCTGCCCAGCAGGTAGTGGCTGGTAAAAGACTTCATGGCTCCAACTGACTCCAAAATACTCAGAGGAGCGGAACGGGGCAATTGTTGAGAAAGGGTGCAGGAATGGCCCACCTATCTAAAGGTAGTCTATCATCAATCCCTTCAGAATTGTCATGTCTATTCTTGTATGTCTTGCCAAGTCTTTGAACTTTAATTTCCATTGGTTAAAAAATTATTTAAATGCAGTGAGCCCAGTGCAGGGATGATAACATTCATGATTTCTTAAGCCCAGGTTTCCCCACAACACATAGAACGAAGGGCCTTAAACACAGACTCTGTTTGAAGTCAGCTCACTTACCTTTTCATCTTCTAACGCTACCAAGGGCTTGCTGATGCTGTTGACAAAAGTGCTTTGTCATTTCTGTGGCTAAGACCATGTCGATGATACCCTGGTGCAGCATCTGGTAATCATTCCTGTTTCAGATGAAAAAGGAGAGACTGCTGCTGATTACTGATCCAGACCAGACAGGTGCTCCTGAAAACTAGCTGTGATCTAGGACCTGTGTCCACTGCGGCTGAGATTCTAACCAACCGGACAGCAGTGGCCTGCTTAGTTGCTCAGTCGTGTCCGACTCTTTGTGACCCCACAGTCTGTAGCCCGCCAGGCTCCTCCGTCCATGGGATTCTCCAGGCAAGAAAACTGGAGTGGGTTGCCATTCCCTTCTCCAGGACAGCAGTGGCAGGGCATGCTTTAAAGAATGCGGAGGCTAAAGGTTGCTGCCAAGACTGTTGTTAGCAAGGGGAACCTGAACAGAAGTTAAAATTGGAAGCTTAGGGGCAAGACTATAGATAGAGGGTTCATAGTGCTGTCATAAGCAAAAGGCATAGAGTTCTCAAGATAAAAAGAGATGGAACTAAGGCAGCTGGGGTTATGAAGAAGGTACCCCAACAGAGGAACCTTGAGACCCAACAATTTTGGTTCCCAGAAACACAGAAGGGGGAACTTCTGAAAGCTGAGAGAATCAATGGGGCGTACCTGATGCCTCTTCCTCTAGTCCTTTATATTTATTTTAAAAATTTTTTGAGGATGGAAACCATGTAATTAAAAATTCTAAAGATACAAAGAGTATAAACTGAACTCTATGCAACTACAGCTGTTCTTTCCCCTGGAGACAGTCATAGTTGTCAGGGTCTTGTGCATTTTTCCAGAGATAACTTATGTATATATAAGCAACTATGAATAAAACCAACTTTAAGTCCACATATGAAATTCTAAACGCAAAGAAAGGAGTTTTTTGTTGTTTTTTTTTAAATCCCTTAGGTTTCAATAACTTAAAAATCCAAATTAGCAAGTATCCCTCATGACAGATCACTTCTAACAGCCCCGCACTGGACAGTAGCTGCACCGTGATGAAGAGAAGCGCGGGGCTGTGAGGGAGGCGGCCGCCCTCAGGTCGGGAAGGGCATGCCCTGAGGGGCGGCAGCGACGAAAAGGGGCGGCCGCCCTTCCCGCTGCTCGCCGCACCCCACCCCCCGCCCACGAGGCGATGACGCGGCTCTCGCTGGAGCCCCGAGGCCATGTTGGCCGTGAGCTGCCGGGAGCGCGGCTGCCCGCCATCGTGTACGCGGCGCCGCCGCTCGCGCCCGGCGGGCCGAGCCTCCCACCCGGCCAGAGGACGGCCGCCTCGACCCGCAGAGTCCGAGCCTCGCGGAGGCCGCGGCAGCGGCAAGAAGAGAAGGGGCTCCGGGGCTGCGGTCCGCGGTGAAACTCGGGCCCCGCGGGGCGGCAGCCTTCCCGCGGGGCCCCGTCCCCGGCCGCGGTGCCCTCTCGGCCGGCTTTGACGGACGCCCGCGGACCGTCCTGGCCGGGGCGGCGCCGGGAGGAGGACCGACCCCGGTCCCTGGGGGCCCCGCTTAGCCGAGTTGTGAGGAGGACGCTCCCCGAACCGCGTCGTCTTTTCGCGCCGTCTGGGGCGAGGGACCGCCGTGAACTTGACCGAGGCGCTTGAATCCATTCCCTACCGGACAGAGAATGCGGAGGACACGCCCCCCAAACCCAGCCCCCCAGGATATTCTGGCGCGGCCCTGAACGTTCAGTCAGTGTGAACGTTGTTCTGGTTCTCGTGGTGGAAAGGGAAGGGCGGCCAGCCTGTGAAGCCGGGGTACTGTATCAGACCTGCTTCATTGCACATGTATTTAAGATTCCCGTTGTTTAGCATGCATGTTGTACTTAAAGCCCGTGTAATCAGAAAATCAATCCTAAAGGAAATCAGTCCTGAATATTCATTGGAAGGACTGATGCTGAAGCTCCAATACTTTGACCACCTGATGTGAATAACTGATTCACTAGGGAAGACCCTGATGCTGGGAAAGATTGAAGGCAGGAGGAGAAGGGGACAACAGAGGATGAGATGGTTGGATGGCATCATCGACTGGATGAACATGAATTTGAGCAAGCTCTAGGAGTTAGTGATGGACAGGGATGCTTGGTGTGCCGCAGTCCATGGGGTCGCAAGGAGTTGGACACGACAGAGCGACTGAACTGAACTGAAATGAAATAGAAAACACTATCTATACAACAAAACAACTTAAGTTATACTAAATGAGGGCCCTCAGGAAAGAAGCTGTGAGGCCTCCTTCGGTCTGGTGCAGATAAGGCTCCTGGTGCTGTGGGGGCTCCATCCCCTCTGGGGTCCAGAATGGGGTCCAGGTCTTTAGGGATTCAGCATAGAGCCACTTTCACATTCTGAAAGCGCCACCTTGGCGGCACATGGAGTCTCTTCTGTCTTGTCACAAGCTGGGTTGACTGGCAGGTCCTCAGTGAAACCGTGTTCATTGGCTTCCCCGGATTCCTCAGTCAAGTCCTGGAAGGGTTCCATCACCAGACTCTCCTGGGGAGCATGTTCATTGGCTTCCCCGGATTCCTCAGTCAAGTCCTGGAAGGGTTCCATCACCCGACTCTCCTGGGGAGCGTGTTCATTGGCTTCCCCGGATTCGTTCACAGTACTCAGAGCCTTTATCTCAGGCAAGTCCTGGAAGGGTTCCATCACAAGACTCTCCTGGGAAGCGTGTTCATTGGCTTCCCCAGATTCGTTCACAGTACTCAGAGCCTTTACCTCAGGCAAGTCCTGGAAGGGTTCCATCACCAGACTCTCCTGGGAAGCGTGTTCATTGGCTTCCCCAGATTCGTTCACAGTACTCAGAGCCTTTACCTCAGGCAAGTCCTGGAAGGGTTCCATCACCAGACTCTCCTGGGAAGCGTGTTCATGGAATGCTCCACATGGCTTCTGGGCCCTCAGAGGCTCTTCCTCAGCCCAGGCCTGGTGCACTTCCACCACCAGGTCCTCCTGGGAAGCGTGTTCATAGACTGCTTCATATTCATTCAGGGTACTCAGAGACTGTTGCTCATCCCAGGCCTGGTGCAGTTCCTCAATCAGGTCCTCCTGGATATCATGTTCGTTGTCTGCTTCGCATGTCACAGAGGTGGGCAGAGCCTCTTCCTCCAGCATTGAATTGGATACCTCCTCCACCTGGTCCTCAGGGAGCTCTTCATCTGGGTCAATGATAGCGTGCACCCTATTATGTGGCCAACAACTAACTCTCTTCAACCAGCTCGTCACTGATGTTCTTGACCTCCGAGGGATGCTTCTTCTCGCCTTCTGGACAATACATTCTTGGACGTGGAATATCTCTTCACGGCTGCTCCAGCACATCACAGTCACTGCTCCTGACGTTGAACTTGGGGTATCTCCTCCTGGGCACTGGACATGGGTATCTCCTCTCAGCTGCTCGCTGCTCCAGCACTCATGTGGGTGTTGTTCCCTGGCCTCCGTGGCTGGTGGCGTCCCCGGGCAGAGAAGTGCCCTCAGTCCCTGAGGGGTGAAGCTGGGCACAACAGGTTGCACGTGAGGGCCGTGGAGGTGCTGGTATATGGCGGGAGAGCGTTCTCCCTGACCAGTTGTTGGCGCACTGGGTGTTGGCGGTGGTGGGTGCAAGCCCCAACATGGGGGCCCCATGGGCTCAGGACAGGCAGTATCCGTCCTGGGAGGCAGGGGACCGCTCCTATGATGGAGGCTTCAGTTGGTGAGATCCCGTGATGTAGAAACGTGATTTTTAAAGCATTCAGCAGAATGAAGTTAATTTTTTATCAGCCTTACTGGGACACTTTGTAACTTTTAAAAATTGCTTGTCTTCCCCAGCAGGGATGGGCTTTTCTTGTGGCTCAGCTGGTAAAGAATTCTCCTGCAATGTGGGAGACTTGGGTTTCATCCTTGGGTTGAGAAGATCCCCTGGAGAAAGGAACAGCTACCCACTCCAGTATTCTGGCCTAGAGAATTCCATGGACTGTATAGTCATGGGGTCACCATGTGTAACCAGGATCTCAGCGTTGCCTCAGGGCATTTTAAGAATTCACAGACTCCCAAGCAAGCAAACACTTTGAGACAAAGGCAGATCAAAGGCCTATAGTGAAAAACATCCACAGCATTAAATCAAAGTAGAGAAACGGGTAGAGTGTCTGATCTGTTCAGATCCAACAAGCAAACCTAAGCCACAGACTTCACAGAATAATCCGGGCAGAAAAGTGGAGCCTATGAGGGTGGCCTGCAGGGGGCACTCTGTCGCCCTCTTGGGAATTAGTTGGGAATTAGTTATCCACTCCCCAGAGCCAGGGTGTGGTCCTGCTTCTCAGGAGGCTGCACCCTTCCCAGGCCAGACTGCACCCAACACCCTGCACCCTCATCCCTGCTGTGAAGCACAGGGCGCCAACACAGCTCACCTTGATCCTCTCTTTGCATAGAAAGTAGGCAGTGGCATGCAGCACATCAGCGGAGTGTGTGGAGTTGTGGTAGGGGTTGGAAGTGTGATAATTGGCTTCGATCATCTTTAACCAGGATCTCAGCATAAATCAAAGGCCTATAGAGAAAAATATCCACAGCATTAAAATAGCAGAGAAACTGGCAGTGTCTGATCTGTTCAGATCCAACAAGCAAACCTGAGCCAGACTTCAGGGAGCGAGTGGGGCAGCAAAGTGGAGCCTGTGAAGGTGGCCTGCACCAGCCCTGGGCAGAGCCCAGCTGCAATTCTGGGGGCACCCGCCTGGTGCTCCCCACTGCCCTAGCTGCTGCAGAGTCCTCCCGGCACCAGGAGGGTCTCCAGGTCAACATGCTGCCAGGCTAACCCCATCCTCCCCTGTGGCCTTGCTGGACATGTGTCACTGGCCAGACGTCTTGCTGGAAGCAGATACCAGTTCCCCACGGCAGCACACCAGCCAGACGCTGGCACACATCCCGTGATGGTCTCAACACTCTGGAGGTGGGGGTTTCCCCAGACAGGTGACCAGATGATGCCAAATGAGGCCTGTCCTTGAGAGTGACCGTCATCTAGCCTCTGGCCTTTGCTCTTGGCTCTGTTGAGGCAGTGTCCAAGCCGGCTGGGCTCTCAGGACTTGGACAGACCTGCCCCGTCCCAGCTCACATTAGGACGTAAACCAGTGCCCACAGCTTTGTCTGCCGCTGTCACTGGCCCTGTGGGGCACGCGGATGCAGAGTGTCTCAGAAGCTTGACTCGCACTGAGTGTGAGCAAAGGGCAGGGGCTGTCACGGGGACCACCACCCACCCGGGACGGGACCCGACAAGTCTCCTATAACCGCCTCTCTCTGCTGTCTGCTGGGGTCCACGCTTCACCCTCCTGAAGGGCGGCGCTGGCTGGCATCAGGTCTGAACGCCCTTCCCATGTGCCAGGCCAACCACATGGCTCTAGCTGAGTGTTCTCCAGAGAGGTATGAAATGGGAGGGGAAACCCAATCCCACCTTGCTCTTGGGGACCACACTCAGGTCAGGACACTGAAGTGTCCCCATGCCTGTCACGAACACAGCAACTAAGATCTGGGGACAGCTCTTATCAGCATGCACATCTGTGTATTTATTTATTTATTTGGCTGTGCTGAGTGGCATGTGGGATCTTAGTTCCCTGACCAGGGATCAAACCCAAGATCCCTGCATTGGAAGCGTGGAGTCTTAACCACTGGACTGCCAATGGTTCTGAGCTCTAAAGTGAGGCTCTTTGTGGCAATGTCAACATATCACTACTTAATACCTACAGGAGAAATTAATAACTGTATCTTACAAAAAGAAAACCTCTGCTACTTGCAGACTCTGACTTACGACACTTGCTCTCTCTGCGGCAGTCATGGCCAGGTAAACTCCCCTTGGCTTCTCCCTGATCCCTCGCTGACGCCGAGGCCCTGGAGACTCAAGGTACCTCTTGCTCTTTCCCTGGGGCCTCCTCCCTGACCAGGGACTGGCTCTGAGCAGAGCCTACACTCCCGGGGAGACTTTCTCCACACTGGCCCTTGGAATCAAACTCCCTGTCTGCTGAGCTTCCATGGGCTCACCTTTTATGAGTGGCAGCCTCCAGTTCAAAAATATTGAAGTCCCAGTATTCCTCCTTTTCCATGGCCCGAGTTACCTGTGATGGGACATCGTGAAGGGAGACGGGGACGATGATGCTGCTGGGAACCTGCTGAAGGTCTGCAGGGTGAACAGAACAGAATCAACAGGCTTGACGGCGATTTCGGTCCCTCAGGGGGAGCGGTAGATCTTTGGGGGCGGATGCTTTGTTTCTTAGGGTTTATGATAAACCAAAAACTTCTTACTGATTAAAAAAAACCTCAAAATTATTATCTGAAAATTTCTCTTCATCACTTAAGTGTGGCTATAATACTAATGAAACTTAGTCGCTCAGTCGTGTCCGACTCTGCAACCCCATGGACTGTAGCCTGCCAGGCTCTCTGGATTCTCTAGGCAAGAACTGGAGTGGGTAACCTTTCCCTTCTCCAGGGGATCTTCCCGACCCAGGGATCGAACCCAGGTCTCCTTCATTGCAAGCAGATTATTTATTATCTGAGCCACCAGGGAAGCCCCAGTAGTATTAGCTAAAATACTAATAGCAATACAAAAAATTATAAAGGAAAAACTTACTTTTTGTTGAAAGAACATACTCATTCCCGGATAATCTTCGCAAACCATCCTGATAAAAATCAAGGAAATAAGAAACAGGGAAATCACAAGTATTCCTCACTCCTTGAAAACCTCCAGTCAGCTGGTCATAGGACAGCTGCGGGCAGCCTTCTCCATCCACATGCACACACTGAAGCTCCCCGGTGATCACCCATCTGATGACTGCTGACAGCCTCACTGGTATGAAATCTAGTGGCTTTAGCAAGCAGGAATTAGGCAGGGAGGTGAATTTTTATTTCTGAACTTTGTCACCAAGACAGAAGGTGACAGATGGTAATGGAATGGTCTGTTTCCCACAGAGCTGGAGGCCTCTATCCTAGATGGCTGGAGGCGGCACCTGGAGCCCACGGGCCAGAGCCTCCAGCTAACACATGATCCCCCAGCCTCCTCCCATGATGTCACCTAGTCTGTACAGGATGCTCTGGAGGGAGCCAGTCATTTTGTTCTGTAATGTGGTATGAAACACTTCATATTTTTTTCTGCCCCAGTTTTCAAAATCTTCAAATTTTATTTAAATCGACTACTTGTAGAGCCCTTAAGTAAAAATGGAGACCCAACGCAGCAGACAAGCTGGCTGTCCTGAACACGCTCCTCCCTCTGTTCCAAGTTGAGGTCCCGCTGTACCCCACACCCCCCCGGACAGGCCGCAGGTGGGTGACGGCTCAGCCGGAGGGCAGCTGAGCCTGGGCAATGGATGATCTAGGCTTTGGCTGACCCCGCACACAAAGAGCGCTGTGTGGGGCAGGCTGTCAACAAGCAGCCTCAGAAAACAGGCGAGAGCAGCGGGACCGAGGCGGCAGCCTGCCAGCACACTCACAGACACCAAGCCCCCGACGAGGTCGTTGGCGTGAGGATCATCGTCCTTAGCACCGAACTGGGGTGAATATAATTCAGTGGTTCTTAGAATTTCCAGCACACGGTCTAAGGCTTCTGTCACAGGCATGGGACTGCTTTCCTGGGCAGCATTGATGATATTGATGACCTACAATAATACGGAAAGAAAAGTCCTGACTCTCATCACCTTAAAGGCAATGAGAGAGCAATCCAAAGAGTCGGGCTGGCGGTAGGGCTCGTTGTTAACTTAAGACAGTCAGAGTGCTCCCCTCGCCCTCCTCTCTCCGCAGAGGCAGCCGCTCCGCACAACTAGGGGAGCCTCATCACTGTTGGGGGTCGCCGTGTCACCTTGGTGATGGGCGCCTCGATCGTCATGGAATGAATCCGGGCCATGGAAGAGTGTCGTCTCTGGCTGGAAACTGTGGAGAGACCAGGTGGTGCAGGGATCAGGGCGAGCGCGGCCTCAGTCACTGTCTCCCACCCTCCTCCAGGCCCGAGTGAAGGGGCAGGACCAGAGCTACCTGGCGGCTCAGCTCCCTCCCCATCCTACCAAGCCTGGGATTCTG
The DNA here is from genome assembly GCF_033118175.1 of Dama dama. Classification (NCBI taxonomy): domain Eukaryota; kingdom Metazoa; phylum Chordata; class Mammalia; order Artiodactyla; family Cervidae; genus Dama; species Dama dama. The sequence continues at coordinate 31,037,394 of NC_083693.1, read as the reverse complement.
GCAGACCAACTCTGCCTCCTTTGGTTCAAGGCACTGGGAGGCATGTGACCCCCTAGACTGAACCTCTGAGGTCACAGGCCAGCGAGAGGACAGAGGAAGCCATCTAGCAAGTCGAGGCCACACATTAGCCTCTCTGTGTCTGTAACAATGACGTTTTATAACTCAGCTTGCTGCTACCCAGGAGAGAAACGTTCTGAAAGACAATGCTACACAGGCCCTTTGTTTCATATATGGCGGGAACAATAAATACAACTCAATTAACTGAAATCCGTGAGTATTTCTGGTTCAGTTTTTCAAGGCATCCTTTGGTGCTTTCCACTGTTCTGCTTGAGATTGTTACCTAATCCATCTAAATTAGCTGAGGTAGGTGGCAGGTCTTACGCTCTACTGTTTGTTAATTTTTTGTTGCTCCTGTCAAGACCCAGTTCCTCTGGGGTGGGGAGAAGCCTGGGTGGTGAACGGGTAGGAAAAGACACTCACATAAAATGTTGTAAATTCCTCCCAGAATGACCAAAGTCCTGAAACTATGAAAATCCCTCAAGCCTCCATAGGCCCTTGCATGCCTAGGGCGTTTCACCCCTTCTTGACCTTCCAGAGGCCCTCAGGACCCAGAGATGACCCAGGTGGAAAATGGATTGCCTGGGCAGCCTAGCTCAAGTCTCCTGTCTGTCCGCTTTCACAAGATCAGTTCTGAAATCTCTGCTGGGGGCGTGGCGACCCCCATGCAAATGCTCATGGGAAGAGCTCATCTTCAGACCCTCCTCACTTATTCACTGTTCCTTCCATTTTTCAGCTGTTCCTCTTGATAATCCAGTTCCTACACAGTTAGCCGCCCTGCCCCCCCAACACCAAAGAGGAAAGGACATAAAAAGGTAGAAGGTCAGAACAGAGAACCCACACGGAGCCGACTCCCTGAGGCAGTCTCCAGCTGGCAACCAGGCCTGGTAACCAACACGTGAACCTCCTCGATAACGTGGGGATCTGCAGCCTGGCTTCCCCGAGCCCACCTCTCTCAGCCTCAGCCTCCTCATCTGTCAACCATTGCAGGGCTGTGGGGAGGAGGAGGTGAAGGGACGCCCAGCAGGCCTCGAGCCCCTGCCCAAGGAGGGAAGGGCTCCCAGACGGCAGTGTGGTTACAACACCGTCACCACACCTCCTCCTCCTTGTCATCTTCATGACCAAGAACATACACTAGGTATGATTTTACCCCTTGAATTTGTATTCGTCATAAACATTTTCCCCTGTGATTTAATTCTCTATGATCATCACTTCTAATGGTGGTGTGTTTTATTGTTGTGCTGTGTGCTTAGTCACTCAGTCGTTTCTGACTCTTGGTGACCCCACGGACTGTAGCCCTCCAGGCTCCTCTGTCCATGGGATTCTCCAGGCAGGAATACTGGAGTGGGTTGCCACGCCCTCCTCCAGAAGGTCTTCCCAACCAGGAGTCAACCTTCCCAACCCAGGTCTCCTGCATTTACCATCTGAGCCACCAGGGAAAGGGATTCTGCAGGGCCAAATTCTGAAACTCATCAGGACAAGGAACTCCTTTCTATGTCTGTTCCGTTTTCTTCCTTCCTGGAATAGGAATGTCTATAACTATTATCATATGTGTTATATGAATTTGGAGTTGGGTAATGCCCCTACTAGTCCTTGTTATCCCATATTGATGCTGCTTATGATTGCTCCGTGTATTATCAATTGTCTAATCTGTTTTGTCTCTTTCCAGGTCAAGAAGCTACAACATGCAGTGCCAGTTCAACAAAGATATAAAGCTATAGCCGACCACGGAGAATATCACTCACCATTAGATGGACACCGCTATCAGGACTCTGAGGCTTGAGACTAGCAAGAGGGGGAGGCCCAATACCCCTCGCCATCCCAGTTCAGCAGGAAGTAGCCAGAGAGACCTCGATGCCCCATTCCCAAAGAATTGGGAATTTCCAATCTCTTGAGGGGGGAATGTTAGGTAGTTAGAATAGGGAAAAGGAGTCCAAAGTGGTGGTGGCTAAAAGATAAGGAAGGGAAAAGCCCTCAAAAATAGAAGAAAGGAAGGTCCGAGGGCAGGAATGAGGACCTCAGGTAGAACAAACAACACTCCTGGCTAGCCCAATTTACATAGGGCAGGCCCAGGGGGAGAAAAAAAACATATAAAAAGAGGAGCCAAAGGGCTCTCTCTCTCTCTCCCACGTGCTGGGGCGCTCTTCTCTTCGTGTCTTTGGGTCGACATGCCCTCACGCCTTGAGGATGGATTTTCCTGCTATTTTCTAAATAAAATGGGGCTGTCACACGGAGCTGTAACACTGATTTGTCTAAGAGCTATAACACAGCCCGTTCAAGACCTGAGAGCTATAACACGGTCTGTCCAAGACCCGAGAGCTGTGACACGCCGAGGACTTTGTCTGTCACTCCAAATCTTTGTTGTGACGAGACAGAACCGAAGAGCATACAATCACCTGACAATATGCCTATCCCATCACTACATTTTGGAAGCAAGAGCCCTATTGATGTCATGCTTCACTGATTCACAGATGCAAAGGAATTTTGCCCTAAGGTTTTGACCTGTTGCTGATTTAGATGATCTAGATTTTATTGTTGAGTGTTCTGCAATTCACTCATAATTTTCCACTGTATTATTTAACATAGATTCCGAGACAAACTATGACACTTTTAGCTTCCTGATATACACGCCTTCCAATCTGTGGTCACACCTGTTTCATAATAAGTTTCTATAAATGACAGTATTTAAAATATTTTGTCTAATTTGATAGTTCTGTGCAGAAATGATACAGAGGCTGACAAACCAGATGTGTGTGTGTGCTCAGTCATGTCTGACTCTTTTGAGACCCCGTGACCCGTAGTTCTCCAGGCTCTTCTGTGTGTGGGATTTTCCAGGCAAGAATACTGGAGTGGGCTGTTGATCTCTCGCAGTCTGGCCCACAAGTGAGCTGCAGGGACACAGCTCTCCTGTCTCAGGAACAGCCTTGACTCTGCTCCTCCGCCTCCAACCGGGGACACGGTGTCCCGCCCAAATGCTCATTACCCCGTCCAGCCACACCTACTCTAGCCACTCAGACTGCTGCGTCTCCTCCCTCTGAGCTCCAAGGAGATCGGTGTCCACACGGCAGGCTGAGAAGCTGTGCTGTGACCTCCTGCAGTTCCCTCCTTCGTCTCCCTTTCTGCTGCTCAGCAAACATTCGCTGAGCGCCTGGGGCAGGTCAGGCTCTAAGGCAAGCACCAGGGATGCGAAGACGACTGAGGCTGCTGCCTCCAGATGGAGATCCTCATTCCCCCCAAACACCGAAGGACCCTCCACGATCCCACCTCCTTCCCACACTCACCTTTTGTACCAGTCGGAACGTTGCCCCGCTCTTTGTAGAACACACTGCACTCTCCCTCTTTAGTCACTGTTCTTATGCCTGGATCGCTTTTCCTCTGCACCCGTCTCCTCACTCCAGTCCACCTCTCCCTGTCTGGAGCGTGCCTCGCTCCCCTGCCTTCCTCCCCAGTAACAGTCATTCTTGATCACCTGCTGTGTGCCCCTGCTGTCCATATGTCCCTCCTCTTTTCAGGTTAAAGCCTGATCATTCCCGGTGCCCAGGGGAACTGTCCCAGCACGTGCCTCAGACTCCTGGAGCTGGCCGTCTGGGCTTGAGTGCCAGCTGACCACTTCCTAGCTGGATGTCCCAGAGCAAATCATGGGGCTTTTCATCTCCTTGTCTGTAAAAAGGGAGCCTGGTCTGTAAGGTGTCTCCCCCACTTAAGTCCTCCCGAGACAGCCCTGAGGTGAGGCAGGTCTGATGGGGTGTCCCCGCTGAAGACGTGGTCCGACACCAACACCACTGCCTCTTCAAGCATCAGGCTGACAGACCACACTCCGCTCAGCACAGCTTCACGGACGTGCATGCACTGGAGGTGAGACGTGCCCTGGACACCTGTCAGAATGCCCACCTGTGCTCAGGACCTGGGAGTCGGGGAGAGAGATGCTGCTACAGCGCTAGGAAAACACAGTGCCACCTACGCACCAGGTGAGCTCATCGGAGGCAGGGCCTGTTTTCAGTTTTTCAAAAGCTCAATGAAAAAAAAAAAAGCTCAGTGAACCCTAAGCATGAATACAGGGCACCGTACCTGTGTAACTGTCAGTCTGAACACTTTCAGCTATCTTCTCCACCTAGAAATAAATATCAGAAGCCGTTAGTTCTGAGTGCCTAGTGATGCAGTAAGGGAAATCTTGCTGGGCCCCCAGGGCTCCCCCTACATACCTTATTGTTGCCATTGCACACTCTGATAATGGACACATAGTGTCTAATTTTTCTGCAAGTAGAAAACAATGCATTATATTCCTCCTGGCCCTCAATTCTGGTGGAGAGCTAGCTAGTTTTTCTAAAAGCATCTCTTTCACACCACATACAAGGCTTGGAGAGAGCAATTCTATTGTTTGTGGCTGAGGCTGCCGATAAACAGACAAGAGGCATTCCCTGGTGTCTCTGGAGAAGACAGGTTGACCCTTCAGTGAAAACAACAAAATCCTTCTGAGTCATCACAACATACAATAAAAAATACTAAGGTTTCAAAAACATACTCCACGTTAGCCAACCCTAAGCCTTTAGTTCCGTCACAGGTTTTCATGTGTTCACAACCCTTTATGCTGATGCTCATCTTCAAGTTTCAGCAGACAGTCTGCTCACAACACTTGTGGAAAGAGTCACAGGTCCCTCCAGGGCCAAACGTGTGAGTCTAGAACCAGGCGGCTGGGGTTCTCTCGTGAGCTGCTGACTCCTTACTTATTCACTGTTCCTTCCATTTTTCAGCTTTTCTCCCTGATAATCCAATCCCTACACACCCCAACATAATCTTAGTTTTAACATTATTAGGTGCTTATATTATACCTATTATTACAACCCCCCCCCCCTTTTTTTTTTGGCCACACTGTGCAGCTTGTGGGACTTAATTCTCGACCAGGAATCAAACCTGTGCCCTTAGCAGTGAGAGCTACCTTGCTTCTGACTATCCTTTGGGGGATGTTCTTTTGAGTGTGTTAATGCTGCAGAATTACTGTTTTCTTAACCACTGCCTGCAGGTCAGAATCTCAGAGTTGAGCAGCCCTGATTCTCTTCCTCTTTCTGAGGCCTTGGTAAAACCTTAAAATAAAACCTTAATTCCTTACCCAGGGAATTCCCTACACTCCATTTTTACAGTTATGCATAATTATGGCGGAGTCATTTAGTACACTATGATTTCCATCCTTGCAAAATGCTTTGTTTTCCCCTTGAGTAAATAATTGGCTTTTGTCTGTCTACTTGCTTACTTATATAAGATCCCAAACTTTCAATTAACTTAACCTCTCTTAAGAGGTTGAGACATCCCTAAGGTATTTCTCAAGAGGTGCTGTCACTTTCATTTCTTTTTTAAGTGTCCCTCCAAAAGCCTCTTTACCTGCTCCAGTATGGCTGAGTTGTCCTCTGCACTCAGCTTGGATAGCTGAAGTGAAAATACTTTCCTGCCCCAGTCCTAAGCATTCCTGGGACCAGGCAAATTAACTTACCACTGGGCTGCCCAGGTGGCTCAGCTGCCACATTTCCAGACTGCAGTCAGGTCCCAGACCCAGAGGCCTTTAATGAACAGGCAGGCCTGGTGTTCTGAGGAAGAGTCCTGCAACACTGCTGCAAATACAGGCTATCTACATCTTCCTGACTCCTCCCCAGCGGGGCTCTGGAAGGTCACGTATGCCCTGGAAAAAAGGAAATGCTGAGACCTTTGGAGATGGCTGGACGTTATCTCTGAAGTGACGTGCTTTCCTAGGAAATGTTCAGAAAACCCTTAGGAAGCCAAAGGGCTTCGCTGGTGACCCAGGTGGTAAAGGATATGCCTTCTGTACCGGAGATGTGAATTCAACCCCTGGGTCGGGGAGATCCCCAACAGTATGGGGTATCCCAGTGCAGACACGACCGGGCAACTGAACAACAAACAAACTACCGCTTCCCCCCAACGCTTCACTTCCCTCTTCACCTCCCAACGCATCCCTACCTTGCCCACAGAGCCCTACTGAGGTGCCTAAGAGGCTCCTCTCTCAGGAAAGAGGATTGATTTGGGGACCCCAGCACCAATAGACCTGGAGTCTAGATTACTTTTTAAAACTCAAGGCCAGAGGGTTGGGCAACCATTCTTTGGTTGAGCTAGGATGTCTGGTCGCAGCCAGAGCAAGCCAGACAGCACAGGTTAAAGAGGGGGCTGAATTCGGGATCACCAGCGTGGCTGTTCAGTCCCACTCCAGGCCAGTCATGGGATCCAAGGCTGCGCAGACTCCAGGGATGGGAGAGCAGCCCAAGTCAGGGAGGAGATTAACTACGCTTTGATTTTCTTTGTTTTCCCTTAATGGTGATGCTATATGGGAATATAGTTGATTTGCCATTTGGTGCCTGTGGTCATTATACAGCCACCTGATTCAGTAATATATATATTAACATATGTCATATCTGTTCTTTTTTGGATTGCTTTGCTCTAGAGGTTATTGCAGAATTTCAAACAAAGTTCCCTGTAGTGAACATCAGGTGTTTGTGCAGTATCTGTTAGATAAACAGATTTCTGTGTAAATGTGGAAGAATGAAAGAAGGAAATAATCCTTGTGGACTACCTATTACAGATACAGCTTTTTGGGTATATCTTAGTATCAACCTCCCAATTCATCCCTGGCTTTTCCTTTTTTTTTTTTTTTTGAAAACTTTGTGTTTTAATTCTCAGAGTCTTTTCTTGTGTTGTAAATTACTTACCCTGTATTTCTTTTTTAAATTTTTCCTAGAAGAGACATCATCTGCTATTTTCTTTGTCTGTTGCTGACTATACTTAAGTGAATGATCCTCCAAATTCCATCCTTGTGGGGACCATTGGCAGAATTTCATAATTTCAATGGTGGTTTTCCATGTCTCAGGAAAGCCCATTGTATATAAGTACCACATTTCTCTAAGATTTAATCTGTTCATGGATGATTTTTTGGGTCTGTATCTTGGCTATTGGAAGTTGCACTGCAGTGAATGTTGGGTTGCATGTGTCATTTTGAATGATGGCTTTTTTGTAATATAGGCCCAGCTGTGGGTATGAAAATCCTAGGCTTAGCTCTCTCAAAATTTTCTTTCTGGCCTATGAAGGCTATCCTTTCTAGGGACTGTTGCCAATGTCCATTCCCACAAAACGTGTAGAGGGGGGGTTCCATCATCTCTCAGCTCTCTCCACCATTTACTGTTTGCAGTCAGGATGGCTGTTCTGTCAGATGGGATTTCGTTTCTTGTCGTTTTGATTGACATTCCTCCTGTAATAACTAGGGATGTTGAGCATCTTGTCTTGTGGCTGTTTGGTTTTGGGTTTTTTTCTCTTTTTTACCCTTGAAAGATGAGGGAAAATTTGCCTGTTTCAATTGAGTCGGTTGTGTTTGGAATTTAATTCTGCAATACCCACCACAGGACCTTTCCTGAGAGCAACTGCTGTTAGCAGCCCCACAGGCCTTGTGAATTGGAGGTGCCCTTAGCACTGGTGGTCAAGTTGTAGTTATAGGACCTGTCCACAAGGCGGCAGCACTTCTCCATGCCCAACTCTTAGGTCTGTGTCTTCGCAACCGGAAGTACCGCTGCAGTGAACGCTGTCGTGCATGTGTCATTTTGAGGGATGATTTTTCGTAATATAGACCCAGATATGGAGGAAGAAATGGCAACCCACTCCAGTATTCTTGCCCAGAGAATCCCAGGGACAGGGGAGCCTGGTGAGCTGCTGTCTATGGGGTTGCCCAGAGTCGGACACGACTGACGCGACTTGGCAGCAGCAGTAGCATGGGTATTAAAATCCTAGGTTTAGCTCTCTTGAAGTTTTTTTTTTTCCTGGCCAGTGGAGGCTAACCTTCCTAGGGGCTGTTGCCCATGACCATTCCCACGGAATGTGAAGGGGGTTCTGTCATTTCCCAGCTATCTGCCCCATTTGTTGTTTGCAGACAGTCAGGATGGCTATTCTTTGGGAATTGATTTCTTGTCCTTTTAGTTGGCATTCCTTCTGTCCTAATTAGGGATGCAGAGCGTCTTGTCCTCTGGCCTATTGGGTCTTTTTTCTCTTTTTTTTTTTTTCCTTAAAGGATGTGAGGAAAATTTACCTGTTATAATTGGCTTCTTGAAAGTTGTTTGTGTTTGGAATTTATTTCTGCAACAACCCACTGTAGGAGCTTTCCTGAGGACAGCTGTCATAAATTGCACATGGGCCTTGTGAATTGGAGGTGCCAGTGAGCACTGGTCTCACACGCTAGTAAAGTAATGCTCAAAATTCTCCAAGACAGGCTTCAGCAATATGTGAACCATGAACTTCCAGATTTTCAAGCTGGTTTTAGAAAAGGCAGAGGAACCAGAGATCAAATTGCCAACATCCGCTGGATCATAGAAAAAGCAAGAGAGCTCCAGAAAAACATCTATTTCTGCTTTATTGACTATGCCAAAGCCTTTCACTGTGTGGATCACAAGAAACTGTGGAAAATTCTGAAAGAGAAGGGAATACCAGACCACCTGACCTGCCTCTTGAGAAATCTGTATGTAGGTCAGGAAGCAACAGTTAGAACTGGACAGGGAACAACAGACTGGTTCCAAATCGGGGAAGGAGTACATCAAGGCTGTATATTGTCACCCTGCTTATTTAACTTATATGCAGAGTACATCATGAGAAACGCTGGGCTGGAAGAAGCACAAGCTGGAATGAAGATTAATGGGAGAAATATCAATAACCTCAGATATGCAGATGACACCACCCTTATGGCAGAAAGTGAAAGGAACTAAAGAGCCTCTTGTTGAAAGTGAAAGAGGAGAGTGAAAAAGTTGGCTTAAAACTCAACATTCAGAAAACTAAGATCATGGCATCCAGTCCCATCACCTCATGGCAGATAGATGGGGAAACAGTGGCTGACTTTATTTTTTTGGGCTCCAAAATCACTGCGGATGGCGACGGCAGCCATGAAATTAAAAGACACTTACTCCTTGGAAGGAAAGTTATGACCAACCTAGATAGCATATTAAAAAGCAGAGACGTTACTTTGCCAACAAAGCTCTGTCTAGTCAAGGCTATGGTTTTTCCAGTAGTCATGTAGGGATGTGAGAGTTGGACTATAAAAAAAGCTGAGTGCCGAAGAATTGATGCTTTTGAACTGTGGTGTTGGAGAAGACTCTTGAGAGTCCCTTGGACCGCAAGGAGATCCAACCAGTCCATCCTAAAGGGGATCAGTCCTGGATATTCATTGGAAGGCCTGATGATGAAGCTGAGACTCCAGTACTTCAGCCACTTGATGCAAAGAGCTGACTCATTTGAAAAGACCCTGATGCTGGGAAAGATTGAAGGTGGGAGGAGAAGAGGATGACAGAGGATGAGATGGTTGGATGGCATCATCGATTCAATGGACATGGGTTTGGGTAAACTCTGGGAGTTGGTGATGGACAGGGAGGCCTGGCGTGCTGCAGTCCATGGGGTCGCAAAGAATCGGACACGACTGAGCGACTGAACTGAACTGAAGCACTGGTGGTCAAGTTGTAGTTACAGGAAATGTCCGCAAGGCGGCAGCACTTCTTCATGCCCAGGGTTCCACCTGCTACCAGAGCCTTAGGAAAAGTCAGCTTCCTGGGCTGTGAATTAAGAGTGAAATGTGAAAAAAAAAAAAAAAAAGAGAGTGAAATGTGCCTGAGCAAACACCTGAGGGCTTGGGTCCCACTACTTCTCCCCTCTGAAGCTTCCCCCCTCCGTGCTAGACTATTCTGCACCTGAGACAGCACTCCTTGCTGTGGTTCCTAGTAAGCTTCACTCTCAGGAAGGAGGCTGCAACTGGGTACCCCAACGCCTGGTGGTGCCTTTACCCTGATCCTCGAGGCCAGAGGGTTAGGCCACCATCTTTGGGGTGCAATAGGGACTCTGGTCCAAGCCAGAGAAAACCAGACAGCACAGGCTTAAGGGGAGCCTCTATGAAGGACACCGTTCACCTTGACTCCACATCAGTCCAGCCCTGGGTCTCATGCCTCCTCAGGCTCCAGGGATCTGATAGCATCTCAAGTCAAGGAGGCCGGAGGGAATGACTTTTCTTTCCTTTCCTTTTCTTTCATCTCATGCCGATGCTATGTTGAAGTCTAGTCAATTGCAGTTTTGTGCTTGTCCTCAGTATACAATGGACTGATTCAGTTATGACATATACATACAGTTTTTATTACTTTCTATTGATTCTTTTGCCAACAGAGGTTATTGAACAAGGTTGAGTAAAGTTCTCTGTGCCAAACATCAGTTCCCTGTGGAGTAACTATTCAGTTCAGTTGCTTAGTCATGTCAAACTCTTTGTGACCCCATGGACTGCAGCATCCAGGCTTCCCTGTCCATCACCAACTCCCCGAGCTCGCTCAAACTCATGTCCATTGAGTCAGTGATGCCATCCAACCATCTCATCCTCTGTTGTCCCCTTCTCCTCCTGCCTTCAATCTTTCCCAGCATTAGGGTCTTTTCAAATGAGTCAGCTCTTTGCATCAGGTGGCCAAAGTACTGGAGCTTCAGCTTCAGCATCAGTCCTTCCAATGAATATTCAGGACTGATTTCTTTTAGGATTTACTGGTTTGATCTTCTTGCAGTCCAAGGAACTCTCAGGAGTCTTTTCCAACACCACAGTTTAAAAGCATCAGCTCTTCGACTCTCAGCTTTCTTTATAGTCCAACTCTCACATCCATACATGACAACTGGAAAAACAATAGCTTTGACTAGACAGAACTATGTTGGCAAAGTAATGTCTCTGCTTTTTAATATGCTGTCTAGGTTAGTCATAGCTTTTCTTCCAAGGAGCAACTGTCTTTTAATTTCATGGCTGCAGTCACCATCTACAGTGATTTTGGAGCCAAAGAAAGTAAAGTCTGTCACTGTTTCCATTTTTTCCCCATCTGTTTGCTGCAAAGTGATAGGACGGGATGCCATGATCTTCATTTTTTTAATGTTGAGTTTTAAGCCAGCTTTTTCATTCTCCTCATTCACCTTCATCAAGAGGCTCTTTAGTTCCTCTTCACTTTCTGCCATAAGGGTGGTGTCATCTGCTTATCTGAGGTTATTTATATTTCTCCCGGCAGTCTTGGTTCCAGTTTGTGCTTCATCCGGTCCAATATTTTGCATGCTGTACTCTGCATATAAGTTAAATAAGCAGGGTGACAATATACAGCCTTGATGTAGTCCTTTCCCAATTTTGAACCATTCCACTGTCCCATGTACTATTCTGAATATTGCTTCTTGACCTGCATACAGATTTCTCAGGAGGCAGGTAAGGTGGTCTGGTATTCCCATCTCTTTCAGAATTTTCAACAGTTTCTTGTGATCCACACAGTCAAAGGCTTTAGCATATGAGTGAAACAGAAGTAGATGTTTTTTTTTTTTGTTTTGTTTTTTTTTTTTAATTATTGCATCCCCAGCACACGCTTCTTGGTGACTTCCTCAGGTCTATGGGTTATCTTCGTGCACACCAAGGAACAGTGGCGTTGCTTTGAAAAGACCTGGAGTCACTGCAGAGACGACTACCGGTCGGAGAAAACGAAGTTCTGCACCCAGCGGCCCAGGCGCCCGCCACGGCGACCCTTCCCGATCCCACAGGACTCCGGGCGCGCGTTGATAACCGAAGTAGATGTTTTTCTGGAACTCTCTTGCTTTTCCTATGATCCAACAGATTTTGGCAATTTGATCTCTGGTTTCTCTGCCTTTTCTAAATCCACCTTGAACATCTGGAAGTTCTTGGTTCATGTACTGTTGAAGCCTAGCTTGGAGAATTTTGAGCGTTACTTTGCTAGTGTGTGAGATGAGTGCAATTGTGCGATAGTTTGAACATTCTTTGGCATTGCCTTTCTTTGGGATTGGAATGAAAACTGACCTTCTTCAGTCATGTGACCACCGCTCAGTTTTCCAGATTTGCTGGCATTTTGAGTGTAGCATGTTAACAGAATCATCTTTTAGGATTTGAAATAGCTCAGAGGGAATTCCATCACCTCCACTAGCTTTGTTCATTGTGATACTTCCTAAGGCCCCCTTGACTTTGCATTCCAAGATGTCTGACTAGGTGAGTGATCACACCATTGTGATTATCTGGGTCATTAGATCTTTTTTGCACAGTTCTTCTGTGTATTCTTGTCACCTCTTAATATCTTCTGCTTCTGTTAGGTCCATACTGTTTCTGTCCTTTATTGTGCCCATCTTTGCATGAAATGTTCCCTTGGTATCTCTAATTTTCTTAAAGAGATCTTTAGTCTTTCCCATTCTATTGTTTTCCTCTATTTCTTTGCATTGATCACTGAGGAAGGCTTTCTTATCTCTCCTTGCTATTCTTTGGAACTCTGCATTCAGATGGGTATATCTTTCCTTTTCTCCTTCGTCTTTTGCTTCTTTTCTCAGCTATTTGTAAGGCCTCCTCAGACAACCATTTCGCCCTTTTGCATTTCTTTTTCTTGGGGATGGTTTTGATCATGGCCTTCTGTACAATGTCATGAACCTCTGTCCATAGTTCTTCAGGCACTCTGTCTATCAGATCTAATCCCTTGAATCTACTTGTCACTTCTATTGCATAATCGTATGGGATTCGATTTAGGTCATACCTGAATGGTCTAGTGGTTTTCCCTACTTTCTTTGATTTAAGTCTAAATTTTGCAATAAGGAGTTTATGATCTGAGCCACAGTCAGCTCCCAGTCTTGTTTTTGCTGACTGTACAGAGCTTCTCCATCTTTGGCTGCAAAGAATATAATTAATCTGATTTCAGTATTGACCATCTGGTGATGTCCATGTGAAGAGTCATCTCTTGTGTAGTTAGAACAGGGTATTTGCTATGGCCAGTGTGTTCTCTTGTCAAAACTCTGTTAGCCTTTGCCCTGGTTCATTTTGTACTCCAAGGCCAAACTTGCCTGTTACTCCAGGTATCTTTTGACTTCCTCCTGTTGCATTCCAGTCCCCTATGATAAAAAGGACATCTTTTCTTGGTGTTAGTTCTAGAAGGTCTTATAGGTCTTCATAGAACTGTTCAGCTTCTTTGGCATTAGTGGTTGAGGCATAGACTTGGATTACTGTGATACTGAATGGTTTGCCTTGGAAACAAACAGAGATTATTCTGTCATTTTTGAGATTGCACCCAAGTACTGCATTTACTGTTGACTATGAGGTCTACTGCATTTCTTCTGAGGGATTCTTGCCCACAGTAGTAGATGTAATGGTCGTCTGAATTAAATTTTCCCATTCTAGTCCATTTTAGTTCACTTATTCCTGAAATGTCAACGTTCACTCTCGACATCTCCTGTTTGACCACTTCCAACTTACCTTGATTCATGGATCTAACGTTCTAGGTTCCTATGCAATATTGTTCTTTACAACAGCAGACTTTACTTCCATCACCAGTCACATCCACATGGGTGTTGTTTTCACTTTGGCTCAGCCTCTTCATTCTTTCTGGAGCCATTTCTCCACTCTTCCCCAGTAGCATATTGGGCATCTACTGACCTGGGGAGTTCATCTTTCAGTGTCCTATCTTTTTGCCTTTTCATACTGTTCATGGGGTTCTCAAGGCAAGAATTCAAAGTGGTTTGCCATTCCCTTCTCCAATGGACCATGTTTTGTCAGAACTCTCCACCATGACCCCCGTCTTGGGTGGCCCTACATGGCATGGCTCATAGTTTCATTGAGTTAGACAAGCCTGTGGTTCATGTGATCAGTTTGGTTAGTTATCTATGATTGTGGTTTTCATTCTGTCTGCCCTCTGATGAATAAGGAGAAGACCTTGTGGCAGCTTCATGATGGGAGGGACTGGCTGTAGGGGAATCTGGGTCTTGCTCTGATGGGTGGGCCCATGCTCAGTAAATCTTTAATCCAATTTTCTGTTGAAGAGTGGGGCTGTGTCCCCTCATCATGGTGGAGCTGTAGCCACAGGCCAAACCATGGTGGGGGTAATGGCGACCTTCTTCAAAAGGACTTACGCCAGCATGCCCTGCAGCTCCCGGAACTATCGTATTCCATGCCCCTGGTCACTGTTGACCCGTGCCTCCACCGGAGACCCCTGGACACTCGCAGGCAAGTCTGGGTCAGTCTCTTGTGAGGTCACTGTTTCTTTCTCCTGGTGCGCACAAGGTTTTGACTGTGCCCTCCAGGAGTCTGTTTCCCCAGTCTTGTAGAAGTTCTGCAATCAAATCCCACTGGCCTCCAAAGTCAAATTCACTGGGGTCCTCAGTCCCTTTGCCAGATCCCCAGGTTGGGAAATCTGTTGTGGGCCCTAGAACTTTTGCAACAGTGTGAGAACTTCTTTGATATAATTGTTCTCCAATTTATGGGTCGTCTGCTCAGTTGCTGTATGGTGGGGCTAATGGTGACTTCCTCCAAGAGGACTTATGCCACATGCCACGCCTCCCAGGACTGTTGCAGCCAGAGCCCCTGTCCCCATGCGGCCACTGCTGACCTGTGTGTCCACAGGTCAAAGGCAGGTCTGGCTCAGTCTCTGTGGGGTCTCTGGGTCCAGGTGCATACAAGGTTTTGTTTGAGCCCTCTAAGTGTCTCTGGCAGGTATGGGGTTTGATTCTAAATGCGACTGCACCCCTCCTACCATCTTGCTGGGGCTTCTCCTTTGCCCTTGGACGTGGGGTATCTTTTTTTGCTGGGATCCAACATTATCCTATTGATGGTGGTTCAGCAACGTGTTGCAATTTTGGAGTTCTCACAGGAGAAGATGAGCACCCATCCTTCTACTCTGCCATCTTTTCTACTCCGTAATGATATGCAGATGATACCACCCTAATGGCAGAAAGTGAAGAGGCACTAAAGAGCCTCTTGATGAAGGTGAAAGAGGAGAGTGAGAAAACTGGAATAAAATTCAAAATTCAAAAAACTAAGATCATGGTATCTGGTCCAATCACTTTATGGCAAATAGATGGGGAAGAAATGGAAACAGGCTCCAAAATCACTGCAATGGTGACTACAGCCATGAAATGAAGCACCTTATTCAGAACCAAAAGATGAACCACAGACTGGGAGAAACTATTTCCAAAACACATATCAGATAAAGGATCTGTACTCAAAGTATATCAAACAGCTCCTTAAAACCTGATAAAGATTGAAATACATACCTGGCCAAAGAATATAAACAGATATGTACATAGAAATTTATATCAGTATCTAGAGCATTGTTTGTATCTCTCTATAGATGTTTACATGTTTAGGTAGATAGATATTTATATCTCTCGGTAGATAAATATTTATATTGCTACATAGATAGATATTCTATACAATTAATAACTTCCATAAAATTAATAACCTCCATAAAATTGAAAATTTCCATAAAATTAAAACTTCCATAAAATGAATAGCTCTCATAAATTGAATAACTATTATATATTGAATAACTTTCACAAATTATTAACTTTCTTAAAATAAATAACTTTCATACATTAATAATATTCATAGATTTACTCATTTCATAAAATTACTCACTTTCATACAATTAAAATAAACTTCTTTAGAAAGTTAAAACCTTCCTCAAAAAATTAAAAAGTTCCTCAGAAAAATAAAAATTATAAAATTATTTATAAAATTAAAAACTTCTACACTATGAAACACCTCATTCAGAAAATCAAAAAATGAACCACAAACTGGAAGAGACTATTTTCAAACCACATATCAGATAAATGATCTGTACTCACATGATACCAAACAACCCAAATAAAATTTGGTAAGGATTGAAACACACACCTGGCCAAAAAAGATAAACAAGGAAGGAAGGACTAGGGTGGGGTAGAGACAGTTAACCCTCTGATCTGACCTTCCCACACCTCAGCTGATATCCTGAGAAGATCAACATTCAAAAAGGCACGTGCATACTAACCTTCACTGCAGCACTCCTTACAATAGCCAAGACACAGAACCAGCAAGATGTTCCCCCACAGGCTAAAACTTATAGAAGGTGCAATACATGTAGACAGTGGACTGTTACTCCCCCAGAGAAACTGCTGCTGAAACTGAAGTAACACCCCTGCTAGCCACAGGGGTGGACCTTGGAAGATCCCACACTAAGTGAAGTCAATGGACAGAGACCACAGCATATGAGTCCATTCTAGAAAATTAAAAAAAGCAGATACAGGGAACTAATTTACAAGACAAAAAGAGACTTTCAGATTTCCAACACAAATGAAATAAGCCCAAAAAATGAATAAATAAAGGCTTTATCTCCTTCCTTCTTTCCACATGTGCAGAAACTCTATCTCTAATAGATACTCCACAAGGACCTGAGGATCATCACACTGAACTTTAGTTGAGTTTGTGCAATATCCTCTATGGAGAAATAATTGAAGAAAACAACAGATAAGCTGTCTGTATATGTCACAACTGACTCAGGTGGCTGTACACTGCCAACAGGCACAAAACTGAAAACCATCCCAGCACAGCATCCCATGAGATTAAAGAAAAGGAATCACTAGTTTACACCCTGCCACCTCCTTAACTTGGGCTGATATCTCATTCCTGGAACCTGAGTAGACTTTGAGTCCCACGGCTGGACTGGGGTGGGGTCGAGACAGGCCAGGAGGTGCCCTTCATTGACATCCCTGTTAAACCTGCACTGTCTGGCTTGCCCTGGCTGGAACCAGAATCCCTAGTGCCCCCTAACGATGGTGGCCTGACCCTCTGGCCTTGAGGACCAGGGTAAAGTCACCAAGAATCCAGGTTCACTGGCGCTGGAGTCCCAGCTGAAGCCTCCTTCCTAAGAGTGCAGCCTCAGCAAGGAGCCGTGCCCCAGGTTCAGATGAGGCTGGAGGGAAGGGGTGAAGCTTTAGGGGGAAGAAGTAGTGAGACACAGGCTCTTGGAGGTTTGCTCAGGCACATCTCACTCTGATTCATAGACCAGGAAGCCCACTTTCCCTAAGGCTGGGGTTGCAGGTGGAACCAGAGTTGGGCATGAAGAAGTGCTGCCGCCTTGCGGACGTTTCCTGTAACTATAACTCACCCACTGCGTGTTTACTAGCACCTCCAATTAACAAGGGCTCTGGGGCTGTTCCTGCCAATGCAGGAGCCACAGGAGACTCAGGTTCCATCCTTGGGTTGGGAAGATCCCCTAGAGAAGGAAATGGCTACTCTCTCCAGTATTTTTTGCCTGGAGAATCCCACAGTCCATGGAGTAGCAAAGAGTTGGACGTGACAGAGTGACTAACACTTTCACTTTTTTTTAACTTTCCTTCCACAAATAGAGAAATCTCAGAATCTCTGTGAATACACAGAAATCTGTATCACTAACATATACACAGAAATCTATATCTGTAAGAGATAATCAGCAAGATTATCTCCTCCCTTGCTTCCTTCCTCCAGATATAAACAAAAATCTGTAGGTCTAACATATATTACCAAAATCTGTATCTTTAACATATACACAGAAATCTGTATCTCTAATAAATATTCCACAAAGATCTGATGTTCATCACGGAACTTTGCTAGACCTTATGCAATTCCTCTATGGTAAAAGAATCCAAAAAAAGAGATATGCTGTATGTGTATGTCATAAATGAATTAGGCAGCAGTATAATGAGGACAATATAATAATTTCTTGGACTCCAAATTCACTATGGATGGTGGCTACAGCCATGAAATTAAAAGACGCTTGTTCCTTGGAAGAAAAATGATGACAAAACTAGATAATATATTAAAAAGCAGAGACATTACTTTGCCAACAAAAGACTGTCTAGTCAAAGGTATGGTTTTTCCAGTGGTCATGGATGGATGTGAGAGTTGGACCATAAAGAAGGCTGAGCACTGCAGAATTGATGCTTTTGAACTATGGTGTTGGAGAAGACTCTTGAGAGTCCCTTGGACTTCAAGGAGATCAAACCAGTTAATCCTAAAGGAAATCAGTCCTAAATATTCATTGGAAGGACTGATGCTGAAGCTGAAGCTGAAGCGCTAGTACTTTTGCCACCTGTTGTGAAGAACTGACTCATTGGAAAAGACCCTGATGCTGGGAAAGATTGAAGGCAGGAGGAGAAGAGGACGACAGAGGACGAGATGGTTGGATGGCATCACCGACTCAATGGACGTGGGTTTGAGCAAACTCCATGAGATGGTGAAGGACAGGGAAACCTGGCATGCTGCAAGCCACGGGGTTGCAAAGAGTCAGACACAACTGAGCCACTGAACAATGACAACAAAATCAAAACTACTATGAAAAGTCACCTCACACTGGTCAGAATGGCCACCATCTAAACCATCCACAAAGAATCCGTGCTGCAGAGCATGGAGGCAAAAGGGAAACTACGCCTTGGTGCGGACGTAAATGGGTACAGGAATCATAAAAACCAGCAAGGAGGTTCCTTATAAACTTAACATCTAGAAACCACATGGTCCGACAATCCCACGTCTGGACTTAAACCCAGAGAAAATCAGAATTCACAATAACCCATGCATCCTTCTTTTCAGGGCAGCACGGTTAACAACGGCCAAGAACTAGAATTGCTGCTGGACAAAATAATGGCTTTCTCTGCCCACTGAAGCCAAATAAAAAATATGGAGACAGATTTTGGAGGAAACAGAAAGTGACTTTAATTCTCACCCAGCAGAGAGAGGAATATAGGAGGCTCATGCCTCAAGAACTGTGCGCCCTCCCCACCATGAGGAGTCTAGGGGCTTAATAAGATGAGGGCTTCAGTCAGGAATCAGTCATGAGGAAAGCTGATAGGATCTTGATTTCTTCCTCTTACATTGTTCCAAAGACAGTCATAGACTGACATCAGTAACCCAGTAATTGAGTCTGGCAGTTCGGTGGCTCTGCGGCCTTCTTTCTGATGTGCAACTACAAGAGGAAGGGTGTTGTAAGAGTAAACACCAGATAGGGATGTATTTACCAGAGTCAAAGGAAAATTGGTGCAAAGTGTAGCCTGCAGAGTTAGGGGACAGAAAAGCAAACTTAGTCACAGACATGCAGAGTTAGGAGCATTAAAGTAAAAAATGGAATGTTCAGTCCTGCTCACTGTTCTCTTTATTGTCTTTGTTCTCAGGAAAGTGAAAGAAAAAACTCATTCCTCTTTTTTTTTTTTTTTCCCTTTCACTGCAACAAATTCAACCAAGATATCCATTGACAGAAAAATGAGGACCGAGTGATACACCTCTACACTGGAACACTACTCAGCCATGAATCAGAACAGAAGAATGCCATTGAAAGCAGCGTGGAAGGGCAGAGTGGTTACCATACTCAGTAAAGGAAGTCAGAGAGAGAAAGACAAATATCACAGGGTATCCCTGAGAGGTATATTTTTGAAATGAATGTAAATGTTGGATATTATGCAATAGAAACAGACTCACAAACTTAGAAAACAAACATGATTATCCAAAAAGATCTTAGGATTGAGGGATAAATTAAGGGATAAATTGCTAATACCACATGCTCATTAATAGATATTGAACAGTTGATCAAAATAAATACATTGAAAAGTACAAGGTAGTCTATGGAATGCATTTTAATTATCTACATGGGAAAGAGAACCCCAAAAGGAACTGATAAACGTCTGTGTATAAGTGAATCAAGCTCCCATATGCCTGAAACAAACACAGTATCAGAAAGCAACTACTCCGAAATAACAATGAAGGTCCAGAAAAAGGAAAAATGAAAGGTGGGACACGAAGAAATCCTGCCTCCTTGTGGACATTTTTTGTAACAGCAACTGTGCTGACTGGCACTTCCTATCCCCAAGGTCCCTGGGCCTGGAGGTAAATAACTGCTCTCCAGAAGTCCCCCGGGGTGGTCAACGAAAAAGAATTCAAAACTGGGCCGATGTTCAGGGAGTCGACTTCAGGCGATTTCGCCTTTAACTCACATCCTTTAAGAAAAAGGTCATATGACAGGATGTCAACATCGCTGAGGAGGTCCTGTCAGTCCTGCAAGAGCTATCACCTCACACCCGTCAGACCGGCCACTGCTAAACACTCCACAAAGGTTAAACGCTGCCGACGCTGTGGAGGAAGGGGAACCCTCCTCCTCTGCTGCTGGAAACACAAATTGGTGACAGCCAGTCTGGAGGACAGTGCGCCGGTCATTTCCGATGTGCCCAGCAGTAAGCGGCAGCCAGGGGTACCTAGAAACAGGGTCTTAGTTTCCCAGACCAGGAGTCCTAACCACTGGACCACAGAGCCAGCAGTCAGGGCTAAGGTCCCTAGTCTTTGCCTGCCTAGTCAAGAACGAATTCAGGTGAGGAGTCAGAAGGTGAAGAGTAAAGTAAAAAGTTTACTGAAAAGAAAAGTATATGTGTAAAGGGGCAGGGGCGGGCTCAGAGACGGAGCAGTGCCTTTATAAGGGGCCGGTTCTCCAAGTCTTTGTCTTCCCTCTGGCCAATCATCTTGCTTTGTCTTCCCCGCCGCCCCCACCCACCCAGATACTGTGTCTCAGGACCCGCCCTTGGGGTGCACACAAACCTTAGCCAAGATGGATCTCAAAGTGAAGGCTTCTGGGAGGAGCAAGACTCATTATGGCCTGGAATTAGCCTCTGACTTTTGACTCCAAGGAGCCTTTCTGCGCATGTGTAGCGTTCTCCCTAATCCTTTAGTCAGACAGGGCTTTGCCTCTCTCTGTCCTTGCCAAGGTTATTCCCTGGAGGTGTTTACAAGAGACAAAGACTGGCCATTCCCCCGTTTCTGCTGTTACCTCAATTTCCGACGGGATTGGTTGTATATTTCTCAACTGGAACCTACCTATGTTGCCTCAGGAAATGAAAAGAAGAGGCTGGCTGATTGCGAATTTCCAACCTGGAGCTCATCTATCTCCTACTTCACTGGTTCCTTCAACAGTGGAAACGAGAATGAAATTAGAATATTCCCAAACACCACACACAAGAGTAAACTCCAAATGAGATAAAGAATTCCAGAAAAACCTCTACTTCTGCTTCACTGACTATGCTAAAGTCTCTGACTGTGTAGATCACAACAAACTGTGGAAAATTCTTAATGAGATGGGAATACCAGACCACCTTATCTGCCTCCTGCGAAACCTGTATGTAGGTCAAGAAGCAACAATTAGAATGGGACATGGAACAATGGACTGGTTCAAAATTGGGAAAGGAGTATGTCAGGGCTGTATATTGTCACTCTGCTTATTTAACTTATATGCAGAATATATAATGCAAAATATTGGACTGGGATGAAGCACAAACTGGAACCAAGACTGCTGGGAGAAATATCAATAACCTCAGATAAGCAGATGACACTACCCATTACGGCAGAAAGGAAAGAGGAACTAAAGAGCCTCTTGATGAAAGTGAGAAGAGAGTGAAAAATCTGGTTTAAAACTCAACTTTCAAAAACCTAAGATCATGGCATCCGGTCCCATCACTTTAAGACAATTAGATGGGGAAACAATGGAAACAGTGAGACTTTATTTTCTTGGGGCTCCAAAATCACTGTGGATGGTGACTGCAGCCATGAAATTAAAAGATGCTTGCTCCTTGGAAGAAAAGCAATCATATACATCGTATTAAATTGTAGACATCGTATTAAAAAAAGTAGAGACATCACTATACCTACAAAGGTCCACCTAGTCAAAGCTATGGGTTTTCTAGTAGTCATGTGCAGATGTGAGAGCTGGACAATAAAAAAGGCTGAGCACTGAAGAGTTGATGCCTTTAAACTGTGGTGCTGCAGAAGACTCTTGAGAGTCCCTGGGACAGCAAGGAGATCAAACCAGTCAATCCTAAAGGAAATCAACCCTGAATATTCATTGGAAGGACTGATGCTGAAGCTGAAGCTCCAGTACTATGGCTACCCAATGCGAAGAGCCGACTCATTGGAAAAGACCCTGATGCTGGGAAAGATTAAAGGCAGGAGGAGAGGGGGGCAACAGAGGACGAGATGGTTGGTCAGCATCACTGACTCAGTGGACATGAGTTTGAGCAAGCTCCAGGAGACGGTGAAGGACAGAGAAGCCGACGTACTGCAGTCCTTGGGATGGCAAAGAGTCAGACATGACTGAACGACTGAACAACAAAGATAATGATCCCACCTTAGTATGGCTCAGTGGTAAATAGCCTGCCCGCCAATGCAACAGACTCAGGTTTGGATCCTTGGGTCGGGAGGATTTTCTGGAGAAAGAAATGGCAACCTACTTCAGTATTCTTGCCTGGGAAATCCTATGGATAGAGGAACCTGGAGGGCTACAGTTCATGGCATTGCAAAAGAGTCGGACACAACTTAGTGACAGACTTTCAGGATAAAGATCTAAATGTAAGGTTGGATACTATGAAATTCTTGAGGAAAAAATACAGGCAGGAGAAGCTGTGACATTCATTGCAGCAAGTTCTTTTGGGATCCACCTCTTAGAACAATGAAAAATAAACCAAAAATAAGAAATCAGCCCACAAGGTGTGGCCCCTCACCACTTGTCTCCAGCCCAGCTGTGCTCCTGGCGGGCAGAGAAGATGGTCTCAGGTGCCGCTGTAGGCACTCTTGCTGCCTGGAGGGGATGGTGGTGGTGGTTTAGTCACCAAGTCGTGTCTGACTCTTGTGACCCCATGGACTATAGCCCACCAGGCTCCTCTGTCCATGGGATTTCTCAGGCAAGAATACTGGAGTAGATTGCCATTCCCTTCTCCAGGGGGTCTTCCTGACCCAGGGGTCGAGCCTGCATCTCTTGCATTGCAGGTAGATTCATTTACCACCTGAGCCCCCAGGGAAGCCCTGCTGCCTGGAGGGGGCTTGTTTATAAAGACCTCAACCCAGGAGTTGCTGGGAAGGGCTGGCCAACTCATCCAGGGCAGCCAATCCTCACCCATCAGGGGCTCACCGTTGCAGAAAATGGGCCTTGTTGTGCCGGCCAGGTGCAAGGAACAAGTGTGGGTCTGAGGGTTGGGATAGATATGGGGCTGCAGCTCTGACTTAATTTCTAATCATTGTATCTGGCCCAGGAGTGGGAGAAAATTTTAAGAATACCTTCTCCTAAGGAGAGGAACCCAGGAGTCAGGGAGAGGAGGGGTGGTAGGTGCAGACAGCGTGCAGTGGAAGCCTCTGAAGACCCACCGGAAGGAGGGAGCAGAGAGTGAAGTCCAGGGTTACTGACCTGCCCAGGAGCAGCTAGCTGTTTGTTAGTCCGTGTCCTGCTCTGAGGTGCTCAGGGCCAGCTCTTCCTGACCTCAGGAAGAGAGCTGGGAGGTGCTCTGCAACAGTGCTCTGAACAGTTCCTGTGCGCTGAGCCCTGCCCAGACGGCCCGGCCCTGGGAGGGCTCTGCCCCGGTTAGCAGAGGGGCCCCCTGCCTGCCCTGGGAGGGGCGTGTGAACAGGCTCCCTCTCTTTGCAGCTCCACAGAGCTGCTTAGGATGCAGACTAAAATCAGCCAAGGACAGAGGCCAGGAGCAGGGTCAGGAGTCCCTCAGGTGTGGACACGCACAAGTCCAAGCTTGCTATGCTCCCTGCATGACACGGGGTGTTGAGGCAAGGAATACAACTGTATTCTAAGGACCAGCTGACAAAGAAGTAGGCCAATTAATGTCTCCAAATAACCATCTTGTCAGGGTCTGGATGCCAGGTTCTTTTATAAATTAGAGAAGGAGGAGGTGAAGAAACAAACTAAAAAGGCCATTAATCTTGCAGATATCTTGTAGAACAGCAAGCCTCAGGGGATGTGTTAATTTCTCCCTTCCTGCCATCTACCAGCAGACAGGGTTCTGAATGAAGGCACTTGAGCTTAGCAGCCAGGCAGAGAGGCAGGATTCTGTGTGATTTATAGTAACAAAAGTAACAGAGAGCAAGTCAAAGACACAGTTCTAACAGTTCTGAAGTCAGAACTGGCTTATTCCTGAACATCCTAAGGTGCAGGATTTATTCAGGTCCTCCCATTGCCCTTCCCCTCCCCCAGCCCCTGGCACCACTCACCAACTTCCTGTCTCTGCATTTGCCTGTTCTGGATGTTTCTTGTAAATGGAACCATATAGTTTGTGATTATTCTGGGCTGGATGTTGGTGTCCTCCCTGCAAACTCACATGTTGAAACCTAACCCCCAAGGCGATGGTGTGAGGAGGAGGGCCTTGAGGAGGTGATGAGGTCATGAGAGTAGAGACCTCATGAATGGAATTAGTTCTCTCATAAAAGAGACCCCCAAGGAGTCCCCCTCAGCCCTTCCTCCATGTGGGGATGCAGTGAAGACTCTGGCCCCCACCAAGAATAGAGCTTCACTAGAACCTGACCATCCTGATGCCCTGATCTCAGACGTCTGGACTCCAGAGTTGCAGGAAATGCATTCCTGTTGCTGAAGCTCCCAGCCTTCTGTTTTGCTATGGCAGCCCAAGCAGACTAAGACAGTGAGTCTTTCTCACTGAGTATCGTGTGTTCAGGGTGCATCCACATTGTAGCCCGTGTCAGAGCTTCACTCCTTTTCATGGCTGCGTCATATGAAGCTGTGCTGGGAAGTGGCTAGAGATGGAATGACGGGGGGTCATCAAGAGGTGGATCACAACAGTCTTCATGAGCCACAGTAAGGAGCTGGCACTGCCTGAAAGGATACCTGGACCTCCCGCCTCTTAACCAGCCAGTTACCTGTGTACCGCTCAGCTGTCATCCACGGCTTGTCCTGAGTCAAGATGAGATGTAGCAGGACCGCCAGGAAGGTATCCAGGCCAGGCCAGTGTTGAAGATGAACCAGCCCTGTCCGCTGCCACTCACGGGGTGATGGGTGTCCCACCCCCTGCCCACCATTGGGCGCGGTGGCCTCTCCCCTGCTTCCAGAGCTGGGCCCTGCTTCCCCTGGTCCCTCTGGTCAGGAGGTGTTCTGACAGGCCATTCTAGCAGGACCTCAGGATGGAGGCTTTGGGGGGCCCCACTCAGGAGCACACAATCGGTGGGCATCTGCTCCTGCAGGGAGGGCCACAAGGGAGCCACTTGCTTGCTGGTGGGCGTGAGAGCAAGCACCAGGGTTAGGGACTGCAAACCTGCAGTGGTCTGGCCTGTTTCTTTTTTTTTTTTTTTTCTAATTCAATTTAAATCTGACTCAAACTCACTATCCCACTGAACTGGTAAGACATTCAGTCTCAGGCAGCACACTCCACAGTCCTGAGAATCCATCTCTTGCTTCAACAGGGTTTGGACGAGACAGACCCAGGGACGCCCCTTGCTGTTCTTCCACCAAGGGACCCTCCTCTCTTTCTTCGAGTGGCCGTCTTCGGAATCAGCCACTTGGCTATCCTCGTGCCTTGAAGCGAGTGAGTCCGTGCAGCACAAAACACTGCGCCTGTGTTCTAGAGCCCCCATTTGCCGCAACTGTTGAGCCCGCATGCTGCGACTACGGAAGCCGCGTGCTAGAGCCCCTGCTCCACCGCAGGAGAAACCACTGCAATGAGAAGCCAGCGCACCGCAACTCGAGAGTAGCCCCAGGCAGCTGCGACTAGAGAAAGTCCTTGTCAGCAACGAAGGCCTACCACAGCCAAAAAGTAAAATAAATAAATATATCTTTTTTTTTTAAATGCTAACTAAACACATTTTTAACCCGTTAGT